>NC_139255.1:836175-2319518 GCF_977018435.1 Lepisma saccharinum
AGGAAGGGAGAAGAGAATGCTAGTGAGAAAATGGAAGGAAGCCAAGGAAATAGAGAAGAAAGGCGAAGAAGACACAATGAACTGGAATGGGGGACTGAAGTTAAACAAATAATGGAAGAAGATGTTGGAAAGAGTGGAAAGGACAAGAGAAAAAGAGGAGAGGAGAAGGAAGAAAAATGAAGGGAAAAGAGAGTGAGATTAAAAAGTCCAACCACATTCTATATGGAAGTAATTGTGTTTAGCCTTTTAGGTGAAAGTAAAGTTGGAAAGTGAAAGTCATCTGCTAGAAAGTTCCAAACAACTTTGTAAATAGTCTGGAGGGAGTAATGTTTGTGTATATATATTACCCTTCTTGTTGTATCTGGTTACTTTTGTACTTGATACAGAGTCTGAAGAAGATCTTGCTAGAAGGTTGAAACGTTACGTTAGTTTATGTTTCTAATAAAATAAATTACTGCCTTGGTCAGCATATTTAGTTTTTCATAATCATGGAAACAAGGCTTAATGGAGTTATAAGTATTTCATGTGCTAACAGACAACCTATTCCATACCCACTGGTGTTTGTGATGAAATCTAATGACAATCTAGTGTCGAAAGATATTGAAACAAGCGCAGAAACTAATAACTGTTTAACTAGCTGAAACCCCTTCTCACATTCTTCGTTAAAAACCATTGTACACTCTTCTTTGGCAATAAATAAAGATTAGGTATCCTAGATCTTAAATTAGGCAATAATCGTGCATGAAACACCACTGAGCCCATGGAAGTTGCCAATCACTTTTTATTCTCATGCACCTTACATCATATAGCCACGGTAGCTAAGTCGTTTTATCGGCCCCGGTGACAGAATGGTTAGCACATCGCGCTACTATGCTAGGAGTCCCGGATTCGAATCCCGGCGCGGACATGGATGTTAGTGATTGTCGGTTTTGAATGTCTTGAAATAGAAGTTTGAGTGAAATGGTATGAGTAAATGAAACGTGATGGGAGTAGTGCAGGTGGGCTGAATCTTAATCGAACAATGCTGCTCGGTGAGGTTCGCAGTTTTACCGACTCATGTTATTCGTTCACATTCTAATCAATCCCAACATCGTACTCTATAACGACCTAATTTAACCTAAATGGATGACACCTTAACTTGCTGTGTTGTATCTAACTTCTCGGATATTTAGCATTTTGCGAAAATCCCTATTCGCAACATTGGCAACGTATTGTAGTGGAATTTCCAACGCGCGCAGAAAAAATTACCATCCCTATGAATGTGTTCGGGTTCATAAAGCAGGCGAACTTGGAAACCTTGAGTCCGACTGCAGCAACAAGTTTCTACCTGACGCCGTCTATGTTATACAAACTGATCAGCGTTTGAACGATATACGTTTAAGATGTTTTCAAAATTTTAAGTCCTAAAAATCAACCTAAATTTCTGCAAAATTTTGATCAGTAGGAAATTCAGATAATCGTGAAATCGGAGAATGCGGGTGAAGTCAAGATTTCGTTTGGCAAGAACATTTATCGCCTCAAGCACAATAGGATGGACAGCCACACCACTTAAGATGTGTCTGCTGACGATGCCTGTACATCGAGCTTCAGGGTGAATAAGACAAACTTATTTATTTGCTTGTGGAGATCCGGATAATCTACCCTATAATAAGCAAGCATAGTAGGAATGCCTAACAATATCTTTGGCCACACGAAGAGCGACGACCACGGCGACGACCTTCTCATGCTCGACGTTAGAGTCAAAAGATTGCGAAGCGACCTACAGGTCATGCAGTCCAAACTTAACTCCAGCCTACAGACGGGGATGGCCGGCCTGCAGTCTCAGTGCCTCGACCCCATCCTCAAAATCGATGCCGAGCTCTAATCCCTGCTGCAAAAGTATACTGGTCTCGCATCTATCGACAAACTCGGAGACTTGGAGGTGAGCGTTAGCAAGTTGGAACACGAAATCAAGTCACGAACCAACTATGGGAAACAACTGAAACAGCTAATAAAGGATCTAACGAGCATCATTCTTACCGAACTGCAATCCATCGTTCAGAGTATTAATAGTAAGGATGATTATGCAGATTTGCGGGAGGAGTATCAATCCTTGGAAATTCCCACAATGGAAAACATCTAGTTGGTACTTCAAACAAAAGCTCTGCAAGCCGCCTTCTCCGAGATCCAAACCAAACTCCAAAGGCTGGAAAGCCTCATAGACAACCTGCCTTCGTTCGACGAACTGAACGCCATCGCTCCAAAAGTAGCCAACATAAAATTCCAGCTCGAGACTTACGAGGATTTCTGGAAAATTCAAGGTACCGTAGCCCACATCGAGGTTACATTGGCAACAATGAAATGCGATCTCTCAAACGTCCAGGAAGCTCTGGAATTGAAAATGCCCAGCATCGCCGAAACTCTGGTCACCATTCAACAGCAGATCTTGAAGTTGGAAAGTCTAAACATCGCACTTGCACCCCGTGATAGACGACATTCAGAACAAGTTTGAAATGTTGCAGCGATCGATGCCCACCCACGATGGCATGGCGCAACTTCAAGATTCCATGCGTACCGTGGCGAATACAACTGAGTTTCATACTATGAAAGAGGCTTTGGATTCGCTTCAAAGTATGGTGTCCACCATGACCACATCGCATAAGCTGAAAACTGTGAAGAGGACAGAGAACCCAATATTCATATCCGACGACGTAAAAATCTCCCAAGCCGAAGTCGCGCTAGTTCGTAATAAAGTCGCTCCTTTACCCATCAATCTAAATACACTCAATGTGCTGTTTGCTGAGATCATGACACAAGTTCACGACTTCGTGTCCCAAACTTACAAGTTGAGGCGTATAGAAACTTGCAGCATATCGTCGGGAACTTCAAACTCCAAATCGTCACTATCGAAGCGAACCAGGAATCGACCTTGGCCGACTACAGCAACAAGTTTCATGATTTGAAAGAGCAATTCAAGCAACTGTACGTCGACGTGAGGATCAAAAGCAGTTACGACAAGGTTGTTTACACCATCGAGGAACACCTAGAACCGGAGTTGAGAGAATTTGACGATTCAGACTCGCGTGATTTATTCTCCGTTAATATTGAAAGGCTTCAAAGCGTTCCTAATGTTCGAGGGCTTTGAACCTAAGAACAAGCCTGTAACATTTACAAAATGTACCCATACATCCATTCTCACGACTTTTTCCTTGACAATACTGTTCGGTTTCTCATATTTGGATAATGGAAAAATATAAAACATCCGAAAGTGCCGCTGATCACCATACAAAGAGGTTTTGGGTATTCTGAGCTCTCCAAATACCCATTGCATACTAGGACGACCCGAGCAACTAATATAAAATGCACGAGGATGAACAATTATCCATTTTTGACTTCGAAATTGTAGACAGGCTATTCTTCTAAGTCAAACAATTGTACATCGAGGCTAACCTATTTTCCGTAATTTTTTCCTTCCAGCAAAATCTCTCACTTAATGTCTAGGCAAGCTATCGTTGACGTGCTGCACAAACCTGCACTTCGCATTTATGAACGCTTGCCGGTTGTTACCAAGGGCATCGACGATATGTAGCAGGCGGACCTCGTCGAAATGAGCAGCGGCAATTTGAAGAAATTGCACAAAATAAAACAAGAGTCACAAGCTCCTACTGATCGTCATATACACGTTTTCCAAATACGCATGAGCTTTCCCGCTAAAAATAACGATGCGTTTGTTACAGAAGCATTCAAATCTATTTTCGAGTAATGTGCTAGATTACCAAACTACCAGCAAACGGAGAACGGAAAATATATATAACTCAATACGCCGACTGTTTTTTTTTTTCTAAAACACAGTATCCAGCACTATTCTACCTTCAGAGACCTGAAGGCCAGCACTGTAGAACGCTTCAAGCAAACTTTGAAACAGCACATGTTTAAGCAATTCACACTTCAGAATAACTACAAGTGTGTTGGCTTGCTGGGGGAACTCGTGAAAAACTACAACTCGGTCCACGGTACGATACGTATGAAACCTGCCTACGTTACCAATTCCGATGAGGCTTGATTGATCTCCACCAATTACTGTCCCAAGTACTTGCCTACAACCAAGAAACAGATATACAAAATAGGTGACCAGGTGAGGATTAGCAAGTTCAATCGCACGTTCGAGAATGGCTACACCAGAAACTAGAGGACGAATCTCTTCACTTGGTTCGGGTCATGTCGGGAACGAGGCACACATATCTAGTAAAGGTTGATCGTGACGAGATCTTCAAAGGGCGATTGTACGCGGAGGAGCTATGGAAGACGAAACATTGGGACGCGTACCTCATCAAGAAAGTTATGGGCAAGAAAGAAAAGAAGCTTCTGACCAAATGGCTGGGACTGACAAAAGACAGAAGCTGGATCGACGTGGACGATATAATCGTATGATCGGTGAGTGGGACGTGATGAGGCGAATGCCCGATTCCTCTGCGGAACTCACTAGGAAAAATGACGAGCTGCTGCCCGACAACATTCACTGCCTTGTCGTCGGACCTTTGAGATGCGGGAATTTAACGTTGGTTTTGGACAACTTGTTCCTTTTTTCGGACTGACTGAATTGAAATAAAAGGCACGTGTACTTTTTCTCCAAAAGTTTGGAGTAATCCATGTATCACCAGCTAGCAAAAAATCTACGAGGGATTGGGCATAGTCACGGTTGCTTATGAATTAATGCCACTGGACTGCTGCCTTGAAAATTCGGTGGCGATCTTAGATGACTTGATCCAGGAGAACCAAAACGAGATTCTCAACTCCTTCACCCAAGGTCCCCACATGAGCACTGCTTCTACCTTGCACAGACCATCTCCATGATTCCCAAGCAGCTGCTCAGGGACAACACTAACTTTGTGTGCCTGTTTTGTAAGGATACCACCAAACCCAAACATGTGCACGACGACTATCTGGATGGAGATTTGAATTACAACAAACTTTGGAAATTCTGCACTTCGTGCTGGAACCAGGACGATTATGGATTTGTGACAATCAACATGACGAGGAAACCAAACAGCGGAAAATGCAGAAACAAAATCCACAACTTCACGAACGATGAAACGTTACATAAAATAACATAACGTCCATACGATTAAGAAACGCAGACTCGTATAACGGATCTACCGCTCGAAATGCTTCGCAAGATATTCACGCAAACTTTTGACGGTGGTTACGAGGATGTGAAAAGACTCGTGAAGTTAGCCAAAACAATACTGGTATTCCACGCTCCGTGCGAAAGGATTCTTATGGACCATCTTCACAAAATAAGCGGAATGAGGTATGCCGAACCCGAGACCCTCTTTCGGGCTGCAGGCGAAAAATTAGACGATAGGATGGTTGGACTAGCTTCGCTAGTAAAGGAAACGGGAAGAATGTTTACCGACGACTATTACGCGTCGAACGCTGAGACTGATGATATTATTAGTCACATATATTAAGTGTGAAGTGAAAGTGAACGGACGTTTTTTCGGTTGTCTCCAGAGTGCAGCGAAGCGGAACAAGATGGGAAATTCCTTGGGGCAGTGGCAGCAGGCGATCGGCCTCTTTCGCGCAGCTTGGTGCCCAAACATCCGAATGGAAAAGGGAAGTGTTTTTTCGAAAACTGTGTACCAAGCTTATGGAGTGGTTCTGCTATCATTGCTCATTATAGGCGGCATCGAGCAAAATCCAGGCCCCCGTAACAATGTCGATTTCTCAAGCGAAATTATGGAACTGAAGCAAGTTATGCTTCAAGTGAAAATTTCGAACGATGTTATTATGTGTGAGGTGAAGCAGCTGACAGTAACTGTGAAGAAAAATTCGTTGGAAGGATTGACGTGATTGAGGCCGAGACAAGCAAGATTAAGTGTGACATTGGCGAGCTTCAATCCTATGTGCGGACTCTGGAGGATCAACTGTACGATCTCGAAAACCGATTGAGGAGAGACAAATCCTCGTTTTCCACGGCATGCATGAAAAAATGAACGAGACATGGGATGAATCGGCTAGCGCAGTGCGACAATTAGTCGAAGAAAGACTTCATCTTTCTCTACCAACGGACGCAATCCAGAGGGCTCATCGTACCGGAAGCACGCAGTCCGGAAAACCTCGTCCCATTGTGTGCAAGTTCCTCCGCGATACGGATAAAGAGAAAATTCTTGGAAGTAGCTGCAAATTGAAAGGCTCATATATTTACATCGAGCAGGACTATTCATTTTCTGTTAGGCAACAACGACAGAGACTTAAAAAGCATCTCTTCGAAGCCAGACAGCAAGGATGAAGAGCTCATCTGCAATATAAATATCTCAACGTCAATGGCAGAAAATATACAATTTGGGACTTGAAAGACAACCATGGCGACTTTCAAGAATGTATCGAGACCCGAGAACCTTCAGCTGCGTCCAATTCCCAGAAACAGGTTTTCCCTCCACCCCCCAACAATGGAAATGTGACGTCTCAGGGAGCACAAGTAACAACGACCGCTATCCAGCCATCTTCATGCGGTGATCCGTTTCCCCCCTCCACCTCCAACGGGACAAGGAAAGAAGAGAACAACCGGATAGATCACCAGTCTCCCCTCCCTCTACTCAGCGATATCCCAAGCGCCAGGGAAGCAACCATGGAACGAGAGCCTGAGGTGAGGCCAGATGTAAAAAAGTAAGTGGTAATGGTCACGTGACCAGCAATTATGTCGATAAAGGAATTGCAAGTGTAAGTGTTTCCTACCAAAATGTGAGGGGCTTAAGAACTAAACTCAAAACAATCTACCTTTGTGTATTAAATAACGATTTTGATGTAATCATGGCTAAGGAAACATGGTTTAATTCATCGTTCAGTGAAAGCGAAGTAATTGACGATAGATATATTCTGTTTTGGTCGGATCGCGATGCACAATCTTCTAACAAAGGCTTGGGGGGAGGGGTACTTCTGGCTTCTTCTTTTCGAGCTATCGAAATTGAAACTCCGGTAATTGACCCTCTGATAAATTACTTGTTAGTAAAAATAAGCGAAATATATATGCATATTTGTGTAGCCTATTTCCCCCCAAATACGAATCGATCTGTATACAGTTCCTTCTATCAAATTTTAGAATCAATTTATGAGCACGGGTCTTCCCTTATTATTGCAGGGGATTTTAATTTCGCTGAGATAAAGGGGGCGGATCACAATCTCTTATCTTCAAACGAAGCTTGGTTAGAATTGAGTCATTTCATGTCACTCCACTTATTAAACAGCTTCAATGACATAAAAAATGATAACCGAAGAACGTTAGATTTGATTTTAAGTAACGTTAGTAGCATAACAGTCACAAGGGAATCCGATCCTCTCGTACCAGAAGACATTCATCACCCAGCTTTAAATATTGACATTTCCATGACTAAATTTAAATCTATCACGAAAAATTCAATTCAAGCAGAATATAACAATAACTTTAGGAATGCAGATTTTTTAAAAATGTATAATCTTATGAGAGCTGTAAATTGGAATGATCTGAAGAAATACACTGATATTAATGCCGCTATTGATAAGTTCTATGAAATGGTGTATGACATATTTAACAAATGCGTACCTTCAACGAAAACTCAACCTAAGAAATTTACGAGCTGGTTCTCACGGGAAATTATAAAGAATATCAGGAAAAAGGCATATCATAGGCAAAAATGGAAAAATAACGCTCCCCACGCTGAACATCATCACGTGAAATTTAAAGAACTTCGGAATATTGTTAAACAAGAGATTCAAAAAGCATATACGCATTATATTTCGAGCACAGTTTATAAAATACTTCATACCCCTAATCTCATCTTCAGCTTTGCCAAAAATATGAAAAACCAAAAAAGAGCAGAACCTTTTCAATATCAAGGTAAAGTACTTTCTGACACTCTAGAAGTAACAACAGCGTTTGCTAAATATTTTCAATCGGTGTACCGGCAGGATGATGGAAAAAATAAGACTTTGAACATTCAAACTTACAGTGAAATCGATAAACTAAACCTATCAGATTTTAGTCTTAAAGAAATCGAAGATCCCATTAAAAATCTGAAACCAAAAAACTCTATTGGTTCCGATAAAATTCCGCCTTACATACTTAAAGGATGCGGTGAGATACTCAAATCCCCCCTGCACACGCTGTTCAATCTTGTATTTTCCACCTCAACATTTCGAGATATTTGGAAATTAGCAAAAATTATCCCAATACCAAAAACAAATAAGCAAAATGATGTAGAGAATTACAGACCGATAGCAGTCCTAGCAGCACCTGCCAAGCTCTTAGAGCAAATTCTTTACAAGCACATTTCTTATCACATACGTTCAGTGATCTGTCCTTATCAACATGGTTTCTTATGTAAAAAGTCTGTCTGTACCAACCTATCAGAAATAACTCATTTTATCGCAACCGGGATGGATAGCGGAGCTCAAGTAGATATAATATATAGAGATTTTTCGAAAGCGTTTGATACAGTAAACCATAGAATCTTAATGGAAAAACTGAAATCATACAATCTATCGAATCCGATGTTACAATTGTGTCAATCCTACTTAACAAACCGCAAACAGTACATCACGTTTCAGGGAAATACTTCAGATGAATTAGAAGCTACATCCGGAATTTCCACAAGGCTCTAACCTTGGTCCCTAAATCTTTCTCATGTACATAAATGATCTTCACGAACATCTGAATCAATCAAGTAAACTACTTTTTGCAGACGATTTAAAAATATACAAAAGAATTTGTAGTTACAGTGACTGTACCGAGTTACAAGCAGACATAAACAGTCTTGTGGAATGGTGCGAAAGCAACAAACTAATCTTAAATAGAGAAAATAGTTACCAAATGTCATATACTCGAAAAACTACATTTATAAAATACGACTATTGCATAAATAAACAAAAATTAAAACGGGTAGAAACAATCAAAGATTTAGGAGTTCTGTTTGATTCTAAACTTACATTTCACGCGCACGTTAACTTGGTAACAAACGAGGCTCACAGACTTCTGGGATTTATAATGTGTACATGCAAAGAGTTCAAAAACGTCGAGAGCATAATGATGCTTTATAATGCTTACGTTAGAGTGAAAATTGAATACGCAAGCATAGTGTGGCACCCTCAAAACCCAGCAAGATATAAACAAAATAGAACAAATTCAAAGCAAATTCTTAGGACACTTAAAGTACAAACTAGATGGTATACAACCTCAAATCTAATCCCGTGAGAACCTTCTCAGATATTTTAACCTAACAACTCTCAACAACGGACGCATCATGCATCAGCTCATTTTCCTCCACAAAATTTTAATTAATCTCATTGAAGCTCCTTTCGCCCTGTCACAGCTCGACTTCTACGTCCCCTCAAGCAAATTACGACCAAGAAGGCAACTCTTCAGCCCCCGTCGCAATAGAACCAACGCTCTGACAATATCTCCTATTTGGAATATGTGTAAAACATTTAATGATACCATCAAAAGTGAAAACAGTGTGGACTTATTTTGCCCGACCGCAATTTTGAAAAGGCATATACTAAAATTACATAAATTTCGATAGAGCCTAAGATTTATATGTTTGTTAAATGTTTTCTGTCTATATACTACATTCATCTGTGCAATATTTCAATAATGTTATCACACAATTATTGTATAATCAACGCCATTAATGGGTAATATACCTGTTGAGTTCAATTTCTAAAATAAATAAATAAATTCTAGAGTTGTCCGAAGCGGAAACTTTCTTCCTAGCCTCTCGCGATATATAAATAAAGACAATGAAACAAAGGGTGTCGTCTACGAGGTGCCATTAACGAACCTCAAGTCTCTCGGATCTCTTGTTGCATTGCTCAACAAGAAACAAAGGGAGACGGTACTTTCGAGTCTAACCAAACGACATGGAATAAAATTGCTCCTCAACACGCCTCAGTTGAGGAGGTTGCAGCGTTCGAGAAATCAGCAGAAGACTAAATGTTTCATATATAACATCCCAGCCATCCACGACACTCTGGGTGCGTTTGGTAGCTTGGCCAGTGGAAACGTCGCTATCATCAAAACCGTCAATAAAGCCTAGAAGCACAAAGCCGAGCTGGAAGAGCAGAAACGCCATAACCTGGTCATAGAAAGAAAGGGAAGGGCGTTGACAGGAAGCGAAAAACCAACCTCGAAGCTTTAAAAACATAAAAAAAGAAGAGCCGCTGTCCAACCTCGACAATGAATATCTGATCGAGCCACTTTGAATGAAGCACTTCACGGGTGTCTTCACGTCCAATTTCCTACCCTCAGTTATAAAGAAAACAGAGTGCGGCGTGGTCAACCTGGACAGTTACGAAAATCCGTGGACGCACTGGATGTACTACCAGAATCAAGCTAAAAGCAACGCCTTAGTATTCGATTATTTCTGCGGCGTGCCTCCTGCTGGGATGGTGAAGTATCTCGGTGCTTTCGGACTCTAATACAACGACGAACGCATGCAAGATATGGACGCAGTGAATTGCTTTCATCTCTGTGTTTCTAGGTTTGTGTTCTTGTCTCGAATAAATAACCCAACGATCGAGGATTTCCAAGAAAAGAAAAGTGTTGTGGCACCTGAAACACGATGGGAGTGTACCATCTCACAAGTGAGAATTCGGTCCTGAAACTCTTGTTGCACGATGATATCATCTATCCTAAATCCGTCGCCGTTCGTGAATTCTACAGCATGTACTTGATACAAAACTTGAGGGTACACAACAACAGGTTTGGGGGGCACAGGGGACGAGGTCCTCCAGCCACCTATCTCCTCGCTCACAATGTAACCCTCTCTCCCAATTTATTTGCCCTAGATGGCATTTCGTTTTTGCCTATTTCTCGCTGGGAGCAGTTGCGCCCCTCCAGGATTATGGTTTTACTACAGTGGACTTGGGAAAGTTAACATTGTAGGATTAAGCTACCTTGGTTCCCGAAAATTATAACCAAGGTGTGTGTACTACAGGTTCCTATAATTTTTTCGAGTTTTAACAATAAGAAAAAAAAGATAAATAATATCTGAGAAATACATGTATAAGAATAAGATAATGTGACTTTTAAAGAATATAGTGAAATATAATTTAACATTATAATAATAGATCAGTGGTGTCTAATGAAATTAAGAATTCTATGAGTGTTCTATAATTTGAGTGTTGTTCAGGATGTGTAACAGACATTGTTTGTGTCCATGGACCTGTTTTCAAAAACAAGTAGTTATGATGTATTAGGACTTTAGACCCTTAGCTTCTCGATTTTAGGAGAATTTCTAAACTTGTAACCCTTAATTGGTGGGTTAATCGCTTCTTCTTCTTTCTTCTACCAGTTCCATTTTCACGTACTTCCTTACTTCATTAAGGCCGTAGGAAAACATAGAAAAAAAACATTAAAAATAATACATACAAAAGGACAACAAAGAGTTAGAAAAAATACAATTAAATATAAAAATGAATACATATATATATATATAAGTAAAAATATGAATTGCAATATAATGAAAATTGCTGAGACTATTTACATTTCTTGATGGTATGAAGACGATACTATTAATGAAGGAAACCATGGATCATTGATTCCATGGAAAAGAGAAAATAAGTGATATTGATAGGGATAATCTGGTTAATGTTGTAATCAACAATCAGGTCCATAGACCTGTATTATCAGAAGATAAAATTTAAATCCTTTGGTCCTTAGACCCTCAGCTACTCGATGTTACAAGAATTGAAAATCTGGTATACCTTGGATGGATTACTCACTACTTGTTCTTTTCTGCTTCCGGTATCTTATTCATTCTTCTTCTGCACCAATCTCCTGCCTTCCTCATCCAGTTCCTGGTAGTGGTAGTAGTAGTTCAGGCAAATCGATCAGTCATCTACGCTGCTTTACTACACTTCACTAAACACTTTCTTTTCTTCCTCTAGCGGAGGTAATATAATATTTCCTTCTGTTTATGGCGGCCGGACCTTGTACGTAATATCGTACAGTACCTCCTTCTCGCCTGTTTCCTCATTCTCTTCAGCTATTTGACTTTCATTTAAGTTCATAGCACTCAATGTGCTGTTACAGCATCTGTCACTTGTTGCTTCCAGATCCGGATGAAAGTGTCCCCACTTTGTTGCCAGTGCCGGTGTTGTATCTATAGTTCAGATCATCTATTGTGGATACTGATTCAGCTGGTCTAGTCACAGACTGGAAGGTAGTTGGTTCACTTAGACGTTCTTGCAGATTGACTCCACTCACAATTTGTCTAAAAGTTACAATTTGTTGTTCCGAATGTATTTTGCACCGTAGCAGGGCATGGTCAGGAGTGTCTTTTACTGTGCATACCCTAAATTCATTCAACGCGCTAAGACCAAATCTGTTCATATATGAGCCATATGGCCGTGGCCTGTAATAAAGTGAACCATTCCTTTGGTAGGATAAAGCATCCTGTCGCCTACCATTTCTTTCACCACTCTTAAATACTTCTTAGTATGTTCCGATCACTTAGTATGGCCCACTCATTCTGCCACTGCTGCCAAAAATGCTGGTATATTTCTCGCTTGGTGTTGAATCTTGTATACAGGAGTTCCTCAATCTTGTTGCATTGCTTCATCTTCCACCAGTATCTTGCTGCTCTGCGTAGTGCTTCGATCCAGCGGTAGAACTCCCGCCACAGCTATAATTACTTGAGTCGATGAAGTCCTAAATGCTCCCGTCACCCTCAAGAGTAAATTCCGCTGGGCTGCTGTCAAGATGCACATAGGCGCCAAGATTTTTAAATTTCTAGCCAGCGAAAATCTGAACGTGCATTTCAACGTGGTGGAAGGAATGATCACCAAGTCCTCGGACGGCATCCTGGGCAACCACAAGCAGACGGGAATCATAGCCACCTTCAAATTGAACTCGGGGTAAATGTAGCCGATATACTACACGCCCTTGATTCCGATATACTTTCCCGTGTGTGGCAACCGCATAGATAATATAGAATTGGAGGTGACCAACGAGAAGGGCGAAGTGATGGATTCCGACGGAGAAACAACCACTGCCGTCGTGCAGATCAACGTGTAATAAATAACCACAGTCTCACGTTCGCAATCCTCATCGAACAGACCCGAGAAATCGAGTTCGATGCGGACGTCGGCGATGGATTCATCCAAGTTCAACGTGTTAAAGTAAGAGAGCGGCGAAGCTTTCCCGACCAATGCAAATTTGACACTCGTGGACAACTTTGTACCGTATCTGATCTTGCAGGTGGAAGTTAAGAGACATGGCACCATAAGCGATCGAGTCGATTACCCTGGATTTATCTCACGACGGCACGGGGAAAGCTGAAACTGTCCAAGACGGAATTCGCTTACTACCAGGCAGGTGGTTCGAAGCCGGCGAGAAGATAAATACTAAAAGCCTCAGAGTTGTGTTTCCTATTAGCCTGGTTCCGGTTTCGTCTCCGATTACGGGGAAAATATGTGGAACGACGGTTTGCGAGTGACGTTTCGCAGATCTGCCAAAACAAAGACGAGCTGATGCGCTAAAGCACCTTGGATCCGGAAGGGGCCATCCTAGTGGTTTAATTTGATTGTTTCAACCAAAAACCTTGTCCATGGTCATTTGATACGATAGTCTATTTTGGCTAAAAATAAGCAATATTTTCATACCTTCTGATGGATTAAGCTAATTTGTAGGTGTAGCAAAATGCCCAAACCTACTACGATTTCTAAAACTCTCATACTAGGGTAAAATATAGTGGAGGGCAGGTGTCGGAGCTGACTCCAAATCCTTATATTTCTAAATTTTTACAGTTTTTTTTTTTGTGTGTGTGTGTGTGTGTGTGTGTGTGTTTGTGTTTGTGTTTGTGTATATGACGTTAGTTATTTGATGCTCTATTTTGCTCATACGTGTGTGTGTCTTTCAGAGCCTTTCATGACCCTCTGAGTTAGAGAAAGTTTATTTGCTTCTGCATACAAATTTTGTTTGATACCATGTTCTATTTTTACAAAATTAAACAATATTCTCATATCTTCTTGTGGATTTAGCTAATCAGTATTAGTAGAAAAATGCCCAACCCTAGTATAAATACTAAAAAAACTTTGTACTAAGTTGCCTATCATTCTTGAATATCTAGCTTAGGAATTCTACTCTTAGAGTCATGTGACACTCTATTGATTAGTTTTGAGTATACTTGGTGTTATGCTCCAAGCAGGTGGCTACTTTTGCTTGAGAATGGTGTGAAGATAGTTTCTTAGGTATGAAAAAATACTACAGATCACTTGATTACTACTTATTCTTGAGATACTCATATTTCTGTAAATCTAGTAAATACTACAAGTACGTAACTTTTTACATACTTTTATTTAGATTACATTTTATAATATTTGGATCTATATAATACTAATAATCAAGAGAGTGTGACAAATAAAATTTTTCTGTGGCTCTTTCATTCTTCACAAATATAAGAAAGTATTTTTTGCAGTAAGAATAACACTACATAAAGTGTTGTCGGCAAAGGCTCATGTAATTCACACTTGTTTTCTTTTTGATGTGTTAATAACAAACATTGTTTTTTGTGGCTGAATTCACTAGAAGTTTAGTATACATCTATGTTTCCTTCAGTTACTCTATTCTAAGCAGTGTAAACAGTCTAAGATGTTTCTATAGTAAGATAATCCGTGTAAAATACTGTAAGCTTAAGTGTAACACTACTTCAGATAATAAATAATAAGCCTTATAAAATTTAAAAGTTATTTTGTGCTAAGTTCAGATTATAATTATCAAGGGGGAAAATCTCATTACGTCCATTTTTAAGATAAATACTTTATTTCTTGTTATCATCAAATTTGCTGGAATCTTTCTCTTGAGTGTTCTCTCTTCCACTCTGGAAGAACATAATTATAAAATTATGCATATTATACTGTATACTACTGGATTGATTACTGGCATCAAATTATAATGCCCACCAGAGGTTGATTTTTGAACACGCTGGTAAGTGTAAAATCGAATAGGAACTTGCGGATTTTTTTTAGAATATTTACTTTGTATTTGAGAACATAATTAGTATAATATTCTACTACTGGTATTATTAGCTCCATGGTCTTCATGATATAGTTGGATGTTTCTGGTAAGATGTTGGGTAATGTTGTATCATCAGGATTTAATATACTATAAGGCATTAGTGCATTATTGTTTTTAGCTGCACTGCGAAAAGTTACCCTTAAACCACCTTTCCATATGATGTCCTTGCAGTCTGAGACGAAACCTGGCAGCTGACGAAAGGGAAATAATACTGTGTTTTTTTTGCTAGAATTTCGGTTCCTGATTCAAATCCTTCTGATTGTTATTATGTTGCATTTACTTTGAAAAATGTAAGTGTTCCTTACGCAGTATATGTAATACGAGGATAGTGTATTCTATCTATCACAGTGCCATGTTTTCTAATTTGTACTTGAGAGTACAAGTGTGGTACAAAATTATCTACAATTTTTATGATTGCACCAGGGGAAATGTTTGTCATTATTTTCTTTTTTATAATTTCAAATTTAATATACAAGTCAAACCTCTGTGTATGTACAAAACTTTCATCCACATACACGACAAATTCAATTTCACGTTTGGGTTCATTGAGATTAGTAAATATACGACGATTGAGAGGAAAATATTGAAATTCATAACTTTCAATATGCTAAATGTTAATGGTTATTTTATATATTAATTTGTATGATTGCTGTTGTAGAATCTCCTGCAAAATCTAGTACTTCTCCTTTTTCATTGGTTACTACTAACGCTATGTGGTCTATCGAATTGTGAGAATCTGGCAAATAGATAGGTGAGGAGGGTGTGCAAATGATAGGTTCCATGAACTAAGAATTTGGTTAGGAAGTTTTTATTATTCGAGTTTGTTTGTGACTACCAGTTGAAAGCAGAATTGGTAATCATTCCTTCTGCCACAATACATTTAATATTCAAAGCTTCTATTGCCAAGAATTTAGGAAATTGGACAACTATGTGTTTAATGGCAGGCTCAAGTTCTGTATTATTCTCAAAACGTAGTAGTTTACCAAATTTACCTAGATCAACTGTTTCAGCTGCAGAAACTAATTCCAACCTGTGTGTAACAGAATTTTGTGATAGTAACAAACTTCTAGGGAGATGAGCTTGTAATATTGATAGATTATACTGAACATGATTAATATTATTTTATTCATTTCCTACTGCAACCCTATTATTGTGTTCTGTGATATTGGGAATAAGATACATACGGTAGAAAGCACGTAGAGATATGGATTAGTGTAGATAATATCATTGTGCAAGCTAAGTTTCAATACTATAGTTGCATTAGTGAGATGGAATACTCCCTTGATGCTTTAGATGGAACATGGTTTTCTGAAAATTTTCAATTATTGGTTTATTTATTTGAGATAAGAAGGCCAGCATAGAAAAACATGGGTTGTTACAATGTACATCAAACCCTGGATACACTCGTAACTGTAAAAAGTTTTAGAAGTTTTAAGATACCTAACTAAGCTTGATAGTCGTATTCCAAAAAAGAAAATCATAAAACAAAAGCAATGTTAGATTGTTTCTAATAACAAGTCCAGTGAGTGACTTCAGTTTTGAAACTATCCAATTTGACCACTTTACAATCTATTTTGTATGGTCCCTTGAAAGGTAGGGAATCTAACATGAAAACACCTCTACAGTGATTACTTCCTAGTAACTTAATCATATTTTGAATACCATAGTTTGATGATGGTTCTTTTTTAATTTTCTCAAAGCATTAATACCCTTGCCTTTTCTCTCCATTGCCAGATTTTGATGTTTTGCTCATCTACTTGACCATTGTTCTTATTTGCGTCAATTACTGTTTTCGCTATAGCTGCACTACGTCCTGCTAGACTACCAAAAGCACCCAGAACATTTAAAATACCGGGAATACTGAAAATGAATCCACCAGTGTCTTTTCTAGAATTCTGCAGTTTTTTCAACTGAGGAGTATTAATAGTTTATTTCATTAAATTACCTCTACTCAAACAAGATGTTTTCTTATCCTGTTGTTTTTAGTGAGAAGATTATCTGAGGATCATAAAGATTTTAGATCTGATTAACCCTCGGATGCATGTCACTTTTTTTTACAACTTTACATATGTGGGGTCAATTTGACCCCAATGCAATTATGCATTGAAGTAACTACGACAGAGTAAATAGTTTAGCTAATATGGTTTATGGATCAATAATTTATCTGAATATAACATAGGAAACAATTACCATTTTATTATTATTATATAAGCCCCCTCCCCCAAGAAAATAACAATGTATTGACAATTCACTGTTCTACATATTAATGGTAGTTACACTTCGCTCGCAATTATCAGAACTTCAGTTGACCTGAGAAACAGTATTTTAGAGATAACACAATACGGCCCTAAATATTATTTTATCTAGAACAAATAAATTAAAAGAAAAATAAAATAAAAAAAAATATAGAAAAGAAATAAAAAGACGAATGTTCCGGCCTCTCATGGTAATTAAATACACCTCACTCTTATTCTGAGCACACCACAATCACAATGCTGTGGACCTTGCACACAGGTTTCCCACATCTTCTGCAACGTTCCGTCGTCTTCCTGCCCTCTTGTCTTGTGCAGACCTGGCATCTTACTCTTCTCTTTGAAGATCTCTCCTACAGTCTCTGTGCCTGCCTTACTTTACTACGCCGCAAAGTTTCATTGCCTCGGTTACATGTTTCTTCAGGTTCAAGCTTTGGCACTTCCCCGCATGTGAGGAAGAATCAACTCATTCGCACACTCGATAAGGAACATACGGCGTCTGTGACTGACGCCTGAATGGTAATCAGAATGCTGTGACAAGTAGCATTGAGAACGCCTACATTGATTACATTATAGAAGAGGGCCATTGGCCATCGACGTGTCTGTATTCTGCAGGTGTATGTTTGAACCAGTTTGTCCATGGCGTCCACTCCCTTCTTTGTTTGGTTGTAAAACTTTATGATTTCTGGCTTCTTCTTACAATCATCATCATCATCAATGTGTGTGTCATGATGCATGGTGCTGAGTAGAATAACACTCTTGTCTTTCTCCGGCACGTAGCTTACCAGGGTCTCATTTTCATGGAAGGCGAATTGTGATGTGCAAGGCTGTCTTGTCTTGATATTGGTAAGTGCAGGTGGGATTTCACGTCTGTTTTTCTTTACTGTTCCAACAATGGTTACATTTTGTAACAGGAGAGCGTTAACCAAGTCATGACTTGTGAAGAATTGGTCAGTTGTGATATTTCTTCGAGAGTTCCGCAGTGTGTAGCACAGTTTCTTCACGACGTTGCTGACGAGGTTCTTTTGAACTGACTCCCCTGGCTGTTGTCTCAAGTAGATTAGACCGTCTTTGGCGTAAAAGTTATCATCATCGCAAAACCAGACGATCTTGATGCCGTATTTAGCCGGCTTACCTGGCATGTATTGCACGAACTTGCATCTCCCACGGTAAGGCACTAACTGTTCATCAATCGTAAGAAAGGCGCCGGGTACCATGATTCTGAGACAGTTTTTGATAGAAAGTGTCCAGATATATCGAAATGCAGCCATGTGATCAGTCTCCAGACATGCAGCGCCAGTATGTTTGTCATCAGATCAGAGCAGTCTTCTGATGTCTTCGAAACGATTTACTTCAAAGGTTGCTTTGTACTTCGGGTTGGAGAATTTGTTGATAAAAAGCTCAGGAACAGGAACATCCCAACTTCTCTCAGTTGGCCTCGATCCGCGCCAAATACATCTGCGCATGCGCACTTTGCAGTGAGTCATGGCAGGGTATGTGGTTGACCTTGAGATGATTGCGTTTAGTCTGGGCATAATTGAACATAATATGTAGGATCAATTTCCCTTTATGAATGTTTTCCTGCTGTTTTCAGGCTGGGGTCAAAATGACCCCACACATGGAAAGGAAGTGTATTGTTAAAAAAACGTTAAAAATATAATTTAAAATAAATTGTAAGAAATTTATTTATACATGTCCCTATAGATGAAGGAGTATGGTAAGATGTCACAGAAAATCAGAATTATTTATTTAGATTTTATTATAATACCAGGAAATAAACAGACAGTGGGGTCAAAATGACCCCACACATGCATCCGAGGGTTAAGCTACTTGGTATACAATACCTTTAGGTTTCATCATCGTGGATATATACATATCTATTTAGAATTATGGTCCAAACGCGAATTTTTCTTTTGTATTTATGACAATGGTCGTACCAAGTGCTGCTATTTTTTCACATAATGAAGCATGTTTCTTGATTAGCCTTGTAAAACTAATTTTTCCAATTTTTTATGAACTTTATGACGAACACTTAAGGTCATTGTGATTATTGTAGGCAATACTATGGTCTTTACAAGCTGTATCCAAGGGATGAATTCCCTTGTCTCCTTTCTACAGTATTTGATCTACTTTATTTACTGGACCAGAGTGTTGGTAACCAGGTAAGTGCATTTCGAAATTAAGATTGTTAATAATGCCCTTAACTGAACCCTGACCATTCCAGTATTTGGGAGGAAGAGTATCAATAATTATAATTAAGTATCCTATGCATTTACTGTACTTTACAATAAAATTGGCTAATAAAGCACTAATCATTTCCACAATACCTATTTTTTCATTATATAAGTTATTATTCCCAGCATTTTCTTATCCTTCTATAACCAACAATCTATCTATGATATTTCTCACATGATCCACACACACAAACTGTTTTGATAGAGTATTGCAGTGTTTAATGCCACTACCAGTTTTAAGTTGGATCCATATAGGTTTTATCTAATTTTTTGTTTGATTCCACTGCTAGATTTAACTGTATTCTGACTAGCATCATTGTTTAATATACAGCATCAGACAGTATTAAAATTTCTTAGTATCTATGGTAATCTTCATCTGTATAATCTCTAGGATGTTTCTTGGTGATGAGTTCCCACAGTCCCAAAGTGCCAGGATATCTGGGCCAGCTATTTGCTCCACCTAAATTGATTGTTACGTCATCTCCTTAAAATGTAACTCTAGATTTTTCAATTTTCCAAACTACACCCTCATTACGCTCCATGGTTGAACATAATCCGAACACTGCATCTTTGTAAAATTTGTAGTAATAAGGTAATATCTTGCCAAGGGACCTAATTATTTTTTGTCTGAATCTCATATGGCCTTAGTATGTGGTTGTTGGAGTACTAGGGGAGTATGAATACTAGATAATGGTGTAAGAGGAAAATCTGCATAATTTCTGGCAGGAAGAGGCACTAGCTCATTTATGAGATTCTTATCTTGTTAAGTAATACCCTTAATTTATCTACCAAGACCACTGATGGCATCAATAATTGGTTGATCTTGACGTTTGTGTTGAACATAGTATCCTCTATTCTCAGATTTCCAGCCCTTAAATGTTTTCTAAATATTTACGTAATTTCGGATTGTCTTCAAATTTCGGATTGTCTTCAAATTTATGTATTGTTATTTTTGTTTATAGTTTATTTATAGTTTAATGACTCAACATTTATAAAATTATTAAACTTGTTAATATATTTTCAATTATTTTGTTCTTGAGTCATATAAATTGTGGCAAAGCCAAAAATATTTTTGTTCCAGCAGGAAAAGCAGAATTTTGAAAATTGACTGTAGTTTAAATCTCCTCTTACATAGTCATTATATACATGTTTAAGATTAGTGATGTCCTAACGAAACAAAAAAACAAGTTTTGTATTATCACGACGTAACTCTATGGGATTCTTACAATAAGTATGATCCAGATATGAAAACAGTCCATTCCCCTGTGAGGATACTCAGTAAAAAAATCACTTACTTCAATTTGATATTCTAAAATTACTTAATCAAAAACTACAACTGAGTATTCAGGTTAATTGTGAAGTGGTTTTATTTCTGATTTAAAGGTAGCTTTGCCCAGTCCTTTGTAAAGTTTCATAAGCTGCTGGTATTTTCGTTGTTCTAAACTTTTTGAGAAAACATACAAATGTCTGATCTTCCAGTCTAACCAATTGGGGCAAGCTTAAAAATTTCTACAAGTAGTGTAGTTTTTCCACAACCAGATAGACCTATAATGAGACACCAAATATTGTTAGGTAGCAACTAAAACTTTATCTTTCTAGTTTCTAGCAAATCAGGCAAACGTCCTTCCAAATTCCATGCTGTTGCCATAGAATTATTTGGTCTGTGGTAATCCAAATTATTTCTGGAAATCCAATCCATTTCACTGATAAACTTTTGTGTTATTTACGTAATATTTTCTGAATAATATATGTATCTGGAAATTCAGTTTTGCTAAATTTTTTTCATAAAATATTTCTTTGAATATTTCATTTGTTTTTATTATATATTTATACCTGTTTTCAGATAAGATTTCAACCACAGTGAACAAATCTGAACTCCAACTTTTTGTAAAACCCTTTTCAAATTTATATTTCAATTTACTAAATCTCACTTGATCTCCTATTTTGAACTTGGGTTTATTGGACGTATGTTCATATTTAGGACAGTAAACTGTAGAAATCAATTGTTATCAGTCAGATTTAGTCACTTTAGTCGGCTTCATACTTATAGTTCTATGTATAGAATTTTTGTAATTATGAACAATATGAGATACAATTGTTTCCCACTTATAGTTACCCTGCAAACTATACTGTTTCCTCCTATGATTTTTTATTGTCATGTTGAATCTCTCAATTATACTAGCTTTCAAATTACTATATGTAGTATAATGTATAATATGATGCTGGACCATTAATTGGGTGAATTTGGAATTGTAAACCTATTTTCCTCTGTCTGTCTGTAGGTGACGAGGTATTTTGCCTTATTCAAAAACAGCCTTAAAAGCCACAGTGACACACGCTCCTGTTTTACATTTCAGAGGAGAGTTCAAGCATATTTACTAATAATGTATATTACAGTAAGAAAATACTTAAAACCATGAATTATATACTCAGATAAGCCTGCCGCAAATCATCAATTCCTATTGTTACCACAGATAGCCGTTTGTATATACGACGACCTTGTGTGTGTTGTTCATTAGCAATATTTTGTCTAGACATTGAGATTTGTAAGAAAATATTACATTAAAGGGATTTTCCTCAGGATACCATTGTTTAACGTCAGATGATAATTGGTAACCAGTTTCAACAACAAATTAGACAATTGTTTATCTTCATGTATTTTATGTTTATAAGTAGTATTTTCCCAATATGCTATTGGTATTTTAAATGCTATGAATACACAATATTTTCTTTGTATAGTGAAAAGTGGCACATCAAATCGTTTCCCATTTTTCAAATATTCAAACTTCGAAATTAATAGTACAATTGAGCAAAAATTCATGAGTCTGTGAGTAAAAATGTAGCTTGTAAATATTACGAGCCTTAATACATGTTCAGTGCCCTCTAGTATTTTGAATACTGTGAAGTCTGAAAATCTCAACAGAGAATAACTGACTAGTTTCTACTTCATCCAATCTGCACAACAATGGTTCCAAGTGTTCTCCTAACGTACGAACAATGTCATCAAAGCTACATTGAATTTTCACATCAATATACAATTCATAAAATTGTTCATTTAACCAAAAAGCTGAAGGTTAAACTTAATAAGGCTCATTGTTCATTTCTTTATAAAGTTCCAATATGAAGTTGAATATTTGAAATAATTTGCTGTTAAATCTCCTCAAGCTTCAATGTGGAACTCCAGCTAGGAAGATCGTGTCCTTGCTTTCTGATTTCCATAAATAATAAGTGAAGTTCACTGACAATTTGGTTGGTGGGCAAAGTGGCAATAGTTACTTTAATTTATGCAATTTCCATCTGAATATATTTTTGATATCTTCAGATTTGAGTATTCTATTTTCCCATCTCTTTTTTTTATCTTGGGTACTGAGAAGTAGGTAAGCTAGTTACAGTATTTTCAAGTATTGTCATTTTTTTTTCACACCATCTAATTCAGTGGGATCATCTACAGTATATAAGGCATTTTGAGGTTGTATTATGCCATTTTTTGTAGTGTTTGCAATTTCTTTAGTATGTCACCTATCAAATGATGAAAATGATATAATTCAGATTCAGTGTTCATGTTTTTGAACTTAGTAATTTGTTGTGTAACTATACTCAGAGTTTCAGTAATGCCAGGTAATTTTGATTCCAATATTATCGTCAATGTGGAATATGGTACATTTAATTTTCCCAAAATCCTTGTAAGTCTCAAGGTGGAGTTTGATGTTAGTAACATTACGAGCAATGGCATTAAGTTAACTTGAGGAGGCAGATTATTTATTAAATTTTCTGATATTTGATTCTTTTCTTGGACTTCAGTTATAGCAATGTGCAGTTTGTTTGTAGTTCAATTTTTATATTTTACCTTGTAGGAATCTCAGATGATTGAAACTCCTCACACAAATCAGCAATTATACTAGCATAATCTTCTTGCGTCTAAATACTTAGAATAATAGCTTGAAGTTCTATGCGAATACTGTTTGCTTTTTTCTTTGATTGTCGTTTCAGTTGTTCTGAATTAGTAGTCTGTGCTTGTCTGAATTTCTCAACGTCATTTTTTTAATTTGCCTCTACTTTCTTCTAAGTTTTGAACATTTTCTATTGAGGCTAAATTAATGTAAGTTTGCCGAAAGGATTCGAGTTCAGCATCAATTTTGAGAATTGGATCCAGACACTGAGACTGAAGGTTAGCTATCTCAGATTGGAGACTAGAGTTGAGAGTTTTCTGTAATGTTCGTAGGTCAGTACGTAATATTTTCATTCTAATATGAAGTACAAGAATTTCATCACCGCGATCAATGTGTTTTGTATGACCAAAAATATCGTTAGGCATTTTGGTAAAGGTTATTTATCATAGGATAAGTAATTTTCAACTCCAAAAACAGAGGTTTAAGTTTATCATAATCTGCCAGCAACTCTATGTACAGACAATCATTTGCAGATATATCATATGTTGTGGCCGTATTCATCTTATCATATTTAGTACGATAGATATTACTCCGAGTAAATAGTTTTACCTCACACTTGTTCTCATGATTAATGGTGAATTGAGTCTCCAACCATTAGTGAATTTGTAATAATTTAGATTATTTTAAAAATATAAAATATGTTGTAAGTGTCATCATTATATTCTGTTAGGATACTCTTGTAGTGGATAATTAGTAGTATATTCAGTTGAGACAAGAAATTAGTGAAATTTGGTGAGACTGTTTGAACAGACACTTCCATAGCTTGTTTTCTAAATCCAAATTGACTCATTGTTATGCTTATTGCCAAATATTACATTGCTTGTCGTCTCCTAGGCAATAGTAACCCCATGGAAATGTATGTATTTAACATGAGATAATCTGTCTCTTGTCATCCTCATAATCCAGGGGAATTTTTCTAATTTTACTTTAAACTAATATATGATCAACACTTTGAATTATTTTTTCTTCTCTTAGTTTGGCAGACTTAATTCTGAGACAGTGGCAATAATCATCAAAGGATAGTTTCTTTTCTATTATGTTTTTACCTACTCCCTTGGCTTTTTTTATAATATCATTTTCTGATTTGATTTCATATATCTCTGCTCGTAATCCAAAAAATTCCTTAATAATTTCATTACTTTTTAATCTTTTATTTTACATGGAACCTTTTTTGTAGTGGGAATGAATATCAAAATTAGGAGCGTATAAAGATATGTCAAAATAATAAACCAACTTAGGATGTTTTATATCTTAATACGGATTAGTTGTCTTCATATGATAAATAAAACTATCTTTGTCCATATAGAGAAGAGAAATTTCATCTTCATTGAAAGGCTACATTGTATCATAGTGAAGTTGCAATATGTGCAACTTAGACATATCCGGAACTGTTGCTCCGACATATATAGGTTTGTTAAATTTGAACCATGGCTTTTCTATTTGAAAAACTGACATATCTTCATGATATATTGTAGTAAATTGAAATTTTGAATTTGCCACTAATTAATTACACTTATATGAATAAGAGACTAGTCTTACATCTACATGCTTCCAAATATTCTACATGGTCTTATCATGGACAGCATTATTCATTAATTTATAGAAATCCTTATCTAAATCTGAAGTAGTAAGTGTTCTGTGTCTCGTGTTAGTTTCAATATAAAGCTATAACCACTTTGAATACTTGAATCTAAGGACATATCTAATTTACACTATATGAACATCTTTCTCTATTAAAAATGTTGATTCTTATAGTGTATGACATCTATCTCTTTAAAGTGAAGACTCATCAGAAACTTATTTTCTTTTGATTCAGGTGGAAATCTGAACTCAGGAGCTGGTGGCAAATCAGCTCTTGAGTAAGTCCAAAATTCACATCAGCAAATAAACCATCCTCGGTGTCTATTGATGTAGGGTCTATCCACTGATTATCACCATAGGGAAGTTTCTGCACCATTGAATAACCATATTTATTATTCACATCAATAAAGGAATACATAGCTAAAGGGTTCATTTGTATTATTTGCTTGTCATATAAAGGGTGACTTGTAATTAGAAGTATTCACTGAAAGGGGTTAAAGTAGAGACAATTTGCAAAACAAAAAATCACCATATAACACCCCGTCCTTATTTCTGCGTTTTCTGATAGCTAAAAAACAAGTGATTTTTGAAAAGAAATGTTTTTTTTCCCAAATAACAATCACATGTAAGTAAAGGGTGGGTCTAAACTTACAAGTTATGATAAAAAATGCATTCTTAGTTTACTTGGCAACGTATTAATAACAAGAATGGTTTGGCACGAAGCGTACCAATTTATTAAATGGAGAAAAGAAGAGAGAAGAGGAGACGAGAAGAGGGTAAATTAAAGGAGAGAAAGAGAAAAGAACGAAAAGAAGAGGAGAAGAGAGCAGTGGAGTCTGAAATCTAAGACAGGAGAGGAGATACAAGGAGTAGATGAGTGGGGTGGAGATAAGATGCGAGAAAAGGTGGGAAGGCGATATGAGATAAAAACAGAGAGAGCAGAAGGAGGGGAGAGGAGAAGGAGAAGAGAAGAACAGAAGGGACTGAAGAGAAGAAGTAGTTGCAGAAAATATCGTCTCAGCGTGAAGAATTGATGCATTGGTCAAATTATCGACATGAAACATTCAATAAGATTTTGAGATGTATTGGAGAAAATATTTGGTCGGTTCGAAATGCCTTTTGGCTTAGTTCAGAGCAAGCTAATATCTTCCATGTAAGATCTTTGATTTTACCTGCTATTACACCACTAAAAACATGAATGTAATTTGAATATTTATAAGGATTATCCAATTTTTGTCCACTTCTCGGTTCGTTGAAATGGATATTTTGTAATTTCATATCCCCCTCCCCCATCGTTAAATGCAAACTGAATCATTCTATTTCACAAGGCGTGGACAAAGAACACAATGGGATAGGTCTAAAACTTACGAAAATTTTCTGCCACCGGAAGGGTTTGAACCTACGACCATTAGATTAACAGTCCTGAACGGTAAACACTACCCTACAAGCTTTCGCTTCTGAAAGTAAGTAGAGGGAGCTGACAAATGTGAAATGTAGATGCAACTCTCCTCCTACATATAAAGTGCAAAGAATACTTGTTTGTAACAAAGAAAACGAAGGTTGTACGACTCGACGAAAACATTTAATGGACAATTGCACATGACGAAAACTTGTCATTCGATATTTGCGGAGGTATCCTTGCATTGAACTCGAGTGGGAAAAGGGGTAAAATTAGTGTGTCCTGAATTGCCAGAAATATAAATAGTTATTTCATTAATATTTGTCAATGTCTTTGAAGCAGTACACAATTATCGTTAGGGTATCATAATTCACGATCTTATACATGAAAATATCCCTTTGAATGTGTCTCAATTCATTGATTTGTTGTTTTTTATATACATTCCATATTCAGAACAATGTAGCTACTATACACTGCTATTACAAATAATGTTACCATGCTCTAGACACCTAGTGTGGAGGATCGAACCTGGACCGCTAGCAGCCTAATCAAGAACTCTAACCACTACACCACGCCCTTACCTTCGATTGAAACAACAATTTATAAGTATTCTGTCCCTCCTATATTGTACATGTCGTTGGGTACATGTAGTTGAACTTTTACTTTGATTTTGAATTCCTTTCTTGTAGTATAGCAGATATATTCGAGAAATAATTGTCGAAGTGATGAAAAAAAAACGAGAATATTGGTAGTTGCGAAAATGGGCGTTTTTTCTTCTAACTTATTATGGTGATTAGACGTTATTAATATAAAATATCTAGAGGCTTGAATATTGCAGGACGATATTCTTTTCCTGTGATACTGCAACAGACGAAATACTCGCTTACTGACGCAACTGTCGTATTCAGAACAGTCTTATGAAATGTAGTTCCTGTTGCGTAAGGTAACCCGAAATAATTACACCGTTTGCGAACTATCAAATCTGCGCAACGTTAGACGTAAACAAGCGGAAACTTTTATTCATAAATTCACTTCACATTTGACAGTATTAGTCAAGAGAGACTCGTGGGACACTGTGTTAAGGTGCTGGAGTAAATACATCTTATTTTTCTTCCTCGAAGAACAACAATTTTTAAAGTACAGTTACAATAGTTCTGCTCTTTCTTATTTCTTTAAAATGCTTCCACATTCCTTTAATTTGGATAAAAATAAATAATAATATCGCTTGCATTTGTGTCACTGACCTAGACCAGGCCCATAAACAGGATTTCTTTGAGGGAGGGGCCAGACCCAAATATATGTATGTATATATATATATATATATATATATATATATAAGAGAGAGAAGGGGCTGTTGCGCAAAGGATTATTATTATATAAAGGAGAGAGACAGATATTACAAAATAGTTCAAATAGTGCGAGTGCCATTGAAAGTCACGATAATTCTATGTTTACAAAACAATATATTTATAAATTAAATGTTACGTACTAGGAATTATTATTAAAATAAAGAACATGTATAATTGTGAGTTAAGAAAAAGCAAAAATAAAGAGATATTCTCGCATCACGATTGCAGTTCGAAAAAGTAAGGACAGGGTTTGAAAGTAACGCACTGTCCTGACGAAATCGCTGAATCGGACGTCTGGTAGCCTTGCATCAATGATTATAAAACTAAAACTACCCAGTATTACAGCCTGAATTCTTTCGGGCAAGAAACAGATTCATTTATGTAAGAACAAAATTGAAATTTTTACACATTTCTAAAATACTGGCCTGACGTGGACAGTGGGAGAGAAATTTTGGAGAATCTTTCTATTAAATTTATTACTTACATCCACCTTATGCTCAGATAGGTTTATTGACAATCGTGAACTTTTCGTTTAATAAATAATATTTGGTTTTAAACATCGGGAGAATATTGGTCAAATTTCCTTTCGTGCTGTTTTGAGAGAATACATACTTCTACAACAGCAATCGCGTTTGGAAACGGTGAAAAACAATGACTTGGTTTTCAAAGGCAGACAAGCTTGGTAGCGTAACTTGTCTCCCTTCAAAGTGACTCACTCTCGCTATTCAAGGCCGCTTCTTATTGCAAAACACAGTGCGTCGATCCATAGTGTTTGAACCCAGCAAGTTACAAGTGACCACAGTCGAATTTGAAAAATAATCTGAAGAATGATAGATTTCATCATAGGTGGGCACTAGCTGAACAGGCAATAGTTTAAGTCATAATTTCTGACAAACATGAAATCTTATTGAATAAGTATTCGGATAGCAATATGTGCATCCGCTCTTTTTTAGCAATGTAAGCTCGAAAACAATCTGCATGCCATTTGTTTATATTGGCAAATTGGCCAAACGGAGTTTATTATAAGGAACTATTTCGTAAATATTCATATAACCGTTATAAAATTACAAATAAAGTATATTCGCAATCTTAGATATACTAACAACGAAGAAATAAATTCAGAGTTAAATTTCAAATGTATGAGTACAGAGTAATTCTAGAACTAGAGAGCTATATCAAAGTATTGAACTTTCTTTTGCAGGATAACGTTTACAATATTCACGCGACAGAATAATTAAGAACTATTGCTCCAAGGGAAACAAAGGCCGTAGTGTATTGGTTACAGTTCTTGAAAGCATTGATTACGGTCCAAGGTTCGATCTTCCATACTAGATGTTCTTTTATAATTATCCTTTTATTATAAACAAGAGCATGGTAACATTATTTGTAATAGCAGTATATAGTGGCTACATTGTTCTGCATATGGAATATATATAAAAAAAATGAATTGACACACATTCAAAGGGATAATTTCATGTATAAGATCGTGAATTATAATACCCTAACGATATTTGTGTACTGCTTCAAAGACAATGACAAATATTAATGTAATAACTATTTAAATTTCGGGCAATTCAGGACATACTAATTTTACCCCTTTTCCCACTCGAGTTTAATGCAAGGATACCTAGGAAAATATCGAATGACAAGTTTTCGTCATGTGATATTCTCTATTAAATGTTTTCGCCGAGTCGTAAAACCTTCGTTTTCTTTGTTACAAACAAGCATTCTTTGCACTTTATATGTAAGAGGAGAGTTGCATCTACATTTCACATTGGTCAATCCTTCTACTTACTTTCGGGAGCGAAAGCTTGTAGGGTAGTGTTTACCGTTCAGGACTGTTAATCTAATGGTCGTAGTTTCAAACCCTTCCGGTGGCAGAAAATTTTCGTAAGTTTTAGACCTATCCCATTGTGTTCATTGTCCCCGCAGTGTGAAACGGAATGATTCAGTTTGGAATTAACGATGGGGTGAGCGGAAATATTAAATTACAAAATTTCCATTTCAACAAACAAAAATTGGGGAATTCTTATAAATATTCAAATTACATTTATGTTTTTAGTAGTATAATTGCACGTAAAATAAAAGATCTTACATGGAAGATATTACCTTGCTCTGTAATAAGCCAAAAGGCATTTCGAACAGATCAAATACTTTCTCCAATACATTTCAAAATGTTATTAAATGTTTCATATCGATAATTTGACCAATGCATCAATTCTTCACGCTGAGACGATATTTTCTGCAACTACTTCTTCTCTTCAGTCCCTTCTGTTCTTCTCATCTCCTTCTCCTCTCCCCTCCTTCTGCTCTCTCTGCTTTTATCTCATATCGCCTTCCTTCCTTTTCTCGCATCTTATCTCCATCCCACTCATCTCCACTCCTTGTATCTCCTCTCCTGTCTTAGATTTCAGACTCCACTGCTCTCTTCTTCTCTTCTTTTCGTTCTTTTCTTTTTCTCTCCTTTACTTTACCCTCTTCTCGTCTCCTCTTCTATCTTCTTTGCTCCATTTTCCTCATCTGTCCTACATCTTTCCTCACTACATCTCGTATTATCGTCTATCCTCTCTTTCTTCACTCCTCTACTTTTCCTCTTCTCCTTTCGCTTTCTCTTTCTCCTCTCCTTTGTCACCTTTCGTTTTCTCTCACCTCTTTTCCTTTCTGTTGACTCATCAGCGATGAAATAGTAGAAAACCTATTTTTTTCTATTTCACAAAGAATTTTGTCACTTGCGATATAATAGTGATATTTTTAATAATTTTATACAACATTACTTGTTTTTATTCGTATCGCGTATTTTATAAATATCTGTTGTGCATGTGGCAATCCTGAAATTGAGCCTAATTCTACACTCAATCCACCAACGCCTTGTGTAAATTGGGTTGCCTAGTTTAAAATGTCATTGTCCTAAAACATTTGAGAGACACTGTACCATACCTATTTCTATAAAAGGAAACATGTCCACGTCTGAAATTAGCCCGAAATCAATTTTTGCTTTTTGCAACTTAGCTAACTAAGCTAATCCTGGCAGACAGTGTAATTGTGCAGGGTGCTATTAAAAAATATCCATATACAATTTTCTACAATCTTGAAATACGTCAGCAAGAATTTTCACATCTAATTTTAGATAAGCATCATTGTAATCTCCCAGAATCTTTCACCATAATTTCTTCCACATTATTTGTACATGATGGTAACCTTTATCAGTAACATTATTTTCTCTGAGTTGGCTGTAGAACTCCTTGAGAGGAATATAAGTTCCATCATAAAACATATTATGGTTTGTTAAATATTCATATGGATAGAACAATTTTTGTCTATTATATTCCATGCCCAAGCTAGGAAAACTATTAGCTGTAATTTTGATCTGTTCATCAGATAATTTGTTGGCAAGATCATCCAGGCCAGCAGAGAGAAATCTTATGGAGTCTAGAAATCTCATCTTAATAGTACCACCACTGTTTTGCTAAGACTAAAGTATCTTTCTTGATTTTCTGCTAGAACATCTATATGTTCTGTATCATATCTTAGTCGTGTAAATAAATAGTGGAAATTATACCCACTGCCATTATGAAATAATATGGGGACTAATTTGTCTCTTTGTATTTTGAGTATACAGCTATTACAAAAAATCCCCATTTTTTTCCTGTGAAATCGTCATGATTATACATTTTCTCATTTTAATTTGTAAAATATGAATTGCACTGTGGTCAAAACTCAGTAGTATCATATAATTATTCTTCATCAGAAGATAATGGTACTCTTGATTTTGACACAGGTAATACTTTATCAATTTTCCTTACTTCTTCTTTTATTTTTCGGAAAAAAACGTGTGACAACATTAGATCTTCAGTATACATAAGCATCATTATTTCTTCATGAATTACGCCACACAACTACATAATCATAACTATTGACCTCATGCAGATGAAAAGGAGAAGCAGAAGATATTTCAGGATTAGTATCTGAATAGTTGAATGGTTTGAGTAATGCCTCAAAATCTGCAATTATTTTAGCTGGAATGTCCAACAGGTCCTTGTATTGTTTGAATCATACGTACAGGCTTGTTCTCACCACAGTATTGTTTCTGTTCTTTAAGTTTCTGGATAAAAAGTTTTTAATTATTTTATTTGACATAATTCTGTTGTTATCGATTTTCAATTGTAGTAAAACACATACAACAAATTTTGATTTCCACAAGATATTTTGTAATTTTATTTCTAATGAAACGAAAAAGATTAGGAATAAGACAGTAATGGAAATAGTAATTTGTAATAAGTTAAAAATCAAACTCAGTAGCAATATCATTATTGATGGTATTTATTCTAAGAGGATATACAATTTTTTTTCAGTATAGACATACACATTGATTGAAAATACATATTTTGCTTGTTTTCAAATTTTGTTATATCAGATATAGCAACAGGATATCGGATACCTGACCTAATATGTTTATACTCTGGCTCATATTGTATATTATGATGAATTAGATCTGGTTTGTTTTTCTAATCAATTGGGTAAAGTTTTACCAAGACACACTACATAAAATACTTGTTACCTATATTTTTATAATATTGACTACTTCTTACTTGTTCTGAATATCTATTGGAAGAAAGACATAAGTAGAAGCACAGAAAGGTCGAAATTGACTTATTTTAAGTTTAATTTGTATGGGAGTTAATATAATTTCCAACAAGATCCTTTAGCCTCAAAGTCGTTACGTTTTGCGAATAGTGTCTATAAGCTGGGTATACATTTGTTCCAAATTATCTATATCAATCAAATATAGAGGCTGAGTCGTGGAACAATGTTGATGTATTTGATATGTTTCATCAGGTTTCACTAATTGAGAAGATAGAGTAGTATAAAACTTGATAATTATTTTTAAGTTCATTTCTCAGGGGTTCTATTTTATGAAGATTGTATGTTCTTCAAGAAATTGTTGATATCACAGTGTGGCTCTGAATCAAAGGAGTATTCATTAAGGCGACCCCCAAAAGCTGTTGCAATAGGATTAGTCAAAAATCTACTTTGCTTAAGTATATCAAGAATGGTAAATTATTTTGTGTATTGTATTTATATATAGTTTTTTGCTGCATACACAAGTTTATGCTTAAGTGTTTCAGAAGTATATCTTGAGTATTGTATCGGGTATCCGAGAAGTCTTTGTATGAAAACAAAACTTAACTGTATCCGTTATATGCAACATAGACATGAAAAATGGTACCAAAATGTTCGGAAACTATTCACGTTTTTTTGGCAATAGGAAAGAAATCAATAAATCTCCACGTGAGCACCCTTGGTAGAACGGAGTACATCTAGTCGAAATTCAACTTCTCGCCATGCATTAGCCAACATCACAGGAGGGATTGATGTGGTGACTTGGGTTATCCGTTGTCGCAGAGTTGCATACAGTCGGATACTGGAGTTCTGTAGACATTGTTTTCACATAACCCCCCCCCCAAAAAAAAATCTAAAGCAACATGTTCCAGATAGCCATTTTCAGCGTCAATGCGTGATAACATTTTCACCGCAAAGTTATACCGACGTTTGCCGTCATTGGGCAACAAAGCCTTCAGGATTTGCACTTTGTACGCACGAAACAGTAAACGTTTGTGAAACACATCATGAACAGCCCTTTTTGGCATCTGTAATTCATGTGAGGCCGTACGCACGGATTTCTTCGAACTGCGCACAAAAGCCACTCTGACATCTTCCACCCTTTCGTCTGAGGTTGATGGTCGACCACTTCTCGGTCCGTCAGCAACAGATCCTGTGATCTTGAATTTGTCATACCACGACTTAATGCTCCTACCATCGGGGGGCACCTTACCGTACGATGTTTGAACCTGTCTCTGCACTGTTTTTTGTGACCTGTTCTCGTGAAACCACAGGACACACTCAGCTTTTTCCTGATTTGTGTACATTTCCGGTTTGCTGGACACTGGCACTGCTACACTATCGCAACGTTACAGAAACCTGAAACAAAATAAACTTAAATAGTTTCCGAACATTTTGGTACATTTTTTTCATGTATATGTTGCATATAGCGGATACAGTTAATTTTTGTTTTCATGCAAAGACTTCTCGGACACCCGGTATTTATATATTGATTTTTGCTGGAGACACAAGTTTATTCTTAAGTGTATGAAAAAAGGTAAAATATTTTGGGTATTGTACTTATATATAGATTTTTGCCGGAGACACAAGTTTATGCTTAAGTGTATGAAACATTGTAAAATATTTTTGGTACTAGTAGAATTTACATCAACATCACAATTATACCTAAACATATATATCACAATTGCTATTGCAAAAAAACACTTACTACAACAACTCTCAGTAACAACAACTTTTTAACAACTAACGAAAAAAATATTTCTTATACAAAATTAGTAATCTGCTTGGACCATAACTCCTGGTATACTCACAAATAATTTATGATTCTAAAAGTAGAATTCCCAAGCAAGATATTCAATAATGTTATTCATCTTAGTACAAAGGTTTTTTTTTGTATTCGTTCTAGGGTTGTGAATGTTTCCACACCTACAAATTAGCTAAATCCATAAGAAGATATGAAAATATAGCTTAATTTTGTTAAAAAAAGGATATGGTATCAAACAAAAACTTTTTTGCAGAAACAAATAAACATCCTCTTTTTCAGAGGCTCAAGAAAAACTTTGAGAAACATAAACACACATGCGCAAAATAGAGCATCAAATACTTATTCAAGTTTACAAACACACACACACACACACATAAGAACTTAAAATATAGGCATGAAAGGCTTTCGCTCGTCCCGGCGAGTCAGCTCCAACCCCAGCTCTCTACTATGTTAAACTTTAGTACGAGGGTTTTACAATTCTGGTTCGAACTGCAAGCATTAGGCAACCAGAGGAAGCGCTTGTCTTTGTTCTGAATATTCAGAACAGTCATCTTGGCAGCAATGTCTGGTGGTATGTGGACGTAGTTGGACGCGGAGCGGCGAACAAAATTGCTGAGCTTGGCCGGAAGTTCAAGTGGAGTGCAGCACAACGATCTACCAGAGTCCTTAGCAGGTGCTCGTCCTATTTTCGCACAAACTCGTCGACGAGCTCGTGGTTGAGGCCCTCAAGGTTCACAACATTTCCCTGATGAAGTACCTTTGCCTTAGTAGAGTGTCAGAAGGTGTAAGATTCACCTGACGGACTCGCAGGACAGCACCTCGTAGAACTAGATGGAGTGCTGGGACAATTCCTGCATCAAAGTGGACACCAACATTGCTTGCACATCCACCAAAAGCTACGCATATCGCACGGATTGTGCGACTTTATAGAGAAGTCTTGCAATATCTGCTCGAAAGGAGATCGCGACGCTTTCACCGTAGACTTAATTCGCTTGGCAGATGGATCGTCTGTGGAGAAAGTCGTTTTCCTCTTGGTTGAGGTGGACGGTTGTGCCATCGGTGCTCCAGAGGCTTTGCGTGAGAGCCGGTTCTTGCTGAGGTGTGGAATGGTGATGTTTTACCTGCACTCAGGGCATAGTTCGGTCGCCGTTGGTTCTGGTAACCAACACCTGAGTTTTTTTAATGAGGATTACATTATAGTAGAACATAATAATAAGTATTACGTCAAATATATTAAATAATATTGTTTCATTAATTATTACAAAAATTTTGTTACCATTGCTTCAATTTGCTAAATATACTCTTCTTCAAAAATATAACTCATCGTAGACGACAGTTTACAAGTTTTGTTGGGTATATATGTGGGAATCGAAAACTTTCGATCAGTGATCGGTTAGTTCGAATGAACATTCTTTCCGTGCTTGAGCACGGGAAAGGCAGGTCGAAGCTAAGCAGTCGTGCGGGCTTAGATAACGCGTGAAGCTTAAAACCGAGTGCGAGACTTTAGCCAAGTGGAAAATATAACTCTGATAGGAAATAGTATTGTCAATAGTTATTAAGAACAAGTAGAGTAAACGACACGTTCTAGATCACCACCCAAAATCGAACTATTATATAGTTATCTCATCAAGTGTAATTTAATAAAAAATCAAAATTTGGCTGTTTTTATAAGTGTAAAAAAAATGAAAATTTGCTTGACGCAAGAGTTCAACATTCAATTTTTATACAGTAAAATCGCAAGATTTAGATAATTTCCTCTTATTTTTTAATAATTTTGCTTTTTCAAAAATTCTAAGTGTAAATAAATAACTATTTTTTTAAAAAAAATGTTATTAATTTGTTTTGAACAGGGTTAAATTTCAAAATCAGATTTTTCTAAGTTAAAAAAAGTTTTTCTTAAGCATTAACTTCAAACAAATTGAATACCAACAAATATGTTGCAAGAATTCTCATGAAACCCAGTTTTACACATACAAATCCATAGTTTTGTCACGAGAATTCTTGCATTCCAACATTATCAAGTATGTACGTGTGGAGATCAATGCACTTACAGCTGCGTATGAGCATTGGCCTGTTAAGAATGTCAAATCAATAATACATGCTCGGGAATTTCATGCCCACAAGATCATGTAACTTGTGCTGATTGGTTTTCTAATGGGAATTTTTCCGATTAGGAAATTGAGATTATATATATAAAGGTCTTGCTATCTTAAATTACACTGGGGAAGAAAAAAAATATTTTATTTTGTGGCATAAAGTTTAATAACAGTTTCAGCACACAAAACAGCTGTGATTGCCAATTGTATGATTGGTTCGGTTGAATTGACTCCAGTTATGAAAATAAACACACCATGGAAAATGCAGGAGGTAAAATTACTCCACGCTTTTCTCGGTAATATCAAAATTTGATAATGGGTTGAAATTCCCATTAAGAAGCTTATTTATTTATTTGTAAATTGTTGCTAGGCAACTTATGAAGCATTGCTAGGAAATATATGGGACACTCAACAAAGCTTAAGGAAGAATAGCAAAACATAAAAATGGTTTTAGAAAAAATTGAATATGCTGAACATAAGTGGCTTGTGTGTTGTGTGGATTTGAAGATAGTGAATTTTTTACTAGGACAGCAAAGTGGGTACACAAAGTATCCCTGTTTCCTATTTTTGTGGGATAGTCGTGCTAGAGAAAAGCATTGGACGATAAAGTTTGGCCCGCAAGGGAAAATATTAGTGCGAAAAGCTAATATCATTCATGAATCGCTGATAGATAGGGACAAAATCATCCTTCCGCCACTTCATATTAAACTTGGGTTGATAAAACAGTTTGTCAAGGCCTTAGATACAAGTGGTGATTGTTTCAAATAGATATTCCACACTTTTCCAGGACTAAGTATTGAAAAATTGAAGGCAGGAATCTTTGACGGACCACCACAAATTCGTACACTTATAAATGATGCGAATTTTACAATTTACATGTCTTTCATCGAATCTGAGGCCTGGCTGAGCTTTGTGTCCGTCGTCAAAAACTTTTTTGGGAATCACAGATCAGAAAAGTACCCCGATATAGTTGGAAATATGTTGAAAAAGTGTGAGAAATTGGGAGCTAATATGAGTATGAAAATACATTTTCTACATAGCCACGTTGACAGATTCCTTGAGAACCTTGGTGATTTTAGTGAAGAACGGGAGAAAGGTTCCATCAGGATATAAGGATAATGCAAGAAAGGTACCAGGGACGGTGGGATCACCACATGATGGCCGACTACTGTTGGAGCTTACAGAGGGATTGTCCTAAAAAGCAATACAGCAGGAAATCGTATAGAAAACGTTTCACATAGTTTGTTATTTCATTGTGTACATATTTTCTTAATTATTATGATCATAGGCCTATATAAATTTATTTTTATAATATTGATTGTAATCACAAGAAGAAATATTAAATTTTTGTTGGAAGTCCATTTATATCTATGTCTTATGTTTCCGCCATTTTGGTTTAGTTGCATTTATTTCATAAATTAGAGCCAATTCAGGAAATATATTATTATATCATTATTCAGCAGCATGAAATTGCCCTAAATTAGCTCTCAAACACTGTGCCGCAATTTCACTGTTCCCCAGTGTTATTATTTGTGAATTAGAGGTTGTAAGAGGAGGTTTGTTAATAATTAATTACCTAAAATTAAATAGTTTTTAGGAAGAAATGTATAAAAAGTAAATACTTATTGCAGTGTATAGTATATTTTTTATAAATTTTCCTGTTTTTATACAGATTTCAATGTATGTTATCATAAACAATTATATATATAAAACATAATTAGATAAAAATGAATAAGAAACAAATAAAACTAAACCAAAAACAAGAAATGTTATATCTTGTTGTATATGATACAACAAATTAAAATAATGAAGCATAAGTTTTTCCAAATTTTCTAGCTAGTTTTAAATCCAAAATTAAAAATGAAATCTGTGAAAACCTTACAGAATGTTCCCTCAAAATATACTTCATTATATCATCAATGCATAAAAATCCTCGTAATGAAAAAGAAAAATATTATCATCCTACCCGTGCGTTAATTTTACACTATGATAACATTCTTCAATTAGATGATACTTATGAGAGAATTTGTGAAGAACTTAAGTTATAACAAAAACAGTTCCAAACGAGAGGTTCGTGTTAGTCACTTTGTGATACAAATTATAAACTTGAATTCAAAATATTAAATTGCCCGAATAGATTGAAAACAAAAAAGCTGTATTGAATATTTAAAAATAATGATAATAAATGTTTTCTCTGGTGCATCGAAACATATTTTCATCCAGTTAAAATTAATAAATACCGTGCCTCAAAATACAAAATTTTGAAACAAAATTTAAAAAATCCATGTCAGGAATGAAATATCCAGTAGACATCTCAGTTATAGAACAATTTGAAAAACAACATAAACAGTGAACATAGTCAATCGATAGCTGTGCATGTTTATGGTTATAATGAAAATCATGATATTTTTATACTCAGACACCATTCACGAGCAGATGGTGCTCATTTTAAAAGATTATTATATGTTACAATATAAAGGGGATAAAGAAACATCATTATCTCATACAGGATCTCCCAAAATTGGTAAGAAAACTAATAACATCAGATCATCATAAAATTACTATATGTGATAGATGCCAATCAATATGTTATAAAAGAGGTAACAAATAAAGCAAACAAGAATTAGAGGAAGTTATTGAAAAATGTTATCTATATCCTTATGTAACTTACAAATTTCTCTCCAAAAATAAAAAAAATTCTAATTATAATTAATTGGTGCAACATCCATTTGTAATCTATGCTGATTGTGAAAAACTACACAAACCAATGGCAATATGTTTTCCAGATACAGATGCATCATACACATCAAATATACACTGCTCGCTATTAAAATTGCAACACCCAGAAGGAAATGAGATAGAAACACGAAACTTGGCAAATAAGAAGATAAGAAAATGATTACAGTTAGAGCTCGGTGGTGTGACATGTGACACGTAGAACATGTTTGAATAACCCCAAGGAGCTAGTAGCGTGTACTGACTCCACGGGCGGCAATAACTGCTGCAACACGGCGAGGCATGGACAGAATGAGTCTATCGATGTCTGCTTGCGGTATGGCGTCCAAAGCGGCTTCCACATGGTGCCACAGGTCTTCAAAATTACGTGCCGGAAACCTGAGTTGGGCCAGCCGGCGACCCACCATGGACCAGACATTTTCAATTGGCGACATATTAGGCGAACATGCTGGTCAAGGAAACAGGGGCACGTGGTTAGCTTCCATAAATGCGAGGACATTCCTTGCAACATGGGGGAGCGCGTTATCCTGTTGAAAATTGGCATTATGCAGTGCATGGATTAATGAAACAGCAACAGGGATTAGAACCTGTGTGATGTAACGTTGGTTGTTCAATGTCCCTTGAATGCGTACGAGATGCGAACGAACACCTATGGCGATGGCACCACATACCATGACACCCAATGAAGGCCCTGTGTGAAAATGCAAGTTGTAGGCGTCATGAAGCCTAGTGCCACGGTGCCGCCACACACGTGTACGTACATCATGATGTTGTATACAGAAGCGGGATTCATCAGAGAATACTACAGCATTCCATTCCGCCATCCATGCACGACGGTCTTGGCACCATCTCAGACGCAAACGCCTATGCTCTAGCGTCAGAGGAATGCGTAACAGTGGGCGTCGGGAAAAAAATTCCCCGGTGCGCCAAACGACGAAGCACGGTTCGTGGGGACACTTGAGGTTGTAAAACATCCCGTACTTCAAGCGCAATCCTCGTTGACGTGGCCGTTCTGTCCGTAAAGGGCATGCGTATCAGACGTCTGTTCTCTCGTTCCGTCGTCCGACGCGGACGTTATGAACCTCTACGTCGCTCTACAGTGCCTTCCTGGACCCACTGGTTCCATTCACGGATCACTGTGGATGCATTCCGTCCTACACGGGCACCGATATCACGGACACTCATTCACGGTATGCAACAATTCGGCCTCGATCAAACTGGGAAACGTGCTGGTATCGCTGCCGTATTCGACGACGTGGTATTGCTGACCGATTTTAACACACTACACTCACGACGATGCACTTTCACTGCTCGTCTGCTCCTATCTGGCTTACTACAGGTACCACTTACCAGATGGCGTGGCAGGCACACATGACGCATGACGGCCTTGACCACCTAATTATTTCCTTCTGCACCTCTCCTCTACACACTGTGCACATTTCGTCCGATTCCGATTACTCTTTCTGGGTGTTGCATTTTTAATGGCGAGCAGTTAAGATAAGCAAGAAGCCTGTAGCTTTGCACTAAAATTAGTAAACACTTAAGGAAAATATAATCCACCTCTATATATTTATCGAGGCAAAGATACATCTCAAATAATTATCAAAACACTTCGAGAGTGGGTGAAAACTGTTGCTCCAATCTTACATAATATAGAACCGATGAAGGATCTTACACCAGAACAACAACAGGAACATGATAATACCATACAATGTAAATAATGTAAAAATAATTTTAATGAAGATTATCCAAATGTTCGACACCTCAACCATTTTAATGGAGAATATATTCATACAATTTGTAATACAAATAACTCGAAAATACAGAAACCAAATTATATTTCAGTATTTATTTACAATTTGCAAAATTTTGATGCACATTTGTTTATCAAAGAATTGACATATGATGCAGAGAATATTAATATTATACCACGAAGTGAAGATAAATATATTGCTATGGAGAAAACTATCAAATTAGAAAATGGGACAAAAGTTGTTCTTAAATTCCGGGATTTTTTATAATTTCTTTTCAACAGTTTAACTACTCTGGTGAGTCAATAAACCGATGATGAATTTGTTCATACAACAGAATATTTTGGTAGTGATAACATAAAATTGCTAAGAAGAAAAGGAGTCTACCCCTATCAATACATATATAGTTTCAATAAATTTGATGAGAAACAGTTACCATCGAGAGATAAATTGTATACTCATCTTCATAATGAAGAATGTAGCAACTTGGATTATCAATATGCAAAGAAAATTCCGAATACACTAGGATGTAAATCAATGTGAGATTATTATGGCAAGTACTTGATTCTAGATGTTCTTTTTTTGGCTGATGTGTTCGAGATTTTTCGAGATCGTTGTTTCAAGAAATATAATTTGGATCCTGTTTTTATGTATATAACACCGGGTTTATCATGCCAGGCTATGCTTTTAAATACAAAAGTTGAAATTGGTCTCAACAACAATATCGAGCAGTTCATGTATCTTCAATCTGGTAAACGTGGTGGCATAGTGCAGTGTCCTTTAAAATATGTAAAAGCAAGCCAATAATATATTTATCTAATTATAATACTAATGAAAAAAATAAATATATTGCATATATTGATATGAACAACTTATATGGGTATGCCATGACTCAATAACTACCAATCGGTACTTACGAAAGGAAAACCGATTCAGAACTTAAAAACAGGGATTTTTGAAACTGGTCTGAAGATCATCCAAAAGGTTGTCTAGTGGAAGTTGATTTGGAATATCCATCAGATCTACATGCCGAACACCATGTATTAGCTATGGCACCAGTTTCTCAAAAAGTTTTGGATACAGAGGAAACAAAATTGATATTATCATTTTAGAACAAAAATAATTATGTGCTTCATTATCGACTGTTACAACATTATGTGAAACATGGTATGAAAATAATAAAAATCCATAATGTGTTAAAATTTGACCAAAAAAATGGTTAGCTCAATATATTGTGAAAAATACAGACAATCGAATACGAACATATTAGAAAGTTGAAAAAAATATTTATAAATTAATGAGTAACTTTATATGTGGAAAATGTCTAGAGAACAAACGAAACCGAGTAAGGTGTAATTTGGTGTCTGATCGAAAAAAATTGCAGAAACTCATTGCCGATCCAACGTACAAAAGTTTTAGAAGAATTACTGATGATCTGAATCTCATTGAAAGGTCCAATATCAATGTCATGTGTGATGCACCAATAGCTGTGGGTGTTTCCGTCCTAGAACTAGCATAATTGAATATGTATAAATGTGATTATGATGTTATGAAACCCAGATAAAAGAAAAAAATAGATGTAGCTTATATAGATACTGACAGTTTTGTGTATGTGATACAAACACAAGATTTATACAGTAATTTGTTTGCTATTAAAGAATGTTTCGATTTTAGCAACTATTCAGAAAAAATATACAGAGTGTTCCGTTCAAATCTCACTAATTTTAATTAATTACTGTGAACGAAGTACGATGAATTGTGAAATAACTGTAACATCAAATGAAAGGCCTGATCTTCAAGTTTTGTTTTCATGACTTGAAGTTGTCGGTTTGTTCATTACGCAGCGCCACGATCGCATAAATAAATATGGCGACTGTTCAACAACGCGCGCAGGCAGTGGTGTGGTATGCTGAGACAAAATATGTGGTTGCAACGAAACGAAATTTCAGACAAATGTACGGATGAGTTGCACCTGATGCTAAATAAATTAGGCTGTGGTTTAGTAAGTTTCTAACAACACCCAGTGTCCTGAAACAATCTGGCGGAGCCCTCTGTCATGTGTCGGAGGAAATGGTGAAAGAAATTCGAGCGCGGTTTCAGAGAAGCCGGAGTAAATCCATCCGCCAGGCATTTAGGCAATTCAATGTGCCTCCAACAACAATGCATCGATTTCTGCACAAGCGGCTTCAGTTGTATCCGTATAAAGTGCAGATTGTGCAACAATTGAAGCCAGATGATAAGCCGCGTCGCGAATAATTTGGTATGTAAATGCTGCAGCGTATCGACATGAATCCTCACTTTCTTGATAACATCCTGTTTTTAGACGAAGCAACGTTTCACGTGTCGTGGATTGTCAACCGACATAACGTACGGATCTGGGGATCTGAAAACCCACATGTTTACAGAGAGCGTGTCCGCGATAGCCCAAAAATGAATGTTTGGTGTAGTCAAATGAAGGATAGGATCATCGGTCCGTTTATTTTCAATGAAGATACAGTAACAGGCCCTGTGTACTTGGACATGTTGGAGCAGTTTGTGTACCCCCAGGTATTTGCTCTACAACCGGACATCATCTTCCAACAAGATAGGGCTCCCCCATACTGGAGTCTGGATATTCGGAGTTCCCTCAATTCGACATTTTCTAATCGCTGGATTGGACGCGATGGACCGATACGGTGACCGCCACTCACCTGACCTCAACAAGCTGGACTTCTTCCTCTGGGGTTACGTCAAGGATCATGTGTTTGCGACGCCAGTGAATAACATCCCCGAGTTACTAACCCGCATACGTGATACGATTGTAACAGTAACAGGGACCATGTTGGAGAGAACATGGCAAGAAGTTGAATGCAGAATGGATATTGCTCGTGCTACCAGTGGGGCACATGTGGAGGTGTATTAGTCTATGGAAAATTATATTTATGAGTTTTTCTTCAATTCTCTGAAATTTTCTTTGCTCTATCATTCATACTTTCTGTTCTACGATTAATTGAAATTAGGGAGATTTGAACGGAACACCCGGTATATTATACAGTCTTGAAAACCAGATGATTCTTGGGAAAATGAAAGCTGAGGCATCAGGATCTATAAATTAGAATTTGCCGGACTCAGGCCAAAAATATATTGAAAGAAAATAGATGGGGAAGAAGAAATTAAAAAAGCTAAGGGTGTGAATCGAGCATGTACAGCAAGACTTACAATAAAAGATTTCATAAATTGTTTAAAAAATAAAAATGAAAAAAAATTAATGTCTGCATATCATCTCACTAGCAAATTTGCAATTATCAAACTGGCTGATATCGTTTTCCTGATTGTCATCTCTCCCTGTCTGAAACAATACAGCTAAAAACTATGGCATATCGTATTGTAGAGATTGAAACTGATTAGTAATATCGAATTCAAGAAATTTACCCCCCACTGGCCTAAGTATGCATCGATATGTATAAAATTGTATTGGAATTTGGGGATTTTTAAAAAATATACTTTGTATTTAAGAGAAAAAATTCGATTCACATTCAACTATAGGCATACGTAATTCCCATAGACTGAATCACACGTTTTTCAACTTCGGGTAAACTAGCATCATTGGCTGTTCCATCTGGATTCAAAATTTTGAATATCATCATCGAATTATGATCATTGGGTGATCTGCGAAATATCATACTCAGACCAAATTTCCACATAATTTATTTATAATCAGAGAAGAGCCAAATAGCAATATCATGGGGAACAATACTGTGTGATCTTTTGTTATGATTTTTGTTCCAGCCTCGAATCCACCAACTTTATAATATACACTTTCTGATTTGGATAATTTTAATGTCCCCACTCTAGTGGATGTAATTCCAGGATAATTAATTCTGTCAATGATTGTACCAAGTTTTCTGATGTCAATTTGTGAGAATAAAAATGGAAAAAAAATATCTATAACTTTTACATTAGCAGTAGCTGGATATTCTTCACTATTATTTTTTTCTACAATATCAAATTTTATATACAGATCCGATCTATATTAATGAATAAACCATCGCCTACTGTAATATCAAATTGGATTTCCTTATTCAGTTCAATAACATTATCAAATCTTCTTCTGTTAGGAGGGATGAATGTAATTAATAGCTCTCATTTTTTTCCATTACTATTTATTTATTTATTTATTTTAAATATTAATTTATATGATTGCTGTGGTATTAGCCCCTGTAAAATCAATGATCTTTATTTTCTCATTGTTAATTGTTATTTCTATGTAATTAACTTTATCAAGAGAGACATAGAAATATACTTGTGGGATTGGGGAATAAAAGATAGGTTCCGTAAATTCTGAATTTGGCTTAAATGTAGCAATGATACCTGTCTCCTTGTGGCTACCAACTGAAATTTATTCAGCTTTGATAACCATTCCTTTAGCAATGTTGCAGTGAATATTCAATGTTTCTATAGCTAAGAAGTTTGGTATAAATGTATCTATGTGCCTAATACCTGCTTCTAATTTGCTATTGTTTGGGAAACCTAGAAGTTCGCCCATTGTAGATAGATCTACTATTTCTTTGGTAGTGTAACGCTATTGCGTGGGGTTCCTAATAACTAAGAACTTAACACTAACTCTTCAACTAAAAGGCATTGTTTCGTGTCATGACATATGTTTATTATCTTAGACCTACACTATAGTACCTAAGTACTGATTGCTAGCTTCATGGCCATATCCTGATTATAGCTAATAGGCAAGTTCTAAGTGGAGAGACCACTTAGTAAAAATAGGTCTTACCCTCCAAGATAGCAGCGGCGTCAGGCAGGGCGGCCTCTCGTCGTCACACAAGTCGGCAGGACACAGACCCCGAACCTCGTTTTGCAAGAAGTATATATTCACAATACGACCTTGTCTTCGTCCTCAACCCAGCTCTTAGTGCTCCCAACCTTGTGGCTATTTTCGTAATCTGTCCATTTGGCCTTGCTGGCCCTGACGGAGGTTTTCTTGTGGTTAGGAGGCCTTGAGGCCTGTCGTCAGGGCCAAGGTCTTGGCCTTGTTTATTTTTACTAAACCACCTCAACTTCCTGTTGGTCACCTTTACGGTAACCTTGCCCTTGACTAAGAAGAGGGGGGGGAGGAAGGGCCTTGTCTTTATCACACGCGTCAAGGATGAGACAAGTGTATGTGACGTAAGTCCTTACTTCCTGCTTGAGTTCTGTTTTTTACACTTCCTTAGAGGCAACGCCCTTTTATGCAGCACAATGAGCTGTACGTTACATAACGCCCCTCCTTATCTTAGATGGCCCCCATCTAAGCTAAGTATTGACATGCCCTGTATATAATGTATGTGGCGGTCAAAGCTAAAATTAAAATTGAAAATATATATATATATGGATATCATGGATATGGCCTTTGAAGTACTAGCTATATTTGATACAATTACAATAATATATTGGCCTTTTGTCTGGCTAGTAATGTCCTTTAGATAGGTATCACTTTTCACTTCACTTACGGTAGTTCTTGCGCGAATGTCTCTTGGATGCAGTGCTCAGGTCATTGTTGTTGTTCTCAGCCGAAGGGAAGAATGTGGTGCATCGTAGTTGAGTCCATCAAGTTGAAGATTCTTATAGAGTCAGGGAAGTCCTCTCAGGGATGACTTGTCCCGGGCCCTGGTCATCTTGGAGAATAAAGATGTCCATACTCTGAAACTTATGTGTCATTAGAAAAGTGAAATTTATTCTAGAATACTTTCATAAATGGGACATTTCGGTGCTTCATAAGATGGAGCTCTCATGGTATTTGTTTTCATGCCCATCGGAACGGAGGTAGGTTTCAATGGCTTTGATTTTCTGCAATGGACCTTGTATAGGATCCATGCTATGATAAGGAAGACTATACCAGTCATAATGCTCAACCAGGCATGAGTAGGGACTAGTGATATTGGGTCTCCATTCAAGTGTTGTATCTGATGACTGACCATGGTGCATGCAGGTTTGTCAATTAATTTGGTTGTACATTCATAGTTAGTGATGTTTGTGGATTGATAATTTATCCAGTGGATAGGAATAAAATTAGAAATTTGTGCTCTTGACTGATTGGGTAAAATGCAAGGAAATTGTGCTTGATAACACCTAGAAAAGACGCAGAGTGTACATTGACAACCAAGTTGTACAACTAATGTGCCATAGGGAGAGTTCCTCTTGAAGCTAAATAAGATGCTTTCACATTTCACGTTGATCTCTTCATCCATTGGTGAGAGTACTAAATAAGTGGAAACATTTAGTAATACAGGTAGATTAACCATCGAGTCAGTATGACAGTGTAGGGGACAGTTTCGTACGACAGAAGGTACATTCTCGCTAATAATTGATCTAACACATTGGTGTTCTGTAGTAACTACATTCCTAATCGGAGAGATGAAGCATAACGTGTCTGTGGTTAAGGTACATAAATGATCGAAATAGGTTTGATCGATTTCATCGAAAATAACTGTATCCTTTACTATTTGCACTTGACATATTTGATCGTTATGCTGGAAGGGCAGGGGTTTTAGATCAAATATCCTAATTCTGGAACGTCGTTGGATTAGCGGTATTTTCAATGCAATGAGGGCATATGTGGGCCCAATAGTGCATTCGAGTATAGGTGTGTTGTAATACTGTCCGAGGTTATCAGAAGGTATGGCTAGAGTATAGTTATAATTCCGTAATTTACTGGTGAGAGCTTGAATATGTTGTAACAGAATGTGAAATGGTAACAGAGCAGGATGAATCTTCCTATTTTGACAAGCGGAAATTAACATAGTTAGCATTTGGGGATGAATGTTTAGTGCAAGCTCCTTAATATCTATCCAGTCACCGGCAGGGAATTGCCGTATTCTGGTTTGGATTCTGTTGATATCTGGATCTTTCAGGAAAAGTGAGCGAATGTGAGTTTTGGAAGCTAAGAAATAACTCCACCCTTGTAATGCGGGATCAGTAGCAATCGTGGTATTTCCTAAAGAAAAGGGTAAGTTTTCCCAATCAACAATCTCAGTAAAGGCTGCATTGTACTGTAAATGATACAGCAGAGGAACAGAAGTTGTATATAAGATAGGGGGATCTATTTCTGTCATATAGATTCCCGGGGTGACAAAGGTTTTCATTGATAAGCCATTAATTGGTATAATTGAATGTACTAAGATTGTCAGCACGGCTAGTCATGCTGTCATGCTCATGTGTATCGGGTTATGCGCTGGTGTGAACGTACGTGGTAGAGGTCGTGGTGTTTTGGGGGGTTTGGGTGTCAGTTGCACCTTGTCATTATGAAATAGTACACTTGTAGAAGCAGTTGGGGCTTTCTGATTAGGTTTGTGTTGGCAACAACTTTCCTTATATCTCTTGATTATCCAAATTAAAAACACAAGAACTAATATTAAAATCATTATAACTATTGAGTAATCAATGATTGTATGGAATACTTCCTGTGAGGGTTCCAGTGCTTCTGAGGGTTGGACTTGTTTTAAAGCAATTAACTGTGTGGCCAATAAGCGATATTTGTATATCAACCATGCTGTGATTAGAGTGAGTGCTACATTCCAAATTAGACTAAACGAAATTTTGGAAAGGTTTCCCTTATAGATGTCGGTGTCTAAATCGTCTAAATCGTCAATTAATTCATTATTTTCCTCAGGCGGTTCTGTTTGAGTTGTTATCTTTAGAAATGGTATTTTTGTGGGCCACTTTGCGTCTAGGCAGTCGTTGAAATGGTTAAACTCGGCTGCCTTACTACCAGAAAATAATACATCTATTTTCATCGTCGGTATTTTGCCCCACGAGGCTGGCAGAATATGATAACTATGCAGCTCGTCGCTCGTTTCACTAGAGCAGGGGAAAGTTCTAGGAATATGAGTTTCGTCTGTAATTGACAATGAGCAATTACATGGCAGAGTGACTTCCAAAGCTCCGGGTTCAGTTTTGTGAGTGTCGATTATGATGTCATTGCCGTTGCATTCTCCTTTAATCTTGGACGGTGGGTTGGTGATTACGTAATGATCCTGCGATACTTCCGTCACGATTACGTTACTTCCTTCGTAACATTGATACATGCAATGGCCAGCTAACTCACTAATAGTCGCTCCTTGGCGGATCTTTTGTGCACAAGAAGAACCTAAAGTGGCATCGTGACCGAATCGAGGTAAGTAACACATTGGCGAATTGTGTGGGTCGCAGGTGGCCAAAAAGGTCCCTGACAGGAGTCGAACCGAAGTTGGACTTGTTGCCGAGTATAATGGCGGATGGATAATGTTGCAAGTGCTATTTAGCCAACGAAATGGAACCGTAAGAAATTCTTCTAGGATAGGGTTTTCACCTATTTTCGTGATCGGAATTTTTAATGTGACTACTACTTGTTTAGGTGAAAACAAGCAATGAGCTAATGGCACTGTATAGTATTTCGTTAGATTAGTAGTAGGTATAGCTAACTGATATCCCTTTACTGCTAAGGTGAATTTTAGTTGTTTCAGGTCTCGTTTTAATGTTTGAGGTCTGATTAGATATAACGGAATTTTGTTTGCGAAACATGACGTTCTTAATTCTCGTATCTCGGAATTAATCATAGAGCTTAACAAGAGCTGATGCAATAATAGAGATCTTAAAGCCATTATATTCAAGTTTTGAGTCGTCCTATTGGTGATTTTGGCCAATTCTGTCAATTTATTTCCAAAACTAGTTTTTAGTAAATTTACTTGAGTTTCAACAGTAATCAGCGTGTCGTTTGTCTGTTGAATTAAATTACGAATTTGCGTTTTTAATAAGTGTACTTTCTGATGTTCATTTTTGAGACTAGACGTGACCTTATGTATTTCAGCGTTAAGAGTGTGTTCATTCACCAAAAGTTCATGGAATTGGTTCTCACTCAAAATACCGCAGCACCAGTTAGCAAAGTTTCCAATGAAATTTAGTCCAAGTCCACGTTTAGCCCTGGAATACTCCTCAGGAGGTGGAGGAAATTCAACATATGTATTATTCAAATGAACACTAAATAAGTGTTGAAATTCACTTACCATTTTGTCCAAGGAATGAAATATTTCTACCTCGTGGTTTGTTTCCACGTAATTTACCTTATCCTTTTTAGCGAAGTTCATCATAGAATAGTCAACAATATCTTGGTCGGGTAGAGACTCCATGTAGGTAAGGGGGACGCTTCCTTCATAGAGGATGACCTTGGGTAGTTGGCGCCAGTAAGCTCCAGGCATGAGCCTAATGGTTGGGATGGTCCAAACATCATCCAAAAATAAAATTAGGTATACCAAAAGCATCTTGAATATCTGAAACTAGAGATAGCATAAGTGCCCATACTATACACTTATATATCTCCCCTGGGAATTATTGCTTCGACCCGAAGCAATTAAAACACGTAACATAAGTTGTGACCTAGACAATAGCCAGACATTGTAGGGTTGAAGGAAAGCATGTTGAAAATGCTATGGGTTGTAAATGAACGTTAAACGACACTCGATTGCAAAACTAAACAACAATAACTAATAGGATTATTAATAATAATAAGAATAATAATAATAATACTCAGAAGAATATATGATAATATTGGTACGAGACATTACAACAGTGGCAAAGATTGAACACCTACAGTAATAACTTTGCCAATAATAATAACAATATAATAATAATAAAAGAATAATAAAACTAATAATGAGAAAAAATATATATATAGGTAGATATAATATGAGTACTTCAGCAAGGTCGAATAAGACCGAGAACATAACTAGCTATACAAACACTCATATGTATATACACAATAAATGAACTACGGTTCGTATAAGCCTACCCTAGCTTCAAGGTAGACAGGCCAGTAATGCAATGACCCATTTGTAGTATCGAGGCAGGTATGAAGAGTCCATAGATCTCCTGCCACCTGAACAATGGACCCAATGTAATTCCGTAGCTCTATAGCTCTCTCTTCGAGCCAGGTTGTCCGTGACTCGGAAGTCACCAGTCTACGTAGACCCTCACGTAGGAATGTAATAATGTCATGGACAACATAAAGAAAAGCCGCAGAGTCCCGTGGTAGGACTGCGGGCAGGATATCAATGCCCTCATCTACGTGCACATTTTCCACTGTTACAAAGGCCTGTACGAAATCGATATGCATAAAGGTAAAAATTAATAATTCGATTTCCTCATCATGGCCTATTGGCATAAAAGCATCTTGAATATCCATCATGGTTGGTGAATACAAATGTAAAGGTAAATTGGGAACTTCTGGAAGTATGCCCCGGGCAAATTCATCGTCATTCTCAAGAATTGATATATTATCCATGGAGTCATCCGAGATGGACATGTCATCAGGAAAAGCATGAACAAGGACAGTCGAAAGGCTAGAAATAGAATCTTGACTGTTCTCGTCAATGTGAATGGGAACGGTATCAGAACTCATGTTAGTAAGCATATAAATCCAAAGTTTGGAAGGAAACGTTGAACTCACAATCAAAATGGAATTCCAAGTGATAGAGCTGGTAACATCTAAAAATGAACGTTTGAATACATAATAGGGAATCCTCAAGAAAGGCGTTCTTTCTCTCAACTGTAACTGCGCAAGCGTTGACAAACTTTACAAATAACAATAGCTCCGAAAAAACTACTTGCTCACACACGGAGTCTCTAATATTTCCAACACTTGGAATTTCGAAAATTTCTGTGCCCAATCGAAATAACCAATGGTCAACATTAATTGCCATACTGCATCATTAAGACCAAGTTAAATTAAAACGTGATAAAACTTGTGTACCCCCTAAAAGAAATGTTGTTTATCTACAGGTAAGAATATAATATAGAGATAGGCCTACTAACGTAGACGACGCTTTCTTTGTTGACGCAAAAAACTATTACATATCTATAATCTGTGTTAAAATTGCCTTTCACATTTTAACTTCATGAATGGTTAAGGAAGTTCCGAGAGCAGTAGTTACTCCAAGGGGGAACGTTCTTTTGGCGCCTCTGTAGCTAAGAGGGTATCCAACTGTTGCAAAAGTTGCAATACTTCCGTGTTACTTTTATCGCCGATGCTAATCGGAAAATTCCTATAAATACCAGCTTTCATATGAATGCGTATAAAATTACGGGCAATTTCAGTGCAATCCGTGAAAAATTTGTCGGCCGACTGAGTTTTAAATAACACTGAAAGATATTTGTTAATTGTTTCTACTTTAACTGGTTCAAGAACTCTCGATGGAGAAACGTTTAGCTGCGAAGCTATTCCTTGAATGATGGATTGAAATTGGGGCCCAGCAGGAGTAATTACTAATTCCAATCCTTCTATTACAATTTTTCCCAGATAACCGTTAGACATAGATAAATATATATTAAAAGAGTTAAAATAATAGTAACAATAATGGGTAGATAGAAAGGAAAAAATATGCTAAAACAGCGTAAGCGCGATAATTAGCCAACTGGCGTGCTTTCGTGTCTTATGAAAGCGAAGCGTATATACGCGTAGCGTAAGGCACAAAAATAGAACTGTTTTCCTACCTTCCTAAGAAAGTCTTTTAATTATGGCAACTGAAAAAAAAAACATTTATTTTTGTGACTATAATGCATATGGCATGTTATAGTAGATATGTATATCTGTAATTTGGGCTACTATAACCGAATAAAACAAGTTTAAGAAACAATCGTGTGCTATTTTATTCTGGAAGTTTAATAAGAGAATTAGATAGGGAAGTCGACTTGTTTAGGTCTTTCTTGTAGAGATAAGATAAGAAGCAGACCGCAACTCTGTTGATAGATAACACGCGGAGCCTGGGGATAGAGCCTATCGCCACGGCACGAGGAAGTTTTCAGGAAGCGAGTTGCATGCATATGTTGTTTGTCTAGACAGTTGAGATCGCTCATTCCTTCTTTCTTCCCTGTGTGGCGATAGCCATAGAAATATCCACTATAAACAGAGGAGGAAAAATAATTGAAAACCAGATACTGCTGGTGTTTCTCCTAAGCGAAATAACAAATATATATATATTGCCCTTGAAATGAATTTCTCCTGAATGCGATGAAAAGTAGCAACTACTTGCCTGGTAATCAGAAGAACCATGTTCGAAACTAAACCCTTTTTATATAATATATGCGTCTACTATATTTAAATACGTTTTTAATCGGCGTCCCGATTAACCTTGGTGCATATAATAACTTGCTTTACTGTGAAAGACCTGATCGTGGCCAGTATTGCTTTAAGCGAGAAATGTTCACACGTAGTGTTTTCTTTCCCTTCACTCGTTCCACATCATAAACATTCTTTCCTCTGACATTTGTAATTGAAAATGGACCATCATATTTACGTCGTAACTTGTCGGAAAGTCCTTTTTGTTTTGCAGGCATGTAAACCATAACAAGGTCACCTACAACAAATGATGGTTCTTGACGGTTATTGTCGTACCGATGTTTTGAGTTCTGGTGCCGTTTACTGTGCAGTTCTTTAGCTATATCACGAATGGTTCGTGCATGTTTCCGAAAATATTCAGAGAATGAGTCTACAGGATTTGAATTCAATCCTATTTCTAATGGAAAATTTGGTTTACGACCATACATGATTTCGTAGGGAGATAAACCTGATAATCCTTCCAAGGGACTACAGTTGTAAGCATATACTGCAAGATTCAGATAAGACGCCCAGTCTTTCTGATGTTTAGCGGTATATTTACTGAGCATATTAGCAATGCTCCTATTTACGCGTTCTGCTTTTCCATTACACTGAGGGTGATAGCCGCTGGTATTCAGATGTTTTATTTTAAGTTCGTTCAAGATATTTTCTACCAAGGCAGCTTGGTAAACAGAACCACGGTCTGTAAGAATAGTGGACACTGGACTATATACTGTAAAAATTTTCTGGACAAAGAAGGTAGCGATTTTCTTTGCAGATAAGCTTCTGAGAGGTTGAGCAACCACCCAAGATGAGAGTGAATCTACAGCAAACAAAATATACTTGTAACCGTTGGATGGCGTTATTGGTCCGAATACATCTGAACTCCAAGATTCACAAATATTTCCCATCGGAAGAGGGTGAAGATAACCCTGTTTCATTCCTGATGGTGCGTTTTTCTCTTGACATATCTGGCACGAGCGTACGTAATGTATTACGTCATTTCGCGATGTTCTCCAGTAATATCTTTCATTTACCTTCTGCAAACATTTAGTTTGACCTAAGTGTCCTCCGGTGTACGGTGAGTCATGCACCTCTGTTAGCACATCATGTATCATGTTATCGGGAATTACCAGAAGCTTTCTGCATGTATTGCGCTTATATAGCACTCCGTTATCTAGTTCGTAATAACGAACAGAAAGATGGGATGGGTCGCGTTCTTTTAATTCTATTAGTGCCTTGACTTCTGGATCCTGCATCTGGCGATTTCGTATCATGGTAGCGCGGTCAGTTGACCCAAGATCATCCTGTTGATCTATAGTCTCGACAATATTCCCATGATCAATGAAATCACGTTCCTCGTCTGTTAAAGGAGCTGATGCAGTGCGAGATAGACAGTCCGGCACGCAATTAAGACGTCCGCACCTCCACCAAATGTAACGCTATTGCGTGGGGTTCCTAATAACTAAGAACTTAACACTAACTCTTCAACTAAAAGGCATTGTTTCGTGTCATGACATATGTTTATTATCTTAGACCTACACTATAGTACCTAAGTACTGATTGCTAGCTTCATGGCCATATCCTGATTATAGCTAATAGGCAAGTTCTAAGTGGAGAGACCACTTAGTAAAAATAGGTCTTACCCTCCAAGATAGCAGCGGCGTCAGGCAGGGCGGCCTCTCGTCGTCACACAAGTCGGCAGGACACAGACCCCGAACCTCGTTTTGCAAGAAGTATATATTCACAATACGACCTTGTCTTCGTCCTCAACCCAGCTCTTAGTGCTCCCAACCTTGTGGCTATTTTCGTAATCTGTCCATTTGGCCTTGCTGGCCCTGACGGAGGTTTTCTTGTGGTTAGGAGGCCTTGAGGCCTGTCGTCAGGGCCAAGGTCTTGGCCTTGTTTATTTTTACTAAACCACCTCAACTTCCTGTTGGTCACCTTTACGGTAACCTTGCCCTTGACTAAGAAGAGGGGGGGGAGGAAGGGCCTTGTCTTTATCACACGCGTCAAGGATGAGACAAGTGTATGTGACGTAAGTCCTTACTTCCTGCTTGAGTTCTGTTTTTTACACTTCCTTAGAGGCAACGCCCTTTTATGCAGCACAATGAGCTGTACGTTACAGTAGATACGATCTCCACTCTGTTTGTGGCGTCATTGGACTTTATTTCTTTCGAGGTGATGAGAGAAGAACCGTTACCGTCAATATCAACTGCTACAGATCCATGTTATGCGAATTTCTGTGGCAAGAACTTGAGACCATAGATATTGAAAACATGTGGTTCCAGCAGAATGGCTCTACGTGCCACAGAACTGATGCTACTCTCGATTTGTTGAGAGAGCAGTTTGGCAACCGGATCATCTGAAGACGTGGATGTGTGAATTGGCAGCCACGGCCTTGTAATTTTGGACCCATGGATTTTTTTTGGAGCTACATCAAAGCCCAGGTCTATGCTCACACGCCACTAACTTTGGAACATTTTGAGGCGAACATTCGCTACGCTAACGCAGACATAACGCCACCAATGTTGGACAGAGTGATCAACAATTGTAGCCATCCGGTGCGTCAGTGTGTTCAAAGCCATGTTGGACATTTGATATTTTCTTCAGAACATGAGTGCAATGTCTAAGTTTGAAAAGAAAGCACAATTCTCTTTGATACGTTGAGTGGTTTATTTTTGTTTAACATTTTAAAAATGAAAAACCCTAAATTTATTTTTTCATTATAGGTTATTTTATATCATTTCAACATTCTAAAAGAGGTGTATTTTATTTCTAAATTTTTCATTGTTAGGTTTTCTAGTCATATCGATGGAAACAAATTCAAAATCATCACAGTTCCAACACGATGAACATAATTTGGAAAATTGATTATAATATAAGTCAACCCCTACATAATCATCATATGCAAGTTTCAAATTAGTATGATCTTGTCGAAACAAACAAATTAAAATTATTTTTTTATTATCTCGTAGTATTTTTTAGGAGTTTTGGAATATGTTTGAGCTAAATAAAGCAGTATATTTCTTTGTGACGACCCTGTGTAAAGAAATTTCGGATTACGTTTTGATTTTCTAGAATGTTATCAAAAACTACAATAGAATTTTTCAAACAATCATTTTATTTTTGATACAAATGTTACTATGTTAAGTCCCTCGTACAGCTTCATGAGTTGTTGATATTTCGGTTGTTCTAAACTTTTAGATAACACATACAGGTGTCTATTTTCCCAATCTAGCAAATTAGGGGCGACAAGGGAATTATCTACAAGCAGTGGAGTTTTTCCACTTACTCCATTTCCACTTACTATGAGAAATCTTATATGATCGGGTAAAGACTCAACATTTTTTTTTATTTGTATCCACTAAATCTGGTAAACGTTGTACAACATTCCAAGTTTGTATAATAAAATCACCTGGTTTTCATTTATTCATTTTTTCTGGCAATCCCAGCCATTTAACATACAATTTTTTATTGCTTTTGTTTAATATTTTTTCAATCAGATATGTATCTGGATATTTTGTAATCTTAAGATCCTCTTCATAAAACCTTCCTTTCAGAAATGTATTATAATTATCGTTTAATATATATGTATACCTGTTCCCTCATAAGATTCGAACCACAGAAAACAATTGAATGATCCAATTTTTAGTTAAAACCTTCTCAAATAAATGTTTGAATTTACTAACTCTCACCTGATCTCCTATTTTGTATTTTGATTTCTTGGTAGTGTATTTATATTTTTGACAATAAACAGTAGAATTCAACCTATACGCATCAGACTAGGTTACCTCAGCAGGTTTCATGTGAATAGTTCTGTGTACTGAATTATTACAATTATAAACTAGCTTGGGAAAATTTGTACCCATTTATAATTACCCTGTAGAGTAAATTGCCTGCACATGCGATTTTTTAATGTTCTGTTGAATTGTTACACTATACTCGCTTTCAAATCACTGTATGTAGAATAATGTTTAATATAATTTTGTTGCATTAACTTTGTAAAATTAAATTATAGAATTATCTTCCTCTGCCTGTCTGTAAAAATCTTTGAATCCTACCCTCACAAAATATTAACATTAAAGCATCAGTAACACAAGTACTTATCTTGGATTTTAGAGGATTAGCCCATGTATTTTTTTCCTAAATGTATTAATAACTGTGAGCATATATTTGTAAACATGATTTATCTTGTGTAAATCTTTTTAAAGTTCCTGTGCTCATTTCTCTGAGATCAGCGTGAAACAAATCATCTACACCTTTTGTTACCACACTCAATCGTTTGTAGTTGCGACGAGCTGCTTTATGTAATACATCAACTATATCTTGTCTTGACATCAGGTACTATAAGAAAATATGACAAAAATGGATATTCTTTCAGGGTATAATTGTTTCACTTCAAATAATAATTGGTCACCAGCTTCCACATGAAAATCAAATAATTGTTCACCCTCACGTATGTTCTATTTTTTTGCAGATTCATCCCAATATGCAATAGGTATCTGAAGTGCTCTGTACACACCATCTTTTCTCTGTATGATGAAATTTGGCAGTTCCACATTTTTTCCCTTTTTTACATTGCCAAATTTTAAAAACCTAATATTACCATAAAAAAAATCATGAGACTAACGGTACGGATAAAATTTGTAAACATCCATTGCCGTCGTACATTTGTTACACTCTCAATTCTAACTATCTCAATAGTGATAAATTGACGTAATTCAAGATCGTCTAATCTACTTAATACTGATTCTTGATATTAGTTTATGGTGCGTACCACTTCATCGTAGCTAGGTTTGATTTTCACATGGACATTCAATTGATCTCTGAGATCATGAAGTTGTGGAGTAAAACTTGATATAGCAGATTATTGAACTGTTTCAAGGGTACTAATTTTTAGCTTAATGTTAGAAATAATCTCTTGTAAACTTTATACAAGTCTCAATTTAGAACTCTGGCTTGCAAGATCGTGTAACTGACTTCTGATTTTTTCAAACAATGCATGAAGTTCGTTGGCTATCTGGTTGGTAGGGCAAGTAGTGATGGTGTGTTGAATTACAGCAATTTCCGCTTGAATGTTCTTGATGTCCTCTGACTTGAGTATTAGATTTACTGTTCTTTTTACAGATCTTAATTCCTGGGTAGTAGTTATATTAGCTACAGAATTTTGAAGTGTGGTCTGAACTTGTTTGACATCATCCAACTCCGTAGCATCTGCAACAATGCTCAAAGCATTTTTAAGATGTTGTAATCATCTTGTGTAGACGTTGATTGCTGTAATATTTGTAAATTGTTCTGAACATCATCTTTGAGATGATGAAAATGCGATAGTTCACATTCGGTATTGAGATTTTCTAATTTGTTAATCTGTTGTTGAATTATGTTTAAAGATTCGGTTACGCTTGGCAAATTGAATTCCATAGTTTCCTGTACATTTGTCAGTTCATTTCTCATGGTTATCAAAGTGTCTTCAATATTAACTATAATACCCTGTATCTTCCCAAAATCTTCATAAGTCTCCAACTGTAATTTGATATTGGCAACACTGCGTACGATGGCGTGTAATTCAGAAGATGAAGGAAAATTATTGATAAAATCTACCAACGTTTGTAGTTTGGCATGAACTTCTGTTATGGCCCTGTGTAACTCATCTGTCTGCAATTCAGTTTTAATATTTTCTGGTGTAGGAATTTCGAAAGATAGAAATTGCTCTCGTGATTCAAGAATACTAGCATTGACTTGTTCGTGTTGCTCTTGCGTTTTGATATTTTGAATAATAGAAAGCAGAGTATTTGCTTGATTGCTTAATTCTTGTTTTAATTGCTCTGAAGTGCTTGTTTGAAAATTGTCGAAATTTCTCAATATCATTTTTCAACATTTACGAGGCTATGTTCTCCTCCAAGTTTTGAAAATTGTCAACTGAAGCTAAATTGGTATATTTTTAGAATAGGGATTTACGTTCACTATCAATTTCACTATGGGATTAATTAATTCAGTTTGGAGATTTGTAATCTCAGCTTGTATATTTAAATGTAATGAATTTTGTATTATTAATAAATCTGATTTAAGTTTCCTAAGACTCTCGTCTTATGTAGCAATGTCACTGGAATTATCTGGTATCTCTTGTCGTCTCCTATTTCCAAAGACGTACATTATTTTATTTATTTATTTTATTTTCTTATTTCTTTGTTTGGCATTTTTCTTAATATTATTCTTATTTCGATGAAGAGAGGAATTAATTTATCATACTCCCCAATTATTTCAGCATAGAGGAAATCACCTGCTTCCACACCGTATATTGTGTTGCGATCTATTGCATTGTTTTTAATTATATTCAAATTTCGACCTATGTGTACAACTTCTTCATTGGATGGAGAGATATTTATTTGATTTTTTCAACTCATAGGAATTTTATATGATGGTTGATTATTACATGTATTTGTTTACCCGTATCATGATCAACTTGATACCAGATACTATTTAGATGGATGATAATCAGGCCCCTTAGTTTAAGATGAACATCCCTAATGTTATCAATGTTTACTGGAATTCTCTCCATTTGTTGAATATTTCTTAAAACCAAACAGATTCATGGGCATTATATATTCTTGTTTATTTTTATCGAGTTTCGTGTCACATAACAGAGAACATCAAAACAAAACCAATGCAAAACAATCGCACCTTTCTACGTTACTTGGTTCTCGAGATATAAGTAATTTAGTAATTTGGGAAAATTTGGAAGAAAAGAATCAATAGGGGTATACAAACAAGAAAGTATAAAAAGATATACAAAGCTTAGTTTGCACGCATTCCATCATCTTCGGCTCTATGAATTATCAAAAAACACCTGGGAAATGGACAACAGGATAGAATCAATCGTGCAATACATTGCATGACTAACATTCTATGCATGGCTAGTTCATGCAAGAAACAGCAAATTGTCTATCTCTGCAATATTCATGCATGTGCATGTTAAAAAACAATCGCTTCGAAATATTTCTCTTGCATGCAAGAATTTCGTGACAATTGTATTGATTTGTCAGAGTAAAACTAGGTTACATGAGATATTCATGCAACATTTCTGATAGAATTCAATTTGCTTGAAGTTACTACTTAAGAAAATGTTTTTTAAAATTAGAAAAATCTGTAATAGAGAGGGGGGTTTCGAAATTCAGCACTATTCAAAACAGATAAATAACATTTTTTTAAAAAATGTTATTTATTTACACTTAGAATTTTGAAAAAGCCATTTTTTTAAAAAAATAAGTTGAAATTATCTAAATCTTGCGATTTTAATATATAAAATTTGATTATTGAACTCTCGCGTGAAGCAAATTTTCACTTTTTTTCACTTAGAGAAACATCTAAATTTTGATTTTTGATCAAATTACACTTAAAAAGATCACTAAAAATAGTTAGATTTTGGGGGTGATCTAGAAAGTAGCGTTTTCTCTAGTAGTTTTATTGATGCTATTACTGGGACACTTATAGCGTACAAATGAAGAGCTCATATGATTAAACAGCCCGATTTGGCTACACTTAAAGCTATGCCAAGATGCCCATATGCCCCAATTTCTCAAGTGTGATATGCTCTCAATCCCCAAGAATTCTGAATCCTAGTGTAGAAATTAAGAACCCTCAAGAGATAGATTTGCCCACACTTAAAACTATGTCAAGTACCATATGATCTTATTGTTTACAGTGTGTTATTCTGACAAAATCCCAAGAATCTTGAATTCTAGTGTACAAATGAAGAACCCCCCTCAGACAGATTTGCCCATGTGTGTAAAAGCTACATCTCTCAGTTTGTTGTCCATAAGCTTGTAAAAAATATGCCCCTCTTGATATTGTTTTGGCTACACCTAAAACTAAGCCAAAAATGTTCATAAAACCCACACCCACAAACATCTACACCCACATATATTTACTTCCGGTCCGGTAATATGCAGAGGACTTCTAGAATTGCTCTGTGACTCTCTCATTTCTTACATCATAAATATATGATTTTTCACCTATGAGAATAACACTACATATGGTGTCATCAGGGAGTGTATCGTGGAATTCACAGATAATTTTAATGTTTGTCCTGTCATTAACCACAACTTGTTTCCTTTTTGAAGTGTTGATGACAAATATGGGTCTCTGTGCTTTGAATTCATCTTGTGTGTAATACATGTCGGTATTGCCAGTAGTGACCCTTTTGTATGCTGTAAATGCCTCATATAATTTGAGGAGATCATCCTTGGACAATGTCTAAATTATAATTTTCTCTGGGGAACACCTCATTTCTGCCATTTTTAAGATATATGTTCTTGATGTTGCAGCTATCAAATTTACTTGAATTTTTTTCCTGATTATTATGTCTTCCAGTCTGAAACAAAACCACCACAAAATCCGGCATGTCATATTGTATACTGGAGAATGAATTTGTAGCATAAAATTGTAAAGGTACCTGTGGATTTTTTATTATATCTGCTTTGTATTTAAGAGCATACCTGGCCTCATATTCAACAACCGGGATTCTTAGCTTCATAGTCTGAATAAGACATTTGCCTTCATCAGGTAGGGTATTAGGCAGAGCTTCCCCTGTAGAGTTTAATGTACTGTACCTCATCAAAGCATTATTATCATTGGCAGCTCTTCTAAATGTGATTCTTAACCCACCCTTCCACATAATATCTTTGTAATCTGAGAAGAATCCTGGCAACAGGCGCATAGGAAACAGTACTGTGTGACTTTTAGATAATATTTTATCACCAGCCTCAAATCCACCTATTTTGTAGTAAGAAGCCTCGGTTTTGGATAATTTTAGTGTGGCCAAAGCTGTGGAGGTAATGCCGGGGTAATCCACTCTGTTTATAACAACACCATGTTTTCTGATCTCAATTTCAGAGAACAGATGTGGCACAAAATTGTCTACCAATCTTATATTTGAATTTGCCGGATAATGTGTACCATCGGGCTTTACAAAATCAAATTTGATGTATAGATCTGCTCTGTGGGGGTGTATAAAGCCATCCCCTACATCAAGATCAACCTCAATCTCTGTGTTGGGTTGATTTAAATTTGCAAATGTCCTCCTGTTTGGAGGGAATGATTGTAGCTCATAACTCTCAATATTTTCCATTTTTTTGTATGTATTTTTATTTAAATATTAATCTCTATGATTGCAGTTGATGTGGCTCCAGCAAAATCAACTAATTCTTCTTTTTCATTAGTGACCATCAACTCAATATTATCTATTATATTATGGCACACAGGAAAATATAATGTTGGGGATGGAGTGTACATGATGGGCTCCATAAATTCAGAGTTAGGTTTGAATGTTGCAATGATGCCAGTTTGTTTGTGAGTGCCTATGCTATTTGATTTGGTGATCATACCCTCGGCCACATTACAGTGAATATTTAGAGTATCTATGGCTAATAATTTAGGTATATTAATAGCAGTGTGTTTATTAGCCGGTTCAAGTTTGTGTTGTTCTCAAAGCCTAACAGTTCTCCTATAGTACCCAGATCCACTGTTTCTGTAGCAGATACAGTCTCTACTCTGTGAGTGACAGAATTTTGAGTTAATACTATACCTCTGGGTAACTGAGCATTTAAAGTAGATAGATTATATTGCCCTGGAGTGATGACAATATTTTGATCCCCAACTGCAATTGTGTTGTTGTGGTGTGTAATATTAGGGATCAAGTACATGCCATAAAATGCTCTGAGAGCTATTGTTTTGGGATACACTATATCGTCATGTAATCTAAGTTTCAATATTGAATTTTGGCTGTTGAGATGGAATACCCCCATGATGTTTCAGATTCCACAGGGCTTTTTGAAAAATTTCAATTGATGGTTTATTTATTTGAGACAGATATCTAAGAACAGATAAACACAGATGTCCACAATTAACATCTTTGAAATTTTGAACACGGGCATTATTGTAATAAAGATTAGTTGATTTTAGATATTTTACTAAATTTTCAGGTGGAATACCTCAAAATGAATCAAACACAAATGCCTCATATTTTAAATATTTAAGATAACAAATCCAGTGAGTGCCCTGATTTTTGTACTTATCCAAATTAACTATGCCACACTCTTTGTTGAGTGGTTGTTCTGGCAAAGAATCAGACATGTACACACCTCTAAAATTTTTGAAGCCCAGTGGCTTGATTAAAGCTTCAATATCTTGGTTTGTAAGCGGCTCTTGTTTTATTAAACTTATTCATGGCTCTCATAACACCTTTGCCTTTTTTCTCAATGGCCAGGTTATGGCACTTTATTTCATCTAATTCTGCCTTATTTTTCTTGGCATCCATTACTGTTTTTGCTATGGCAGCTGATCCCCCAGCCAAGCTCCCCACAGCCCCAAGTGCTGCTAAGATGGCCGGGATAGTAAATATAAATCCACCCACATGTGATTTTTTTCTAGATTGCTGTAATTTTTTTAATTGGGGGGTACTAAGCAACAATTTCATACCATGGCCTTTGGCAATACAAGAATTTTTTCTTGCGCTGCTTTTTGGTTAAAAGACTATCAATAATTTTAAGAGATTTAAGACCTGCATAAGGTATCTGATACATAACACCCTTGGCCTTCATCCTAGGTTTATTATATACATATTCACAACCCCCACCCCAGGTTTTGTTTGGTGTTCATAGCTATGGTGGTCCCCAATGCTGCTATTTTTTCACTTAAAAAAGCATCTTTGCTTACAAATCTACCAAATGCAGCCTCTTCTAATTTCTTGTCTGCAACATGTCGGCTATCAAGATCAGAATGTGTGTTGTATGCTATGTCATGGTCTCTACAAGCAGCATCTAGGGGATTAACACCAGGATCACCTCTGTTTAATCTATGGTCTAATTTTGTGCTTGGACCACAATACTGATAGCCTGGAATGAGTAGTTCAAATGGCAGCTTGTTTATAATATCATTAACCAACCCCCGACCCTCAGAGATATTCCAAAATTTAGGTGGTAGAGTATTAATAATTTTTATAAGATATCCAATCCCCTTAGTGTCATTCACTTTAAAATTAGACAATTTAGTGCTTATCATGTCCATAATTCCAACCTTTTCATTGTAAAAATTGTGGTAGCCAGCATTTTCCTCCCCAGCTATCACCAAAAACCTATCTACAAGTTTCCTGACATCATCAACCCACACAAATTCTTTAGGCAGGGTGTTGTATTGTTTGATTCCACTGCCAGTCTTGATCTGTGACCATATGGCTTGATTAAATTGTTGTATTTTGCTCCACTGCTAGACTTGACTCTTTTTTGTGTGGGATCATTGTTCTGGTATAGAGCATCTGATTTTATTAATATTTCTTTGTAATGCTCATAATCTTGATCTGTATAGCTGCCAGGCCTTTTCCTAGTCATCAGTTCCCACAATCCAGGTGTGCCAGGATATTTAACAAAACCACCTTTTTCTCCAAGATGAGATTCTGAATATACAATTAGATCATCTCCCATAAATGTTACTCTGAAATTGCCAATTCTATGTATGATGCTACTATCACGCTCTGTGTCAGCATATAAGCCAAAGACCTCATCTTTGTTGTCTTTAGGTGTGCTTAAATATTTTTGAGCAAAAAGACCCAATTCAATAGGATCCTGAGTAGCTTCAATTCTTCGAGGAGCAACAGGACTAGGTGTATGAATACCCGAAAGTGGGGTGATTGGATAATCTAATATGATCCTTGCAGCTACAGGTACACGCTCTGTGATCAAATTTTGATTTTGCTCTGTAACGGTTTTGATATTTTTACCTAATTCACTAATAGCATCAATAATTAGGCTGTTCTGTTTGCTTGTGTTTTTCATAGATTCCTCGGTTCTCTGATTTCCATCCCTTAAATCTTTTTACAAGATAATCTCTTAATTTAAGATCATCAATGATTGGCCTTTTCATGGTTATTTATATATGTTTCAATGTCTAGAAAATTGTTGATTTTATTTCTGTATTTACCACTATTGGGTTTCCTTGTCATATCAATTGTGACAAACCCATAACTGTCCTGATTCCAGCACCTACTGCAAAACTTAAAAAAATTATTGTAGCTCAAGTCCCGACCTACATATTCATCATGTATGTGTTTGAGGTTGGTATGGTCTTGATGAAACACACATATAAAATTGCTGTTGTCTCGGATCAGCTGCTTCGGTATTTTTGAAAATGTCTGTGCCAGGTAGAAGCCATCAATGTTTTTGTGTCGGCCCTGTGTAAAGAAATTTCTAACCTTGTTTTGATTATCCAGTATAATGTCATCAAACACAACAACAGAATTATCGAGACATTCATGGAGTGGCTTAACATCTGGTTCAAAAGTGGCTATATCCAGTCCATCATATAGCTTCATCAGCTGCTGATATTTTAATTGTTCCAAGCTCTTAGAGGAAACATACAAGTGCCTGTTTTTCCAGTCTAACCAGTTGGGTGCCAATAAAAAATTATCAATCATTAGTGTAGTTTTACCACAAGCCGATGGCCCAACAATAAGACATCTAATATTATCAGGCAGCAACTTGCCATTTCTCTTAATCTGCTGTTCAGGTTCTGGCAGCCTCTTTATAACATCCCAGTTGTTCATAGTATCACTTTGTCTGCATCGATCCAGCTGTGTTCTGGGAGTCCTAGCCATTTGACAAGTAACTTGTTGCCTTTTCTGCGGATGATTTTCTCTATAAGATATGTGTCAGACTGTTTAGTTTTGCTGAGTTCTTCTTCATAAAACCTGCCTTTGAGAATTTCTCCTCGGTGATCTTTTATTATATATGTGTTAAGGGTCCCAGGTTTAACTTGAACCACTGTAAATAATTCAGTGCTCCAGTTTCTTGTAAAGCCTCTTTTGAATAAGTGCTTATATTTGCTGATTCTTACTTGATCACCCACATTGTATTTGGCTTTTCTTGTTGTTGGCTGGTATCTATGATAATAAACAGTTCTGATCAATTTTTGCTCATCAGATGAAGTTACCTCAGAGGGTTTCATGTTGATTGTGGAATGGACAGAGTTGTTATATTTATGTAGAAGTTCTGGAAGAATATTAAACAATTCATAATTACCTTGAAGTGTAAATTGTTTATACATATGATTTTTTAGGGTTTTGTTGAATCTCTCTACAATTGGGGCCTTGAGATCACTATAACTCGAGTAATGTTGTATTGACTGGCTTTTAATAGATTGTTGGAACACAGAATTATAGAATTCTTTGCCATTATCTGTTTGCAAATAGCGCGGTGATCTTCCACTCTGATTGATGATTGTCCTGAAGGCTTCTGTAACACATGCCCCAGTCTTGGATTTGAGTGGCACAGCCCAGGCAAATTTTGAAAATGTATCTATGACAGTGAGTAGATACTTGTAGCCCTTGTTGATTTTGTCTAAGTTTCTCAGCTGTCCACTTGCCATTTCCACCAAGTCGCACTGCCATAAATCATTTATGCCTTTTTTAACCACTGGCAGTCTCTTATAATTATGTCTGGCTTTTCTGTGTAATTCATCAACAATAATTTGTCTAGACATAATATGGAAACAAGAATATTGCAACTATAGGGTGTTCAGCAGCTGATACTACAAAATTTTCTAAATACAGTTTGTCTCCTATTTGTATATAAAATTCCAGAGAACCATCATCTTCAGCATAAGATGTTTCTAATGTATTGGGATCTGTAAAATCCTCTAACTCTACACTGGTGATTATTGCTTTGTTATCAGCATTTGTTATTGATAAGGTAGGGTAGTGGTGTGCCTGTGGTTGTAGCCAATATTTGATCTTGATTGGTCTAAGTGTGCCCCCAACAAAAAATTGGTAATAACATTGTGCAGGGGACAGCATATATATTTTTCTGCCTGGTGTAAATAGTGAATCATATTCTTTGTTGGGGATACTTTACAATTCAAGAATTACTGTATGTTTAGGATTCTCGATTATGCCAGTTATTTCTTTTTCTACTGTAAGCAATCTACTTGTTACAGATTCAAGGTGCTCATTGATAGTCCTAACAACATCATCATGGCCTGGCTTGATCTTTATGTCCACAACAAGTTTCTTGTATTGTTGCACAATCTCTTGTAGCTGGGTGGCAAAAACAGACAAAGCATTTGCTTGATTGGATTCCATGGTCCCTAGCTGTTGCTTGATATTAGCTACAATTTGCTGTAAATTTTCAACAACTGCCAATTTTGAATTTTGAGCAGTAAGATCATGGACCTGTCTTCTGATATCCTCAAACATAGCATGCAGTTCATTAATATGTTGATTAGTTGGTAGAGTGGCCACTGTCTGAGTAAGTTGTTTGATCTCTGTCTGGATATTCTTGATATCTTCTGATTTCAATATGCGATTCACAGCTCTCTTAATATTTTTAAGTTCCTGTGATGTAAGCAGATTTGATACAGTATTCTGCAAAGATTCAAGTGCCAATTTCACATCATTTAATTCAGAAGCATCAACCACACCACGCATAGCATCTTGGAGCAGGGCTATATCTGCCCGAGTAGGTGTTGATTGTTGTAAAATTTCAAGTTTTGTTTGGATATAATCGATCAAGTGATGAAAATGAGAAAGCTCAGATTCAGTGTTGAAGTTTTCAAGGTTTGTGATCTGTTGCTGGACACTGACAAGGGTATCTACAATACCAGGCAGGCGGAATTCTAGAGATTCTTGTACATTTGTCAAATCACTTTGCAATGCTGCTATTGTACACTCAAGATGGGTTATGGTACTTTGAATTTTTCCAAAATCTTCATATGTTTCAAGTTGCAGCTTAATGTTGGCAACACTCCGAGATATTGCACTCAAAGCATCAGAAGATGGCAAGTTGTTCATAAAATTTTCAAGTGTCTCAATTTTTTCTTTAACCTCGGCTATGGCATTGTTCAGAGGGTCCAGATTATGTATCTCCAGTGATTGAATCTGTTCCTTTAGAGTGGAAATCACTAGATCAAAATCTTCTTGTGAATTTATGCTTTTGACAATTGTTTGGAGCTGTGTCTGGACATTATTAATCTGCTCTTCCAATTGTTGTTTCAATTGCTCAGAGTTGGTGGCCTGGGTCTTAAATTTGGCTTGAATAGCTGCTTCAGCTTCTTCTAAAGTTTGAAAATTATCCAATGTGTTCCAATTCAGTATATTTCTGAAGCAATAATTTGAGTTCTGAGTCAATTTTAAGAAGAGAGTCCATGCATAGTGATTGTAAATTTGTAATTTCTAGTTGAAGACTGGCATTGAGTGTGGTTTGTAAAGCTCGTAAATCACTTCTTAATTTCTTGACTCTGACATCAAGCATAAGAATCTCATCACTGTGATCTTCATGTCTTGTATGGCCAATTATATCATTAGGCATTTTGATTTAGTGGTTATTTATTATTGAATATCTAATTCTTAATTCTATAAAAAAAGGTTTAAGCTTGTCATAGGATCCCGGGACCTCAATATATAAGCAGTCACCAGCAGAAACAGTATGAACAGTGCCAGAAATCATGTTTGAGTGCTTAATTCTATAAATATTTCTCCCTATTGAAATCTTGACATTACCCTTGAGGGTTGTAATAAATTGTAATTGACCACCTACAGGTAATTTGTAATGATTTAAATTATTGTTAAATATGTACAATATTTCACCTGTTTCATCATCAACATCTGTAAGTATGCTGTTCAGATGAACAATTAACAAAGCACTTAGTTTAGATATTACATCAGAAGAGGGTTGTGGTGTTGGCAGGTCCATAATAGCCTGTTTCTTGAACCCAAATAAGTTCATAGGCATGTTTATTTATTTCAAATTATGCTCTGTAATTGGGCATTGATTGCCATTTTTCAAATCACAATGACCCCATGGTAGAGTATGTATGCCACATGACAAAATGCATCTCTTATCATCATGTGGGTCCAGAGCCACTTTTCTTACAATATTTGTAGACAACAAGTGATCCTCACTCTGAATTCTGCATTCTGATGTTCTGATTGTGCTACATGATTTGAGACAATTTTTGTAATCTTCAAATTCAGCCTCAACAGTTACTCTGCCAATGCCCTTGGCCTTTTTGGCAACAACACCACTACATGTTTCAAAGCTGAACATCTTGGCCCTTAACCCAGCAAATGCCACAATAACATCACCAAGTGTCTCATCTTTTAACTTGCCAGGCACTTTTTTGTTGTGCGGTTGAATCTTTGTATGTTCACTGGTATCAAAATATTCAAGCAATGCAGGCTGTGACATATCTTGATAAACATCTTCTGTCTGAATATCAAGAATGAAACTATCTGTGTCCATGTACATCAATTTTTCACAATCCTTATAAAAAGGCTTCAACACATCATAATACAATTTTAACATGTGTAATTTGGCCAATTCCAATATCACAGCCCCTACATAAATATGCTTATCAGCTTAATCTTTGTTTTTTTTTCATATTAAAAAGTGCCATATTTTCATCATAAATTCTTCTATAATTGAAAATAGGCTTTGCTATCATTTTTTGCTCCGGCTGGGGTCAGTAATTAATTTAACATCAGTATGTTTTCTGACATTTTCTATGGTTTTGCCATACACAGAATTGACCATCAATTTAAACAAGGTCTTATCAAATTTGCTCATTGCAGATGTTCGAAGCTCTGTGTTTGTATCAATATATGACTTCAACCATCTTGAGTGCCTGAACCTCAAATCTTTGCCAACTTTGGTCACTTGAACACCATGATTCATCAGGAACTGGAGGTTTTTGTAATATATGACATAATCCTGTTTTGGCTCTAGAGTCATCATCAATTTCTTCTGTTTAGAGCCAGGTGAGCACTCAACCTCAGGAATGGGGGGCAGATCAGAAAATGTGTTGTGTAAATCATCAGGAATTGTCAGATAAACTTCTTAGAACAGGACGTAGTCACTGTCATCAAAATCCTGAAGATTTTCAATATTGAAATCTTCAACCCACTCAAGCCCTGCATATGGCAGCTTATCCATCATAGCATAACCATAGAGGCTGTTGGCATCTACATACAGTATATAATTTGATGGCAGTGCTGAATCATAATCAGAAATATATTTGTTATTTGCTCTGGCATATTTCTGAGAACATCGCACCATGCCCCCTCTTATACATTGCTCCATAAACAAGTACATATCTTGATCTTGGATTAAATTTAACTCCATTTTAGTGTTCAAAAACATTGCAGACCAAGCTAGGCCTGGTTCACTGTAAAATACATTGGATCCAGCTTATAATTTTCCATGGAAGATTTTCTGAATGCCTGCAGTATATCAGCTAAGAGGGTCACATCAAGTTTTAAATATGCCTTGTGATAATCACCAAATGTCTGGCATTTTAAATTGTTCCACATCAACTGGGCATGGTGATAATCTTCATCAGTGATTCCAGATCCTCTGAGTTTGCTGTAAAACTCTTGTTGTGGTGGCAGAGCACTCATTAAATTTAGAAAAACCTGTAACATAATCATATGGGTATACACCTTTCCGCGTAATTAATTTCAGGTCCTGATTTGGAAACATAGCACATGTGATTTCGAATTGATCATCAGATAATTGATTGGCCAGTGTAGCCAGGCTAGCAGACAGAATTCTTTTTTAATCAAGAAATCTTAAGTGAATAGGAACACCATTAACTTTAATTATTTTGCTAATAGCTATATATTTCTCATTATTTTCTGCTAAAATATTTAAATTCTCCTTGTCAAACCCCTCATACCTGATCAAATGATGAAAATCATAATTGGATGCAACATGGCAAAATATAGGGACAAATTTTGGTCTCTGGATCTTAATATTACAGCTATTACACAGGGCCATTTTGAATTTACCATCTGTATGAGAATGGTGTTTCACCTTGATATTTGTATCTGAAAATTCAGAATCACATACAGGGCATTTTTCTACAATGTTGAAATCTTCAATCTGTTCCTCTGTTAAAGGCAACATGGGTTTTGATTTTAATAAGACATTAGATGCTATGTCATGGCACTCATTTTCTATTCTATCTGCAAATTCTTTGATGGCATCTGCTCCCATGTATAAATATTCTTTACTAACAACCCCATCCTATACAACCACATAATAAAAACTAGAAGGTTCATGTAATTGATATGATGTCATTGAAGATTTCTCAGGATCTGGGCTACAGAATGCAAGGGGTTTGAGGTTTGATTCAAAATCACACACTATATATGCTGGGTGTTCTAACAAGGCTTCAAACTTTTTGAATTTGGCATTTTCACTTGGGTTAGGCATAAGCATATGAACAGGTTTATGGTTGCCACAGTATTTCAGATGCTCAATTAACTTGTTTTTAGCAATTTCTGCATTTTTCCCGAACACCATTCACCATTTTTGACCATCAAATACAGTTAAACATCTTCTACACGACTTAAATATTCTATTTAATTTGTCTAGTTGTTTTCTTACTAAAGCTTCAAGACTGTGTATCAGAGTGTAATGGTTTGTATCACCGCCTTCAATTAAAAGCATATCGATCGGAACAGCAGAATCATCATCAAGTGTACTGATTCTGAGAGGTGCTATCAAGCAATTGCCACGACCAGTGGAACAAATAAAAACATTAATAGATAATTGTTTACCATTGATATCCCTGGCCTTTTTTTTCAAATTTATCAATATTCTGAACATACATTGGATATTCTAAGCCCTCCATTGCATCATCAAAATTGTGTTCATATTGTTTATAATAAGTTATTCTCTCAGGATGATCTAAAACTGGATACAAAGCAGCTAAAATACACCACAGAAAACATTTCTCATCATTATTTTTTATGTTAACCACGGCTCTTTTGTTTTAATATTGGCAGGTAATGGCAGATATGTAGATCCTTGTAATGGGCAGAATTCAGAAATATTAACATATAACTTGTGTGGAGATCCGCATAGGCTCCATCCTGACTTTTTTCCAGCAAATTCAGAGTGTTTAATATTCAATTGATCTATCAAACTGCTTATTATTTTGTCTGAATTTGCATTTGAATATACAGCTACAGTTTCTGTTATGTGGGGCTGTGTAAATTTTGTGCCATTTGGCTTCTTATATTGTGTAAACAATTTGAGGGACAGCTTATAAGAGCCATTTTGTGCATTTAGAATTGCCTGCACATCAGGATTTATACTGTTCAAAAAATTCTTAATGTCGCATCTTGGCTCTGATTTAAAGCAGTGATCCCTTAATGGGCCATTAAAACTGCTATGGATAGGTGGTGCATAGCGTGGCTGCTTTGCTGCTCTAGCATTAACAGGTGCTTCATGCTTCCTTTTCAGACCAGATGAAGATGGTTGTGGGGGCAATGTTGATGACTGTACATAACAAGTACACTTATGCCTTTTGTAATATGCCTTGCTTAATATTTTATGGCATCTTGGACACATTTTTGTGGCCTTTCTGCATTTCTTAGGCTCACAAATATGCCGTTGCCTAGACCAATTAGAACTAGATATATTTTTATTGCATTGATTACAATATTTTTGATTTGGCATTTTTATTGTTTATTTATATAAAATTTCTTGGTCCAAAAACAGAACTATGGACAATATGCCAAAACAATTATAACAGCAGTTAGTTTCTGAGCTGGTGTTTTTATACCCAGACAACAGCAATAACTAGGCTCTGGTGATCCCCAATATCAAATAATTTTGCTCTATTATGCTGTTGTATAACACACTTTACCAGGTTTCAGATCCGGGAGCTATCAGTTGTATATCAACTAGCAGTGAATATTCTCAAAATCTCACGTGTGGAGATATTATTTTGCCACATGTATTTCAATCTTACACATTTTACCACGACTCAAACCCAGAGCTCTTGTTTACAAGGCAACAATATTAACACTTTGCCATCAGGGGAGGCCTCACATTTTACCAGGACTCAAACCCAGAGCTCTTGTTTACAAGACAACAATATTAACACTTTGCCATCAGGGGAGGCCTCACATTTTACCAGGACTCAAACCCAGAGCTCTTGTTTACAAGGCAACAATATTAACACTTTGCAATCAGGGGAGGCCTCACATTTTACCAGGACTCAAACCCAGAGCTCTTGTTTACAAGGCAACAATATTAACACTTTGAAATCAGGGGAGGCTTCACATTTTACCAGGACTCAAACCCAGAGCTCTTGTTTACAAGGCAATAAGCCATGGGACTATGTCCACATTTTATTGAGTATCAGAACCCAGGAGCTATGAGCTCTATATCAACTAAATACAGTCAAAATTGGATTTTGAACTGTGCGATGAATATTCTGTAAGTCTCACTTGTGTTTATATTAACAAAACAGAGCCTTTTAGAATTGTACCCAGGCTTGCATGACAGCATGCAAGGGGGTAATGTTTTTTTACTAAGAATTTCCTTCTATTATACAGAAAATTAATTGAAGTTTTATGCTCTTCCAGTGAATTGGAGTCAATGGCATGCAGGCCCATACATGCTATCATGAAAAGGGAATTTTCCCTGGAAGAGCACAGAAATATTATTAATGCCCACTTTTAGCTGTGTAGATTATATATCTTGCGTGCCAGCATATAAAAGCCTCCAAGCATGCATAATTTATTGCCTGGGGTAAATATTTACTTTGCTCAGCAATGCATCAATTTTCCCGATCAAAATTATTTGACAGATTAATACATTGTTGAGCAAAGTAATTACTGCCCTGGGCATGAAACTGATCAAAGATTAGAAAGAACATGAAACTTGAATTAGATCTGTAAGTTGTAGAGCAAAAGCTCTTATGAGCATTTTTGGCTTAGTTTTAGGTGTAGCCAAAACAATATCAAGAGGGGCATATTTTTGACAAGCTTAAGGACAACAAACTGAGAGATGTAGCTTTTACACACATGGGCAAATCTGTCTGAGGGGGGTTCTTCATTTGTACACTAGAATTCAAGATTCTTGGGATTTTGACAGAATAGCACACTGTAAACAATAAGATCATATGGTACTTGACATAGTTTTAAGTGTGGGCAAATCTATCTCTTGAGGGTTCTTAATTTCTACACTAGGATTCAGAATTCTTGGGGATTGAGAGCATATCACACTTGAGAAATTGGGGCATATGGGCATCTTGGCATAGCTTTAAGTGTAGCCAAATCGGGCTGTTTAATCATATGAGCTCTTCATTTGTACGCTATAATTGTCCCAGTAATAGCATCAATACAACTACTAGAGAAAACGCTACTTTCTAGATCACCCCCAAAATCTAACTATTTTTAGTGATCTTTTTAAGTGTAATTTGATCAAAAATCAAAATTTAGATGTTTCTCTATTTATTTTCTAAATTTAGATGAGCATGTAATTTCCCGTGGGATATTTGTGGTACAATAATGGGAGTTAGTTTTTCTGAAAAGTATTGCCACAGGGAAAACGAATATGGATGTTGCCAGTCCCAAAAATTGTTCAGGGGGGTGGAAGGGGGGATTTAAAATGACCGACAACTCGTTTCACCAAAACAGCAATATCTTCATCATTTATACGACTACAACAAATTTTCAAACCTTTGATGCAGTTTCTACGATTATTAGGAAAAATGTGAATTGTGTAAAAACTAGCGGTAACGCTACATATTTATTTTAAAAAAGCTTTAACAAGCTCATGTTATGCATAATTAAATACAAAAAACACTTGCTTTTTCAGATGGATCTCAGTGAACCAGAAACGAGGCTAAAAATGGAAATCAACTATGCACCGTGTATAATATGTCAACAGAAATTAACCGAAGGACTAATCACAAACCCCACCACACATGAAAAGGTTTTACAAAGTGTGCAAGAGAATGCTGAATACGAAAACGTGAAGTATGTATCATCTAATATTCGTCTATGTGGAATGACTGCTGCTATGCTGGCAGACAACAGGGCATCATGGCACCGAAGTTGTTATCAAGATGTCACTCACAAGGGAAAATGGGAGCATATAAAAAAGCGCTATGAAAGCCAAAACCAGCAAACATCAACTGTGACAAAAAGCAGCACACCAAGACTAACACGTTCGCATTGCATTCCATTCAACAAAGATGAATGCTTCTTCTGTAATGGTGGTCAGACACGTGCAAATTCCCTCAGCTAACTGTCGGTTGATCATGCTCAAACAAGCCTGAGTGATTCTATTGCTAAAAGTGGAAATGCAGCCCACCCGATAAACTCAATACAGCAATCAACCCTGAAGATGGTAACGCTATCGACATTAGATACAATTTGCCGTACTGGGCAAATAATTTGACACATGTACCACGATCTCCTGATATCAGTGCACCCAATATCTCTACAGCCCTTGAAGCTGCATCAGAGATTGAATTCATCTGTATGATTCAAGAGTTTTTAAAGACTGGTTCTTCGAGTATGGTTGACGTGCAAACCACTTATGAAAACATTCGTGTTATGAATAATGTCGCTTATCCATCTATAACAAGGAAAAAATTAAGAAATTGCTGCAGAAAAATGTTACAGATATTGAATTTCACCGTCCATCACAAAGAAATCAACCTGAAATGTTAGTATGAAGCATGCACGAGATATTGCTATGACATCACAGAATGATGATGAAGATTTGGACTTGACTATGAGGAGTTTGTATGATGCTGCTAGTTATCTTCGTAAGTCTATAATGAACATTAAGAAGTGGGAATTCACAGGATCATTAGAAGCAACAGAAGAACATGTGCCACGAGAAGTGTATTCTCTTTTCAGATGGTTTATTTGTGGTACTGTTGAACATATGTCTTCAGAACGCAAGCAATCAAGTGTTAACAAGGCTGGCATGAGCATATCACAAACTGCAATATCCATCACATATAATGAGAGACAAGTGAAATGTACAACAACTACAAATATTCAGTCTACACGTGTAATGCCCCAGCAAGTAGCTGTAGAATATCAGTTCCCCAATCTATAAGGAACAAGAAGGTCATTGAGCTTTTACATGGCTATGGTCTGTCAATTGGATACGATCGACTTCGACGATGTGAAACACAAATAGCTGACACGATAATAGATGATACCAGAAATAACCAGGGAGTGTATGTGCCGGCAGATGTCATCAAGGACAGATATATTTTCTTCGCAGTGGACAACGTGGATTTCATGGAGGATATACTAGATAGGAAGAATACCATACATGCAACTGCCCTTGCCATTTATCAACAGAAAGAATCAGATGATAATTCACCAGCTATACACTTGATCAAATCATCAAACAATAGAGCCCTAACAGAAATTCCAGACAGCGTGACATTATTGAAATAATGCAGTATGCCAACAAAACCAACCCCAAATTCTCCAACATATACTAATTTTTAATCAATTAAAGACAATCTAGGTGTTAAGGAAATGATGTCATGTCTCATAGCAAAGATATTACATACTGCAACAGAAGATATTGCTAGTGGAGAAGACATTAATAGTGTCAGTCGTATTTTGTAAGCTTTTGCAAACTTGGGATTGGATGCAACACCAGCTAATGGTATTTTTCGATGCGTTAGAACGTTTTGTTTGTAAACTTTACATGCCAAACTCTGCAAAATCGGATGTTGGAGCTGTCCAGTTTACCTTGTTTTAAAAGAAAATTGCCGAATCAGAGAAAATGCCACCAACACAGTCCGCTCTTTGCTCTGCTATATTGAGAGCACACCATCAAGCCATGGTATGGTGAAATGATGTTGCGAATCCGAACATGGGTGGGAAAGACCTACCCCAGATGACCACGATGCAACCCGCCCCACAGTCCATTCTGGAGCTAGTGAAATGTTCATGCAAATAGAGTAGATGTTCAACACTTGTATGTAAATGATGACGTCATGCCTTTCTATGCACTGAAATGTGTGAATGTGTCGACCCGACAATAATGTAAATAACTGTTTTAACCGGAATGGGGATAATGCAGGGTGTCCCACGAACGGCGCAACTGGGAATTAAGAGTGGCGTTACTTTGTAACCGAAACCTGTACATACATAAGTCATACACCAAATGTTAGCCCTGTCCAAGTAGATATTTTTTAAACATAGAAACAACAAACGGGGTGCAGTGTTGCAAATGAAAGTGAAAGTGTAAATTTATTTTTTCCACAAAGCATGGACAATTGCATGTCAAACATTCGTACGGAAATTTGGACGTCAATTTCCACCTTGGGTAGGTGGACTATTTCGCCATCTATAGTTCAGAGAAGAAAACCGATCGTTTTCGCGTATCGCCAATCCTGAAATGCCTCGTAAAGGCGTACCGGTCCACATGGGTGTTTTAAAAAGATTATGAGGTACATTGGTAACACTGTTGATGTTTGAAGGCAACAAAAGGTGTGTTTAGTGATGGTCTATGACATGGAAATACTGGAAACAGGAAAAAAAGAAAATGAAAATTATGGTGAAAAAAGTGTTACTTACCTACTCCTGGAAACCATGCAATGCGTGTAAGAGGCAGTGTAGCTTTACAAAAGATGTTGAAATGACAACCATTTTCCCTGAGGCATTCATCAACACGTTTTATCATGTTGGAAACAAATTTATGCAAGGTTGATTGGTTTATATTGTTAATGTCTGTGCAAATGTTTATTTTTAGATCATGAAGTGTTCTTGGGTTATTAATGTAAACTGTTTGTTTCAAATAACCCCACAGAAAAAAATCTGGAGACGTCAGATCCGGGGAGCAACTGGGCCATAAGTTTTTGTTTATAATGTGATCGCCAAAAAACTCTACCAACATGTTTAAAGTTTCATTAGACGTGTGACATGTTGCGGAGTCTTGTTGAAACCAACAATCACGTTCATCACGTTCCAACTGAGAAATAAACTGTGTGATAAGGTCACGATAAAATATTCTGTCAACTGTTGTGTTGAAAAAGAATGGACCGATCATTTTTCTCCGCGAAATCGCGCACCACACACCGATCGTTTGTGGATGAAGTGATTGTTCATGTAACAAATGTGGATTGTTACTTGACCAGTGTCGAGAATTTTGACTGTTGACATATCCATTTAACCCTCGGATGCATGTCACTTTTTTTTACAACTTTACATATGTGGGGTCAATTTGACCCCAATGCAATTATGCATTGAAGTAAGTACGACAGAGTAAATAGTTCAGCTAATATGGTTTATTGATCAATAATTTATCTGAATATAACATAGGAAACAATTATAGTGCCTCCCCGATGGCGCATTGGTAGCGTCGTTGCCTTGTAATCAAGGGGTCCCGGGTTCGATACCCGGTGGAAGCACATAGTGGTTCGGATTCCACTTTAAACTGTAGGTCCAGTCCCGATTAGCCTTACTGTGCATAAAGTGGACTTAAAACAGCAAATCAATCAATCAATTACCCTTTTATTATTTAACCCCCCCAAAATAACAATGTATTAACAATTCACTGTTCTACATATTAATGGTAGTTACACTTCGCTCGCAATTATCAGAACTTCAGTTGACCTGAGAAGCAGTATTTTAGAGATAACACAATACATCACTAAATATTATGGCAATTAAATACATGGCAATTAAATACACCTCACTCGCATTCTGAGCACACCACAATCACACTGCTGTGGAGCTTCCAAACAGGTTTCCCACACCTTCTGCAATGTTCCGTCGTCATCCTGTCCTCTTGTCTTGTGCAGACCTGGCATCATACTATTTTCTTTCAAGATCTATCCTCCAGTCTCTGTGTCTGCCTTACTACGCCGCAAAGTTTCATTGCCTAGGATACTGGTTTCTTCAGGTTCAAGCTTTGGCACCTGCCCCGCATGTGAGAAAGAATCAACACATTCGCCAACTCGATAAGGAACATACGGCGTCTGTGACTGACGCCCGAATGGTAATTAGAATGCTGGGACAAGTAGCATGTGTATGCATTGATAACGACTACGATGATTACATTATAGAAGACGGCCATTGGCCATCGACGTTTCTGTCTTCTGCAGGTGTATGTTAGAACCAGTTTGTCCATGGCGTCCACTCCACTTTTTGTTTGGGTGTAAAACTTTATGATTTCCGGCTTCTTCTTAGAATCAAAATCATCAATGTGTATGTCATGGTGCATGGTGCTGAGTATAATGACATTCTTGTTTTTCTTCGGCACGTAGCTTACCAGGGTCTCATTTTCATGGAAGGCGAATTCTGATGTGCAAATGTGCAAATGCGTGTCTTGATATTGGTAAGTGCAGGTGGAATTTCACGTTTGTTTTTCTATACTGTTCCAACAATGGTTACATTTTGTAACACGAGATTGATAGCCAAGTCATGACTTGTGAAAAATTGGTTAGTTGTGATATTTCTTCCAGAGTTCCGCAGTGTGTAGCACAGTTTCTTCACGACGTTGCTGGCGAGGTTCTTTTGAACTGGCTCTCCTGGCTGTCGTCCTAAGTAGATTAGACCGTCTTTGGCGTCAAAGTTATCAGCTTCGCATAACCAGAAGATCTTGATGACGTATTTGGCCGGCTTACTTGGTATGTGTTGCACGAACTTGCATCTCCCACGGAAAGGCACTAACTGTTCAACAATGAATGTTTATTCATTTATTAAACATTCATTTATGAATGTTTTCCTGCTGTTTTCAGGCTGGGGTCAAGATGACCCCACACATGGAAAGGAGGGGTATTGTTACAAAAACGTTAAAAGTATAATTTAGAATAAATTGTAAGAAATTTATTTATACATGTTCCTATAGTTGAAGTAGCATGGTAAGATGTCACAGAAAATCAGAATTATTTATTTAGATTTTATTATAATACCAGGAAATAAACAGACAGTGGGGTCAAAATGACCCCACACATGCATCCGAGGGTTAAGTGGAACCATGCTTCATCCGTGAAAAAAACCTTATCCAAAATATTCACACCATTGTCTCTAATAAAATGTCTAAACCACTGGCAGTATCTTACACGTGCACCTTTGTCTGCTTCCTTCAGTTCTTGCACAGCCTGTACCTTATGTGCACGTAGGTGCAATTGTTTTATCGATCGGTGAGTTGTTGTTTTCGATACACCTGACTGTGCAGCAAGTTTATGAACAGATTTCCTGGGAGATTGTGATATTATCTGCTCTACATCCTGCAGCACACCTTGTGTCAAAACTGGTGGTTGTCTGTGGTAGGGTTTGTCATTAACTGATTTTGTTTCACGAAATATGGAAATAAGTCGATATATCGTCTAATTTTCTGGAACACTGCTATTCGGATATTTCTCGCGAAACACAGTTTTTACACTAGCGTACGATTTTGAACAAAAATAATGTTCCACAATGAACACCCTCTCTTCCAAAGAGTACTTCATTTCACAAAACAATTGTAATCTTCCTCTATGAACAATGCGAAATGCACGGCTCAAACAGTTCTGAGTACACAACTAACTGATTCTTTTGTTCTCGTTCGGTGGGCGCTCTTATCGTATTGCATGTTTGCCAGGAGTAGGTAAGTAACATTTTTTCACCATAATTTTCATTTTCTTTTTCTTCCTGTTTCCAGAATTTCCATGTCATAGACATCACCAAACACACCTTTTGTTGCCTTCAAACATCAACAGTGTTGCCACTGTACCTCATATTTTTTTTAAAACACCCATTTGGACCGGTACGCCTTTACGAGGCATTTCAGGATTGGCGATACGCGAAAACGATCAGTTTTCTTCTCTGAACTATAGATGGCGAAATAGTCCACCTACCCATGGTGGAAATTGACGTCCAAATTTCCGTACGAATGTTTGACATGCAATTGTCCATGCTTTGTGGAAAAATAAATTTACACTTTCACTTACATTTGCAACACTGCACCCCGTTTGATGTTTCTATGTTTAAAAATATCTACTTGGACAGGGCTAACATTTGGTGTATTACTTATGTATGTACAGGTTTCGGTTACAAAGTAACGCCACTCTTAATTCCCAGTTGCGCCGTTCGTGGGACACCCTGTAGTATAAATGAAGACAGTGAAACTGAGTAATAAGTGTAATTATTATTTTACATAATTTTTATTTGGATGACCTCCTGCTTTCAAACGCTTTGTAGTAATGATCTTCTGAAACAGATTATTATAATATTTAATTCATATCATTGTGTTTTCGGTAACAAACAAATACATCAATATGATGATGCCATGGAATTTTCTGTCCTTGTATCTAAAATTTATGATAATGGCGTAATTAAATAAAATAAAATAATGAAAGTTACACAATGAATATTTTGCTTCATTCCAAAATATTTTTTTATACTCTCTAACAGAAAGTAACCCTTCAACGAAAACCAAAAGAGTTATATTAAGCAATCCGTAAGAGGCTAACAGGTTCATTTATATTATTCGCAATATTTTAGTAATTGTTTAAACTGCATCAAGAAGTATTTAAAGCTTTGAAAATCTGTTGTAGTCGTATAAATGATGAAGATATTTCTGTTTCGGTGAAACAAGTTGTCCGCCACTTTGAATCCCCCCTCCCACCCCCTGCACAATTTTTGGGACTGGCAACATCCATATTCGTTTTCCTCGTGTCAATACCTTTCAGAAAAACTAACTCCCATTATTGTACCACACAAATCCCACGGAAGGCAAATATATTACCATTTGCCTCCCAACTATTCGGGCAGGAAATGTTTTTCTAGTGAATCAGCAGATACTTAGCTCACAAAAACAGCAAGGAGGAATGCATTTGGTGGAACTTGGTAAAGAAAATAGACTATAATCAGCCAACAGCGAAAGATTTGTATAATCAATACCTTATTCAAAATGAGGATACGCCGCATATAAGGAAAACAAACACCCTCAATATAATTGGAAAATAATTTTTACCAATATTTCGGCAAAATATTTATATAATAGACAATGCGGTGAATGACACCAAGTTGTTCACGTGCTAATTCATAATAATGCAAAACGACATTGGCTGGGGTTTACTTCAGACCCTAATTGTGAGCAGTCTTTATTTGAAGATACAATAGTTCACAGGATGACGCACTGTGGAAAGGCAAAACAAGACTGGCTAGTACTCCAAAAAATGATAGCACATATAAGTCGATTATCAGTTCAGTGCATTACTCCGAAATTAATATATTTTTCCGGAATTTATTTTTTCCCTGCTACAAAACATCGTGCGATATAATGGATTATAGGTATATACATGATATATATATATATTTTTAAATGGAAAACAGGAAACATTATCAGGGACTATTACCGCAGTGAATATGCAAAACCGGATATAGGCAAACTATATTCCACATACACTGTGTTCCTCAACAATATAATCTAAAATTGGTGAATGAAACTACAAATTTGGAACTGTTAAACCCTGTAAAAATGTAGTAATATGTAATAGAGTTATATTGTTAATAAAAATAAACATTCCAACCTGATCATTAACAGTGCGTAGTTAAAGATTGATTAGTTCATTTAACCCTCCAGCCTAAATATTGCCTATTTTTGTGGGAGTAGGAAAATGTTTATTGTCCATTTGCCTTTACACATATCACTCAAGAGGACGCTAGGTGCCGTTGCTTGCAGAGAGTTGATAGCTTCCTGAATATGGGCCTTGCTCGAGAAAAGGATTATTATGACCCTTCATGTTAAATTGTATGTTGGGGGTATATTGTAGGTTCTCTTGTCGTATATTAGATATTATATCGCTCTTTTGATAATTAACAAATAACAGCATACAGGTAGCCGTAAATAAACACAAAATGTCCTGATCCTGCTTTTTCTTGTATGTGCGACGTTCTTTCATGTGGGATAATGGGGCGAATTGTGATTCTCTCATGACGGACGATGGACGATGGACGAGTGAAGTGAAGTGGCTTTGGTGCTATCAAAATGTAAAGGGGCTCAACACAAAGATACAATAATTTTATGTAAATAGCATTGCAAAAAGTATGATATAGTTATTATTGCTGAAACTTGGCTACACAAAGGTGTATATAGCAATGAGTTAATAACTGGTAATTATAGAATTTATCGTCATGATAGTTTAGATCGGAATAGAATTGGTGGAATGCTTATAGCAATTAAGCAAAATATTATGTCTAACAATATTCTTCTACACGATATTTTTGATTCTTTATGTGTCAAAGTAAATGTAAAAAATGTAGTTTATTAAATAGTTACCGTATATTTCATTCCAATCAGTGGTATGGTTAAATATCCAGCATTTTACGATTTCTTTGAAAATAACGAGGAATTTCAAGGTAGTAATGTAATAATTGCTGGGGAATTCAATCTCCCATTAATAAATGATTCTTCATTAGAACTTCAAAAAGGGATGCATTGTTTTAGAGCATTGTATATATTTTTTTTGAATTTGTACTCCTTACACCATATAAATGATGTTCGAAATGTTAACAATAGAACATTAGATTTAGTACTTACTAATGATGTTAGTAACATGGTCGTAAGTAAAGAGGATCTAGCCCTTGGTATAGAAGATCTACACCATCCAGCTCTAATTATGAAATTAAATCTAAGAAAAAAGGAAAGAATAAAAAAATGAAGTGGTATTGGATTATAATTTTTGTAAAGCTGATTTCCCAAAATTGTATGAAATGCTGCGCGATACAGATTGGAATTCTCTATATAAATTAAAGGATGTTGAAACAGTTACTAATTTATTTTATGATAGAATAAATTTTGTATTTGATTCAACTATACCAAAAATAAAATTTTACAGGAATAATAAAAAACCCTGTTGGTTTACAAGATAGATTATAGTAACTTTAAAATTAAAAGATTATTATAGGATATAAATGAAAGACACTGGGAAATCCACGAAATGCATTGAAGAAAATAACTTGTTATATAAAGAAACAAGACAAATAGTTAAAACAGTAGTAAGAAGAAAATGTTGAAAATAATACAAGATCTTTCTGGAACTTTATACAAAATAAAAGAGGAAGATATAACTGTACTAAACAGACTATGTTTTTTGAAAGTATGGTATCAATCCATCAGATTATATTTTATTTCTAACCTCTCTGATGCTTTATTTTGCCAGGGCATTCACTTGTTTACCTCAGTTGTCTCAACCTCTGAGGCATGTAAATAATGCACAGTGTTGTGCTATGCAAACCTCCTTAGGTATTCATTATATTGGAAGTTCCTTCAGCCTATGGAGTCAGCGGTTTGCATAGTGGCAGCAAAACTCACGATTCGGCATGCAGGAAGGTCTCCATGGCCTGGGTAATGTAGAGGTGAGACAGGCTGAGAAGGGACTGACTTTTAATTTGGATTAAGGAGAAGAGCTTAGAAAAGGATTGGAGGTAAAGATAGGCGAGGCGCTGGTCAACCTGCAACGAAGACTACAGAGGACTTAGTTTATTTTTATTCTTCGAAATTATCTTCATTCGTCAGACAGACAGGTAATTATCCTAACCCAGCCATGATTCAGGTTCAAAGGTTCATAAAACCCAATGTGTGACGATTGCCTTTTCTAGTTGTTAGTTTTGCTTGTTAGGGGTTTAGTTTTAGTTATGCCTTTCGCACTGCCAAGCGTTAACTCGTTATGTTAATGACAAATGCTCTCCTCATCATGGATGAACGATGAATAAGTTACATCACCCATTGATTAATTGGTTAACATTCTTGGTAAGATCCCACGAATTTTACAGTTCGTTACGATATCAAATTAGAAACAAGTCAAAATGAAGCAAATAGTTTTGCGTCTTTTTTCAAATCTGTATATGAGAAAGCTATAAGCTCATATGATATTCATGATGATGTTAAAATGAATGTATCATATTCTATATCGAATCACATAATTACTGATATTGAATATTTTGATGCTGTAACAAAGTTGAAACCTAAGAGAACTAGTAGTCCTGAAAAAATTCCACCCTATTTATAAAAGGGATGTGCAGAGATACTAAAGAAGCCACTCTGTTTTATACACAATTTAGTTTTAAAATATCAAACGTTTCAGAATATCTGGAAAACAACTCGAGTTTGCCCAATTTTTAAGTCAGAAGACAACAGTATAATAAAAAAAATTATAGACCTGTATTAATTCTCTATGCACCCGCCAAAAAGTTAGAGCAAGTATTGTACACAAGAATCTGATATGAAAGTAAATGTTACATGAATGAAAATCAACCTGGTTTCATTCCTGGAAGGTCAACAACAAATCTAATTAATTTTGTTCAAGATGTTCACGCAGCATTTCAAAATCGATTCCTATACATACATATTATCATGATTTTGCAATGGCTTTTGATTAAATTAATCACAATATTTTATTACGCAAACTTCATAGTTTCGGGTTGATTAGCCCTTTTCTTGCTTTCCTGGCCTCATATTGTAATGGTCGAAAACAATATGTAGCCTATAGACAATCGAAGTCGTTTCAATATATTGTGAAGTCAGGTGTACCACAAGGATCGAATCTTGAACCACTACTTTTTGTATTGTTTATAAATGACTACCATTCCAAACTGAATATTCTAAATTTTTCATGTATGTTGATGACATAAATATTTATAAACTAATTAATAATTTTAGTAATGTGTCCATTATTATTAATTTGTTTAAAATGTAAAGTGCTCCCCCTATACGCCTTCATGGAGTGGTGCTAAGTACAGGGGAACACTTTACCTTTTAAGCAAATTAATAATGATGGAGACATTAAGAAACTTAAAAGAGATTTAGGTGTGGTGTATGAGTGGAGGATAAACAATGCCGTTAATTTTAATATTAATACGTGTTCTTTCTTGGAATTATCAAGTAAAATAAATACTTCTAAATTCTCCTATTTTGTGTGTGAAGAAGAGCTTGAAAAAATAAATTTTATTAAGGACCTAGGCAATATTATGAGTCGTAATATGATGTTTAACGAACATGTTACATGGTAAATAATGCATTTAGATCATTATGTTTTCTTATAAGAAATACGAGGAATCTAACTAATGATGACAGTATTTCTCTTTTGTATAATGCATTAGTTAGAAGAAAGCTTGAATATGGTTCTAATATTTGGTTTACATATTATAAATCCCAGGAGTTGGTAAGTGAAAGAATTCAAAAATTATTTTTAAGATATTTGTATTACAAAAAGTATAATGCACCAATATACTATAATAACTTATCATATAATAACCTACTTAATGAGTTTAATTATGAAAGTCTTATTAATAGAAAGGAAATAACACAACACATATTTCTGTACAAAATAATGACTGGCATCATAGATAACCCTACTTTTAACAGAAATATATATTTCAATGCAAAGAAATGTGGCTTAAGGCTGCGGCAATTGATGTCTTATGATATTCCTAAAACAGGAAGATTCAAGAATTCGCCATTATTTAGAATGTCCTTTGCATACAACATAAAATCTATATTTCAATCTAATTTTCATTTTAGTATCTCAATCAATGAGTAGAAAAAAATATAAATACAGCTGAGGAGATCGATGAAGCAGTAAACAACTTTACAGAGGTTATTAAAACATCTTGGAGCCGAACAACGATTACCATGTCTACTTTACCTACGCCAAACACTTCTCCAGTACTAGAAATTTTACTTTGTTTGACACGATGGGTCCGTCGTCGCTTGTATAGAACTCAATCACCACACCATCTTTACGAATGGAGGTTGCTTGCCAAAGAATTACATAATTTCCTAGTAAGAGAGCGGACCTCCCAATGGGATGAACGTCTACGAAAACTGGAACCACAAGATAGGCAATTTTGGAAGTTAGCGCGCACTCTCAATGCAAGAGATAAGCCAACGTTGAATTCATTGAATTCTCCCGAAGGACCTATAGTGAATCCTCAGGAAATAGCGGAAACTCTTGCAGACCAATTCCAAACGCATTTCAAACTTAATGCAGAACTTAATGATCAAGAAACAGAGCAAGAAGTTCAAAATATATACGACCAACTTCTACAACTTCCATCGACTCTAGATGCTCCATACGTAATACCTCGTGAAGCCCAAAGGCTGACAAGAAAGCTAAAACCGAAAGCAGAACCTGGTCTAGATGGTATTCCACCTGCGGCACTTCAGAATCTCACAAGAAAGGGGTTTGTGTATCTTGCCAAACTTTTCACTAACATTATACGACTGGGCTATTTTCCAACTCAATGGAAAATGGCAAAGATAATAGCTATTCCAAAAATGGGAAAGAATCCGCACGAGAAGACAAACTATAGGCCTATGAGTCTATTATCTCATGTTAGTAAGCTTTTCGAAAGGGTGTTGTACCAGCGTCTCACAGTTATTATAGACGAACATCAGCTAATACCAAACCAACAATTTGGCTTTCGGAAAAATCACGGTACTACCGAATAACTTGTCAGAGTCGTTGACTATATTGCTGTTCCTAACAACAGAAAGCATCGTGTCGCTGGTCTATTTCTGGACGTGCAGTAAGCATTTGATAGAGTATGGCACGGTGGACTAATGCTGAAATTACAACAACTTCCGCTACCTCAGTGCTACTTAAAAATTATGATGAATTATCTGCAAAACAGACAGTTCATAGTAACTGTGCAAGGGCAGAAATCTACTTCCAGATCTATTGAAGCAGGGATGCCTCAAGGCTCTGTCCTTTCCCCTACGTTATACGCATTATATACGGCAGATATTCCATATCCGAAAGAAGGATTACTAGCAACATATGCAGATGATACTGCATTATTAGTACATGAAAAATTACTGTCCACTTGCGAAAAACGAATTAACAAGTATGTGCCAGAATTAATAAAATGGAATCAGAAATGGAAAATAAAAATAAATCCAACAAAATGCAACACCATAGTTTTTGCATCGGGTGGAGCGAGGGAGAAAATCAAACTCCAAATATACCAGACACCAGTCCCTACGGTCAATAAAATAAAGTACCTACGAATAAACCTTGATACAAGACTGACGTTTGGCCCACATCTAGATGAGGTGGCAAGAAGGGCAAAACAAAGAACAGGATACCACATGCCTCTACTAAGATCACCAGCGTTGTCAATTGAAACAAGACTCCCTCTGTATCAAATGTTGATTAGACCTATATTATTATATGCCGGCCCTACATGGTTACAGAAATTGCAATGTGTACAAAAGAGAGCACTCAGATAAATTGGACATTACCCGTTAGCGACACGTATACAACAACTCCACGAAGACATGGACCAGCCCAGGATTGAAGATTTACTATATATTGCACGGGATAACCTGTGGAGGCGGATTGCGATGCATCCAAACCCATTAGTGCAAGCTATAGGTAAAATAAAACCCAGAGTAGAGAGGGTTTCACTTCCCCGTTCATGACTGTTTATATAAACCAGATAAATGAAATGACAATCAAGTTAATGTAATGATTGTGATTGTGAATGTTCATACATATGTAGTAGTGAGTAGAGTTTGGGGATTTTCTGGGAACATTGTAAATTGTACTAACGCGACAGTTGCGTTAGTTTTTGTAAAATATTGATGTAAAGAAAAGTAATTATTGTAACAGTATTGTAAATTATTGTCGATTCCAGTTAATGTAAAATAAACAATATGCTGGGATACACAAATCCTTACGTCAAATAAAAAAAATCAAATTCCAATCCGGAGTTCACTTGGCTTTCAGGTCGGCTCAAGATAAGATCTATCTTACCAACGGACCTGGAAGAAGGATCACTCCGCTTTTGCGAGAGTCCAAGCATCCTAAGGAAGGGAGGAAGGAAGTTGCACTCCGCTCTTGCGGAGAGGCTAAGCACCCGAGAGAAGCCGCACTCTGCTTTCCAGCGAGAGAGGTTGAACTCTGCCTTTGTCAAGAGAACCCACTCCACTTTCGAGTGAGAGATACCCCACTCCGCTTATTGGCGAGAGAGAACAACTCGACTTTAGAGTGAGAGGACCCGCTCCGCTTGCTGCGAGAGGTTTCCTTCCCCTATCAACCTGCGGCACCCTGCCAGGGTAGTGTGGCTTTGGGTTTCAAGTCAACCTACTCTTCCTTTCAGGGGAACCCGTGAAGACTGCGGCGACCAGGCCCTAAATAAAATTAGGTCCCCATACTCCCCATTGGCGCCTCACTGCGAGGAATGAATTGGATGTTCCCTGTCCCCCCCTTTTCTTCGAGTCTAAAGGTTGTACATGTAAATTCACGTAAGTGATACAGGTAAAGACTCGTCTGCTAACGGACATAGTAAACTTTATAGATATATATATAAATAAACCTGGATTAATCTTTCTTTACACCCAGCAAGCCCTGAGATATTTCTGAGTCTTTGTACTACGACTGAATCAGTTAGCACATATGAGTAAACTTCTGCCGACCACCCAACTTCAGTTTTTAGCGTGTTGAACGCAGCCAGTACCAGTACTCCTGCACAGTGGTGCTGAGCTCTGTGTGGGTGGACGTTGCATTCTTGATACACTTCAAAATCTATATATAATAACTAATACCAAAATAATTTACTATTTTCGATATACTTAGGCATAAACTTTTGCCTCCAGCAAAATCTATATATACTAAACAATATCGAAAAAAATTAATATTCCTAATATATTTAAGATTTGATTAGTTCATATTCATTTAAAAAAAAACGTTTGTGCTAAATATATTATCTCCAAGTGAAATTCAAATATCGACACTTTCTAGAGTTGTTGTCCATCCAGAAAAAATATATAAATACCAAATAAAAAACAATGGTTAAAACTGAATGTCCCAATTGTGGAAAATTCAATTCCAAATCAAATATGGCAAAACATCGGGCAATATGCATTAGTATTCGCAATCTGAACAGGCATAAGAAGATCTTAGAATATCTACCATCAAGCAGATAAATACCAGCAGATATATCACCAACCGATGGCCCTCAAACGAAACAAATTAGATCTTCGACCATACCTGGTGAAAGAGATTAGGTGTTCTACTCAATGATCACTACTTTCAATCGGAACCATCCTGTGATAACAACAATTTCCTAAAAAAAATATAAAATCCTTAATAATAGACCACCTAAAAAATAAACCCAAAAATAAATCTATTAAGTTCTATAGTATCCTATCCTCTGAATATGAAAAAAAGATGATACACATCAAATATTTTGCCAATGTTCCAGAACCCAGACTCTATATTTATGTGATATAGATAATTTGAACAATATATGCTCAGCTTATGGACACACTGCTCACAATACTCGAGAAATTTCAGGCCAAAGTATATGGTTGGAAATTGTGTGGTGGTCCACATAAACTGGAGCTGAAAATAAGTCAATTATCCCTCCTCTCTGCTTCTACCTATGTCCCCCTTCCAGTGAATATTCAGAATAAGCAAGCAGTGCTCAATATACAAAATAAATATAACAATTGTTTTCTGTGGTGTGTCTTTGCAAAACTTTACCCAGTTGATAGGATAAGCAATCCAGAGCAGGTTCGTCATATATATGCAGTATGAGGAAGAGTTTGAGAATGCTATGTCTGTTATCGAGTATCCTGTTGCTATATCAGATATAGCAATATTTGAAAATCTGGTGCGAGATCCCTTGGCAAATAATGTTTATGCCTATACAGAAAATAATTTTGTATATCCCCACAAAATAAGCACTGCCAATATTGGTAATGCTACTGTCATCATTTGTCACTTATTTTAGATGACAACATTTCCCAATATTGCCTTATTCGCAGTATCTCCCGTCTAGTTAGAAGCCAAGCAACGAACCATAAAATGAAGTCAAAATTTGTCGTAATTGTTTTTCCACATGTGATAATCAGAACGATGACGCTATCCAGAAATATGTAGAGCACAAAAAAATATTGTGGTGAGAACAAACCTGTGCGTATGATTATGCCCAAAACCAGGAGATTTTGAAAAATTTAAAAGAAAAGACAAGGCCCTATTAGAGCATCAAGTTATAATAATTACAGATTTTGAGGCATTTCTTAAACCATTCAACTATTCAGACCCTGATCCTGAAATATCTGCAACTACACCTTATCAGCTACATGAAGCTTGTAGTTATGGTTATGTAGTTATGTATTGCAATTCATCAAAACTTAATAAGCCTTACGTATACCGAGGATCCGATGCTGTCAAATATATTTTTCCAAAAAAATAAAAAAATATAGTGAGGAAAATTGGTTGTATCTGTGTCAAAACCAAGAGCACCATTATCTGCTGCTGAAAAGCAATTTTATGATACTACTAAGATTTACCAAGAGTGCAATTTATATTTTATAAATGATAATAAAAAAGTTTATCATGATTGTTAATTCACAGGGAAAAATTGGGAGTTTGGGGTAATAATGTAATCCCAAAATACAGAGATCAAAATGTGTCCCCATTTTTTTCATATTGACAGCGGGTATGTTTTTCATCATTTGGTTAGACATCTCAGTTATGATGTGGAGAACATAGAAGTCCTAATAATCAGGATAGATACGAGGCGTATTTTTAAAGTAAGTACCGTTTTGAAATTCCGTCGCTGCAGCGCTGCGGTCGGTGTCCCGTGCATGTGCACTGTGTACCTACATCTGTTGGCAAGCCACAGATGCCATTGCGGCAACAATCGATCGTGTATACATTTGCTTTTGCATATTTAAAATGCCTCCGCTAATTGAGAATCCCACCGACTTTGAAATACGCGCTGTTATTCGTTTTCTTAGTGCTAAAGGCGTGAAAGCAGTTGAAATTCACCGTCAGATTTGTGAAGTGTACAGGCAATGAAACATGGGTGGCCTACGTTACACCCAAAACAAAACAACAATCCATGGAATGAAGGTATTCAACGTCGCACAAGAAAGTGAAGTTTAAGCAGACAATTTCTCCCGAAAATCATGTGTACCGTGTTTTGGAACAATAAGGGTAAAACCCCCGAATGTATCCTAACCTCCACCCGCATACATTCGAGGGTATGCGCATGTCCCAGTGCCTCTGTTAAAAACTGGGACGGCAGTTGCTTGTTTTACGCTTCCTCCGTTATTGTTACGCTCCATTATTTTATTTGAAATTTGCATTTTACATAAATCTGGAAATAAAAAATTGACAATTAAAATAAAATTTAATAACATAATATTTAACATAAATATAATTTTGTATAATTACATTGGTATCAGTACAGTACAATGTTAACATATCTATGCCTTTCATTTTTTACATGAATCTTAGCTGGAATATGTTTAAAATACGATATAAGTATTGTGTGTATGTATGCATTGTTTAACATATACCGGATTTCGGGATCCGAAATCTATAGTGTTGAGAGCTCACGCGCCCTGCATGTTACCATTTTCTTGTTACAAACAGTGCATAGGGAGCCAGAGAGCGACAGCAGATCAACATGTGGTTTGAGACCATTTATTTGAGTTATATTAATTCAGTTGGATGGGTATGCTTCACCTCAGAGGCTAGGTGTTCCGCTGTCGGTCTCCAGCTCCCATATTTTGAAGATAGTTTGATGTGATTATCCGCAGTCAGTTCCCATTTGGAATTGTAAAAATGTGTCTAGTATTGTGTGTGTGGAAGAAAGTTACCTGCTGCCTTGTATTTCTGTTTGCTGAAATGAATACACTTCAGCAGAAAGCAGCATAGTTGATATGAATTATTGATTGATAAAATAGAAGTTGTACAATACAAAATGTAAAAATATTTGAGATATTAATGAATTTAATTTTGAAAGAGATTTATGGATTAGAATGTATAAATTAATTGTATGATATGGAGTTTAGAGAATAACGCCGGAATACCGACGTTTGAATGGTAGCTGGTGTGTCAGCTAGGTGTTTGTTTTGAAGCCATTACTCTTTCTATTTAATCCTTATGTCTTACTCCTGGTAATCGGACGGGGCGAATTCATCTCCGCTCTGCGGCCTCCCTTCGTCCAGTGGAAACCACACAGTGCCTTCGTCTGGAAACATTTGTGGGTTCTTCCTCCTCCTCCTAATCTTCCTCCTCTACAGGAGTAGGAGGCAAAGCACGAGAACCAGGGGTCCTTCCAGCAGTTCTTCTCCTGGTTTCGATGGCAGATTGGGTCTGTGGTATGTGTATTGGCTGGGGTGGTCGCCTTTGCTGTTTCTCGAATCTTCCCAGCTCCTCCAGCTGCGAGTGCCTTGAATCTTCCTAACTGTTGCTTAGAGAGCAGGATTGTTATATCATATGTTGGAAGTTCCCTCCTCATGTTTTTGATGTTCTCACCTGATCCTAGGCAGAAGAAGACCTTGTGCTCTGGGGTGTCTTCCGGAGCTTCGCAGGAGATGCATTTTGTGGAAGTTCTGCTGCCTATCCGGTGTAGATGCTCTCCGTAAGGGCCATTGCCTGTCAGGAAGTGCATTAAGCCCTTTGTGGCATGAGCAGTTATCAGTTTGTTTTGACGTAGGTTTAGGACGAAACAGAACGTCCTTCTTCCATTCCGGACAACGTCCCATTCTCCTTGCCAGTCATTCATGAATCTTTCTCTTATCTCCCGTAGAGTAGGCAAGAAAATTCCAACACATTTAGTAAGGTTTTCCTCGTCTCCCTTCCTAAACCAATATTTGGCCGCCCTCCAGCGAACCTCCAGATCCAGCAGAAGGTATCCCGTAAGGACAAGCAATGCCTCCGTAGAGGCTGTTCCGAAGGCCCCCGTTACTCGCAGAAGAATCCTACGTTGAGAGGCCCTAAGCATTATGATGTTCTTTTTCAGTGTCAACCCCTCCATCCATGTGGATGACGCATATGTGGCTATTGCTTCATAAATTGACTTGGTATATGCTTCCATTATGCTGGAATTTATGATGTATTGGTATGATGTCAACCTGGTGAGTTTTGGCATTGTGATTTCTGCTTTGGTAGTTATTTTTTGTATGTGTCTATCGAATTTTAATCCCTCACTTATGGTTACCCCAAGATATTCAAAATGTTCTGATCTTTGAATGATAGAGCCAGATAGTTTTATCGATGGGTTTCTCCTGGTGATAATTTTACCCTTTAGAAACAAGTATTTTGTCTTTTCTGCCGATAGTTCTAGCTTGGCTTCCCTGCACCATATTCTTAGGGCCTCTAAGGCTTCATTTCCTTTGTGCTCAACCTTAGCACGGGAGTCGTCTGCACATACGATAGCTATGTCATCCGCGTAGGCAATGACTTTAGTAATGTTACTGTTATTACTGAGATCACGAAGGCAGGGTTCTAGGTTAAGGTTCCATAAATGAGGTCCAAGCACCGACCCCTGAGGGCATTCTTTAGTTGAAATTTCGGAGAAGGTTTCCTCGTTCAAGGTTAGTTGAACCTTTCTGTTCCTGAAGTAATCTTCCAGTAGTTGGATTATTGTTGACGGACAATTCAACCTCCTGAGGGTAAGGAATAGCCACGGCCACCATAGGTTTTCGATGGCTCCGCCGATGTCCGCGAATACTGCCACCACTATCTTCTTGTCTGATGTTTGAGCCTCCTTCTTTAATTCATTGACTGCATCTTCAGTTGAGCGACCCTTCGTGAAACCATTCTGGCGGCCAGAGCTTCCAATCATGATCAGAAACTCCTGCAATCTCTTATTAATCATCTTCTTGAACAACTTCCCCAAGGTGTTGAGTAGACAAATCGGTCTATATGACTTCAGGCTTGTTTCGTCCTTCTTCCCATCCTTTTTTATTATTACCAACCTTCCCTCTTTCCATGGGGTAGGGAATTTCTTGTTTGCCAAACATTGGTTAAACCATGCTGTTATAAAATGAATCGTTTTTGGCAAGGACAATTTAACGATTCCAGCTGGAATGCCGTCAGGGCCCGGTGCCCTGTTGCTCTTCATTGTAGCCAGTTAACTGGCAACCTCCTACGGTTCGAAAGGAACTATATTTGTGTTGTTTGGGTATCCTTCGTTTTCCCTTCTCGTCGCTACATTATTTTCATTGTCAGTTTCCTCCTCATCATCCGGAAGAAGTCCACTTAGGAGGGCCTTTCCAGTCTCTTTCAGATCTCTAGTGAGGTTGCCATCTGGTTTTCTTATTGTTGTTATTCCTTGGCTAGGTTTGACTTTTTTGGTCATGAATCTATATGGGAGACCCCACTTATCCCGCTCCAGGTTACCCTCTACAAATGTTTTCCATCCCTTCTGCTTGAGTTCTTTAAGCTCTTTGGCGTATAAAGCCTTTGCTCTACGATAATCCTCGAGATATTGGTTCCTATTGCTTGGTATGACAGGTCTTTTGTATAACTTGCGGCTTTTCCGCATATTGGCTCTTAGTACATCCATCCTTGCCGACCATGGTCTGATTGGGGTATTTTGTCCTCTTCTCGGTGTGGATGCTGCAATGTCCATTTGTAGATTTTCTGTGAGCAGGGTTGCCCAATCGTCAATGCTTCTATCCGGTCCTAGATTTTGAGGAAAATTTATGTTTTCGAGAAGGATGTTTGCATCCGTCCTGTTCCAGTTGTATGTTATAGCTCGATAATTTTTGTTTTCCAGTGAGGTTCCCAATTTCATATTAAAAGATATCAGATTATGGTCGCTGGTGGTTACCATATCATATACCTCCCAGTTTTTTATGAGCGCTGACATTTGATTGTTCGTTAAGGTTAGGTCTATGTTGCTGCTTACCGCTGCTCTTCCCCTGTACGTGGGTGGGTTCCCTGGTAGGTTTTCAATGTTGAGATTCAACTCTGCAATGAGGTCGGTCATCTTTTTTCCGTTATCATCAGTTGCCTTGCCGAACCAAAGGGGAGAGGAAGAGTTACTGTCGAGGGTTATAAGAATTTTCTTCTTGGCATTGGCCAGGCAGGCGTTCCTAATGCTGGCAGTATAGATTTCAATGTTGTAGCAGTATTGGCAATAGATGTTTATTATGATGAAGTAAACTACTCCTTAATTTACTTCTATGCAATTTGTATGCGTGTCTGAGAAATTCGAAATTTTGAGGGTAGTGATGTTCTTATTGAACGATACAATTACTGCTTTCGTATTGCTGTGTGGATTATAGATTAAGGTAGCATCAGTTGGTGTATGTATTGGTTGTTCATTTTGTAAATATGGTTCCTGGAGTAACAGCATGCCTATATGGTTTCTTTTTGCATAGATGCAAATTTCCTCAGTAACCAATTTTGCTCCGTTTAGGTTCACCTGGATGATTCTTAGCTTGTTTTCTTTTTCTAATGTCTTACTACTGTGGTCCATGAAGGCCATGATTTCGCAGTATCTAGCATAACCTTTCCATATCCCCTAGCGAAATCCTCGTAGACCTCATTTAAATTCAGTTCCAGGTCTCTACGTTGGAAGGCAGTCTTCAACAAGTTGTGTAAGAGGTCTTGGTCCCCGGGATGTTGGTGCATCTGAGCATCATTTTGTCCACCACCTCAGGATTTAGGAATGTGATGTACTTGCCATTATCATGCTTTAGCCGGAAGAGCTGTTATTAAGTTGTCCCTTTCCTCTAATCGGCTTAAATGGAGATTAACTTCGAATTTTTGATAAATAGGGGCCGGATCAATTTGGGTGGGTGAGGGGTCGTGGGTGTCAGGCTTCTCTGGTTCTAAAATTACAGGGTTTGTGAAATTTGGATATTTCCTTTGTGGATTGAAGGGCGTTGCGTTAGGATTTAGTTTTGGTTTTTGCTGTGTTGGAGAGTCGGGTAAATCGGTTACTTCATATTCAAGTAGAGGACTATCTTGTTGTTGAAAGAGGGGATCCTCCTGGAAGGCAAGAGAAGAGTGTGAAAAAGAGGGGGAGGGGAAGGTTGCGTGAAAAAAGGGATTCAGGGGGCGAGATTGAAACTGGAGAAGATGGGTAGCTGATGAGAGAGACAGGGGAGAGAATAAAGGCGCAGTATCCGAGGTTTGGTATGTTTCTGCTAAAAATCGGTTGGTGGTGTTGAAAATGGGTCGGTTGACATGGGGGGAGGGATATAGCGAAAAGTTGCTTTTGTGAGGGGGTATACATGAGTTCTCGAGGAACCATAGGGTTAAGGTGGAGAGGGAGTTCTATGTGAAATTTATTATTTTACAAATTGCTTAATTCTTACTGTTTACGTTCGTTATACTCCGCCGCTCTTATCGCGTTGCGGCGTCGGCGGTTAGGGGTGTTGTTTTTCCTTTTCTTTATTGTTTAGGGTCCATAATTAGTTATTTCAATCAGCCTTTGCTGAAAGAATTTTAATGTAGGACAGTCCTTCTGCGTGGCGTTCCACGTTCTTTTTCTACGTAAGCATAGTATGAATACTTTTTCTTGGGTTTCTCTTCTACACTGCTCCGTTTGATGGCCCTCAGCTCCACATCTGTCGCAGCATTGCACCCCCCTGCAGTGCCTAGCTATGTGCCCGTAGCCACAACACGAGGCACACATTGGAACAACCAGGTAGTTTTCATTGGCAAGGATAAGTATGCCAAATATATCTTGTTTTGATTTAGGACGAGTTTTCTGATTACGGCATCAACCTCATACACCCTGTGAGATACAGGCTTATTTCTCGGTCCGGTCTTAAATCTGAACTTGAATTTGGTCTTAAATTCCTCGAAGGTCATATTTAAGTTCTCTTCAATGCCGTTTAGGACATAGAATTCTTCTGCAATATCCTCCTCTTCTCTTTTAGTGGGAACCTCGTATATTACCAATAGGGGGTTGCGTTTTTTTGGTAATTCGGCGTTAAGTTTCTTTTCCTTAAGTTTTGGGTTTTTCGGGATTTTATCCACATCTTCGCTGGTGGGTTTTTCCACAATAAGGGTTTTTGGAGTCGACCTTATGGTTTGGATTTTCACCCCCTCCCTAACTGGGTTAACTGCCATTTTGATGTTGACCCAAATGGCTCTGACGTTTGATAATCTTGAGCTGTTATGAAAACTGTGTGTTTAGCTTTGTTTGTGATTTGTTGTATCTGAGTTGCCTTTACTCCCAATGGTGCAGGGGTGGCAAGCGTTTGAGCATACGATATTTTTTGTGGGCCCGCATCAGGTAAGGGGTTGCTTTTTTTTTGTTTGCTCCAGAATTAAGCAAGCTGTTCTCAGTGATTTTACCTCCGCTACAGTTTCCGTCTGGGTTTGTCACATCTTGGCTAGGATTTCCAAAAATTGTGTTTTCTTATCCGCCGTGATATTATTTTCCTTGGCAATGAGGGTGGTGATATCCAATGGGAGTTTTTGGAAAGTTCCCAGGAGTACCTCTGAAGTGTCCAGGACGATTTGTTTTAAAGATGATGTTCCGCTTCCAGAGGGGGTGGGGGTAAGGGTGGGGGTTAGTCCTGGGGTTGTGACCCGTGCTGCATTTTCCTCTCGGTTGCATTGCTGTTCCGGGCTGTCCGGAAGATGTTCCCTCTTTACGCGGGTGAGGCTTCGCGCCAAACCACCCCTTCTGAAGGGGTCACGGAATGGTTGGTCCTCTTTTGGTTCATTTCTTCCCTTCGAGGTGTCCCCCGTAGAAGCCATCTCTGCTGCTTACACTTAATTCACAGGCACGAGTTAGATTTTTAACTCATTGATCTTTCCCACGCGAAATGAAATGAGACGCACGTGGTCTTATTATTGTTTATTGTTTCTATCCGGTCCGCGAGGTGGAGATCAGATGAACGCACTTAGATCAGTACGTCACTAATCGCAACGTCACAGAGACCCGTATGTTCCACGCACGTAAGTATCACTGCCCCGGTAGGCCACCGATGTATAAAAGAAACAACTTACCCCTCTGGGTCGGTGTGCCCAACAGAACATGCCCTGGAGTTTCCTCTGTGGGGTGAGTGGGGTCTCCAAGGTATATCGAATCTCTTGGGTTCCAGGGGGTATTCTTTTCGAGGTGCACACTTCTTTCACTGATTTCCAACAAAAAGTTCGCATTTACTACCGGGCCTCTCGGTTTATTCACTATAATTCGATAACCACTAAACGGATTTGCACTAAATTTTCACAGTGTGTCGTGTTCACATTCGCGCTTGCGATGGTGTTCAGTGGCGGACTACACAAAGGATTGTTTCACATTTTTCGAAGGGTCGCGTCGCGGAGTTCCGTAACGCGTGACCATTTGCATACGACACAGCGTGAACAGGAAGGGGTTGTTGCTTGTTGATATCTTGCCTCGTGATGACACAATATCGGGTGGGCTGAAAAGTTCGTAGGCTGACTCATAGATGGCGTTACTAGAATTAAATCCATGTGATTTTTACTTAGTACTAACCTTCAAAAGATACGTGTATAAATTTCACAGCTGCCGGATAATTAGTTCGTGAGATATAGCATTGTGAGTGAAGCAGCTTTTGTTATTGTGAAAAAATGGATAAAAAAGAATTTCGTGTGTTAATAAAGCATTGCTTTTTGGCGAGAAAAATACTGTTGAAGCCAAGGCTTGGCTTGATAAACATTATTCGGACTCTGCACCAGGAAAATCAACCGTTGAGAAGTGGTTTGCTAAATTTAAACGAGGCGAAATGAGCATCGAAGACGATGCACGCAGTGGACGCCCCAAAGAGGCTGTTAACGACGAAAACATCAAAAAAGTCCACAAAATAATTTTAAAAGATCGTAAAGTGAAGTTGATCGAGATAGCTGAGACTTTAGAAATATCAAAGGAACGTGTTGGACATATTGTGCATGAATATTTGAACATGCGAAAGCTGTGTGCAAAATGGGTGCCGCGCGTGCTCACAATCGATCAAAACGTTTTGATGATTCGGAGCAATGTTTAGCGATATTCAACCGTAATAAACACGAATTTTTCCGTCGATATATTACAATGGACGAAACATGGCTCCATAACTACACCCCAGAGTCCAATCGACAGTCAGCCGAGTGGACTGCACGTGATGAACCGAATCCAAAGCGTGGAAAGACGCAACAGTCGGCTGGCAAGGTTATGGCATCAGTATTCTGGGATGCGCATGGTATTATATTCATCGATTACCTCAAAAAGGGCCAGACCATCAACAGCGATTATTACATAGCGTTGTTGGAGCGTTTAAAGGATGAAATCACGAAAAAACGGCCTCATTTGAAGAAGAAAAAAGTGCTGTTTCATCAAGACAATGCACCGTGTCACAAATCAATGAAAACGATCGCAAAATTATATGAATTAGGCTACGAATTGCTTCCCCATCCACCATATTCTCCAGATCTGGCCCCCAGTGACTTTTTCCTGTTTGTAGACCTTAAAAGAATGCTCGCTGGAAAGAAATTTAGCACTGATGAAGAGGTAATCGCCGAAACTGAGGCCTATTTTAAGGCTAAAGAGAAATCCTACTATAAAAATGTCATCGAAAAATTGTATGACCGCTATAATCGTTGTATCGTCCTCGAAGGCAACTATATTGAATAATAAAACCGAATTTTGTCAAAAAAATATTTTTTACTATGTTAGCCTACGAACTTTTCAGCCCAACTATTAAATTCCGAAACATATTGTGAGACTTTAAAAAATCTACGCCGTACCTTTCAAAACCAAAGAGCGGCATGCTAAGTAAAGTATCGTTTTGCTGCATGACAATGCCCGCCACATACGGCCAATCGAACTCAAGATCTCATCGCATCATTTGGCTGGGAACAATTTGATCATCCTCCATACAGCCCCAATCTAGCACCCAGTGACTACCACGTGTTTTTGTAACTGAAGTAGCATCTCGGATTTCAGCGCCACGATGACGACGATATCCTCAAAACAGCCGTTTTGCAGTGGCTGTCAACTCAGGCGGCAAACTTCTAAGATTACGGAATACAAAAGCTTGTTGTTCGGTATGATAAATGCCTTAATATTGGTGGCAATTATGTGGAAAAGTAGATAAAAGTGTAGTCTTTCATGTAACAATAAAATTGTTACAAAAATTTACTTGTTTTTGTACATATGAAAACGGTACTTACTTAAAAAATACGCCTCGTATTTCAGTCTTGAATATTCCTTTTGGTGGCATTATTAGGATGAGATTCCTCGACTCGATGCGATTTCTCTCTGCTGGCCTGGATGCCTGGATGCCCTTGCTAGCAAATTATCTATGGCCAGTTCCATAATCACAACCAATAGATATTTCATCTTGACCATAGAACATATTAGATAAAAAAAGTTGTACCCATTTGAATATGTTACTGTCCATACTAAATTTGATGACGAGTCTCTCCCTCCTCAAGATAAATTTTACAGCCAAATTAGGGAACAAAATATCACAGATCAGGATTACCATTATGCATAAGTGATGTGGAAGAAATTATGGTGTGGGACACTGGGTGACTAGCATGATTCTTATCTAAAATTAGATGTTACATTCCTTTCCGAATTATTGTCTATCAATATCTATAAATTGGATCCAGCACATTTTCATACCCTCCTTGGGTTAGCATGGTCAGCTATCTTGCCCAGAACAAAAATCGAACAGGAGCTAATTACGGATGTAGACATGCATCACTTCATAGCGAGAGCTATACGAGGGGTAATGGTACAATGTACACAAAGATATGCGAGAGCCATCAATACACATATGAGAGAATATAACCCCAAATGAAAATTCCAGCTATATATTCTGTGTAGATGTAAATAATTTGTATTGTTATTGGATGATGCAGAAACTCGCTTATGGTAGTTTCGAGTGGGTGGACCCCCCATCAATAGATATCCAAAATTTTGAAGACACGGAGCATGGTTTTGTTGCCAAGGTAGATCTTGATTTCCCTTATAATGTACACAATCTCTTAATATTTGCCACCGGCTCTTGATTTTAAGTGCCCATCCGAATCAAAACAGAAAAAGCTTCTAATGACTCTCCAGTCTAAAGAGAGATATGTTATCCACTATAAGAATAATGGATTTTTGATGGAAAGGGGTCAATATAGTACAAATTCGAGGAGTCCTCAGATTTAGGCATTCGAAGTGGTTGAAGCCTTATTTTGAAACCAACACAAGACACAAAACAGCTGCCAAGTCATATTTGGATATGGATTTCTATAAATTAATGAATAATGCGGTCTATTGTAAGACCATGGAGAATATTAAGAAGCACTTAGATATGAGGTTGATCACTTTTCAAAATGGAGAAGCCGTGGATCAAATTTGACAAACCAATATATGTGAGAGCTACGGTACAGTATATTTCCAAGCTCCACATGGTGGAGATCCACCACAATACAACGAAGGATAACATTTCTCTCCCGTATATGGATACGGATATATTTGTATATTATATCAGAACACCTAATCTGTATGAATATATAAAACACCCTGAGTTGCTTCATTATTTTGATACATGTTCATATAATCCTAATTTTCATATTCCCTACCACAACAAAAAGGTACCGGACTAGCTAAAAGATGAGAAAAATAATGATATATTTGTAGAATTTTTTGGATTGTGAGCAGAAATGTACACAATTAGATCAGAGAATACACTATTAAGAAAGCCAAGGGAGTGAGCAGAACCACAGTAGAAAACAAACTTTCCGTTCATGATTATTATCACTGTGTCACAACCAAGTCACAAAAATTAAGAGCAGAAAGGAGAATGCAAAAAGTTGATAACCTATTCACTACAAAGTGAGGAAAATTGCCTCGGATTCAGAGGATGACAAGAGACAGATACTCTAATGCAATATACATACATTGCCATGGGGTCACTATTGCCTGGGAAATGACAACCAATGTGATATTTGTCATTAAAATAAAAATGAATCTGTTTGGGTTTAGAAAACAAGCTATGAAAGTGCCAGATAGACGTACCAAATCTCATTGATTTTCCTCTAAACCAAATGGACTGCCAATTATCCACTTGAACAGTATCCTAACAGAAATATAATGATGATCCTGATAAAATATTTTATATTTTCAATAATAATCTAAATTATTATAAATTTCTCATTTGTGGGAAACTGCAATTCACAACTCATAACAAGTGTGAGATAAAATATTTACTGGGATCAATATCTATTGTATTAAATATGATTATATGAATACAAACACCACATACCATATATCAGCAAAAGATTGTCTGTAAATAGAATTGTTGGGAGAGTATGGTACGTAAATACCCGTGTTTTGATGTTGAAAATTACTTATCCTATAATAAATAACAATTGCCAAAATGCCTAGTGATATTTTCGGTATAGCAAAATACGAGGATCACAGTGATGAAATTCTTGTACTTGATATAAGAGTAAAAAAAAATACTAACTGATCTGCGAGCATTACAGGAAAATTCTAACTCCAGTCTCTAATCCGAGATAGCAAGCCTTCAGTTCCAGTGTCTGGATCCCATTCCCAAAATCGATGACGAACTTAAATCCCTGCTGCAAAAATACACCAATTTGGCTTCAATGGACAATGAAGTTAAACAATTGTATCCTGAGGGTAATCCCTTTTATATAATCTTCTCTTACCAATCTCAATGTATAGACAAGATATAGTTAATGAACAATACAGACCAGCTCGTCGTAACTACAAACAACTATCAGTGGTAACCAAAAGGAATTGATGACTGCGGCAGGCTGATTTAATTGAAATAAACGCTGGAAATTTCAAAAATCTGAATAAGATAAATCTTGGTTTTAAGTATTTGCTAACTCTATTAGACACTTTCAGTAAATATGCTTGGTCTGTTCCCCCCAAATCTCAAACAGGAGATTGTGTCACTGAAGCCTTTAAGTCTATTTTGTACATGGCAGAATACCTCGTCACTTACAGACAGACAGAGAAAAATAATTTTACAATTCCACATTCACCAAATTAATGGCATGATATTATACATTATTCTACATACAATAATTTGAAAATTAGCTAAATTGAGAGATTCAACAGGGCATTAAAATAATATATGTGGAAACTGTTTATTTTGCAAGGTAACTACAGGTGAGCAACAAATCTATCTGATCATGTTCATAATCAGAATGACAATATAAACTGCTCGCCATTAAAAATTCAACACCCAGAAGGAGTATTCGGAATCGGACGAAATGTGCACAGTGTGTAGAGGAGAGGTGCAGAAGGAAATGATTAGGTGTTCAAGGCCGTCATGCGTCATGTGCGCCTGCCACGCCATCTGGTAAGTGGTACCTGTAGCAGGTCAGATAGGTGAAGACGAGCAGTGAAAGTGCATGATCGTGAGTGTAGTGCGTTAAAATCGGTCAGCAATACCACGTCGTCGAATACGGCAGCGATTCCAGCAGGTTTCCCAGTTCGATCGCGGCCGAATTGTTGCATACCGTGAATGCGGATTATCCTACCGTGAGATCGGTGCCCGTGTAGGACGGAATGCATCCACAGTGATCCGTGTATTGAACCATTGGGTCCAGGAAGGCAATGTAGAGCGACGTAGAGGTTCACAACGTCCGCGTCGGACGACGGAACGAGAGGACAGACGTCTAATACGCATGGCCCTTACAGATAGAACGGCCACGTCAACTAGGATTGCGCATGAAGTACAGGATGTGTTACAACGTCCAGTGTCCCCACGAACAGTTCTTCGTCGTTTGGCGCACCGGGGAATTTTTTCCCGGCGCCCACTGTTGCGGATTCCTCTGACGGCAGAGCATAGGCGTTTGCGTCTGAGGTGGTACCAAGACCGTCGTGCATGGATGGCGGAGTGGAATTCTGTAGTGTTTTCTGATGAATCCCGCTTCTGTATACAACATCATGATGAACGTACACGCGTGTGGCGGAACGTGGCACTAGGCTTCATGACGCCTACATCATGTATCATCACACAGAGCCTTCATTGGATATCATGGTATGGGGTACCTTCGCCATAGGTGTTCGTTCGCATCTCGTACGCATTCAAGGGACATTGAACAACCAACGGTACATCATATAGGTTCTCACCCCTGTTGCTGTCCCATTAATCCATGCACTGCATAATGCCACTTTTCAACAGGATAACGCGCGCCCCCATGTTGCAAGGAATGTCCTCGCATTTATGGAAGCTAACCACGTGCTCCTGCTTCCTTGGCCAGCACGTTCGCCGGATATGCCGCCAATTGAACATGTCTGGTCCATGGTGGGTCGCCGGCTGGCCCAACTCAGGTTTCCGGCACGTAATGTTGAAGACCTGTGGCACCGTGTGGAAGCCGCTTTGGACGCCATACCGCAAGCAGACATCGATAGACTCATTCTGTCCATGCCTCGCCGTGTTGCAGCAGTTATTGCCGCCAGTGGAGGCTGTAAACGCTACTAGCTCCTTGGGGTTATGCAACCATGTTCTACGTGTCACATGTCACACCACCGAGCTCTAACTGTAATCATTTTCTTATCTTATTATGAACTACATATTTGCCAAGTTTCGTGTTTCTATCTCATTTCCTTCTGGGTGTTGCATAGAGCTCTACTTATAAAGCCTGGTAAAGTAACTAAATCGGAAAAAAACTACAATTGATTTCCACTCTTTACTGTCCTAAATATCAACACACAACCAAGAAACCCACAATTTGCCACAATTGATATGGCTAAAAAAACAATGGAAAATATAGAAACAAAATTTAGAATTTTATAAATGTTGAGTTATTATAAAATAATTTCTGACGTTATAAATAACATAAGTGACAAAATAAAGAAATGAAGACAATTTGAATTTACGTGATTACTTGGCTAAAATATACAACCTTGGTGACAATGAAGTTCGACCAGAAAGGAATACGTGATTAAATGCACAGAGGCATAGGCGGTGGAATGGGTGACCTGCAGAAGTGACGCATGTGTGTAAGAGGAGGCGTGTGAGCAGGCATGTTGCACCCAAGGTCACGTAAAGAACGAAAACGGGGAACATTACGCGTGACATTGAACTTCGACCAGCCACCAGACCCATACGGCAAATTCCAGTTAGTGGCGCATACGACGGAAGCATGACGTCACGGACACGATAAGGGAGTCCACCGTATATAAGTGCGTGCTGTGCACCGAGGAACCGCAGTGCATCATCACCATGGCCAGGGGCAAACCTATTGACAACACCGTGAGGAGAAGAGTGGTGGAGTTGCAACGGGATGGACTCAGTGAACGGCGAAATAGGGAGCCAACTGAACTTACCCAAGTCAACCGTCCACTGCATCATCAAACACCACCAAAATACGGGTTCTACAGAGCCAGGTAAGGTCCCCGGTCGAAAACGCCTGCTGAGCGTGCGTGACCTACGGATATTTAGGCGCTATATCCAGACCAACAATCATGTTTCTGTGGCCGAATTACGACTGTGGACTCGAGAATGCTTTCACATTGAAGTGTCAACCAGAACCATTCGCCGTTACCTACAGCGATGCGGTTACCGAGTGTACAAGGCGAAACGTAAACCCTTCCTTTCCATGTTGAACAAAGGCAATCGACTACGGTGGTCACGAATGTACCGAGGATGGACATTTCGGCAGTGGAACAGGGTTTTGTGGACGGACGAATCCATTTTCAATGTTGTGTACGGGAAAATACGGAAAACAGTCATTTGTCGGAAGGAGGAACAGAATGAAGCAAGATGCTATGCACGTCGGGTACAGAAACCTGCGTCAGTGATGGTATGGGGATGCATGACGGCATCTGGGGTTGGCCCACTACACGTCTGTGAGGGCATTGTGAATGCACACGCCTATACACGGATACTGGAGCGGCATCTTCCCACAGTACGAAGGCACCTGTTCCACGGACGGCGTCTCATTTTTCAACACAACAATGCCAGGCCTCATACAGCGCGGCTGACAAGAGAATGGTTGAATCGCCATTACGTACGAACTCTGACATGGCCACCATCGAGTCCCGACATCTCGCCCATTGAGAATGTGTGGCGTGTTCTTAAGCGACGTGTGCAACAGAGGGGACCCACGACAGTGGCTGCTCTTATCGCCTGCTTGCAGGAGGAATGGCACCGCATCGATGTGGAATACATTGAAAGACTCGTCCGCAGCATGCCCCGACGCATTAACACAGTTATTTGCCGACGGGGCGACGTCACACCATGGTAAAGAGGATCCCCTTTAACAGTGGTCGAGCTTCAATGTCACGTGTAGATGGACGAAAATGTTTTATTTTGTGTGGGCACCATAGATTGTTGCGTTGCAGCGGAAATTTATGTTTTACTTTGTTCCATGTAAACTGCTGAATAAAATATGTTCAGCATACGCACGTGTTCTCCTTCTTTCACAACGCACTCCTATATTTCTGACTGGTCGAACTTCATTGTCACTAAGGTTGTACAAAGCCTTAAAATATGAGAAAAGAGGATACTGAGAACAACTCAAACGTCAAGATCAACCAAATATTGATGTTATCAGTGGTATTGATAGTGAAATTAAGGGTATTTCATGTCAAAATAAGAATCTCATAAATGAGCTAGTGTCTCTTGCTGCTAGAAATTATGCAGATTTACTCCTACACCACTATACAGTATTCACACTCCTCTAGTACTTAAAACACCACCTACTAAGACCGTAGTATGTTCCGAAAAAATGAATTAGGTCCCTTGGCAAGATATTACCTGAGTACTGGGAAATTTGACAAAGATGAAGTGTTTGGATTATATCCACCCATGGGGCCTAACGACGGGGTGGTTTGGAAAAGTGGAAAATCTAGAGTTTGGTTTGAATGTGATGATGTAAATGTCAAATTGGGCGGAGCAAATAGTTGACCTACATATCCTGGAATTGTGGTACTATGGGAACTCTTCACCAAGAAACATCCTAGAGATTATACAGATGAAAATTTTAAGAGTTACTCAGAAATTTTAATACTCTGTAATACACTATATCAAAACAATGATGCTAGTCAGATTAGAGTTAAATCTAGCAGTGGGACAAGTACATAATTATTTTATAAACCTACACGGAACCAACGTAAAACTGGTAGTGGCATTAAACACTACAATACTCTACCCAAAGGTATTTTTTGGGTGGATGATGTGAGAAAACTCATAGATAAGTAGTATAATAAGATTGTTTCTACGCTATCCTTTGTAGGTGTCCCTTTTTCTATGGATTTTGCCTTAGGTGTATCATATTATGACGATTTTTTGTGGATTTTATAGCGTTCGATGACGTGCTAGTACAATTCTAACCACAATCCGGTTCTTCCTACCTCATCCTTTGTGTGTTTTTTACTTACGTATTTTTTTTCTTACGATCGTAAGTGATATAACTTAACCTATAATATTTTTTTTTAATATCATTCACAAGTAGTTGGAAACTGGATGAACTTTTACCTACTTTTGTAGTAGCTGAAAGGGGGGAGGCTGGCTGGGTCATTTGACCTACTTTTTCTTTTTAGTATAATATGTTACGTTCTACATCATCAGAAGTAAGAATTCATCTAAAGTAAGAAGGGCTCTTGGAGTTATCTTCTGCGATCTACTATTTTTTATTTTTATTTTGTACGTTACTTGCAAACCTCCGAGCAATCATAAAAGTTTTGGTGGACCAAAATAAAAATATTTCGTAGGCGTATTCTACACATCGTCGAAATCTCCCGTGTGTGTGAGTGTGTGTTTTTGCAATTTTATGTTTTTCAACGGTGGAGGGGTGTGCCTTGGAAAAAAATCAAATATTTAGGCAGAATTATTGGGGGTCCGAAATACGCATCACCATTTTACGATTTTTGTAATTTAGTATTTTGACAATTTTAGTGCGATTTTGTTTTTCAAAAAGTGATATAAAGAAAACTTTTCTACTTGCGTTAGTTATTAAAACTTTTTAGTCACCCTTTCGTTCTTCACGTCTTGGACGAAAGATTAAACTGCCACAAGGATGACGCTGCACACCGTGAAGTCGGGGATTGGATAGTGACATTCGCACACGATTTTGACGTTGGTTCTGTCGTTGACCACCAGTTGTTTCAACTTCGATGTGTTTATGACGAACATGGGTCTGTGCATTTTGAATTTGCTTGGGGTGTAGTACACGTCCACATTTCCCTCGGTAATTCTATTGCAAAAGAAGTAAGCTTCGTATAATTTCAGAAAACTATGCTGGCTGTTAAGTGACTGATGGGTCGAATAATGATGAATGTTTTGATCTATAACGCATTTCTGGAAGACGGAGTTGTAGAATTCTTTTCCGTTGTCCGTTTGAAGGAATCGATGTCATTTGCCACTTTCATCGAAAATTGTTTCGAATGCTTCGACTACGCATGTTCCCGTTTTGATTTTAAGAGGTAAAGCAGACGAAAATTTTGAAAATGTATCTATGACGGTGAGGAGGTCACTTTTGCCATTGTTGATTTTATGTAAATTCTTCAAATTACCGCTGCTAATTCCGACGAGGACACATTGCCACAGATCGTGTATGCCTTTTGTCACCACCAATAAACGTTTGAAGTTGCGACGCGCTGGTTTGTGCTACTATATACTATATTCACTATATCCTTTCTAGATATTGAGGGCAAGAATTCGCTTGAATAGAATAACTAACGTAATTGGATGTTTTGAATGTGGCACTTGGCTGGTATTTTGAATAAAAAGTTTATCTCCAGCTACCACATCAAAAACCCTACGATCTTCATCCTTATGTATTCCATATATAGAATGAGTTTCGTTCTAGTACGCTAAAGCGATATTTCCCGCCTTCTGGACTCCGCGGTGCCTCATTAATGTCATCGTAAGAACGGTGATCTGTTTTCCATGAGCTCAGTATGAAAATTCGTGGATTTGTATGGTACCGTCCATTAAAAATCTATGATAAGGCTTATGCGGACTTAAGACGTACAAATTGTTGTCTTTAACGAAAGTGGAAGTTCATTGCTGGTTCTGTATGCAATTGTTTCAAGAGCTTGGAAAAAAATCAAGTTTGCAATTTTAGTATCTAAATTAACGAGATTACTGTGAACGTGTCCCAGTTTATTTTCAATGGGTAACAATTGCTCTCCGATATAATCTTTTATGGACGAAAATGATGGTTTGATTTTTATTTCAACATTCAACTGTTTGTAGTTTTCGTTCAGTTCTTGCAACTTAGATCCGAAAGTGGCTAGCATTGATTCCTCAGAGGCAGCATTGGTTTCCAGAACCCCAACCCGGTCTCTGACGCTGACGACAATTTGCTGAAGAATTTCCATCATATTCAATTTGGGAATTCGTGCGGTAAGATCGTTCGTTATGTTTCTCATCTCCATAAATTGAGAATTGAGATCGATCACATTCTGCGATGTCTGTAACGTGGACACCAGGTCGAGAAACGAAAAAAACTTTGTTCTGAATATGTTCCGAATTCGTCACTTCTGTTTCGTGCAATATTTATTTTAAAGGCGTGAAGTTCTTGCGAAGTGGGAAGACCACTTACCGTGGTTTCGAGCACTTTGATACTTTCCACGTCATTAGATTGGGACAATGTCGACACCATAGTTTTCAGCTTCTGCAAATCTTCGTTCGAGGGAACATTCGTCTGCAAAGTATCGACATCATACTGTATGTTGTCCCAGACATGATTAAATGGTTGAGATTAGATTCGCCGTTCAATTTTCTAAGTAATCAATCTTCTGCAGAACCGTAGATAACGTGTCTTGAATGCTGATCGTCTGATTTTGAAAGCTCTCTATGAGAACGTGGATATTTTTTTAAAAAAAATCGTCGTTAATGAACTACAAAGACGCTTGCAGAGTAGCAATCGTAGTTTGAATGTGTTCAAAACTTACAATTCGTGGGAGGAAGACAAATTTGTAATAGTGTCTTACAAAATCTGCAATTTACTCTTATTTTCTTTGAGAGTGCTAAGAATTTCTTCCGTTTGAAACTTCACTTTGATGGATTCACTTTCGATTGAAGAAAATTCATCACGTAATTTGGAGATGGCGTTATGTAACTGTTCGACTTCGAAATCACCTTTGATGTCGCCTATCAAGTTTTGAACTTCCGACTTTTTTTTCCAGAACGGAAGTTCAGTCTTCAAGTTCAAGTTTAAATTTCGTTTGAAGCTGCTGTAATTTGACCAAGTTGTTCTGAAGCGAACCGACGATGAACTGTATATTTTGCACGTTACCAACCGACGGTACGTCGACATAATTTTTTAACAAAGATTTCAGTTGAAAATCTATTTTAAGAATTGGGGTCCAAGCATTAAGACTAGAGACTTACAATTTCTGACTGTAGGCTGGTGTTGAGTGTATATTGCAAAGCTAGCAGCATTTTGCAGATTAACGAATATCTGAATTTTCCCGCCGATCGGAATCTTGTAAAAATTTAAGTTGTTGGAAGACATAAAACTTCTTGCCAACTTCCTCGTCGTATTTCGTCCAAATGCTGTTCTGGTGAATGAACAAGATACCGTTGAGTTGAGATGACATTGATGGCAAGAGATTATTGAAGCTAGTTAATGCAGTTTCCATGATATTTTGCTTTCTGAAACCGAACAAGTTCGTATTCGTGGTTTTTTAAATTTATTTATTTTTGTAAGAATTTTTCTTCTGGACATTCGATGCATTTGTTTTCATATTTCGAACGGTAATGACCCCATGGGAGAGTGTGAATTCTACATGATAAGATGTATCGTTTATCGTCGTGAGGATACAATACTACTTTACACACCTTGTTGGTTGTAAGTACGTGATCCACGTTTTGGATACTTTTCTCATCTTTCAGTATCGGGGACAATGCGTTAAGACATTCCACGTAATCTTGGAACAAAAGTTTGTTCTCCACCGTGTTTCTTCATACACCCTTGGCCTTCTTTATGATTCTACCCTCGGCTCGAATCGCGTACATATTCGTTTGCAAACCAATATACTCGAGGATGTTGTCACCATTTTTCTCATCTTTTAATTTTCCAGGTACTTTTTTGTTACGAGATAGAATGTTGTACCTGTTTGGCTGAGGATATGCAGGTGTATCGAGTTAATCGAACATGTCAGGATGTTTCAGGTCTTCGTAAAAGTTCAATGTTTGTATGGAATAAATAAAACTGTCCGTGCCTGTGTACAAAAAAGATACATTATCACTGTAGAATGGTTTCATTACATCATAATAAAATTTGAACATCTGCAGTTTCGACAAATCTAGAACCGTAGCTCCAAAGTAACTCTGTTTTCTGAATTTCATTAATTTTATTTCCAGATTAAAAGTTATCAGATTCTCTTGAATCTAGGATCGGCCACCCAATTTCTACATTTATTTTTATCCGAAATCAATTTTATGTCTATATGATTTCTAAAATTCTCCATCATCATTTTCGTTGTTCATCAACTTAATAAAAATCTTTGTCTAAATCTGAACTGGTTGTGGTTCTGTGTTTTGTGTTGGTCTCGATGTAAGTCCCCGCAACTCCGAATGCCTGAATTTCAGAACCCTTTTACTTTGCACTATACGAACACCCTTCACCATGAAAAAGCCTCAGATTCTTGTAGTGCACAATGTATCTATCTTTAGATTCAAGAGACATAAGAATCTTCTTTTATTTTGATTTTGATGGACATTTGATTTCGGGTGCTGGTGGTAAACCAGAAAGCATGTCGTGCAAATTGTCTGGAAATTATTAATATCATTGAAGTGGGATCAATCTACTCGGACCATCCTTATGGAAGCTTCTGCATCATAGCAAATTAATACAAATTGTTGACATCAAGATATATAATGTAACTTGATGGTTTATTCGAGTTATATTGATTATTGGCAATGTGCATGTTGTTGGCTCTTGCATGTCTCTGCGAAAATTGATCAATCCCCCCCACGTATCCCCCTCTAGATGAAAAGTAAGATGTCGACATACGAATTAAGTTCCAGCTTGATTTTTGTTTGGAACAACTTATCCGAACATGCCAAACCACGAAGGCTGTACAAATGTGCGTGATCCAACTTGTAGATATTCGCTGACGTTTTCCTGAATGCCTGAAAAACATCTGCGAGTATTGTCACGTCTAATTTCTAATTTCTAATCACCAAGAGTATTGCATTTCAATTCATTCCACATTAACTTCACGTGCTCATATTCTTCATCCGTAATATCTGAACCTTTGAGTCGACTGTATAACTTTGACCGTAGCGGGAGAGTGTTGTCATTAAAAATAGATTCATCGGTTACACATTCGATGTAACTAGCTCTAGTAACTTTGAATTGTTCGTCTAAAAGTTTACTCGCTAGAGCGTCCAAGCTGGCAGTGAGAAATCTGTACGAATCTAGAACCCTCATCTCTATGGTTTCTTTTGTTCCTGGAATCTTAACTGATTTACTTACAGAGATATAACATTCTTCATTTTGAGAAATAATTTCTATTTTTTTCTGTATCATATCCAAGATTCCTAAATAAAGAATGGAAGTCGTAATAGGATCCATTATGAAAGAATATTGGGACAAACATAGGTATTTTTATTTTAAGGTTGCATGTGTTAGACATTCCACTGATGAAACGACCGTCTGTATGCGAATGTTTAAATACTTTTCGGTACTTATATTTGAAGTGTTGATCACAAACCGGACATATATCAGTGTTATTATAATTTCGAAGTTCATTAGAAGATAACGTAATCATCGTTTTCGATATTTGCAAGAAGCTTCCAATTTTCTGAACCTCTTAGATAATTTTTTCCAGGAAACGATTGACAGCATCTACCCCGCGGTATACCTAAGGCTCATTTATTATATCCTGCCATACGACAACGTAACCGAAACTATTTGCTTCATGCAGCTGGTAAGGTGTGGTGGAGCAAATTTCAGGATTTTGTTCGCATGTTGAAAATGGTTTGAGGAATGCATCGAAATCCGCGATGATTATGGCCGGGTGTTCCAAAAAGGCCTTTGGCATTTTAAATTCTTAAATTCTTCGACCTCTTTCGATTTTTGCATCAACATTTGCATTGGTTTATTCCTACAGAAATCTTTTTTGTGTTCGGCAAGTTTTTGAGCAGAAATTTGACGAATGTGAAGATTTTGTTGATTACGTTGGTCACGACCATTGAACGTGGTTGATCACCTTGCAAAAACCTCGATGTGGTTTGCATATTTGGTTGTTTGACTTCTGACCAACCGGGAAAGTGAAGGAATGAGGCAATAGTGATGACAATGCTTGTCGGATGCGAGAAGGATATTTATTACGCCAGCATTGTCATCATCAACATTGCTTATGCTGACGGGAAGTACATGTGTAAGAATAATTAATTTGGAATATCCAAAAATCTAGGCACCCACTGGATTTGTTATTACAAATAAGCTAACATAGCTTCTTTTTTATTATTTTGGGGGCATGCCACCATCAGGCTTAGTTAGTTATCTTAACACTTCTTAAACGTCTTTACACATCTTTATTATAGCGACGAGCGTATCCAGGGTTTTTAGGATGTCAATTGTGGCCACCTATGTGTTCCGATGCTGAACTTCTCATCTCAATTAAATAAACCAACAATTGAAGATTAACAGAAAGCATTGTGACATCTAAAGCATCATGGGAGTATTCCAACTTAATAGTGATACTTCAGTATTGAAACGTAGCTTACACAATGATATTATCTAATCCTGAATCTATAGCCCCACGTGCTTTCTACAGTATGTATCTTATTCCTAATATAACAGAACACAATAATAGATTTCCAGTAGGAAATGAAAAAAATATTATTAATCCTGGTCAGTATAATCTCTAAACATTACAAGCTCATGTGCCTAGAGGTGTGTTACTATCACAAAATTATGTTACACAGAGTAGAATACTTTTTGCCACTGAAACACTTGACCCAGATACACTCGGTAACCTACTAGGTTTTGAGAATAACACAAAACTTGAGCCTGACATGAAACACATAGGAGAAGTTGTTGATTTTGCTGGTACTTATACAACAACAATCATAGAATATAATAATATATAATCAACCATTTACATGTAGCATATTGAAAGTTATGAATTACAACTTTACCTCACAATCGTCGTACAAATGCTAATCTGATTGTAGCTAATTGTGAAAGAGAAATTTGATATGTACGTGGGTGACAGTTTTGTACATCCTCACAGGGCTGACTTTTATATTAAATTTGAAATAATAAAACATTAAAATAATGATGTATTTCCACCTGGTGCAACATAAAACTAGTAGATAGTTTTGTACCACACTTGTTCTCTCAAGTAGAATTTAGAAAATATGGTACCGTGGTAGATAGAGTACACTTTCCTGGCATCACTTCTACAGCCATAGGAACACTTAAAGTTTCGAAAATAGATGCAACATATTACCAGGCAGGAGGATTTGAATAATGAACCAATATTCTGGCAAAAAAACAGGCAGTACTAATTTCCATTCATCTGCTGAGAGTTTTTTTCTCATACTACAAAGACATCATATGGAAAAGTTGCCTGAGGGTCACTTTTCGCAGGGCAGCTAATATCAATAATGCACTAATGCGTTATAGTACCACTTGCCTGATTAACCCGAGTTAACTCGGAATTTGTTTTTGCTTCACATATTATTTACCCGAGTTATCTCGTTAAAATTGTACAACTGCAGTGCACTTTTCTGCCTACCCGAACAGTCTAGCTTGAGCTTAAGTAGGTGTTAATTCCCGTTTTGGCCACTAGTTGGAAGGTGTAATTAGCTTGTCGTGTTACTGCTGCCATCTATCGGATTCCTTTGACACTACGTAGTTGTCGCCTTTCCAGTGGTACCTGTAGTCGTTTTGTGAGTCTGGCGCCAAAACGTACTGGGCGTCTTTGTGTGGTGAATACATTTTGTCCACGCTTTAGTGTTTTGCATCGTGTAAAGAACGACAAGATGAATGATGATGAGCTAACAGACAACAGTATAGAGGAGGTGGAGAAAATGGACATGAGTGGAAGTGATACAACAGTGGACAGTGTGTGTACTGACGAGACTGATAAAGATACAGATAGTTGCCGTAGTGTAAGTGACACACGAGTGTGGTGTGAAGTTGACCCTCACAACCCAACCCCTGCCCCTCCTCCATTTCCGTTTACTGGTCAGGCAGCTGTACACTGCAACACTAGTGCAGATACAAGTGAGTTACAGATATCGGAGCAGATTTTTGATGAGAATTTGATAGATATAATTACTTGGTACATGATTTGTTGGGGAAAGGGGTACTGTTTGACAATGGACAATTATTAGATTGCAGATCTGTTGATATCTAAAAAGACTGATGTATTTGGAACACTGAAATGCAGTAGGAAATATCTACCACAGGCTCTCAGACCAGCCTAATTGAAGAAAGGTGAAGTAGTAGGGTTGCAACGCGACAAAGTGACAGTCATGAAATGGAAATATAAGAAGGATGTGACATTGTTGTCAACCATCCATTCTGTTCAAATGGTGAATGTAACACAACGTCACGAAAAAAATGAAACGACGAGTGGTGGTCGATTACAATGACAAAATGGGTGGTGTTGATCGTGTTGATCAGCATCTTGCTTCGTACGCCACACCAAGGAAGCGTGGCAAAAAGTATTATAAGAAGATTTTCTTTCATCTGTTGGATCTGTCTCTTTGGAACTCATACGCGGTTTACACCAAGACAGGTGGAACAAAATCGCACCTTCAGTTCCGAATGTAAATTGTGAGTGAAATTATCAAGCAGTACGATTCAGATGGTATGCTTCCATTAAGTGGAAAACATAGCACCATCCCAACATCCCACAGCCTCTCTGGACGACACTTCCTGGAATATCTTCCCCGACGGATAATAAGCTAAACCCAAAGAAACAGTGCGCCGTGTGTTGCAGAGTTCGGGATGCGAGAGGAAAGTAGATTTGTCGCGAGTCAAGATATTATTGCTCAGATTGTAATGTTGCACTCTGTGTTAGCTAATGCTTTTCGGGTTTATCACACTATGGGTAGCATTTGATGTGAGACAGTATTTGTGATAGTGTGTAAACTGGGACAGCATTAAATTGTGAGGTGATTTTATTTTCGACAGTTTATATACAATTTTCAAACATTTGCAATACTTTCCATGTACGTACGAGTTAACTTGGGTTAATAATTATGGAGATTTTTTAATAGTTTTGTGACTTTATTTCACCCCAAAAATAAAATTTCGTTACTGCTTCTTATTTGTCGATATCGGGACATTACAAACACACAATAAAAAAATGTGTAAAATAGGGGCCATTTTTGGGACAATAATGTGTCATGCAAGTTGTTAAATTATGATGGAACAGTCACGGACACTTCTGGGTTATAGCGACCCTATTGAAGAAGCACTGAACCAAACACTCGATGACTGACCACCAAGCGCCTTGTGACTAGACAACCCAACATACATTGCAATTCTGTGGCTTGTATACCCGTCACGGGTATACATCTCTGTGATTTGAGCAGTGATACCAATGAAAAATACGAGATGAAGTTAATCGGAAGGGTGTTCTCGACGTGGAATAATAATCGGTCCACGTTACGTTCCTTTATTTGATGTTGTTTGGGAACGAACCTGACGGACTGGGTTTATGTTTTCACTCCTTGCATTATACCGAGTTCTATATATTTACAATTATATTAATATTTGAACGAAAATAATACCTAGAACAACCTCCAACACACGTTCACACCACTCTTGTTACAAACATGGAAGTGGAAACACACAGACAAAACTAAGTTTTAACTTCCAAGTGAATGTCGAAATAACAGTGAATGGAGAAGCATGATGTGCGAAACATGGGATATTTCACAGAAACAATGTGCCTATTTTTGACATACCTGGTTTCTATCAATAGACAATGAAACAATTATCAGTGAAATTAAGATGCATTTGCTTTTTCAGGTGTTGAGGAACGAAACAGATTGACTGGAGAAAATGAAATCTAGTGTTATTGATAATGTGCTGGTTAGCGTGAAGAGCTGTCATCAGCAAGGCCTGCGTTCAATACTCACCATGTGCAAAACATTTCATTTTTTTTTCTATATATTATTTCATGTATATTATATGGTATTCTAGACATTTCGCCGAAAGCATACACATCAAAGGTGATATTTTAATCTGTCCTATTATTCTTCTAATAACTTCTCTATCACAAGAGATATAGAGATTATATATTTTGGCGAAGGATATATTCTCAATTGTTCCCCAGTCCCTTCCACCCACAAGTTTTATTTATTTACTTTCTTCAAAATTTCTCACGAAATACCCTGAATCTAACGAGAAAACACAGATATAGTTAGAACCAGAAACACACCTTCCATTGACGTTTCCAGGCTCGAGTTCTGGAGTTCAATTTTAGGTGGAGGCATATAGTGGTTCGGATCCCACTCTACACTGTAGGTCCAGTTATGATTAGCCGTACTGTGTATAAAGTGGACTTAAAGCTCCAACTCAAACAACCAGTCAATCGAGTTCTGTAATTTTTGCGAGGGTTATTATTCCTGGGCGTCTACTTTACAAGGTGGCAGCGGTGGCTCAGTCGGTAACGCGTTTGACTACCATGATCAAGGTTCCGGGTTCGATCCCCGGCCGGTTCAAATCCGGGAATTTTTCTAACCTTGGAAGCTGCCCCGGCGCCCGGGAAAGCCTGGGTGATAAAGACGGTCAGGAGCGTGATACTGACCACATCACCCCCATTCATGACCGGATCGTATCAATCCCTAAGATTGTATATTTATTTTTATTAAAGTCTCTCTGAACGCTTCACGTTGACCAGGGCATTCACTTGTTTTTCTCAGTTGTCTCAACCTCTGAGGCATGTTTACAATGTATTGTGTTGTGCCATGCAAACCTCCTGAGCATTCAGGAAACAGGTAATACTTCTGGTTATAGAGTCAGCGGTTCCTTAATGTGATTTTGTACCTTTCGTATTACCAAGCGTTAACTCGTCATGCCAATGACGAGTGGTCTCATGAAGAGGATGAATGATGAGTAGTTTACATCACCCATTGATTAATTGGTTAACAGTTTAGGTATTCATAAGATCCCACGAACTTTAAGGTTCGTTACGGGATCAAGAAAGTGTGGGGCGTTACCCCCACACCCCTTATACACCTTCATGGCGTGGTGCTAAGCAAAGGGAGCACTTTACTTGACTTTCTTTACTACTTATCATCTTCGTCTAAGAAATATTCCTCACTATTCCTGCGATTAAAATTGGGAGGGACCAAAGCTACTCAAATAATAAAACTACAGAAAGTGCAAGACAAACCTCCCAAGCTATGTTATACTTTGTGCAGCAATCTGAAAATAAACTTTCGTTTTAGTAGGGGTAAAAAGACAGTTCTGCGCCAGAAAGTGGCGCTTTTTTGCAGCCTTAACGGAAAATATCGTAAGGCATACGCGAAAGTGGCGCGCTCAAGGTTGCCAACCTACTGGGTTCTCGTCATAGCTTTTTACGATGGGGGTTCACCAACATCAAGAGTAGGGCCAAATGGAGAGTTCAGCGCCCGAAAATGGGGCTCGGAGTGGGGCTCGCCTTAATGGGTCTTGGAAGACGTCAAAAGAAAAATATCTTAATCTTTAAGAAAGTCGACTTCCGGTTTGTCTCAAGAAAATTTTCTTGAGATAAATATCTTAAGACGTTTTCCAAGACATTGATTTTCTCGGCTACTAATTGAGCAAGAATGACGATTTTAGGTTTGTTGGATAGGATTCAACGAGAACTATTCGACTGGCAAATCAAATCGAGTCTACCCCCTCCCCCTCTGTATTTTCTAGCATACTGATCTATTGCGTGCTGACCAAAACCCTCATTTGAGGCAGGGGGCTCTTGTAACGCTACGTATGTATGTATGTAATGTGATTTGTAGTAAGAGGGGCCAAAATTTTAACCTTACGACTAGAAAATGTTTCTATAAAATAACTATGCCTATCAACCTGTTTGGCTTCAGGAAGCAAGCTATGGAAGTGTCCGTCCAGCCTACGTCGTCGAGCTTCGACGAACTGTTGCCTTCCATGCTATCTAAACTTAACGGTCTGTTAATTATGCACTTGAATAGCATTTTGACCCAGTACGACGAGGATGTGGGCAAAACCTTCTATGTATTCAACAACAACTTGAACTATTACCGGTTCCCCATCTCCGGCAAACTTAAGTTCGACATGAATCCCGAGAACGAAGTTCAGGCCAAGGTTTCCTCCGGCAAGAACATCTATCGAATCAAGCACGATAGGATGCATGCGACTACAACGTACGACGTGTCTGCTGGCGATCGCCTGTACTCGGAGCTCTTGGACGACTACGATAAACTCATCCCTCTTTTCATAGAAATGAAAATCACCTACCCTATTATAAATAACCACACTGGCAACAATGCCTAACGACATTTTCGGCCACACGAAACGCGACGACCACGGCGACGAGTTTCTCATGCTCGACGTCAGGGTCAAGAAGCTGCGAAGCGACCTGCAGGCCCTGCAGTCCACGCTCAACTCCAGCCTCCAGTCAGAAATAGCTATAGGTGAATGCTTTTGATATTTTGTTTTCTAATTAGTTAAAAAAAATACGTAATGTGATGACTCATATCTTCTGATTGCGCAACAAATTATGACGTAATATGACGACTTATATCTAACGTGGTCTCTTTTGATTGGTGAAAAAATACGTCTTACTTAACATGGTCTCTTCTGATTGTAGGAAAAATACGTCATAAATAAACCGAGGTTATATAAGATTGGGCCAGAGCAGTCAGTCACAGTCTGCGAGAGCAGCTTGAAGAGTACGGACGTCCTGTCGCAGTGTTCCTCGTAGATTTGCCTTACATGGTAATATTTTCTGTTTGATTTTTTAAAAATTGAATATACAGTAGTTGAGTTTTTGTGAGACTGATTGAACAGTAGTTATTTTTTTCTTGTAGTGCTTTTTTGGGGGTATCTATTTGTGCAACACTCAGTACCTAATTGTGCAATACTCTGTACCTAATTGTACTGCACGTTATACCTAATTGTACGACATTTTGTACCTAATTGTTCAACAGTACGTGTGGATTCGACATGTAAAAAATCATACATCAGCAAATCTACGTATATAAATAAACACCCCACAAAAATATGCGTCATACAAGAATTTGTATTACATGTAAGAAAAATATTTCCAGTGATCATTATCCACGACATAGTCGTACCTGTGCGCCTGGCAAGCATTTAACAGCAACCGAATTGTGTCCTAAGTGTAACAAACGCTTTATTATTGCACATGCCAAAAATCATATGCCTAATTGCAAAGGTACTGGAGACCCTATGCTGCAACCATCGACCTCGGTCAAAAGGAAGGCTGAAGCAGATTTTTTAAATATATTACCATTTGCCAAACGCGTCAAGTCGAAAACAAAAGCAAGCCGGTTTGCTTTTGATCATATATTTGAGGATTTTGATTTTACTTCAGATAGCTTATGCGATGTACGTAGCTTCCTAGAGAGTGTGCGACCCAAGATAATTTCTATCTTAAGTGATGTACTGGCTTTAAACTCTACTAAATTTTATGCATCGCTGGGATGCCAATACAAAAAACATCTGATGAGGAATACAGCTTTCGCCATAATACCAAGGCAAAAATATTGCACTTGGCAGATGTTGCCAACCTCGAGAGTATCTACGACAAATTTTTGGAGGAGCTGGTTGCCAAACAGGAAGAACATCATGCTGAAGGCTCGGGTGGTTCGTTGTGTGGTACTCCGCATAATCTTAAATTGAGTCTTAACAAGTTTGTTCCACTGTCTGGGTCTAGTTATGTTCCACTGCCGGCAATAATTGCAGTCAAGAAGGCTGTTCTAAACATCCAGAATAGCGATTCAAAATGTTTTGTTTGGTCTGTGCTGGCAGCACTGCATCGTATCCACCGGAAAGATCATCCGCATCGTGTTACCCACTACATGCCCTACGAATCAAAATTAGAAAATGCGATGGCCGGGATTACCTACCCAGTTCAGTTGTCGGACATAAACAATTTCGAGATCCGTGCACACAACTTACTAAACCTGCAACTAGCTATCAATGTTTACGGCCTTACTATGAACACAAATATTGTACACCCTATTCGAGTGAGCAACATGGAAGGTGAAGCTGTACAAGAAATCAATTTGCTACTTATCAAGAACGAGACTTGCCATCATTACACGCTTATTCGCTCTCTCTCACGGTTAGTCTCAGATCAAAAAAACAAGCATAATGGTTGCATAGAAATCTGTCGCAGGTGCTTGTCCACGTTCGATAATCAAAAACCACAAGATTACCAACACATTCAAGGTCCCGATATTCCTGCCCAGAAGCTTGCACACCACATGCGCTATTGTAACAACAATAGGCCTGGGGTTGCAGTCTTACCCGAGCCTGGTACTGTGGAGCAATTTCGGGCGCATAGTTCTATGGGAGAGCACCCTGCTATTATCATTGCAGATTTAGAGGTCTTCCTTGAATCGCTGTCCACCTGTAAGCCCAACCCAGAAGTATCTTCTACCATGCCTTGTCAAATTCACAAGATCTCCAGTTTTGCCTATGTTGTGGTGCGACGAAATCAAATAATTGCCCCTGAGCCATATGTATATCGCGGCCCCGATGCAGTCAAACATTTTCTGGAGAGGATGATTGTAGAAGTGAACGAGATACGAGAAGTATTGTTACATGCTGTAGCTATGCGAGACTTAACTCCCGAAGAAAATCGTAAACACGAAGAGGCTACACACTGTGCAGTTTGTAACGAAAAATTTATTGATAATAGGAAAAAAAAGAAAGTTCGACACCATGATCACTTCACCGGAAACTATATTTATTCTTGGTGTAACGGGTGCAACCTGAAGGCTAAGGACTCGCGCTTCGTCCCCATATTCCTCCAAAACTGCTTCGGGTACGATTTTTACCACCTTATCAGGCATCTCGGATACGACGATGCGCGCATTAATATTGTAGCACAAAATGAAGAGCGCTACATTGCCATCTCTAAATGGGTGCGAGGCATAGAACTTCGGTTTCTCGATTCCCTGAGGTTTCTCCAGGCAGGCCTCGATGCTCTTGCTGGGATGCTCAACAACAATCAACTTATTATTACCTCAGCCTATTTCCCGAACTTGGATGCTAGTCTCTTCAGGTGTAAGGGGGTCTACCCCTATGAGTATGTCAGCAACCCTTTCAAGTTCGAGGAGAAGTCGTTGCCTCCCCAGGCTAAGTTTCACAGCCGGCTGCGAGGTTCGGGCATCAGCGATGAAGAATATCAGCATGCTCAGTCCATGTGGCTCAAGCTGGGTTGTCGAAATTTTGGAGAATGCCACGATGCCTACTCAAAACTTGATGTAACACTCCTCGCAGACGTCTTTCAAGCGTTTCGCGGAAATGCAATGCAAATCAACAAGCTGGACCCTGCATACTTCTACGGTCTCCCCGTGCTGGAATGGTCGGCCATGCTCCTTCTAACAAAAGTCAAGCTCGAGCTTATTTCCAATGTAAACATGATGCTTTTTGTGGAAAAGCTTGTTCGGGGTGGCATGGTCCAGGTGCCACAACGGTACGCTCGCGCCAACAACCAACACATGTCGACCGGGTACGACCCTTCTCAACCATCCAGCTATATCATGTACACGGATGCTAATAATCTTTACGGGCACTCCATGGTGCAAAAACTTCCATTTGGAGAATTTTAGTGGGCTGATCCTTCCAAATTCGACGTAGAAGGTTTCGACGACTCAGAAGGAGGCTTCTTTGTCGAGGTGGACCTCGAGTTTTCCGAGAAGCTGGAGGATGTGTTCTGCGACCTCCCACCAGCATCGAAATTCAAGTGTCCACCTGCGTCGAAGCGGAAAAAACTCATCATGGATTTCGAACCCAAAAAGCGTTACGGGTTGCACTACCGATATCTTCGGTGGTTGAGGCAACGAGGGGTCACGATTACAGCAATTCACCGAGTCCTCATTTTCAACCATTCAAATTGGTTGAAGCCATACATCGACCTCAATACCAAACATCGTACTGCTGCTACCTCGGAACTTGATCGCAAATTTTTTAAGGACATAAATAATATAATATTTGGCAAAACAATGGAAAACACGCGAAATCGTGAAGACATAAGGTTCCTCACTAGCGTCGACCGTTGTCGCAAACTTGTTGCAAGCCCACTGTTTAAATCTCGAACAATCTTCAACGAACAGCTTGCTTTGGTACACATGAATTGTGATGTGGTAAAGCTCAACAAACCAGTCTATGTTGGTGCCACAGTGTTAGAGTTAAGCAAGCTGCAAATGTTCGAGATATATTATGATATACTACGCTTGCACTATGGTAACAACATCAACCTTCTCTACACAGATACAGACAGTCTGGTATATCACGCCCACATTGCTAACGCATATAAAGATATAGCCACGATTCCAGCTCCCGTTAACTTGTTCGACACATCGAGCTATCCCCAACCAAATCGATATGGAATCCTGGCTCGAAACAAAAAAGTACCTGCCAAACTAAAGGATGAAAAAATGGGGATATTATATGAGAGTTTGCTGGTCTTCGTGCCAAAGCATATGCAATTCAAGCTGAGAGTTATGTGACCAAAAAAGCTAAAGGCATAGGCAAGCAGGTGGTTCAGAGAAAACTCAAGTTTGAAGACTACGTCGAGTGTCTCGAAACCAAAAACCGATTCTGCGAAAAGAGTATCGCATCCAGAGTATTAAACATATACTTACAACCAACACCGTCAGGAAAATTGCTCTGGATGCACGAGACGACAAGAGATGCGTTCTCGAATGTGGGATTCATAGCTTACCGTGGGGCTACTATCGCCTGAAAACAGGTAAAACTTCCTCTGTGTGCTCAAAAAAAAATGCCCTTGAATGCAAAAACGAGGAGGTGAGGGTGGGATATTTTTTCAAAATATTAATTTCACAGATTTTTTTGTAATACATACTACATATTCAATCAACAGAATTTTTGTTGACCTACACAAAAGAATACAAAAAAATAACAATATCTGCAAATATATAGTATATATATTTTTTTTAACGGAACTAACTCCCGCCGTGTCCTACGGGACGAAAAATTTGGGGCATGTTCAGGGCCAAAAGGAAAGTTCCTTTGTGCGCTCAAGCATGGCTCTTTTTTTTCTTGTTATTTCCTATGCATATTTAATCTGCTCTGTCACTCGCTCGTTCCTGACATCATACACAAAAGTTTTCTCTGCAATAAGGATGACACTGCATAGAGTATCGGCAGGCAAGGCGTCGTGGAACTTAGAGACAATCTTGATGTTGGTGCGATCGTTAACAACCACCTGCTTTCTCTTAGATGTGCTAATGACGAACATGGGTCTGCGAGCTATGAACTCATAGGGATTGTAGTACACGTCCACGTTGCCGGAGGTCACCCACTTGTAATCTGTTTATGCCTCGTACAGTTTCAGGTAGTCGTCGTTTGCAATGTTCAGGTTGTAGTTCTCACGCGGGAATATCTCGTTCCTGCCATTTTTGAGGTAGATGTTCTTGATCTTGCAATTGTCGAACTGACTCGAATCTTTTTCGTGGTTGTTGTCCTCCCCCGTCAGGAAGAGCACGACCATAAACTCTGGCATATCGTACCGGATGCTGTTAAACTGTGTGGTCACGTCAAATTCAAAATGTTTGCCGGAAGCAGGTTTCTGCACGCACTGGTAACCGTAAAATTGGATGGGTACTTGGGGATTCTTCAAAATGTCTGCTTTGTACTTGAGAGCGTAGTTAGTTTCGTATTCCTCTACTGGCATGCGCAGCTCCATGGACTGGATGATGCACTTGACAGGATCAGGAAGTGTATTGGGAACTGCCGAACCTTCTGCACTCAAGGTGCTGTAACGCATCAGCGCGTTGTTGTCGTTGGCGCTTCTGCGAAAAGTGACGCGCAAACCACCCTTCCACATAATCTCTGTGTAGTCGGAGAAGAAACCAGGAAGCAGACGCATGGGAAACAGTACTGTGTGACTTTGAGTTTTGATTTTTGTACCTGCTTCGAATCCCCCTGCTTTTAGTATGCTGCATCGGTCTTGGAGAGTTTCAATGTTCCCACAGCTGTAGAGGTTATCCCGGGGTAGTCAACCCTATCGATGACGGTGCCATGCTTTCTAACTTCCACCTGCGAGAACAAGTACGGCACAAAATTATTTACGAGTCCTAAATTTGCATTGGCAAGGAATGCTTCGCCGTTGTCTCCCTTCACAACATCAAGCTTGATATACAAATCGGCTCTGTGAGGGTGAATAAACCCATCACCGACGTCCACGTCGTATTTTATCTCTCGATTCGCTTCGTTGAGGTTGGCAAACGTGCGACGATTGGGAGGGAAGAACTGCAGCTCGTAACTTTCGATTTGCTCCATGATGGTTATTTATTATACGTTAATCTCCACGACGGCAGTGGTCGTGGCTCCTGCAAAATCAACCACCTCTCCCTTCTCGTTGGTAATTGCCAATTCTATGTTGTCTAAGCGATTACGAGATAGAGGAAAATATATCGGTGAGGAGGGTGTTTAGATAATTAGCTCCATGAACTGAGAGTTTGCTTTGAACGTAGCGATAATACCTGTCTGCTTGTGACTCCCTGGGATGCCGTCCGAGGATTTGGCGATCATACCTTCTGCCACGTTGCAATGTATGTTCAGAGTCTCGATGGCTAGAAATTTAGGAATGTTAGCACCAATGTGCTTGATGCCAGGTTCGAGCTTTGTATTGTTCTCGAATCCCAAAAGCTCTCCAATGGTACCCAGGTCTACGGTTTCCGTGGCAGACACCAGTTCCACCCTTTGGGTTACAGAATTTTGCGACAGCAGTACACTTCTTGGCAATTAAGCCTGCAAGGTACACAGATTGTACTGGTCAGGGGTGATGCTGATTTTTTTCGCTGCCAATTTTGATGGTATTGTTTTGTACCGTCACGTTAGGTATCAGGTGCATACTGTAGAATGCACGAAGAGCAATAGATTTAGGTTAGATGATATCGTCATGCAATGTGAGTTTCAGAAGCGAAGTCTCGCTATGAGATGGAATACTCCCATAGTGCTCTAGGTGCCACAATGCTTTCTGGAAATCCTCGATCGTTGGGTTATTTAATTGCGAGAGGAAGACAAGCATGGAAACGCAGAGATGGAAACAGTTCACATCGCTGAAACCCTGGATGCGTAGTAGAGGTTGGCAACACTGAGATACTTTACCAACTCAGCAGGTGGCGTTCCTCCGAATGAATCGAAAACAAATGTTTTGTTGTTGTTGTTGGCTTTGAGGTAGCATATCCAATGTGCACCTGGATTTTCGAAACTGTCCAGGTTGACCACGCCACACTCTTTTTTTCTTCACAACAGAAGGTAGAGAATCAGTCATGAGAACGCCCCTGAAGTGCTTGACCCCCAACGATTCGATCAGAGATTCAATATCGAAGTTGGACAGGGGCTCTTCTTTTTTTAAAACTTTTTCAAAGCTTCGAGGTTGTTCTTTCGCTTTTTGGTCACACCTTTCCTATTTTTCTCCATAGCCTGGTTGTGGCTTTTCTGCTCTTCCAACTCGGCTTTATTCTTTTTTGCATCGATGACGGTCTTGGAAATGGCGGCACTGCCTCCTGCTAAGCTGCCTACAGCGCCCAAAGCTGCGAAGATAGCCGGGATGCTGAATATGAAACCTCCAGTCTTCTGCTGCTGCTTTCACGAACCTTGTAACCTCCTCAGCTGAAGAATGCTAAGCAGCAATTTCATTCCATGACCTTTTGCTAAGCAGGAATGTTTCTTCTCGTGCTGCTTTTTGGTAAGCAATCCATCAAGAGCTCCGACAGACTTGAGGTTTGCGTAAGGTATTTGGTAAACGACACCTTTGGATTTCATGGTGATAGTATGTTATTTATATATATCGTGAAGAAGGTAAGGCTTTGCCCCCTAATAGGTTGGTTATACAAGTCGCTTTTTTTACACGGTATTATTTATTTACAGCCTACAACCCAATTTTCGTTTTGTGTTCATGGCGATGGTTGTACCCAATGCAGCAACCCGTTCACCTAGCGATGAATCTCTGCTGACGAGTCTCCCGAAAGCTGCATGCTCCAACTTCCTGTCGGCATCATGACGTGCATCGAGATCTGTGTGAGTATTGTAGGCAATATCGTGATCCTTGCATGCTGCGTCCAAGGGGTTCACACCCCTGTCTCCTTTCTCCAGTCGCTGTTCGAGTTTCGTACCCGGACCGCAGTACTGGTAACCTGGCAGGTTCATCTCGAAGGGTAGCTTGTTGATAATATCGTTCACCAAATCTCGACCCTCGGATACATTCCAGAATTTGGGAGGCAGGGTGTTGATGATTTTGATAAGGTAACCTATGCCTTTGTTGTCGTTGACAATGAAGTTCCTAAGCTTGGTGCTAATCATGTCCATGATGCCCACCTTGTCGTTGTGGAAGTTGCGATTGCCTGCATTCTCTTGGCCTGCTCTAACCAGCAATCTATCTACAAGCTTTCTTACGTCGTCTACCCAAACAAACTCTTTAGGTAGGGTATTGTAGAGTTTGACACCGCTGCCAGTCTTGAGCTGGGTCCATATCGGCTTGATGAGGTTCCTGTACTTTTCTCCACTGCTAGATTTCACGCGATTCTGTGTTCCGTCTTTGTTTTGGTACAGTGCGTCAGTCATAATTAAAATTTCTGTGTAACTTTGGTAATCCTCGTCTGTATAATCTTTAGGTTGCTTTTTGGTGATAAGTTCCCACAGTACCACGGTGCCGGGATACCTAGTCAAGCTGTTTATCTTCGTAAATTACGCGATTTTCGGATTTCCAACACTTAAACCGTTTTGCCAGGTTGTACGCAGCTTAAGGCTGTCGTCTGCAAGTTTGCGTTTCATTTTTTTTTGCATGTAGTTATTTATAATAGGTCAAGACGTTTCTTGTAACGTTGCAACGTTCAGAAAATTATTAATTTTGTTATTGTATTTTCCGTTATTGGGTTTCCTCGTCATGTCTATTGTGACAAATCCGAAATCATCTTGGTTCCAGCATGAAGAGCAAAATTTGGAAAACTGATTGTAGTTTATGTCCCCACCCACATAATCATCGTAAGCGTGTTTTAAATTGGTGTAGTCTTGACGAAACAAACAAATAAAATTAGCATTGTCTCGGAGTAGCTGCTTTGGGATTTTGGAAAAATTCTGAGCAAGGAAGAAGCAGACCATGCCTCTGTGCCGACCCTGAGTAAAATAAATGCGAATTTCGTTCTGGTTCTCCAGGATCACGTCGTCAAAAACCAACACCGAATTTTCGAGACAGCAGTCTAGTGGTATCACTTCAGAAGCAAATATAGCTATGCCTAGTCGCTCGTACAGTTTTGACAGATGGCGATACTTCGATTGCTTCAAACTTTTGGAGAAAACATACAGGTGCCTGTTCTTCCAGTTTAACCAGTTGGGTGCAAGAAGAAAATTATCAATAAGTAACGTTGTTTTTCCACATCCAGAAGGTCCAACAATAAGGCAGCGAATGTTGTCTGGTAGAAGCTCGCCATTTTTCCTATCCTGACTTTCCGTGGGAAAATCTGGCAGTCGCCGTACCACATCCCAAGCACCCGTTACACAAACACCTCGTTTGCGTCTATCCAACTTTTTTCCTCGAGTCCCAGCCATTTCACCAACAGTTTGTCACTTTTTCTACGTAATACCTTTTCAATAAGATACGTGTCGGGGTATTTTGTTTTAGAAAGTTCCTCTTCGTAAAAACTTCCTTTCAGAATTTCGTCGCGATTATCTTTTATTATATACGTGTAACAGTTTCCGGGTAAGACTCGAACTACGGTGAAAAGTTCCGTACTCCAATTTTTTGTGAAGCCCTTTTCGAACGCACGGTTAACTTTACTGATTCTCACCTGATCTCCAAATTTGTATTTTGGTTTCTTGCTTGTAAATTTGTACTTTGGAAAATAAACCGTAGGAATTAAACGTCGCTCGTCAGATTTGTTGACGTCAGCCGGTTTCATGTTTATCGTGCAATGCAAACTGTGATTATAGCTGTTAACGAGTTCCGGAAATATGTAGAGCCACTTGTAATTCCCCTGAAGCGTGAATTGTTTCCACATTAGTGTTTTGAGAGTTCGGTTGAAACGTTCCACTATGCTGGCTTTCATGTGACTAAAGGTGGTGTAATGTTGAATAATTCGTTTTTGAATAAATTGTCGAAAGACAGAGTTGTAGAATTATTTTCCGTTGTCTGTGTGAAGAAATCGGGGTCGCCTGCCACTTTCATCGAAAATAGTTTTGAATGCTTCCACTACGCAGGTTCCTGTTTTTGCCTTGAGGGGTAAAGCCTACGAAAATTTTGAAAATGTGTCTATAACGGTGAGAAGATATTTGTATCCCTTGTTGATTCTATGTAAATTTTTTTAGATTGCCACTGCTCATTTCCACAAGGTCAGCTTCCCACAGGTCGTCTATGCCTTTGGTCACTACTGCCAGTCGTTTGTAATTTCTCCGTGCAGGTTTGTGCAGCTCGTTCACAATAGCCTGCATAGACTTTGCGCAAAAATAACAATATAGCTTGGATGGGATTTCTGGCCGCAGACAATGCCGGGTTTTCTATGTCCAGCTTATCACCTATTTCTATGTCGATAATTTGAGTGGCATCTTCGGCATAGTCTGTCTCACGACTTTCGGGATGGGTGAAATCGGCCAACTCCACTCCTCTTATTTTAGGCTCGTCACCGATGTTCGTCACAGTCATGGTTGGGTAGTGTTTTGCGTGAGGTAAAGAACACTATGAAACCTTAACGAACTGAAGTGTGACAGCAAGGAAAAACTGATGATAGGCTTTGGCGGGGGTCAGCATGTAGAGTTTGGCACCCGGAAGGAAGAGCAAGGAAAATTCCCTGTTTGGAATGCTGTACAGTTTGATGACGACAGTGGACTTGAGATTGTCGATGCTGGCGTTCAGAGTGTTTACGTTGGTTCGAACATCGCTCTCCACATCCTCCAATCTACCGTTCACCGATTCCAGGTGTTCCTCGATAGCACGGACAACAGTGTCGTAATCGGGCTTGATCTTCAAATCGACAATTAGCCTCTTGAATTTTTCGTTTAAGTCATGTAGTTGGGTACTGAAATTGGTTATGGCCGATTCCTGGCTCGCCTCGATGCTGCCGATTTGCTCTTTCACATTGGCGATAATCTGCTGCAGACTTTCCACGAGTGTCAACTTGGAGCTCTGGGTTCCGAGGTCGTGGACCTGGGTTCTAATTTCCGCAAACAAGGCATGTAGCTCGCATATGTTCTGGTTGGTGGGTAAGGTTGCAACAGACTCCCGAAACAATTCAATTTCGGTTTGGATGTTTTTGATGTCGCCGGATTTGAATATTCGGTTGGGAGCCCTCCTCACGCTTTTCAGTTCCTGCGAGGTAGGCAGGGTGGCCACCGTGTTTTGGAGCGACTACAAAGCTTTTTTCATCGCGTCCAACTCCTAGGCAGCTGCAGCAGCGCGTATGCCTTCTTGTAATTGTCTTATGTCGTCCTGGGTGGGGGTGGATTGTTGCAAAATTTCCAATTTAGCCTGTATGTCGTCGATCAAGTGATGAAACTGCGACAACTCTGATTCGGTATTTAGATTTTCCTGCTTGGTGATCTGCTGTTGGACGCTGGCCAGAGTATCCCTGATGCCAGACAGTTTGGATTCCAATGCTTCGTGTACGTTTGCCAGATCATTTCTAATGACAGCAAGAGCATCCTCAATATGGGCTATGGTGCCTTGCAGCTTCCCGAAATCCTCGTAGGTCTCAAGTTGGAGTTTTATGTTGGATACGCTACGGGCAATGGCATTCAGCTCGCTGGAAGAATGTAGATTGTCGTTAAAGTCCTGTAGCGTTTGGAGTTTAGTTTTGACTTCGTTGATGGCTGCATGCAAAGCGTCTGTTTGAAGCTCAGCCTTGATGCTTTCAAACGTAGGAATTTCGAACGATTGAAACTGTTCGTGCAATTTGCCATTACTGGCATTCACGCGATCGTAGTCATCTTGAGTTTTTATGCTCAGGATAATGTTTTGTAGTTCAGTGTGGATGGTGCTCGTTTGGTCCTGCAAGTGTTGCTTCAGCTTTTCCACGTCGGAGGTCTGCGCTTGCTGCAGCTTCACAAGTTCGTTCTGGAGCTTACCTACACTCAGTGCCAAGTTGTCAAAGTTGTCTATTGACGCGAGGTCGGTGTATTTTTGCAGCAGCGATTTAAGATCGGCGTCAATTTTGAGTACGGGGTCCAGGCACTGAGACTGCAGGCTGTCTATTTCTGACTGGAGGCTGGAGTTAAGCGTGGACTGCAGGGCCTGCAGGTCGGTTCGCAGCTTCTTGACCCTGACCTCGAGCATGAGAAGCTCGTCGCCGTGGTCGTCGCGTTTCGTGTGGCCGAAAATGTCGTTAGGCATTGTTGCCAGTGTGGTTATTTATTATAGTGTAGGTGATTTTCATTTCTATGAAAAGAGGGATGAGTTTATCGTAGTCGTCCAAGAGCTCAACGTACAGGCGATCGCCAGCAGACACGTCGTACGTTGTAGTCGCATCCATCCTATCGTGCTTGATGCGATAGATGTTCTTGCCGGAGGAAACCTTGGCCTGAACTTCGTTCTCGGGATTCATGTCGAACTTAAATTTGCCGGAGATGAGGAACCGGTAATAGTTCAAGTTGTTGTTGAATACATAGAAGGTTTTGTCCACATCCTCGTCGTACTGGGTGAGAATGCTATTCAAGTGTATAATTAACAGACCGTTAAGTTTAGATAGTATGGAAGGCAGCAGTTCGTCGAAGCTTGACGACGTAGGCTGGACGGACACTTCCATAGCTTGCTTCCTGAAGCCAAACAAGTTCATAGTCATAGTTATTTTATAGAAACATTTTCTAGTCGTAAGGTTAAAATTTTGGCCCCTCTTACTACAAATCACATTACATACATACATACGTAGCGTTACAAGAGCCCCCTGCCTCAAATGAGGGTTTTGGTCAGCACGCAATAGATCAGTATGCTAGAAAATACAGAGGGGGAGGGGGTAGACTTGATTTGATTTGCCAGTCGAATAGTTCTCGCCGAATCCTATCCAACAAACCTAAAATCGTCATTCTAGCTCAATTAGGAGCAGAGAAAATCAATGTCTTGGAAAACGTCTTAAGATATTTATCTCAAGAAAATTTTCTTGAGACAAACCGGAAGTCGACTTTCTTAAAGATTAAGATATTTATCTTAAGACGTCTTCCAATACCCATTACGGCAAGCTCCACTCCGAGCCCCATGTAAGGGCGCTGAACTCTCCATTTGGCCCTGCTCTTGATGTTGGTGAACCCCCATCGTAAAAGGCTATGTCGAGAGCCCAGTAGGTTAGCAACCTTGAGCGCGCCACTTTCGCGTTTGCCTTACGATATTTTCCGTTAAGGCTGCAAAAAAAGCGCCACTTTCTGGCGCAGAACTGTCTTTTTACCCCTACTCGCTTTAGTCGACTAGTTGCAAAAACGTTTCGTGTTGTCTCGTTTGAAATGTTGGTTATCGGGTCGGAATAGTTACGGGCAACCTGAGTTCGAGCCCAACGGAAGGTAACTTTTTTTGTCTAATTTCATCCAACTTTATTCATAAAGCTAAGGTTTCTTCAAGACCTTTTCAATTACATGCCACTTTTTATGTTGGTAATCTGAAAGCAGCAAAGATGAAAACTTCTTGTTCCGAAGCGAACTTTAGCAGTAGAGTCACTTCATGCCAAATCAACACAGATATGTGCAAATTCGAACCTGACCATCTCCGATTTATAGAATTTTGGGGAGTTGAAACTATGCATAGAACTTAGTAACTATGCGTCTTGTAACTGTTATATTATTCAAGGTCAAATTTCGCATAAATTGCCCTTTTTTGATCCCGGTTAGCTGTTCTAAATGTGCTGTAACTACGTCCCTGTTTTGCATAGGAAACTCAAATAAAGCTTATTGTACAGCGAATTGAACAAGCTTTCCAATGATGTATAACAAGCCTGCCATTGTACAAAAATGTAATTTAGTTGCGTGACCTTGACCTTTGACCTTCAATATCTCAAAACATATCATCAAAAAAATCATGAAAAAATACCTTTGGTCCCTGATGACATTATATATAACATATCAAATTATGATTCTTTTACTGCAATGGGTTCAGAAGATACAAAATAATATGTTTAACTACGTGACTGATAGAAGCCTCATTACATTAGATATGACGAGTCATATTTCCCTCAACACCCCCCTACAAAATGTAAAGGAGTTATCCTGGGTATACATGGTCATGAAATTAATGGGTTAGGCACAGAGAAATCCCTAGCCGTGTGTGTCAAGCCCAGGTCCGGCATATTGTTGACCGCAATATTGAATTCAACGAACAATTTCAAAGGAAAGGTTGTAATGTGATATATCAAATGAAACTAGAATTTGACGAACAATGAAGTGACGAAGGTTTATTCAAACATATATTTAACCAGCAAAAAGTTATTACTGCATGCTTATAACCATTTTCTCCTTTTCGTGGTGATAAAAGCAAAGCATTAGAATGCTCCTTTAGTGTTAGAAACTCATCGAGATCACACTGACATCTTATGAGGGAAAGAAGTATACGCACCATTGAATATGGTATTAATCAGCGACATTCACCAAATAGTTGAATAGTAAAGAATATTATAAGAAGTGTCTCAAACAATTACGTGACACTTCCTTTGGAATGAAAATTTGTTCAGTGAAGATGCTAATTTTTATATTCACGGTGAAGTTAATAAAAATAATATTCAATACCTTTAATTTGCCCAGCCGAATGGTTGTTCCTGGTAAGGAAAATGATCTGGTATAGTGTATGGAGAAATGGAATAGTTTGTCCATATTCAACAAGGAACCTTAAATGGTGAGGGCTTCTTGGATTTGTTAAGTGAACAGTTTTTTCATCCTTCTTTAAGGAATATGGCACTTTTCCAGAGTTTTGAGACAGAACAGAGTGTGACCACACTACCTGAACATTGGGGCAATTTCTTCATGGTAAAGTTCTAGGTAGATTAAAGAACAAACAGGGATGTATTAAAAGGCCTTTACATTCCCCAGATCTAACATCATAGGAGGAGTTTTACCTTCAGAAACGTTTGAATAGAATGATTCATGTACTAAAAATCCATGATATTCACCATCTGAGAGAAGGCTTACATTCTGCTTGCGACGTAGTTGCACCTGCTAAACGAGAGCTATTTCTCGTGAAATTCTAGCCTGATTTGATAAATCACATTACCCCCGAGTAGTGTATATTGGGCGTTTCAACGCAGTACTTAGTAGGTATTGTTTTTTTTTATTAATTGAATATCATTTTTTGACATATTTTGACAATTTTTTGTCCATGTTTTAGCGTTTGACGATTTTTCAGTGCAATTTTCACCGCATCTTATTTTTTTCCCACTCGTACTTGGTAGGTATGCATTTGTAGCCTCTTTTTTTATCAATTGAATATCAGTTTTTGACATATTTTGACAATATTTTGTCGATGTTTTAGCGTTTAGCGATGTTTTAGTAAAATTTTCTTTTTTTCCCACTCACACTTGGTAGGTATACCACGATCTTACGTGATATAACTTAACCTATTTATTTTTTTTTTCGTGCTAAACTACACGAGAGCCTCTACGTGCTTTGACCTACTTTAGAGTAGAACCATAAAGACAGAGCTGCAACCGAAAGTGAGGCTCGAAGTGAGGCTCGGTGAGGCTCGACTTAATAGTTTGCTCTTGTAAGACATAAGCCTTATTTTCTCGCAGTGTTGCCAATATTTTACTCGAAATAAAATCACCAAGGTTTTTTTCTTGGTCTAACCTATGTTATTGAACTGCGTCGTCACGTCCAAACCTGCATGACTTCCGAACACTATTGGTTTTATTCATATTTTTTCTTAGGTATAGGTGTATATGATGAATCCCCAAACAGATTTTTCCTAAGTCTTACTGTTTCCAAGATAACCCCACTTCCGGTTGCCATTTTGGATTTCTGAACATAGGTTCTATTCATGCTTTTTCTCACGTATAGGTGTACCTGATGAATCTGCAAACAGATTTTTCCTAAGTCTTACAGTTTCCAAGATAACCCCACTTCCGGTTGCCATTTTGGATTTCCGAACATAGGTTCTATTCATATTTTACTTACATATAGGCGTACATGACGAATCCGCAAACAGATTTTTCCTAAGTCTCACCGTTTCCAAGATAACTAGTAGTCCAGTTTAGAGAGTTCACGGACCGAAAGTGAGGCTCGGTGAGGCTCGGTGGGGCTCGCCAAACCTCAAAAACTCACTTTCTCTCCACGTTCCGCGTCTTATTTATTGCGCTGACGATGTTTCACAGCGTAGAAAACAGCACCAAAACATCAAAAACTCACTTTGATTATTTGGAGCTCACCAAAACCTCAAAAACTTATTTTTATTAATTGAGGTTCACCAAACCTCAAAAACTCTTATTTTTTTTCTATGTTCAGCGCCTCATTTATTGCGCTGACACAACGTGATGAGTAAATAATGCAGTTTTTTATTCTTGAAGGATGAATGCACCTTATCGTAATTTTCCAAGCCCCGGTCAAATGTTTGTATATCGTGACCTTTGTAAACCTCTCTCTCGGGAACGATGTGCCACACACACACGCGCGCGCGTGCTTATATTGTGACGCAAACAAACAAACAAATAATATTTTTTTTAAGATTCCTGGCCCCTAACCCCACTTCCGGTCGCCATTTTGGATTTCCGAGCATAGGTGTTTTCAATACGGTTCGCGTTTTTATTATATAAGACGGCATACACTGCAGATCAGTCAGTCTCGTGAGAGCAGCCGAAGAGTACGGACGTCCTGTTGCAGCGCTCCTTGTTTTTGTAAAAAAATAGGTATTTAACTTTCTTTGAAGCTACATACCATCTATTATTTCAAGTTCAAAGGTGTTTCACGCGGTTTTTCATAGTAATTTTGACCAGATTGAATTTTGACGTGATCGTGCATTTTTTATTTCACCTCAAGAAATTCTATATAAATAACATACCTGAAAATTGTATCGCTATATACTAGACTTTTTTATTTCTGTGATTTTCGAAAACGCAATGGCATCCACCACCAGTTTGAATCGTAAAAATGATAAAACTGAATGTGTTACTTGTGGGAAGCTAATCTCAAGGAACAATTTATCGGTACACAGGGCAAGATGTAGCGAAACAGGTTCGAAAATTAATCGTTTGTTACCTTCTAAGTCTTGCGCTCGATGCGGAAAGATGATCAGCATTACAAATTTAAGTAAACACCTCAAAATTTGCAAACCATCGACCGAACGAGGAACAGTGAAAAGAAAAATCGATGATCCAGGAACCGAAGCTTCCACTTCCAAGCAAATTAAATTATCGAATGAACGCAAACAAATTAGATCTGCATTCAACGACCAACTCCAGGATTTTTCAATTAAGTCAGAACCAGGCCGTGACATTCTTAGTTTCTTGGATGAAACGAAAACACCTGTACTAAATATTTTGAAAGATAAACTTGAAAACAACTCTATAAAAGTATACGTTGTTCTGTTTTCTGAATACGAGAAAGTTGATGGCACAACGAGTATTTTTTATCATCGTACAAAAAACCAGACACTTTATTTTGCTGACGTCGAAAATTTGGACAACTTCTATTATAAAGTTTCCAACGAGCTGGTTAAGAAACACGACGGTTTCGAGGCTAAAGGGTCGGGATGATCTCTGTGTGGAAGTCCTCACACGTTAACCGTTTACGTGAACCGATTCTCGCCTCTTCGCGCTTCCAGCTACGTTCCTCTTCCACCGAACATTCAACACAAGAGGGCCGTGTTAAATATACAGAACAGCGATAACAAGTGTTTTCTCTGGTGTATATTGGCTGCACTGCATCCTGTTTATTGGTCAAATCATCCAGAACAGGTTTCTAATTACAAACAATACGAGACCGACTTTCAAAGTGTAATGTCTGGCATCGAATACCCGGTGACATTGTCGGATATAACAAAGTTCGAAAATCGTGCTGGAAAACGCATCGCTATTAATGTATATTCCTTCACGTCAGATAAATATCTCGTGCACCCCGTCAGGATAAGCGATATCGACGATGACGATGCTCGTGTGATTAATCTTCTTCTAATTTCCAACGAGGATGTTCATCACTACACGCTAATTCGTTCACTATCACGTTTGGTCAAAAGTCAAACTACCAAGCATGAACATTGCATCGAAGTTTGCCCGAGATGCCTAACCACGCTCGACGATCGAAAACAATCCAATTATCGAAATTACACCGGACGTCAAATTGCTATCGAGAAACTTGCCGAACATAAAATTTATTGCGGTGACAACAGACCGGCTAGAATGTTGATGCCCGAAACGAACGAAGTCGAAGAATTCAAAATGCACAAGGCATTGTTGGAACATCCCGCAATCATCGTCGCAGATTTCGAGGCGTTCCTCAAACCACTCTCCTACTGCGAACCGGATCCTGAAATTTCCTCCACAACGGCGTACCAGCTTCATCAACCTAATAGTTTCGGCTATGTTGTTGTGCGACGTGATAAAATAAATGAAGCATATATATACCGCGGGCCAAATGTAATCGAACACTTCCTGGAAAAAATGGTGGAGGAGGTTGAGGTAATTGGTAGCGTACTGCTTACATCAAAACCGATGGTACCTTTAACTGAAAATGAACTTCAAAATTACAATTCCACTGAGGTGTGTCCGGTATGTGATCAAAGTTTCACTGATGAGAACAAAAAAATATTCCACCACGATCATTTCAGCGGAAACTACATAGGTGGAATTTGCAACACGTGCAATCTTAAAATCCAGAAACCTAAATTCATCCCCATATTCTTTCACAACGGAAGCGGATATGATTTTCACCACCTGGTGAGACATCTTGGCTACGATCCGAAACGTATAGGTGTCTTGGCCGAGAATGAAGAACGCTACATTAGTCTCAGCAAGCAAGTGTCGATTCCGGGAACGAAAAATACAATCGAGATGCGCTTCCTGGATTCGTATAGATTTCTCTCTGCAAGTCTGGATGCTTTAGCGAACAAACTCACCGACGATCAATTTAAAATAACTGTAGCTAGTTTTCCCAACGTAGACATAGAACTCGTTAGACGTAAAGGGATTTATCCTTACGAATACGTTAGTGATGGTTCTAAATTTAACGACGACGCTCTCCCACTTCCAAGAGAATTTTACAGCAGACTCAGAGAGAAAGGAATCACGGACGAAGAATACCAACACGCGCAACTCATGTGGGAGAAATTAGGATGTAGGACACTCGGAGACTACCACGATGCCTACTTAAAATTAGACGTGACGATACTCGCGGATGTTTTTCAAGCGTTCAGGAAAACGGCAACGAATATTTATAAATTAGATCCAGCGTATTTCTACAGTCTACCGGGATTAGCGTGGTCGGCAATGTTATTCCAGACAAAGGTCAAGCTGGAACTGATATCGGACGTTGACATGTTGCTATTTATCGAAAGAGGGATACGAGGTGGAATGGTGCAATGCGTACAGAGACATGCAAAAGCTAATAACGTACACATGAAAGAAGATTACGATTCAAATCGAGCATCGAATTACATCTTCTACGCCGACGTTAATAATCTCTACGGACATGCCATGGTACAGAAACTTCCTTACGGGGGATTCGAATGGTTAGATCCCACTTCGATAGATATTATTCGTTTCGACGATAGCGAGTGTGGTTTCTTCGCAGAGGTAGATCTCCAATTCTCCGACCACCTGCACGACACGTTTTCGGATTTGCCTCCGACTCCCGAAATCAAATGTCCACCCGACTCGGTTCAAGACAAGCTTTTGTTAACATTGGACCCTAAACAGAGATACGTCGTCTACTACAAGAATCTCCGGTTTTTGATTGGGAAGGGTGTTCAGATAGTAAATGTTAGAAGAATACTAAAGTTTAAACATTCCACGTGGTTAAGACCTTACATAGAAACTAACACACAACATAGAACAGCTGCCACTTCCGATTTAGACAAGGACTTTTTTAAATTAATGAACAATGCGGTGTACGGAAAGACCATGGAGAATGTTAGAAAGCACGTAGACGTGAAATTAATTTCCGATAAGAATAAATGTCGGAAGTGGATAGCCGATCCTAGATTCAAGTCGAGAAAAATTTACAACGAGAATTTGGCACTTTTCAATCTAGATATAAAATTGATGAAATTCAGAAAACCAATTTACGTTGGCGCAACGGTTCTCGACTTGTCGAAACTTTACATGTTCGAATTTCATTACGACGTGATGAAACCCTTCTACAATGATAAGATATCACTTTTGTACACGGACACCGACAGCTTCATTTACAGCATACAAACACCTAACCTATACGAAGACATAAAAAATCCTTCCATGCTTGAGTATTTCGATACTTCTGCGTATCCTCAACCCAACAGATTTGGGATTCCATCTCGTAACAAAAAAGTCATAGGTAAACTGAAAGATGAATGTAACGGTGATATTATTGTAGAGTTCGCGGGTTTGCGTTCGAAGATGTATGCCATGAGAACAGAAAGTAGCGTCACGAAGAAAGCAAAAGGTGTTGGCAAGAATACGGTGGAGAACAAACTCACCTTCCACGATTACATCGATTGCCTTTACTCACAATCGACGATACTAAGTATAGAACAAAGAATCCAAAGTGTAGACCACGTGATTACAACAAACGAAGTTAGGAAAGTAGCATTAGATCCGCACGATGATAAAATATGTATTTTGTCTTGTGGAATCCACACGTTGCCTTGGGGACACTATCGTTTAGAAAATAGTAAAAATTGTAGGCAATGCAATTGAAAAAAAAATAAACTTAAATAACTATAACTAAAATAAAAAAAAACTTTGACTGTCTCAAATTATCACATACACAATAAAGAACTAGCAAGGACAATGAATCTCTTTGGTTTCCGAAAGCAAACAATGGAGACTGTACACCGCAAGGCAGATCATGAATTTCTACCTTCCATGTTATCTAAACTCAACGGCCTGTTGATCAATCAATTTTCGGAACGCTGTTCTTCTTGCTGGAACAGTGACGATTGCAACGTTTAGAAAGTCGTTGATTTTGTTCTGTTTGTTTCTGTATTTTCCGTCGTTGGGTTTCCTCGTCACGTCGATCGTCGCGAATCCGAAATCGTCACTGTTCCAGCAAGAAGAACAGCGTTCCGAAAATTGATTGATCAACAGGCCGTTGAGTTTAGATAACATGGAAGGTAGAAATTCATGATCTGCCTTGCGGTGTACAGTCTCCATTGTTTGCTTTCGGAAACCAAAGAGATTCATTGTCCTTGCTAGTTCTTTATTGTGTATGTGATAATTTGAGACAGTCAAAGTTTTTTTTTATTTTAGTTATAGTTATTTAAGTTTATTTTTTTTTCAATTGCATTGCCTACAATTTTTACTATTTTCTAAACGATAGTGTCCCCAAGGCAACGTGTGGATTCCACAAGACAAAATACATATTTTATCGTCGTGCGGATCTAATGCTACTTTCCTAACTTCGTTTGTTGTAATCACGTGGTCTACACTTTGGATTCTTTGTTCTATACTTAGTATCGTCGATTGTGAGTAAAGGCAATCGATGTAATCGTGGAAGGTGAGTTTGTTCTCCACCGTATTCTTGCCAACACCTTTTGCTTTCTTCGTGACGCTACTTTCTGTTCTCATGGCATACATCTTCGAACGCAAACCCGCGAACTCTACAATAATATCACCGTTACATTCATCTTTCAGTTTACCTATGACTTTTTTGTTACGAGATGGAATCCCAAATCTGTTGGGTTGAGGATACGCAGAAGTATCGAAATACTCAAGCATGGAAGGATTTTTTATGTCTTCGTATAGGTTAGGTGTTTGTATGCTGTAAATGAAGCTGTCGGTGTCCGTGTACAAAAGTGATATCTTATCATTGTAGAAGGGTTTCATCACGTCGTAATGAAATTCGAACATGTAAAGTTTCGACAAGTCGAGAACCGTTGCGCCAACGTAAATTGGTTTTCTGAATTTCATCAATTTTATATCTAGATTGAAAAGTGCCAAATTCTCGTTGTAAATTTTTCTCGACTTGAATCTAGGATCGGCTATCCACTTCCGACATTTATTCTTATCGGAAATTAATTTCACGTCTACGTGCTTTCTAACATTCTCCATGGTCTTTCCGTACACCGCATTGTTCATTAATTTAAAAAAGTCCTTGTCTAAATCGGAAGTGGCAGCTGTTCTATGTTGTGTGTTAGTTTCTATGTAAGGTCTTAACCACGTGGAATGTTTAAACTTTAGTATTCTTCTAACATTTACTATCTGAACACCCTTCCCAATCAAAAACCGGAGATTCTTGTAGTGGACGACGTATCTCTGTTTAGGGTCCAATGTTAACAAAAGCTTGTCTTGAACCGAGTCGGGTGGACATTTGATTTCGGGAGTCGGAGGCAAATCCGAAAACGTGTCGTGCAGGTGGTCGGAGAATTGGAGATCTACCTCTGCGAAGAAACCACACTCGCTATCGTCGAAACGAATAATATCTATCGAAGTGGGATCTAACCATTCGAATCCCCCGTAAGGAAGTTTCTGTACCATGGCATGTCCGTAGAGATTATTAACGTCGGCGTAGAAGATGTAATTCGATGCTCGATTTGAATCGTAATCTTCTTTCATGTGTACGTTATTAGCTTTTGCATGTCTCTGTACGCATTGCACCATTCCACCTCGTATCCCTCTTTCGATAAATAGCAACATGTCAACGTCCGATATCAGTTCCAGCTTGACCTTTGTCTGGAATAACATTGCCGACCACGCTAATCCCGGTAGACTGTAGAAATACGCTGGATCTAATTTATAAATATTCGTTGCCGTTTTCCTGAACGCTTGAAAAACATCCGCGAGTATCGTCACGTCTAATTTTAAGTAGGCATCGTGGTAGTCTCCGAGTGTCCTACATCCTAATTTCTCCCACATGAGTTGCGCGTGTTGGTATTCTTCGTCCGTGATTCCTTTCTCTCTGAGTCTGCTGTAAAATTCTCTTGGAAGTGGGAGAGCGTCGTCGTTAAATTTAGAACCATCACTAACGTATTCGTAAGGATAAATCCCTTTACGTCTAACGAGTTCTATGTCTACGTTGGGAAAACTAGCTACAGTTATTTTAAATTGATCGTCGGTGAGTTTGTTCGCTAAAGCATCCAGACTTGCAGAGAGAAATCTATACGAATCCAGGAAGCGCATCTCGATTGTATTTTTCGTTCCCGGAATCGACACTTGCTTGCTGAGACTAATGTAGCGTTCTTCATTCTCGGCCAAGACACCTATACGTTTCGGATCGTAGCCAAGATGTCTCACCAGGTGGTGAAAATCATATCCGCTTCCGTTGTGAAAGAATATGGGGATGAATTTAGGTTTCTGGATTTTAAGATTGCACGTGTTGCAAATTCCACCTATGTAGTTTCCGCTGAAATGATCGTGGTGGAATATTTTTTTGTTCTCATCAGTGAAACTTTGATCACATACCGGACACACCTCAGTGGAATTGTAATTTTGAAGTTCATTTTCAGTTAAAGGTACCATCGGTTTTGATGTAAGCAGTACGCTACCAATTACCTCAACCTCCTCCACCATTTTTTCCAGGAAGTGTTCGATTACATTTGGCCCGCGGTATATATATGCTTCATTTATTTTATCACGTCGCACAACAACATAGCCGAAACTATTAGGTTGATGAAGCTGGTACGCCGTTGTGGAGGAAATTTCAGGATCCGGTTCGCAGTAGGAGAGTGGTTTGAGGAACGCCTCGAAATCTGCGACGATGATTGCGGGATGTTCCAACAATGCCTTGTGCATTTTGAATTCTTCGACTTCGTTCGTTTCGGGCATCAACATTCTAGCCGGTCTGTTGTCACCGCAATAAATTTTATGTTCGGCAAGTTTCTCGATAGCAATTTGACGTCCGGTGTAATTTCGATAATTGGATTGTTTTCGATCGTCGAGCGTGGTTAGGCATCTCGGGCAAACTTCGATGCAATGTTCATGCTTGGTAGTTTGACTTTTGACCAAACGTGATAGTGAACGAATTAGCGTGTAGTGATGAACATCCTCGTTGGAAATTAGAAGAAGATTAATCACACGAGCATCGTCATCGTCGATATCGCTTATCCTGACGGGGTGCACGAGATATTTATCTGACGTGAAGGAATATACATTAATAGCGATGCGTTTTCCAGCACGATTTTCGAACTTTGTTATATCCGACAATGTCACCGGGTATTCGATGCCAGACATTACACTTTGAAAGTCGGTCTCGTATTGTTTGTAATTAGAAACCTGTTCTGGATGATTTGACCAATAAACAGGATGCAGTGCAGCCAATATACACCAGAGAAAACACTTGTTATCGCTGTTCTGTATATTTAACACGGCCCTCTTGTGTTGAATGTTCGGTGGAAGAGGAACGTAGCTGGAAGCGCGAAGAGGCGAGAATCGGTTCACGTAAACGGTTAACGTGTGAGGACTTCCACACAGAGACCATCCCGACCCTTTAGCCTCGAAACCGTCGTGTTTCTTAACCAGCTCGTTGGAAACTTTATAATAGAAGTTGTCCAAATTTTCGACGTCAGCAAAATAAAGTGTCTGGTTTTTTGTACGATGATAAAAAATACTCGTTGTGCCATCAACTTTCTCGTATTCAGAAAACAGAACAACGTATACTTTTATAGAGTTGTTTTCAAGTTTATCTTTCAAAATATTTAGTACAGGTGTTTTCGTTTCATCCAAGAAACTAAGAATGTCACGGCCTGGTTCTGACTTAATTGAAAAATCCTGGAGTTGGTCGTTGATTGCAGATCTAATTTGTTTGCGTTCATTCGATAATTTAATTTGCTTGGAAGTGGAAGCTTCGGTTCCTGGATCATCGATTTTTCTTTTCACTGTTCCTCGTTCGGTCGATGGTTTGCAAATTTTGAGGTGTTTACTTAAATTTGTAATGCTGATCATCTTTCCGCATCGAGCGCAAGAATTAGAAGGTAACAAACGATTAATTCTCGAACCTGTTTCGCTACATCTTGCCCTGTGTACCGATAAATTGTTCCTTGAGATTAGCTTCCCACAAGTAACACATTCAGTTTTATCATTTTTACGATTCAAACTGGTGGTGGATGCCATTGCGTTTTCGAAAATCACAGAAATCAAAAAGTCTAGTATATAGCGATACAATTTTCAGGTATGTTATTTATATAGAATTTCTTGAGGTGAAATAGAAAATGCACGATCACGTCAAAATTCAATCTGGTCAAAATTACTATGAAAAACCGCGTGAAACACCTTTGAACTTGAAATAATAGATGGTATGTAGCTTCAAAGAAAGTTAAATACCTATTTTTTTACAAAAACGAGGAGCGCTGCAACAGGACGTCCGTACTCTTCGGCTGCTCTCACGAGACTGACTGATCTGCAGTGAATGCCGTCTTATATAATAAAAACGCGGACCGTATTGAAAACACCTATGCTCGGAAATCCAAAATGGCGACCGGAAGTGGGGTTAGGGGCCAGGAATCTTAAAAAAAATATTATTTGTTTGTTTGTTTGCGTCACAATATAGGCACGCGCGCGCGTGTGTGTGTGGCACATCGTTCCCGAGAGAGAGGTTTACAAAGGTCACGATATACAAACATTTGACCGGGGCTTGGAAAATTACGATAAGGTGCATTCATCCTTCAAGAATAAAAGACTGCATTATTTACTCATCACGTTGTGTCAGCGCAATAAATGAGGCGCTGAACATAGAAAAAAAATAAGAGTTTTTGAGGTTTGGTGAACCTCAATTAATAAAAATAAGTTTTTGAGGTTTTGGTGAGCTCCAAATAATCAAAGTGAGTTTTTGATGTTTTGGTGCTGTTTTCTACGCTGTGAAACATCGTCAGCGCAATAAATAAGACGCGGAACGTGGAGAGAAAGTGAGTTTTTGAGGTTTGGCGAGCCCCACCGAGCCTCACCGAGCCTCACTTTCGGTCCGTGAACTCTCTAAACTGGACTACTAGTTATCTTGGAAACGGTGAGACTTAGGAAAAATCTGTTTGCGGATTCGTCATGTACGCCTATATGTAAGTAAAATATGAATAGAACCTATGCTCGGAAATCCAAAATGGCGACCGGAAGTGGCGTTATCTTGGAAACGGTAAGACTTAGAAAAAATCTGTTTGCGGATTCGTCACGTACGCCTATATGTAAGTAAAATATGAATAGAACCTATGTTCGGAAATCCAAAATGGCAACCGGAAGTGGGGTTATCTTGGAAACTGTAAGACTTAGGAAAAAATCTGTTTGCAGATTCATCAGGTACACCTATACGTGAGAAAAAGCATGAATAGAACCTATGTTCAGAAATCCAAAATGGCAACCGGAAGTGGGGTTATCTTGGAAACAGTAAGACTTAGGAAAAATCTGTTTGGGGATTCATCATATACACCTATACGTAAGAAAAAATATGAATAAAACCAATAGTGTTCGGAAGTCATGCAGGTTTGGACGTGACGACGCAGTTCAATAACATAGGTTAGACCAAGAAAAAAACCTTGGTGATTTTATTTCGAGTAAAATATTGGCAACACTGCGAGAAAATAAGGCTTATGTCTTACAAGAGCAAACTATTAAGTCGAGCCTCACCGAGCCTCACTTCGAGCCTCACTTTCGGTTGCAGCTCTGTCTTTATGGTTCTACTCTAAAGTAGGTCAAAGCACGTAGAGGCTCTCGTGTAGTTTAGCACGAAAAAAAAAATAAATAGGTTAAGTTATATCACGTAAGATCGTGGTATACCTACCAAGTGTGAGTGGGAAAAAAAGAAAATTTTACTAAAACATCGCTAAACGCTAAAACATCGACAAAATATTGTCAAAATATGTCAAAAACTGATATTCAATTGATAAAAAAAGAGGCTACAAATGCATACCTACCAAGTACGAGTGGGAAAAAAATAAGATGCGGTGAAAATTGCACTGAAAAATCGTCAAACGCTAAAACATGGACAAAAAATTGTCAAAATATGTCAAAAAATGATATTCAATTAATAAAAAAAAACAATACCTACTAAGTACTGCGTTGAAACGCCCAATATACACTACTCCCCCGTTCCTTTTAAATTTCTCGTTGAATTCAATATGGCGGTCAACAATATGCCGGACCTGCGCTTGACACACACGGTTAGGGATCTCCCTGTGCCTAACCTCTTTCTTTCATGAACAATTATACCCAGGATAATTCCTTTACATTTTGTAGGGTGGTGTTAAGAGAAATAAGAATCGTCATAGTTCATGTAATGAGGCTCTTATCAATCACATATTTACACATATTATTTTGTATCTTCTGATCCCATTGCAGTGTTAGATTCATTTTTTGACATGTTTTATAGTATGGCACGACGGACCAAATATATTTTTTTCATGATTTTTGGTGATGACATGTTTTGAGATGTTGCAGGTCAAACGTTAAGGTCAAGTGACAAATTATATTTTTATTCCAAAGGCAGGCTTGTAAAGCTTGTTCAATTCTCTGTTCAATAAGCTTTATTGGAGCTTCCTAGGCTAAATAGGGGCGGAGTTACAGCACATTTAGTACAGCTAAGCGGGCTCAAAAATGGCAATTTAGGCGAAATTTGACCTTGAATAATTTATCAAATACAAGACAAACGAGACTCAAAATTTCCATAGTTACTAAGTTCCATGCATAGTATCAACTCCCCAAATTTCATAAAAATCGGAGACGATCATGTTGGGGGTTGTGTTGATTTCCCATTGAATGACTTATTAGCTACATTTTGGCAACACACCAACTGTCACTTTCCCCGTAAAATGAATATCTTTCCACGTTTCAAAGTCTTGAGTGCTGTCTGAAGTAAAGACTTTGATACTGCTTTTGCCGGTTCGAAACCAAAATAATACGATCTTTTTTATTCCCAGCAAATGACATTGAATCCGTTAATAACTCTTTTCATATTGTGATGTAGATATCATATATTGAAAGAATGAAAATTGAAAATTTCGCTTAAACCAACTTATAAATTATCATACCCTGATGTGAAGCGTAAGAAGCACAATCAGAAAGCCTGAATGTTGCACTGAAAACTGCATAGATCAATGACTGTGAACAGTGAAAGGTTTTTCTATGATTCAATGGGCTTTTTGTTATTAGTATAAAGAAACAAGGGAGAAGAACACAGGTTGGTTTGATGAACTAAATTGTAAACTAAGAGTTTTAATTAAAGATTAATTCACGATTTAAAATATGGAATTCAATTTCAGGCACATTCCACCAACTTAAAGAGTATATTCAAAATTAATAATATTTGGATAAACGACATATGAAAAATTAACTTTGAGACCGTAAAGCACTTGATTATCACATAAATATAATTTTACTTGAAAATGTCCTTAACTTTGTGTCTTGATTGAGGAAATAATGTGTTGCAATGAGCAATATGCTTTAGAGATTGTTTATAATCTCTTGTGTACTGCATGAGAATACTGAATTCATTTTTAGTTTCCTAATCAAATAAAAGTTATTCATTGTAATCTTTAAAAGGTGCATGCCTTTGTTTATTAGCAGCTGTTCTGGATAGGAATTCAATTAAAAAAAGCTTCCAACTAACAAATATTACTCTTACGTATTTGTCATCCTCAGTGGCCTTACCCTCTAAGGCACCTTGCTTTGGTCGGCTTATATGGGACGACATGAGTTCGATTCCGGGTTCAGCCACCGGGGATTTTCGACCTGTGTATGGGGCCGGTGGCAACCCATCAACGTGAGGAAATTGAAGAGCTCCGACTGAGTGAGCAAGCGTAATCCTGTCGCGAAGTCTTACAACGGCTTGTGTTTGGTAGGGCCGACCACCCGTCCTCCTAGTCTGGCTGCAGATCTCCACGCCCCCTTGTGGCCCGCGTCGGAGGAAGGCCAGCAGTGAATAGGGAAGGCAGGGCCCAATGTTTATCTGTAGCGCTATAGGTTTTTTTTACTGTTACATATTTGTGGTATGTGTTCGTATGCTCTATACAGTACAGGATGAGGACGGAAGCAAATATATAAGGTAGAAAATTACTGTTCTTTAGTAGCCAGTTCTGCTTTGTCAAGAAAACTGATAAGCATACTGAACAAAGCCATCACATCAGATACGACATGACATCAATAATAAGACAATGTGAAGAGACGGAGAAATAAATGCCTCCTATCCTACATTATACTCTGAATGCGTAGTGTTGTTTGCCTGTCTGAAAATAGTAAGCTGACGACAAAACTCTGTGGTTGAAGCGCATGCAACATTTTGTTCCAGCTTACAAATCACAATTAAATATATTCGTTCGCATCAGTGTGCTGATCTGAATGCACAAGGTCATGTTCGACTGATAAGTAGATACCACGTGACTCCGCGGCCAACCGTCAGCACCGCATAGAACCTTCTGTAACTTTGCGAGGTTCCTTCGCATTCCTAACAATGCGCGTGCTCCACGTTTTCTGGCACGTTTTGCATAACTAGCAGTGTGTTTGGACTCTGGATATTTTTTGAACTCCGAGAAAAGTATTGATGTGCAGAAAATAACATATTTTCTCTATTTTTCGATTGTGTGCTCAAATTTTGCAGTAAATATAAATCCTTGACTCACAACAAAAATTACATTAGCCAGTCATTTCCGAGAAAAAAAGCACTTCAAAAATCAGAAACTTTGCAAGAGTTACTCACGGGACGAATATACTGTCTGTTTGTCAAATGGACCGTTGGTGTGGTGGTAGCGTGTTAGCTTGACACGTAGAAGGTAGTGGGTTCGATGCTCGTTTGATTGCTACCAGTTTTTTTTTTTTATTCAAACAAATATTTATTAAATTTTATTTGATGATCACATTCTTATTTTATTTGTTGTGCGAACTGTTGAATTTTGAATTGGATTTTGTTTTCCAAACACTTACGATAATTACTTGTGAATAGTATAATATTTATCTCTGATTCATTTTCTCGAAAAAAATGTATATTTTTCGTCAGAAATAACATTTAATTTGAATAAAACCCGTGAACAATTTAATATGTAAATGTTTGTATAATGATGAGAAAAGTGGAAATCTAAAAATTAATTTTCATAAATGAAATTGAAAACTGTAAAGTAGACATTTCTACCTAAATATAAGGTAAATATTTTACCTTTATTTAAATAAGTTATTAAATAATAAACAAAAATGAGTTGCTCGAGTTAATTTTTAAAGGCATACAATAACTTCGCCTCATCAAGGCACTTGGAAAACATCGAAAACTTCAAGCGCTTTTCCTCGATTATTATGTTTATTTTAAGTCTACCTTTTGCACATTAAGAAAGCTAATACCGGACTGGACCTACAGTTTAAAATAAGATCCCAACCACTTACGTCTAAACCGTATAAAACGTTTTCTCGGAAATTGTTGGCTAGCGTACGATATTACCAATACCCGTTTCGAGCAGGGATGTTTGTGTTTGTCCCATTGAGAATATAGAGAACATAGAGAAAATTGACATGTGTGGTAACTAAGAAAAATGTGAAAAACAAAGGATACTGATGAGTAGGTGTATTCCGTTAATTTAATAATAAAAAAGAAAACTACAGGGTACCCTACACTATATAAATTCCCGTTACAAATCATAGCATCTACTTCTTAGATAAAATCAACAGATATTCGAAGTTTGTGACGTGTGTGCATTTTGCTGAAAACTTAGATATTGTATTTTAGTTTATAATTTTAGTTCATTAATAGTTCTTTCCTGTTTATTTATATTAATAACTACATTCCTATTATAGTGTGAAAATACATTTCACTTTTAATAAGCCATGCATATTAAACTGTTAAAAAATAATACTTTGTAAACTGTTGAAATATACTGCAATGTGTTCTGCAATTTTCAATGCAACATTCAGGCTTTCTGATCGTGTATCTTACGCTTCACATCAGGGTATGATCATTTATAAGGTCGTTTAAGCGAAATTCTCCAATTTCATTGTTATATATATATGATATACAATGCAAAGACAGTTGTTAATGGTTTCAATGTCATTTGTTGTGAATAAAAAAGCACATTATTTTGGTTTCGAACATGCAAAGGCAGTGTCAAAGTCCTTACTTCAAACAGAACTCACGATTTTGAAACGTGGAAAGTTTTTCATTTTACGGGGAACATGAAACTTGGTGTGTTGACAGAATGTAACTACTGCCATATTAGCACTGACAAGTAGGAAGTGATCTCAAAGATAACATGGATGCATGCTTTTCGTTAATAACTGTGATTTTTCAACATATACACAAATACATCGTCGCTTCGGAACAAGAAATTTTCATCTTTGCTGCTTTCAGATTACCAACATACGAAGTGGCATGTAACTCAAGAGGTTTTGATGAAACCCAGTTTTATAAATAAGGTTGCATGAAATTAGACGAAAGAAAAATTACCTTCCGGTAGGCTCGAATCCAGGTTGCCCGGATGCTAGTCTGACACGATAACCAACACTCCAAACTAGACAACACGAAACGTTTTTGCAACTGGTTGACTAAAACGAAAGATTATTTTCAGATTGTTAATTCCCAGATTATAACATAGCTTGGCATTTTTTACTTGTATTTCCTGTACTTTAATTATATGAGTAACTCTGGTCTCTCCCTTTGTTAATCGCGGGAATAGTGAGGAATGTTTTATAGACGAAGATAATAAGTAGACACCCAGGAATAATCTGCCTCGCAAAAATTACAGAACCCAATTGATTGGTTGATTGAGCTGGTGTTTTAAGTCCACTTTATTCACAGTAAGGCTAATCGGGACTGGACCTTCAGTTTAAAGTGGGATCCGAACCACTATATGCTTCCACTGGGAATCGAACTCCTGAACTCGAGCCTGAAACCTTCGATGGGAGGTGTGTTTCTGTTGTTTGGGAACGAACATAACGGAAAGGGTTTATATTTTCACTCCTTGCATTACACTGAGTTCTATATTTTACATTACATTAATGCTTGAAGGAAAATAATACCTAGAACAACCTCCAACACACGTTCACACCACTTTTATTACACACATGCACGTGTAAAACAACACAGACAAAACTAAGTTTTAACTTCCCAGTGAATGTCCAAATAACAGTAAACGAAGAAGCATGATGTGCGAAACATGGGATATTTCACAGAAAGAATGTGTCTATATTTGACATACCTGGTTTCTATCAATAGACAATGAAATAATTATCAGTAAAATTAAGATGAATTTGCTTTTCAAGGGGTTGAGGAAACAAACAGACTGACTGGAGAAAATGCAATTAAGTGTTATTGATAGTGTGTTGGTTAGAGCTTTCATCAGCAAGGCCTGGGTTCGATACCCAACATGGGAATTTTTTTCCTAGCATTGATCAAGTATATTATATTGTTTTCTAGACATTTTGATGAAAGCATACACTTCAAGTTTAATGTCCTGTCTTTATTCTAATAAGTTCTCTATCACAAGGGATATATAGAGATTCTCTATCTTGTCGAAACACGTATTCTCAATGGTCCTGTAGTTAAGAATCTAAAGTCCCTTCCACCCACTTGTCATATTTATTTACTTTCTTTGTAATTACTCACGAAACACCATGAACTTGGCATCTCGCTGTGATGCGTGCTTGATTTTTTATGGCTATTATGTGTGAATGTTGTACCATGTTGTACCATGTTCTCACCCCTCTAAAGGTCATTATATTGCTATTTATATTTTTCATTTTATTGCGTGATGGAACTGACTTTCCGAAAAATAGCTTTGTCACATTTACTTCAGTTTTGTGTTATTTCAAAAACTAGACATGATGGAGAAAAAATAAATCATTTTTGGGTTTAGCAAGTCAAAAAACATAGATATAGTTTGGTTTCCGTTCGCGCAAATTTAGTTGTTCCTCAGTGTAATTAAACAAAGTCGTTAGGGCGTCTTACTAATATGCGAAATTCCCGGGTTTATCCCCGGCTGGGGAGAACCGGATTTATTTCCATCCGTTCAAGCGGCTCCGTCGCCCTTCCAGAGTCGTATAAAGTTGGAACCTGGAGGAAACTCAGGGGGTAAAGGCGGATAGAGGCATGGTCCTGATCATTTCACCCCCAACTTCGGCCATGAGAAATAAAATGTTTAGCCTTAACTCCACTCCCCTACACACCTTCATGACGAGGTGCAGAGCACAGGGGAATACTTTACCTATACTTTTCTTTACATTATCTTACCTTTTAACACTGCCTGGCCATGTTGGATTGCACGTAAAATTCCATGTTCCGTGAATTTGCTTTATAAGAAATGTACTTCACGTACAAACAAATCAGACTTTTGTAAATGTACTTTCACATTTGTGACGATGCGATTCTATACTATAAAATTCCTTACCGTCACAGTCCACAAAAGGAACTTTCGTTTAAAAAAGAAATTCCCATGTCCGCCGCCAGAGGATAGCTCCCTCTGTCAGCTGCACATAGACGTGCTGCCTTCTGGTGACACATTGTACAGCACCAATCTTTCCAAAACTAGTACAGTTAGCTTGTAACTATCACACAATATATCTGCTATGAAAAGAATGTCATCAATAAATTATACCACTTCATCAATACCACCAAATATTGTCTCCGTGGTTCTTTGAAGCAATTGAGAAGTTATTTTAGTTCCATACGGAAAATGTTTATATGTTTTTAAAAATGACCTTCATTTACAATAGTAATAACACGTTGTGACTTTTCTTCGACTAATAATTATGGAAAGCTGAACTGAGATCAATCTTTGTATACGACTTATGTGAACGTTACTATGATAAAGCTCGTCAAGGTTTGGCAGTGGCTATTGTATAGTATGAACATTTAGATTTAAAGTTTTGCTATAGTCAGCACTTACACGAATACTTCCATCTACATTTCGCACAGGAACTACAGGACTTCTCCACTCAGAACTTTCTATATCTTCTAACATCACTTGCTGGGACAAATATTTTATTGCCTTTCCTACTTCATCACGCATAAAGTAAGATAGATTGTAACCTTTCGTTTCTACAGGTAAAAATCCAGGCTTCAATGGAATTCTAACATTAATTTTTCTAACGGGTTCTCAAATGTTATTATTGAACAACAATTAAATTTTACTAAAATATAAGATTTCAACTTCGCTGATTTCCCGTTTGATGTGTTTCTTTACAAGCTTATTGTAATATTGTTTCAAACATTTTCTTCCAGTTGTCCTTGTAGAGAATCAATTACCAAACTTCTTCTCTAATCGCTGAAGAGAATACGCAATCCTGATTGACCAAGTATATGTTTAGACCATATACATTTCCTTATATAAATCACATTTCATAACTCAGTACGTCATACTTCACAGGCAAGGAAATGTGACCCTCAAACGTCAACTTTACTCCTGTGATAGTACCTTAACCATTTTTGACTGGATTTAATCGTAATACGTCGCTGCTCTTCCATACACTACCTTTGGGAAGAATGTCTTTAAAACTTCTTGTATTCACTATGGATTTTACTGGATTGTTGCAGATATTTAGTTGAATATGTAGGAGTTGAATCTCATTGCACACTAATTCCTTAAAAACCTTGTTTTTTAATTCACTTTTATGCTGAACAGTATTTATTACATTTATACTAAATATGTTGTGCTGACCTCCACAGAAATCAATATTTTTGCCCCGTGTTTGCTTATAGCATCTTTCTCCTCAGATAATATTATATATGATATTACATTTGATGTGGTCTTATTTAAATATTTTCAAGCTGTTGAGGTGTAGTTAGGATGTCTTTGATACATGATATCTTTCAAGGTGATCTCTTATCTACATCCTTTACTTCGTTTTTGTATCTACAAACATTAGAAAAATGATTTATCTTGCCACAAAATATTCAAGTTTTTCTCATACACAGACAACCTTCAGCTCCGTGTTGTTGTTCTAGAACCACATGTATAGCAACTCAAGGTAACATTACTTGTACCGTCCTCTTGCAACTGTACTCTATAACATTCATTCCCTCAAAATTGCTCTTGTACATATTTTTTGGCGTGCATGTATTAACTTTGTGGATGTTTGAGTCTTGCTGAATATGAATCATAAATATGTCTGGTACTTCATGATTCCCAATGTAGTCAAAAATATCCTTCTTCCATCTAGGTAATCAGTGGTGATTTATTCATTCTAGTTTTTGGACTTTTAACCACTGTTATTTTTTAAAGATATTTACCTACGTTTCGGAGGCTCAATCTGCCTCCGTCTTCAAAGTAGCGTGTAGTCTGATAGATCACATAAATGGTTGCCTAGGAGGATTATTCTTGGTGGCCTAGGCTCCACCGCGTCTGTCGTTCACAAGGACCTATATATACAAAAAAATCAGTGGGCCAGGCCCCAATTTGTCAGACCACATCAAGGTCACGATCATGATCATGACCTTGATCATGATCGTAGTCTATCAGAGTACAGGCTACCCTGAAGAATGAGGCAGATTCAGCCTCCGAAACTTAGTTAAATATCTTTAACATTAACAGTGGTAAAAAGTCCAAAAACTAGAATGGACAAATATCCTTGTATGTCCTTAGAGTCTCCATAATTAACATACTATTTAATGTACCTTCTTCGAGTTTAAAGTTGTTTGTTGCTTCATCAAATCTTCTGAATTAAATCCACATGTTAATGTTAACATTTTATTTCGTGATATATGATCATCTATTGATTCGCCTTGCTCTTTCTTAGCATATTTAAATTTATATATTTCAAGTAACTTATTTGTTTTTTGTTCGTGAATATCAACAAGTTCCTTAAGCAAACCTCGACAGGAAAATCACTTGTAGGAGCTAACCTTTTACTGGAAGTATGTGTCTGATAGACACGCATCGTTTTTATTTCGTTGTGGTGACAACCCTGTATGTTTCTGTAAAACGAGCTCCTCAATACCTTCATATCTATTTTTTCTTAGTTTGGTGGTGTGATTCATTGTTATCGGTAGCGCTTGTGTGTTAGCTGATAATAGCTTTTTTGTAACGTACCGTGTCTGAGAGGCACATACTTCCAATAACGTAAGTTTTTTGCGTGTCCCGTGGACACATACTTCCAGTAGTGTAGTTCTCTTGCACGCAAGTATTATTGATGTTGATGATTAGAACTTAGTTATAATGGAGGAAGGACCTTATACGTCTAGGAAAAGGAAACTAAGCGATGTAGCGAAAGTGGGTGAACCCAATTTTTGCGCCAAGGTTTTAACAATGTGGGAAGAAGTGGAAGAAGAAGAAGGGCTAGAAGAGGAGATGGAAGACTTATTTTCTGATGATGATTCCGATGTGGATCCCACGTTCATTCCTGAGACATATGGTTCTTCCACTGATGATGAAGATTGTCGTAATTTCGAAGCTAGTATTTCGTCTGTAAGTTGAAGGACAAATAAAGAGAAAGACGTTCCGGCTTTCTTTCAAGGTAAGAAAGGATATTCTTGGAAATCTAAAGAACCAACAAAAACTAGACGTATTCCTCGTCAAAATATAATACGAGGAATTCCAAGCTTGACAATGATTGTTATAAATTTAGGTGAAAATCCTCAAATGGAAGATATTTTGTCTCTAATTTTTGATGACGACATTATTGATAATATTGTGTTGTGGACAACTGTAAAATTATAGAAAACAAGAATGAAAGTCCGAGAGCATGAAAAAAACAATTACAGACCAACTGATTAGTGTGAAATAAAGGCACGTTTAGCTCTTTTTATGCTTACATCTATTTGTAAGCCTGGACATGAGGATATGCTTTCCCTCTTTTGTACTGATTCTATGGTTAGACCCATATTAAGATCAGCTATGTCTGTGAAGCGTTTTCAAATTTTGTTACTGTGCCTCCGATTTGACGACCCTGAAATGAGAGAAACACGGAAGGAGACCAACAAAGTTGCAGCCATTTCAGACATCTTCTCCAAATTCACGCATAATTGCCAAAAAATTATTTTCTTTAGGAGAATATGTTTGCATCGATGAAATGCTTGTACCATTTTGTGGTAAATGCAACTTCAAGGTTTACATGCCCAAAAAACCAGCTACACATGGTATTAAATTTCTTTGTCTAGCAAATGCCAGCATGTCGTATTTCTACAATGCCTACATTTGTGGTAAAGGATCTGATGGAGTAGGACTAAGCAATGAGGAGAAGATGCTTAGTTTTCCAACACAATCAGTTCTTCGATTAGTGCAACCGATAGGAACAGTAACCGAAACGAAACTGCTGACAACGGGTTTTCCTCTTTAGAACTATTGAAAGAACTTGAAAACCGAGGACTAACATATGTGGTAAGTGTTAGAAAAAATAAACCAGAAATACCCCAGGAATTCTTCCTTCTGGTAACAGAGAAGTTGAGTCTTGTCTTTATGGCTTTAAAGAAAACGTCACGCTATTGTCATTTGTCCCCAAAAAAACGAAAGCTATAATTTTAGTATCCATTATGCATCACTCGAAAGAATTGGATGAAGAGACAGGTAAACCAGTTTTATAAAAGCACTAAAGGGGGTGTGGACACGCTGGATCAAAAGTGTGCCAATTATTCTTCTAATAGAAGATGTCGGCGGTGGCCTTTAGCAATGTGTTACGCGTTAGTAAATACAAGTACAGTAAAGAGCTGCATTATTTACTTATGTTTTAAAAACAGCCCAAGTATTTCCAGATACAGATTTGTGAAAGAACTAGCCATGAACCTCATGAGACCTCATCTTTAAAGAAGGTTGAAGGTTCATAATTTGAAGAGTGAGTTGATAAAAATAAATCGAGGGTGTTCTGGGGAAGAAAATACCGTACAATGAAGACGAGCAACATTTAGCAAAATGTGACAAATGGAACGCAAAAGGAAATGTAGCCTTTGCCCTTATCAGAAGAATAGGAACACAGTGCGTCAAATGTGACAAACCAGTATGTTTCCAATGTTCCAGGAAAGTGTGCGTGATCCGTTTCGTTGACAGAAAGAAGCACGTAATTTTCAAACTTGCTCAGTACTTTAAAGAAATCTTTTGTTCACAAAAAAAGTGTATTTCATTTCAAGTGTGTGAAAATTTCATATTCATAAAAAATAAAAGTTTTTCTCAATAATAGTTATTTTTTCTTACGTAGCACTTGCGTTGTGTATGTATTTTGAAATAAATTTTATATTATTAGATGATAATAATAAATCTATGTAATACTTTGCCAAGGAAACCAAAAGTTTCGGCGTTCCGTGTCTGTCAGACACATACTTATAATTACGTAATAAAAAAACATTACATGTTAAGGGATATACAATGAAAAATACGCATTTTTTCGAATTACTTATAACAATATATGAAATATTTTATCTTATTTATCTTCGCGTGCTTTTAGAAATGAATAAATGTTTTGCAATTAATCTCTAATATTACTTCTTACCTCATAGGAATTGAAAAATGGTAACGTATTCATTTTCGAACTACTATGATTTCAATCCTCTATTCCACTACATAAATCTTTTTAATGGTTAAACATACGAATTTATCCAATCCATCGTCGACACGAACTATCGTGTATTACTAACATAATCTGTTTAATATTTAATGAAACACATGGGTTCGAACATTTCTATATTATAACTCCAGAACACATGTACGTACATAAATTCAAAAAGTAACCATGACAACAATATATATATATTTATATATATATATATATATATATATATATATATAAAATTGAAATCCATGGCTCCATTCTAAATTTCCATTAATATATAACATCAACCAACTAAATATGTATCCTACAATGCAATAGTCTTCCCTGATTACTTCTACTAATAAATGCATATGATACAGACAAAAAGATATGATGGGGGAAGAGAAACCAAAACCAAAATTTCCGTCCAAGTGGTTTACAGCATTAAGGAATTCCACATTAAACTACGCGAAGAAAACAGGACTTGATGGAGTGAAATATATCTGCTTCCACAACTCATCTATATGTGAAAGGTAGGTATTTAAGATTTAAACTTATTTTCAAGTTAAATTGTAAATTCCTTATTGCATACACGTCAATGTTTGCGCTCACATGTTCGACCATTAATATAGTTTTCATTTAAAATTTTAAACTTTTCATTAAATACTATGTTTCTAAAGTAAAATTGCAAGATCATTAGAATGTGTCTTACAGGTATATTTCTAGAAGTCTCAACTTTCATCAGGAATTGACGCAAATTATACTTTTACTTCCATATCTCAAACAATCATTCCCAGGCTCGTACCGAGGATTTTTTTAAGGAGGGGCCATATACTTGTATATTTACAGTGGCGGCTATTTGTGGGGCCTGGGGCAGTTGTCCCCTGCTTTTTTGAAACTTCTCTGGTCAGAGGTATTCTGATAGTTCGAGTTTCGCAAATTAAAAAGGCATTGAAATTTCCTTTACTTTCTTATACAAGAAACATTGAACAGACACGATAATTCGTTGTTTAGAAAATCATATATTTATGAATTAATTTATACGCATTAGCAATTATTATTACCATAAATTATTCTAAATGTGAGTTAACCCATAGATAGGAAGGATCGCAGTTTTCTATGGTTAACCGTAAAGAAAACGAAAATATATATGTATTTTCATCTGGTAGCCAGTAGCGCTGATTGGGTGCAAAAATTGAGGGAAAAGGACAATTTACTTTCTTGTAGTAGACAAGTTTAAGATTGAGTTTTTCCTTTAGGTTCAGTTTTATACACAAATATACTAATTGGGACTGGACCTACTTTTTAATTTGGGATCGAATCATTATGTGCCTCCACTTGGTCTGGGTAGACATAGCTTAGACATGAGAGGCCTTGGTGTAGAAGGAAAGTGGAAATAGTGGAGGTGAAACCAAAACCTCCAAAGCTCTTCAAATCGCCAACAATATTAGTAGCCTTCCATCGATGGCTATAGAACTAAAACTACTCCATATCGAAAACTGCATACTTCTGGAGACCGAATCTCTTCACAACAAGCACATACATTTAAATAAGAAAAATATTTGTTTTTTTACACATTTGAAAATCCGCCCATATAATTTTCGTAGATTTTTACAGTTTCACACACAGGGAGGTTGGCTTCCATGGCCCCTCCCCTGGGTACGGGCTTGATCATAACCAATTCATAAGCATTTATAATTTTATAGTTAGCTTTATAAACTTTAATTTCAAAGGGAAAATATTTCATATTTTTGAAAGTTTAATTTGGATCAGAACTAAATTCCATGTTACCTAGTTACTTTCTAACATTATTACAAAAGTTGAATCAAAGTTGAAAGCCAATCGAGAGTTCTAAATTGTTTTTCTTCAAATTTTACACGCTCTTCTGCATCAGATTAAAAATTATAATGTACAAATAGAAACAATGTGATGTTTGGAGAGGTGTTCTTTACAACACAATTGTTGTTCTAGGTATGACTTTAGAAATTCAATTTTAATATTTCAATTTTCTTAATTATAAAACTTGGTACTCTGTTAGAATTTATTCTCTTGATCATTATAGATTCCTCCTCCTTGAATGGGTGTTCACTTTGTTTATCACTCTTTAGATGTCAAGCAATCTACACAATAACAATTATTTTAAGAAGATTTAGCATATAACACTTGCGTGTGTATTCCTAAAATAGAAAAAAAACCTACGAATTTGTAATGAATATGACATAATTTACCTCAAGTTGAATGCACCCCTAAATGCAAGTAAGATTTCCTTATTACTATTTCAGTAAGTCAATTTTACAATTCCCTTGTTATTATCCTTTACAAGAAAACCGTTAAAGAAGCTGTCGCATTTTCACCGTGGACACTATTCCTTACAAATTTCATTAAAACTCAATTCCTTCTAATGAAATTTTTTAAACCTGTGTTAAAAAAGAACTTAAATTATTAATATTAAGTTGTAGTAATTACTGTTGACTGTTTATTTAAGATTAGGTGGAGTATAAATCATATTTAGCTAAACAACTAAGATTTCTCGCCTTTCTCGACATCTCGCTCAATCTCTCTCTCTCTCTCTCTCTCTTTCTGAGCCAACTCCTACGTCATAGTGCAATATTGTAATAACAGATGTTCCTCACAAGGTTAAGACAAAGTGTAATATGGAAATGCGACTTGATTTTATATGGCTATTTAATTACTATACTCTAACATACAATTAAATTTTAAAAATTGACCAAATAATTGGACTGCACTCTGCGCTTTATACGAGGGTTCATCAGCATGCTCTACTCCTGACACACTTACAGTTATTGGGGAGAAGAATTATTTCGCTTGCTACATGGCCCATCTTAGTCATGAACACACACCAAGTTCATTCTATCCCATGCTCTTTGTTATTGTTCTACGTAGGATTTAAGTGTGATTTGTGTAAGCATTGCAAAGAAAATGGAGACAATGAAGGTTCCTGCAGTAATCAAATATTTGCTGAAGAAAATTATATAATAATAGACTAGGGGAGGCTATCTCCTAATATAACGTGGTTAAAAAGTGGTGTCAGGAATTCAAGTGTGGAAGCCAGTCGTGTGTAAAAAACATGTTGTTGGACACCCAAAGGCTTCTTGGGACTGAAAAATGGTCAGTACAGTTCATGATTTTGATGAGCTTAACCGTCTGTTAGCCATCCGATATTTAGCACAGATCCGTGAGATTTCATATAGTACGAGCAGAAAACAGGCCATATTAACAGGATATTTGCAAACTGAAAAATGCTGTTCTACCCTTTTATTTCTTCCTGACATCTATATCTTTCTTCTATTCTTTCCTAATTACCTACCTTCATCCCATTCCATCCTTTTCGTTCAATTTATTTCTCTCTCTCTCTCTCTTTCTCGCTCTCTCCGTCTCTCTGCCTCTCTCTCTCTCGCTCTCTCTCTTTCTCTCTCTCTCTCTCCATATATATATATATGTGTGTGTGAGTGTGTGTGTGTATGTCTTTTTTTAGTTATATTTCATTTAAGTGTATAACACAAATTCGAACTACAGGAAAAATATGTACATATTGTTGTGCTAGCCTCAACGCCACTTTCAAGATTCGCCATACATCCTTGTTATTGAAAGTAATTCAATAAAATCAAGGACGTCAATAACAAAAAAATAAGCAATTTGAAATTGCGTCTATTCCATTTTCATTTTCATGTTGCCTCGTTGGCATTTTAATATTATCATAATTTTATTTTATATTTGTATCTTATGCAGTAGTACTAAATCAATTTCTTCCTTATCTCGTGTTTATTCACTAGCGAGAAATCTTACCCCGAATTATGTCAGCACATCACCCACCAGACAAATATCATCGAAATATGAATGGGATTATCTTTAATATGAAATAGTCACTTTCTCTTAGAATTTTTGATTGCAATATGTATGACTACCTGCAGAACACGAAAATGAATCTGCGATCGTCAAGACTGTTTCCAACATTTCGCTTCTATCATAGTGGCTGAGGAGCTTAGCATTGAGGTGAGGATATCTTCATGTGACTTGTTTGTGATATCCAATAACCTTCACCGGGATATATTGTGTTCTTAGTTTCTTGTAGTATGTTCATACATTCATTTATCTATTTTTTAAATATTTTCCTCTTCTATATAAATTTGATCTATGCTGCAAGTGTTCAACGTTATTAGACGCAATCGTACGTACATAATCATTAAACTCATGATGTCACCAAGTAATGTTGGTACAGGGCGATGGCATTCTTACGATTTACTACATCTACGAAGCTTCTTAGTATACCAAAATTATATGTAGCTTCTATACAACACGCACGGTGATAGAAATAAATGTAGTTTAGAAAGTCTTATCTATAAAATATATAAATTTTTCTTTCAGGATATATTTGCTTACCATACAAAATGAATAATATATTACTGAATTATCTTTGTAGAATTTTCTGGTCAATTACAATTGGTTCATTTGCGATATTAATGATACTCACTATTAAGGATTTTTGGGACAGAAGCTCTAATAACCCTACTTGGAATTTCATCTATATGGAGGACGAAGAATGGAATGTCACCGTGCCAGCTGTCACTTTCTGTACTGTAATATACGAGTAAGTGGCTTTTGGACAAACGAATGCTTTACACGTCAAATCTACTGTAGATGATCTCGGAAAGAATATATTTAGTCAAACGAATGATTAGTTTATTTTACTTCGTGTTTTTGTGCCTCTTGGATAATTTTTAAAAGATGACGATGAGTGATGAAAATTTGAAATTCATGAATGGATATTGTCAAAAAAAACAATCCCAACCTGCATTCGAACTTGGGATCCTTGCGCCGCAGCGCGATGTGCTAACCACTCGGCCACTTTAATAAACCCATGTTCACAGCTTACACATAATTTTATTTTTCTTTAATGAGAATGCTTATTAGAATGATTATATATATCCACTAATCCATTCTCACGATTCACACCAATGAAAGAATTCTGCTGTGCAATCGAAAAGTGTACATCATTCTTAATTGAAAAAAAATTCTATAGATCTCACCAAATTGGAATTATATTGTATTATTACTATATTTAAATAGCAACCGAAAATTCCAAAAGCAGCAATTGTTCTAATAAAGGAGGAAATATAATTTCCGAGCAGATTAAATGTGTTTCCTAGTTTTAATTTCCCACAATAATTACAATATTATACAAGATTTTTGTTCTGAAATTGACACCAGAAAATGTTTTACATAGGTCTTGTAAATACAAATTCGTATTATATCTCGCAATCTTCTGTGTGATAGTGGTTAACTCAGAGTTAAAGGACGCCGGGGTTCCCGGGTTCGAATCCCTACATGGGCATGAGTGTTCTTTGTGGACGCTTTGTCATAAACTTCATCATACCATGACTCGTCAGCATCTTTGCGATAATCTAAGGTAACACGTAACGACCGCCATGTTAGGCAGATTTCAGTTGCATATTAGCATTTATCTTTTTCGCATACTTTCAAGTTAAGAACTTGGATTATATTATTTATACTTCATTGTTTTTATAATTCATGTAGATATTTACGTTTTATCTTATTATATAATATTATTCGCATATTTTTGAAACATTTATTCAGAATTTATAGGCTAATAATTATCCCAAATAATATATGCAACGTTTTCATTGTTTTTCGAACACAAGTTAAATACATGTATTCTTAATATCGATTTTTGTTCAACAATGTACACGACTGGAGTAATTTGTCTTCGTTACAAAGTAAATATTTACTTAATCATTTTTATGTGCAAGGACAAGTATGATTTATTTGATAAAATCAGTTTAGTTATTTCTATACAGTATAATATTGTAATAATATAGCAAAGAATTTCTCCCTCGTTTTAAATAAAATATCGTTTTCCTATTGGCTGTTTATGTTAAGAGTGGGGAACCACGCTTCGTGTTCTTTTGGATGTAAAAACCTCCACGTTGGCATTTGTAATTGTTGCCAACCTGAACTTTAGCTTACTATTGCTAATTAACATTGAAGTGTTATATAAGTTATCAGTTTTTCTTGTGTTATTTTGTGTTATGGGTTTGTATTGTAAGTTACAACAATCTGTTATGTTGCGCCTCGCGCTTGAGGTAGCAATTAAGGTCTTCCTATTAACCATGAAGGCGGTGCGCGGACTCTCGTGCTAAATAAATTGCTTAACACTACCTGCCAGCGTGCATGACCCAACCAATTATAAATTTTAACTTGTGCTTGTGATTAAAGATATTGGACATTTTAATTATAAAGTATTTGGAATTTATTTACTGTCACGTGTCGCAATTCGGTGGTTTCCTTCCTGGAGGAAGTTGGATCGTCCTAATCCCGATCCCTGGGTGAGAACTGGTGCTCCCAACTGACCAGCCGGAGCAAGGAGCGGTGTGTTGCAAATTCGGATCTCCATACCTGGAGTTACGAGTGGTGGCACGTTCGCCTGAATGGATGGTCCCTGAAATTACAAGCCTACTAGTTTAAAATAGTTTATATCTTTGGAAAATGTAACTACGTGGCGGACAACCTGAGCCGATATCCACATGAGGAGGACAAGGTTACATCTCACGAACAGACAACGTTTGACATAAAGTATATTTGGCAGGTTCGTAATGAAGAAACTGGTATTGAAACCTGGACTAATGCTCAGCACGAAGATCCCTTCTGTGCTCACATCATCACCGCTTTATAAGAAAATCCAGAAAACCTTAGTCCTAGCGAATCCAAAGTACAACACCTGTACAAAATGAACGAAAATTTATTCTTTAGGCAAATTCCATGAGAATAAATTAAGTGGAAACTTTGTGTGCCGGCTTCTGTGAGAGTCCAAATCCTGAAACAAAATCACGACGAAAAGTGACACTTCGGCTTAAGTAAAACTCACCGGCAAGTTAAGTATAAATAAATTAATCCAAGTTCTTAACTTAAAAGTATAGAAATAAGATAAATGCCAATATACAACTGAAATCTGCTTAACGTTGCGGTCATTACAAACAGAAAATAGAAGTAAAATAAACAGAATCAATCAATCTATCAAGTTTATGTGTCGAAGTATAACTAAACTTTACAGTAGTGTTGAAACAACTGGAAAGTATTCTGGCATGTTTACTGCTCACCCTCTTTTCTTTGCAAAAATCGGAAAATGTCCTCATTGTCTCTGATATTATTGCAATGGCCATCCCCGCTACTATATGTCTATCACCAATTTTGTTCGTTGTTGTCATGCTATCAAAGTACCACCAATTAATAGCAGAGTCATTGAAGTCGAAAATAAGTCGAATGTCGGAAATAATTCCATAAAGTTTCTGACTCTAAGTAAACGTTTTTTGTAAGTTTGATTATTTCTGATGTGTTCTGTGCAAAAATGACCACATTTATATTATTTTTCTTTTTAATTTCAACGTTTATAGTGCCATGCAATGCACGTCAGATTCTTGTGAAGTGCTCTGGCAAAATTGGCAGCTTAATCGAGCAGACATTGTTCTAAAATGATCAGAAATACATAATAATCACTTTTTAGCAGGGTAGGTATTAGCACATTGCACTCACTACATCATGAGGACTGAAATTCAGCGCAATGCTTGATTTATTTTTTTGAACTCTTATAATTCAACAATAAAATTTATTATTGATCTACTAGGTATTTCTCTCTTTATAAGGGCGTTCGTCACTACAATTGGCTACAATAAGGCTGGCTCTCATTTTCGCTTAATACATAGGCGAAAGATAGTTACATATGTGGCGTTTTATATTTGTATCATGTTCAATGACCTGGAAACTCCAATCACCAGGTTTATGTAAATATTAACAAAATATATGATAATCAATAAATAAAGACAAAGAAGATACCCTTTCCTTTTGTATAAATATAATGAAAATTTTAAAGAATGGCCTCACGTGATGACATGTGTTTCTAATTTTTATTTCATGCAGAAAACGTAACTGCCCAAATATCAGTTGTCAAACCCCATAGAGTTTCTGTAACCCATATTATTGACTCTATAGTATAGTGGTAACACCATCTTTTTGTGATCAAGGAATACTGAGGTTCTTAACTCGGTTGATACACCCAATGGTTCCCATAGGACTTTAATTTGTAGAGCGAATCCCGACTCAAATATATATATATATATATATATATATATATATATATATATATAAGTAGTGTAAACTTATTGTTTCTAAGTCATGCTTCCTGCCATTCTTCAGATAAACGTTTTTGATCTTGCAGTCGTCAAATTTGCTGGAATCTTTTTCCTGATTCTTGTCCCTCTCGGTCTGAAAGAGTACAATGACGAAATCTGGCATGTCGTACTGTATGTTGTTGAACTGCGTCGTCACGTCGAATTCCATGTGACTTCCGGACGCTAATTTTTGCACGCACTGGTAACAGTGAAAATGAATGGGCACCTGTGGACTTTTCAAGATCTCCGCTTTGTACTTGAGGGCGTAGTTCGTTTCGTATTCCACGATCGGCATTCTCAACTCCATGCTCCGGATGACGCATTTAGCTGCTTCGGGTAAAGTGTTGGGCAGCGGCGTGATACCGTCTGCGTTCAAGTTGCTGTATCGCATCAGTGCGTCGTTATCGTTGGCCGCTCTTCGAAAGCTGATCCTCAGTCCTCCATTCCACATGATCTCCTTGTAGTCCGAGAAGAATCCCGGAAGCAGACGCATGGGAAAGAGCACCGTGTGACTTCTCGTCGATATTTTGGTTCCCGCTTCGAATCCTCCCGCTTGATAGAATGCTGCGTCCGTTTTGGATAATTTCAACGTTCCCACTGCCGTCGATGTGATGCCTGGATAATCGATTCTGTCGATGACGGTGTTGTGTTTCCTCACCTCCACCTGCGAGAACAGGTGAGGCACGAAGTTGTCAACGAGTATCAAATTTGCTGCTGCCGGGGACGCGTCTCCGCTTTCTTTCTTCACCACGTCGAATTGAAGGTAAAGGTCCGATCTGTAAGGATGAACGAACCCATCGCCTACGTCCACGTCGTATTCGATTTCTCTGTTCGCTTCGTTCAAATTTGCGAACGTGCGACGGTTCGGAGGAAAAGATTGCAATTCGTAACTTTCGATTTGTTCCATGATGTGTATGGTTATTTATTATACGTTGATCTGCAGGACGGCCTTCGTCTTGGCACCTACAAAATCAACCACGTCGCCTTTCTCGTTCGTGACCACCAACTCTATGTTGTCTATGCGGTTGCGACATACTGGAAAATAGATCGGCGATCCCAAGTCTTACCGTTTCCAAGATAACCCCACTTCCGGTCGCCATTTTCGATTTCCGAACATAGGTTCTATTCATACTTTTTCTCACGTATAGGTGTACATGATGAATCCGCAAACAGATTTTTCCAAAGTCTTACCGTTTCCAAGAAAACCCCACTTCCGGTCGCCATTTTCGATTTCCGAACCCAGGTTCTATTCTACTTTTTCTCACGTATGGGTGTACATGATGAATCCGCAAACAGATTTTTCCCAAGTCTTACCTTTCCTAGATAACCCCACTTCCGGTCGCCATTTTGGATTTCCGAGCATAGGTTCTATTCATACATTTTCTCACGTATAGGTGTACGTGATGAATCCGCAAACAGATTTCTCCTAAGTCATGAATTGGAGGGTTCTATGACATATATTATTTCTCGTAAGAGAACAGAAAACACAAAAAAACAAAAAAAAACAATACCGTGGTCACTACAACAAATAGTCTTCTTCAACCCCTATCCAACATACCAAAAATCATCATCCTAACTAGAACCACGTAACTATCTACCATCTGTTATAGATGTTTTGTGAACGAAGTGGTGCTTTGTTTGTGTGTACAATGCTTTCTTGTACTTGGTTATCATCACCTAACATGTTATTAATGGTTTTTTAAAATTAATTACAACTGAAAACTAATAATTAATATTATCTAAAGTTACTAATTATTAGTATACAATTAATTGATATATTTTTTTTGTTCTTGTTGCTAGTGTTGGGTAATTATAGTGTTTGCAAAATATATAGCTCTCGCGTATGACAGTTTCTGAGTTTCGTTGGGTATATATAGACGAATCGAAATTTTACTTGTTATGTTAAATTGTATGTTAGGGTACATGGTAGGAGAAATCATTGTATATTAGAGCGCTCTTTTAATGATTTACCTATAACTGCATACAGGCAGCCGTAAATTTATCATAAAATATCCTGATCCTGTTTCTTCTAGCATGTGCGACGTTTGTTGTGGTGGGATCATTGGGGGAAATGTGATTCTCCGATGATGTCATCTGACTTACTAGCATATGCAATACGAAGAACAGGTGTGTATGTGGCTTACTAGGATTAGGCTCATGGTAATGAGGTCCTAGTTTCTAAACGTTGCAACGTTACAAGAAACGTCTTGACGTATTATAAATAACTACATACATACAAAAATGAAGCGTAAACGTGCAGACGACAACTTGAAGCTGCGCGACTGCTTGTGAAAACGCTTCAAGGGTTGGAAATCCGAGAATCGTGGAATTTACGAACAGAAAAAGCAACAAGACCAGCCTATCATCGATGCCATCAGCGGGCTGGGTAAAGAAATCAAACATGTCACCGAGCAAGACAAAGAGCTGATGAACGAGCTCGTACCACTCACTGTTCGAAATTATACCATATCAACACCCATATCCAGCATTCACATTATCCCGTACGAACTTGCGCCGCCACCGAAACGTCAGGCTCTAGGCAGCACCTCTTCGGAAAATGTAGTCGAGCTGGGACCGTTGGCGAGGGATTATCTAAGCACCGGGAAATTCAAGAAAGACGAGGTTTTCGGATTGTACCCAACCATGGAACTCAACGAGGGCGTGGTTTGGAAGATCGGAAAAACGAAAGTCACGTTCTAGGGTGACGACGTGAAAGTCAATTTGGGTGAGAAAAACAGCTGGAACAGGTATCCCGGCACGGTTGGACTGTGGGAACTCATCACCAAAAAGCCGCCAAAAGATTCCACAGACGAAGATTACCAAAGTTACAAGGAAATTTTGATCATGACGGATGCCTTGTACCAAAACAACGACGCTACGCAGAATCGCGTCAAATCCAGCAGCGGCGAAAAATACAAGAACCTCATCAAGCCGATATGGAACCAGGTCAAAACAGGCAGCGGCGTCAAACTCTACAACACCCTGCCCAAAGAGTTTGTGTGGGTGGACGACGTGCGCAAGCTCATAGACAGGTTGTTGGTTATTGCAGGAGAGGAGAATGCAGGCAACAGCAACTTTCGCAATGAGAAGGTAGGAATTGTGGACATGGTTAGCTCCAAGCTTGCCAACTTTATTGTGAATGACGACAAAGGCATAGGGTACCTCATCAAAATCATCAACACCCTACCTCCGAAATTTTGGAACGTGGCCGAAGGTCGAGGTCTCGTGAACGACATCATCAACAAGCTACCCTTCGAGATGCACTTGCCAGGTTGCCAGTACTGCGGTCCGGGTACCAAACTTAATCAGCGACTGGAGAGAAGCGACAAGGGTGTGAATCCCCTGGATGCTGCATGCAAGGATCACGATATTGCCTACAATACTAATACCGATCTCGATGTACGTCATGATGCTGACATAAAGTTAGAGCACGCAGCTTTCGGGAGACTCGTCAGCAGAGACGCCTCGCTGGGTGAATGGGTCGCCGCATTAGGTACGACCATCGCCATGAACACAAAACAAAAATTGGGGTGGGGTCTATAAATAACAACCTACCCAAACTGCTCTGTAAAAAATATTCAAGCTCACACAATATGTAAATACCATATCGTCAAAATGAAGCCCAAGGGTGTAGTATACCAAATACCTTATTCGAATCTGAAAACTCTGGGGGCCCTCGATGGGTTACTCACCAAGAAACAGCGCGAGAAGAAACGTTCTTGCTTGGTCAAAGGCCACGGAATGAAATTGCTGCTCAGCATCCCTCAGTTGAAGAGGTTGCAACATTCGCGAAAGCAAGAAAAAAAGACCGGAGGTTTCATATTCACCATTCCAGCCATCCTGGCTGCTCTGGGTGCTGTGGGTAGCTTGGCCGGCGGAAGTGCCGCTATCGCCAAAACCGTCATCGATGCAAAGAAGAACAAGGCCGAGTTGGAAGAGCAAAAACGCCACAACCTGGCAATGAAAAAGAAGGGGAAAGGCGTGGGCAGGAAGCTCAAAGCTTTGAACAAATGATTTAAAAAAAGAGCCGCTGTCCAACCACGATATTGATGCTCTGATCGAGCCGTTGGGAATGAAGCACTTCAGTGGTGTTTTCATGTACGATTCTCTACCCTCTGTTGTGAAGAAAAAAGAGTGTGGTGTGGTTAACCTGGTCAGTTACGAAAATCCAAGTACACATTGGATTTGCTACTTGAAAACCAGCAACAACAAAGCATTTGTTTTCTATTCATTCGGCGGTGTGCCACCTGCTGGGTTGGCAAAGTACCTCGGTGCGTCGAGTCTCTAGTGCAACGGCAAACGCATGCAAGGTTTCGAAAAAAGTGAACTGCGGTCATCTCTGCATATCAATGCTTGTGTTTCTGTCTCGATCGAGGATTTTCAAAAAGCATTGTGGCATCTGAAGCACTATGGGAGTATTCCATCTCACCAGCGAGACTTCGGTCTTGTGTGGCACGACGACATCATATATCCTAAACCAATTGCTCTTCGCGCATTCTACAGCATGTACCTGATACCCAATGTGACGGTGCATAACAACACAATCAAAGTCAGCAACGACAAGATCAGTATCACCCCTCGTCAGTACAACCTGTCTACCTTGCGGGCTCACATGCCGAGAGGTGTGCTACTTTGTCAAAATTCAGTCACTCACAGAGTTGAAATTGTGTCTGCAACGGAAACCGTGGACCTGGGTACCACCGGAGAGCTCCTGGGATTCGAAAACAATGCCAAGATCGAACCTGGCATCAAGCACATCGGTGCCAACATTCCTAAATTTCTAGCCATCGAGACTCTGAACGTCCACTGCAACGTAGCGGAAGGCATGATCACCAAATATTCGGACGGCATCCCGGGTAGCCACAAGCAGACTGGGATCATTGCCACGTTCAAACCAAGTTCGGAGTTCATGGAGCCAATCATCTACACACCCTCCTCACCGATATATTTTCCTGTATATCGTACTCGCATAGACAACATAGAATTAACAGTGACAAACGAGAAGGGTGAGGTGGTAAATTTTGCCGGAGCCACGACCCCTGCTGTCGTGGAGATTAACATATAAATAACCATCATGGAACAAATCGAAAGTTACGAATATATTTGTAAAATCGATCTAATGTCTGAATTAAAAAATATATATTATATTTGTTAACTGTTTAAGGGAAATTTTTGCAAATACCCCGACATACGTTTCAGCTACTAGGACCTCATTACCATGAGCCTAATCCTAGTAAGCCACATACACACCTGTTCTTCGTATCGCATATGCTAGTAAGTCAGATGACATCATCGGAGAATCACATTTCCCCCAATGATCCCACCACAACAAACGTCGCACATACTAGAAGAAACAGGATCAGGATATTTTATGCTAAATTTACGGCTACCTGTATGCAGTTATAGGTAAATCATTAAAAGAGCGCCCTAATATACAATGATTTCTCCTACCATGTACCCTAACATACAATATAACATAACAAGTAAAATTTCGATTCGTCTATATATATCCAACGAAACTCAGAAACTGTCATACGCGAGAGCTATATATTTTGCAAACACTATAATTACCCAACACTAGCAACAAGAACAAATAAATTATTTCAATTACTTGTATACTATTAATTAGTAACTTTAGATAATATTAATTATTAGTTTTCAGTTGTAATTAATTTAAAAAAAACAATTAATAACATGTTAGGTGATGATAACCAAGTACAAAAAAGCATTGTACACAAAAACAAAGCACCACTTCGTTCACAAAACATCTATAACAGATGGTAGATAGTTACATGGTTCCAGTTAGGATGATGATTTTAGGTTTGTTGGATAGGGGTTGAAGAAGACTATTTGTTGTAGTGACCACGGTATTGTTTTGTTTTTTTGTGTTTTTCTGTTCTCTTACGAGAATTAATATAGGTTGTGATAGAACCCTCCAATTTATGACTTAGCAAAAAATCTGCTTGCCGATTCATCACGTACACCTATACGTGAGAAAAAGTATGAATAGAACCTATTCTCGGAAATCCAAAATGGCGACAGGAAGTGGGGTTATCTTGGAAAGTTAAGACTTGGGAAAAATCTGTTTGCGGATTCATCATGTACACCTATACTTGAGAAAAAGTATGAATAGAACCTATGTTCGGAAATCGAAAATGGCGACCGGAAGTGGGGTTATCTTGGAAACGGTAAGACTTGGGATCGCCGATCTATTTTCCAGTATGTCGCAACCGCATAGACAACATAGAGTTGGTGGTCACGAACGAGAAAGGCGACGTGGTTGATTTTTCAGGTGCCATGACGACGGCCGTCCTGGAGATCAACGTATAATAAATAACCATACACATCATGGAACAAATCGAAAGTTACGAATTGCAATCTTTTCCTCCGAACCGTCGCACGTTCGCAAATTTGAACGAAGCGAACAGAGAAATCGAATACGACGTGGACGTAGGCGATGGGTTCGTTCATCCTTACAGAGCGGACCTTTACCTTCAATTCGACGTGGTGAAGAAAGAAAGCGGAGACGCGTTCCCGGCAGCAGCAAATTTGATACTCGTGGACAACTTCGTGCCTCACCTGTTCTCGCAGGTGGAGGTGAGGAAACACAACACCGTCATCGACAGAATCGATTATCCAGGCATCACGTCGATGGCAGTGGGAACATTGAAATTATCTAAAACGGACGCAGCATACTATCAGGTGGGAGGATTCGAAGCGGGGACGAAAATATCGACGAGAAGTCACAGGGTGCTCTTTCCCATGCGTCTGCTTCCGGGATTCTTCTCAGACTACAAGGAGATCATGTGGAAGGAAGGACTGAGAATCACATTTCGAAGAGCGGCCAACGATAACGACGTACTGATGCGATACAGACGGTATCACGCAACTGTCCAACACTTTACCCGAAGCAGCCAAATGCGTCATCCGGAGCATGGAGTTGAGAATGCCGATCGTGGAATACGAAACGAACTACGCCCTCAAGTACAAAGCGGAGATCTTGAAAAGTCCACGTGTGCCCATTCATTTTCACGGTTACCAGTGCGTACAGAAAATAGCGTCCGGAAGTCACATGGAATTCGATGTGACGACGCAGTTCAACAACATACAGTTCGACATGCCAGATTTCATCATTGTACTCTTTCAGACCGGGAGGGACAAGAATGAGGAAAAAGATTCCAGCAAATTCGACGACTGCAAGATCAAAAACGTTTATTTGAAGAATGGCAGGAACGAAGTGTTCCCGCGCGAAAATTACATCCTCCAAAGATGATTATCTAAAACTTTACGAAGCGTATTCTGCTTACAAGCGCGTGACCGAGAGAAACGTGGACATGTACTACACGCCTAGCGAATTCATAACCCACAGGCCGATGTTCGTCATCAATACGACGAAGAGGAATTAGGTGGTAGTCAACGATCGAACCAACATCAGGGTCGTCTGCGAGTTACACGACGCGCTGCCCGAGGACACCGTGTGCAGCGTCATCCTGGTCGCCGAGAAGTCTTTCGCGTACGACGTGAAGAACGAGAGGATCACTGAGCAGTTTTAAATATCGCCTTCAGAACAGTCGCTCTAGATGATATGGAAGTTTCCACGGCAGAGAGCTTTCGGATTATAAAGGGATGCGAGGTGGCGTAATCCGCATCCGAAAAATAGTCCCCCATTCCAATTGTCTGAACTGAACATCTTCCCCCGTTTTTTTTCGATGAAAAGCCAGGAAGTACTCTTCCGCCTCTCCTATATTTGTTCAGTGAACACGAAGAGATTTTTTCCCCCTTCACGCAGCACAGTCGATTTCAAATACCGCTACAATACCATTTTTTTTTTGCATCATGAGGAGAAAAACATTGTAGCAGGGGACCCAAAAACATCGTAGGGGAGAGGTCCCGTTAGGTCGTAGCAGTGGGGGGCCACACATTGTAGAAGATCGCACAAGAGAGTTTTTTTTTTTAAAAAAAACATCGTATATTAGGTCGTGGCAGATTACGCTGAGAGCAGAAGCCTATATATTAGCAGGTCGTAGTAGATTACACTGAGGGATCTTACAGTAAGAGGAGACAGACTTATATGTAAGTCATTTCAAAAGTAGGTCAATGGGCGAGGTAGCATAAGAGCAAAATTTGCTGGAGATAAAAAATAGCTTAAAAAGTGAGGCCAGAGCTTTTTCTGTCCATTTTTTTCTTATTGTAGGTTAGTTTAGTCCGTAAAACGTCGTAAAATAAAAAGTAGGTCCCAGAACGTTGGGTTCCACCTACTCTCTAAAGTAGGTCAAAGCACGTAGAGGCTCTCGTGTAGTTTAGCACGTAATAAAATGAATAGGTTAAGTTATATCACGTAAGATCGTGGCATTCGTACCATGTATGAGTGGGAAAAATTGAAAATATTACTAAAACATCGCTAAACGCTAAAACATCGAAAAAATATTGTCAAAATATGTCAAAAACTGATATTTAATTGATAAAAAAAGAGGATAAAAAAGGACTCGTACCAAGTATGACTTAGAAACCATAAGTTTACACTACTTATATATATATATATATATATATATATATATATATATATATATATATATATATTGAAGTTCAAATGCAATCATTCCGAAGAAGGATAAGTTTGTAGAATGATGTAGTCTCGTTTATAATACATATATTATTACATATGAATAAATAGCATATTACTGATATTTTGTTAACTGTTACCATTTTTCTTTAATTATCCGTCAAAAAGTGTATAAAATGTCATTATCGTTCAATGAAGAAGGACGAGAAAAAAATAATATTTCATATTGTATCTTATATTTGTATCGTATAGTATCTTAATCATGTAGAAAAACTTGTTAATATATCTGAAAGTTAATATACTTACACACAACAAACTATCGAATATTTGCAGAGCCACATGTGAACATCAGTTTGGTGTATGTAGATGGAACGGAGTCCATTTCAACTGCTGCGAGGTAATTGAAAGAGTTATCACAGCATACGGCGTGTGCTACATGTTTAACTCCGTTCAGTCGAGGTGAGATAAATGTGTCTTTAACTGTGATCTTTGACACAAGTCACTGGGCATTTGTTTGTTCAAATTATTGGTTCATATCAAGATCCAGGATCTTAAAGGGAAGATTTTTTACATTCTCAACAAGGATAATGCAATATATAAACACAGTGATAATTATCTTCCACCAACAAGATTACACGATTTTGACTCAACTTTTCCCCTTGTTTAAGCCAATGATTCCTATATTCCATTTTAAAATATTTTTTTCTGGTTCATTTAATAACAATTTTTTGAACCTACATTATTTTCTCCGCCTTTTTATAAACATCTTCCTTACTCACTTAATTGAAAAGATATCAATAATTTTGTACGACTGTTCTTTCCCGTTCCAGTTCAAGTTACTGTCTATTTTGTACAGTTTATATGAAACAAAGGACAAACGTCCTCTACCTTCACTTCCCTCCATTGCAGCTTGGAGTACGTTGCTACAATTGTTGAAACAATGCGTTTTGTGCATAACCCGAATCAAACAAATTGTAAGCGGCACGCCTCTTGGGTTGAAAGTGTACTTATCTGATAGATTTAAGCTTTTATTGTAATTTTTTTTAGAAAAATTGTAAACTTACCTCTGTGAAAATATTAAGCAATTCCAGGTGCAAGTGGCAGCAATCTTTGAATTGATGTGAGCTTTTGCAATAAAGATTTCATCGAAAGAGATGGTAAGACTATACGCCGTACTTTACCTTCAAAAATGTTAATGAATGAGAACTATAGTTTATTTTTGCACAACACTAAAAATAATGTTCCAATTGAAAGCACAATAAGGAACGGAATACATAAATACGAAATATAATGTATTTCTTTTTATATATGAATGGTAAATATTACGCTTTTATTTAATAGAGTATATTTAGTGGAGTGCAAAAAGCTTGTAGTTCTTTTTCGGCAATATTTTCGAACTTTTGCTGTACTTTTTTGAGAATTTTTCTCCCTTTAAAATCCAATCTCTAATCATTACGAATACATATTCAAAGTGTAAACTCATATCCAATTTAGGTTACCATGATTCCTTGTATAATTACTGCTATGACATAGCATTATGTGAATCATTTCCCACAAAATATACATCTTATGATTAACAACTGAAGCTATTTGACATACATTAATGATTTTTAAATAACACCCTAGACTTCTAAAATCCGAAGGTTTATGGCTGAGGGAACACAAACAACCCACCTGTCCCTATCTTGTGTAAGATCAATCCAACCTTTTCCGCACTTAACGATTTCCTTTAGGTTCATCTGAAAGTAATCAACCATCTTCGACTTGATCTTCCTTCTGATATCTTACCATCAGGTTTCTGAACCAGAATCTTGTAAACATTTATTACTTCTCCTATTCGTTCAACATCGACTTCCACATGAGTCATCTTGATTGAACCATTCTAATAATATCTTATGATGAATACAAACTATGTAGTTCTTTACTTCAAACCATCTCCACCCTGGCCTCCCCGATGTCGCAGTATTAGAAAGATCGCCTTGTAATCAAGGGGTCCTGAGTTCGATACCGGTGTAGGCACATAGTGGTAAGGATCACACTTTAAAAGTAGGCCTGATTCCGATTACCCATAATGTGCATAAAGTGGACTAAAGTGGACATAAACCAAATCAATCAAACAAAATCAAACCTTTCCACCCTACTGTTTCCTCATCCACTTTAAGTCCAAATATTTTGTAGTCATTATATTTGCAATACACTCAACTTATGTCCCTCTTTCAATGACGAAGTTTCTCACCAATATAAAACTATTTACAAAATTACGGTTTTGTATATTTTTGCTTTTAGCTTCTTAGATGTTATACGAGAAGATAAAAGTTTATGAAAATAAAAGTAACGCGGATTTCCAGAATAAAATCTGCTTTTTCCTCTTCATTATATTTTGCATTTGTATAGTATTGGTTCTAACTACTTGAATTTGTAATCTGACACAAACGGGTTGTTATCAATAAATACATTTTCATTATTACCTAACACTTGGTTTCGGCCTGTAAGCAGGTACTAAATATTTTTTTTTCAAACTTCCGAACCTATATGTTTAGCTGCTTTAAATCCAAATACAGGGTGTCCCACGAACGGCGCAAATGGGAATTAAGAGTGGCGTTACTTTGTAACCGGAACCTGTACATACATACGTCAAACACCAAATGTTAGCCCTGTCCAAGTAGATATTTTTAAACATAGAAACAACAAACGGGGTGCAGTGTTGTTCATGCAGTGTTGCCAAATGTAAGTGAAAGTGTAAATTCATTTTTCCACAAAGCATGAAAAATTGCATGTCAAGCATTCGTACGGAAATTTGGACGTCTATTTCCACCTTGGGTTGATGGATTATTTTGTCATCTATAGTTCAGAGAAGAAAACTGATCGTTTTCGCGAATAGCCAATCCAGAAATGCCTCGTAAAGGCGTACCGTTTCAAATGGGTGTTTTAAAAAAAATATGAGGTACAGTGGCAACACTGTTAATGTTTGAAGGCAACAAAGGTGTGTTTAGTGATGTTCTATGACATGGACATACTGGAAACGGGAAAAAGAGAAAATGAAAATGATGGTGAAAAAATGTGACTTATCTACTCCTGGCAACCATGCAATGCGCGTAACAGGCAGTGTAGCTTTACAAAAGATGTTGAAAATGACAACCATTTTCGCTGAGACATTCATCAACACGTTTTATCATGTTGGAAGCAACTTTATGCAAGGTTGATTGGTTTGTATTGTTAATTGCTGTACAAATGGTTATTTTTAGATCATCAAGTGTTCTTGGGTTATTAATGTAAACTGTTTGTTTCAAATAACCCCAGAGAAAAAAATCTGGAGACGTCAGATCCGGGGAGCGACTGGGCCATACGTTTTTGCTTCTAATGTGATCGAAAAAAAACGCTGTCAACATGTCTAAAGTTTCATTAGACGTGTGACTTTTTGCGGAGTCTTGTTGAAACCAACAATCACGTTCATCACGTTCCAACAGAGAAATAAACTGTGTGATAATGTCACGATAAAATATTCCGTCAACTGTTGTGTTGAAAAAAATGGACCAATTATTTTTCTCCGCGAAATCGCGCACAACACACCGATCTTTTGTGGATGAAATGATTGTTCATGTAACAAATGGGGATTGTTACTTGACCAGTGTCGAGAATTTTAACTGATGACATATCCATTTAAGTGAAACCATGCTTCATCCGTGAATAAAACATTATCCAAAATATTCACACCATTGTCTCAGATAAAATTTCTAAACCACTGGCAGAATCTTACACGTGCACCTTTGTCTGCTTACTTCAGTTCTTGCACAGCCTGTACCCTATATGCACGTAGGTGCAATTGTTTTATCGATCGGTGAGTTGTTGTTTTCGATACACCTGACTGTGCAGCAAGTTTACGAACAGATTTCTGGGAGATTGTGATATTCTCTGCTCCACATCCTGCAGCACACCTTGTGTCAAAACTGGTGGTTGTCTGTGGTAATGCTTGTCATTAACTGATTCTGTTTCACGAAATCGGGAAACAAGTCGATACATCGTCGAATTTTTTGGAACAATGTTATTCGGATATTCCTCGCGACACACAGTTTTTACACTAGCGTTCGATTTTGAACAAAAATAATGTTCCAAAATGAACACCCTCTCTACCAAAGATTACTCCATTTCACAGAACAATTCTAATCTTCCCCTACGAACAATGCGAAATGCACGGCTCAAAAAGTTCTGAGTACACAACTAACTGATTCTTTTGTTCTCGTTCGGTTCGCGCTCTTATCGCATTGCATGTTTGCCACAAGTAGGTAAGTCAAACTTTTTTCACCATAGTTTTCATTTTCTTTTTTTCCTGTTTCCAGTATTTCCATGTCATAGAACATCACTACACACACATTTTGTTGCCTTCAAACATTAACAGTATTGCCACTGTACCTCATATTTTTTTTAAAATACACCCATTTGGAGTAGTGTGATTTGTGGTACTACTGGCTCGATAAATGATGAGCCCGTCTCAGGCAGATTTGGCTACACTTAAAACAGGCTCAACATGCCCATAAGAGCTTTTTGCTCAAGTGTGGAACCCTGCCTAATCCAAGATTTTTGTGAAAATGCCCTCGGGAAGTTCCCGTGAAATGATGACCCCTCTCAGATTGATTTGACTACACTTATAAAAGGCACTTCTGTGAGATTGTTGTCCATAAATTTGTTAAAAATATGCCCCTCTTGATATTTTTTTTGGATACACTTAAAACTAAGAAAAGATGCTCATAAGAGCTACCCACACACACACACATATTTACTTCCGGTTTAAGTCAATTGGGCACCAGGCTCAACTTGTATATCTAGTATTAAGATAATGTAATTCTTCTAGAATTGCTCTGTGACTCTCTCATTTCTTACATCATAAACATATGATTTTTCACCTATGAGAATAACACTACATATGGTGTCATCAGGGAGTGTATCGAGGAATTCACAGATAATTTTAATGTTTGTCCTGTCATTAACCACAACTTGTTTCCTTTTTGAAGTGTTGATGACAAACATGGGTCTCTGTGCTTTGAATTCATCTGGTGTGTAATACATGTCAGTATTGCCAGTAGTGACCCTTTTGTATGCTGTAAATGCTTCATATAATTTAAGGAAATCATCCTTGGACATGTTTAAATTATAATTTTCTCTGGGGAACACCTCATTTCTGTAATTTTTAAGATAAATGTTCTTGATGTTGCAGTTATCAAATTTACTTGAATTTTTTCTTATTATTGTGTCTTCCAGTCTGAAACAGTACCACCACAAAATCCGGCATGTCATATTGTATACTGGAGAATGAATTTGTAGCATCAAACTCATAATAAGTACCAGCGGCAGGCTTCTGTACACATTGATATGTATAAAATTGTAAAGGAACCTGTGGAATTTTTATTGTATCTGCTTTGTATTTAAGAGAATAACTGGCTTCATATCCAACAACTGGGATTCTTAGCTCCATAGTCTGAATAATGCATTTGCCTTCATCAGGTAGGGTATTGGGCAGAGCTTCCCCTGTAGAGTTTAATGTGCTGTACCTCATCAAAGCATTATTATCATTGGCAGCTCTTCTAAATGTGATTCTTAAACCACCCTTCCACATAATATCTTTGTAATCTGAGAAGAATCCTGGCAACAGGCGCATAGGGAATAGTACTGTGTGGCTCTTAATTATAATTTTATCACCAGCCTCATATCCACCTATTTTGTAGTAAGAAGCCTCGGTTTTGGATAATTTTAGTGTGGCCAAAGCTGTGGAGGTAATGCCGGGATAATCCACTCTGTTTATAACAACACCATGCTTTCTGATCTCAATTTCATAGAACAGATGCGGCACAAAATTGTCTACCTATCTTATATTTGAATTTGCCGGATAATCTGTACCATCGAGCTTTACAACATCAATTTTGATGTATAGATCTGCTCTGTGGGGGTGTATAAAGCCATCCCCTACATCAAGATCAACCTCAATCTCTGTGTTGGGTTGATTTAAATTTGCAAATGTCCTCCTGTTTGGGGGGAATGATTTTAGCTCATAACTCACAATATTTTCCATTTTTTTGTATGTATTTTTATTTAAATATTAATTTCTATGATTGCAGTTGTTGTGGCTCCAGCAAAATCAACTAATTCTTCTTTTTCATTAGTGACCATGAACTCAATGTTATCTATTCTATTATGGCACACAGGAAAATATAATGTTGGGGATGGAGTGTAGATGATGGGCTCCATAAATTCAGAGTTAGGTTTGAATGTTGCAATGATGCCAGTTTGTTTGTGAGTGCCTATGCCATTTCATTTGGTGATCATACCCTCGGCCACATTACAGTGAATATTTAGAGTCTCTATGGCTAAGAATTTAGGTATATTAACAGCAGTGTGTTTGATGGCCGGTTCAAGTTTTGTGTTGTTCTCAAAGCCTAACAGCTCTCCTATAGTACCCAGATCCACTGTTTCTGTAGCAGATACAATCTCTACTCTGTGAGTGACAGAATTTTGAGTTAATACTATACCTCTGGGTAATTGAGCATTTAGAGTGGACAGATTATATTGCCCTGGAGTGATGACAATTTTTTGATCCCCTACTGCAATTTTGTTGTTGTGGTGTGTAATATTAGGGATCAAGTACATGCCATAAAATGCTCTGAGAGCTATTGTTTTGGGATACACTATATCATCATGTAATCTAAGTTTCAATATTGAATTTTGGCTGGTGAGATGGAATACCCCCATGATGTTTTAAATACTACAAGGCTTTTTGAAAATCTTCAATTGATGGTTTATTTTTTTTGAGACAGATATCTAAGAACAGATAAACACAAATATCCACAATTAACATCTTTGAAATTTTGAACACGGGCATTATTGTAATAAAGATTAGCTGATTTCAGATATTTTATTAAATTTTCAGGTGGAACACCTCCAAATGAATCAAACACAAATGCCTCATTGTTTAAATATTTAAGATAACAGATCCAGTGAGTGCTCTGATTTTTGTACTTATCCAAATTAACAATGCCACGCTCTTTGTTGAGTGGTTGTTCTGGTAAAGAATCAGAAATGTACACACCACTAAAATTTTTGATGCCCAGTGGCTTGATTAAAGCTTCAATATCTTGGTTTGTAAGCGGCTCTTGTTTTTTTAAACTTATTCATGGCTCTCTTAACACATTTGCCTTGTTTCTCCATGGCCAGGTTATGGCGCTTCAATTCATCTAATTCTGCCTTATTCTTCTTGGCATCTATTACTGTTTTTGCTATGGCAGCTGATCCCCCAGCCAAGCTCCCAACAGCCCCAAGTGCTGCTAAGATGGCCGGGATAGTAAATATGAAACCCCCCACATGTGATTTTGTTCTAGATTGTTGTAATTTTTTTAATTGGGGGTACTAAGCAACAATTTCATACCATGGCCCTTGGCAATACATGAAATTTTTTTCTTGCGCTGCTTTTTGGTTAAAAGACTATCAATAGTTTTAAGAGATTTAAGACATGCATAAGGTATTTGATACATAACACCTTTGGCCTTCATTCCAGGTTTATTATATATACATATTCACAGCCCCACCCCAGTTTTTGTTTGGTGTTCATAGTTATGGTGGTCCCCAATGCTGCTATTCTCTCACTCAAAGAAGCAACTTTGCTTACAAATCTACCAAATGCAGCCTCTTCTAATTTCTTGTCTGCAACATGTCTCTTGTCAAGATCAGAATGTGTGTTGTATGCTATGTCATGGTCTCTACAAGCAGCATCTAGGGGATTAACACCAGGGTCCCCTCTGTTTAATCTATGGTCCAATTTTGTACCGGGACCACAATACTGATAGCCTGGAATATGTAGTTCAAATGGCAGCTTGTTTATAATGTCATTAACCAACCCCCGACCCTCAGAAATATTCCAAAATTTAGGTGGTAGAGTATTAATAATTGTTATAAGATATCCAATCCCCTTAGTGTCATTCACTATAAAATTAGACAATTTTGTGCTTATCATGTCCATAATTCCAACCTTTTCATTGTAAAAATTGTGGTTGCCAGCATTTTCCTCCCCAGCTATCACCAATAACCTATCTACAAGTTTCCTGACATCATCAACCCAGACAAATTCTTTAGGTAGGGTGTTGTATTGTTTGATTCCACTGCCTGTCTTAATTTGTGACCATATGGGCTTGATTAAATTGTTGTATTTTGCTCCACTGCTAGACTTGACTCTTTTTTGTGTGGGATCATTGTTCTGGTATAGAGCATCTGATTTTATTAATATTTCTTTGTAATGCTCATAATCTTGATCTGTATAGCTGCCAGGCCTTTTCCTAGTCATCAGTTCCCACAACCCAGGTGTGCCGGGATATTTAACAAAACCACCTTTTTCTCCAAGATGAGATTCTGAATATACAATCAGATCATCTCCCATAAATGTTACTCTGAAATTGCCAATTCTATGTATGATGCTACCATCACGCTCTGTGTCAGCATATAAACCAAAAACCTCATCTTTGTTGTCTTTAGGTGTGCTTAAATATTTTTGAGCAAGAAGACCCAATTCAATAGGATCCTGACTAGCTTCAATTATTCGAGGAGCAACAGGACTAGGTGTATGAATACTGGAAAGTGGGGTGATTGGATAATCTAATATGTTCCTTGCAGCTACAGGTACAAGCTCTGTGATCAAATTTTGATTTTGCTCTGTAACAGTTTTGATATTTTTACCTAATTCACTAATAGCATCAATAATAGGCTGTTCTGTTTGTTTGTGTTGTTCATAAATTCCTCGGTTCTCTGATTTCCATCCCTCAAATCTTTTTACGAGATAATCTCTTAATTTAAGATCATCAATGATTGGCCTTTTCATGGTTATTTATATATGTTTCAATGTCTAGAAAATTGTTGATTTTATTACTGTATTTGCCACTATTGGGTTTTCTTGTCATATCAATTGTGACAAACCCATAACTGTTTTGATTCCAGCACCTACTGCAAAACTTGGAAAAATCATTGTAGCTCAAGTCCCCACCTACATATTCATCATGTATGTGTTTGAGGTTGGTATGATCTTGATGAAACACACATATAAAATTGCTGTTGTCTCGGATCAGCTGCTTCGGTATTTTTGAAAAAGTCTGTGCCAGGTAGAAGCAATCAATGTTTTTGTGTCGGCCCTGTGTAAAGAAATTTCTAACCTTGCTTTGATTATCCAGTATAATATCATCAAACACAACAACAGAATTATCGAGACATTCATGAAGTGGCTTAACATCTGATTCAAAAGTGGTAATATCCAGTCCATCATATAGCTTCATCAGCTGCTTATATTTTAATTGTACAAGTGCCTGTTTTTCCAGTCTAACCAGTTGGGTGCAAATAAAAAATTATCAATCATTTGTGTAGTTTTACCACAAACTGATGGCCCAACAATAAGACATCTAATATTATCAGGCAGCAACTTGCCATTTCTCTTAATCTGCTGTTCAGGTTCTGGCAGCCTTTTTATAACATCCCAGGTGCTCATATTATCACTTTGTCTGCATCGATCCAGCTGTGTTCTGGAAATCCTAGCCATTTGACAAATAACTTTTTGCCTTTTCTGCGGATGATTTTTTCTATGAGATATGTGTCAGGCTGTTTAGTTTTGCTGAGTTCTTCTTCATAGAATCTGCCTTTGAGAATTTCTCCTCGGTGATCTTTTATTATATATGTGTTAAGGGTCCCAGGTTTAACTTGAACCACTGTAAATAATTCAGTGCTCCAGTTTCTTGTAAAGCCTCTTTTGAATAAGTGCTTATATTTGCTGATTCTTACTTGATCACCCACCTTGTATTTAGCTTTTCTTCTTGTTGGCTGGTATCTAGGATAATAAACAGTCCTGATCAATTTTTGCTCATCAGATGAAGTTACTTCAGAGGGTTTCATGTTGATTGTGGAATGGACCGAGTTGTTATATTTATGTAGAAGTTCTGGAAGAACATTAAACCATTTATAATTACCTTGAAGTGTAAATTGTTTTTATATAAGATTTTTTAGGGTTTTATTGAATCTCCCTACAATTGAGGCTTTGAAATCACTGTAACTCGAATAATGTTGTATTGACTGGCTTTTAATAAATTGTTGGAACACAGAATTATAGAATTCTTTGCCATTATCTGTTTGCAAATAGCGCGGTGATCTTCCACTCTGATTGATGATTGTCCTGAAGGATTCTGTAACACATTTTCCAGTCTTGGATTTGAGTGGCACAGCCCAGGCAAATTTTGAAAATGTGTTTATTACAGTAAGTAGATACTTGTAGCCCTTGTTGATTTTGTCTAAGTTTTTCAGCTGTCCACTTGCCATCTCAATCAAGTCGCTCTGCCATAAATCATCTATGCCTTTTGTGACTACTGGCAGTCTCTTATAATTATGTCTGGCTTGTCTGTGTAATTCATCAACAATAATTTGTCTAGACATAATATGAAAACAAGAATATTGCAACTATGGGGTGTTCAGCAGCTGATACTACAGGATTTTCTAAATATAATTTGTCTCCTATTTGTATATGAAATTCCAGAGAGCCATCATCTTCAGCAAAAGATGTTTCTAATGTATTGGGATCTGTAAAATCCTCTAACTCTACACTGGTGATTTTTGGTTTCTTGTCAGCATTTGTTATTGATAAGGTGGGGTAGTGATGTGCCTGTGGTTGAAGCCAATATTTGATCTTGATTGGTCTCAGTGTGCCCCCGACAAAAAACTGGTAATACAATTGAGCAGGGGACAGCATATATATTTTGCCACCTGGTGTAAATGGTGAATCATATTCTTTGTTGGGGATGCTGTACAATTCAAGAATTACTGTATGTTTTGGATTGTCAATTATGCCGGTTATTTCTTTTTCTGCTGTAAGCAATCTGCTTGTTACAGATTCAAGGTGCTCATTGATGGTCCTAACAACATCATCATGGCCTGGCTTGATTTTTATGTCCACACCAATTTTCTTGTATTGTTGCACAATCTCTTGAAGCTGGGTAGCAATAACAGACAGAGCATTTGCTTGATTGGATTCCATGGTCCCTAGCTGTTGCTTGATATTAGCTACAATTTGTTGCAAATTTTCAATAACTGCCAATTTTGAATTTTGAGCAGTAAGATCATGGACCTGTCTTCTGATATCCTCAAACAGGGCATGCAGTTCATTAATATGTTGATTAGTTGGTTGAGTGGCCACTGTCTGAGTAAATTTGTTTGATCTCTGTCTGGATATTCTTGTTATCTTCTGATTTCAATATGCGATTCACTGCTCTCTTAATATTTTTAAGTTCCTGTGATGTAGGCAGATTTGATACAGTATTTTGCAAAGATTCAAGTGCCAATTTCACATTATTTAATTCAGAAGCATCAGCCACATTTTGCATAGCATTTTGGAGCAGGGCTATATCTGCCTGAGTGGGTGATGATTGTTGTAAAATTTCAAGTTTTGTTTGGATATCATCGATCAAGTGATGAAAATGAGATAGCTCAGATTCAGTGTTGAGGTTTTCAAGTTTGGTGATCTGTTGCTGGACACTGACAAGGGTGTCTACAATACCAGGCAGGCGGGATTCTAGAGATTCTTGTACATTTGTCAAATCACTTTGCACTGCTGCTATTGTACCCTCAAGATGGGTTATGGTACTTTGAATTTTTCCAAAATCTTCATATGTTTCAAGTTGCAGCTTAATGTTGGCAACACTCCGAGTTATTGCACTCAAAGCATCAGAAGATGGCAAGTTGTTCATAAAATTTTCAAGTGTCTCAATTTTTTCTTTAACCTCGGCTATGGCATTGTTCAGAGGGTCCAGATTAGGTATCTCCAGTGATTGAATCTGTTCTTTTAGAATGGAAATCAATAGATCAAAATCTTCTTGTGATTTTATGTTTTGACAATTGTTTGGAGCTGTGTCTGGACATTATTTATCTGCTCTTCCAATTGCTGTTTCAATTGCTCAGAGTTGGTGGCCTGGGTCTTAAATTTGGCTTGAAGAGCTGTTACAGCCTCTTCTAAACTTTGAAAATTATCTAATGTGGCCAAATCAGTATATTTCTGAAGCAATAATTTGAGTTCTGAGTCAATTTTAAGAAGAGGGTCCATGCATTGTGATTGCAAATTTGTAATTTCTAGTTGAAGACTGGCATTGAGTGTGGTTTGTAAAGCTTGTAAATCACTTCTTAATTTCTTGACTCTGACATCAAGCATCAAAATCTCATCACTGTGATCTTCATGTCTTGTATGGCCAAATATATCATTAGGCATTTTGTTTTAGTGGTTATTTATTATCTGATTCTTAATTCTATAAAAGAAGGTATAAGCTTGTCATATGATCCCGGGACCTCAATATATAAGCAGTCACCAGCAGAAACAGTATATACAGTGCCAGAAATCATGTTTGAGTGCTTAATTCTATAAATACTTCTCCCTATTGAAATCTTGACATTACCCTCAGGGGTTGTAATAAATTGCAATTGACCACCTACAGGTAATTGGTAATGATTTAAATTATTGTTGAATATGTACAATGTTTTACCTGTTTCATCATCAACATCTGTAAGTATGCTCTTCAGATGAATAATTAACATAGCACTTAGTTTAGATATCATATCAGAAGAGGGTTGTGGTGTTGGCAGGTCCATAATAGCCTGTTTTTTGAACCCAAATAAGTTCATAGGCATGTTTATTTATTTCAAATCATGCTCTATAATTGGGCATTGTTTGCCACTTTTCAAATCACAATAACCCCATGGTAGAGTATGTATGCCACATTACAAAATGCATCTCTTATCATCATGTGGGTCCATAGCCACTTTTCTTACAATATTGCTATTCAACAAGTGATCCACACTCTGAATTCTGGATTCTGATGTTCTGATTGTGCTACATGATTTGAGGCAATTTTTGTAATCTTCAAATTCAAGCTCTTTGTCTACAGTCACTCTGCCAATGCCCTTGGCCTTTTTGGCAACAGCGCCACTACATGTTTCAAAACTGTACATCTTGGCCCTTAACCCATCAAATGCCACAATAACATCACCAAGTGTCTCATCTTTTAACTTGCCAGGCACTTTTTTGTTGTGCGGTTGAATCTTTGTATGTTCACTGGTATCAAAATATTCAAGCAATGCAGGCTGTGACATATCTTGATAAACATCTTCTGTCTGAATATCAAGAATGAAACTATCTGTGTCCATGTACATCAGTTTTACACGATCCTTATAAAAGGGCTTCAACACATCATAATACAATTTTAACATGTGTAATTTGGCCAATTCCAATATCACAGCCCCTACATAAATAGGCTTATCAAACTTAATCTTTGTTTTTTTTTTCATATTGAAAAGTGCCATATTCTCATCATAAATTCTTCTGTAATTGAAGTTGGGCTTTGCAATCAATTTTTTGCTCCGGCTGGGGTCAGTAATTATTTTAACATCAATATGTTTTCTGTCATTTTCAATTGTTTTGCAATACACTGAATTGACCATCAATTTAAACAAAGTTTTATCAAATTGGCTCAATGCAGATGTTCGAAGCTCTGTGTTTGTATCAATATATGGCTTCAGCCATCTTGAGTGCCTGAACCTCAAAACTTTTCCCATTTTGGTCAGTTGAACACCATGATTCATCAGGAACTGGCGGTTTTTGTAATATATGACATAATCCTGTTTTGGCTCGAGAGTCATCATCAATTTCTTCTGTTTAGAGCCAGGTGAACACTTAACCTCAGGAATTGGGGGCAGATCATAAAATATGTTGTGTAAATCATCAGGAATTGTCAGATCAACCTCTAGGAACAGGCCATAGTTACTGTCATCAAAATCCTTAAGATCTTCAATGTTGAAATCTTCAACCCACTCAAGCCCTGCATATGGCAATTTATCCATCATAGCATAACCATAGAGGCTGTTGGCATCTACATACAATATATAATTTGATGGCAGTGCTGGATCATAATCAGGAATATATTTGTTATTTGCTCTGGCATATCTCTGAGAGCATTGCACCATGCCCCCTCTTATACATTGTTCCATAAACAGATACATATCTTCATCCTGGATCAGATCCAACTGCATTTAATGTTCAAAAACATTGCAGACCATGCTAGGCCCGGAGCACTGTAAAAATACATTGGATCCTGCTTATAATTTTCCATGGAAGATTTTCTAAATGCCTGAAGTATATCAGCTAGGAGAGTGACATCAAATTTTAAATAAGCCTTGTGATAATCACCAAATGTCTGGCATTTTAAATTGTTCCACATCAATTGGGCATGGTGATAATCTTCATCAGTTATTCCAGATCCTCTGATTTTGCTGTAAAACTCTTGTTGTGGTGGCAGAGAACACTCATCAAATTTAGAAAAATCTGTAACATAATCATATGGATATACACCCTTCCGCCTAATTAATTTCAGGTCCTGATTTGGAAACAAAGCACATGTGATTTTGAATTGATCATCAGATAATTGAGTGGCCAGTGTAGCCAGGCTAGCAGACAGAATTCTGTATGAATCAAGAAATCTTAAGTGAATAGGAACAACATTAACTTTAATTATTTTGCTAATGGCAATATATTTCTCATTATTTTGAGATAAAATATTTAAATTCTGCTTGTCAAACCCCTCGTACCTGATCAAATGATGAAAATCATAATTGGATGCACCATGGCAAAATATAGGGATAAATTTTGGTCTCTGGATCTTAATATTACAGCTATTACACAGGGCCATTAAGAATTTACCATCTGTATGAGAATGGTGATGAACCTTGATATTTGTATCTGAAAATTCAGAATCACATACCGGGCATTTTTCTGCATTGTTGAAATCTTCAATCTGTTTCTCTGTTAAAGGCAACATGGGTTTTGATTTTAATAATACATTAGATGCTATGTCATGGCACTCATTTTCTATTGTAAGTGCAAATTTTTTGATGGCATCTGCTCCCATGTATAAATCTTCTTTACTAACAACACCATCCTGTACAATCACATAACAAAAACTAGAAGGTTCATGTAACTGGTATGATGTAATTGAAGGTTCATCAGGATCTGGGCTACAGAATGCAACAGGTTTGAGATTTGATTCAAAATCACAGACTATATATGCTGGTTGTTCCAACAAGGCTTCAAATTTTTTGAATTTGGCATTTTCACTTGGATTAGGCATCACCTTATGAACAGGTTTATGGTTGCCACAGTATTTCAGATGCTCAATTAACTTGTTTTTAGCAATTTCTGCATTCTCTTCACAAACACCATTTACCATTTTTCTACCATCAAATACAATTAAACATCTTCTGCACAACTTGAATATTGTATGAGTTTTGTCTAGTTGTGTTTTGACTAAAGCTTCAAGATTATGTATCAGAGTGTAATGACATGTGCCATCCTCTTCAATTAAGAGCAGATCAATCGGAACAGCAGAATCATCATCAAATGTACTGATTCTGAGAGGTGCTATCAAGCAATTGCCACGGCCAGTAGAACAAGTAAATACATTAATACATAATTGTTTACCATTAATATCCCTGGGTTTTTTTTTCAAATTTATCAATATTCTGAACAGACATTGGATATTCTATGCCCTTCATTGCTTCATCAAGATCATTTTGATGCTGTTTATAATAACTTATTCTCTCAGGGTTCCTTGAAACTGGATACAAAGCAGCTAAAATACACCACAAAAAGCATTTGCCATCATTATTTTTTATATTAAGCACAGCTTGTTTTTTTTAATATTGGCAGGTAATGGCACATAAGTGGAACCTTGTAATGGGCTGAATTCAGAAATATTAACATATAACTTGTGTGGAGATCCGCATAGGCTCCATCCAGACTCTTTTGCTGCAAATTCAGAGTGTTTAATATTCAATTGATCTATCAAACTGCTTATTATTTTGTCTGAATTTGCATTTGAATATATAGGTACAGTTTCTGTTATGTGGGGCTGTGTAAATTTTGTGCCATTTGGCTTCTTATATTGTGTAAACAATTTGAGGGACAGCTTATAAGAGCCATTTTGTGCATTTAGAATTGCCTGCACATCTGGATTTATACTGTTCAAAAAATTCTTAATGTCACATCTTGGCTCTGATTTAAAACAGTGATCCCTTAATTGGCCGTTAAAACTGCTATGGATAGGTGGTGCATGGCGTTGCTGCTTTACTGCTCTAGCATTAACACGTGCTTCATGCTTCCTTTTCAGACCAGATGTAGATGGTTGAGGGGGCAATGTTGATGACTGTGCAGAGCAAGTACATTTATGTTTATAAGTAAAGTATTCCATGCTATATTTTCTATGGCATTTAGGGCATATTTTTGTGGGAGTTCTGCATTTGTCTGGATTACTATTCCTTTGATGCCTGGCCCAATTGGGGCTGGTTATATTCTTATTGCATTGATTACAATATTTTTGATTTGGCATTTTTGTTGTTGTTTATTATAAAAGATTTCCTGGGGTCCGAATCAAAATTCTATTCTTAATAAAAAATATCTGTTGGGTTCAGCAGTGTGATTTGTGTGTTTGTGTTTGATGTGTGTTTGTGTGTGTGTGTGTGTGTGTGTGTGTGTGTGTGTGTGTGTTTTTGGCTTTGCTATTTATATAAAATTTCTTGGGGTCCAAATCAAAACTTTATACTTAATAAACCTATGACAGATTGTTAAAAATTCTGTATATTAAATCAAATAGATTTGTAATTCAATTTATACAAATCTGCAATATTTTTGTGTTTAAAAAATATAAGCAGCACTGCATCAACACACCCTTACTCTTCAACAACTCTCACAATATTGGCTGATATGCAATGCAAAATTTCTTTATATAGCCTAAGCACAGACCGCATTGAAAATATTTGAAACAATAAGCCAATCAGAATATAACACATCATCACATTATGTCATAACCAACCAATCAGAAAACAACACATGTCTAATAATTTGTTGCAAAACATGATGCAATATAAATAAACCAGAAATAGGCCACAAGTGGACCGGAAGTGGACCGGAAGTGGACCGGAAGTGGACCGGAAGTAAATGTGTGTGGGTGTGTGTGGGTGTGTGTGTGTGTGTGTGTGTGTGTGTGTGGGTAGCTCTTATGAGCATCTTGGCTTAGTTTTAAGTGTATCCAAAAAAAATATCAAGAGGGGCATATTTTTAACAAATTTATGGACAACAATCTCACAGAAGTGCCTTTTATAAGTGTAGGCAAATCAATCTGAGAGGGGTCATCATTTCACGGGAACTTCCCGAGGGCATTTTCACAAAAATCTTGGATTAGGCAGGGTTCCACACTTGAGCAAAAAGCTCATATGGGCATGTTGAGCCTGTTTTAAGTGTAGCCAAATCTGCCTGAGAGGGGCTCATCATTTATCGAGCCAGTAGTACCACAAATCACACTACTATTTGGACCGGTACGCCTTTACGAGGCATTTCAGGATTGTCTATACGCGAAAACGATCGGTTTTCTTCTCTGAACTATAGATAGCGAAATAGTCCACCTACCCAAGGTGGAAATTGACGTCCAAATTTCCGTACGAATGTTTGACATGCAATTTTCCATGCTTTGTGGAAAATAAATTTACACTTTCACTTACATTTGGCAACACTGCACCCCGTTTGTTGTTTCTATGTTTAAAAATATCTACTTGGACAGGGCTAACATTTGGTGTATGACTTTTGTATGTACAGGTTTCGGTTTCAAAGTAACGCCACTCTTAATTCCCAGTTTCGCCGTTCGTGGGACACCCTGTAGAGTTATTTCTAATTTTAATAATATAATTCCCTAGTAAGTCTACATCACCTAAACAGGCTAAGAACTGAGTCACACCGTCTACTTTTTTTCCATCATTAGCTTATTTAACCTTCCTAACAGCATATTCTAATGCAAAGCAAAAGAAGTATTAGAGAAATGCATCTCCCTGTTTTTAACCCAGTATGTGTTGTAAATTGGTCAGATATATTAATACTCATGCGAATTTTACTTTATTTTTCATTATTGCTTACTTTTATTACATTAACAAACTATTCAGGTATTGCAAATTGAACTAATATATCTTATAATATATCTCTTTTAACCGAAGCATGAACCTTTCAAAAATCAATGAAGACCTGATAGGCATTTACAATCAGTTCCTAATTTATCTCACGTGTCTGTCTAATGTGAAAAATATTGATACACAGTTGATCTGTTACGTATAAATCTACACTCAAAATCACCTATAATTTAATTAGCATTCTAGTTAAAAGAAAGCTAAATAATATTTCATATGATGCTGAGAAGCAGAGAAATTAAACTGTAATTATTGATGTTTGCTTAAACATATTTTTTAACACAGGAAGAAGAATCGATTCTTTCCACTGTTGAGGAATTTCTTCTTTATTCCTTATTACAAATATTAATTTATTAATTTGATCAAGTAATGAATTCCAAACATTCTTTTTAACTCAACTTGTATTAAAACAATGCAAGTGATTATTTAATTGATAGTGCCTTAATAGCATATGCAACTTCAATACATTTAAGTTATGTAACTAAAATTATAACACCATTACGCCTTTTTCCATGATATGAAAATCTCGCTATGCTGACCAAGGCAGATTTTTTTGTAAAACACAAACTTAGCTTAACATTTCAAACTTATTGCAAGGTCTTCTTTAGACTATGTACCAAGTACAAATAAGATATGGTACAAAACACTAAGATTGATACACAAAAAATCACTCCCCTCCAGACATAAGATATTAGAAAGTTGTTTCTGGAACATTCCAGCAGGTTGGCTTCCCTTGTCAACTGTACGTTCACATGACAGACGATTTAGCTATACATTTATTTCATCTGGATAGTGGTTGGACTCTTTATACCACTACCATTTCCTTTCGTTATTCATTCCTCCTCCTTCTACTCTCCTCTTTTGCTCTTGTCCATTGCACTATATGTAACACCTTCTTCCATACTTTGTTTATCTTGACTCCCCCATTCCAGTTCATTGTGTCTGCTTTTCCTATCTTCTGTATTTCCTTGGTCTCTTTCCTTCTTCTCACTAGTAGTTTCTTCTCCCTTCCTAACTGATAAGCCTCATCCCACACTATGTGATGTCCTGTTTCTCTCGTGTTTTTTAAAAATCGCATTTTCTCTCTCTTAAGCCGTACATCATCCCTATGTAGTTTCAACCTGTCTCTCAGCCTGTTTTTGTTTGTACTGTGTGCACACTCTGAGATTCCTTACACTATACTTCGTAGATAATCTTTTCCTCTTCCTTTTCTCTGTTTTACCTTTCTTGATTCAATTCTTTTCTATTTTTAAGATGCTTCGCCCTTCTTTCCAGTAAGTTTTAATACTTGCTTTCCTAAGCACTTTTCATATCTATTCTGTAGTCTTCTCCATACTCCTTACTCCAAACCTCCTTTTTCTTCTTTCTCTTCCTTTTCTCCCCTGCAACTATTATTTCTTCTTCTGTTCATGTCCAGTCTATCCTCCATCTGGTATCCATTCTTTTAATTTGTTTCAATAGGATATTTATTTTGCCTTCTATATTACATTCTTTCGTGCATATTTTCTAGATTCTGTCCTCCATATTCTTTACAAAATTTGTTTTTGAAACCTCACAAACATCACTTTTTTGTGGCAGAATACCCCTGCAGCACATTTTTTCTGATGCCAAGCGGTTTCAATTTCTTGTCCTCCCTTCCTTATCATCAAAATATCAAGGTAGCTTATCTACTCTTCTTCATCTATTTCCAGTTCCAGCAATATCTGTCTTTCTTCATCTTATATTTTTTTTGGCAAGTATGTCGAGCTGCCTCTTCGTTCTCTTCCATATTCCAAAACACTGGTCTACATATCTGCAAAACAGAATTAATTTGTCACCTCCATTTTGACCACTTTAATTTCCCGTTGATTCATAACAAATTCAGGCATTGCTGAGCTTAGGCTAGAACCTATATTCAGTCATTCACTCATTATAATTTATTTTGTCCACCATTTTACTGCAACCGATATTACAAATGGTTTCCTGCACCTTCACTATCATTTCACTATCCCATTCTGCTATAATTTCTTGTTCCATTCTCTTTTCAACAATGTCCAAAACTTGTCCCCTCTTGATGCATGGAAACGTACTTTTCACGTATTACTTAAACATTGACGTCTTCATCTACAACTTAAGTCCTTCTATGAGGTCCACCTCTTGTATACTGTTCTACACTGCTCTGTGTTTTATGTTTCACTAACAGTTCCATAACTTTATTTAATTTATTTTCCAAATGTTCCAAAATATTATATCTGCAGTCAATTACTGGTCTCAACTTTACCTTCTCTTTTTGTATCTCTGGAAAGCCTTTCAATCTTGGCAGTCTTCCTGTCTCTTTTATGAACTTATCTTGAATCCTCTCCTTTTACAGTCATGTATGACTCTTTCTTTTATAGTCTGTTCTTCTTCTGTTCCACAAATTTCTTCATATCCGTTCCTTTATAGGTCATCATACTCCATCTCGTACCATTATATTTCCATCATCACAATGGCTCTTCCACTACATCATTCCTTGTCTTGCTTTCCTTAATGCCTTCCCTTTTTTTTAAACACATATTCTACTTTTACTTGCTATTATATTTCATTGTTCAGTATGGCTCCTGTTCTACTTCTAATGTTGTGTTTTTCTGTTTCCTCTTTTATTTGGAGTACTGCTTCTTCAATGTCATATATAACTTCTTCATTGTCTACATTGCTTTCTTTAAGTTTTAAACCTCTTTCTGGAAAGAATGTGAAAAAGAAGGCAAAATTAATAGCCTATGAAAACACCTGGAAAGGAATGGATACGAGAAGAAGGATATACTGGATATAAACAGAAGATGGAAGAAAAGTGGCAGGGGAGAAGAAAAAGAGGAAGAAAAAGAAAGGTGGTTGTGGAATAATAGGTATGGGGAAGACCGCAGAAAAGATACGCAAAGTGCGTAGGAAAGCGGGCATTAAAACTTACAGGAAGGGAAGGCAAAGCTTCATAAAAATAGCGAAGAATGGAATCAAGAAAAACTAGAACAGAGAAGAGGAAGAGAAAGGGATTATCTACGAAGTGCAGTGTAAAGAATGTCAAAAGATAGACGAAAATGCAGCCAAGATACAGGTTGAAATAACACAGGGATGATGTATGACTTAAGAGAAAGATAAATGAGATATTTAAACACAAGAGAGAGACAGGACATGATATAGAGTAGGATGAGGCTAAGCAAGTAGGGAAGGGGAAGAGAGTACTAGTAAAAAATAGATCGAGGCCACAGAATTAGAAAAATAGGAGATTAAGACACATTGAACTGGAATTGGAGGACTCAAGATAAACAAAGAATGGAAGGTGTTAGAAAAGTGGAGAGGACAAGAGCAAAAGAGGCGAGAGAAAGGAAAAAGAATGAAGAAACAAATTGATAACAGAGAGATGTTCATGTAAATAGTCCAAACATATTCCAGATTAAAGGAAATGTTTAGCTAAATCGCCTGTCTGGTGAGAACACAGTTGACAAGGGAAAACCACCTGCTGGAATGTACCAGAAACATATTGCTAATAATCTATTGTGTGGGGAGGAGAAATTTTGTTGTATGTATATTTTCCTGTTTCATTTGTGGTTTGTACAGAATCTGAAGAAAACATTGCTAGAAGGTTGAAACGTTCGTCCTAATTTATGTATGAAAATGAAATTAATTTATCCTTGGTCAGCATGTTGAGTTTTCCATATCATGGAAACAAGGCTTAATGGTGTTATAATTGGAAACGTTTCGAGACTGGTGAGGAAACAACTTAAAGGATTTGAAGAGTATGGAAATACAAAACGAGAAACAAGTAAATGTTCTGAGAAAATGTTTTGAGAGTGGCACAGCGCCAAAAGTATTAAACATATGTAAGAAGGGAGTGTTCTTGTAACACCGGGAGATTGAAAATATTGGTTCAGAAAATGTAATAGGAACTGACATGGAATGAAATAAGGGCAAGAAGATAGGAGATAAAATAATAGAGAAATACTTTACAAGAATTAAAAATCTATTGACGATTGGTTCACCATGTTTAAGAGAGAATATACATTTTACGAAATAAAAAGCTTGTAGGAGAAGTTTAGAGAGAAAATGATAATAAATTTGTAGAAGATGGGAGAAGAACTGGGATTGAAAGAAGATAAAAGGGAAGAGGAAGAAAAGAAGGACACCAGATGAAGAGCTGTGGTAAAAACGAATGTAACCCTATCAAATGAAGAGATATCTTTTTAAAAAGTTTAAGAGGATTCAAGTTAAAGAATGAGATGTAAACTGTGAAGAAGTTATACATGACATTGAAGAAACAGTGCTCCAAAAAAAGGAGAACAAAAAAGAGAAAGAGATTAGAAGGAGACCAGCAGTAATACTCAAGAAAGAAATGGAAAAGCAAGGAAACGTATAGGGACAGATGGAAGGCCTGTGTTGCTGCAGGCTTGAACCTTCGGCTTTAAAAAGGCTAGAAAGTTAGTTAGTTAGTATCTTGATAACACCTTGAATACAGCATTTCCTTTCAAGCCAATATCTAGACAATGCTTTTCTCTTAATTTTTAATAGTAACAGCACTAACTATTCTCCTTCGACGATTTTCCATCTCTTATTTTGTGTGCTCTGTGTAATGCCTTGTGGAAACAAAAGTATACCGAAAAGTAGGACAAAAAATATCTTGTGAGGCTAAAACTAGCATATGAGCCAGTACGACCAACTAGTCCACATTCAACTAGAAAATTCAGCAGATTATGTAACCTTGTGTGATGAAGACATCACTCCAGTTAGTTACGTTTTATTTCCTGACATACATGTTACTAAATAATGTATGCTAGTGATACAAATTCCCTTGCGTGTCAAATTGTTCTACGTATACACAATCAATAAGAATTGCATATCCGTAAATATGAAATAATCCTCGTTTACCCTAAATAATACATTTTTAAATAACGCTCATTCATGGAAATCTCATTTTATGGCATTTTCATATTATATGCGGCATCATCACTTTGAGCTGAATGGTATCCGATACATAACATTACATTTTGTTACAAAAAGTAACTTCCACGTAATGATTACGTTTTCACTATTTCCTGTTCATAATAAGTAGTGCACCCAAAATAACCTAAGCACACAACGTAAAGATTAGAAGAGCGTATTCTGGAATTGGTCAATATTTATAGCTACATGCACATTTAGCAGAACATGCGTCTTTGTGTTTTGTTTTTTTGTTTTCTATTTACGGAGGTGAATCTTTTTGTACAGACATCAGAAAAAATAACCACCCTTGAACATTTCGAAATCCAAGCTTCCATTATGCAATAACCTAACAGAGTAGTGAAGCAGATCCCATATACTAAAATATAACCTAAAGACTATGACGAAGTTTTAATGATATGTTAACAGATATGCAATTAAGGTACTTAGTTATTGTTGACGCATCACGAAATGCGAGCGCACAAGACGAGGCGGAAAATCACGTGAAAATTGCGCGATTGTAAATATTGTAATGTGACTGGGGTGTTATAAAAGTACGTGGGATGTAATTTTGGGATATATTTGTATAAGGATGTTAAACTGGGATCTATAGGCGGTTAGATAGCCTTGCTTCTTACGTACCGCACATGAAGACCATTTGGCCAATGATTGAAATAAGGAATCATAGATAGCAGCACAGTAGTTAGAGAGGGGGCACGAGCGATCATCCCCAAAAATCTAACAATTTCATAGTAAGATCTCTAAGTGTAATTTAACAAAAATCAAGGTTTTAGTAGATTTATTAACCATAAAAAACTCAAAATTAATTTTTACGAAAAAACTTAATCCATTGTATAAAATTCTAAGTCTCAAATAATTTCCCTCTATGATACCATTATTTTTTTAAAAATTTCACTTTTTTCAAATAACTAAAGCGAAATCGATTACTTTTTTAATTGTAAAAAATAATTGAACGCAAAGTTCAATTTTAAAAATTTTTGCAAAATACCCCAGTATACATTTCCCAGAAAGCACATAAGCTTGTGGCAAGCTAGCGATTGCTTCCTTTTAGATTGTCAAAGAAAGCTTGACATGGCAAGTTCGACATAAGCCTTACGCATGTGATAATTAGCGTGATAGGATTCATTTTTTAAAAAATAAAACAATAGGGACACCCATTTAATATAACAATAGAGATACTTATTAAACGTAAACAATGGTGGCAAAATGAAATAAAACCGAAATACATTGGAATGAATTCCAGTACGAATGAAGCACCAAAGCTTTTATTCTATGCGGCATACGCTAGACGGCAGTGCTACTCAAATGTTAAAAAATATAAGTTTTAGTAACATCAGTAATGATAATTTTGATTGTAATTAATGAAAAATATATTTTATTATCAATCGAAAGGCGTGTGAATATTGAAATTGCAACGAAGATCAGGAAATACAATTTGGTGAACAAAGGTGAAACTCCCATGATAATTTCTTTTTTATCCAAGACTATATAATCAGGAGCTAAGTACTGCAAAACATCAGGTATAGGTATTCGTAAATCGGTCTCTATTGTATCGCACATCTTGGGCCAATTACTCCAGGTTGAAGCCGTAAGTCTGGAGTGCCTATACGTTGGTTAGGTGATTGCGAGGAACCTTTTGGTTGAACACGTTGAGTAGAGCTGACATACGACTTACACTATTTTTTTTAAACCGTTTTCCCTTATTATCTTTGTCTTTCCTCTTCTTGGTTGTCTTATGCTCTACAATTAGTTTGGAATTGCTTCATTGGATTGTGTTGTCAGTTGGTTTGAGTTTGTGCCTTTTCCCACAGGATTTGCGTTTGTTCCATTGGATCATATAAACAACTAAAGGTTGTGGTCTTCTGATATGCATCATGGTCTTCCTGCAACGCTGCTACGACAGCGAGAAGGGGTGAAAACCTTCACCGGAGGTACTAAACGGACGGACGGTCCAAACTGCGAGACGATGCTCGATTCACGAAGTACCAATGATCCTATGCAAACGTCCAACTGTTCGCAATTCCTACGAAGGATTACCTCAACGATCTCGATCACAAATAAAATGAGATGCAGCAAATACAGCACATGCAAACCAACTAAATTTTAAACAGCAGGATACCAGCTTATATAACTTCTTGCTCACCAAATTTGACGCCAAAACATATCCTAAATCAAATCCTAAATATGTGCCAAGAGCTTCAGTTATTGAAATTTTCTTCACCAGAAATGGAATATTTATTAAATCTACTGTCCCACACTTCTCCACCATTATCAGAGACAAGGCCTGCTACCACATTTTTGGTACAAATGCCAATATGAAGCCACTGACCTCTAAAGTCCAAAGCAACCTCCTCCGCCTAAACGAGAACCAATGCTATCAGTGGTGATTCGGGGTGTACCCCCTGAATACACCGACGCAGAAATCGCTGAAGATATTCAGGCTGAAGGACACACCATCCATAAGTGCATGAGAATTCGAAATGACAACGGACCAACGTATATGGTTCGCATACTGACAGTAGATAAAATACCGTGGATGAACTATTGCACAATGGAGCCTATATATATATTATCGAAAGCACAGAGTCGAACCTTCCAGGACGTCAACATCACTGCCAGTGCTCTTTGAACGTTGTCAAACATACAATCAGCACACAACAACCAACTGTCCGAATTCAGCCATTTGTGGATAATGTTCTGGGCCACATTCTACCAACACTTGTACAAACATCGAGTACCTGCCTAAATGCATCATACGCCCTGAAGAGCATCCTACTTACAGTTATAAATTCCAAGCCAGACCAAACCCAGTACCAAATCACCCTGAGCTTGTTGTTCCCATCCGAACTATATATAGTTCAACCAAACCGGCAAATTCACTTATGGACCCAATCACTGTAGAGGATCTGCTACGATTCTTTACTATTAAAACTCAAAACATTAGACCATTTCTGCGCACACATATTATGGACCAAGTCATACACACTGCAAAAACACTTTTCAAACTACAGTTACATGCTACGTAAGAAGTGTAATCAGATTCCTTCAAACCATCACTTGGTACGAGGCCTATTATTTTTATTAATTTAACCACAATGGTAAACCTATTTTGATGATGTTTTTGTCGATTTCATACTATTACAAATCTGTGTTTTTTCATCTCATTCTTCGTACGAGTGTCATAATTTCTTTCGAGTTAAATTACGTAACATTACGCAACATTTATAATATTGCAAATCTGCGTTTACACCTCACACTTGGTACGAGTGTTATAATTTCTTTCGAATTAAAGTACGTAACACCCACACCCACCCACACCTACACTTACACTTACACAAATTTACTTCTGATCCACTTCCGGTCTACTTCTGGTTTACTTCCGGTCTACTTCCGGTATACTTCCGGTTTACTTCTGGTTTACTTGACAGACACCTGTGGGTTTTTCCAGTTTTTTATAAGTACATATATTTTGGGGGTTCAAAGTCATACTTGGTACTAGGCCTATTGTTTTTATTAATTTAACCTCAATGGTTAACCTAATTTGACGATGTTTTTGTCGATTTCATACTATTGCAAATCTTTGTTTTTTCATCTCATACTTCGAACGAGTGTCATAATTTCTTTTGAGTTAAATTACGTAACATTACGCAACATTGCGATGGCTCGTAAGGGTAAATTATTGCATCATTTTATGCTACAAGTTATTACGCAACATTGCGATGGCTTGTAAGGTAAACTATTGCGCAATGTTTGTGCAACACGTTATTAAGCAGACCCGTTTCTAGCGTGTTGTTGGTTATGACGTAATGGGTGTCTTCTGAGTGACTTACTGTTTCGGATGTTTTTATCCGCGCTTAGGTTACCGAAAGGGTTTTCGCATTACAGATCAGTCAGTATCGTGAAAGTGTTTGAAGAGTAAGGATGTGTTGTTGCAGTGTTAAAATTTAAGTATTTAATTCATTTTAAAGCTACATACTATTTATTATTTTTAAGTTTAAAAAGAGTATCAAGTGATTTTTTTTTCATAGTCATTTCGATCAAATTGAGTTTTGGTGTGATCAGATGTTACTTGTTGTCTCCGAAAATTCTGTATAAATAACATAGCTGAAAATGTTATCGTAAAGCTACAATTATTTTATTTTGAAGGTGGTTCAAGTCATTTTTCACACAGATTGAATTTGTATGAATTTGTATTTGTATTGTATCAATGTGGATTTAAACGTAACAGATCAACTACAGATCAAATTTTTCCCATCAGACACACACTTGAAAAAAAGTGGGAATATAATCAAAATGTCCATCAGCTATTCATTCATTTAAAAAAGCATATGATTCTGTCAAAAGAGATAAATTATATAATATATTAGTACAGTTTGGAATACCTAAGAAGCTTGTTAGTTTGATAAAAATATGCACCAGTGAAACAGAAAATTAAATTCGTTTGGGTATTAATATGTCTGACAAATTTACAATTCATGAAGGGTTAAAACAAGGGATGCATTATCTCCATTGCTCTATAATTTTGCCTTAGAATATGCTATAAGGAATGTAAAAGAAACTAAAGAAGGACTAAAATTAAATGGTGTGACTCAGTTGTTAGCATATGCAGATGATGTAGACTTACTGGGGGATGATGTGAATACAATTAAGAATAATGTTAAAATATTTTTCAAATCTGCTATAGAGATAGTTTTGGAAGTTAACAAAGAGAAAACTAAATATATGCTTACAGGCCGAAACCAAGTGTTAGGTAATAATCAAAATCTAATTATTGATAACAACTCGTTTGAACCAGTTTCCAAATTCAAATACTTAGGAGTAATATTAACAAATGAAAATTATATTAAAGAGGAAATAAAAAGTAGGCTTAATTCAGGAAATGCATGTTACTTCTCTCTTCATAAACTTTTGTCTTCTCGTTTAATATCTAAGAAACTAAAAGTTAAAATATACATAACAGTAATTTTGCCTGTAGTATTATTTGGATGCGAAACTTGGCCCTTACATTGAAAGAGGAACATAAATTGAGAGTATTTGAAAATAAGATCCTTAGGAAAATCTTTGGACCTGAAAGAGATGAGGAGACAGGTGAGTGGAGAAGGTTACATAATTTAGAACTACATAATTTGTATTCATGTCCAGATATTATTAGAATAATTAAATCAAGAAGACTTAGGTAGGCAGGCCATGTGGCACGAATGGGAGAGGGAAGAGGAGTTTACAGGATTCTTGTTGGGAAACCTGATGGTAAGAGAACGGTAGGAAGGCCAAGACGAAGATGGAGGGACAACGTTGAGATTTATCTAAGAGAAATCGGTAGGGATGAAAAGAGTATATAGAACTTGCTCAAGATAGGGAAAGATGGAAGGCCTGTGTTGCTGCAGCCATGAACCTTCGGGTTTAAGAAGGCTAGTTAGTTAGTTAGTTAGTTAGTTGTATTTGTATTGAATTTTGTATTTTTTCCCGAGAAAATTTATATATAATTACCAGAGCTGAAAAAATATATATAATTATAACTATTGTCTTTTAAGTTACATTCTATCAATTATCGTAAGTTTAAAAGTGTTTTTTTAGTAAATAGAATGTTATTGAATTTTGAGTCGATTGTGCGTTTTATTGTTATTTACTTAAAGCATATTAAAAAAAATGACATTTAACAATTTCATCGAATGTGTTATTTGTGGGAAATTATTTTCCAAAACTAATATTACAAACATAGGGCAAGATTTAGCGAAACAGGTTCGAAAATAAATCGTTCCTTTCCGACTAAGCCTTGTCCTCAATGCGAAAAAATAATGAGCATTGCACATTTAAGTAAACACCTGAAAATTTGCAAGGCATCAACCGGACATGGAACATTGAAAAGAAAAATTGATCATCTTGAAGCTGAAGTTTCTACTTCCAAACAAATTAAGATGTCTAATTACCAATAGCCGATTAGATCTGAATTCAACAATCAACTCCTGGATTTTCTTTTTACTTCGAAACCAGGCTGTGATATTTCTAGTTTTTTGAGTGAAATTAAAACATCTATCATAAATGTTTTGAAAAATAAACAGGAAAAAACACCATAAAAGTATATGTTGATGTAATCTGTAAATATGAGAAAACTAATGGTACAAGATTTTTTTCACAAAACGAAAAACAAAGTTCTTTATTTGGCAGACATTAATAATTTGAACGTTTTTTATTCTAATCTTACTAGTGAATTGATTAGGAAACACAATGAATTCGAGGCTAAGGGATCAGGTTGGTCCTTATGTGGAAGTCTTCACAGATTAATCGCTTATGTAAACAAATTTACACCTTTTTCTGCTTCGAGCTACGTTCCTCCTCCGGTAGATACTCAGCATAAGAGAACTGTGCTGAACATTCATAACACTGACAATAAGTGTTTTATGTGGTGCATTTTAGCGGCGCTTCACCCGGTTCATTGGATAGATAATCCGGAACAGGTTAGTCACTATAAGAAATATATCGATGAGATTGAATATGCTATGACAGGCATCGAATACCCTGTTGCTATTTCTGACATAACAAAATTTGAAAACAGGGCACGAAATGGAGAAGAAACGATTAGCTATAAATGTATATTCGTATACTTCAGTTAAGCATTTTGTGCATCTCGTTACGATAACTAATATTGTTGTTGACGAAGCCGTGGAAATCAATCTGCTTCTCATTGCTGACGATGATGTTCATCATTACACGTTAATTCGTTCACTCTTCCGCTTGGTCAGAAGCCAAACAACCAACCTTCGTGCACACATCGAAGTTTTTCCAAGGTGTTTAACCGTATTCGACGATCGTGACCGACTTAATTACCAACGTTTCAAAAATCAAGAAATTGCCAAACAAAAACTTGCTGAACATAAAGTCTACTGTGGAGTCAAAAAACCGGCTCGCATGTTGATGCCCAAAGCAAATTAATTCGAAGAATTTAAAATGCACAAGGCCTTGTTGGAACATTAGGCCATTATCATTGCAGACTTTGAGGCTTTTCTCAAACGATTGTCCTATTGCGATCCGGATACCGAATTTTTTTCCACAACACCGTACCAGCTTCATGATCCAAATAGTTTTGGATATGTTGTTTGTTTGGCAGGATAGGATAGATAAACCATATATATATATCGCGGACCGAATTTTATTGAACATTTTTTAAAAGATGGTGGAGGTCCAGAAGCTTAAATTCGTAACACTATTTTTTCACAATGGATCCAGTTACAACTTGGATACCGTACGCAAAAAATAGATCTTCTTGCTCAAAACGAAGAACGTTTCATTTCTATAAGTAAGAGAGTTAAAATTCCAGGAACAAATGAAATCATAGAGATGAGGTTTCTAGATACTTTCAGATTCCCATCGGCAAGTCTCGATGCTTTAGCGAGTAAACTTACCGACGAACAATTTAAAATTACAAAATCTAGTTTCCCCAACATACACGTAGAACTGATTAAACGTAATGGCATTTATCATAACGAATATGTAAACGATGACACTCTTCCACCTCAAAAAGAATTCTTCAAATATTATTCTGTATTATTATTATTGCGCAATACAGAATAAGCGTCGAGGATTGCTGTCAAAAGGTGTTGCTTTTCTTCACGATAACGCACGACCAAACACTGCAAATTTGACGAAAAACCTCCTACAGGGATTTGGCTGGGACGTGTTTGACCATCCTCCGTACAGCCCTGACCTCGCTCCTAGCGACTTTCATCTGTTCTTACATCTCAAGTCTTTCCTTAGCGGTCAACTCTTCAACAATGACGACGAGCTGAAAGAAACTGTTTCGAACTGGTTGAAGACACAGGCGGCAAATTTCTATGAAGAAGGTATACAAAAACTTGTGCAACGCTATGACAAATGCCTGCAAAATTTCGGCAGTTATGTGGAAAAGTAGCTTAAGAGTTGTAGAATTTTGTGCAATAAATAACTTTTCTGTATCTGTACACAATTTAATTTTATTACCAAACGGAACTTACTTTCTGGACGTGCCTTGTATCTCAAATTAGACGTAACAATACTTGCTGATGTTTTTCAGGTATTCAGAAAAACAGCAATAAATATTTATAAATTAGATCCAGCATATTTCTACAGTCTTCCTGGTTTGGCGTGGTCTGCTATGTTGCTCCAGACCAGGATCTAGTTGGAATTGATATCGGACGTGAACATGTTACTTGTTATAGAAAGGGGGATACGTGGGGGATGGTGCAATGCTCGCAGAGACACGCAAAGGAAAACAATATTCACATATCTGAGTATCAATACGATGAAATTGGCCATCGAATTACATATTTAACGGTGACGAAAACAATCTCTACGGATTCGCAATGATAGAATAACTTCCTTACGGAGGATTCGAGTGGATGTATCCTATTTCAATTGATATTAATAGTTTCGACGATCGTAAAATTTAGGTATCCGGATCGCAATAGGACAATCGTTTGAGAAAAGCCTCAAAGTCTGCGATGATAATGGCCTAATGTTCCAACAAGGCCTTGCGCAATTTAAATTCTTCGAATTCATTTGCTTTGGGCATCAACATGCGATCCGGTCTGTTGACTCCGCAGTAGCCTTATGTTCATCAAGTTTTTGTTTGGCAATTTCTTGATTTTTGAAATGTTGGTAATTACGTCGGTCACGATCGTCGAATACGGTTAAACACCTTGGAAAAACTTCGATGTGTGCACGAAGCGTGGTTGTTTGGCTTCTGACCAAGCGGGAGAGTGAACGAATTAATGTGTAATGATGAACATCATCGTCAGCAATGAGAGTCAGATTGATTTCCACGGCTTCGTCAACAACAATATTAGTTATCGTAACGAGATGCACAAAATGCTTAACTGAAGTATACGAATATACATTTATAGCTAATCGTTTTTCTTTTCCATTCCGTGCCCTCTTTTCAAACTTTGTTATGTCAGAAATAGCAACAGGGTATTCGATGCCTGTCATAACATATTGAAACTCATCGATACATTTCTTATAGTGACTAACATGTTCCGGATTATTTGAACAATGATTATTTAGCGCCTCTAAAATGCAACACATAAAACCCTTATTGTCAGTGTTATGAATGTTCAGCACAGATCTCTTGTGCTGAATTTCTACCGGAAGTGGAACGTAGCTCGAAGCAGAAAATGTGTAAATTTGTTTACATAAGCGATTAATCTGTGAAGACTTCTATATAAAGACCAACCTGATCCCTTAGCCTGGAATTCATCGTGTTTCCTAATCAATTCACTACTATGATTAGAATAAAAACGATCAAATTATTAATGTTTACCAGATAAAGAACTTGGTTTTTCGTTTTGTGAAAAAAGTATTTCTTGTACCATTAGTTTTCTCATATTTACAGATTAGATGAACATATACCTTTATGGAGTTGTTTTCCAGTTTATTTTTCAAAATATTTGTGATAGATGTTTTAATTTCTCTAAAAAAAAACTAGAAATATCACAGCCTGGTTTCGAAGTAAAAAGAAAATCCAGGAGATGGTTGTTGAATGCAGATCTAACCGGCTTTTGGTCATTAGACATCTTAATTTGTTTGGAAGTAGAAGCTTCAGCTTCAGGATGATCAATTTTTCTTTTTAATGTTCCATGTCCGGTTGATGCCTTGCAAATTTTCAAATGTTTACTTAAATGTGCAATGCTAATTATTTTTCTCGCATTGAGAACATGGCTTGGTAGATAACGAACGATTTATTGTTCAACCTGTTTCGCTACATCTTGCCCTATGCTTGCTAATATTAGTTTCCCACAAAGAACACATTCGATGAAATTGGTAGATTACATTTTTTTAATAATCTTTAAGTAAATAACAATAAGACGCACAATCAACTCAAAATTCAACAAGATTCTATTTACTAGAAACAAACTTTTAATTGATAGAATGTAACTTAAAAGCAATAGTTATAATTGTATATTTTTCAGCTCTGGTATTTATATATAAATTTTCTCGGGAAAAAATACAAAATTCATTACAAATACAAATTCATACAAATTCAATCTGTGTGAAAAATGACTTGAACCACCTTCAAAATAATCACAGTCAAAAATGTTTTGCATCACCCGACAAGTGATGAAAATATCATCTGCAACATGCCGAAGCGGGCAACAGCGAATGAAGCAGAGCTCATTGTGCGAAATAACGTGGTGAATGTGCAATGCCGATCACCACAGACGACTACTGGAGTCGGCAAGTGCATGCGTGTGTTCGAGCGTAGCACCACGTTAGTCAGCGAAGGTTGGTTAGGTGGTCTTTGTGTCCAGTTAGCGAAGGCGAGCAAGTGCTGCTGTGTGCAAGGCATGCCCATTCGTACAATAGTGCAGTTTGATCCAGCCAGGATCATCACTCTACTGCAGACTGACATGTCACAACGGGCTGTAGCTAGGGCTGTTGGAGTGGCGCAAAGCTATATCTGTAGGACCTGGAGGCGGTATACAGAAACAGGAACAGTAGCAGATCGTCAACGGATAAGTCGTCCATGGGTCACACCACCAGCACAACACCGCTATGTACGACTCTCAGCTCGGCGACAGAATACCATGAAGGCAAGGAACATCACTCATGCCCTCCAGGCAGCCTCTGCTGTGCGTGTGTTAAACCAAACTGTCTGTAACAGACTCCGAGAAAGTGGTTTACGTTCCAGAAGACCTCTCCGGCGCCAGTACCTATTGCCACAACATCGGCGTGATCCTGTGCATTGGGCCCGTGCACATCGAAATTGGGGACCCGACCATTGGGCTCATGTGCTCTTCACCGATGAATGTAGGCTCTGTCTAAAGCCAGATTCACGAAGAGGACGGGTGTTGTGAGGCCCTGGACTGCAAGAGGGGCTTCGTGGTGTCCAGGGGGTCCACCCGTACCAAGGAGGAGGAATAGAACTCAGACGTAGAACGCCCTTAATTCCAATTAGAGGGACACAAACAGCTGTTCGTTATGTCAGGGACTTTCTCCAGACGACTGTGTAACCATTTCATCAGGAAATTGGTGACGAATCTGTCTTGGTGGATGACAATGCCTGTCCACACCGCACACAGATGGTGCACGATTATCTGCAGGCGGCGAATATCCGTCGCATGCTCTGGCCAGCGCAAAGTCCCGACATGAATTGCATCGAACATGCATTGGCAATGCTAAAAATGCTATTGCAAACCGTCCTGTGGCTCCCACCAATCTTTGTGAAGTTCTTCTTGCGGCACAGGACGAATGGGATCGCTTACCGCAAGATCACCTGGATCCTCTCATCCTCAGTATGCCACAGCGTTTTCAAGACCTTCTTGCAGGCAGGGGAGGACACACCAGGTGGTAGGCAATGTTTCTGATGGATCCGTTATGACAAACAGTCTTCTTGTGACAGTTCTTTCTTTTTTCACCTCCATCATGAATTGTGCCATTTTAGTTTTAAAAACATTTCTGAGAAAATTGTACGTTTTTTGTTAACTTTTCATTCAACACGTCTTGTTCATCTTTTTTCTTTTGTATTCCCACTGTCATTGTCAAAAAACTTTGTGCTTCATATATATTTTGTCATTTTCCGTCCTGATGCAAAACTTTTTTGACTGTGTTTAAAATAATTTTAGCTATTACGATAACATTTTCAGCTATGTTATTTATACAGAATTTCCGGAGACAACAAGTAACATGTGATCACTCCAAAACTCAATCTGATCGAAATTACTATGAAAAAAAAAATCACTTGATACAATTTTTAAACTTAAAAATAATAAATAGTATGTAGCTTTAAAATAAGTTAAATACTTAAATTTTAACACTGCAACAACACATCCGTACTCTTCAAACACTCTCACGATACTGACTGATCTCTAATGCGAAAACCCTTTAAGTAACCTAAGCGCGGAAGAAAACATCCGAAACAGTAAGTCACTCAGAAGACACCCATTACGTCATAACCAACAACACGCCAGATACGGGTCTGCGTAATAACTTTTTGCATAACATGATGCAATAATTTACCCTTACGAGCCATCGCAATGTGCGGAATGTTACGTAATTTAACTCGAAAGAAATTATAACACTCGTACGAAGTATGAGATGAAAAAACACAGATTTGCAATAGTATCAAATCGACAAAAACATCCTCAAAATATTTTTACTATAGAGGTTAAATTAATGAAAACAATAGGCCTCGTACCAAGTATGACTTTGAACCCCCAAAATATATGCACTTATAAAAAACTGGAAAAACCCACAGGTGTCTGTCAAGTAAACCAGTAGTAAACCGGAAGTATACCGGAAGTAAACCGGAAATAGACCGGAAGTGAACCGGAAGTAAATTTGTGTGGGTATAAGTTTAGGTGTGGGTGGTTGTAGGTGTTACGTACTTTATTTTGAAAGAATTTATAACACTCGTACCAAGTGTGAGGTGAAAAAACACAGATTTGCAATAGTATAAAATCGACAATAACATCATCAAAATAGGCTTACCATTGTGGTTAAATTAACAAAAATAATAGGCCTCCTACCAAGTGTTGGTTTGAAGGAATCTGATTAAACTACTTACGTATACGGGACCAAATGTCCATTTCAATATCAACCCTCTTGAAAACACAAGTACATCCTAAAACAGCTTTCAGACTCTTCATAATAATCATGGGTTGTTCTTTTCTCTTTTTAAATATTCGCTCATTAACGAAACACCAAAGCTTATTTGAAACTGTCTTGCAGGAGAAGAATATATCAGCGTTCACCCTCAACGAAACATTCCTAACGCCAAAACTCAAACCCAAGATCAACGGATATACTATGATTCTACATGATGGGACAACGGAAACTCAACTTGAAAATGGAGGGAATGCAATTGGCTTTCGAAAATCATAACCTAATAGAGAACACACATTACCACCGGATTTTAACCTTCCGGAATACAGAATAGCAACAATATATCTGAGGCACAGAAGTATTACCCTAGCAACCATCTTTGTTCGGCCTGAAAATCCTATACCATACAACTTTATCAATTACATTTAAAACGCTACAAACATTACATAACCATGGCCAACATAAATCTCCATAGTCGACCACAAGGCGAAAAGCGACAATTTCACGAAACTATAGTCTGCTGCCAAAATTGCCATTTCCACCAACTTCCGAAACCATCTAGACCAATTAGCAGTACTTCTCCAGATGTTGTACTTACATCGACTTCTCTCCTTACAAATAGCAAGGTGGATGTACTTGAACCCATTGGTAGCGATCACGCACCTATAATCTTTACAGTTAACGCACCTGCACCAACTCCTCGCAAACATTTTCTCATAACAAAGTACTCCTACAATCAAGCAGACTGGGAAAAAAATATCGTAATGCAATCAAAAACGCTGTACAAAACGCAGCTACGCCAACAAACAATAGGGATCTGGATGATGTAGTCAAATTACTTCTGCCTTAACTGAAGCTGCGAAAAGGACTATACCACTTCAAACCATCAATGTATATAATCCAAAATTACCGTCGAACTATTTGAAACTGATTTCAGCCTCCAGGCGTGCCTTCCGAGAGTATGTTTTAACAAGAAATCCTGAAGCGTTATGGCATCATAGATAACTTCTACGCACGGTACAAAACTATATCGTTGCATATAAAAGAAGGAATTGGATAAAAACGTGCGATACATTTGCTGAAACATCCCATCGATCCAAGTACTGGCAGCGTTAACAAACTCACAGGGAGAGGGTCAAGAATTACATATCCCATTATAGTCGATGGTAAAATCCGTAGACGACGACCAAGAGAACGCCAACGCCTTTGCACACCACTTCCAGGATATCTTCACACCTCAAACTGAACCATTACACAAAACAATCCAATCAAGTACAGTAAAACTTGTCTCAAACCCAAATAACCGAGCTCTCATACCTAAAAATGACCATATTATGGATGGAAACGAAACTCTAACCTCCACTATAACACCAGAAGATATCGCATGCGCCATATCTCGGAAAAGAAACACTGCTCCAGGCTTCGACTCGGTAACCTGCCGACTCCTCAAAGAGGCTAAAATAACCTTTGTACTAATCCTAGCGACATATATACCTATATACTACGAATAGGCTACTTCCCGACCGAATGGAAAGATTCCAAAATGCTGTTCTTCGCCAAGCCCGGGAAACCTGTTCACGAAGTATCCTCTTACAGACCAATACAGCTCACATCAACCCTCAGCAAAATCTTTGAAAAAGTACTTGTACGCAGATTGCACCAACAACTTTCATCCGAGAATCTCCTTCCTGCACATCAAGCAGGCTTTCGACCATCCATCAGCCTCAACGACCAACTTCTGAGATTGATAACAACTATAACAAACCACTATAACAAGTCCTTGCCATCGTGTCTTCTTTTATTCGATCTGGAAAAGGCGTTTGACAAAGTATGGCATTCGGGATTAATATATAAACTACACAAATTCCAACTTCCACAATGCTAAATTCGCCTTATCAATTCGTTCCTGGCAGGCCGTATGGCATACATTTCCCTGAACTCGGCAACATCCTATCCAATCTTCTTGCACACAGGAGTCCCGCAGGGGTTTGTTTGTCGCCGCTGTTATATCTAATGCATGTAACAGATATGCCGACCACGGATAACAACACACACGTATTCCAATTTGCTGATGACACTGCTTTCCTAACTCTTGGACAAACAGTTCAATCCAATAATAAAACACTACAAAAGGCCGTAGACTCCTTTATTCGCTGGTGCAATCAATGGAACTATCAACAAAATCTGCAAGACTCAGGAAGTAGTTTTCCTACCTCCCACTGTCGCTCCAAAGTACACCGAAACCCTAAACTCTTGGAGATTAAAATAGACGGGAGACGCATTTTACCTTCAAATCACGTAACATACCTTAGTGTTACCATTGATGAAAAACTCACCTGGCGTCTACACTTAGAAAAGATAAAGGAGAAGGTTAAGAACCTCCTAAATCTATTATGGAAACTTGTGGTTACATCTTGGGAATTACAACCGACAACAGTCCTAACCACATACAAAATGTCTTTGCGCCCAGCCATCACTCACGGGCATATTGCTTGGATGGACGCTTCTGCCTCCTTCTACGACCAACTAGAAGTCTTTGAAAGGCACGCATTTAGATTGGCTTTGCGGATTAAATTACCTTATCGCACAGTATTACTGTATGACAGAATTTCCTTCCCGACTATTTTGTATCACATCGACAGCCTTCGCCAACGATACATAAACAAAGCCATTATATCCGAAAACCCGATATTCTGGACCATTCATCTTGATATCCGACATGATGCAGCACCTTCACATATGTATACGCCATTACAAAACCTGCTCACCATGTATTCATGTCATCTAGATGATCTAGACCCATAGGAACACGAGTACGATATATATCATCCACCGCAGTTATCACGCCATGTTTATCCCACCACTACAGCCTAAGCAGTACCAACAATACTCCGACTCCCAATATCGAAATCCATATTTACATTCTTCTTAACCACTCCCAAAAGTAAGTTAACACATACGAATCACCACTCTTAATAAGAATAGGACCCTGCAATATACAAAAAGCACTCCAAAATGATGAGAGACACATCAGTTACAATGAAATCACTCTCTCAACGGGTTAACATTCGAGGAAAAAAAACTGCAAAGAAAAATTGAATACCAGTGTAGAGTTAGAGATTGTTTGGTTATTGATTAGTTCATTGAACTCTTTTTCCTAGCTATTGCATATTTTGGGGGAGCACGAAAGTGTCTATAAGTTGCAAAGAGAAACTGTGAGGTTACAAACATGGGTGTTTGTTGTTAATTAGCCCCAATTTTTTCTAGTTTTGCTAATATGAATGTAAGTGTATAAATGTACATTACAGCCATTTAGCTTAAAAATACATATGATAGCTTACTTCGAGCACTGTATTCTGTAAGCTTACAGCTAGTTATGAAAAGCTAGTTATGAAAAGTTGGCAAGCTTCCTGCAACTTGAAATTGTTGTAACTAGATTGCTTAATGCAAGCTTGCATCCAGCTAATAGCTTGCCGTGGCAAGCTTGTTTTTTGCTTGCAGCAAGCTGTATGTGCTATCTGGGTTGGTATATTTATATCTGAATATTCTCATATCCCCCAGTGTGAAGACATTAAAACAGATTTTGATCAGAGTAAACAGAGAAGAGGATTGTTAATTACCAAAATATATATAGTTTCGTATACTAACATATAAAAAAAAACAAATATTTATTACAGTGTATAGTATATTTTTATATTTCTTGTTTTTTAAATTACATAAATTTTTAATTATTTTAATTAAAAGTATGTCATCTTAAATAAAGTTTTTTTGTATATATAAACCAATCTCAATTCTACGATTTTTTAAAATTAATTTAAGAAACCAAAAATAATAATTTTTGTATATATAAAACTAATTCCAAACTTTATTATAAAAAAATTAACAAAACTTTTCTTAGATCATATTATATATGATACAACTCATATAAATAATGAAGCATTAGATATTCCCCATTTTCTAACTAAACTTAAACACAAAATTATAAATAAAATAAATAGTCAACTTACAATACGTTTTCTCAAAATAAGTTTCATTTTATCATCAAACTATAGAAATTCTTCTAATAATAAAGTAGATATTTTTTATCATCATAATCTTACAAAAATTCTACACTATAATAACAAACATCAATTACATGATATTTGTGATAGCTTTTGTGAAGAACTTAAGTTAAAACAAGAAAATTTGAAAGAAAAAATCAGGATGGTCACTTAGTGACACAAACCATAAACTTGAATTGAAAATGGCAAAATATCACCCCGTTGGAGGGGGAAGTGGATCTAGTTATTTTAGATTACCAGAACAGATCTGAAACAAAAAAGATATATTGAATATTCAAAATGGTGACAATAAATGTTTTCTTTGGGGCTTCATTGCACATTTTCATCCAGTTGAAATTAATAAAAATCGTGTCTCCAAATATAAAAAAATTGAAATAAAATTTTAAACAGCTATGAAAGGAATAAAATATCCAGTAGACATCTTAGCTATCGAGCAATTTGAAAAACAATACAAACAACACAATAATCAATCATTATGTTTATCCTTATGATGAAAAAATGATAATATTCATGTACTCAAATATAATAATTCATCACCACATGATATATGATATATGCACTATCAATTTATTATATGTTAAAAAAATAACAAAGAACACTACTGTCTCATACAGGATCTCCAGAAATTGACAAAAAGTCAAGTAACACTACATCATGGTAAAATTATTATATGTGATAGATTTATGAAAATATTTTATGAAAGGGGTAAAATATGAAGCGAACAACAATTAGAGTAACATATTAAAAATTGTAATATCATCCTCATGTAATTTACAAATTTCCAAAGAAAAGTATAAAATTTTCTATGTTTAAGGCACTGCTAAAACATCCATTTATAATCTCTGCTGATTTGGAAATAATACAAAAACTAATAGCATACAACTGAAAGCAAGATTCAAGTACATCATATGCAAAACATATAGCTAAGCATGCTGCTTGTGGTTTTGGACTAAAATTAATAAATACTTATGGGATCCAGATAACAGATAACTTAAGAGAACCGTTTATATATCGAGATGAAGATGCAGCCAAAAAATTTATTGAAACACTTCGAGAGTGGGTAAATATTCTTGCTCCATTGTTACATACTGAAAAACCAATGAAGAAACTTACACTAAAACAACATCAAGGAATATAATAATTCTATACGTTGCAAATACTGTAAAAGTAATTTTGATTTAGATAATCGAATAAAGAAACACCACAACCATGTTAATGGAGAATATATCCATACGATTTGTTATTCATGTAATTTAAAAAATACAAAAAAATATTCCAGTAATTATTCACAATTCAAAGAATTTTGATAAACATTTATTTAATAAAGTATTAGATTATGCTCCAGAGAATATTAATATTATATCACAGACTAAAGAAAAATATATTATTGTAGAGAAAACTATCAGATTAGAAAATGAAAGAACAGTTGTTCTTAAATTTCTCGATTCATATCAGTTTCTTTAAAGCAGTTTAGCTACTTAGGTCAAACAATTAACCGAAGACGTATTCATTTATCCAAAAAAAGAATTTTGTCAATATGATATAAATTTGCTAATGAGAAAAGGAGTCTACCCCTATCAATATATGGATGGATGATATTGAAAAATTTGAAGGGACACAGTTACCACCGAGAGAAGTATTTTATAACCATCTTGAAGATAAAGAATGTAGCGAGGACGATTATCAACCTGCACACACAATTTGGGACATGCTAGGTTGCGAAACAATGGGAGATTATCATGATTATTATTTGAATAGATGCTCTCTTGTTGGCTGATGTGTCCGACACTTTTCGTAAAATTGTTTTGAAAAAAAAATGGATCCTGTTTTTATGTGTACAACACCTGGTTTATCTTGGCAAGTTATGATTTTAAATGCTGGAGTTGAAATTGGTCTTCACGAAGATACTGAACAGTTTAGATTTGTTGAATCTGCTATACGTAGTGGTAAAGTACAGTGTCCTTTAAGATATATAAAAACAAAAAATGAATATTTATCTGATCATGATGCTAATAAAAAATCTAAATACATTCACTATATTGATATGAACAATTTATATGAGTATGTCATGACTCAATCACTCCCAATCGGTAATTACGAATGGATGACCCAGGAAGAACTTGAAGACAGGGAATTTTTATATTGGTCTGAAATACTCAATAGTCAAAAGTGCTTCGTGTATTCATTGTCGCTGCTTGCTGCTTCCTCCAAAATACCAACTCTTTCGCGTATTGCTCCCACGCAATCCAAAACGGGGCAGTTTCTTGTCGTGTTCGATGAAAAAAAGGTAGCCCACTACTACCGAAGATCATCGAAACATGAAGAGGTACGTCTAGCCATACGACTTCCTGCTTCCCTCAAGTCGAGGCCGTCTCTCGCAACTCCTCCACAACTGACCAACTGGTTCGGAACTGAACTTTCCTTCGATCGTGATCGCACAAAAAAAGAATTACCACTGAGGGCCTCTAGCGGTCAATCGACCAACTAGTCCCCACATAACAGGCTGACACACGGCGTACCGAAGATATGAGGGGGAATGTGAGGCTTTTTCACGCGATAAATTAACGCAATACTTTTTATTACAGTTCTGCGTGGAAAAACGTCACAAACTCCCCCTACTAGCACAAAGAAGAACCTCCCTGGCAAGGCACATAATCAAGCAAAATAGTATATACACCCAGAGCACCATAAATATAATTAAACCCCTAAAGAATAAATTAGATATATATATATAATGAGACCACTTCATGACATTTTTGAGAAAACCCGATGAACATCGAAATAGATAAGCCAAATACACACAATGTCATGTTGCATATGTAATGGCTCCAAAATATTTCTCCCAAAGAACTTGTAACATTTTCATAAGTCAAGAGCGAATATCATAATAAATAAATATAAAACATCCCATAAAATTGAAACATAGTAAATGGGGATGATTAATAATTACAATTAATATGAATTTAAAATGGACATGAGTGAACCGATTACAATCAGAAAATGAACAAGAAATATGAAAACACTTGACGATTTCAAAATATGAAAGTACATAACATTACTTTTCCAAAAAAAAAATTACCCGTATACGCCTATAAATAGTCTATAATGTTCATTGGTTAGGCGCATGAATTTGCACTGTACAGAATAAGATGATATTATACTTGTTTGCGTTGCACTTTTGTGTTTGGGGGGTTGGCTGACGATTAAGGAAGCACTCCTGATCTACACTACTAGGTAGAAGTATTCCCAGAGAACACGTATGAACACTATTTTATTTCGTGGGGTATAGGCTGGCCATCCCAGTTGATGCCTCATTCCTGAATTCCGAGGTGGTACGTAATTTTTGTAGGTTTCCTCGTAAACCATGAAAATAAAGAAAACCGCAAATTAGAAGGAAAAATAGAAGAAAAAATAGGAAAGAAGAGAGGAAACATGAAAAGAAGGGAATGCAAAAAGAGATAAGAGCACCATTACAATTTTTTTTGGTTTAAAACAGCTAACATATTCTCAAGAATTTACTACAAGTGATATAAAAAAAATTGTTACTAAATGAATTTAATATTTGGTATGCAATAATAAATCATCTCTAAATGAGCATATTTTAACAAATGTTTATAAGTTATACAGTGTTCCAACAATGAACATAAGGGAACACTTCTACATAATGAAAAAATGCATTATACAAAAAATCCACAATAAAACCCTTAATATTCTATATACACATAACAATGCTAATACAGCCCAAACATGCTTATTGCCAAATGTAGCTGTTACTTATTGTAACTCATGGGTCCCGAGTTTTGTAGTTGTTCGGAGAGGGACGACGTCGGCAGTACTGTGAGGAGTGTCCAGTTCTCCGGCAAAAATTGCAGTACAACGTTTGAAATTGATGCTGTGGGCGATTATAAGTCTGTCCCCGTGTGGTGACATTAGGTGGTGAAATGGCAGCACATCGATTGACCTGGCCTAGTTGCTGTTGAGTGTACGCTTTTTGCATTTCTAGTGGCGTAATAGATTGTGCCAATGCCACTAATTCAGTCATAGACTGCGGACGAGACTGGAATAAAAGGCAATTGGTTGAGGTGTTATTGAGATGTTGGAGAATGAAAGTTACCAAAACGGCAGGATCCCATCCCAATTCCAAAGCCTCTGCCGAATCTCTGACTTCCGACACGTAAGTATGGAGCGTCTCTGACTCCTTTGGAGGGCGTGTAACGTGTGTATTTACCAAAACGGTATACAAGAACATCGGAACAGAATGTCGCCAAATATAAATTTTCATGTCCTGCCAGGACATCATCGAAGCCATAGCGGTCATCCAAAGAGTTTGTAAAACTCCCTCGGTACGACGAGTAGCATTTTGCAGGAGCCAATGTAAAGGATATTGGTGGGATATCACTAAACGTTGTGAGGCCAACATAAATATAAACAATGCGGTATGGCTTTGGCCATCACACATGACAAGGGCATCAATATAGGTATTTAAATTCCTCAACAGTATCTTATTAGAGATAGAATTATCACTATTATGGTGAGAAGACATAACCGAAATCGGATATGTAGGGACCGTTACCGTCGCGGCGGTCGTAGCTGGCGAAGTTGATGAAAACGTTAAGGAGGCCGTAGAAGTTGTAGCCACATTTTCTTGAACTAAAGTTGCCTGGGAGATAACATTAGCCGGATGTGAAGGATGAGGACCAGTTAAAGACGGAGGTGGTGGTATAACAAATGGGGAAGACTGCTGCTGTATATGAACCAATTCGCCAACAATACTAAATTCAGGTGGAGCCATAATAACAGAAAAAAAAGGTCAGTAATGTGTGTGTGGGGGGGGGTTGCTGTGATGCTATACCAAAGTTTCTATATAAGGGGAAAGAATTTCCAAAAATTTAGCACAATTTATATTTCCTTTAACAAAAAAGAAATAAGGTATAACCAGCTCTGGTACCAGGAACTTTGTAACTAATTAGCTGGGTACCCAAATAATAAAAGGAAAGGGTTAGACGCGTATAGAGGCCGTGGAAACAAGTTACACGAACCCAAACCTAACAGTTACAAAAGTCGTTGTTTGAGGTTAATGACGTGTATTTTGTACCGTCACCTCAGTCTCATGTGAGAACCAACTAATCGGTACAATGCGATACATTAAACAAAGTGATACCTTCGTGCTAAAGTCAAAGACTTGTCCCCCTTTTTTTGTAACAAGGTTAAACCTTGAATTAGAACGTGAATTCTGCCACGATTCCGTATTCGAACAATTACAACCTCGTTTGCCCAATTTCTAATCTAAGGTACAGTTTTGTGTGTAAGACAAACATGTACTACAATATGTAGTTTGTGACGCGTGGTCAAATTTATTATATTAACCGCGCAACGGAGTATGGTTAATATTTTCTCATCAGCAACAAATACATCGATATAACTATAACATTTCTTTCTTTGACGAAATCAACAACTGTTCAAATGTTTTAACATTCCTCGGAAGTAATACAATAAATTAGATAAACGGATAACATATATGGATAACATATACAAGGATACTGTTAAAATTTATAAAGGTCAATCATTGGCATTTGTATGCACACGACATTTCTTGGGAGAAAAACCCCCTTTTTGATGCTCTTATACGTTTTGCCAAACATACGTAAAGTACTTATTTATCCACGAGAGTGCCAACCAGAAATTACGTAAATTGTATTCCCCTACTTTTTTTATGCACAATTAATTCAAATCACTAAAAAAGCTTTCTATTTGAGTTCCTTTTTTTTGCCATCCCTCTTAATATTTCGACTTGTAGTTTGGTCAAGAGTAACACGTACATTTGTCGGAAGACACTTCACAGTTCACTACGTAATGGTCGTAAAAATACATACCTCAATAAATGGAACAATCAGATGCGTGGTTTATCGATTGTGGCGACTGGAGAGCCAAATGACGCCTTCAAACAGGTCCTATCCACGTACGTCCAAAGTATCCTGTCCTCGTACTTATATCCTTCCTTCTTGAAATTTTCCAATTGCGTCTTCATAGTTCAGGTCCCACTTCGTGCGCGAAAGAACGACGATCAAAATACTCAATAGTCAAAAGTGTTTCGTGTAGTTATCGTCGCTGCTTGCTGCCGTTCCTCCAAAATACCAACTCTTTCGCGTATTTCTCCCACACAATCCAAAACGGGGCAGTTTCTTGTCGTGTTCGATGAATAAAGGAGCCCACTACTACCGAAGATCATCGAAGCATGAAGAGGTAGGTCTAGCCATACGACTTCCTGCTTCCCTCAAGTCGAGGCCGTCTCTCGCAACTCCTCCACAACTGACCAACTGGTTCGGGCCTGAACTTTCCTTCGATCGTGATCGCACATAAAAAGAATTACCACTGAGGGCCTCTAGCGGTCAATCGACCAACTAGCCCCAAATAACAGGCTGACGAACGGCTTACCGAAGATATGAGGGGGAATGTGAGGCCCGCACTGGCCCCAGATAAGCTCCCAACTGACCCCAATGTTGCTAAAATAGCTGGAATGCTGAATATGAATAATCCACTATGCGTTTTTTTCTTGTATTTTGCAAACGTTTTAATTGTGGCGTACTAAGAAATAATTTCATTCCATTTCCTTTGGCTATACATTGTCTATTATTTTCTTGTTGTTTTTTAGTTAAAATTGAATTTATTTTTAAATTTTTAATATCGTGATATGGAATTTGGTACACAACTCCTTGTGGCTTCTTGTTTTTTTGTTATTATTTATTATTATTTTTCAGCGTATTTATATTATATATTTATTTATTAACAACCCCAACCTAATTTATGTTTTATATTCATGGCAATAGTTGTACCCAATGCTGTTATTCTTTCACCCAAAGAAGAATCTCTGCTACATAATCTTCCAAATGATGCATTTTCTAATTTTTGATCAGCCACATGACGATCATCCAGATCTTTGCGTGTGTTGTATGCAATGTCATGTTGTTTACAAGCATCTTTTATCAAGATTTGTCCCCGGACCACAGTATTGGTAACCAGGTACGTGTAATTCGAATGGAAGCCTATTAATAATATCATTCACCAAACCTCGACCCTCTGATATATTCTAGAATTTAGGAGGTAAAGTATTGATAATGTTAATTAAGTATCCTGTACCTTTGGGATCGATTACAATAAAATTAACTAGTTTCCTAACATCGTTTATCCACACAAATTTATTAGGGAAAGTATTGTATTGCTTGATACCACTGTCGGTTTTGAGTTTTTTTCCAGATGGGTTTGATCAGATTTTTGTATTATCACCACTGCCCAATTTCACTCGCTTTTGACTAGCATCATTATTTTGGTACAGAGCATCAGAGAGTGTCGAAATTTCAGAGTAACTTTGATAATCATCTTCTGTAAAAGTTTTTGGTTGTTTCTTGGTGATGAGCTCCCATTGCCCAACAGTACCAGGATATCTGGACCAGCTTATTTTTCCCACCCAAAGTAATTTTTATGTTGTCCCATAGAATGTTACTTTAGATAGTCCGCTACTATTATTGTATGAGGGAAACACCTACGAATCATATATTTCGGACTTCTTTACATTGCTAATGTGTTATTTTCGAATGTGGAACATTTCTTAAAGTGAAGTAATGCATATCAATGTCTATTTCTTAGATTTACGAGTACTTACTGTTACTTGTAGTTTCGAATCTGTAACACATTATGGCGGGCGATTGCATAGTGGTTGTAATGTTACGCAGAAACCTATAAATGATATATTGTGGACTTTTTTAGATTGCTAACGTAATATTTTGTAATGCGGAACATTTCTTAAGGTGAAATAATGCATTTCTAACTAAGATAATGTCTATTTCTTCTATTTACGAGTACTTACTGTTACTTGTTGTTTCGATTCTGTAACACATTATGGCCGTGATATCGTACAGGTTTAGGGGGCGTTCTGAGAGTGTTTTGTCGATTTATACAGTGTTGCAATCTCGTTTACCGAAAGATCTCATTATGCTAATACCTCGCAAAATAAGAAAATATAAAACGTAAAAACACTTCATGACATTAAAATTCACTTCTTTACTTACTCATATCACTTCGCTTTAAAAAAAAAATATGAAAAATTACAAACACTTTATGACATTCAAATTCACTTTCTCTTTTAATTATATGACTTCAATGTCCAGTTTCATCACAATCAAAATATAAATCGTGTTCAAATTCACTTTATTTTTTAATTATATGACTTACGTTTCATTAGTTTCATTCTCGTATATTTACATATACCTCATTTTACCGGCTTGTTTAAAAAATTCGTGCATTCTTCTGCCCAGTGGAAAATTGCTCTTGAAGATGTACTCAGATAAGTAGCCCGTGAAATGGTATTTCTTCCGTCCGAAGACTGGGATTGAATGTCGAACATTACGCCACGCTCTCTCTATATTCTGAGAGTGAACAGGAATGTCTTCGTTCATCATTCGCTGCTGATTCTCTTGATGTATGTGTCCACTTCCCGGTGTATCGATGAACTCCACACTATGATTAACTCTCAGATGTCTGTAGCGGGCTCCTTGTAAGTTGACATATGCCTTCCAGCAATCGGATATGATAGTTGTTCCAGGAAGGATGAACTTCCGGACGACTTCCAGCAGAGTTTCTTCGCTTCGGTTTTCTACAGGAACCATGAAAAGACGTGTAGCGTTCCCCCTCTCTATCCCTCCAAAAACCCACTGCCCGTCAAGAGGACGTGCACGTCTATTGATACATTTCTTCGATTTTCCAAATTTGGCTTCATCAAATTTCTACAATGACTCCGTGACCTCCTATTGGGGATGAATTAGCAATTACCCATTCCTCACACACTTGCCTACAGTGGTTTGACCAGTCCACAACTGTGTTTGGCCCCATATCTAGTTCATATCGTATGATGTCACATCTTGGGTAAGGCAAAAATAGCCATATATTACAAAAGATTATAATCTTCGATACAGGAAGTTTACTTCCTCCCAAAAATGTGCCGTTTCGAGCATATTGTTTAAATCCACAGGGAAATCTTTTGAATTTTAACCTTCCACGTCCGTGTCCGTAGACTCTCTTTATAGACATATACATCCACTTCCCATCTTGTCCCATGTGTAGTTTGCATATACTTTCACATCTTCCACATTCCATTTCTTCCTTCAAAATCCCGTGTTGAATTACAAAATCAACAACATTTGCAACACTTAGCAACAACTTCACCGCGCATCCTCTACACGTCATCTTGAAGCGACACTCGCTACGGGGTTCACATCATCTTACCCAAAGAACAATGTGCTCTCGTGCAGAAGTGATGTTCTAGTGAAAACACGGCGAGGCTGAAACACTGGATACGGGGTTGCATCATCTTAACACACAGAACATTGCACTCTCGTACAGAAAGCTAATGGCGGGAGCAGAAACAGCGTGTCGGACAGAGTTTTTCGCAGAAAAGAACACGCATTCACATTAAAATGGATCAAATCTATATTCAGGAAGTTACAAAACGCTCAGGAAACTGATTTCCGTAAGTATTTCTCCTGTAAATTTGAAGGAAATTTCAAGGAATCCGTTTCCCTCATACGATAATGTTACCGATTCTCCAATTTTCCATACTACGCCCTCATTTGGTTCCATAGTTGGATACAACCCAAAAACTTCATCTTTTTCGAATTTTCCACTTCTTAGGTAATCCTTTGCCAAGGTACCCAACTCGATTTCCTCTGCTTCTTCTATAGATTCTTTAGCAGGTGGTTTCTTGAGTATCAGAGGTGTGTGAATGCTAGATAATGGTGTAGGGCGAAAATCGGCATAATTTTTAGCAGTAAGAGGTATCATTTCATTGATGATATTTTTATCATGTTCTGTCACACCCTTAATCTCTTTACCAAGACCACTAATAGCATCAATAGTTAGTTGGTATTGACGTTTGTGTTGTTCATAAAAGCTTCGATGCTCTGATTTCCAACCTTTGAAACGTTATGACAGGTAATCACGTAATTTCAAATTAACTTCAATTTTGTGTTTTGTCATATTTATTTCTTTAATTAATGGTTATTTTATATCGTTTCATAGTTCAAAATGTCGTTGATTTTATTTCTGAATTTACCATTGTTAGGTTTACGAGTCATGTCGATGGTAACAAATCCAAAATCGTCGCTGTTCCAACAAGATGAACAGAATTTTGATAATTGGTTGTATTTAATTCTTCTCCCACATAATCATCGTATACATTTTTCAAATTAGTATGATATTGACGAAACAAACAGATTAAGTTTGTATTATCTCGTAGTAATTGTTTGAAAATTTTGGAATAAGTTTGAGTTAAATAAAATCAGTCTATTTTTTGTGACGACCCTGTGTAAAAAATTACTAATTTCATCCTGATTTTCCAGAATTTCATCATTAATCACGACAACAGAATTTTTTAAACATTGGTCCAGAATTTTTATTGTTGATGCAAATGTAGCTATGCTCAGTCCCTCGTACAGCTTCACTAGTTGTTGGTATTTCGGTTGTTCTAAACTATTTGAAAATACATACAAGTGTAGTAGTGTAATCATGTATGTTCAAAATCACACTTCGTTCGAGGCCTATTATTTTCATTAATTTAAGCACAATGGAAAACCTATTTTGGTGATGTTTTGTCGATTTTATACTATTGCAAATCTGTGTTTTTTCACCTCACACTTGGTACGAGGCCTATTATTTTTATTAATTTAACCACAATGGAAAACCTATTTTGATGATGTTTTTATCGATATAATATTATTGCAAATCTGTGTTTTTTCATCTCACACTTTGTACGAGTGTCATAATTTCTTATAAGTTAAAGTACGTAACGCCCACATCCATGCACACCCACGCACACCCAAGTACACCCACGCACACGCACAAAAATTTACTTCTGGTCTACTTCTATTACATCATTTTGCGCAATGTTTTGCAACAAGTTATTACGCAATATTATGATGGCCCCGTGTCTGACGTGTTGTTTTCTGATTGGTTAGATTATGACGTAATGCGATGACGTGGTGTTTTCTGATTGGTAGGATTATGATGTAATGCGATGCAGTGTTGTGTTCCGATTGGTTCACATTATCTGATGTTTTCAACGCGGTCCGCGCTTAGGTTATTTAAATGCGAAAGCATTACAGATCAGTCAGTATCGCGAGAGTGTTTGAAGAGCTCGGACGTGTTGTTGCATGGTGCTCATATTTTTTTTATTAAAAGTTAAGTATTTAATTTATTTTAATGCTACATAGCACATAGTAATTTATTCAGCTTGACTTTTTGTGTGATCAGATGTTACTTGTTGTCTCCGGAAATTCTGTATAAATAACATAACTGAAAATTGTATCGTATTAGCTACAATAATTTTATTTTGAATGTGGTACAAGTTGTTTTTCACACATATTGAATTTTGACTTGATTGTGTGTTTTGTATCTTTCCCCTGAGAAAATTACTATTTAAAGAGATGGTACGAGCAAACATCCCCCTAAATCTTACAATTTCTTAGCGAGCTCTCTTAGTGTAATTTAACAGAAAATCATAATTTTAGCTGATTTTCCAAGTGTAAAAAATTGAAAATTCGTTTTACGAATAGCTTAAATTCCAATTTTATTGTATTAAAATTATTTTATAGTTGCAGAAGTTCAAAAAAACACAGCTCTACTGCACTTGCATGGCGCTGGGATGCACCTCCACACCACAATATGTCTAAAAGTGTATCGAATTAGACGGTTCTAATAATTTCTTAATTGCAATTATTTTTCCAAAGAAACTTCTGCAACACAGAAATGTTGGCAGGAATTTTCATGTAACCTAGTTGTTTTACTCAGACAAGTCAATAGTTGTGCATTCCAAACAATCCCAGAGTGTGTGTGCGTGTCTAAATGTGACGTCGACCTGTTAAGAATTTCACGTCAATAATACTAGCTTGCTAATGTCATGCCCCCAGCCCCTTTCTCTATAGGAGGTTATGTGAATGTGCTGATTAGTTGACTAATGGGAATTTCGCGATTAGTAAATTGAGGTTATAAATATAAAGGTTTTGCTAATGTGAAATGCAAAAGCTCAGTACTTGGCTATCTCAGGGTTTCGAATCATGTTAGGTTAAACAGCATTACAAATTTCAAAGCAAGAATTCTTAGATTTACTGACGATTATTTTTAACAGACTTGATAATAAGTTATAACCTGTGTTGTGATGCTACTATAAACTGTATACAAAATATGCAGTCCCTATAATGAGAGAGGGAAATAGGCTTATGAACCTCGACCTATACAGGTGTACAATCTGGCAATGAATGATTTTTTTTTATTAAGCATAGCAGTGTGTTTTAGCTTATTTTAATATCAGGCAACAATGTTTGAAAGTGTGTGCATAACCCCAAAAATACAATTTAATATCACTAGTTTGATATGAACCCCTTTTACTTGTGTGTATTTGAATCTGAAAGTGAGGTACTTTTAATAATTGAGGAGAATAATCTCAAAGAGGCTTGCAACGTTATTGGGAGGGGTCACGAGTTCAAACTTCAGACAATGTTTGTTAATATGCTAAGGCGCAGGCTGTACGGATATCAGTACGAAAATGTGTAAAAAAGAAGAGGCAATTTGGTTAATGGCAACGATGAGGATGAATAATGATAAATATGATGAAATTGATGTATCCACTTAGAAAACAAAACTCCAAAGTGTATTGCACCAACAGCTACAATTGTCCCCCCTCCCCCATACAAGGCAGTTATCAGAGGTGTATTTTTTTTTGTTTACGACTCTGAGGGCTTACGTTACTATATTCACCTATAACTGTACAAATTAAAAAAAAGAAATGACCTGAGCAATAAAATATAACAATACCGATTCTGGCTTTTTGTCGGATGACTTAGTGGTAACTTTGTTGCAATCACATTTCTGATGGTGTATAAACTTAAATGTTTTGCATAACATGAAATACTGTTAGTAGAAATGTGTTGTTTCTAATATTCTATATAGAAATCAGATAACAAGAAGAAGAAAAAAATAAATGTTGCACTCAGATACGAAGCTTCAACCCAAACATATATATGATCAGACAGGATGTCAACGATGCGTTTATAACTAACATGTGATTATTCAAAATTCAAATAGTGCAGTTTGAAACAACTAAATAACTAACTCTCTAGACTTCTTAAACCCGAGGAGAGCCAATACAAGCACAATTGTAATTAATTAAATAAGTTACAAGGGGCTGAGACATGGTTCGAATCTTTTGATCTAGGTATGGATGCAGAGAGGTACTAAGTTTTGTGTGTGGACACAATTGAGAATGGAAAAATTCCCTTCAACACAATAAGATAGTGGTAATGTTGGTCTTGCTTTGTTCCCATCGATAACATAGTGATTACACGAAAGAAAGATTTAAAAAAATAAAAACATTGAACCCTATTAAGAAATACTTCTCGAAATCGTTCAACCACTCTTTTATGTCTTCTTATCTTCGTAACTAAAAAAAATGTTTTGTCGAACGTTTGGATGACTATGAAAATATTGAAACATATGATGTTATAATAAAATGTTGTTGCATTGTAATCAAATGAATTCGTTGAATATGTAGAATATGGCAGGGTATATTTTAAAATTTTAGAAGCTATTTGTTACGGTATTCTGTCTCTCTCTCTCTTTCTCTCTCTACTTTTTCTTAAATTCTCATCCTCACAGTTAAAATTAATCCAAGAAAAAATATATATTTTGTGTTGACATGGGAAACATGCAATAAAAATGCATGATTAATACACTTGTCAAACAAATTATGGGAGCAAACAAGAAATCCCAAGAACCAAAGTTGGTACGTCAAAAGTAGCAATGTATTTTGATTAGGTGAGTGTGTCCTCAACCAGTACAATACATGTCTGTTGAGGCAATAGCACAACAGAGTTCTAGGGGTGATTTCTGCAAGGTACTGCACAAAATCAGGAGAACAGCACGGTGTAAAGACAACAGAAATGGACAGATACGCAACAGATCCATACCTCTAATAAGGCCTGTGGTCGCCATGAACTGCTATGACAGCTGCACATCTGTTTTGCATGGAACCAATAAGATTATCAACGACAGCCTGCGGGATATTCACCCATTCCTCCAGAAGGGCCATTTCCAACTGTTGCAGAGTTGTAGGCGGCTCTGGCCTAACTAAAATGCGTCTTCCGAGTGTGTCCCACACATGTTCAATTTGATTCAATTCTGGGGAGGACGCTGGCCATACCATTCGTTAGATACCATCATCCCGTAGCATGGCGTCAACCAGACGTGCTCGGTGAGGTCGGGCATTATCGTCCACAAAAATGAAACGATCACCGTTATCTGTAGCCATTGGGACAACATGAGGCCTGAGGATCTCATCCCGATACCTTAAGGCTGTCAAAGTACCGTTCCGTATAATGTGCAGGGGGGTACGTGGACCAACACTGATCCCTGCCCATACCATTAAGCCACCGCCACCATACTGAGACACTTCGAGCACATGTGCGGGATAATTGCGAGTCCCACGTTCCCTACAGATGAGAATGCGTCGATTATTTGACTGGAGACTGAAACGCGACTCATCCGAGAATAGAACTGAACTCCACTCTCCATATCCCCACTCACGATGTTCCACAGCCCACTGTCTGCGGGCCCTACGGTGATGGTCATTCAGAGGGACACACACCACTGGTCTTCTTGCATAAAGACCCCTCTTTGTGATTATTCTCCTCAATTATTCAAAGTACCTCACTTTGTAATCCCGTCTTACCTGCGATCTGAGGTCACAGGGATGATTCAATAATACATTTTAGGTAGAGCTTAATTGTACCTGTCAGCTGAACCTGCTTTGATTAAGAGGGAAGAGATATGGAAGGTTGAATTTAGAGGTTATTTACGCTGGTTCGAATCTGGTAGGCGAATGATGTCCTTGTCCAGATGCTTTTTGCAGACCGAATTGTGACTGATGCCAAGGTTCTATTCCGTGTTCCTTGGCTCACTAATTCGAGCGATCCCTCGCGACTCCCTGCATGCTTATGCAGCCGTAACTTCATGTACCGTCGTCGTAGTTCTTTAAGTTGTAATAAGAGACTAATGATCCAAATGAGAGCGAGCTCGGGGAGCGAGCATCCTTTTATAATCTTAGGCTTCGAAAGGTTGTTAAACCTTCCGAACACGCTGGATCTTGTTCAGGTCCACGCATTTGCCTTTCAGTCATTGCTTCACGGAAGTTACAAAGTTAGCGTATTCTTGGGATCGCTCGCTGGTCGGACAATTCCAGGAAATAAACCAGCGTAAATATTTTCTTGACAAGGTTTTCTCGTATTCGTAATCTCCATATCTCTACATTCCTCTTGTTAAGTTAATCCATCCACTCTTTGATGGTTGACCAACCATCTCCGGAGGAGGTTATATTTAAAATTATCATTTATTAAAGTTCCAAAATCCGTAGAATAATAATACACCAAACTATTCACAATAAGATTCACATCACCACCAAAAAAATATTAATATCATCAAAATATTCATATCATCAAAAGAGTCATAGCACCAAACACCGTTGAAAAAATAAAACACGTAGAGAAAATAAATGTAGGTCAAAGCCTCTTGTGTACTCGAAGCTTAGGAGCACCAACAAACGAAGTCTTGAGGCATATAAAATAAATAATCGTTCAGTATTGACACAGAACTAGTTTTGAATAAAACACGACAACATGATAACAGCTGGAAAAACACAGTTCACCACACAGCGAAAGAACACCGCACATCGCACATGTTTTTTTTACTGTTTGCGGAGTTCAAAGCACACATTTTAAACACACACAAGGTTGGGCGGAGCATTGAGCTCTCGTAACCATGGCAACGCCGTAGACTGCACGTCTCCATAGGCGGAGCGAACTAGGCAGCATACGATAAAACACATAACTAATACTCGTATCTTACACAGGGCGTGAAAATGTAAATCCACTAAATATACATCAGCATCGGTGGCCACAAACCTGGCGATGTATACGACATTTTCGCACACGAATTATTTGAGCTTGACGTCATTTGAACGAGGCCGAACACTGGGACACATTTGCGGCCGTTGAAAGTAATCATGCGTACCACGTGATGACAGGTAAGCAATGTCAACACGCACTGAGCGGGAGAGGCTTTTCCGAGGTAGGTCTCCGTGACGTCATGGGAATGGCAGTCTGTATCTCAAGCGTACTAGGTCGCTGCGGAGACTTCCTGAGTAAAACGTTTCAGTTCTGCAGCGCGGCCGGGATGATGGAAAAAATCAGCCGAGCGGTCTAGACGGGATTGGGTCCATCGGTGCTGGAAGTCCACAAGATCGCCATCTGTTCACTTCAATGAGCCAAGATCTCTCTCTCGGAAGCACAGGCCGGAAGTCGTCATGGTGAATGATCCGGCAGCAATCGCAATGAAACAAGTACAAAAAGGGAAAAATTAGGAAAATGTAAAAGGTAGTGGAGCAGAGTTATAATAAATGATGGCGGGTGATAACGTCGACAGAAGAAGGACTTTCAAATGAAACTGGGGGAAAATGTCGAGGGGGAGGGGAGGTAGTATCTGATCGAAGTGATGGCGAAGGGGCGGGGTCACTTAAATGACGCAGAGTTTTTAAGAGGACCTGTTTATGAATGACAGGTTTACATGAGGAAAGTTCACCGGGGGGCAACGGGGAGAGTAGGTGGAATAGCCGGACTAGCCGGGATAGAGGCCGGGGGTGGCGGTGGTTTCACTTGAGGTGCCGGAAGTCGACGTCCTTTCGGAAAAGTGGTAGTATTTGTTTGTTGTTTCGTACCAGAAGAGAAAGGGGCCGGGGGAAGAAGGGGTGGTGGGCGACTAACTGTTGTCTCCGGGGCATGTGAAATTGATTGTAAAGAAATCGGGGAACTGATAGAAGGTTTCTTTAATAGTTTTTGGGGTGTTGTGACACGTGATTTGGGGGAACAACAGTAAGATATAATTAATAATACCAATAAAATAAGTATGCCGATAATAGCTATCACAATGGATTCGATAATAACATAATAAGCGGAAGACATCTTGTGGTAGGAGTCTGAAATGAGAAAAGAAAGAGGAGTTCTAGTGATAATAGAACGAACTAAGTGATTATGAGACATTTCCGTCTATAACATGTGTATTTGTCGTATAGGAAATAATTGCAAGAATTTTCCATGTATTGTGGGCAAAGGATTAAGCGCCTTCGATTCACTGCTAACCAAAAAAAATAGAAAATTAAGTGAAAAAGAATAAGTAATAGATTTATATGGAAGTTCATGGAAAAAGAGAGTAGGTTTTAATTTCATGGGATATGAGGTATACCATGTTGTATGCTATCAATAATTGAACTATAAAATTAAAGAAGAGAGTGGAAACATTTGCCTATTTTTATTATATATTTTGTTAACATATTTAGTGCATTGCAGCTTTCAAAGAAACAGTTCGCGTTACACCTGAGCGTAAATAAAAAAAAATGCTATGGCCAAAAGACAAAAGTTCAGCAAGTTCTACGCAGTTCATTTGTTCTTTAAATCGTTCATATTGTTCTATCTTAGTTCTTTCTTTCTTTATTTCTTTGTGCTTTTTTTACATTTGAGCGTATATGTACCAGCAAATGGAAAAATAATGTTTGCTAGTTAGAACCATAAACGCGCTAAGGACTTATGAGTCAAATCAGCTAAGTGATATGTTCTGACTCTTACTATGCGTATAATCGCAAATTATAAAATAACATTAAAATATCAGGAGAAATTAATTACTAGGCAAGGGATTTATTATAAATGTTCCGACGATTGGGATAGCATTCTGTAATCCAGGGCTTGTTAAAATTAAAATGAGTTCGTTCTGATGCAAAAGTGCAGTGCAAGCACGGGAAGTGAAGAAGGGGGGATAAGCGTGGGAAAATGCTGGATCATGGATGTTAGCATTTACAATGTACATAGCGAGGAGGCTAAAGAGATTGATAACGGAGTGGAGTGTTAATGAACGTTAGTGTATATGCTATTGGGGTTTTTATGACACTAGTCGTAGCAGGCTTTGAGCCAGGAGAAAGTAATCCTGTCGGTTTTTTTCTTTGTTTCTGCCGTCGATGAAATTCACTTCATAGGAATTCTCGTTAACTTTTCGAAGAATAGTTCCTTTGTACTTATAAGATGACGCAAAAGGTTTTGACACGCCGGGAATCGGAGTGGCATCTAGAATCCACACATGTTATCCTGGTGAGTACTGTATTTGAATAGAAGTGGGGTCTTTGTACTGTTTCTGTTGTTCGAAACGTTTATGTCAGTTGTCATGAGCGGTCTTACGTATGGATGTCAGGAGTTCAAGTCTCTGTGCGTTCGTCTGGGAGATATTGTCAGGGTTCGAAGGAAGGACTGCGTCTGCTAGAATCCTTGGGTTATTGCCAAACAATGTAAAATATGGGTTCTGGAGGGACCCAGAATGGATTGTAATGTTGTGGCTGAACGTGGCACTAGCTAAATAGTCATACCACGAAACCTTCTTCTCCAACATAAAAACTCTCATGACTTTCCTTAAATAAATAAATGAACTCTCTATTAGCCCATTCCTGAAATGTGCACAAGTGTCCACATATTTTAGTTGTACGTATGTAATATTAGCTAACTCCCGTAAAAGTAAACCTGAATTGGGTGTTGACCGATCTAAATAGATCGTTTCCGGGAGGCCATGGACTAGAAACACTTTCTCATCTATGGCTGTTGCTATGTTTTCTGCATCAAGATTAACCAAAAGAGCTGTAATGACGTATCTAATACAACTATCAGCTACTGATAGAAAATATTTGTATTTGTGCGTTTTAGAAGAGACTAAAGATCCACAGACGTCAAGATGATTTCGTTCAGAAGGAATTTGGGCACGTTGAAATGTGTGGAGGGTATGGGGTTTAGATCCTTGTGGTTTCTTTGAGATCTGGCAAGGGATGCCATGTCGAAACGTATCATACACAAATTTCTTCATATTAGGGAAAAAATAGCGCATAAGCATTAAATTATTTAATTTTTGTCCGCCTTGGTGACTTCCATTCATTTTATGTGCATGAATAAGATGGAGAACTTGATTTCTTAATGCGTGGGGGATACAAAGTCTATCCCGAGAACCAGTTTTGATTTTATTAGTCCTGTATAAGACGCCATTTTTGAGGACATAAGAATAGGAAAGTTTTTCTAACTTAGGATTACTAGCTTGATCTTTGTTTTCTAAAATGTCAATAATGTCTTTTAAATAGGGGTCTTTACGTTGTTCTGAGCTAATATCAAAATCTTCTGCTTGCGTATGAAATACTTGATGAAAGAACAGGGCATCATCATCATCATTATTCTTCTTGTCAGGATTAGTCTTTCAAGCGGTAAGCTTGCACGGGAAAGTGCATCCGCAAGTTCATTTTTACTGGCGCTGACATGCCTTATTTCGAAATCAAACTTTTAAAAATAAAGAGCTGTTCTTCCCAAAATAGAACCATGGTGTTTAGTTGAACGAAGATAGGATAATCCTTTGATGTCTGGGAGAACCACAAATCGTTGATTCATAAGGAAAAAATAATTTTTTTAAAAACCTAATATGCTCCTGCAATTTCGAGGGAAAATGTGTCATCTTTTTTCTCTGTTGGTCTTAAGGCTCGTGAACAATAAGCACATGGATGTAAATTTTCTTCTTCGTCTGACTGTAACAGCGCTCCGCCAATGCCTTCTCCGCTTGCATCGAGGAACACATATGAGGGGCGCTTGGGGTCATAAGGGCGGAGGATAGGGGCGGAAGTTATCATTTGTTTTAGTGTTTCGAAACTTTTCTGGTGTTCATCAGTCCATTCATACTTGACATTCTTTTTGAGAAGCTTGAATAAACATTCTGTTGGTCCTGCAAATCCTTGCACAAATCGCCGAATGAAATTTACATGTCCTAGAAAACTACGAAGCTCGCGTTTGCTGTTAGGGGTGGGATATTCCAAAATAGCTTTAAGAATATGTTCTGAAATCTTAATTCCCTTTTGGGATACCAGGTTACCGAGAACTTTCACTTCAGTAAAGGCTAGCCTACAATTAGAAGGTGACAATGAAAGGGATGCTTTTCTTAAATTTTGAAACACTTTGTGCAGTATGTTAATCAAGTGTGGGAGATTTGAGCAATAAATAATAATGTCATCAGTATAAACATAAATTTCTGAACTGTCTATTCCACTAAGGGCAAGCTCGCTTACGCGGTTCATTACACCGCTGGATGTTTTCAATCCCTGCCATAAGCGAGCATATCTAAAACTACCAAGATTGTTAATGGAATAGGCGGTAATGTCCATAGAACGCTCTGCTAATGAAACTTGAAAAAATGCACGAGACATGTCCAAAATGGAGTAGTATTTCTTACCAGCCATCTCTGCCATGATGGTGGGGATATCTGGGGATTGCAAAGAAATCGGAGCTATGACCTCATTCAAAGCGCGGAAATCAGAAATAAAACGATAAGTCCCATTGGGTGTCTTGATTAATAGGACTGATTGTCGATAGGGACTCCCTTCACAGCGTTCTATAATACCTTAGTCTAATAATTTCTGAATTTTCTGTTTCATTGGTTCTCTGTAATGGAAGGGTATAGGGTAGGTTTTGGCATACACTGGGGTGTTATCTGTCAGCTTGATGTTCACTGATATGTTGTTTTACTGTGCTATTTTCATTACAAGAGAATGAAAATGCGAAATCTTTGCCTTTATTTTCCCAAATGGAAATAACGTCACTTAAAATTTCACATGTCGATATTTCGCCTAATATCGTGTCAGTTTCCAAAGTGATTGTGCTTTCAGTAAGGTTTGGTATGTGAATGACAGGTGACTGAGGGTTCACTGTACCATTGGGAAGGACTACTGCATGCTGAGTCACAAGGGAAGCAGATGGGGTAAAAAGTACAGGCTTAGGGGTGTTAGGTGTCGTACTCGTAATTTTCAAATTGATATAAGTTTTTGATCGTGGACTTAACTGAATTGTGTTTGAAAGGGTAGCTTTTCCCGTATTCACATTTGCATTTTCAATTTGGCTGATTATGTCATGCGACACCTGGTGAGTCTTGACGAAATGGGTTCTGGAGGGACCCAGAATGGATTGTAATGTTGTGGCTGAACGTGGCACTAGCTAAATAGTCATACCACGAAACCTTCTTCTCCAACACAAAAACTCTCATGACTTTCCTTAAATAGCTAAATGAACTCTCTATTAGCCCATTCCTGAAATGTGCACAAGTGTCCACATATTTTAGTTGTACGTATGTAATATTAGCTAACTCCCGTAAAAGTAAACCTGAATTGGGTGTTGACCGATCTAAATAGATCGTTTCCGGGAGGCCATGGACTAGAAACACTTTCTCATCTATGGCTGTTGCTATGTTTTCTGCATCAAGATTAACCAAAAGAGCTGTAATGACGTATCTAATACAACTATCAGCTACTGATAGAAAATATTTGTATTTGTGCGTTTTAGAAGAGACTAAAGATCCACAGACGTCAAGATGATTTCGTTCAAAAGGAATTTGGGCAGGTTGAAATGTGTGGAGGGTATGGGGTTTAGATCCTTGTGGTTTCTTTGAGATCTGGCAAGGGATGCCATGTCGAAACGTATCATACACAAATTTCTTCATATTAGGGAAAAAATAGCGCATAAGCATTAAATTATTTAATTTTTGTCCGCCTTGGTGACTTCCATTCATTTTATGTGCATGAATAAGATGGAGAACTTGATTTCTTAATGCGTGGGGGATACAAAGTCTATCCCGAGAACCAGTTTTGATTTTATTAGTCCTGTATAAGACGCCATTTTTGAGGACATAAGAATAGGAAAGTTTTTCTAACTTAGGATTACTAGCTTGATCTTTGTTTTCTAAAATGTCAATTAATGTCTTTTAAATAGGGGTCTTTAAGTTGTTCTGAGCTAATATCAAAATCTTCTGCTTGCGTATGAAATACTTGATGAAAGAACAGGGCATCATCATCATCATTATTCTTCTTGTCAGGATTAGTCTTTCAAGCGGTAAGCTTGCACGGGAAAGTGCATCCGCAAGTTCATTTTTACTGGCGCTGACATGCCTTATTTCGAAATCAAACTTTTAAAAATAAAGAGCTGTTCTTCCCAAAATAGAACCATGGTGTTTAGTTGAACGAAGATAGGATAATCCTTTGATGTCTGGGAGAACCACAAATCGTTGATTCATAAGGAAAAAATAAATTTTTTAAAAACCTAATATGCTCCTGCAATTTCGAGGGAAAATGTGTCATCTTTTTTCTCTGTTGGTCTTAAGGCTCGTGAACAATAAGCACATGGATGTAAATTTTCTTCTTCGTCTGACTGTAACAGCGCTCCGCCAATGCCTTCTCCGCTTGCATCGAGGAACACATATGAGGGGCGCTTGGGGTCATAAGGGCGGAGGATAGGGGCGGAAGTTATCATTTGTTTTAGTGTTTCGAAACTTTTCTGGTGTTCATCAGTCCATTCATACTTGACATTCTTTTTGAGAAGCTTGAATAAACATTCTGTTGGTCCTGCAAATCCTTGCACAAATCGCCGAATGAAATTTACATGTCCTAGAAAACTACGAAGCTCGCGTTTGCTGTTAGGGGTGGGATATTCCAAAATAGCTTTAAGAATATGTTCTGAAATCTTAATTCCCTTTTGGGATACCAGGTTACCGAGAACTTTCACTTCAGTAAAGGCTAGCCTACAATTAGAAGGTGACAATGAAAGGGATGCTTTTCTTAAATTTTGAAACACTTTGTGCAGTATGTTAATCAAGTGTGGGAGATTTGAGCAATAAATAATAATGTCATCAGTATAAACATAAATTTCTGAACTGTCTATTCCACTAAGGGCAAGCTCGCTTACGCGGTTCATTACACCGCTGGATGTTTTCAATCCCTGCCATAAGCGAGCATATCTAAAACTACCAAGATTGTTAATGGAATAGGCGGTAATGGCCATAGAACGCTCTGCTAATGAAACTTGAAAAAATGCACGAGACATGTCCAAAATGGAGTAGTATTTCTTACCAGCCATCTCTGCCATGATGGTGGGGATATCTGGGGATTACAAAGAAATCGGAGCTATGACCTCATTCAAAGCGCGGAAATCAGAAATAAAACGATAAGTCCCATTGGGTGTCTTGATTAATAGGACTGATTGTCGATAGGGACTCCCTTCACAGCGTTCTATAATACCTTAGTCTAATAATTTCTGAATTTTCTGTTTCATTGGTTCTCTGTTATGGAAGGGTATAGGGTAGGTTTTGGCATACACTGGGGTGTTATCTGTCAGCTTGATGTTCACTGATATGTTGTTTTACTGTGCTATTTTCATTACAAGAGAATGAAAATGCGAAATCTTTGCCTTTATTTTCCCAAATGGAAATAACGTCACTTAAAATTTCACATGTCGATATTTCGCCTAATATCGTGTCAGTTTCCAAAGTGATTGTGCTTTCAGTAAGGTTTGGTATGTGAATGACAGGTGACTGAGGGTTCACTGTACCATTGGGAAGGACTACTGCATGCTGAGTCACAAGGGAAGCAGTTGGGGTAAAAAGTACAGGCTTAGGGGTGTTAGGTGTCGTACTCGTAATTTTCAAATTGATATAAGTTTTTGATCGTGGACTTAACTGAATTGTGTTTGAAAGGGTAGCTTTTCCCGTATTCACATTTGCATTTTCAATTTGGCTGAATATGTCATGCGACACCTGGTGAGTCTTGTACTTTGACCTCAAAATACTGTAATTTGGAGTACGTCCTAAATAATGAAGAGTTATGATATTTTCCTTTAACGAAATCTCCCACCTCTGTGTTCGCAAAAAGTCATTTCCTAAAAGGGGAGGGACTTTTGTTGAATCTATAATTCTAAACGGGTGCGAATATTTATACTTTCCAATTATGATAGGAAGAACTACAATTTCAGACACACTCAGTTTTGATCCGGACACACCTTCAATTGTGGACTTTTCTTTCAGAGGGAAGAAGGTGGGAGGGGTAAATTGATATTTGGGAACCCATGTCAATAAGTAAATCTACTTCTTTCCCTTGTATGCTACAATTGATATAATGCAAGCCATTTCTCTCAATGATAGGAACTTTGACTAGTCTACTATTATCTTCAAATTCGTTCCTGCAAGCCGAAGATGATTCTAGTTTAAACTAGTATCTCTTGGTGATTTGTAATAGCAGTTATCGCTGACGTAATTATAGCGACCACAGAACATACAGGCCGATGGATTTGCATCGTCGCGATTACCCATATTTCGATTTTGATCTCGACGTTGAAACCTATTATTTCCCCTAAATTGGCCTCGAGAGTTCGACCTAAAATTTCCTCTTGGATTAGCCTTATAATTACCTCTGTAGTAAGTAGAGTTATTATTCCTCTTGTTCTAAACTCTTTTACCTCCATCATGTGCGCTCTGATTAGCATTTTTCGCGAATTGCAGAACATTTGAGCAGAAATTAAAAAGGGAGGCTGTGTCAGTTGTTCTTGTGAGTGTAAACATAGATTCCCAAGGTGAGATGAAAGCTTATTTACATCATCACCAAATGCAATATTGTGACTGTGTTCTGCGCTGGCCACAGCTGGTGGCGCCATACAGTGGGGAATTTCTGTACTTGGTTGTGAAGCCGCGACAGGCTGTGGAGCGGATAACTGAGAAGAGAAATTGTGTCCTCGATAAACTGTCTGGGAGGGAATGACGGGAGCGGGAGTTGATTGCAGACTTCGGACTTGATAAGCGGGATGTGTGGTGGGGAAGGTGGGATTCTGGTTATATGCTACAAATTCCTGAGGCGGGTTCGGCGGATTACTTGGGAGGGGGAGTAAACCTGTGCATGAGAACAGCTGTGAAGTGGCGTTTGGGTCAATGTCTGAAGCAAGCTTACTTGCGCAATTGCTTGATCAATTTCATACTTCTCCTCCATCATACGGGAATTAATCAATAATTGTTGGCGTTCGAAATTTTGTAGGTGGGCTATTAATTCCTCTGTTTTGGTAAAGTGCTTATAAGTTAAACAACCAATGTACTTGGCTCGCAGTCCCTTGATTATGTAGGATAGAGTCTGTTCTTCAGTGGCGTTCGGGAAATATTGATGGACTAATGATTTCTTAGCAATAACATAAGCGTTAATTGGGTCTGAATTTTACTGCTTTCTTGCTAGAACGATTTGATCGGGCTCAGCAGATAGATAAGAGCCTCTGAACAAGGTAATTAGTTCATTTTTGATGTGTGTATATGTCAGGTCTGCAAAGTTAGGTCGTTTCTGTATATCGTGAAAGTAAGTCAAAGCTAAGTCAGTAAAAAATAAAGACACCATCTTTTTACGCTTAACTTCCGACCATCCCGCGGTGTGTGCTATAATTGAAACTTGAGGAAAAAGGGTTCGACTTCTTTGGGGTCGTTTCCGCTAAAAGGCGTCGGATATAGCGCAGTTGGGATTGGAGTGGCCATGTTAGTGGTGGGAATTTCTACAGTAACGTTATCAGGGTTATTAGTATGGTTAGAGGTAGTATGAACTTTAGTTGGGGTGCTTGCTAAGGGTTGGTGTCGGGTTCTGCTGGGTGTTTCTAATCCTAGTAAGAATTGAGGGTAGTTTCTGTTAGCAGATCTTAACCGTGTGAGTGGAGGGTAGAGAACTGGTGATAAAGGTTGTGATTTTACTGGGTTTGCCATAATTCCAGTAGCTAACTCTATAATTTGGTCGAGGGTGGCATCTAGGTGTTCGTGCAATTCTATCTGTGACGTATTCATAGACTAATGTTAGTCGTGCTGACCAAAGAACAAATGAAAGTATGGGTATGCAGTTATTTATTTCATTAATATGTCGTCTGCCAAATAAATATAAGCAATTAATCTCATTCCTGTGTGAATGATGCTTAAATACGTACAGAATGAAAATTATGCAGAAGAACTATATTTTGTGGGGGAGGGACTCGGTACAAAAGAAAAGAAGGGTTGTATTCCATAGGGCAATATACAAAATTGTCACTGGGTCTGACGCATCTTAAGCGTACTGTGGAAGAATGAAATTGTAACTACTAAAAATTTATATTAAAAAATGCTCCCAAAGTGGGAGGGGGGATGACTAATTTAATTTAAAGCAATTTGTACAGATGGGTACTCAATTGCAAAAAGGGCCTGAAGAACCTCCACCATGTTGTAATAACGTCTTACCTGGGATCTTAGGTCACAGAGATGCTTCAATAATACATTTTAGGTAGAGCTTAATTGTACCTGTCAGCTGAACCTGCTCCGATTAAGAGGGAAGAGATATGGAAGGTTGAATTTAAAGGTTATTTACGCTTGTTCGTACCTGGTAGGCGAGTGATGTTCTTGTCCAGATGCTTCTTGCAGACCAAATTGTGACTGATGCCAAGGTTCTATTCCGTGTTCCTTGGCTCACTAATCCGAGCGATCCCGCGCGAATCCCTGCATGCTTATGCAGCCGTAACTTCGTGTACCGTCGTCGTAGTTCTGTAAGTTGTAATAAGAGACTAATGATCCAAATGAGAGCGAGCTCGGGGAGCGAGCATCCTTTTCTAATCTTAGGCTTCGAAAGGTTGTTAAACCTTCCGAACACGCTAGATCTTGTTTAGGTCCACGCATTTGCCTTTCAGTCATTGCTTCACGGAAGTTACAAAGTAAGCGCATTCTAGGGATCGCTCGCTGGTCGGACAATACCATGAAATAAACAAGTGTAAATACTCTCTTGACAAGGTTTTCTCGTATTCGTAATTTCCATACCTCCACAATATTCAAATACACACAAGTAATAGGGTTTAATATCACATTAGTGATTTTCAATTGTTGTCTTGGAGTCATGCACACATTTTCAAAGATTGTTGCCTGATATTCAAATAAGGTAAAACACACTGATATGCGGGGTGTAAGGGGTGACCTTCCACGTAGTACACCCAAGTGTCAACCTCACTTCCACGTTAGTACACCCTGGACTGAAGACTAACGAGGCTCTGGCGACTGGCCCCATGGGCAGTATAATTTTGTTTGTATTGTCCTGTTCTTTCGTCCTTATGTGTGCTGAGTACCCCTTTACAGCCTCAGCTTTTAACAGAAGTCAGAACATTTTAACATTTTTAGTTATGCAACGCTAGAGTTCTTATTTGTAATGATAAGGGGCTGGCCCCCGTATAATGTGACGGGAGCAAAATAGCCTATGTGCTGACGCTCCCACAATTTTAAATTCAAAATCAAAACACTGCTATGCTTAATAAAAAAATTCATTCATTGCCAGATTGTACACCTGTATAGTTCGAGGTTCATAAGCCTATTTCCCTCTTTCATTATGGGGACTGCATATTTTGTATACAGTTTGTAGTGGCATCACAACACAGGTTATAACTTATTATTAAGTCTTTTAAAAAAATCGTCAGTAAATTTAAGAATTCTTGCTGTGAAATTTGTAATGTGTTTAAAATAACATGATTCGAAACCCTGAGGGAGACAAGTACTGAGCTTTTGAATTTTGCATTAGCAAAACCTTTATATTTATAACCTCGATTTACTAATCGCGAAATTCCCCTTAGTCAACCAATCAGTACATTCACATAACCTCCTATAGAGAAAGGGGCTGGGGGCATGACATTAGCAAGCTAGTATTATTGACGCGACATTTTTAACAGGTCGGCGTCACATCTACACACCCGCACCCACACTCGGGGATTGTTTGGAATGCAAGACAATTGACTTGTCTGAGTAAAACAAATACGTTTCATGAGAATTCCTGCCAACATTTCTGTGTTGCAGAAGTTTCTTTGGAAAAATAATTGCAATTAAAAAAATATTAGCCCCGTCTAGTTCGATACACTTTTAGACATATGATGGAGTGTAGGTGCATCCCAGCGCCAAGCAAGTGCAGTAGAATTGTGTTTTTTTTAACTTCTGCAACTATAAAATAATTTTTATATAATAAAATTGGAATTTATGATATTGCGTAAAACATATTTTCAGATTTTTACACTTGGAAAATCAGCTAAAATCGAGATTTTAAGATAAATTACACTAAAAGTGCTCGCTATGAAATTGTTAGATTTAAGGGGGGTTGTTTGCTCGTACCACCTTTTTAACTAGTAATTTTCTCAGGGGAAAAATACAAAACACACAATCAAGTCAAAATTCAATCTGTGTGAAAAACAACATAAACGACATTCAAAATAAAATAATTGTAGCTATTACGATAAAGTTTTCAGCTATGTTATTTATACAGAATTTCCGGAGACAACAAGTAACATATGATCACACCAAATATCAAGCTGATCGTAATTACTATGTAGTTCTAAAATAAGTTAAATACTTAGCTCTTAACAAAGAAATTATGAGCACTGCAAAAACACGTACGCGCTCTTCAAACACTCTCGCGATACTGACTGATCTGTAATGCTTTCGCATTTAAATAACCTAAGCGCGGACCGCGTTGAAAACTTCAGAAACAGTGAGCCAATCAGAAGGCAATATAGCATCGCATTACGTCATAATCCAACCAATCAGAAAACACCGCGTCATCGCATTACGTCATAATCCAAACAATCAGATAACAACTCGTCTGATACGGGGTCATCATAATATTGCGTAATAACTTGTTGCCTAACATTGCGCAACATGATGCAATAGAAGTAGACCAGAAGTAAATTTGTGCGTGGGTGTACGTGGGTGTGCGTGGGTGTGCATGGATGTGGGCGTTACGTACTTTAACTGAAAAGAAATTATGACACTCGTACGAAGTGTGAGATGAAAAAAACACAGATCTGCAATAGTATAAAGTCGACAGAAACATCATCAAAATATGTTTTCCATTGTGGTTAAATTAATAAAAATAATAGGCCTCGTACCAAGTGTGACGTGAAAGAACACAGATTTGCAGTAGTATAAAATCGACAAAAACATCATCAAAATAATTTTTAAAATGTGCTTAAATTAATAAAAATAATAGGCCTTGTACAAGGTGTGATTTTGAACATACATGATTACACTACTAAGTGTCAATTTTTCCAATCTAGCCAATTGGGGGCAAGCAAGATATTATCAATCAGCAATGTGGTTCTTCCACAACGGATGGGCATGCATTGAGGCATCTTATGTTATCAGGTAAAAGCTCTCCATTTTTTATTAGTTTCCCCTAAATCTGGTAAACGCTGTACCACATTCCTTGTTGGTTTAAAAGAATCACCTGGTTTGCTTCTATCCAACTTTTGTTTGGCAGACTTAACCATTTCACATATGATTTATTATTTTTCTTCTTCAATATTTTTCAATTAAATATGTATCTGGATATTTTGTTTTAATGAGTTCCTCTTCATAGAATCTCCCTTTCAATATTTCGTTATGATTATATTTTATTATATATGTATTTCTATTCCCTGGTAAAACTTGAACTACAGTGAATAACCCTGTACTCGAATTTATAGTGAATCCCTTCTCAAATAAATGTTTATATTTACTGACCGTCACCTGATCTCCTATTTTGTATTTTGGCTTCTTGACAGTGTATGTATATTTTTGACAATAAACAGTAGAAATCAATCGTTGCTCATTAGACTTGGTTAACTCAGCACGTTTCATGTGAATAGTACTGTGTAATGTGTACTGTATTATAGCTCGGGTAAAATTTGAACCCACTTATAATTGCCCTGTAGAGAAAATTGTCTCCACAGACGATTTTTTAGTGTCCTGTTGAATCGTTCCACTATACTAGCTTTCAGATCATTGTATGTAGAAAAATGTTTAATGTTATTTTGTTCCATTAACTTAGCAAATGTTGAATTGCAAAATTCTTTCCCTCTGTCTGTCTATAAATATTTTGGTATCCTTCCCTCAGTAAATATGGATTTAAAGCCGTGGTAACACAAGCAACAGTCTTGGAATTTATGGGAACAGCCCATGCATATTTGCTAAATGTATCAATAACTGAAAACATATATTTGTAACCATGATTTATCTTATCCAATTTTTTTTAAAGTCCCTGTAGCAATTTCAGTCAGATCACCTTCATACAAATAATCTCTTCCTTTCGTTAGCACACTGAGTAGTCTGTAGTTACGACAAGCTGGTCTGTGTAATTCATTAACTATATCTTGTCTTGACATCGGACTCTATAAGAAAATGTAACATAAAATGGATTATCCTAGGGGTATAATCTTTTCACCTCAAATAATAATTGGTCATTAGCTTGCACAAGGAAAGCAGATAATTCTTGATCCTCATGTATTTTATATTTATTTGCAGATTCATATCTATATGCAAAAGGTATCTGTAGTGCTCTGTAGACGCCATCTTTTCTCTGTATGGTGAAATTTGGGATTTCCACATATTTTCTTTCTTCATATAGCCAAATTTTGAAAATTTTAATATTACCATCAATGAAAAATTCATGAAACTGAGGGTAAGGGTACATTTTTAAACATTTCCTGCATTAAGGTAAGTCCAGTGATCTCGTATAGTTGGTACACTCTCAAGTCTAACTATCTCAGCGGTGAAAAATTGACGTAATTCAAGATCGTCTAATCAGCTTAATATCGTTTCTTGATATTCGTTTATGGTGCGTACCACTTCATCGTAGCTGGGTTTGATTTTCATATCGACATACAAATGTTTAAATTGTTCTTTGAGATCATGAAGTTGTGAGGTAAAACCTGATAGAGCAGATTCTTGACTTGTTTCGAGATTACTGATTTGTAGCTTAATGTTAGAAATAATCTCCTGTAAATTTTCTACAAATTTTAGTTTCGTACTTTGGTTTGAAAGATCGTGTACCTGACTTCTTATTTCTTCAAACAATGTATAAAGTTCGTTGACTTGGTAGGCAAAGTAGCGATGGTATCTTGAATTACAACAATTTCCGTTTGAATGTTTTTGATGTCCTATGACTTGAGAATTCGATTTACTGCTCTTTTTACAGATCTTAACTCTTGGGAAGTGGGTAAATTGGATACTGTGTGTTAAGTGTTGTGAAGGCCTGTTTAACTACATATAGCTCTGCAGCATCTGCTACACTGGTTAGGCATTTTTAAGTTCCTCTATGTCATCTTGCGTAGGGGTAGACTGTTGTTGTGTTTGCAATTTGTTCTGTATGTCGTCTATGAGATCGTGAAAATGAGATTGTTCAGATTCAGTGTTGAGATTCTCTAATTTTGTGATCTGTTTTTGAATTACATTTAAAGATTCAGTAATGCTGGGCAGCTTAAATTCCAGAGTTTCCTGTGCATTTGTCAATTCATTTCTTCCGTTTGTCAAAGTGTCTTCATTATGAGCTATGGTACCCTGTATCTTTCCAAAATCATCATAAGTCTCCAGCTGTAATTTGATACCGGCAACACTGCGTGCGATGGCATTTAATTCGGAAGATGAAAATAAATTATTAATAAAGTATTCTAAAGTTTCTAGTTTGGATTGAACTTCTGTTGTGACTGCATGTAATTGGTCTGTTTGCAGTTAGGATTTAATATATTCCAGTGAGGAAATTTCAAAAGATCCAAAATGGTCCAGTAATTCAAGAATGCTTGCAATGAACAGTTCATATTGCTGTTGAGTATTGATAGTTTCAACTATGGAAAGTAGTTCGGTACGAATAGTATTCGCTTCGTTATTTACTTCTTGTTATAGATGCTCCGAAGTAGTTGCTTGAATTTGACGAAATTTTTCAAGATCATATTTTAATTTATCTAAATTCCCTTTTAAATTTTCAACATTATCGAGAGATGCTATATTAGTATATCTTTGAAGTAGAGATTTTATTTCGCCATCAATTTTTACTATGGGATTAATTAATTCAGACTGTAGATTAATAATTTCAGCATGTAAGCTTACACTCAAAGAATTTTGAAATATTAATAAATCAGATTGATGTTTCTTAAGATGTTCGTCTAATCTGGCAATGTCGCAGGAATTATCTGGTATTTCCTGTCGTCTTCTGTTTCCAAATTTGTTCATTTTTGTTTTGTTCATTTGTTCTGTTTTATTCTAACTCACTTATTATTTTATTTTTGTTTTGGAATTTATATGTTCATGAGAGGATAGATTATTCTTAATTCGATGAAGAGGGGAATTAGTTTATCATAATCGCCAATTATTTCAGCATAGAGGAAATTTCCTTTTTCTACATCGTATGATGTGTTGGGAAACATATTATTGTGCTTAATTCAATAGAGATATTTCCTACATGAAAAACATCATAATTTGTAGGAGAGATAGTTATCTGGATTTTCCCTGTGACAGAAATCTCACATGACGGTAGGTTGTTGTTAAAAACATATAGTTGCTTTCCAGAATTTTCGTCTACATATTACCATATACTAATAAGTTGAATAATGACCAACCCTCTCAATTTACGGTAAAGATCGGAAATTACTTAAATGCTGCTGTCTGAACTTCTCTCTATTTGGGGAATATGTTGTTTTTTCAGCCATGATACATTCATTCGCATTTTTTTTCCCTCGGGTTATTTTTATCATTTTAATATATTATATTTTTTATTAATTCTTAACATATAAAATATTTTTATGATAAGCAATGTCGACATTAGTCTCATTTTAAAGTGTAAGTTGAGACGAAGCGAATAAAAAAACGCACTTGTACGTTGCATAGTTTTCGAGATATGAGTGTTTTAATAATTTGCAAGTGACCACAGGGTCAAGAAGACTGTAAGACAAAATATATTACTTATTTTTGTTCTTTATTACACGCAAAGAAACAGATAACAATCTTTATTCCAAGTTGAATCTGTTTAGCTTGTAATGTCACGAACTGTCATCGATCCCCTGTTCGCACACTACATATGTCAGTCTTACAAGCTAACATTGATTTTATCTTCGCTCAACATGCGTGACCACGTCATTCATTCATTCATTCAGCTTTTGCAGATCTAAATTTTTAGGAGGAGAGAAAGAGAGAGGGAAGGAGGGGTTAACATTCTCACCCGAGGCAGTATTTATTAACATAACTTTCCCTAACTGGCCAATGTCTCCACATTACAATAAATCATGTAACCTTAAGCAACCTTCATAACATCTCCGAGGTACTATTATCGACATAATATTTATAACAGGGAATTGCCTTGTTCTTCGTATATACACCTGCATATTACATAGCCTCCGAAAGGAGAGATGTTATTTATTACACAGTATTGCCATCTAGCAGCAAATAATTGTACTTAGAGAATCATGAAAGCAGAATAGAAGCATGTTTGTGTGTATATATGTAAGTGCTCAACATCTAGTTGGAATGGAGAGTACTAATATAGCTTTCATAACTGAGCATGCGTAACTTTCTCCGAGCTAGTAACATTTAGCAATGCCTCAATATTAGTACATACACTTGCATATTACACTTTTCCGGAAGGGGAGGTGGGGGTTGCTAACAAATAGAAGTATGTGTGTGTAAGTGCTCGCCATCTAGTTTTAAAAAAAGTTCTTCTCAGACAAAAGTTTCATTACCTAATATTTTATATCATGTTCAAGCAGTGACTGGATTTAGCTGAAGACCATAATAAAGCGCTCTTAAGTTGACGTAGCTAAGTTTGTAAGCGCCGAATGTTACTAAAATATCTTAAACTTGTATATTTCTTGTACCGCCATGATGTTACTGATTAGTTATAAGCACAAACAGTGTGAAAATAATGTCATAAATGTAGGATATGAGAATATGTACGTACGGTGTATTCTGTTCAGATACAAATGAACCAAATGTATACTGGGATATTTTGTAAAAAAAAATTAAAATTGACTCAAATGAGTGAGCACGTTCAATTATCTTTTACAGTTAAAATAAGTAATGGATTTCGCTTTAGTTAATTGAAAAAAGTGAAATTTAAAAAAATAGGGGTATCATAGAGGGAAATTATTTGAAACTTAGAATTGGATTGTTTTTTTGTAAAAAATAATTTTGAGTTTTTAATAGTTAAGAAATCAACAAAAACCTTGATGTTTTGTTAAATTACACTTAGAGAGCTCACTATGAAATTGCTAGATTTTCGGGGTGATCGCTCGTGCCCCCTCACTATCTACTCAGCACAAAATAAATATTAGGATAGCAGATTGTAGTAACCATGCTCACGCGAATTGAATGAAAGTTTTAGGAGAAATGAAATTAGTTGTACTTAACATAAATTTATTAACTAAGATGAACAATGGACAGGGATTAAGGCGAGATAAAGAAATAATGGACACTAGAAGCTTCTGTTATTTTACGTAAAGATTAATAAAGTTAAAAAGAGATTACAATTCTTTATCTCTACCTTCTTAATGGGAAGAAGATTTCCCACTGGACCTTTTTGGATGTTTTCCCCGGTGCGGTGCGAAGTCAGTGGTGGCCCCAAGCCGTTCCGTTGCGGCGCATCTATTGCTGACCCGGTTCGAAGTCGAGCGCGAGACAGTCGGTGACCTTCGAATATTCCTCTTTTTCCTGCTTATATTAGGCTATTGCGCAGAAAAATATTGATTCGAATTATTGTTGTATATTTGATAAAGCCCAAAATAGATGGGAAATATAGCAGGAAAGATACCGGAATCAATTCAATGCCTAATAGATGAAGACATTTTCGATAGAATTGTCTTTGGAAATAGTGATATTTTTTCTAGAAGTATAACTATATGAAAGGCATATGATTTCATTAAAGAAGAATAAGTACATTGACTTACAGAATAAAATAATATTGGCTAGTTAAATATAAAGTTTATAGAAGATTCAGTATATTGAATAGTAGAAGATGATGTGTACTAACGAATATTATAATTTGTATATTGATTAGCAGAAGAAGAAGACTATCGATTAGTAGAAGATGAAGTCCATTACTCAATAGAGAATTCCATCTTTAAAATAACAGAAGAAGAAATCTGGTAATCAATGTGCGAATAAATATATTGAAGAAGTATAAGAAGAACTATATTAATTAATAAAAGAAGAAGAATATAGAAAAATATAGGAATACGTGTATTAAATAATAGGAGAAGAAGTAAAGAAAGTATATGGATCAATAGAAGATGACGTTTGTATAATAAATAGTATATTGAATAATAGAAGAAGAATTCTACTAACAAATATAGAAATAAAAATATTGATTAGTAGAAGAAGAAGAGCATTGACTAGTAGAAGAATAAGACTATTAATCAATCTATAGAAGAATAAGTCTATAAACCAATTGATAGAAGAAGAAGCTTCTTAACAAATATATGAATAATCCGATGAAATGATAGAAGAAGAGGAAGTCTTTCACGTATCGAGATAGAAGTAGAAGAAGAAGATTAAGCCAAATTGAAAAGGAAGTCTATCATGTATCCAGAAAGAAGAATATGCTTTTTAGCCAAATAGAGAAATAAGTCCAACACGTATCCAGAAAGAAGAAGAAAAAATAAGCTTGTTAGCCAAATAGAAGAGGAAGTTCATCACGAATCCAGAACGAAAAAAATGAGAAGAATCCTTTCAGTATATGAAAAATTTTAATAAATATATATGAGTCCAAGAAATGTAGACACAGTTTTAAATACAATCGAGTACATAAATTTAATGTAATATGAAAATTAAGAATATACGATGCATTGTACCTTCCGTAGTAGGTTAAACAAGTTGTGTTCTTTGTTCCTTTTCTGATTCTAAGTTATCAATAATATTTATTTTCACTGATAATCTCATGTTTTACCTTGGCTTGAGCCGGACTGATGTCACACTCTTCGAGACGTGGCATTGATATATGGCGACCAACGTGTGGGGCTCAAAAAAGATAAAATGTGAGATAACATTGAGAACTTGAAGATCGAAGGGAATCCAAAATGGTAGAAGGAAAATATACAATTTGCAAAGAAGATGGAAATAAGGAAGAGATAATCGATTGTAAATTATGCGAGGGAATGAAACATTTTGGATGTGAAGGAATGAGAATTGAGAAATATGAGAAAATATGTGAAAGGGGAGACGGATATGAATGGAAGGAATGTAGAAAGGCAAAGTTAAAAGCAAAGGGAGGAAAAAAGAAGAAAATAACATGATGGCATGTTGCAAAAAATTATGATAAAGATGGAGCTATAACAGAAGAAAGAAGATAACAAAAGAGAAATGAAGATAAAGTTGGAAGATAACAGTAGAGAGATGAAAGAAACGAATAGAAAATTAGGAGAAATGAACGAAAAAATGAAATGCAATAATAGATAATTAGATGAAATATAGAAGCTGTGGCGGAAATTTGTATACAAAATAAGGAAGCATCTGGAAGAAGGTTGAAACTGGAAAGGTTAGAAAAGGGTAAAATAGATGTTCACACGAAAACCAAAGAAGAGGAATCTGAAGAGAGAGTTGGTGTTAAAGGGAAAACATTGTTATTAATGAATGTGATGCACTACATGATGAAGAATACGTCGAGAGTATAGGTGAAATGAAGAAAATTGAAATAACAGAAAATAGAGTGAAAAGAAATGACAAAGATTATAACACATCAGTGGAAGAAATACAGTTATAAGCCAACGAATACAAAGATATATCAGAAGAGGATATTGAATGACCAGGATGTATTATACAACAATGTAGACACATTTTAGTCAACGCCCAGGGTTAGCCGACGAATATGCAGATGTAACCAAAGAAGATACTGGTAGATCAAAGGTATCCATACAACATTCTGTACATTTCGTAAATAGAGAAGTTAAGAGAGAAATGCGGAAGTCAAACGAATGGGAAGATAGAGAAGATTCAAATAGTATAAAAGTTAGTCTAAGAGAAATGATTGACCAGTGTAATGAAAATGTAAGATATGTGAAAGAACTGAACAAAAAAGTGACTACACCAGAGAAAGTTTCAGAATTTATCTATTCAAGCTGAGCAATTATACCAACAAAAGAGACATGACCATTATTAACCTCTAAGATAATATATTAAGAAGAAAGTAAGATGAAAAGCATGGATAATGTCGTGTAGTAGTAGAAAGAAGAGAACAAATGGATGATCGGTATGAACCTATGAAAAAATATGTAAGAAGAAATAAGTGACATGATGTTGTACCATAAAAGAAAGAAGAGGATGAAAATAGAGAAACAATATGAACTTGTAAGATATAATATCAAGTGGAAATGGAAAACGGTAGTAAGAAGTAAAAGTGGATGATGTCGTACCACAAAAAAGGAAGAAAAATAAATTATGAGAATAAAGACTACAGTAACTAGGATATATTAAAATTAGGATCATGTAGATGTAATCATGAGAGAAAAGATTTCCCACACCTACGAAATTCTCTGCGATGAGAAAATTTTAACACAAAGGAGGGAGATTTCATGTTACGTACTCGCACATGTAAACCGCATGACCAATGATTGGAATAAGCAATGATAAATTGCAGCACACGGAAGAAATATTAGGATCGCAGATTATAGTAACAATGCGCACTCGAATTGAATGAAAGTATTTTGTGAATTGAAACTAATTTTGCTTACATAAATTTATGAACTAAGATAAACTATGGACATGGATAAAGGCGAGATAAAAAATGATGGACACTTGCAACATATGTGATTATCTGTAAAGATTAATGAAGTTAAAAAGCGATTAAAATTCTCTATATCTACCTTCTTAGTGGGAAGGAGTTTTCACACTACACTTCAATGGTTGTTTTTCCTGGTTAGTTGTGGCCAACAGCACATACGTTGCGGCGCATCTACTGCTGACTCGGTTCGAGGTCGAGCGCAAGCCAGGCGGTGCCCTTCGATTATTCCTATTTTTCCTGCTTGTATTAGGCTATTGCGCAGAAAAATATTGATTCGAAGTATTGTTGTATATTTGATAAAGCGGAACAGAGGAGGGAAACATAGCAATGAAGAAATCGGAATCAATCCAATGTCTAATAGATAAAATTATTTTGGATAGCGGTGCGTTTATAAATAAGAGATATATTTACTATAAGAATAAATATATGAAAGTCAATCAATAAAAGAATAAGTATATTGATTAGCAGAAAAAGAAGTAATCGAGTAGTGGAAGTAGGATTTTATAGAATGATCAGTATATTGATTAGTAGAAAAAGAAGTCTACTAACGAATATAAGAATTAGTATATTGATTAGCAAAAGAAGAAGACTATCGATTGGTAGAAGAAGAAGTATATAAACCTATATAAAATTTCGTCCTTCAACTAATAGAAGATGAAGTGAAGTAATCAATGTGAGAATAAATACAATGAAGAAGTATAAGAAGAAATATAATAAATAATACAAGAAAAAACCTATGGATAAATAAAATAAAAAGTGTATAAAATAATAGAAGAAGAAGTTAAGAATAAATATATGGATCAATAGAACAAGATGTTTTTCATAGAAAAAAAAATATATTGATTAATAAAAGAAGAAGTCTAGAAACGAATTAAGGATTAATTATATTGATTAGTAGAAGAAGGAGAATATCGACTAATAGAAGAATAAACCTATTTACTAATCGATAGAAGAATATGTCTATTAACTATTTGATAAGGGAAGAAGCCTCTTAACAAAAGATGAATCAGCCGATTAATTGATAGAAGAAGAGGAAGCCTTTCACTTATCCAGAAAGAAGATGATGAAGAAGTTCGTTAGCCAAATAGAAGAAGAATTCCATCTCGTATCCAGAAAGAAGAATAAGAAGATGATGCTTCTTAGACAAATAGAAGAAGTACATGACTTATCCTGAAATAAGAAGAAAAAGAAGAATCTTGTTAGCCAAGTAGAAGAGGAAGTTCACCACTTTTCCAGAAAGGAGGAGAAGAAGAAGAAGAAGAAGAAGAAGTAGAAGCCGAAGAAGAAGAAGCCTTTCAGTAGATGAAGTATGCTAAATAGAGATAGATGAGACCAAGAAACAAAGAGACCTGTTTAAATACAATCCTGTATTTACATTTAATGTAATATGAAAATTAATAATATACGGTGCATTGTACCTTCCATAGTAGGTTAAATAAGTTGTTTCCTTTGTTCCTTGTCTGATTCTAAGTTATCAATCAGTTTTTCCCCTGAAAACCTCATCTCTTATACTGGCCTAAGCCGGATAGGTGTCACCCTGTCCGGGATGTGGCATCCTTGACTCGGTGAAGAGGTAAGGAAGGCGGACGAGCATAGCACACTCAACTAATCGGGCATCAAATCATCTGGCATTTGGACTCTGCTGACGACCTAGTTATTTTAGTCGACCTTTCAAGGAACCTTAACGCAACATCAGTTTAGAGTTGTACAACCATCTTTCACCCAACTCGGCCTCGATAACGTTGATTTCTTTCTCTTGATTAACGCAAGGGTGAAGTGTTTGTGATATGGATGAAGCAAAGTAGTAAAACGGATTATTTTTTTCTGCGTTTCAGAGAGGCCATAGACATGGCTACATACTATTCCACGCTTGCTTTTTGCGCAGATTTTGAGGCTCATACCTCATTACGGGGGAAGTTCTGAAGTTAGGAATGAGTGGGTGTCTATTTGCTTTGACGCAAAAAGTATCAGAAAATATTATGACTGACGTGTGGAAGTAGAGGTAAGATGTCCAGCGGTTACTGGTGCAAAGAGTGTGAATTGTAAAACATTTTCTTGTCCGCTTCACTCGCGAAACAAATATTTCTGTAAACTTTACATAATGTTTATCCATAGATGTGCGCAGACCCTCTGATTGGGAGTCGCAAAGCCTTGAAAAATTTCATTCGGAGAAAGATGAACCTCATGTCATGTAAGTTTTATTGTATTGATGGTCACGAATGAAGGTCATATAGCTATATTGAGTGTCTTCACCCTCTTCAAACTTCCATTATAGCACTAACGTCCTTTATACCCTCCTATACTTCCCCTCACTCTCATTCAGATGCTAATTTACACATGCACGTGGCTTCGTTCAGCAGATTAGACGCAACTAACCAAAAAAATCATTCCCTACAGTAAGTGCCATTAAAGGGGTGTGGGGGTACCGGTTGACCCTTTGCTTCTTGACCCTTGTCTATTAAGAAAATCTAAACCGTACTTCCCTCGTTTTTGCACCCAATCGACAGCACTTATTTCCAATTTATCACCAAATTATTCTTTAAGCACAAAGAAGTGACGCAACTAACGAATAAAGTGTGTGGAAGTGTTAATAACAAGAAATTTGCTCGAGATCAAAGTTGTACAGTTCAATTACGTAGGATGTCATGCAACCCTTGATTAATTGGAACTTTAGTCGGGTTGAAAATGATTATTTTTAGAGCATAATATTGTTTAATATAATGATAATATTCCCCTACACTAACGTTCTCTTGGCCCCTCCTCCCTTCCACTGTGGGCGCGTCTATGATTTATACCTGTTAGTTTCAAATATTTGTGCCATATACAAATAATGTTTAATCTCTTTGTGAAGGAACATTTAATTGAAGCTTCCATTAAGACTTACACATTCTCATATTTGTATATTTTTACTGCTTAAAATTACTCTATGGCCATTTTGCAAAGGAATTAAATAATTAACTTTTTAGTTCTTTCACTTTGTTTGAAGACGTAGTCTGTGTGGAAAAGCCATATGAAGATTCCCCCTCCAACCCCAAGCAAATAATTACGATTATTATTATTTTTTATTTTTTTTAGCGTAGTCTCCATATTCTGTTCTTGCACAGACCAATAGGATATTAAAAATTAACCTTCCAAAACGTTGACAAAAGTGAAAACCTAGCTGAAACAAATAATTTTTGAGAGCCGCTTCATTAGATTATAGTCCACGCTGAGTGTGCACAGAAAATATAATTTCAATGGTAAAGAGTGTATTTGCAAATGGTCTACCGATGCTGACTTTGTGTGAGCATTCTCTTCCTCTCCAAGGTGACTTCAATAAAATAATAACTAATGTAACTTTCAGAGGAAAGAGGTAGGGGACACACTTATCTTTGAAACCAGCATTCAGAAATAAATGAAACCTTTCGTACGAATGCGAAAGGACAAGAACAGCGTTGTTAGGTGGTAGAAGCGCCGAAGGCTGAACCTCGCCCTTTTATCAAGGAAAATTGAAATTGAAATTAAAATGTCGCTTGTCGCTCGCGTGTCGCTCGAATTTGGCTGTTAATCTTCGTATTGTCTCCCTCTGTTGTTGGTAGTGAATGTTAAATTTTGGGGAGATTTCACACCTAATCGATAAACTACAAACGACAAGCAACACGCGACAAGCGACACATGTCTCTTGAAAACGAGCCCTCAGTAATCAATAAACTCTTTCATACAGAAGAGACATGACAATTTGTAAGTTTCACTTTTAGCTTGCGTGTCATTGGGACTGGTCCGTTTTGTCAATACCTTACACTGTGTAGCCTCCTGCTCTTGTTCGATCATATCCGGTTAATGTTTTGCTTTAGACTGACTGGGCTTATGTCGCTTGTTGCTTCCGTATGAAATCTCCGTCTTGCTTGTCACCTGGCGACACATGTTGCATGGAAGAGATACACTCGGTAAGGAATTTAACCTTTCGAACAGAAGCGAGACGACAAGTTGCACGTGTCACTGTGACTGGCTCGTTTTGTGTATACCGTGTAGCATGGCGCCTGGTGTTCTTTTTCATGTTCAGGTTGTAGTTCTCACGCGGGAATATCTCGTTCCTGCCATTCTTGAGGTAGATGTTTTTGATCTTGCTCGAACTAGCTCGAATCTTTTTCTTGGTTGTTGTCCTCCCCCGTCTGGAAGAGCACGACCACAAACTCTAGCATATCGTACCGGATGTTGTTAAACTGTGTGGTCACGTCAAATTCAAAATGGTTGCCAAAAGCAGGTTTCTGCACGCACTGGTAACCGTAAAATTGGATGGGTACTTGGGGATTCTTCAAAATGTCTGCTTTGTACTTGATAGCGTAGTTTGTTTCGTATTCCACTACGGTAATGCGCAGCTCCATGGACTGGATGATGCAATTGGCAGGATCAAGTAGTGTGTTGGAAAGTGCCGAATCGTCTGCACTCAAGGTGCTGTAACGCATCAGCGCATTGTTGTCGTTGGCGCTTCTGCGAAAAGTGACGCGCAAGCCACCCTTCCACATAATCTCTGTGTAGTCGGAGAAGAAGCCAGGAATCAGGCGCATGGGAAAGAGTACTGTGTGACTTTGAGTTTTGATTTTGTACCTGCTTCGAATCTCCCTGCCTGGTAGTATGCTGCATCGGTCTTGGAGAGTTTCAGTGTTCCCACAGCTGTAGATGTAATCCCGGGATAGTCAACCCTATCGATGACGGTGCCATGCTTTCTAACTTCCACCTGCGAGAATAAGTACGGCAAGGAATGCTTCGCCGTTGTCTCTCTTCACAACATCAAACTTGATATACAAATCGGCTCTGGGAGGATGAATGAATCCATCCCTGACGTCCACGTCGTATTCTATCTCTCGATTCGCTTCATTGAGGTTGGCAAACGTGCGACGATTGGGAGGGAAGGACTGCAACTCGTAACTTTCGATTTGCTCCATGATGGTTATTTATTATACGTTAATCTCCACGACGGCAGTGGTCGTGGCTCCTGCAAAATCAACCACCTCTCCCTTCTCGTTGGTAATTGCCAATTCTATGTTGTCTATGCGATTACGAGATAGAGGAAAGTATATCGGTGAGGAGGGTGTGTAGATAATTAGCTCCATGAACTCAGAGTTTGGTTTGAACGTAGCGATAATACCTGTCTCCTTGTGACTCCCTGGGATGCCGTCCGAGGATTTGGTGATCATACCTTCTGCCACATTGCAATGTATGTTCAGAGTCTCGATGGCTAGAAATTTAGGGATGTTAGCACCGATGTGCTTGATGCCAGGTTCGAGCTTTGTGTTGTTCTCGAATCCCAAAAGCTCTCCGAATGTACCCAGGTCTACGGTTTCCGTGGCAGACACCAGTTCCACCCTGTGAGTTACAGAATTTTGCGACAGCAATACACGTCTTGGCTATTGAGCCTGCAAGGTAGACAGATTGTACTGGCCAGGTGTGATGCTGATTTTCCCGCTGCCAATGTTGATGGTATTGTTGTGTACCGTCACGTTAGGTATCAGGTACATGCTGTAGAATGTACGAAGAGCAATAGATTTAGGATAGATGATATCGTCATGCAATTCGAGTTTCAGAAGCGAAGTCTCGCTTGTGAGATGGTATACCCCCATAGTGCTTTAGGTGCTACAATGCTTTCTGTAAATCATCGATTGTTGGGTTATTTAATTGCGAGAGGAAGACAAGCATGGAAATGCAGAGATGGCCACAGTTCACATCGCTGAAACCCTGGATGTGTTCGTCATTGTTGTAGAAGTTGGCAACACTGAGATACTTTACCAACCCAGCAGGTGGCATGCCTCCGAATGAATCGAAAACAAATGCTTTGTTGTTGTTGTTGGCTTTGAGGTAGCATATCCAATGTGTACCTGGATTTTCGTAACTGTCCAGGTTGACCACGCCACACTCTTTTTTCTTCATAACAGAGGGTAGAGAATCGGACATGAAAACGCCCCTGAAGTGCTTGACCCCCAACGAATTGATCAGAGATTCAATATCGAAGTTGGACAGCGGATCTTATTTTTTTTAAACTTTTTGAAAGCTTTGAGGTTGTTTTTTTCGCTTTTTGGTCACACCTTTTCCCTTTTTCTCCAAAGCCAGGTTGTGGCGTTTCTGCTCTTCTAACTCGGCCTTGTTCTTTTTTGCATCGATGACGGTTTTGGTAATTTCGGCACTGCCTCCTGCCAAGCTGCCAACAGCACCCAATGCTGCCAAGATAGCCGGGATGCTGAATATGAAACCTCCAGTCTTCTGCTGCTGCTTTCGCGAACCTTGTCACCTCCTCAACTGAGGAATGCTAAACAGCAATTTCATTTCATCACCTTTTGCCAAGCGGGAATGTTTCTTCTCGCGCTGCTTTTGGTGAGCAATCCATCAAGAGCTCCGAGAGACTTGAGGTTTGCGTAGGGTATATGGTAAACGACACCTTTGGGTTTCATGGTGATAGTATTTTATTTACATATATCGTGAAAAAAGGTAAGGCTTTGCGCTCTAATAGGTTGGTTATATAAGTTGCTTTTTTTCACAGGGTGTTATTTATTTACAATCCCCATCCTAATTTTTGTTTTGTGTTCATGGCGATGGTCGTACCCAATGCAGCAACCCGTTCACCTAGCGAGGCATCTCTGCTGACGAGTCTCCCGAAAGCTGCATTCTCCAACTTCCTGTCGGCATCGTGACGTGCATCGAGATCTGTGTGAGTATTGTAAGCAATGTCGTGGTCCTTGCATGCAGCGTCCAGTGTGTTCACACCCTTGTCTCCTTTCTCCAGTCGCTGTTCGAATTTCGTACCCGGACCGCAGTACTGGTAACCCGGCAGGTGCATCTCGAAGGGTAGCTTGTTGATAATATCGTTCACCAAATCTCGACCCTCGGATACATTCCAGAATTTGGGAGGCAGGGTGTTGATGATTTTGATAAGGTAACCTATGCCTTTGTTGTCGTTGACAGTGAATTTGCTAAGATTGGTGCTTATCATGTCCACGATGCCCTTCTCGTTGTGGAAGTTGCGATTGAATGCATTTTCTTCGCCTGCGATAACTAGAAATCTATCTACAACTTCCTCATGTCGTCTACTCAAACAAACTCTTTAGTTAGGGTATTGTAGAGTTTGACACCGCTGCCTGTCTTGAGATGGGTCCATATTGGCTTGATGAAGTTCCTGTACTTTTCTCCACTGCTAGATTTCACGCAATTCTGTGTCGCATCGTTGTTTTTGGTAGAGGGCGTCCGTCATGATCAAAATTTCTGTGCAACTTTGATAATCCTCGTCTGTATAATCTTTAGGTTGCTTTTTGGTGATAAGTTCCCACAGTCCCACGGTGCCGGGATACCTAGTCCAGCTGTTCTTCTCACCCAAATTGATTTTCACTTCGTCACCCTCGAACGTGACTTTCGATTTTCTAATCTTCCAAACCACACCTTCGTTATGTTCCATGGTCGGGTACAATCCAAATACCTCGTATTTTTCGAATTTCCCGGTGCTTAGGTAATCCCTCGCCAACGGACCCAGCTCGACTAGCTTGTCCGAAGATGTACTGCCTACGGCCTGACGTTTCGGGGCCGGAGCAAGTTCGAACGGAGTAGTGTGAATGCTGGATATCGGTGTGGGTATAGTATAATTTCGAGCAGTAAGTGGCACAAGCTCGTTGACTAACTCTTTGTTTTGCTCGGTGGCAGCTTTGATTTCTTTACCAAGTCCACTGATGGCATCGATGATAGGTTGGTCCTGACGCTTTATCTCTTCGTAAATTCCGCGATTCTCGGATTTCCAACCCTTAAACCGTTTTGCCAGGTAGCTACGCAGCTTCAGGTTGTCGTCTGCAAGTTTGCGTTTCATTTTTTTTGTTTGTAGTTATTTATAATAAATCAAGACGTTTCTTGCAACGTTGCAACCTTTAAAAAAATATTAATTTTGTTTCTGTATTTTCCGTTATTGGGTTTCCTCGTCATGTCTATTGTTACAAATCCGAAATCATTTTGGTTCCAGTATGAAGAGCAAAATTTGGAAAACTGATTGTAGTTTATGTCCCCACCTACATAATCATCGTAAGCGTGTTTTAAATTGGTGTAGTCTTGACGAAACAAACAAATAAAATTAGCATTGTCTCGGAGTAGCTGCTTGGGGATTTTGGAAGAAGTCTGAGCAAGGAAGAAGCAGTCCATGCCTGTGTGCCGACCCTGAGTAAAAAATTTGCGAATTTCGATCTGGTTCTCCAGGATCACATCGTCAAAAACCACCACCGAATTATCGAGACAGCAGTCTAGCGGTATCACTTCAGCAGCAAATATAGCTATGCCTACTCCCTCGTACAGTTTCGAGAGCTGGCGATACTTCGATTGCTCCAAACTTTTGGAGAAAACATACAGGTGCCTGTTCTTCTAGTTTAACCAGTTGGGTGCAAGAAGAAAATTATCAATAAGTAACGTTGTTTTTCCACATCCAGAATGTCCACCAATAAGACAACGAATGTTGTCGGGTAGAAGATCGCCATTTTTCCTATCCTGACGTTCTGATGGAAAATCTGGCAGTCGCCGTACCACGTCCCAAGCAACCGTTACACAATCACCTAGTTTGCGTCTATCCAACCTTTATCCTCGAGTCCCAGCCATTTCACCAACAGTTTGTCACCTTTTCTACGTAATACGTTTTCAATAAGATACGTGTCGGGGTATTTTGTTTTAGAAAGCTCCTCTTCGTAAAATATTCCTTTCAGAATTTTGTTGCCATTATCTTTTATTATATACGTGTGACGGTTTCCGGGTAAGACTCGAACTACGGCGAAAAGTTCCGTACTCCAATTTTTTGTGAAGACCTTTTCGAACGCACACTCAACTTTACTGATTCTTACCTGATCTCCAATTTTGTATTTCGGTTTCTTGCTTGTAAATTTGTACTTTGGACAATAAACCGTAGAAATTAAACGCCGTTCGTCAGATTTGTTGACGTCAGCTGGTTTCATGTTTATCGTGCTATGCAAACTGTGATTTTAGCTGTTAACGAGTTCCGGAAGCATGCCGAGCCACTTGTAATTCCCCTGAAGCGTGAACTGTTTCCACATGCGTGTTTTGAGAGTGCGATTGAAACGTTCCACTATGCTGGCTTTGATGTGACTAAAAGTGGAATAATGTTGAATATTTCGTTTTTGAATAAATTGTCGAAAGACAGAGTTGTAGAATTATTTTCCGTTATCCGTTTGAAGAAATCGAGGTCGCCTGCCACTTTCATCGAAAATAGTTTTGAATGCTTCCACTACGCAGGTTCCTGTTTTTGCCTTTAGGGTTATAGCCCACGCAAATTTTGAAAATGTGTCTATAACGGTAAGAAGATACTTGTATACCTTGTTGATTTTATGTAAAATTTTTAAGTTGCCACTGCTCATTTCCACAAGGTCGGCTTCCCACAAGTCGTCTATGCCTTTGGTCACTACCGCCAGTCGTTTGTAGTTTCGCCGTGCAGGTTTGTGCAGCTCGTTCACAATAGCCTGCCTAGACATTGCGCTAAAATAAGAATATAGATTGGATGGGATTTCTGGCCGCATACAATGCCGGGTTTTCTATGTGCAGCTTATCACTAATTTATATTTTGATAATTTGAGTAGCATCTTCGGCATAGGCAGTCTCGCGAGTTTCGGTGTGGGTAAAATCGACCAACTCCACTCCTCTTATTTTAGGCTCGTGACTGATTATCGTCACGGTCATGGTTGGGTAGTGGGTTGCGTGAGGCAAAGACCAGTATGAGACCTTGACGAACTGAAGTGTGCCATAGAGGAAAAACTGGTGACAGGCATTGGCAGGAGTCAGCATGTAGAGTTTGGCACCCGGATGGAAGAGCAAGGAAAATTCCCTGTTTGGAATGCTGTACAGTTCGATGACGACAGTGGACTTGAGATTGTCGATGCTGGCGTTCAGGGTGTTTACATTGGTTGGAACCTCGCTCTCCACATCCTCCAATCTACCGTTCACCGATTCCAGGTGTTCCTCAATAGCACGGACAACAGTATCGTAATCGGGCTTGATCTTCACATCGACAATAAGCCTCTTGAATTTTTCGTTGAACTCATGTAGTTGGGTACTGAAATTGGCTATGGCCGATTCCTGACTCGCCTAGATGCTGCCAATTTGCTCTTTCACATTGGCGATAATCTGCTGCAGACTTTCCACGAATGTCAACTTGGAGCTCTGGGTTGCGAGATAGTATACCTGGGTTCTAATTTCCGCAAACAAGGCATGTAGCTCGCTTATGTTCTGGTTGGTAGACAAGGTTGAAACAGACTCCCGAAGCAATTCATTTTCAGTTTGGATGTTTTCGATGTCGTCGAATTTGAGTATTCGGTTGAGAGCCCTCTTCACGCTTTTCAGTTCCTGCGAGGTAGGCAAGGTGGCCACCGTGTTTGTAGCTACTCCAAAGCTTTTTTCATCGCATCCAACTCTGAGGCAGCAGCAGCAGCGCTTATGCCTTCTTGTAATTGTGTTATGTCGTCCTGGGTGGGGGTGGATTGTTGCAAAGTTTCCAACTTAGCCTGTATGTCGTCGATCAAGTGATGAAAGTGCGACAACTCTGATTCTGTGTTTAGATTTTCCAGCTTGGTGATCTGCTGTTGGACGCTCACCAGAGTATCCCTGATGCCAGACAGTTTGGATTAAAGTGCTTCGTGTACGTTTGCCAGATCATTTTTTATGACGGCGAGAGGGACGAAGGCAGATTTTCGATAAAGTCCTGTAGCGTTTGGAGTTTAGTTTTGACTTCGTTGATGGCTGCATGAAAAGCGTCCGTTTGAAGCTCTGCCTTGATCCTTTCCAACGTAGGAATTTCGAACGATTGATGCTGTTCGTGCAATTTGGCAATGCTGGCATTCACGCGATCGTAGTCATCTTGAGTCTTGATGCTCTGGATAATGTTTTGCAGTTCAGTCTGGATGGTGCTCGTTTGGTCCTTCAAGTGTCGCTTCAGCTGTTCCACGTCGGAGGTCTGCGCTTGCTGCAGCTTCACAAGTTCGTTTTGGAGCTTGCCTACACTCAGCGCCAAGTTGTTGAAATTGTCTATTGACGCGAGGTCGGTGTACTTTTGCAGCAGCGATTTAAGCTCTGCATCGATTTTGAGTACGGGGTCGAGGCACTGAGACTGCAGGCTGGCTATCTCTGACTGGAGGCTGGAGTTGACCTTAAACTGCAGGGCCTGCTGGTCGCTTCGCAACTTCTTGACCCTGACGTCGAGCATGAGAAGCTCGTCGCCGTGGTCGTCGCGCTTGGTGTGACCGAAAATGTCGTTAGGCATTGTTGTTATGTTTATTTATTATAGTGTAGGTGATTTTCATTTCTATGAAAAGAGGGATGAGTTTGTCGTAGTCGTCCAAGAGCTCCACGTACAGGCGATCGCCAGCAGACACATCGTACGTTGTAGTCGCATCCATCCTATCGTGCTTGATGCGATAGATGTTCTTGCCGGAGGAAACCTTGGCCTCCCCTTCGTTTTCGGGGTTCATGTCGAACTTAAGTTTGCCGGAGATGGGGAACTGGTAATAATTCAAGTTGTTGTTGAACACATAGAAAGTTTTGCCAACATCTTCGTCGTATTGGGTCAGGATGCTATTCAAGTGTATAATGAACAGACCGTTAAGTTTAGATAGCATGGAAGGCAAGACTTCGTCGAAGCTCGACGACGACGTAGGCTGGACGGGCACTTCCATAGCTTGCTTTCTGAACCAAAAAGGTTCATAGGCATGGTTATTTTATAGAAACATTTTCTAGCCGTAAGGTTAAAATTTTGGCATCCTCACAAATTGTATTACATACATACGTGGTGTTACAACAGCTCCCCCTGCCTTCCAAAAGGTTTGGTTAGCACGCAATAGATCAGTATGATAGAAAAATAGAGGGGGAGGGGGTAGAATCGATGTTATTTGCCAGTCGAATAGTTCTCGTCGAATCCTATCTAACAAACCTAAAATCGTCATCCTAGCTCAATTAGGAGCCAAGAAAATCAATGTCTTGGAAAAACGTCTTAAGATATTTGTCTCAAGAAACTTTTCTTGACAGGCCGGAATTGACAAACCGGAAGTCGACTTTCTTAAAGATTAAGACATTTGTCTTAAGACGTATTACAAGACGCTGAGAAGCAACTAGTCAGTGTTGCCAACTCCTATTTGTAGGTTAGCTTCGCCTGTGAAATATCACATGGTGAAATTTTCTTGGGGAGGGTTGGCAACACTGAACCTCACTTAATGTTGCAGAACCGGCTAAGTGCATCTACTCTTGCAATACATCAGTATGCTAGAAAAAATAGAGGAGGGGGATATTAACACTGCACCACCACCACTATTGCCAGTTAGCGTCACCAACTCTTCTTCATATTACTGCATACTTATCCTCTTAGAAGGCTACAAAATATTACGCCGTCAACTCCTATTTGTAGATTAGCCTCTAGAAGCCGGAATTGACAAACCGGAAGTCGACTTTCTTAAAGATTAAGATATTTGTCTTAAGACGTTTTCCAAGCCGCTGAGAAGCAACTAGTCAGTGTTGCCAACTCCTATTTGTAGGTTAGCTTCGCCTGTAAAAGATCACATGATGAAAGTTTCTTGGGGAGGGTTGGCAACACTGCGAGCGCACCAATTTCGCGTTTGTCTTACGATATTGTTCCGTTAAGGTTGCAAAAAACGCACCACTTTCTGTTGGTGAACTGTCTTTTTACCCCTACTGTAAATATTAATTTCATACCCCCTTATTATTTTTTGTATTTATATCTATTTGAAAATCTGAACACAGTAGATGTTTTAAAACACCTATTGATCTACTGAAAACAGTAGACAAAAGTTTCATTGGAGTAAGTAGAAAAGAGTCATGAAATAATACCCCAAGAAGTCAACCGTTATGAATTAATGTTACATACTTTTTTAATTTCACTTTCCAAAACCTAGGAGCTCAAAATAATACATGGCATGCGATTTACTAGACAGTCAGCTTTTCTGTAATTGATTCGTCGTGCCCAGTCGGGGATAACTTCCGTTCAAGGTAAAAGGGGAAGAAATCCACCACAGTACCATGACGTATGAAGTAACATGTTCACAGGCATCCAATACAACTGATAAGGGTTCACCTGACCTTGGAAGTGTGGTAAACACGTTTCACGCTGGTTTCCAGAATGCTGTGGCTAAATCTGGAACTAACGGTGGAATAAGAAATAGTTTGTAACATTTAACAATGACATTTCGCATTTACAAAATATGAGATATGTAGACTTTGGTTTATTTATTAGAGCAGACGGTAGAGAATTACTTACCACGAGAGTCAAGTTCTAAATTGCAGGCATCAAAATCTACACCAGTTTGTAAAATACATTTGTGATAGACAGCAGATAGGTTAATAAGGTTTACAAGATTGCTAACGAGTCTTAAGACAAACGTTCAACGAAGGTTATTGAGTGAGAAAATGGGAAATTGTTAAAAATAACGGCCTAGTTGAGTGAAGATCCAAGGTTCGAATCTCTTATAGAACCTGCTATTTTTTTACACTAATTTTTGGTGCGTAACATATTTAATTTATTGTCGACATTTATAAGAAACAAAATATGAAAACTCTCCTCCTCCGTAACGGTGCGGTCTAAGACTCTGTGCTTTGGACTCCGACTGCAGCGGGACGACATGGATTCGAGTTATCCTGGGTTCTCGGCCTGTTATCTGTATAGGACAGGTGGCAACCCACCATCGTGAGGAAATTGGGGAGCTACGAGTGACTAGTGTAACCTGGTTTCAGACATCTTCTATAACGGCTGAGGGTTCGATGTGCTGACCAACGTCACCTCGTTGCCAGTTGAAGATAACTCTAGGTAGGATTGTGGAAGGGAGACTGACAGTCAGGACATATCCCAAGGCCCTTCGAGGTTTTAAAATATGAAAACTATTCCTTCAGTAAATCTAATTTCTCGTCATTTTCACGTGAGATTTATTTTCAGTATGACTCCTGCAAAACTAATTAGTTCCTCAGTAGGATAATGAGATGGACAGAGAGATAATAAATTATGAGTTCACTGTTTAAAAAATTAGCATTAACACATTTTTATATTCACATACCTCTTTACAAATTCCTGAGCACGTCACTACAAATTAACCAATCTAGTGCACACTAGAGCCTTGGCTTATCGATACCCATGAGGTATCCTACAATTACAGTCAAACCACAACCTCAATTCTCGAAATTGTAGCCTCTCCATGCAACGATTGCGTCGTAAATATAGTAGATTTTGCTTAAATGTTTTGTGACATTCATACCACCTTCATTTCATTTGCTACAAAGGAGCGTTTGGGTGTGTTGTTCATAAAGAGGCAGGTGGGGATTATATTTCTAATGCATATTGAACGAATTGGTCTTAACTCATAATCATGCCGTAAGAAGGAACGAACTCGTGGGGTAGTGGTTATCGCACTGTGTTGTCACTCTAATGGTCGTAGGTTCAAATCCACACGGTGGCAAAAACTTTTCGCAAGCTTTACTCGTTCCCATTGTTACTATTTGAATTAGTCTTCTTTGAAACTAACAACGAAAGATTATACAATTCACTCTCTCTCTTTCAAAATGGTAATATGAGGACAGGTTTCTTATTATAAGAATTAGAAATTTTAGTGGTCTCAACGCATCTAAAATCCAAAATACTAGATCGACGTTATTTTCTACTGAATTCTAAATCCACGTTATACACAGATAGGCTAATGGGGCCTGGACCTACAGTTTAAAGTGACATGCAAACCACTATCTGTCTCCACTTGTTATCCTGCACTTAACGTAAAACAAACAGTTCCCCGCCCCCATTTTTAAAACAAATTTACATTAGATATGGTATTTTTAAGATAATCATCATTGATTTGATTGTTATTATTACTGAACGTTAAATAAAACATTTTCCACAATCACCTCTTCGTCCCATCTCTCCCAATATCTTTCTGTCCCTCTCTTTTCCCCCTTCACCACCCCCCGCACACATGTATCAAAATAAATATTGTCTTAGGTTTGTATGTGTATAAATATAACATTAAATACACCCAAAAATACTATTTATTTTCTACTTTCCGTCACCCCTCTCCCACTCCCACAACACCTCATTATTATTGGCGTTCGCCAGACCAAGTGGTAATGTATCGACGTCTTGTAATCAGTGTGTCCTTTTCCGAGTTCCAGTCAGGTCGCATAATGTTTCAGATTCCAATTTAAATGTATCCCAAGTCGTGATTAGCCTATGTGTGCAAAACGTGATGTTATAACGAACTTTTGACCTCAATAATACAAGTTGTGTATTTTCTTTCAGTTGTGGTTCCCTCTTCTCTCGAGAAATAACGAATTAACCTAATCATTAACTCAACAAATAAAAATGCATCTCTAAATTAATTAATGAAAACTGTTATTACACCCAAACCACTATTTTATCGTAAATGTAAATAAAATGTCATCTCACGTAGTGAAAACAATGTGAAAATTGTTCTAATGAGTGATGTATGATGGTCAAACACATACATGAATACATTATATTACGCTCGTGAACTATAATTGTGACAATTTAATACTAATTTAAAACTATTAAAGGCATTAAATGAGAAAGTAAACTTTAGCGCAATCTTTCTGCCGATTCGCATTATTGAAACAATATTTAACCAATGGGGACGTTATCTCATATTTGGAAATGTTCCATTGGTTGAACTTCCTGTGGACAAGACCGTGAGTCACGCCTCCTGCTCCTCCGATTGATTGATTGATTTTGTTTATTTTACTTCGCGTTTTGTGCCTCTTGGCTAATTTGCGAAAATGGGGATGAGTGATGAAATGATGAAATTGATGAATGGACATTCACAAACAAACAAGCCCGACCGGGATTCGAACCCGGGACCCTTGGCGTGGCAGCGCGATGTGCTAACCACTCGGCCACAGGGTCGGGCTCCTGCTCCTCCGAATCGATCTTCACTCTGATTGGAGGATCGTTTATTTCACAACACTTCCTTGTTTCAGAGCTACCAACATAATTTCGTAAGACGTTGCGACAGATTTTTTGAACATGACTGTACATATTTACACCTGGAATATACATCACATTCAGATTATACTTCAATAATCTCACCTTAATCCTTTGTAACCTATTTGACATAACATTTGCTACATATAACTGCATTATAGATGGCTTAGATTATAATGGTTTTTGATCTGTATGAATTTCAGTTTGCCTACCATAAATTTAATAATGAAACTTTTCTACTGCAAACACTATTGCTAACATTACTATTTATATTTGAGCATATGACATTTCCGTCTCTGTGAGACTACGAGAAGCATACGCTACTGGTCTACCTTCTTGCAATAAGTAACACCCTAGCCCTTCACTAGAGGCATCGCACTGAATGACAACTTTCTTGTCGTCATTAAACACGGCTAACACTGGAATTATAGACAACTTGTCTTTTAACTTCTGTAATGCTTGACTATGATGAGGTAACCATTGCCTATGAACTTTATCTTTAAGAAGTTCTCTTCGTCGAGCTTTTACAGTAGACATACCTGATATAAAATTACTTAAATATTTTGCAATACCTAGAATTATTTGTAATTCTTTAATACTTCGGGGTTCCTCAATGCTGATTATGGCTTTGACTTGTTCTTGATCTGCTTTTACACCTTCTTTGCAAAAGATATGACCACATACTTCACCTTACTGACCATGTACTGTACTTTTGCTGGATAGAATTTTATATTCAACTTTCTAGCTCTTTCTCAAAATTCTTGCAATATTCTATCATGCTCAGTCTCACCCTTTGCGCCGATTAACAAATCATCTAAGTATGTAATTACACCCGAAATATCACCAACAATCTTTTCTTTGACTTTCTGAAAAGCCTCCTGTGCTATTGACAATCAAAATGCCAATCTAGTAAAAATGTAGCACCCAAAAGGAGTATTAAAGGTACACGATTTACTTGAATCTTCAACTAACTCCACATGGTAATATCCGTCTTTTAAGTCAAGTACTAAATAAAGTGACTTGTTACTTAGCCTTGCACTTAACTCTTCCACTGTTGGTATTAACACAAAGTTTCTTTTAATGGTCTTATTCAAATCATGAGGATCTAAACTCAACCTTAGTAAGCCATTTGGTTTTCCAATAATTACTAAATTACTGACCCATGCCTGAAAATTCTCCTCTAACAATTAAAACTTGTTTTTCCAACAATTCTAAGCTTTGTTTTAATTTAGGTCTCAATGTCTGAGGCTCTCTTCGTGGAGGGTTAGCGACTGGTTTTACATTTTCATCTATTTCTATTCCTAATTTACCTGAGCATTTACCTACTCCTTCAAAAATATCTTTATTATTATCAAAGAACTCAATTTTGTCACTTGCGGATACTGGCTATGACAGTGCTGCCAGTTCCCCCCGACTCAAGGCACTGTAGCTTACACATATGTTACAATAGTAACAATTTTTTTTCGTGAGCAAACTGCATAAATGAAAATTTTCAATTTACTATGGTTTTTGTAACCATATGCATGGTCTCGACATTTTAAAATGAACTTGATTATGTTAATTTATCAAATTGTAATGGCTTCAAAAACATATGTACAGTCACTCGGTCCTTATAAGACCAAATTGACACGTGTGTGTGTGTTCGATGTTTATTTCAATGTTTTTATATTTGTGCCCTTATAAAGTATGTTTTCAGTAAATATGACTAAGTTATTAGTGAAATTATAACGGCTTTAGCTCAGTCGTTAGAGGCGTCTGGCTACCGTGCGAGATACATGGGTTCGATCCTCTGCGGGGAGTGCCGGGATCTTTTCCACCAGTTCAAGCGGCTCCATCGTCGTAAAAAGTAGATAGCTGGAAGAGACTCTTGGGGGTAAAGACGATGAGGGGCATGGTGCTGATCACATCATCCCCATCTCCGGCCCTGATGAATAAATTTTGAGGCCGTATCTCGACACAGCCTAAACGCTTTCCTGGCATGGTGCAAATCATTGGGGAGCAGTTTAGCTTTAACCTTTATGAGCGATTTTAAAGACATGAACATTTCTTCTTGTCTATACATTTTCTTTGTGTTAATCTGTTTATTATCAAAACGATGATAGCTATGTTCTTTAGCTACATAACCATTAGTAAAAATTTATAAACTAGGGAATTGTTATTGAGATTTACCTAAACTGTATTTATTTTACTGCAGGTCCAATGGAAGAGAATTAATCCGCATTATGACAGGAACTGTCGGTCGCTTAGAAGTTACAACCATGCTTCATGTAAGTAAAAACTTAAAGACAGAAATGAACTTATACTGGAACGGCATGGCGAATTAGTAGTTGTAGAAAATATGCTACAGTAAATTCTGAGATTAACAGAACCTTTCGATATTACCGAAATATTAAGTTGAAACGCGAAATTAAGTAGACCACATAATACTGCCAAAATTTGATAGGAATATCAAAAATTTAAAAAATTAACAGCTACTATCACTATTTAATATAGCATTTTAATACTGTAATAATCAAAAACATTTTACTCATAATTTATTATATTCAATGCGAACTGGAAAGTACATGATTCTTCCTTCACAATTTAATTTGCCCATATGTTAACTATATGAAAAACAAATGTAGGTAATAAGATTATATTTAAATTTATTAAAAAATTCCTACATTTTCAATAGCTAGATTGTAAAATAATGAACACCATGCGTTGTTTATTGCGAAAACATGTAGTGTAGAATGTCTATTTGTGATTTGAAATGTTTTTCAACTTCGCATTTCCATGGTGCATGTATCCTTTAGATGCATTTTATCTCAGTGCCGCCTCATTAAACCAACATTATTTACGTGAATTATTGATGCAAATCGATGTTGAAATACACAAGCACTTACTGGAAATCAGGCGAAATTTACATAAACCCAAACTTGTACATTCCGGACATTTTTATTAGTCACTAGAAGAAAAGTGAACAAAATGACAGTGTGTCATACAATTACAAGTTTAGATTCTTGAAGCAATGCACCAAAATATTATTATAAAAGTATTGTTTTCCATATAATGAAGGCCCACATGAAGTGAACTCACCATTCACAAAAATATGAAAGTATTTTCAGAAAATTTTCAAGGTATTTTTCGAAAAATTTAAACGTTTTCTTTTCTGAAAAAACAACCAACGTATTTTTCAAAACGAATTGAAATCATACAACTTACATGGGCTTAGAAAGGAACTATTTGTTCCACAATTCTCAGTCAAAATCTCTCTGACTCGCAGAATAAACAACCGACTGTAGAAGCACTCCTTGAAGGAACTTACAAAACATTTTTAAATGTTCAAATCTCAATTTGTTTCTCGTACTCTTACGACGTATACTTAAGAAAAAAAAATATAATGACTCAAATATAACTAACCGAATGTTGTCACTTTTCAAAAACGTTATTTTCATAACTCCTACATTTCGTATGGGTACCGCAACGGTTTCTGCAAACAAACGATTTGCATTCCGAAGAGTGTAATTTGGATTTAATCTTCTTATTTCCGTCAAATTGATGGCCGCCTTGTTGTTATTAATAATTTTAGGAAACGTCCCGCGCGCCGTACTGAGTGCCGTCAAAGCTGGACCGGTCACTTGAGGGACGTTTAATGAACGGAAGAACGAAAGAGAAAAAGCGCAAACGCCTCTATATTTTCGGGGAAATAGTGAAAGTATGTTACTTAGTGCTTTCCCGACCATTATAACGATGGTGAGGAAATAATTCAATTTAAAAAAACGGCACTCAGTGCCGCCGAGCGGGTTATGTAAGGTTATAAAGAAGGTTTAATTCTATTTAGTTTTGTAAAAATGGCACCCTTAACGGCATTTCTTAAATCGCATACCGGGTGAATCACCTCCAACTAGCAGCAAAATATTTCAGAAATGAAAGGTGCTATTGATGTGCTGTTTTTACAGAAATTGAGTGTAACCAAGGGCTCATAATTGTGACCCATACACAGATTTTTATAATTATTAGAATATATATTTGTTTTAGAACGCTACATTTTTTCAAATGGAACAATGCCTATTTACAGTACCAAAATAAAACTTCAGTACATTAGAATGTCAATGGTGTTACCTTCAGGATTCTAGTACAAGTAGTTTTCGAGCTATCGTAGTTGGAATATTGTACAGACCGACAATTGTCTACTCCATTCAACTGATTAGTTACGTGGCTCTGATTTTTGTACGTTTCTTGGATTTACAGCCCACTGATTGCATTGCGACTTCCTTGCCAGTGACAGTGCAAGATGTCGAACGTGGTGGAAGATTGTGTTTACCAATGCTGAAAAAGCCGACATGTTAATGGTGTATGGAGAATGTAGGAAGAATGTTTTTGCTCTGTCCGTGAAACAATATCCCAATAGAGGTCACCCGTCTCGACAATTATTTGTGAACATCTTTAACCAGTTACCTGAAACTGGAACTGCAACACCTAGAAAACGTAACAGAAACAAACAAGTGACTGGAGAAGAGGGTGAAATTATTGTTCTCGCTGCTGTTTCTGTACGTCCGCACGTTAGTTCCCATGAATCACACGAGGAAATAGCATTAGTCAGGCAAGTGTACTACTCGTTCTCCACCGTCACAAGTTAAATCCGTATTATGTCTCTCTCCATCAAGAGCTGCATTCAAACGATTTCGAAAATCGTGTAACATTTTGTGCATGTGTATTAAGACAGCATACACCACATATATCATGTATCTCGTTAAGTGAAGAAGGAACATTTACAAATCATGGCCAAGTAAACGTCCGAAACATACACTATGGGTCCGTGAACAATCCAAATTGGCTTTCTCAGGTGGAACGTCGGCGTAGATGGAGTTTAAATGTGTGGTGTGTGGTAGTGAACCTTAATCCCATAGGCCCTCTGTGTATAGAAGGAACAATAAATTCTCAAAAATATCTCAACTTCCAACAGACCAAATTTCACAGATGATAGAAGACACACCACAGCAGGCTATATGGAACATATGGTATCAGCATGATGGCTATCCAGCGCATAGTGCACGATGTACTACAGCTTTTCTTAACCAATTCCTTTCAAATAGTTGAATTGGACGAAAGGGACCTGTAACATGGTCAGCCTGGTCACCAGATTTGTCCAATTTAGATTTTATTTTCTCTGTTGTAAGCTAAAAGAGACTGTTTAAAAGGACATACCGACTACACCAGATGATATGAAACGAAGTATTAAATTTTTTATGAAATGCCAGAACGTATGCATAAATCTTGACATGGCAGACTGGAAAATTGTATTGAAGATGGTGTGAGTAATTTTGAACACAACATTTGAAGGCAAATTCTCTTTCTTCTTCGGAATCCAACGAATTTATTTATTCATTTTTTTCTTATGTTAATACTGATGCATATTGCAGACAACTGCCGGTCTGTTCAATATTCAAACAACGATAGCTCGAAATTATTTGTACTATAATCCTGAAAGAAGCACCATTGATATTCTAATTTACCCTAGTTTTTTTTGTTACTGTCAATAGGAAACACACATTCTTGTGTGTTGCACCTGAATCGGTCATATGGAATTGACGGTGACCAACGAAGAAGTGAAGTTGTGGATTTCGCAGGAGCCACATCAACGGCCATCGTTGAGATCAACATATAAATAACTACAATGGAGCAAATCGAATGATACGAATTGCAATCTTTCCCCCCGACCGTTGCACGTTCGCCAATCTCAACTAACCAAACCGAAAAATAGATGTGGACATCCACGTTGGAGACGAATTCGTTCATCCTCACAGACCGGACCGTTACGTTTAATTTGAAGTAGTGATAAAGGAAATTGGAGAACAATTCAAGACCAACATCAAATTTGAAACTCGTTTACAACTTCGTGCTGTGGTGAATCGGGACTTGTATATCCCGTTTCGCCACATTCTTCGACCCACCCTGTATAGAGGAATTGGACCGATGCGCGAGATTGTCAGTTCGCGGAGAAACTTCGTTTGTTTTCAAAGAAACTCGCATGGCGGCGACTAGACTGCCACCTAGCGAGCTTCTCGTAGTTCAAGTTTTCCTTGTTGAGCGGTCCAGTGTTTTCTCCGGGCCGATTCCGATAACAACAACTCCAGCAACGGTGTTCCACGACGTGATAGCAGGCTGGGTCAAATTGGCGTGACTCAGCTCTTATCTTCCGATACACCTGAGAGCTTTGACTAGCACGTGGAATCCTTGCAACACGGAGTTAAGTATTATTACAAGAATGGTTTAGTTATCGGGTTACTTTAATAGACATTTTTTTTTTAAAATCATTCATCTTTTTTTTATTTAAAGTTTTTTTTTTGGCGAAACATTCTAACTTCATTTTTTTTTAATAATTGCCCCGAGTCTAATTCCTCCAAAGTAAAATGAAGTCAAAAGAAGGATGCAAATGATAGTGGCAATCCAAAGAAAAAAGAATCTATGACGTGGATCGTCATTGTAAAAAAAAGGGTGTTGTGAAAATCTGTTAAGAAAAGGGGGGGTAATTGGTAACTGTTCTTTTCTGGAGAGAAACGAGTTTTAAATGAAAATACATTGTTAATGCTGTTGTAACTAATCAAATAACTGTGCCACTTGTTAACCAAAAAATAAAAGGTATTTGTTGAGAAATTATCTAACTTTACTTTCATGTAATTACGCAAAGCGCGGGGCGCTTTTTAAGATAAGTCCACCCCTCTTTCAACATAACTTCTTGTGTAGCAGATTTATTATATTTTCTTTTGGCAAAGGGTCATAAAAAAGGGGGGAGTCGTATTTTTTTTTTGATTGCTCATATACATGTCAGTTTCGTCGGGAGTGGGACTAGACGAGCCCGCTATAAAACTCCCGACCAGCTGGCGGTATATGGAAGATATTGGAGCGACGCACTACTTAACACCAAAAAAGGTAAAACTGGGATTAGTTATTTTGACTTGTTCCCATTTTGATGGTTAGGTCCTTTTGTTTTTCTCCCTACAGCATCGAAGCCACCCGAGGTTGAAAAACTTAATATATATATATATTGTAAATATATTCTTTTGTGGAGGGTGTGTTATTTCTTTGTTTTACAGGGAGATAGCCAGGCAAAAAAAAAGCACGTACTTCCAAAAAATAAATAATGGCTTGTGACGGATTGTTCCAAACAACACCGAAAGCGAGCAAGACGTCACAAACTATATGGTAGCAGGCACGGCCACGTTTCCCGAGGTGCTTTCGCTCCAGTGTTGGACTTCCGCCTTTGACCAACTGCGTTTCGTTCTGTTAAACAGGTTTGCAGTGAAATTTTTTGGGGGAATTGAATTTCTTAGTGATTTGTTGCTAACTTAAATGTATTGCCTTGCCGAATTGCAGAATTTTCCTACACCCACTATCTTTGATTATTAATATATTTTTTTCAGGGTTTTACATTGTTTAAATTTCAGTTCCGATTCCCATTATTTCCTTAAAGTTTGACCTTCTGTTTTTTTTTCTCATTATGTCACAGCTTCGAGGCAATGTCCAATTGGACCCGTCCACTACACCCAAGAGGGTGGATTATGTCAAGGTGCCTAAGGTCTTGTTTGTTAGCCCCGAAAGCGGGGGAGAACCTACAACGGACGGCAAAACGGAGCAATCTGTTTCTCAACCTTCTTCTTCATCAGATAAAGTAACCTTACGTAACCTTGATGCCGAAATTGATGAATTGCCTTTATGTGATGGGGAAAATGTTGATTTTTTGTTTGACTTCGTTTTACGTTTGCAATTACTTTTTAGTTTCAATATATATCCTGACCAACTTGTTCTCCGTAATGTCATTAGAAAGACTACGGGACTTTTGAAGACACTTTGGCGTGAGGCACTTGCCGCCTCCGCCTCTTGGTTTGCTCTAAAATGTCACATATGGTCAACCCTGGTTCCATCAAACACTGTAGCTTTACTTATTAATTCTCATGTTTGCAGAGTACAACACGCTACAGAATCATTATCTGCTTACGTTTCTTCGGTCATTGATTGTGCCAATGCCTTGAATTTGGTCTGGGAAGAAACACTTTTGATTGATGAAATTTTTCAAAATTTGCACACGAATACACGGGGTTTTCTTTTGTTTCAAACCAAGCCAAAGAACTTAGCTTAATTGCTCAAATTGGCACGGGACATTTCTCCCATGGAGCGAAAATTTTATAGCGCTCCGCCATCGGATGAAAGGAATATGAATACTAATACACATAGGTTAATGGCGACGACTTCAGATAATCAATTGGCTTCAGGCACCAATTTTAGAGGTGGCAATTTTAAATCAGAAAACGCGGAACGATCATCGATAGAGTTGATCATCCAGGCATCACTTCAACAGTAGTGGGAAAATAGAAATTATCACAACAGATGCGACTTACTAGCAAGCAGGAAGATCCTAAGCAGGAACGAAAATCGTGACAGAAAATCACACCGCACTTTTCACATGCGTCTACTTCCGGGTTTTAGAATCCCTTTTCGTAGATCCTCAAGCGACAGCAATGTTTTCAGACGATACAGTAACTTGTATACCGACGGCACGCCACCACCCAACACCCTACCAAAGCAGCGAAATGCGTCATTCAGAGCATGGAGTTGAAAATTCCAGTGGTAGAATATGAAACCATATAAGTGCTCAAGTATAAAGCGGATATCCTGAAAAACCCACAAGTACCCATTCAGTTTTACAGTTGCCAGTGCGTGCAGAAACCCGTTTCGGGTAACCATTACGAATGGGACTCCACAACGCAGTTCGACAACACACAGTTCGACATGCCAGATTTCGTGATTGTGCTTTTTAAGACCGGACGCTATAAAAACCATAAAAAAGAATCCAGTAAATTCGACAACTGCAAAATCGAGAACGTCTCCCTCAAGAAAGGAAGAAACAAATCTTTCAGCTAGAGAATTACAACCTCTACATTATCGTTAACTATTACCTCAAGCTTTACGAAGCGTACACCACACATAAGTGGGTAGCCACTATAAACGTTGATATGTAATACACGGCAAGCAAACTCAAAGCACAGAGAACCATGTTCGGCATCAACACGTCAAAAGGAAAGCAGGTTGCGGTAAACGATCCCATGAACATCAAAATAAATTGTGAATTTCAAAATCCACTACCTGATGATACCGTTTGCAGCGTAATCCAGGTGTCAAGGAAGTTATTCGTCCAAGATGTCAAAAATGAGAGAGCCATGGAACAGATTTAACTTCAGGAAGTTTCAATATTAAGAACAAGTATCACCATTTAAGAAATTCGCACAAATTTGTCAAAAATGCAAAAAAAATTTTTGATGTACTAAAAAAAATTGCGAAAATCATAAAGTGGCGACCGGAAGCGGATGTATTTCGGTAACGGTAATATATTTCACGCAAATCACTTGAAAAGTTTCCCCCGTTGACCCCTAGGCGATTTTGGGAACATAGATTACGCGTCAAGATGTGGGCCAATTGCCGACATTATTTTTTATTTTCGATCGCTCGTAACTTTCGATAGGATGATCGTACAGACATGGGGTTTAGCATCGCCTCTGTGTCCTGTATGAATGGAATAAATTCAAAATGGCGACCGGTAGTGAATTTATCTCGAATACAGTTAAACTTGGTCAAAAAATCTGTTTGTGTGAATAAAGAAGACATGCAAACGTATATGTCAGCCGTTTCCGATTGAAGGTTAGCTTAGCAAGCAAAAGATTTTAAAAACAAAAAGTTGATCAAAGGGGGCGGTAAGCATATGAAGAAACAAAGAAAATTTTGCATTAGTTGATAATTTTTAGCAGAGCCACTTCTGTGCGTTTTTTTTCCTTTAGATTAGCTTAACACATAAAAGATCGTAAAATATGGTAAGTCAAAGTATGCTTCCATCTAATACCCTTTCATTCTACTCTGCATGTAGGTTAGTTTAGTGTGTATAAGATGCAGAAAAAATGCTCATGAAAGGTCATAACTGGAGTATATGTATGTTACCTAACTCGTAAAAAGTGAATACGTTAAGTTATATCATGTAATATCGTTGCATACCTACAAAAGATGAGGTACGAAAAACCGAGTTACAGTGAAAATTGTTCTACAACGTCGTCTAACAGTATAAAATTCACAGAAAAATCATAATAATATAATACAACTGAAGCTAAATCCATAGAAAATAGCGGAGACCAACCTTATTACACTAAATGGTTTTCACGAACGTCAATTTGGCGGTCTGTGTCGGGTGGTTGTGCACCTGCGACGTAATTTCTGCAAACTGCGTGTGTATCTCGCTGAAGCTTTGGTTGTTAGGCAGTGTCGTAATGCTGTCTAGAAGTGCGCGAACTTCAGTCTGGATGTTTTTTAAGTTCTCTAATTAAAAATTTCGGTTCAAGTTTTTTTAAATCGCTAGTTAGGCAATTTGGCCTCCGTATTCTAAAGCGTCGTCAGTACTTTCTTCACCACGTCCAACAAGAAGGCTTCTGCAGCAGCACATATGCCTTCTTAATGTTGCGTTATGTCATATTAAGTGGGCGTTGATTGTCGTCCATCTAATGATAGAAAACCGACAGCTCGGATTCGGTGTTCACATTTTTCAATTTCGCAATCTCCCTTTGTGGACGTTCACAAAATCATTTTTGATGACGGCGAGGGCGTCTTCGATGTCATCTGTTGTACTCTGGAGCATCCCAAAGTCTTCGTAAGTATCGAGTTTGTGTTTATCTTGATCACTCTATGGGCAATGGCGTACAGATTGCTGGACAAAGGCACATTTTGTATGAAGGTCTAAAGAGCTTGGAGCTTACTTTTGTCTTAGTTGATGACACCCTGAAATGCGTCCGTTCGAAGTTCTGCCTTGATGCTTTACAGGGTGGGAATTTTAAAAGATTGAAACTGTTTGCGCTATTTGTTGGTGGTTGCGATAACACGATTTTAGTCATATTGCGTTTTGAAGCTCTGGATGATGGTTTGTATTTCGGTGTGCATGGTGGTCGTTAGGTTCTGCTTTTGCTGCTTCAGGTGCTCCACATCAATGACCTGTTATTGCTGCAGCGTTTGAAGTTTTGAAGTTTGCAGCTTGCTTATGCTTTGCGATATTTTGTGGACGTTGTCCATGGAGTCTACGTTGGTGTAAATTCGCAGCAGCGATTGGAGTTCGGCGTCAATTTTGAGTAGTGTGTCCAGAACTCCGACTGGATTCTCGAGTTGAGGTTGGCATGCAAAGCCTGAAGGTTGCTTCTAAGGCTTTTGACACTAACTCCAAAATGAGAATCATGCCAGGTTCGTCGTGCGTGGTGTGATCGAAAATGTTGTTAGCTATCATTAAGGTTATTTGTTATAGAGGAGGTGATTCGCAACAGGATGAAGAGAGGGATGAGTTTCTCGTAATCACGCACGAACGGGGCACTCAAGCGTAAACCCCAGTCACGACCTACGTCGTGGCAGGCAGTGTCCATTGTATCTTGCTCGATGCGGTAAATGTTCCTACCAGAGCAAACTTTGACTTGACCTTTGCTTTCGGTATTTATGTTGAATTGAAGTTTTCCGCCGATCTGAAATTTGTAGAAATTGAAATGATAATTAACGACGCAAATAGTTTTCCGTATCTATTAGACTGAGGGTAGCCCGATGTGTCTGAGAGATCCAGTAACTTTTCAGTTCTGGCTATATTCTCATATACGTCTGCTGTACGGATATGGAAGACAAAACTCTCCATGCCCGTATAGAGAAGTGTGAGACATCGGTCGTAGTGTGGACGCAGGGTTTCATAATAATTCTCAAAACACGAGTAGCTTGGTCAGGTCCGAGACCGTCGAACCATCTTAAATCTGTTTGCTTGGGGTCACCACGTATCGGTCCATGTGTATCAAAGCCAACCGATCCTAGTAGATTGTTCGCGATTTGAAGGATGGATTTTTCTACTTGTTTGCGAAACCGCACGGCGTTAGACACCAAACTCACGTCCACTAGAATCCGCACCTTCTTCATTCTTAAACTGAACACTGTGCTGTTAATGAGCTTGAATAAGTCCCGATCAAACTCAGAGTAAGCTGCGATGCGGCTTTCGGTGTTGGTTAGGATGTAGGGACAGAACCCCCTGAATAACGGAACATGAGGAGATTCCGGTAGTATATGACATGCCTCTGCTTGAGCTCGACGTCCATCACAAGCTTGGACTGATCCGAGTCGGGTGGGCGCCTGAATTTCGGTGCAGGAAACTAGCAGCAGAAAGCCTTCTGTAGATCCACGGTGAATACAAGGTCCAACTCGGCGAGTAATCCGCGTTGCGAGACATCAAAATTGTTGACGTTGAACGCGGATGGATCATAAATACACTCGAACCCTCCTCCGGGGATTATCTCTATTATGGGGTGGCCGTAGAAATTATCTGTGTGGAGGATATAGCAGCTTTGTTGCGAGGGGTCGTACTCATTCAACATGTGGCGATTGTTGACGAGAGCCTACCGCTGCGAGGATTGGACCATGCCACGCCGGACAACTCGTTCAACGAACAGAGCCTTGTCTGCATGTTAAAGGAACTCGAGCTCGACTTTCGTCAGCAGAATTATGGCCCACCACGTTATCCCGGTTAGGGTGTACAAATACGTGGGTCCAGGTGGTAGATGTTCATGTCGGTATGGAATACGTCCGAGAGGAGCATCACATCGAGCCTGAGGTAGGGGTCGTGATAGACCCCGACACTTTTGCAATCCAGCTCTCGTCACACAGACTGCGAATGCTAGTAGTCCTCAACCATAATACCAGAGTCTCTCAGCCGGCTGTGAAACTTTGTCCTGGCGTGGTCCGTGAGATAGTCGTAAGGGTAAAAACCTTACGCCTGACGAGGCCGAAACCCAAGTTGGGAAAACTGGCTTTCCTCCAATAGCTTCGATATAGCTCTCCTCGTTTTCGTCTAAGGACTTTGATCCGCTTTTTCTCGTAGCCGAGATGAATCACCAGGTGGTGAAGGTCTTAGCCAAGCCATTGTGGAAGACACCGGAACAAACCGTGGATCCCCGGGCAACTTCTTACAGTTGTTACACAAAAGGCTCACGCAGTTGCTTATGTAATGATTGTGTTGTTGCACTTTTCCGTAAGTGACGGTGAAGGATGAGTTGCAAACGGGAGAAGCAGTGGCTGCGTCGTGCCAAAGCTGATCATCGCGGGATAGAGGGAGCATAGGTTCGGAGGCATATAACATCTTTCATATATCCCTGACCTTTATACTATCATCTCCAGGTTATGCTTCGCCACGTCGGTACACGTATGGCTCGGTCATGACGCTTGTTGATCTCGTCACGCAACAACGTATTTGAAACTAGAGGTCTCGTGGAGTTTGTGTGGAGCGGTGGAGGAAAATTCAGGATCGGGGTAGCAGTTGCCAGGGGTTTCGTGAAAGCCTCACAAACTTCAATGATATGCCGGGTGTTTTACAGTGGCACCTTGCATGCTGAATGACTCGATCGAACCGGGTTTCGGCAGGAGCATTCGCGTTGACTTTTGGGCGAGCTTTTTGACGACGATATGGCGACTTCGAAAGTGTGGGTAACCATGCTGATCCCCGTTGTCTAACGTTGTCAGGCACTTTCTACAGACCTCATTCAGGTGACCATCACTGCTTCTTCTGCATGAAAGCACCCGAGATGTTAACGGGCTATGGTGCAGGGGTTGGTGGCAGGGGGACGTAGTTGGAGGCGGACAGGGGTAAGAACTTGCTGACCCTTTTCTAAAGTTTTGTGGAGTACCGCACAACGAACCTAGGAATCTCTTATCTTCATGCTCTTCCTGCTTCCGTTCCAGCTTGTTGACGAGCTCGTTGAAGACGCCCTAGGGGCCAGCAACAAACGCCAAATGAAGCACCTTCGCATTGGTGCAATGGTAAAAGGTGTACGATACGCCGGACGGACTCACATAATTGTTGGACAAGACGGTGTAGAATTAGATGGAGTGCTGGGTCAACTCCAAGTTCAGGATGGATAATATCTTTTGTCGCAAATCCATCAAAATGCTACGTGCGTCGCACGGGATTTGCCACTTTATGGTGAAGTCCTCTAACATATGCTGGAAAGCAGACCGTGTCACTTTCATCGTCGGCTTAACTTTTGGTCAAGGCTTGCAGCATAGGTGTGACAGCTTTGCAACTTAGACGGTTTTCTTTGGTGTAGGCAATATAGTGTCACGATTCAGTTGCCAACAAACATTTACCTGGCACACATGTACGATTACGGCGAAATCTTTGAGGGTTAATTATTTAGATAGCACAACAAAGTAGTGTGATTTGACTTATTATAAACTCGAGAAATGATGAACCCCCCCCCAGGCAGATTTGGCTACACTTAAAACAAGCTCAACATGCCCATATGAGCTTTTTGCTCAAGTGTGGAACCCTGTCTAATCCAATATTTTTGTAAAATTGCCCTCGTGTGAAAGTTCCTGTGAAATGATGAGCCCCCTCAGATTGATTTGTCCACACTTACAAAAGGCACTTCTGTCAGATTGTTGTCCATAATCCTGTCAAAAATATGCCCCTCTTGATATTTTTTTGCCTACACTTAAAACTAAGCCAGGATGCTCATAAAACCCACACCCACCCACATACACCCACACCCACCCACACCCACACCCACCCACATACACCCACACCCACCCACACCCACACATATTTACTTCCGGTCCACTTCCGGTTCACTTCCGGTCCACTTCCGGTCCACTTCCGGTTCACTTCCGGTTCACTTCCGGTCCACTTCCGGTCCACTTCCGGTTTGCCTACTTCCGGTCCACTTGTGGCCTATTTCTGGTTTATTTATATTGCATCATGTTTTGCAACAAGTTATTACACAATATTAAGCAATAAATTATTAGACATGTGTTGTTTTCTGATTGGTTGGTTATGACATAAAGTGATGATGTGTTATATTCTGATTGGCTTATTGTTTTAGATGTTTTCAATGCGGTCTGTGCTTAGGCTATATAAAGAGATTTTGCATTGCATATCAGCCAGTATTGTGAGAGTTGTTGAAGAGTAAGGGTGTGTTGTTGCAGTGCTGCTCATATTTTTTTAAACACAAAAATATTGCAAATTTATATAAATTCAATTACAAATCTATTTGATTTAATATACAGAATTTTTGACAACCTGTCATAGGTTTATTAAGTATAGAGTTTTGATTTGAACCCCAAGAAATTTTATATAAATACCAAAGCCAAAAATATTAACACACATATACACACACTAGGTATACAAAACACACTGCTGAACCCAACTGATATTTTTATTAAGCATAGAATTTTGATTTGGACCCCAGAAAATCTTATATAATAAACAACAACAAAAATGCCAAATCAAAAATATTGTAATCAATGCAATAAGAATATAACCAGCAACAATTGGGCCAGGCATCAAAGGAATTGTAATCCAGACAAATGCAGGACTCCCACAAAAATATGCCCTAAATGCCATAGAAAATATAATCTGGAATATTTCACTTATAAACATAAAGGTACTTGCTCTGCACAGTCATCAAGATTGCCCCCTCAACCATCTACATCTGGTCTGAAAAGGAAGCATGAAGCACGTGTTAATGCTAGAGCAGTAAAGCAGCAACGCCATGCACCACCTATCCATAGCAGATTTAACGGCCAATTAAGGGATCACCGTTTTGTATCAGAGCCAAGATGTGACATTAAGAATTTTTTGAACAGTATAAATCCAGATGTGCAGGCAATTCTAAATGCACAAAATGGCTCTTATAAGCTGTCCCTCAAATTGTTTACACAATATAAGAAGCCAAATGGCACAAAATTTACACAGCCCCACATAACAGAAACTGTACCGGTATATTCAAATGCAAATTTAGACAAAATAATAAGCAGTTTGATAGATCAATTGAATAATAAACACTCTGAATTTGCTGCAAAAGAGTCTGGATGGAGCCTATGCGGTTCTCCACACAAGCTCTATGTTAATATTTCTGAATTCAGCCCATTACAAGGATCTACAGATCTGCCATTACCTGCCAATATTAAAAACAAAAGAGCCGTGGTTAACCTAGAAAATACCGACCAGAAATGATTTTTGTGGTGTATTTTAGCTGCTTTGTTTCCAGTTTTAATGAATCCTTAGAGAATAAGTTATTATAAACAGCATGAAAACAATTTTGATGAAGCAATGAAGGTCTTAGAATATCCAATGTCTGTTCAGAATATTGATAAATTTTTAAAAAAAGCCAGGGATATTAATGGTAAACAATTATCTATTAATGTATTTATTTGTTCTACTGGCCGTGGCAATTGCTTGATAGATCCTCTCAGAATGAGTACACTTGATGATGATTCTGCTGTTCCGATTGATCTGCTCTTAATTGAAGGGGATAATACACGCCATTATACTCTGATACATAATCTTGAAGCTTTAGTGAGAACACAACTAGACAAATCCAATACAATATTCAAGTTGTGCAGAAGATGTTAATTGTATTTGATGGTAGAAAAATGGTGAATGGTGTTTGTGAAAAGAATGCAGAAATTGCTAAAAACAAGTTAATTGAGCATCTGAAACACTGTGGCAACCATAAACCTGTTCATATGCTTATGCCTAACCCAAATGAAAATGCCAAATTCAAAAAATTTGAAGCCTTGTTGGAACACCCAGCATATATAGTCTGTCATTTTGAATCAAAACTCAAACCTCTTGCATTCTGTAGCCCAGATCCTGATGAATCTTCAATTACATCGTACCAGTTACATGAACCTTCTAGTTTTTGTTATATAATTATACAGAATGGTGTTGCTAGTGAACCACACTTATACATGGGAGCAGATGCCATCAAAGAATTTGCACAAAGAATAGAAAATGAGTTCCATAACATAGTATCTAATGTCTTATTAAAATCAAAACCTATGTTGCCTTTAACAGAGGAACAGATTGAAGATTTCAACAATGCAGAAAAATGCCCGGTATGTGATTCTGAATTTTCAGATACAAATATCAAGGTTCATCACCATTCTCATACAGATGGTAAATTCTTAATGGCCCTGTGTAATAGCTGTAATATTAAGATCCAGAGACCAAAATTTGTCCCTATATTTTGCCATGGTGCATCCAATTATGATTTTCATCATTTGATCAGGTACGAGGGGTTTGACAAGCAGAATTTAAATATTTTATCTCAAAATAATGAGAAATATATTGCCATTAGCAAAATAATTAAAGTTAATGTTGTTCCTATACACTTAAGATTTCTTGATTCATACAGAATACTGTCTGCTAGCCTGGCTACACTGGCCACTCAATTATCTGATGATCAATTCAAAATCACATGTGCTTTGTTTCCAAATCAGGACCTGAAATTAATTAGGCGGAAGGGTGTATATCCATATGATTATGTTACAGATTTTTCTAAATTTGATGAGTGTTCTCTGCCACCACAACAAGAGTTTTACAGCAAAATCAGAGGATCTGGAATCACTGATGAAGATTATCACCATGCCCAATTGATGTGGAACAATTTAAAATGCCAGACATTTGGTGATTATCACAAGGCTTATTTAAAACTTGATGTGACCCTCTTAGCTGATATACTTCAGGCATTCAGAAAATCTTCCATGCAAAATTATCAGCTGGATCCAATATATTTTTACAGTGCTCCGGGCCTAGCATGGTCTGCAATGATTTTAAACACTAAAATGCAATTGGATCTGATCCGGGATCAAGATATGTATCTGTTTATGGAACAATGTATAAGAGGAGGCATGGTGCAATGTTCTCAGAGATATGCCACAGAAAATAACAAATAATTCCTGATTATGATCCAGCACTGCCATCAAATTATATATTGTATGTAGATGCCAACAGCCTCTATGGTTATGCTATGATGAAAAAACTGCCATATGCAGGGCTTGAGTGGGTTGAAGATTCCAACATTGAAGATCTTCAGGACTTTGATGACAATGACTATGGGCTCTTCTTAGAAGTTGATCTGACAATTCCTGATGATTTACACAACACATTTTCTGATCTGCCCCCAATTCCCGAGGTTAAGTGTTCACCTGGCTCTAAACAGAATAAATTGATGATGACTCTAGAGCCGAAACAGGAGTATGTCATATATTACAAAAACCTCCAGTTTCTGATGCATCATGGTGTTCAAGTAACCAAAATTGGAAAAGTTTTGAGGTTCAGGCACTCAAGATTGTTGAAGCCATATATTGATACAAACACAGAGCTTCGAACATCTGCATTGAGCCAATTTGATAAGACCTTGTTTAAATTGATGGTCAATTCAGTGTATGGCAAAACAATTGAAAATGTCAGAAAACATATTGATGTTAAAATAATTACTGACCCCAGCCGGAGCAAAAAATTGATAGCAAAGCCCAACTTCAACTACTGAAGAATTTGTGATGAGAATATGGCACTTTTCAACATGAAAAAAACAAAGATTAAGTTTGATAAGCCTATTTATGTAGGGGCTGTGATATTGGCCAAATTACACATGTTAAAATTGTATTATGATGTGTTGAAGCCTTTTTATAAGGATCGTGTAAAACTGATGTACATGGACACAGATAGTTTTGTTCATGATATTCAAACAGAAGATGTTTATCAAGATATAGCACAGCCTGAATTGTTTAAATATTTTGATATCAGTGAACATACAGAGATTCAACACCACAACAAAAAAGTGCCTGGCAAGATAAAAGATGAAACACTTGGTGATGTTATTGTGGCATTTGCTGGGTTAAGGGCCAAGATGTACAGCTTTGAAACATGTAGTGGCGCTGTTGCAAAAAAGCCAAGGGCATTGGCAGAGTAATTGTTGACAAAGAGCTTGATTTTGAAGATTACAAAAATTGCCTCAAATCATGTAGCACAATCAGAACATCTGAATCCAGAATTCGGAGTGTGGATCACTTGTTGACTAGCAATATTGTAAGAAAAGTGGCTCTGGACCCACATGATGATAGGAGATGCATTTTGTCATGTGGCATACATACTTTACCATGGGGTCATTGTGATTTGAAAAGTGGTAATCAATGCCCAATTACAGAGCATGATTTGAAATAAATAAACATGCCTATGAACTTATTTGGGTTCAAAAAACAGGCTTTTATGGACCTGCCAACACCACAACCCTCTTCTGATATGATATCTAAACTAAGTGCTTTGTTAATTATTCATCTGAACAGCATACTTACAGATGTTGATGATGAAACAGGTAAAATATTGTACATATTTAACAATAATTTAAATTATTACCAATTACCTGTAGGTGGTCAATTGCAATTTATTACAACCCCTGAGGGTAATGTCAAGATTTCAGTAGGGAGAAATATTTATAGAATTATGCACTCAAACATGGTTTCTGGCACTGTATATACTGTTTCTGCTGGTGACTGCTTATATATTGAGGTCCCGGGATCCTATGACAAGTTTATACCCTTTTTTATAGAATTAAGAATTAGATATTCAATAATAAATAACCACTAAAACAAAATGCCTAATGATATATTTGGCCATATAAGGCATGAAGATCACAGTGATGAGATTCTGATGCTTGATGTCAGTCAAGAAATTAAGAAGTGATTTACAAGCTTTACAAACCACACTCAATGCCAGTCTTCAACTAGAAATTACAAATTTGCAATCACAATGCATGGACCCTCTTCTTAAAATTGATTCTGAACTCAAATTACTGCTTCAGAAATTTACTGGTTTGGCCACATTAGATAATTTTCAAAGTTTAGAAGAAGATTTAGCAGCTCTTCAAGCCAAATTTAAGACCCAGGCCACCAACTCTGAGCAATTAAAACAGCAATTGGAAGAGCAGATAAATAATATCCAGACACAGCTCCAAACAATTGTCAAAAGCATAAAATCACAAGAAGATTTTGATCTAGTAATTTCCACTCTAAAGGAACAGATTCAATCACTGGAGATACCTAATCTGGACCCTCTGAACAATGCCATAGCCGAGGTTAAAGAAAAAATTGAGACACTTGAAAATTTTATGAACAACTTGCCATCTTCTGATGCTTTGAGTGCAATAACTAGGAGTGTTGCCAACATTAAGCTGCAACTTGAAACATATGAAGATTTTTGAAAAATTCAAAGTATCATAACCCATCTTGAGGGTACAATAGCAGCAGTGCAAAGTGATTTGACAAATGTACAAGAATCTCTAGAATCCCGCCTGCCTGGTATTGTAGACACACTTGCCAGTGTCCAGCAACAGATCACAAAGCTTGAAAACCTCAACACTGAATCTGAGCTATCTCATTTTCATCACTTGATCGATGATTTCCAAACAAATTGTACAACAATCAACACCCACTCAGGCAGATATAGCCCTGCTCCAAAATTTTATGCAAAATGTGGCTGATGCATCTGAATTAAATAATGTGAAATTGGCACTTGAATCTTTGCAAAACACTGTAACAAATCTGCCTACATCACAGGTACTTAAAAATATTAAGAGTGCAGTGCATCGCATATTGAAATCCGAAGATATCAAGAATATCCAGACAGAGATCAAACAACTTACTCAGACAGTGGCCACTCTACCAACTAATCAACATATTAATGAACTGCATGCCCTGTTTGAGGATATCAGAAGACAGGTCCATGATCTTACTGCTCAAAATTCAAAATTGGCAGTTGTTGAAAATTTACAGCAAATTGTAGCTAATATCAAGCAACAGCTAGGAAGCATGGAATCCATTCAAGCAAATGCTTTGTCTGTTTTTGCCACCCAGCTTCAAGAGATTGTGCAACAATACAAGAAACTTGTTGTGGACATAAAAATCAAGCCAGGCCATGATGATGTTGTTAGGACCATCAATGAGCATCTTGAATCTGTAACAAGCAGATTGCTTACAGCAGAAAAAGAAATAACAGGCATAATTGAGAATCCAAAACATACAGTAATTCTTGAATTGTACAGCATCCCCAACAAAGAATATGATTCACCATTTACACCAGGTGGCAAAATATATATGCTGCCCCCTGCTCAATTTTATTACCAGTTTTATGTTGGGGGCACACCGAGACCAATCAAGATCAAATATTGGCTTCAACCACAGGCACACCACTACCCCACCTTATCAATAACAAATGCTGACAACAATCCAAAAATCACCAGTGTAAAGTTAGAGGATTTTACAGACCCCAATACATTAGAAACATTTTATGCTGAAGATGATGGCTCTCTGGAATTTCCTATACAAATAGGAGACAAATTATATTTAGAAAATCCTGTAGTATCAGCTGCTGAACACCCCATAGTTGCAATATTCCTGTTTACATATTATGTCTAGACAATTTATTGTTGATGAATTACACAGACAAGCCAGACATAATTATAAGAGACTGCCAGTAGTTACAAAAGGCATAGATGATTTATGGCAGTGCGACTTGTTGGAAATGGCAAGTGGACAGCTGAAAAACTTAGACAAAATCAACAAGGGCTACAAGTATCTACTCACTGTAATAGACACATTTTCAAAATTTGCCTGGGCTGTGCCACTCAAATCCAAGACTGGAAAATGTGTTACAGAAGCCTTCAGGACAATCATCAATCAGAGTGGAAGATCACCGCGCTATTTGCAAACAGATAATGGCAAAGAATTTTATAATTCTGTGTTCCAACAATTTATTAAAAGCCAGTCAATACAACATTATTCGAGTTACAGTGATCTCAAAGCCTCAATTGTAGAGAGATTCAACAAAACCCTAAAAAATCTTATGTATAAACAATTTACACTTCAAGGTAATTATAAATGGCTTAATATTCTTCCAGAACTTCTACAAAAATATAACAACTCGGTTCATTCCACAATCAACATGAAACCCTCTGAAGTAACTTCATCTGATGAGCAAAAATTGATCAGCACTGTTTATTATCCTAGATACCAGCCAACAACAAGAAAGGCCAAATACAAGGTGGGTGATCAAGTAAGAATCAGCAAATATAAGCACTTATTCAAAAGAGGTTTTACAAGAAACTGGAGCACTGAATTATTTACAGTGGTTCAAGTTAAACCTGGGACCCTTAACACATATATAATAAAAGATCACCGAGGAGAAATTCTCAAAGGCAGATTCTATGAAGAAGAACTCAGCAAAACTGAACAGCCTGACACATATCTCATAGAAAAAATCATCCGCAGAAAAGGCAACAAGTTATTTGTCAAATGGCTAAGACATCCAGAACACAGTTGGATCGATGCAGACAAAGTGATAATATGAGCACCTGGGATGTTATAAAGAGGCTGCCAGAACCTGAACAGCAGATTAAGAGAAATGACAAGTTGCTGCCTGAAAATATTAGATGTCTTATTGTTGGGCCATCAGCTTGTGGTAAAACTACACTAATGATTGATAATTTTTTATTGGCACCCAACTGGTTAGACTGGAAAAACAGGCACTTGTATGTTTTCTCTAAGAGCTTGGAACAATTAAAATATCAGCAGCTGATGAAGCTATATGATGGATTGGATATAGCCACTTTTGAACCAGATGTTAAGCCATTTCATGAATGTCTCGATAATTCTGTTGTTGTGTTTGATGACATTATACTGGATAATCAAAACAAGGTTAGAAATTTCTTTACACAGGGCCGACACAAAAACATTGATTGCTTCTACCTGGCACAGACGTTTTCTAAAATACCGAAGCAGCTGATCCGAGACAACAGCAATTTTATATGTGTGTTTCATCAAGATCATACCAACCTCAAACAAATACATGATGAATATGTAGGTGGGGACTTGAGCTACAATGATTTTTCCAAGTTTTGCAGTAGGTGCTGGAACCAGGACAGTTATGGGTTTGTCACAATTGATATGACAAGAAAACCCAATAGTTGCAAATATAGAAATAAAATCAACAATTTTCTAGACATTGAAACATATATAAAAAACCATGAAAAGGCCAATTATTGATGATCTTAAATTAAGAGATTATCTTGTAAAAAGATTTAACGGATGAAAATCAGAGAACCGAGGAATTTATGAACAACACAAACAAACAGAACAGCCTATTATTGATGCTATTAGTGAATTAGGTAAAAATATCAAAACTGTTACAGAGCAAAATCAAAATTTGATCACAGAGCTTGTACCTGTAGCTGCTAGGAACATATTAGATTATCCAATCACCCCACTTTCCAGTATTCATACACCTAGTCCTGTTTCTCCTCGAAGAATTGAAGCTACTCAGGATCCTATTGAATTGGGTCTTCTTGCTCAAAAATATTTAAGCACAACTAAAGACAACAAAGATGAGGTCTTTGGCTTATATGCTGACACAGAGCGTCATGGTAGCATCATACATAAAATTGGCCATTTCAGAGTAACATTTATGGGAGATGATCTAATTGTATATTCAGAATCTCATCTTGGAGAAAGAGGTGGTTTTGTTAATTACCCTGGAACACCTGGATTGTGGGAACTGATGACTAGGAAAAGGCCTGGCAGCTATACAGATCAAGATTATGAGCACTACAAGGAAATATTAATAAAATCAGATGCTCTATACCAGAACAATGATCCCACACAAAAAAGAGTCAAGTCTAGCAGTGGAGCAAAATATAACAACTTAATCTAGCCCATATGGTCACAAATTAAGACTGGCAGTGGAATCAAACAATACAACACCCTGCCTAAAGAATTTGTCTGGGTTGATGATGTCAGGAAACTTGTAGATAGGTTATTGGTGATAGCTGGGGAGGAAAATGCTGGCAACCACAATTTTTACAATGAAAAGGTTGGAATTATGGACATGATAAGCACCAAATTGTCTAATTTTATAGTGAATGACACTAAGGGGATTGGATATCTTATAAAAATTATTAATACTCTACCACCTAAATTTTGGAATATTTCTGAGGGTCGGGGGTTGGTTAATGACATTATAAACATGCTGCCATTTGAACTACATATTCCAGGCTATCAGTATTGTGGTCCCGGTACAAAATTGGACCATAGATTAAACAGAGGTGATCCTGGTGTTAATCCCCTATATGCTGCTTGTAGAGACCATGACATAGCATACAACACACATTCTGATCTTGACAAGAGAAATGTTGCAGACAAAAAATTAGAAGAGGCTGCATTTGGTAGATTTGTAAGCAAAGATGCTTCTTTAAGTGAAAGAATAGCAGCATTGGGAACCACCATAGCTATGAACACCAAACAAAAACTGGGGTGGGGGCTGTGAATATGAATATAATAAACCTAGAATGAAGGCCAAGGGTGTTATGTATCAAATACCTTATGCGGGTCTTAAATCTCTTAAAACTATTGATAGTCTTTTAACCAAAAAGCAGCGCAAGAAAAAAAGCTCTTGTATTGCCAAGGGCCATGGTATGAAATTGTTGCTTAGTACCCCCCAATTAAAAAAATTACAGCAATCCAGGAAAAAATCACATGTGGGTGGTTTCATATTTACTATCCCGGCCATCTTAGCAGCACTTGGGGCTGTGGGGAGCTTGGCTGGGGGATCAGCTGCCATAGCAAAAACAGTAATAGATGCCAAGAAGAATAAGGCAGAATTAGATGAAATGAAGCGCCATAACCTGGCCATGGAGAAACAAGGCAAAGGTGTTAAGAGAGCCATGAATAAGTTTAAAAAAACAAGAGCCGCATACAAACCAAGATATTGAAGTTTTAATCAAGCCACTGGGCATCAAACATTTTAGAGGTGTGTACATGTCTGATTCTTTACCAGAACAACCACTCAACAAAGAGTGTGGCATAGTTAATTTGGATAAGTACAAAAATCAGGGCACTCACTGGATCTGTTATCTTAAATATTTAAAAGATGAGGCATTTGTGTTTGATTCATTTCGAGGTGTCCCACCTGAAAATTTAGTAAAATATCTTAAATAAAATAATCTTTATTACAATAATGCCCGTGTTCAAAATTTCAAAAATGTTAATTGTGGACATCTGTGTTTATCTGTTCTTAGATATATGTGTCAAATAAATAAACCATCAATTGAAGATTTTCAAAAAGCCTTGTGGTATTTAAAACGTCATGTGGGTATTCCATCTCACCAGCCAAAATTCAATATTGAAACTTAGATTACATGATGATATAGTGTATCCCAAAACAATAGCTCTCAGAGCATTTTATGGCATGTACTTGATCCCTAATATTACACACCACAAAAACACAATTGCAGTTGGTGATCAAAAAATTGTCATCACTCCAGGGCTATATAATCTATCTACTCTAAATGCTCAGTTACCTAGAGGTATAGTGTTAACTCAAAATTCTGTCACTCACAGAGTAGAAATTGTGTCTGCTACAGAAACAGTGGATCTGGGTACTATAGGAGAGCTGTTAGGATTTGAGAACAACACAAAACTTGAACCAGCCATTAAACACACTGCTATTAATATACCTAAATACTTAGCCATAGAGACTCTAAATATTCTCTGTAATGTGGCCGAGGGTATGATCACCAAATGAAATGGCATAGGCACTCACAAACAAACTGGCATCATTGCAACATTCAAGCCTAACTCTGAATTTATGGAGCCCATCATCTACACTCCATCACCAACATTATATTTTCCTGTGTGCCATAACAGAATAGATTACATTGAGTTGATGGTCACTAATAAAAAAGAAGAATTGGTTGATTTTGCTGGAGCCACAAGAACTGCTATCATAGAGATTAATATTTAAATAAAAATACATACAAAAAAAATGGAAAATATTGAGAGTTATGAGCTACAATCATTTCCCCCAAACAGGAGGACCTTTGCAAATTTAAATCAACCCAACACAGAGATTGAGGTTGATCTTGATGTAGGGGATGGCTTTATACACCCTCACAGAGCAGATCTATACATCAAATTTGATGTTGTAAAGCTCGATGGTACAGATTATCCGGCAAATTCAAATATAAGATTGGTAGATAATTTTGTGCCACATCTGTTCTCTGAAATTGAGATCAGAAAACATGGTGTTGTTATAAACAGAGTAGATTACCCCGGAATTACCTCTACAGCTTTGGCAACACTAAAATTATCCAAGACCGAGGCTTCTTACTACAAAATAGGTGGATTTGAGCCTGGTGATAAAATATTATCTAAAAGCCACACAGTGCTGTTCCCCATGCGCCTGTTGCCAGGATTCTTCTCAGATTACAAAGATATTATGTGGAAGGGTGGTTTAAGAATCACATCTAGAAGATCTGCCAATGATAATAATGCTTTGATGAGGTACAGTTCATTAAACTCTACAGGGGAAGCTCTGCCTAATACCCTACCTGATGAGGGCAAATGAATTATTCAGACTATGGAGCTAAGAATCCCGGTTGTTGAATATGAAGCCAGTTATGCTCTTAAATACAAAGCTGATATTCTAAAAAATCCACAGATTCCTTTACAATTTTATACATATCAATGTGTACAGAAGCCTGCCACTGGTAGCTATTATGAGTTTGATGCTACAAATTCATTCTCCAGTATACAATATGACATGCCAGATTTTGTGGTGGTACTGTTTCAGACTGGAAGACACAATAATCAGGAAAAAAAAATCAAGTAAATTTGATAACTGCAACATCAAGAACATTTATCTTAATAATGGCAGAAATGAGGTGTTCCCTAGAGAAAATTATAATTTAAACATGTCCAAGGATGATTTCCTTAAATTATGTGAAGCATTTACAGCATACAAAAGGGTCACTACTTTCAATACTGACATGTATTACACACCAGATGAATTCAAAGCACAGAGACCCATGTTTGTCATCAACACTTCAAAAAGGAAACAAGTTGTGGTTAATGACAGGACAAACATTAAAATTATCTGTGAATTCCATGATACACTTCCTGATGACACCATATGTAGTGTTATTCTTATAGGTGAAAAATCGTATATTTATGATGTAAGAAATGAGAGAGTCACAGAACAATTCTAGAGGGTCTCTGCATAATACATTGTCTTAGTACTAGATATGCAAGTTGAGGCTGGTGTTCAATTGAACTTAAACCAGAAGTAAATATTTGTGGGTGTGGGTGGGTGTGGGTGGGTGTGGGAGGCTATTATGAGCTTGTTTGGCTTAATCTTAGGTGTAGCCAAAAAAAATATCAATAGGGGCATATTTTTGACAAGCTTATGGACAAAAATCTGGCAGATGCAGCTTTTGTAAGTGTAGCCAAATCAATCTGAGGGGGTCATACTTTCACGGGAAATTCCCGAGGGCATTTTTACAAAAATCTTGGATTAGACAGGGTGCCACACTTGAGCAAAAAGCTCATATGGGCATGTTGAGCTAGTTTTAAGTGTAGCCAAATCTGCCTGAGGGGGGCTCATACTTTATCGTCCCAGTATTATCATAAATTACACTACTGGTACTGCCGAGGACCTGACGTTTCGGAGAAGGAGCAAGTTCGAACGGTGTAGTGTGAATGCTGTATATCGGTGTAGATATGGTATAATTTTTGGCAGTAAGTGGCACAAGCTCGTTGATTAACTCTTTGTTTTGCTCGGTGACATCTTTGATTTCTATCTTAAGACGTTTTCTAAGACATTAATTTTCTTGGCTCCTAATTGAGCTTGGATGATAATTATAAGTTTGTTTGATAGAGTTTGACGAAAATTTCTCGACTAGGATAAAAAATTAATTCCATTCCCTCAAGTTTCTGAAATATATAAATTTTTATATTTTTTAAGAAACTTGATTTGCTATTTTAGTTTTGACTAATTCGAAAATTTTAATATCATTCGATAAAAAATTAGAAGTGCTCTACAACCTATTAGACAGACGATGATTAGTGCTTGCTGGTTCCGAGTTATTTTAGATTAAAATTTCAAGATGTAATTTCCAAGATGTTATGTAATTCATAAACTATGGGCTGTAAGAAAACAATTCTTGCTTTATCTGCTATTGCTCGACGAGTTCTATAACTGCGAGCCCCTACTGTGACATCCAAAAGTAGTAGGGCAATGAACCCATTGTAAAAAGGCCACGACATACATCGTGAATAGGGGCTCACACATTATAAAAAATACATCGTAGACGTTTACGTTGAGGGCCCCACCTACAAAAACAAGGCCCCAAAATAAGATTGAGCAAAAAATAAAGCTAGAACATTGTCAAATGCTATAAAATCAACAAAAAAATACATCGTAGCCGTTTACGCTGAGAGCCCACCTGAGTAGGTTAATCAGGTATGTTCACCGACAGTACTTGGTACGAGGCCTATTATTTTTATTAATTTAAGCAAAATAGAAAACCTATTTTGACGATGTTATTGCAAATCTATGGTTTTCATCTCGTACTTCGTACGAATGGTACGAGGCCTATTATTTTTATTAGTTTAACCACAATGGAAAACCTATTTTGATGATGTTTTTCTTGATTTTATACTATTGTAAATCTGTGCTTTTTCATCTCGTACTTCGTACGAATGTCACATTTTCTTTCGAGTTAAAGTAGTAATGCCTACACCCACACCCACCCACGCACACCCACACACACCTACACCCACGCACACCTACACCTATTTACTTCCGGTTTACTTCCGATCTACTTCTGTTCCACTTCCGGTTTACTTCCGGTCTAGTTCCGGTCTACTTCTATTGTCTCTGGAAATTCTGTATAAATAACATAACTGAAAATTTAGTCGTAATAGCTACAATTATTTTATTTCGACGAGGTTTCAAGTCGTTTTTCACAAAGATTGAATTTGTATGAATTTGTATTATTATTGAATTTTGTATTTTTTTCGGAGAAAATTTGTATATTAATAGAAGAGCTGAAAAAAATTATAATTATAACTATTGTCTTCTTTAAGTTACATTCTATCAATTATCGTAAGTTTAAAATTGTATTATTGCATCTTGACTTGATTGTGCGTCTTATTGTTATTTACTTAAAGCATATTAAAAAAAATGTCGTCTACCACTTTCATCGAATGTGTCATTTGTGGAAAATTCATCTCCAAAACTAATATTAGCAAGCATAGGGAAAGATGTAGCGAAGCTGGTTCGAAAATAAATCGTTCGTTACCTGCTAGGCCTTGTACTCAATACGAAAAAAATAATTAGCATTGCTAATTTAAGTAAACACATGAAAAGTTGCAAGGCATCAACCGGACATTGAACATTGAAAAAAAAATGATCATCCTGAAACTGAAGCTTCTACTTCTAAACAAATCAAGATGTCTAATAACCAAAAGCCGATTTGATCTGCATTCAACAACCAAATCTTGGATTTCTGTTTTACTTCGAACCCACGCTGTGATATTTCTAGTTTCTTGAGTGAAATTAAAACATCTATCATAAATATTCTGAAAAATAAACTAGAAAACAACTTCATAAAAGTATATGTTGATCTAATGTGTGAATATGAGAAACCCAATGGTGCAAGAAATGTTTTCTTTCACAAACCGAGAAACCAAGTACTTTAATTGGCAGACATTGATAATTTCAACGTTTTTTATTCTAATCTTACTAGTGAATTGATTAGGAAACACGATGAGTTCGAGGCTAGGGGAACAGGTTGGTCTCTATGTGAAAGTCCTCACAGGTTAATCGCTTATGTAAACAAATTTACACCTTTTTCTGTTTCGAGCTACGTTCCACTTCCGGTAGAAATTCAGCATAAGAGAGCTGTGCTGAACATTCATAACACCGACAATAAGTGTTTTATGTGGTGCATTTTAGCAGCGCTTCACCCGGTTCATTGGGTAGGTTATCCGAAACGAGTTAGTCACTGTAAGAAATATATCTATGAGATTGAATATGCTATGACAGGCATCGAATACCCTGTTGCTATTTCTGACATAACAAAGTTTGAAAACAGGGTAAGAAATAGAGAAGTAAAACGATTAGCGATAAATGTATATTCGTATACTTCAGTTAAGAATTTTGTGCATCCTGTTAGGATAACTAATATTGTTAATGACGAAGCTGTGGAAATCAATCTGCTTCTCATTGCTGACGATGATGTTCATCATTACACGCTAATTCGTTCACTCTCTCGCTTAGTCAGAAGCACACATCTAAGTTTCTCCAAGATGTTTAACCGTATTTGACGATCGTGACCGACTTAATTACCAACGATTCAAAAATCAAGAAATTGCCAAACAAAAACTTGCTGAACATAACGTCTACTGTGGAGTCAACAGACCGGCTCGCATGTTGATGCCCAAAGCAAATAAATTCGAAGAATTTAAATTGCACAAGGCCTTGTTGGAACATCTGGCCATCATTTTGCGGACTTCGAGGCTTTTCTTAAACCATTGTCTTATTACGATCCGGATCCAGAATTGTGTTCCACAACACCGTACCAGTTTCGTGATCCAAATAGTTTTGGATATGTTGTTGTTTGGCAAGATAAGATAGAAAAGCCATATATATCGCGGACCGAATGTTATTGAACTCTTTTTGAAGAAGATGGTGGAGGAGGTTGAGAACATTGGCAGATTCTTATGTCAATCGAAATCAATGCTTCCACTATCAAGCGATGAACTTCAATCTTACAATAACATTGAGACGTGTCCAGTGTGTGATCAACATTTCACGAATGAGAATCGGAAAGAATTTCACCAAAATCACTTCACCGGAAACTATATTAGTGGAATCGGTAAAACCTGCAACCTGAAGATCCAGGAAGCCCAAATTCGTTCCAATATTTTCTACAATGGATCCAATTATGACTTCCACTTTATAATTAGAAATATTGGATATGATACGCAAAGAATAAATATTCTTGCTCGAAACGAAGAACGTTATACTTCTATAAGTAAAAAAGTTAAAATTCCAGCACCGAATGATATCATAGAAATGCGGTTTCTAGATCAGGTTCCTATCGGCAAGTCTCGATGCTTTAGCGAGTAAACTTACTGACGAACAGTTTAAATTACAAAAGCTAGGTTTCCCAACGTACACCTAGAGCTGAATAAACGTAAAGGCGTTTATCCTTACGAATATGTAACTGACGAATCTAAATTTGACGATGACACTCTCCCATCTCAAAAATAATTCTTCAGTCAACTGAAAAGAAGCGGAATCACGAACGAAGAATACGATAATGCAAAATTAATATGGAAGGAATTGAGATGCAATATTCTCGGCGATTATCACGATGCGTATCTCAAATTAGACATAACAATACTTGCTGATGTATTCCAGTGATCAGAAAAACAACAATAAATATTTGTAAATTAGATCCAGCACGCTTCTATAGTCTTCCTGGTTTGGCGTGGTCTGCTATCTTGCTCCAGACCAGGATCAAGTTGGAATTGATATCGGAAGTGGACATGTTACTTTTTATAGAAAGGTAGATACGTTGGGGGATGGCGCAATTTTCGCAGAGATACGCAAAGGCAAACAATATTCACATATCTGTGAATCAATACGATGCAAATCGACCATCGAATTACATATTTTAAGCTGACGTAAACAATCTGTGGATTCGCAATGATACAGAAACTTCCATACGGAGGATTTGAGTGGCTGGATCCTATTTTAATTGATATTAATCGTTTCAACGATAGTGAATTTGGTCTGTTTATTGAGGTGGACATTGAATTTCCAAATAATTTGCTTGATATTTTTCCGATTTGCCTTCGGTTCCAGAAATTAAATGTCTACCTGATTCTCCTCAAAGCAAGCTTATGTTAATTCCAAAGAGAAAAGAGAGATATGTCGTCCACTACAGGAATCTCCAGTTTTTGATTGGGAAGGGTGTTCAAGTAGTAAATGTGAGAAGAATTCTGAAGTTCAAACACTCTGCATGGTTAAAATCTTATATTGAGACCAACACGAGACACAGAACATCTGCCATTTCAGAATTAGAAAAAGATTTTTATAAATTAATGAATAATGCCGTTTATGGAAAGACGATGGAGAACGTCAGAAAGCACGTAGACATCAAATTGGTTTCGGATAACAATAAATCTAGAAAATTAGTATCTGATCCTAGATTCAAATCACGAAAAATTTACAATGAGAATTTAACACTTTTTAATATAGATATAAAATTGATAAAATTCAGAAAACCTATTTACGATGGTTCAACGGTTCTCGACTTGTCGAAATTGTACATGTTCGAATTTCACTATAATATTACGAAACCTTTCTATAATGATAAGCTGTTAATTTTGTACATGGACACCGATAGTTTCATTTATGACATACAAACATCTAACCTCTACGAAGACCCTAAACATCCTTCCATGCTTTTGTATTTCGACACTTCTTCCTACTCTCAACCCAACAGATTTGGAATTCCTTTCCACAACAAGAAGGTTCTCGGCAAGTTCAAAGATGAGTGTAACGGCGATATTATTGTTTAGTTTACTGGTTTGCGTTCGAAGATGTATACATTCAGAACAGAGAACAGCGTCACGAAGAAAGCAAAAGGAACGTGCAAAGATACTGTGGAAAACAAACTAACATTCAAATATTATATTTGTTGTCTTTCTTCACAGTCGAGGATACTTCGAGAGGATAATAGAATACAAAGTTGAAACCATGAGATTACAACGAATAAAATAAAAAAAGGTAGCCCTGGATCCACACGACGACAAGAGGTGTATTACCGAGTGTGGAATCCATACTTTGCCTTGAGGACACTTTAGTTTAGAATTTAATAATAATTGTAGTCAACACGTAGTATAATTTTTTATATACAGGGTGGCTCAAGAAGTCACTTAACACCCTCAGTACAAGGCCACTGTTGCATGGAATGTGAAAATGGCGATAACCAATCATTGTCTGGCCAAGGGGGAAGCACATTGACGCCACCCACACGGTCGGCGGCCATATTGATGTCCGCCATCTTGAATTCGACTTCAGAATTTTAAATGGGACGGGGGTCGTGCAACATATCAAAATGGGCTAAAATTTCACGAGAAATGCAATGGTGAAGGTTTGTTCGACGTATCTTTAACCAGTAAAATGTTATGACTGAATTTTTGTACCAATCTGCTCCTTTTCGAGGTGTTAGAAAAATGCCTTAAAATTTGTTTAGCGCATCGGAAATGCATCGAGATCAAAGTGACGTCTAGGGAGAGAAGTTCGCATGCCATTGCACACGATTTTAATCGGATACATCCATAAAGAGCTGCGCATTATAAATGGCTGTCGCGAACAATTTACAGTGTGACGCTTCCATTGAATTAAAAGTCCTTCACAGTGACAATGCTAATGTTTATGTTTATAAGGAAGTTCATAAACAGAATATGCGACCCTTGTCATCTGATAACAAACATTGGACAAAAGCAGGTTCATAACGTTAATGCGTCGCATCATTGGTCTGTGAATTATGAACTCATCTGGATTAAAATACATGTCTATTTTACCTTCAGTTACTCGTTTAAATGCACTGTAAGCTTCATATAATTTTAAATAATCTTGTTTTGCATTGTTTAAATTGTAATTTTCACGAGGAAATACTACATTTCTGACATTCTTCACATACACATTTTTAACTTTACAATTATCAAATTGGCTGCTATCTTTTTCCTGATTGTCAACTCTCCGTGTCTGAAACAGTACAGCTACAAATTATGTCATGTTATTTCGCAAAGTTTGGAACTGATTAGTAAGATCAAATTCAAACAATTTACCTTCCACTGACCTCTGTATGCATTGGTATGTATAAAACTGAATCGGAATTTGGGGATTTTTCAAAATGTTCGCTTTGTATTTGAGAGCATAATTCGATTCATATTCAACTATAGGCATTCGTAACTGCATAGACTGGATCACACATTTCGCAGCTTCGGGTAAACTAGTCTCATTGGCTGTTCCATCTGCATTCAAAGGTTTGTATCTCATGATGGCATTATGATCATTGGGTGCTCTGCGAAATATTACACTCATACCACCTTTCCACATAATTTCTTTATAATCAGAGAAAAATCCAAATAGCAATCTCATGGGAAACAGTAATGTGTGACTTGCTGCTTGAATTTTTGTTCCAGCTTCGAACCCGCCAACTTTATAATATGCACTTTCTGATTTGGACAGTTTCAATGTCCCCACTGTAGTGGATGTAATTCCAGGGCAATCAATCCTGTCAATCACTGTACCATGCTTTCTGACTTCAATTTGAGATAATAAGAAAGGAACATAATTATCTATAAGTTTTATATTAGCCCCAGGTAGGGGATATTCTTCACCATTGCTTTCTTTTACAATATCAAATTTTATATACAGATCAGATCTATGTGGATGAATGAACCCATCCCCTACTGTGATGTCATACTGTATCTCCTTGTTGGGATGATTCAAATTTGCAAATGTTCTCCTGTTTGGAGGGAAGGACTGTAATTCATTACTCTGGATATTTTCCATCTTGGTATTTATTTATGTATTTAAAATATTAATTTCTATTATCGCAGTGCTATTAGCACCGGCAAAATCGATGATCTCATTTTTCTCATTCCTAATACTTATCTCTATGTAATTAACTTTATCAATAGCAACAGGGAAATAGACTGGTGGGATTGGGGAATAGAAGATAGTTTCCATAAATTCCGAATTCGGTTTAAATGTAGCAATGATACCTGTCTCCTTGTGACTGCCAAACGAATTTTCTTCTGCTTTGATAATCATACTTTTCGCAATTTTACAGTGAATATTAAATGACTCAATGGCTAAGAATTTCGGTATAAATTTACCTACGTGCCTAACACCTGGTTCTAATTTTCTGTTGTTCTCAAATCCTAAAAGTTCCCCCATGGTAGATAAGTGCACTGTTTCATTAGTAGTTACAATCTCCACTCTGTGTGTTACAGAATTTTGAGAAAGCAAGAGAGTTGTTGGAAGTTCAAACTGTAAAGTAGATAAGTTATACTGTCCAGGAGGAATAATTATTTTTTGATTACCTACTAATATAGTATTGTTGTAGGTAGTTACATTCGGAATCAGATACGTACTGAAGAATGCTCTCAGAGCTATGGATTTTGGATAGATAATATCATTGTGAAGATGTAGTTTCAAAACCGAAGTCTCGCTAGAGAGATGGAAAATTCCCAAATTAATATATAATACAGCTTTTTGAAAATCTTTTAATTTGATGATTGGTATTTCTTTAAAATTCTGAGCATCGTAATGCAAACATGCCACATATGGTTTGATCGAAATCTTGAACACGATCTTCGTTGTAATAAATTTTAACATGTTTCAAGTATCGAATTTATTCTGTAGAGGGTTCCCCTCCGAAAGAATCGAAAACAAAAGCATTGTCATTTTGTTTATAATAGCATATCCAGTGAGTACCAACGTTTTCGCACTTGTCCAAATTCACCACGCCACATTCTCGAGAGTGAAGACTACCTTTAGGGAGAGAATCAGACATGAAAACCCCCATGAAGTGTTTAGTTTTAAATATTTTAATTAAACATTCAATGTCTAGGTTGGTAAGAGCTTCTTCGTTTTTTTTAAATTTTCTTAGTGCTCTAGACTTCACACCTTTGCCTATTTTTTTTCTCCATGGCAAGTTTATGACGCTTTTGCTCTTCTAGTTCTGCCTTATTCTTCTTCGAATCAATCACAGTTTTGCCAATAGCTACACAACCCGCAGCCAAGCTCCCAACTGCTCCCAATGCGCCAGGATAGTTGGAATGCTGAATATGAATCCACCACTGTGTGTTTTTTTTCTTGCATTTTGCAATCGTTTTAATTGTGGCGTACTAAGAAATAATTTCATTCCATTCCCTTTGGCTATATATTGCCTCTTCTTTTCTTGTTGTTTTTTAGTTAAAATCGAATTAAATATTAATTTTTTAAGATCATGATACGGTATTTGGTACACAACTCCTTTTGGTTTCAAGTTGTTGTTGTTATTATTATTATATTTCAGTGTATTTATATTACAAACCACACCCTAAATTTTGTTTTGTATTCATAGCAATAGTTGTACAAACGCTGTTATTTTTTCACCCAATGATGCATCTCTGCTTGTTAATCTTCCAAAAGCTGCTGCCTCTTCCAGTTTTTGATCAGCCACATGACGATCATTCAGATCTTCGTGTGTGTTGTATGCAATATAATGTTCTTTGCAAGCTGCATCGAATGGATTAATAACCCTGTCCCCTCTCTCTATTCGTTTCTCAAATTTTGTACCAGGACCACAATATTGGTAACCATGTACGTGTAACTCGAACGGAAGTTCATTAATAATATCATTCACTAAACCTCGACCCTCTGATATATTCCAGAATCTAGCAGGAAGGGTATTGATAATTTTAATTAAATATCCTATACCTTTAGGACCGTTTACAATAAAATTAGCTAAACTGTCACTCATCATGTTTACAATACCCATTTTCTCATTGTGGAAATTATTGTTCCCAGGATTTTCCTCCCCTGCTATAACAAGCAACCTATCTATAAGTTTTGTCACATCGTTTACCCATACAAATTGCTTAGGTAGAGTATTGTATTGATTTATACCACTACCGTTTTGAGTTGATTCCAGATAGGTTTAATATGATTTTTGTATTTATCCCCGCTGCTCGATTTCACACGCTTTTGACTAGCATCGTTATTTTAATACAAAGCATCAGAGAGTGTCAAAATTTCAGAGTAACTTTGATAATCATCTTCTGTAAAATGTTTTGGTTGTTTCTTAGTGATAAGCTCCCATAGCCCTACGGTACCAGGATATCTAGACCAGCTGTTTCTCCTACTCAAATTAATTTTTATGTTGTCTCATTCAAATGTTACTTTAGACTTGCCAATTTTCGATACTACGCCTTCATTACCCTCCATAATTGGATACAATCCAAACACTTCATCTTTTTCGAGTTTTCCAGTACTCAAATAATCCCTTGCCAGGGGACCTAACTCGATTTTCTCTGACTCTTCTATAGCTGCTATAGCAGGTGGTTCCTTGAGTACCAGAGAAGTGTGGATGCTGGATATTGGCGTAGGAGGAAATTCTGCATACTTTTTAGCAGTAAGAAGTACCAATTTATTGATGAGGTTTTTATTTTGTTCTATAACACTCTTAATCTCTTTACCAAGACCACTGATTGCATCGATAATAGGTTGGTCTTGACGCTTGTGTTATTCGTAAAAACCACGATTCTCTGCTTTCCAACCTTTGAAGCGTTTGGACAAGTACTCTCGTAATTTCGAATTATCTTCTATTTTACGTTACGTCATATTTTTGTTTCTTTGATTAATGGTTATTTTATATCGTTTCAACGTTTAAAAAGCCGTTAATTTTATTTCTAAATTGACCATTGTTAGGTTTACGAGTCATGTCGATAGTAACAAATCCAAAATCGTCGCTGTTCCAACAAGATGAACAGCATTTTGAAAATTGATTGTAATTTAAGTCTCCTCCCACATAATCATCGTATACATGTATCAAATTAGTATGATCTTCACGAAACAAACAGATTAAGTTTGTATTATTTCGTAGTAACTGTTTGTGAATTTTGGAATAAGTTTGAGCTAAATAAAAGCAGTCTATTTTTTGTGACGACCCTGTGTAAAAAAATTTCTAATTTCATTCTGATTTTCTAGAATAACATCATCGAACACCACAACAGAATTTTTCAAACATTGGTAGAGAGGTTTTATTATTGATGCAAATGTAGCTATGCCCAGTCCCTCGTAGAGCTTCATGAGTTTAGTATTTCAGTTGTTCTAAACTCTTTGAGGATACATACAAGTGTATATTTTTCCAATCTATCCAATTGGGGGCGAGCAAGAAATTATCAACCAGCAAAGTGGTTTTTCCACAACCTGATGGGCCTGCAATGAGGCATCTTATGTTATTAGGTAACAACTCTCCATTTTTCTTATTAGTTTCCACTTCATCTGGTAAACGCTGTACCACATTCCATGTTGGTGTCAAAGAATCGCCTGGTTGGATTCTATCCAACTTTTATCTTGCAGACCTAGCTATTTCACATACATTTTATTATTTTTCTTCTTCAATATTTTTTCGATTAGATATGTATCTCGATATTTTGTTTTACTAAGTTCATCTTCATATAATCTCCCTTCCAATATTTTCTTATGGTTATCTTTTATGATATATGTATTACTATTCCCTGGTAAAACTTGAACCACAGAGAATAACTCCTTACTCCAATTTTTAGTGAATCCCTTCTCGAATAACTGTTTATATTTACTGACTTATAATTGCCCTGTAGAGTGAATTGTCTCCACATGCGATTTTTTAATGTCCTGTTGAATCGTTCCACTATACTAGTTTTCAAATCACTGTATGTAGAATAATGTTTAATATTATGTTGTTGCATTAACTTAGAAATGAAGCATTCTTTCCCTCTATATGTCTGTAAATATTTTGGTACACTTTCCTCACTGAATATCGACTTAAAAGCCTCTGTAACGCAAGTACCAGTTTTGAAATTTAGGGGAACAGCGCATGCATATTTGCTAAAAGTATCAATAACTGTAAGCATATATTTGTAACCATGATGTATCTTATCCAAAGGCGAGGGGCCATCTCGATCAGATCAGCCTGGAACAGATCATTTATAACTTTTGTTACTACACTTAATCGCTTGTAATTGCGACGAGCTGGTTTGTGTAATTCATGAAATATATATTGTCTTGACATCGAGTTCGAAGTGAGAATATCGCATAAAATGGATTGTCCTCAGGGTATAACCGCTTTAGTTCAAGTACTAGCTTGTCACCAATTTCAATGTCAAAAACTGATAATTGTTTGTCGTCATGTACTTTATATTTATTTGTAGACTCATCCCAGTATGCAATAGGTATTTGAACTGCCTTGTGTATCTTCTCGCACTATAGTAAACTGAGGAACTTCAATATGTTTTCCATGTTTTAGAAAACTAAACTTCAAAAATGGTACACTTCCATTACAAAAAATTCATGTACCCGAGTGTACGGATTTAATTTGTAAACATTGCCAGCATTGGCGTACGTCCAGCGAACTCGAGCATTTGAAACACTTTGTAACCTAACAATTTCAATAGAATAAAATTGACGAGTATCTACGTCATCTAGTCTGCTAAATATTAGTTCCAAGTGTTCGTTGATAGTACGAACCAACTCATCGTAGCTAGGTTTGATTTATACATCAACATACAGTTGTTTGTATTCCTGTTTGAGATCGTGAAGTTGAGTAGCAAATCCTGATAAAGCAGATTCTTGACTTGCTTCAAGAGTGGTAATTGTAACGTAATATTAGAAATAGTCTCCTGTAAATTTTCTACAAGTTTAAATTTAGAACTCTGGGTAGCAAGATCGTGTACTTGACTTCTGATTTCTGTTAATGATGCATGTAGTTCGTTAGTTATTTGATTGTTCGGAAGACTGGCAACAGTTTCCCTGATTTGCGCAATTTCTGCTTGAGTGTTTTTGATATCCTCAGATTTTAAAATTCGATGTACTACTCTCCTCATAGCTCTGATTTCCTGAGAAGTAGGCAAAGCAGCTACAGTATTAAGAAGTGTGGTCACAGTTAATTTTAGAGCATCAAGCTCTGTTGCATTAGTGCATTTTTCAAAATGTCTTGAAGTTGCGTTATATCATCCTGCGTAGGTGTAGACTGTTTCAGTGTCTCTAATTTGCTTTGAATGTCGTCAATAAGATGATGCAAAGGCGATAATTCTGATTCAGTATTCTAGCTTTCAAGCTTAGTAACTTGCTGTTGAATTATAGCTAGAATATCAGTAATGCCAGGCAGTTTCGATTCCAGAGTTTCCTGTACAGTTCTTAGCTCATTTCTCATAGTTGCCATAGTATCTTCTATGTGAGCTATGGTACCTTGTATCTTCCCAAAATCTTCATAAGTCTCCAACTGCAACTGCAACGCTCCGAGCAATAGCATTTAAGTCAGAAGATGAAGGAAAATTATTGATAAAATCTTCCAATGTCTGTAGTATCGATTGAACTTCTGTTATAGCTGTATGCAGTTCATCTGTCTGTAATTCAGATTTGATAATTTGCAATGTAAGAACTTCCAAAGATTGAAACTGTTCTTGCAATTTAGCAATACTAGCAATTAGCTGCTCATATTTTTCTTGAGTTTTGATATTCTGGATGATGGTTTGCAGTTCGGTACGAATACTATTTGCCTGGTCATTTAATTGCTGTTTCAGCTGTTCGGTATTCGTTCTCTGGATTTGTCTAAATTTATCAAGTTCTTTTTTCAAGTTGGCAATATCCTCTTCTAAATTCTGAAGATTATCTATTGAAGCTAAATAAGTATATTGCTCAAGCAAAGATTTGAGTTATCCATCAATTTTTACTAGAGAATCAATCAGTTGAGTTTGAAGATTTGTAATTTCTGCTTGAATATTTAGATTTAGCGAATTCTGTAATATGAGGTAATCTGATTTAAGTTTCTTTAGAAGTACATCTAAACTAGCAATCTCCCTGGAATTATCTGGAATCTCCTGTCGTCTTCTATTACCAAATATATCCATGTTTTTTTTGTTTTAAGTATTTTATATAGTGATAAGAGGATAGATTATTCTTATTTCGATAAATAGGGGAATCAATTTATCATACTCTCCAATTATTTCAGCATACAAAAATGCACCAGCTTCCACATCATAAGACGTATCAGGAAGTAATGTACTTTGTTTAATTCTATACAAATTTCGACCTATGTGCAAAAACTGCCGCATTGGGTTTTGAAATATTTATTTGAATTTTCCAACTAACAGATGACTTATATGATGATAAGTTATTATTAAATACAAATAAGTGCTTTCCAGTATCCTCGTCAACATGAGACCAAATACTATTCATGTGAACAAGAAGTAACCCTTTCAATTGATGATAAATTTCTCTAAATACATCCATGTTCACTGAAATTCTCTCTACAGGCTGATTATGTTGTTGCTTCTTAAACCAAAAAATATTCATGACGCTTTATTTTATATAAGCTATTTTTTATTATATATAAAATATATATTTGTACTAAGTATAAAAAATAATCTCCCTGTGCTTATATGAGAATATCCAGTTACTGCTAATATAAAACTTGTAGATAATTTTGTTCCATTCTTATTTTCTCAAATTGAAGTCAGGAAGCCTGGTACTGTGATTGACAGGATTGACTGCCCTGGAATTACATCCACTAGAGTGGGGACACTAAAATTGTCCAAATCAGAGAGTGCATATTATAAAGTTGGTGGGTTCGAAGCTCGAACAAAAATTCAAGTAAAAATTCACACAGTACTGTTCCCCATGAGATTGCTATATCGATTTTTCTCTGATTTTAAAGAAATTATGTGGAAAGGTGGTTGGAGTGTCATATTTCGCAGAGCACCCAATGATCACAATGCTATAATGAAATACAAAACTTTAAATGTCAATGGAACTGCTAATGAGGCAAGTTTACCCGAAGCTGCGAAATGTGTGATCCAGTCTATGGGGTTGCGAATGCCTATAGTAGAATATGAATCGAATTATGCTCTCAAATACAAAGCGAACATTTTGAAAACTACCCAAATTCCGATTCAATGTTATACATACCAACGCATTCAGAGGACAGTGGATGGTAAATTCTTTGATTTTTACCTTACTAATCAGTTCCAATCTTTGCAATATGACATGCCAGACTTCGTAGCTGTACTGTTTCAATCAGGGAGAGATGACAATCAGGAAAAAGATAACAGCCAGTTTGGCAATTGTAAAGCAAAAAAATGTGTATCTGAAGAATGGCAGAAATGAAGAATTTCCTCGTGAAAATTACAATCTAAACATTACAGAACAAGATTATTTAAAATTATATGAATCTTATAGTGCATTTAAAAGAGTAACTAAAAGTAACATAGACATGTATTATAATCCATATGAGTTCTTAATTCACAGACCAATGTTTTTAATGAATGCATCAAAATTGGTAGTTTTAAATGATCGAACTAATATTAAGTTAATCTTTGAATTTCATGAAACTCTAACAGAAAATACTACATGCAGTGCAATTTTAATTGTGGAGAAATCATATATTTATGATGTAAAAAATGAAAGAGTGATAGAAAAATTTGAATAGAAGAGAATAATATATAAAAATTAGACTACGTGTAGATTATTTTGTTATTTTCAAAATTTTGGTTTGTAGTTAGGTTTATTTTTTTTCACATGTGTTGAGTGCAATTATTATTTACTTCTGAACTAAAATGTTCCCAAGGCAAAGTATGGTTTCCACACTCGAGAATACACCTTTTTTCGTCATGTGGATCCAGGGTTACATTGTTTTATTTTATTCGTTGTAATCTCATGGCTTGAGCTTTGTATTCAATTATGCTCTCGAAGTATCCTCGACTGTGAAGAAAGGCAATACATATAATCCTGGAATATTAGTTTGTTTTCCACGGTATTTTTGCACATTCCTTTTGCTTTCTTCGTGACGCTGCTTTCTGTTCTGAATGTAAACATCTTCGAACGCAAACAAGCAAATTCAACAATAATATTACCGTTACATTCATTTTATAATTTGCCGAGAACCTTCTTGTTGTGGTAAGCAATTACAAATTTGTAAGGTTGAGGATAGGAAGAAGTGTCGAAATATACAAGCATGGAAGGATGTTTAAGATCTTCGTAGAGGTTAGGTGTTTGTATGTCATAAATAAAATTATCAGTATCTATGTACAAAATTGACACCTTATCATTAGAGAAGGGTTTCAAAATATTATTAAGAAATTCGAATATGTACAGTTTCGACAAGTGAAGAACTGTCGCACCAACGTAAATAGGTTTTCTGAATTTTATTAATTTTATATCTAGATTAAAAAGTGTTAAATTCTAGTTGTAAATTTTTAGCGATTTGAATCTAGGATTAGATACCAATTTTCGGCATTTATTGTTATCTGAAACCAATTTTATGTCTATATGCTTTCTGACGTTCTCCATCGTTTTTCCATAAATGTCATTATTCATTAGTTTATAAATTTTTTTATCTAATTCTGAAATGGCAGCTGTTCCGTAGATCGTGTTGGTCTCAATATAAGATTTTAACCTTGAAGAGTTTTTTAACTTGAGAATTCTTCTTACACCTGAACAGACTTCCCAATAAAAAACTCGAGATTCTTGTAGTTGACGACATATTTCTATTTTTTTTTGGGGTTAGGATAAGCTTGCTTTGATTAGAATCAGGTAGACATTTAATTTCGGGAGCCGGAAGTAAATCGGAGAAAATATAATGCAAATTAATATCAATTGAAATGGGATCTATCCACTCGAATCCTCCGTATGGAAGTTTTTGTATCATTGCGAAACCGTAGAGATTGTTTACGTCAGCGTATAATATGTAATTTGATGGCCGATTTGCATCGTATTGATTCTCAGACATGTGAATATTGTTTGCCTTTGCTTATCTCTGCGAGCATTGAACCATCCCCACACGTATACCTGTTTTTATGAAAAGTAACATGTCCACATCCGATATCAATTCCAACTTGAATGTGGTCTGGAGCAACATAGCATACCACGCCAAACAAGGAAGACTGTAGAAGTAAGCTGGATCTAATTTATAAATATTTATTGCTGCTTTTTTGAATACCTGGAATACATCAGCAAGTATTGTAACGTCAAATTTGAGATATGCATCGTGATAATGAGTATTGCATCTCAATTCCTTCCATATTAATTTCGCATGTTCGTATTCTTCATTTTTAGTTCCGTTTTTTTTTCAGTATACTGAAGAAATTTTTTGAGGTGATAGAGTGTCATCGTCAAATTTTGATTCATCGGTTACATATTCGTAAGGATAAATGCCTTTACGTTTAGTAAGTTTTAAGTGTATGTTGGGAAAACTAGCTTTTGTAATTTTAAATTGTTCGTCAGTAAGTTTACTCGCTAAACCATCGAGACTTGCCGATAGGAATCTAAAAGAATCTAGAAACCTCATCTCTATGATTTCATTCGTTCCTGGAATTTTAACTTTTTTACTTATAGAAATATAACGTTCTTTGTTATGAGCAAGAATAACTATATTTTGCGTATCGTATAAAAGATTCCTAATTAAAAAATGGAAGTCATAATTGGATCCATTGTGAAGAAATATTGGTACGAATTTAGGCGTCTGGATCTTGAGGTTGCAGGTGTTACAGATTCCACACATATAGTTTCCAGTGAAATGATTATGGTGAAATACTTTCCGAATCTTATCCGTGAAATGTTAGTCACACACCGAACACGTTTCAATGTTATTGTAAGATTGAAGTTCATCGCTGGATAATGGAAGCATTGATTTCGATTGGCATATGAGGCTGCCAATTTTCTCAACCTCCTCCACCATCTTTTTAAAAAAGCGTTCAATAAAATTCGGTCCGCGATATATATATGGTTTATATATTCTATCCTGCCAAACAAGAACATATCCAAAACTACTTGCATCATGAACTGGTACGGTGTTGCGGAAGAAAATTCTGGATCCGGATCGCAATAAGACAATGGTTTGAGATAAGCCTCAAAGTCTGCAATAATAATAGCTGAATGTTCCAACAAGGCTTTGTGCATTTTAATTTCTTCGAATTCATTTGCTTTAGGCATTGACATGCGAGCCGGTCTGATATCTCCACAGTAGACTTTATGTTCAGCAAGTTTTTGTTTGTCAATTTCTTGATTTTTGAAATATTGGTAATTACGTCGGTCACGATCATCGAATACGGTTAAAAACCTTGGACAAACTTCGATGTGTGCACTATGCTTGATTGTTTGGCTTTTGACCAAGTTGGAGAGTGAGTGAACGAATTAGCGTGTAATGATGAACATCATCGTCAGCAATAAGAAGCAGATTGATTTCCATGGCCTCGTCATCAACAATATTAGTTATCTTAACGGGATGCACAAAATGCTTAAATGAAGTATATGAATATAAATTTATAGCTAAAGGTTTTCCTTCTACATTTCGTGCCCTGTTTTAAATTTTGTTATGTCAGAAATGGCAACAGTGTATTCGATGTCTGTCATAGCATATTCAATCGCAACGATATATTTCTTATTGTGACTAACCTGATCAGGATTATTTGAACAATGAATCAGGTAAAGCGCTGCTAAAATGCACCACATAAAACACTTATTGTCAGTATTATGAATGTTCAGCACAGCTCTCTTATGCTGAACCTGTACTGGAAGTTGAACGTCTTTTCTAAGAGCTTCGGACAATTAAAATATCAGCAGCTGATGAAGCTATACGATGGACTGGATATTGCCACTTTTGAATAAGATGTTATGCCACTCGATGACTGTCTCCATAACTCTGTTTTTTGTGTTTGATGACATTGTATTAGATAATTAAAACGAGGTTCGAAATTTCTTTACACAGGGGCGGCACAAAGAGATAGATTGCTTCTACCTGGTGCAGACCTCTTCCAAAATACCGAAACAGCTGCTACGAGACAACAGCAATTTCATATGTGTGTTTCGTCAAGATCATACTAACCTCAAACACATACATAACGAGTATGTAGGTGCAGACTTAAGCTAAAACGATTTTCCTAAGTTTTGTGGTAGGTGCTGGAACCAGGACAGCTACGGGTTTGTCACAATCGATTTGGCAAGGAAGCCCAATAGCGGTAAATATAGGAGTAAAATCAATGATTTTCTAGACGTAGAGACGTATATAAACAACCATAAAACGACCAATCGTTGACGATCTTAAATTAAGAGACTCTTTTGAAAGGAAGGGAAGGAAATCAGAGAACCGAGGTTTTTATGAACAACACAAGCGCACAGAACAGCCTATTATTGATGCCATTAGTGATCTGGTTAAAAATATCAAAACTGTTACAGAACAGAACCAAAATTTGATCACAGAGCTTGTGCCGGTAGCTGCTCGGAACATATTAGATTATCCAATCACCCCACTTTCTAGTATTCATACACCTAGTCCTGTTTCTTCTCAAAGAATCGAAGCTAGTCAGGATCCAACTGAATTGGGCCTTCTTGCTCAAAAATATTTAAGCACACGTAAAGACAACGAAGACGAGGCATTTGGTTTATACGCTGATACAGAGCTTGACGGTAGCATCATGCATAAAATTGGCAATTTTAAGGTAACGTTTATGGGCGATGATCTGATTGTATATTCAGAATCTCATCTTGGAGAAAGAGGTGGTTTTGTTAAGTATAATGGAACACCTGGATTTTGGGAACTGATGATTCGTAAACGGTCTGACAACTATACAGATCACGACTATGAGTACTACAAAGAAATACTAATACAATCGGAAGACCTGTACCTAAACAACGACCCTACACAAAAAAGAATCAAGTCTAGCAGTGGAGCCAAATACAACAACTTAATCAAGACCATGTGGACACAAATTATGACAGGTAGCGGGATCAAACAGTACAACACCCTGCCTAAAGAATTTGTCCGGATTGACGATGTAAGAAAACTATTAGATAGGCTGCTCGTCATTGCTGGCGATGAAAATGCAGGTAACCATAATTTTTACAACGAGAAAGACGGAATTATGGATATGATAGCCACCAAATTGTCTAATTTTATAGTCAACGACACTAAGGGCATTGGATATCTTATAAAAATTTTTAATACTCTAGCGCCTAAATTTTGGAATATCTCTGAAGGTCCTGGGCTGGTTAATGACATCATAAACAAGCTGCCATTTGAGATACACATACCAGGATATCAGTATTGTGGTCCTGGTACCAAACTAGACCATAGACTAAACAGAGGGGACTCTGGTGTTAATCCCCTAGACGCTGCTTGTAGAGACCATGACATAGCATACAACACACATACCAATATTGACAAGCGACATGTGGCAGTCAAAAAAATAGAATAGGCTGCATTTGGTAGATTAGTAAGTAGAGATGCTTCTTTGGGTGACAAAAAGCAGCATCAGGGACCACCATAGCTATGAACACCAAACAAAAACTAGGGTAGGGGTTGTAACAGACTAAATAAACTGGCCCAGCAATAAGTGTTACGACTTAAATTTAAACCACTTAATTAAGCAATGTAATCCCAGAATATGTATATAATAAACTAACGATGAATGCCAAGGGTGTTATGTATCAGATACCTTATGCAGGTCTTAAATCTCTTGGTACTATCGATAGCTTTTTAACCAAAAAACAGCGCAAAAAGAAAAGCTCTTGTCTTGCCAAAGGCCATAGTATGAAGTTGTTACTTAGTACCCCCAATTAAAAGAATACAGCAATCCAGCCATGGAGCTCTTCCTCCATGCCGAATCGTGTCCATTGTTCTTCCTCTATTGCCACTATGCAAACCGCTGACTCCATAGGCAGAATAAACTGTCTATTTCCTGAATACCTCAGGAGGTTTGCATAACACAACACTGTGCATTGTTTTCATGCCTCAGAAGTTGAAACAACAGAGATAAACAAGTGAATGCCCTGGTCAACATGAAGCATCCAGAGAGGCTTTTAAAATAAAATACAATCTTATGGATTGATACGTTCTATCGCCGCGGAAAAAAATTTCCATATTGAAAATTTAAAAGTCAAATCACAAAGCTTGACATGACCCAGGTTCGCCAATTCGATATATTTTCTTAAAAAAATATAAAAACAGCAAAAATAAAATTAATTGAATAACATCATACAGCTTTCTCTTTTTTCCAAACCCAAAAAAATATTGTATTACCTAAAACCTTACAATCCATAATAATAAGTACACATGTCAAAAAAGTATTATGAATCATTACATGACTGGTATTTACAAAATTTTTATGTCATTATATGATATAACTTTCGACGTAACAAAATCTTGCGTAAGTAAGACTTTCATGTAGAATTGCTCATTCCTACTAAGTCGTGAGCAATCATCCTTTATCTTTTGTCCATCGCCAGCGCGATGCGATACCTTGGCTCCAGCGGAAGTAAACAAAAATACTTCACCCAAATGGTCGACGTGTATTCGAGGAAATCCATAGTTCACAATGTTTCTATAGGATTGAGCCCGAATTGGACCCTTAAAATAAATATCGTGAAAAAAAGTTTATATGTAAGTTAACGATAGCGTGGATTCTCAAACGTGTAAGTACTATCGTAAATAAGCGTATATATCGTGTATGAAAAATAGACGTAATATGTTGCATTGAATCTTAATATAAAACAATTGTTCGCTGCAAAATTATCACAAGTACACATATCATTGTTTATGCATGTAAAAAAAGCCTTGTTACACCGACGTATAGAATATTGTGCTTATGTTATAGCCACTTCACGGATTACCACACGAGAGGAAAATGTTGTTATGCACTGTTTGTATAAAATCTTCCCTTCGTTGAAAGCCAAAAACACTTACATGAACTCAAATAAACTGTCACTGGAAGGTATATATGCATACAAAATTTTAAATTAATGATTATTTCGCTATTCACGTGTATGAATAGGGAGTATTCGATGCGCCATATTATTTGCACTGAATAATAAAACTGATACAGGCATAAAAACCCAGAAAATCAAAATAACATTCAATTTCCCCTACTGCGTTGTTATATACACATTAGTATAGCCTTGTAAACACTGTTCATATATAACTGCACATTTAAAAGATCTTGCAAGTGTCCAAAAAACTGTCTGTTCTGATTGTAAACATCAGAAATGAAATTTCACACATAAAAGAATCATGTGTAAAAATGTGTCACTATGTTTCATCTTGATGAAGAAAGAAAATAACTGCTTGGAATGAACATATGCATAAAACATTGGCATAATAAAGCATACTTCCTGGAATGTTCGAAAGTGCTGTAGGAATGCTTTGCTGATATTTGCATGTTCATTTGGCTATCCGTTATGAAAATTTCTTCTTTAAAAAAAATATAAACACAATTTGTTACTAGCACTGGATAATTGGCACAACTGCTGCTTGTTGATTCCTTGTATTATGGTGCATGTTATAATGAATGTTAAAACTGGCTTGCGTACATTCATTTCTTGCTGCTTCTTTGTATGATGGTGCATGTTAAAAAACTGACTAGCATGCATGGTACGGAACTGAACACATGAAGAAGGGTTATGGAAAATGTTCTTTTCCATGATGCATGGGACACATCCACATAAATATAAATGGAATAAGCTTGCATGTGCATGTGTGGGGAAACACTGAAGCACAATTGAACAATAACTCCTGTAATTATTGTTTTGACCAAATCTGCTGCTGTGAAATATCTGGTCTCTCTGCTTCTCTTCTTCATTTGTGTTACTTGTCTTCTTAATTTTGTTTGGGGCAATGTAAAATTTGTAATAAATACCCGTTGAACTTTGGGGAGATGGGAAAAATATTGTCTCAATTGCAAACAATGTGGAGGAAAATTCTATCTGGTTCCTTCACAAAATGTGGTGGATAAATGTATAATCTGTAGTCCACTGAACTGGGGAATTCAAGTCGAATTCTGCCTTACTGGGAAAGGTGTAGTCCTCTTGCAGTGTTACAAATAAGCATGTCTTCAAGTTGTTGGTGACGAGTCTTTCCGCACGGTAGTGGACTGCTGCTGCGGAAGTCCTTCATAAGAATGCCCATGATTGGTGTAGGCACTGATCGTCCACGTCGTTTCCTATAGACAGGTTAAGTTAATTAAGAGGAAAATTATAATAATGAAAGGAAACTATTGCGAATATGTGGAATTGATTCACATTATGCACACAAAACCAAACTCATTCCATTGCCTTTTCTTAAAATTAAATTAAATTAAATTGCCTCATCAAAATTAAAATATGAGTAAAATAAATTGATTAAATATCTGCCATAATTTTTTGAAAATAAATAAAGAAATTTGAATAAAATACACAACCTTAATTAAATAAAAATATTAATGTCCATGATTGACGTGTTGCCTTGAATAAAATTATAAATTATTGCTGCGTAGCTCTGAATCTAACTGTTTAGCACATGAAGGTGCTTATAAAAATAATAAACAAGTGCTGCAGTTAGCAATAAATTCCAAATAATGAAAAGTAATATAGACATGGGCAAAGGGTTTAAAACTAATTCATGAAATGAAATGCCCTTACTAATGGAATAATTATGTTGCTTTAAGGCAAGTTCAAGCGAAGTCCACTGGTGAATAGTGAAATCAGATAAATTCTTGGGAATATCACGTGAAAATTCAACTTCCTTCATCTTTACTTGTTCAAAAGATAAAATTCTGGTATGTAAAATTTGTTGATCCACAATTATCTGAGAAAAATCCTGATAATTAAGAAATATAGATTGCCCCTCGTGAATCTTATTTGATCTGTGGGTGGTCAAATTATTATTAAAATTCTGGATGACCATATATTGACCTGTACCTGATATTAAAATAACATTACGTGTTGTAATAAACAAAAAAATGTATATTGTCAGTAATAGTCTTCACTTCAAAATTACAAGATGTAAAGTTATTAAACAAAAATATGCAAGCATATTCTTAATTCTGTTTAGCTTTAAAATATATTATGTTATGAACCCTAAAAAAATAATAAAATTCGATTTGCGCAAAGCAAGCTATTTGTGTCCTAAGAGGTTGATTTGGCAAGCCTGTAATGGCTTTCTAATAAATGATAGGCAGGTGCAATTTAGCGGTGGTTCATTATTACAATGAAAACAAATCAGTAAATGATACTTCGGACTTTCGTTGAGACTCCAGGTGGTAACAAATATAGCATCAGGGAATTAAAGGAGTTCAAATTTTTAAACCCAATATTATTATTAATAATAATAATAATAATAATAATAATAATAACATTTTCTCAATTTCCGCGTTTCTTTCAAGTCACTTGGTCTTATATACCCGCTGCTGAAAAAATATATACATGACTCATATAAGAATGGTGTGTTCATCCCTTAGGTTTGTCCAAACAAAATAGGTCGAGAAAAGTTATGCAATATGTTAGAATATAAATAGAAATAACTAGTTATTACCTACTGTATTAAAATTAACACGAAGTTATTCAGTAAAAAGTAATGAATTTCATTGCTGCATCGTCGAATAAGATGCAAATTGGTAAAGTGAACTAAATTTCTGATAACAATAATAATAATAATAAATTCTCTAATTATGACATTTGTGGTAGTCCACACTGTTAAAATTTGGACAGGCTAACGGTGCCGTGGCGAATTTTGCCGCACATGCCTGTGCTAATCGCCGAGGCTAGCCCGGGGCATGTTGCTGGAAATTTTGATTAATCTATGTGCATAAACTGCTAAAATTGCCCTTTTTATAAATATTTCCCTGATTTTTATCTAAATTTCGTTTGGCTTTATCCTGATTCTAATCAAAAGCGAGTCGGTTTCCCAAAATAGATTACTTAAAATAAATATATTTATTTTAAACGGGAAACTTTCCAAGAACAACTGGAAGAAAATCTCGTCTTGTTGTTCCTTTGTTATAATGATTGGCCGTGATTAATCTTAAGTGCATAAATGCGACGTATACGCTAAATTTGATGTATGTAACACGGAAATATCCCTAACATTGTTGATATGAAATTCTATAGTGAAAAACAAATTCTGATTGCTACATCCTTAAGTAAACTGGCCCCTTGAAAATTCTATGAGCGAACGCCACTGAATCGGAAAATATGCAGGGTCTAAAGTTTTCGTTGTCTTCTCCATGTCAATTCTTTACTGTGCTAGAAGTACTCTGGAAGGCTTCAGCGCGGAGAAAGGAAGGCGTTGACACCAGATATTCAAAGTTCTTGCAGAGTTGCATTTTTGTGGTCGCTGGAATCAACTGAGCTGAGTTCTCTACAGCGACAGCGAGGAAGTCTTGCCGACTGGCGGCCAGGTTCGTGTTCCGTCGGAATAGCGGCGAGAGAATCGTCGCATCGAGCAACGAGAAAAAAAAATCTTCCGCTTGGACGCTAAATATACGACAGGAGGAGTGAAGGAAATGGAGCGCTAGGATTCGCTGAGTCGCTGCGTGACGCGATAATATTGACAAGACTTTAAATTACTACGGACAGAGTTTAGTAAGAGCTGCGAGAGTCGAAAGAATGTCCAGGACTCTGAAATGAGGTCGTAGGTTGGGCGGGGAAAATGAAAATTGTCGCTCTGTCAGCGCGTGGCCGCAAAACTCGAACACTTGCGTGATCGCATAATAACGACGACTTGGGAAGGTGCAAGCATAATAACAAACTAATAAACCATACATAAAATACGACCTCACTAATGGATCCTAAATTGCAAAGAAAAATAATACGTAATAAATATAGTAGAATTTTTAGGCAAACGTGTAGTCATAAAAAATATAATCAGTAAAAGACACAACGTATTCGGGAACCTGAAAATTTGGCTTACTTTCTGCTTTTTGAATAAAACTTGGAACTTTTTCGACTTTTGCTGTTGGCTGGCTTACAAATAAATCTTTAAATTTTGTAATTGGCTGGACACAGTGCAAACTAATCAATTCACTTTCAACTATGCGGTTGTTTTGAACAAAACTTGGACCATTGCTTATGGCAAACTTCTGAACTCTATATTTGACAGACACAATAGGTTTAGGTAAATCTAAAGCGTCGTCTTTGGGAAATAATATATTTCAGGACGGATCTTTAACTTCTTCTTTTACACTTTGCTGAGTAATAACGGAGTGAGGATGGGGTGGAGGTATAGGCGGGTGAATTACTTTTAACGGCACCACTTCAACAAGTGATGTAACTTCATCATAAAACTGTTCCGCAGGAGGCTGGTCATTTTTAAATTCACTTAAAGCTAATTCGTTGGTACACTCATGGTCATAAGCAATAGATTTCTTTCGTTGACATTTACTGTAAAAAAATACAAAAATTGTAAAAATACTAATAATAAAAGTTGCTAATAATAAACTTGTAATATAAATATGAGGATAAACAAAGGATTTTTTCAGCAGATGAATAAAATTTGAAGCTTTTACGTATGAAAGAAATACGTTTAACATTACTAAAATCGCAATGATTTTCATGTTGCTTAGGCAACAAAACAAATAGTTCTTCACAACTAAAACGTACTTTAAGCCTGCCTAGTTTAAATTATTAGGTCATTTAACTCAACTTATTTATTTCTGAATCTAGGCTCAATTTATCTGCTAAATTTATTTACCTGATATAATTTATTTATTCTCTAAATTTTTAGACACTGTTTATAAAATTATCTTAGTTTAAAATGTACTGGAAACGTATCTTATTTAATTTCAGGTGTTATCTAACTAAATAACTAACTAACTCTGTAGCCTTCTTACACCAGAAGGTTCATGGCTGCAGCAACAAGGGCCTTCCATCTGTCCCTATCTTGAGCAAGTTCTATATAGTCTTTTGCATCCCTACCGATTTCCCTTAGGTCCATCTCAACGTTGTCCCACCATCTTCGTCTTGGCCTTCCTACAGGTCTCTTACCATCAGGTTTCCCAACAAGAATCCTGTAAACTCCTCTTTCCTCTCCCATTCGTGCCACATGCCCTGCCCATCTAAGTCTTCTTGATTTAATTATTCTAATAATATCTGAACATGATTACAAATTATGTAGTTCTAAATTATGTAACCTTCTCCACTCACCTGTCTCCTCATCCCTTTTAGGTCCAAAGATTTTCCTAAGGATCTTATTTTCAAATACTCTCAATTTATGTTCCTCTTTCAATGTAAAGGAAAAAGTTTCACATCCATATAATACTACAGGCAAAATTACTGTTTTGTATATTTTAACTTTTAGTTACTTAGATATTAAACGAGAGGACAAAAGTTTATGAAGAGAGAAGTAACATGCATTTCCTGAATTAAGCCTACTTTTTTTCCTCTTTATTAAAATTTGTATTTGTTAGTATTACTCCTAAGTATTTGAATTTGGAAACTGGTTCAAACCAGTTGTTATCAATAATTAGATTTTGATTGTTACCTAACACTTGGTTTCGGCCTGTAAGCATATATTTAATTTTTCTCTTTGTTAACTTCCAAACCTATCTCTTTAGCAGTTTTGAAAAATATTTTAGCATTATTCTTAATTGTATTTACATCATCACCCAGTAAGTCTACGTCATCTGCATATGCTAACAACTGAGTCACACCATTTAATTTTAGTCCTGCTTTAGTTTCTTTTACCTTCCAAACAGCATGTTCTAAGGCAAAATTAAAGAGCAATGGAGATAATGCATCTCCTTGTTTTAGCCAATCATGAATTGTAAATTTGTCAGACATATTAATACCTACACTAATTTTATTTTCTGTTTCACTGGTGTATATTTTTATCATGCTAACAAGCTTCTTAGGTATTCCAAACTCTATTAATATATTATATAATTTATCTCTTTTAACCGAATCATATGCTTTTTTGAAATCAATGAATAGCTGATGGACATTTTGATTATATTCCCACTTTTATTCAAGTGTCTGTCTGATGTGAAAAATTTGATCTGTAGTTGATCTGTTACGTTTAAATCCACATTGATAATCACCTATAATTTCATTAGCATATGGGGTTAGTCTTGTTAAAATAATGTTAGATAATATTTTATATATTGTTGAGAGTAGAGAAATTCCACGGTAATTATTGCAGTTCATTTTATCACCTTTTTTAAACACAGGAACAATTATGGATTTTTTTCTACTGTTGAGGGATTTCTTCTTTATTCCATATTAAACAAATTAATTTATGAATTTGACATATTAATGAATTTCGACCATATTTAATTTACTCAGCTGGTATTAAATCAATGCCAGGTGCTTTGTTATTCTTTAGCCTTTTAATAGCATATTTAACTTCAGTGTTATCTTTTTTTTTAAATACTTAAAATTAATCAAACCGTACTGAGGTAAAAGGTAATGGGAAAATTGAGACTGATTTACTCCTGACTATCTGAAATAAAATAATTATTATTATTTTTGCGATATTTAAATGCATTAAAATACGAACATCACTAAAACTTGAAGAATCTATAATTCTTTCAACTCAATCTAAAATATGCTTAACATATTATTGTGGCAAAGTTTGAAACTAAAGCCCTTGTGGTTTATCCATAATCATTCTGCGATGGCAGAATGGATTTCCAGGATTTTTGTCATGATCCAATATCCGAAGTAAAATACTTGTTATTGGGGCCCAAAAGAAAAATCTTGAAGTCGATTTCTTTCGATACTTTCTTCTGAAGTGTAACTATAAATTTTTAGTGATGTACTTGGTGAGCTAGTCTTTTTAATACTGCAAAAAAATGTTTGTGCCTAAAGCACATTTTTAAATGATAAGTCTGCTTTTATTTTACCTTTAATATTATTAGTGCAATTTTTATTATGAATGAATATTATGTTACGCAAGTGGATTTAAAATATTATACCTGTTTCACTTTAATAATAGTTGTAACTTGAAGCAAAAATTGCAAAATTTATATTTTCAAATTTAAAACAATCTACTATTTAAAGTTTTTAAAATTCGAAGCTATAACTTGCCAAGGATAAAAATTCAACTGTCAAACAAAACAATGTTTCGGACAGGGGAAAAGAATGTAAATATATAATAGCACAAAAAAAATCTCGTTAATATGTGAGAAACGTAAACGCCGTGTAAAGTGCTCTCCTAATTATCTTTCTGTTATTCAAATTAATTTGGCTAAGCCTAACTGTGCTTAAAGCATAAGTATATGTATATATGTGCAAGGACTCTTTCACGTCATTACTGATTACTTGTGTACGGACATCTCACGTCACTGCAGCCTATTTATACATCCATTACTTCACAACTAGAACTTTTAATTAATCGGGCGGTTTATATCTAAAATCACGGTACGCCACTCAAACTATATACGCTTGGCGTAAAAGCGGATATTAATTGTACAGCGTGCTCAGGAATATAATTAATTTTTCGTCTCTTTACATATTAACATGAATTTAAAATGAGGCAATGTATTCGTAAGTTAAGGTAACATAAGGCAAGTGACTATCTCGTATAAACTTGACTATCTCCTTAATCTAAGCTCCCTTCAAGAAGTGCTAGGAGACTTCAGTCATTAAGAATACAAATGAGTGGTCCTCGGGGCCTTATTCTTTCCCAAAACTATATATGTATTAAAATGTAATATCCTCGTTGCAATAATCTTAGCAGTTATAGTTCAAGCATTCTAAATCATTTACAAGTTAAGGTCAGTTTGAAATCAAATTTAAATTAAACTTTTAAGGAATGTCAATTAATAATAATAACAAAAGCAAATTATTGACTCAGAAAAGCATACTCTCTGCTATGACTCGTTAAAATGCACATAGTGCCACCTAGTCATAGTCAATAAACTCTAATTTATTTTCCTCATTCATGAATAACTTTAAAATCCACATTTAATCCACGTTTTTAATTATTTAATATGTTATGGGTAAGCCTTATCACAATCTGAGCAAAATGCACAGGAACGTTAAATATATTAAAAAATCGTTTACTGTAGCTTACGGCATTATTTTAATACTCTTTACCAACGTTGTAATAATTTTCGTATCCAAAATAATGCAAAAAAATTGCCTACCTCTTATGTTCTAAAATTACTGTAAATGGAAGAAACTATTAGATCTAAATGCCTTTGCTCAAAATTAAATTAAATTCTTGAAATGGTGAAAAAATCCAGATTGTAGATCTGCCATACACAGGGTACCGAATTCGCGAGCGAACCACAGAGCTACCAGGAGCGGAATGAAAGGGAATCGTCCACGGACGTCCCTGGGCCGGCCACATTTTTGATGAATTGGGCCTCCCTAAATTCCAACATCGAACCTTCCGCCATGCGGAAAGAAGGACGCTCCTGATACCAAATTGCCAACGCGACGCGAATAACCGCGACGGAGCTAGGGCGCAGGTTCCTCCGCATTTTTGCATTTTGCGGTTGACCGACCTTGATTTGAGGTCGATAAGTTCCATCGGTTTCATCCTCATGTTAGGCTAAACATCTATCATGGCATATATCAATTCTTCTCGCATTAATGTTAAAAAAACTTTAATCCCTATGTCTTTTCAAAATCAATTGTGTTAAGGACATACTAAAAAAATAAAAAGTTAGCAAAAATTTTGGAGTGGGGTTTAATTTAAAACTGGTTATTGAAACTATTCTTTCAATTGTCATTTACTTCATGATGAAATAAATGAAAATCCCAGCACCTCTACCACGTATCATTCTATCCAATGATGGGATCAGAACCACTCACTTCGGAATTAAATGCTTGGTGATGTAAGCTATTCATCTTTCATCCTCTATGATGAGAGCACTCGTCATTTGCACGACGAGTTAATGCTTGGCAGTACGAAAGGTACAAGTAAGATTTAGGAACTTAACAACTAGAAGAGGCAACGGTCACACGTTGGGTTTCATGAACCTTTGAACCTACTTCATGACTGGGTTTTGGATAGTTACCTGTCCATCTGACGAATGAAGATAATTCCGATGAATAAAAATAAGCTAAATCCTCTGTTGGCTTCTCTATAGGTTGACCAGTGCGTCGTCTCACTTCTGCTCCACTGCTCTCCTAACATTTTTTCTCTCCTTAATTCCAATCCAAAGTCAGTCCCCTCTCAGCTTGTCTCACCTCTATATTCCCTAGGCCATGGAGCTCTTCCTCCATGCCGAATCGTGTTTTTTAATTGCCACTATACAAACCGCTGACTCCATAGGCAGAAGAAACTACCTATTTCCTGAATACATCAGGAGGTTTGCATACCACAATACTGTGCATTGTTTACATGCCTCAGAGGTTGAGACAACTGAGATAAACAAGTGAATGCCCTGGTCAACATGGAGCATTCATAGAGGCTTTTAAAATAAAATACAATATTATAAATTGATACGACTGTATGTACATATATCAGTATGCTTCTTCTCTTTGTTTGTTTTCCTCCTTTCTTGTAGATGTTATAAGCTCATGAACGTTTTGACCATGTACACTTCTGGCAAAAAGAAAAATAAATAAGTAGATAATTTACTATTTTTGATACACTTAGGCATAGACTTGTGTCTCAAGCAAAATCTATATATAAATACCAATACCCAAAATAATTTACTCTTAGACATACACTTGTGTCTCCAGCAAAAAATATATATATTAATTAATACCCTATTTCCGCTTTCTTTGCGTTACTCCTTTCTTGTAGATGTTATAGGCTCATGAAATTTCTGACCAAGCAAATTAGAAGAGTCCTGAGATTAATACATACAGAATAGTTGAGGCCTTATATTCAAACTAACACAAGAGACTTGCTACTTCAGATTTAGATAACGATTTCTATAAATTAATGAATAAACCTGTCTATGGTAAGACCATGAGGAATACAAAGGAAGCATGTAGATATAAAAATAGTCTCTAATTTCAAAAAAGTGTAATAAATTAGTGACAGATCCAAAATTAAAATTAAGAACAATATATCTTCAAGATTTGTCACTTTTTCAAATGGAAAAGCCATGGATCTAATTTAACAAACATATCTATGTAGGAGCTACAGTTCTGCATATGTCTAAGCTCCACATGTTCAAGCTTCACTATGATACAATAAAGCCGTTTTTTTAAAAAAGAAAGTATCTTTCTCTTCTGTATATGGACACAGACAGTTCTATATATCATATGATTTGATTTGATTTCTAAAATTTTGGGTGCGTCAGCACTTAGGCTATTTTGCACCCGTCACATTATACGGGGTCCAGCCCCTTATCTTTACAAAGAACAACTCTAACGTTGCATAAGTAAAATCTTAAAAGCTTAAAATGTTCTGACTTTGGTTAAAAGCTGAGGCTGTAAAGGGGCACTCAGCACACACAAGGACAAAAAACAGGACAACACACAAAATTATACTGGCCAGAGTGCCAGTCGCCAGAGCCTCGTTCGTCTGCAAAACGCAGTCCAGGGTGTACTAACGTGGAAGTGAGGTTGACAGTTGGGTGTACTACGTGGAAAATCACCCCTTACACCCCTATATATCATATCAAGACACTTAATATGTATGAAGATATAAGCCATCCTAAGATGTTTGATTATTTTGATTCATCTAGTTTTGATATTCCTTCCACCAATAGAAAGGTGCCTGGCATATTAATGATGAAAAAGTAATGACATTATTAAGCAATTTAAAAGGATTACCAGCAGAAGTGTATGAAATTTGATCAAAGAGTGACAATATTAGAAAAGCCAAGGAAGTAGGTAGAACCATAGTAGAGAATAAACTCATATTTCATGATTTTTATAACTGTCTCAAAGCTAAGTCTCCTTTCTTATAATAAATAATAATTACAAAAATACCTAATGATATTTTTGGTCAATATATATATATATATATATATATATATATATATATATACTATATACTATTTAAGACAACAAGAAAACTAGACAAAATTATTCATAGATCCTTGCTAGAATTTTTTCTTACTCGATTTAATGTTCTAAAAGAATATTAATATGCGTGTTTAAGAGATATGTGAAAACAAGATACATGTTCCTTGCACCATACGTATAACTGACAGCTTGTTCTTTCCTGTGCTGGAATTGCAATGTTGCATGCTGCCATAATTAGCCTTGGGAGTAGAAAGGTCATTCATTGGTCAGCTCGGGGAAACATCATTATCCCACACATTCCCCTATTTTCTTTTCCTAGAATAATTTCTACTTAACTCAACCATTGATTAAGAGAATACGTAGATTGCCTTGGTAATAAAGTACTTATTACCTTTAACACACCATGATGTCCTGTTTCCCTATTCTTATATCTTGGATGAACTATTTAGGCTACGCTATACCTTAAAAGCAGGATGAGAATACAGGATTGGTTCTAAGTAATTTATACTTTCTCAATAAAGCAGCTTTAATCTATGTATTCCAATAAGCAAGAGACTATGTTAAGTTGAAATTATTTTTACATAAAATAGAACTTGTGGAACTAGAAGATAATAGATATTAAAACACATTAACAATATCCAAGGAACTATATAGGTAAAAACTATATTTATGAATATCTATGTTTTCACATATTTCATATTAAATTAGCATGGTCTATTTTAAATTGTATATGACCTTAGAACAATATGGTAGTATATAGTCCTACCCAAAACTTTAACGTTAAATATTATAAAAATATATTTCAATTCTTTTCAATTTTTTTCATATTTTTCAATTTTTTTTTTTTTTTCAGAAACTAATTTTGTATCTAATATTACGATAAAATCAAACTTATATTATTTGGAGTTAAACATTATTTATTTTATAATAAATAAAAATTGAAAAAATGCCTAATAATATTTTTGATCATACAAAACACAATCATCGCATTGATGAAAATCTTGTACTTGGTATTAGAGTCAAAATATTACATACTGATCTACTATCTTTACAGGAAACACTCAACTCTAATCTCCAAGTTGAGATATCTAGCCTCCAGTCTTAGTGTCTGGATCCTATTTTCAAATTTGATGCTGAAGTCAAAGCTTACTGCAAAATGTACTCGTACAAAACTACAAGCAATTATCCACATTATCAAAACTAAAGAAGATTATGATTGTATAATTGCTGATTTTCGTGAGCAGTTTAAATCCTTTGAGATCCCTACATTAGAAAGTATAAAAATTGAACTACAGACAGATGCACACTGCTGTAACTGAAATCTAAGGCGAACTTCAAATATTGGAAGATTTTATAAATAATGTACCTGACCAGTAAACTTAATGACATTGTTCGTAATGTTACTGACATCAAACTCTAGCTTAAGTGTTTAGGAAAATTCGATGTAAAAAAATGATCATTGAGGATACTTTGGTAACTATGAAAAAATGAACCAATAGGTGTCAGGGATATACTGGAATCAAAATTACCTGGCATTAGTGAAACTCTGAGTATAGTTCAAAAAGAAAAAAAAATCGCTGGTAAATGTGATCACTGAATCTGAATTATCCCATTTGCATCATTTCATATAATATACCATACAAAGTAGAAAGACTTCAACAATCAACAACTAAACAAAGTGACATAATACAACTCCAAAATGCCTTAAGTACTGTAGTTGATGCTACTAACTTTGATGCTGTGAAAGAAGCTTTGACGACACTCTAGAATAGTGCAGCTAGATTACCTGCTTCTCAGGAGCTGAGAGCTGTAAAAAGAGCATTAAATAGAATACTCAAATCTGAAGATATCAAAAATATTCATGTGGGAATTGCACAAATTCAAGAACTTTTCACCACTTTGACCACCAAACAAATTGTCAGTGAACTTTACTCATTATCTAAGGAAATCAAAAGCAAAGTACATGATCTCTCAAGTCAAAACTTCGAATTGAGGCTTGTGGAGAACTTACAGCAGGTTATTTCAAATTTTAATCTTCAAAGTGGAACTGTAGAAACAAATTGAGAAACAACTTTATCAAGTTTGACCACACAGCTTCATGATTTGAAAGAAAAATTTAAACAACTTTTGTTGGATATAGGAATCAAATTTGGCAGTGATGAGGATGGTCGTACTATAGGGAACACGTCGAACAACTGCTTAGCAGATTGGATGAAGTAGAATGTAGTCAGTTATTCTCTGTTGAGAATGTCAGACTTCTCAGTATTACAAATAGTATAACTGCACATATGTTAAGGTTGGTAATTTTAAAATTATATCATTACTCACACACTCATGAATTTTTCCTGAATCGTACTATTCAATTTTTAAAAATTAAGAAAGTGAAAACAATTTCAGGTGCCACTCTTCACAATACACAGAATAGATGATATGTTTATAGCACTTCGAATACCAATAGCATCTTGGGATAATACTACCAATAAATATAAAATACATCAAAATAAACATTTGTCTGTTTATTTATATTGAAACAGTTGACCAATTATTATTTGAAGACAAACAATTGTATCCTTAGGATAATCCCTTTTATGTAACCTTCTCTGAGCAGACACAATGTCTAGACAATATATAGTTAATGAACTACACGGACCAGCTCGTCGTAACTATAAAGGACAATGTGTGGTAAAGAAAGGAATTGATGATCTATGGCAATCAGATTTGATTGAAATTAACTCAAGAAATTTGAAAAACATGAGTAGGATAAATCATGTTTTTAAGTATGTGCTTACTGTTATAGACATTTTCAGTAAATATGCTTGGGCTGTTTTTCTGAACTCAAAAACAGGAACATGTGTAACTGAGGTCTTTAAATCTATATTAATTTTAATATTCCACATTCACCAAATTAATGGTCGAGCATGATATTAGACATTATTCTGCATACAGTGATTTGAAAGCTAGCATAATTCAGAGACTCAACAGAACATTAAAAAATCATACGTGAAATCAGTTGAGTTTGTTAAGTAACTATAAGTGTGGAACAATTTTTTCTGATCTTGTTCATATTTTAAGAAAACTCTACTGAATAAATCTGACGAATTACAATTTATTCCTCTTGTATAATGTCCTAAATATCAACACACAACTAAGAAACCTAATTACAAAATACGAGATCAAGTGAGAGTTAGTAAATTCAAACACTATTTTCAAAAGGGTTTTACTAAAAATTGGAGTACAGTGTTGTTCACTGTAGTTGAAGTCTTACCAAGGAACAGGCACACACACACACGCGCGCGCGCGCACCCACACCCACACACACACACCCACACACACACACACACACACACACACACACACACACACACACACATATACCATATATTAAAAGACAAATTAGATGAAATATTGAATGGAAGACTTTATGAAGGGGAACTAAGCTTAACTGAACAACAAGATACCTATCTTTTTGAGAAAGTATTATTCAGAGAAAACAAAAACTAATTAGTGAAACGACTGGGACTTCCAGAAGATTGTTGGATTACCTCAGACCAAATAATTATATGACAACAACATGGAATGTGGTAAGATATTTGCTGATTTACTAGACACTAGAAATATAAATAATGAGTTGTTCACTGACAATCTCAGAAGACTCATTGTAGGTCCATCTGGTGGTTGAAAAACTACAGTACTTGTATATAATTTTCTGCTTGCTCCCAATTGGTTGAACTAGACAAACAGACAGCTGTATGTACTTTCAAAAAGTTTGGAGCGAAACAAATACCAGCAGCTTATGAAACTTTATGGAGTTATGGGCATAGCAACGTGTGGATCAGAATTAAAGCCACTTGACCATTGTCAAACCTCAGTTGTAGTCTTTGATGATGTAATATTAGATAATCCATATGAAGTAAGTATTATTTTTACTCAGGACCGTCAAAGGGAAATAAACTACTTTTATCTGGCTCAGACTTATTCAAAGATTCCAAAACAGTTACTTCTTGATAATACAAATTTACTTTGTATGTTTCATCAGGATCACACTAATCTTAAACATGTATATAATGACTATATAGGAGGAGATTTAAAGTACAGTCAATTTTCAAAAATCTGTTTTTCCTGCTCGAACAAAAATGATTTTGAATTTGCTACAATTTGATAATACTCAAAAAGCAAACAATAGAACACAGAAACAAATTAACAATTTTATAAATGTTTAGTCATTATATGTATTGAAGTTATAAATAACCTATACAAAAAATAACAAAGCATAAATTTTAAGAAAGTCTGAAATTTTCTGCCTATCTGGCTAAAAGATTTGAAGGCTGGAAATCTGATAATAGTAAATACTATGAACAACGCAAGCGTCAAGATCAACCAATTTTTCATGCTATTAGTGGTCTTGGTAGAGAAATCAAGGGTGTTACAGAACAATATAAGAATCTCATGAATGAGCTAGCAGTGCCTTTCGCTGATAGAAATTATGGAGATTTTCCTGCTACACCAGTATCCAGTATTAATACTCCTCTAGTACTCCAACAACAACCTACTAAAGCCATAGGAAATTCAGAAAAATATTGAATTGATTCCCTTTGGAAGAGATTACCTGAGTACTGGGAAATTTGACAAAGATGGAGTGTTTGGTTTATATAGAACAATGGAGCTTAACAAGGGAATAGTCTGAAAAATTGGAAAATCTTAATTGACATTTCAAGGAGATGATGTAAAAGTCAATTTGGTTGGAGCAAATAGCTGGTCTAGATATCAAGGCACGGTAGGACTACGGGAACTCATCATCAAGAAACATCCTAGAGATTATACCGATGAAGATTACCAGAGTAACTCAGAAATTTTAATACTTTCTGGTGCTCTATACCAAAGCAATAATGCTAGTCAGAATAGAGTTAAATCTAGCAGTGGAAACAAATACAATAATCTGATTAAACATATATGTAAACAACTCAAAACTGATAGTTGCATTAAAGACAGCAAACTCCACCCAAAGAGATTTGTGTGTGTGGATAATGTGAGAGTACGCATAGTTAGACTGTCGATCATAACAGGAGAGGAAAATGGTAGCAATAATAATATCTATAATTAAAAAATAGACAATGTTGATAAATTAGTGCTAAATTAGGCAATTTTATTGTAAATGACACTAATGGCATAGGATACTTAATAAAAAAAATTAATACTCTACGTTCCAAATTCTGGAAGGGTCAGGGTTTAGTTAATGCCATAATTAACAAACTTCCATTCGAAATGCTCTTACCTGGTTAAAGTACTATGGTCCAAAGACTAAACTAGAACAGAGACAGGAGAAAGGAGACAGATAAATTAATCCTTTAGATACAGCTTAGAAAATCCATGACATTGCCTACAATACTTAAAATGACAGTGCTCGTCATAAAGTTGATCAAAGTTGGAGCAAGTAGCATTTGGAAAATCAAATCAGCAAATATGTTTCATCAGATGAAAAATTAGCTGCATTAGTTACATTCATTGTTATGAATACAAAACTAAAATTTGGGGCACTATAATCCTATATATGTATGTAATTAACCATTATGATGAAACCTAAAGGTATTTTATACCACGTGTCTTATTTAGATCTAAAATATCTAGGATTCTTACACAGTCTCCTCACTAAAAAACAACAGCAGAAGAAAACATGCTGTTTGAGTAAGGGTCATGGAATGAAATTATCTCTTAGTACACCTCATTTGAAAAGATTGGAGAGTTTCAAGGAAGGAAACACGGTATTTTTTTATATTCAGTATTCCAGATATTTTAGCAGCTCTAGGTGTGGTGGGGAGTAAAGCAGGAAGTAGTTCAGTTATAGCAAAAACAGTAATTGAAGCAAATAAGAACAAAAGTGAAGTATTATAGCAAGAACATAATAATCTGGTAATGGAGAAGAAAGGCAAGGGTATGAATGCTTTGAGAAAATATATAAAAGAACCATTATCCAAATATGATATTCAAAATTTGATAAAGTTATAGAGTGGAATTAGTTTCTGCCACTGAAACTGTTGATCTGGATCTATTTATATTGAAAGTTATGAATTACAATATTTTCCTCCCAAACGTCGTACATTTGCTAATCTAAATTAACCCAATCGTGAAATAGAATTTGTTGTGTACGTGGGTGACAGTTTTGGACATCCTTAAAAAGGTGACATGTATATTAAATTTGAAGTAGTAAAAAATGAAAATAATGAAGCATTTGCAACATATTTCAAGGCAGGGGGATTTTAATCAGGAACCAAAATTCTGAAAACAAATAATAATAACACACAGTACTATTTCCCATGCGTCTGCTGCCAGGTTTCATCTGAGACTACAAGGACATAATATGGAAAGGTGGTTATAGAATTACTTTTCGTAAGGCGGTCTTAATCCAAGATCAAGTACATATCTTGATCTTGGATTAAATTTAATTCCATTTTAGTATTCAAAAACATTGCAAATCATGCTAGCCCTGGAGCACTATAGAAATAAATTGGATATAGCTTATAATTTTCTATTGAAGATTTTCTAAATGCCTGAAGTATATCGGCTAAAAGAGTTACATCAAGTTTTAATACTGGGTATTGAAGCTCAATATTAGGATAAGCTAACTGACATATAGCACTTTACTTTGATATTCATGTTGTTAGAAGATATCTTTAAATACTAAAAAATTGCAAAATTCGCAACTTTAGAATTAGGCTTATCTCAAAACAGCATCAGGGTAGAAAAACACTAAGTATACCACCTTGTATCTAAATTTACGTACTAACACATGGAAATGAAAAATGGTTGGGGCCTCGTCCCATTTTCGAGGGAAAAAGTTAAATGTTAATAAATGTCAATTTAAATTATCACACATCCTCCCCTATCATAAAGTGGAGCAGCCCATTCTCCTCCTTCCAAATGGAACAGTCCATGTCTTGACAAGTTGTGGGACAGTTTTCGTTTTTTTCCCTTTATTGGATAGCGTAGCGGCAACGTCGTCTCCTTGTAATCAAGGAGTCTCGGATTTGATGCAAGGTGGAGGTACAAGTGGTTCGCATCCCAATTTAAACTGCAAGTCCGCAGTTCCGATTAGCCTTCCTGCGCATAAAGTGTGCTTAAAAACAAACCTCTACCAAACTCCATATACAGTTGCGTACCAATGAGTTTTCAAAGGGGGTTACCTATTCGTCTTTTAATAGCCAGCCATCTTTTCCTGCTTTTGACATTATTTTTACAGGACCAAGGTCGGGGGGGGGGATTACGTCACCATCCCTCCCTTGTGCACGACACTGTTGCCAGTGATGTCTGAGCCGAAATGTAAACGGTGTGTGGGTGTGTGGACGGAGGCCTGTCTCAAATTGTAAATGTCTGTTTCGTTGTCGGTCTCGGGTTCGAATCCCGGCCTGGGAATGGGTGTTCATTGTGAACGTCCCTTCATCAATTTCATCGTCATATCATCGCTCATTCCCATCTTCGCGATTAGCCAAAGTTGCAGAAAAGCGAAGTAAAACAAATCAAATCAATCAATCAATTGTTCTCGGTCTCTAAGGGCAAGTGTCGATCTCTTCCTTAGTCTCGAAATACAATATTATGAGCAACATATACAATATACAGCATGTGACTACACACATGTTCAGTTTTATTGTTTGTTTGTTTAACATCTAGTTGAGGAGATTTCGAGATTGAAAATAGTTGCGGGGATGATTTATGGATCAACATGGAGACAATGCAATAGGTGGGGAGATAATTATGCAAATTAGTATGTAAATTATCCTAGCTGGGGAATGCTTTATGAAAATTTTCTTAACTAGGGATAGGGATAACATCTTCCCCCGCGTCGCATTGTATTCTCAAGTCTGATGTGAATAGACCAATATTCTCACATGGGATACGCTTAGTTTCGTGAAACGTAAAGTGGAGACCATATTTCCATTAGAGCTCAGAAGATTCGCAAACAGTCTCCCTTCAAATCTGCAGAATTTTGGTTTTATGTCTTTACTTCTTTTAACCATAATCACTCAAATTCAAGGGGTTATTTCCCACCCTGTATTTGTCTTGTGTAGTATCGGTGGTGTGTATGTATGTGTCTTGTGTTGTAGTTGTGCTGTCTAGTATGTTTGTGTAGTAGTTGTGCTGTCTAGTAGGTTTGTTTTGCGTAGTAGTTGTGCTGTCTAATTTGTTTGTGTTTGTCTTGTGTAGTAGTTGTGGTGTGTTTGTGTTTATAGTGTGTTATAGTTGTGAAGTGTTTGTGTGTGTCTTGTGTAGTAGTTGTGCTGTCTAATGTGTTTGTGTTTGTCTTGTGTAGTAGTTCCTCCATTCATATTGGGGGTTAGGCGTAGAGCTGACAACTCTGCACTGTAAAAAGCCATGTCAAGAATCAGCAATATAAGGCCATGGATGTTCCCAAGGTAAAATATTCCGGAGGTAAAATAGTCCCCCGTTCGGATCTCCGGGTGGGGACTACTTTGGGAGGTCCCTGGACTAAGGATAAGATCTACGTTAGGAATAAGAAAAATATTAAATTAGGCACCTGGAATGTTCTGAGCCTTTACCGGCCTGGGGCATTTCAGTGTACAGTTAATGAGATAGTCAAGTATAAATTAGATGTAGTAGCTGTCCAGGAAGTTAGGTGGCCAGGAGAAGGGAATTGTAAAACTAAAAATTATACTTTTTTCTATGGTGGTACTGAAAATCATAATTTTGGAACAGGCTTTTTGATAAATAATAGAATTATCTCGGCTCTTAAAACAATAGAATTTATTAATGATAGGATATCATATGCAGTTTTACAGGGTAGGTGGTGTAAAATTATTTTAATAAACATACATGCACCAACGGAAGATAAAGATGATAATACTAAAGATGATTTTTATACAGAGTTAGAACAGGTCTTTGATAAATTTTCTCAGTATGATATGAAAATTCTGTTAGGTGACTGTAATGCACAGATTGGGAAAGAAGAGACATTTAAACCCACGATTGGTAAAGAAAGTCTTCATGAATTAAGTAATGATAATGGTATAAGATTGATTACTTTTGCAACCTCAAAGAATTTAATTGTGAAAAGTACCACTTTTAAACATAAAGATATCCATAAATATACCTGGTCTTCTCCAGATGGTAAAACTCATAATCAGATAGATCATATTCTCATTGATAAGAGAAGGCATACTAGTATAATTGACTTTCGTACACATAGAGGTGCTGACTGTGCCAGTGACCATTATTTAGTAATTGCTAAATTAAGAGAAAGACTCTCAGTGATAAATCATAAGCAACAAAATCTAAAAGTTCTAAAATTTGATACAGGAAAGTTTACTGATGAAAGAATTAAGAAAGATTACCAAATTAAACTGTCAAATAGATTTGATGTTTTGCAGGATTTAAATGATGATGAAAATATAAATGAAACAGACGTAAATAAGAATTGGGAGCACATACGTAATGCAATAGAATCAGCAGCTAAAGAAAGTATAGGATACCATAAACCGAGAAAAAGTAAGCCATGGTTTGATAATGAATGTCATAATCTAATAGAAATAAGAAATCAGGCTAGACTTAGGTGGTTAAATAACTCTGATGATACAAATCTAAACAATTATAATAGAATAAAGCGAGAAGTTAACCGCACGTTTAGAAGTAAAAAAAGAGATTACTTGAAAAGCAAAATTAACGAAATTGAAACAAACAGCAAAAAGAAAAATATCAGAGATTTATATAAAGGTGTAAATGAGTTTAGAAAGGGGTGGCAACCTAAAGTAAACTTGATAAAAGATCAAGACGGTGATTTTCTAGCTGACCCAAGCGATATTCTAAATAGATGGAAGAACTACTTTAATGACCTTTTAAATGTCCATGTAGGAGATAAATCAGAAGTGAATGAAGTACACACAGCAGAACCTTTAGTCCCAGAACCAAACTTGACTGAAGTTAAAGATGCTATTAAAAGGCTAAAGAATAACAAAGCACCTGGCATTGATTTAATACCAGCTGAGTTAATTAAATATGGTGGAAATTCATTAATTTGTCAAATTCATAAATTAATTTGTTTAATATGGAATAAAGAAGAAATCCCTCAACAGTGGAAAGAATCCATAATTGTTCCTGTGTTTAAAAAAGGTGATAAAATGAACTGCAATAATTACCGTGGAATTTCTCTACTCTCAACAACATATAAAATATTATCTAACATTCTTTTAACAAGACTAACCCCATATGCTAATGAAATTATAGGTGATTATCAATGTGGATTTAAACGCAACAGATCAACTACAGATCAAATTTTTCACATCAGACAGACACTTGAAAAAAAGTGGGAATATAATCAAAATGTCCATCAGCTATTCATTGATTTCAAAAAAGCATATGATTCGGTCAAAAGAGATAAATTATATAATATATTAGTAGAGTTTGGAATACCTAAGAAGCTTGTTAGTATGATAAAAGTATGCACCAGTGAAACAGAAAGTAAAATTCGTGTGGGTGTTAATATGTCTGACAAATTTACAATTCATGATGGGTTAAAACAAGGAGATGCATTATCTCCATTGCTCTTTAATTTTGCCTTAGAATATGCTGTTAGGAAGGTAAACGAAACTAAAGAAGGACTAAAATTAAATGGTGTGACTCAGTTGTTAGCATATGCAGATGATGTAGACTTACTGGGGGATGATGTGAATACAATTAAGAATAATGCTAAAATATTTTTCAAAACTGCAAAAGAGATAGGTTTGGAAGTTAACAAAGAGAAAACTAAATATATGCTTACAGGCCGAAACCAAGTGTTAGGTAATAATCAAAATCTAATTATTGATAACAACTCGTTTGAACCAGTTTCCAAATTCAAATACTTAGGAGTAATATTAACAAATGAAAATTATATTAAAGAGGAAATAAAAAGTAGGCTTAATTCAGGAAATGCATGTTACTTCTCTCTTCATAAACTTTTGTCTTCTCGTTTAATATCTAAGAATCTAAAAGTTAAAATATACAAAACCGTAATTTTGCCTGTAGTATTATATGGGTGTGAAACTTGGTCCCTTACATTGAAAGAGGAACATAAATTGAGAGTATTTGAAAATAGGATCCTTAGGAAAATATTTGGACCTAAAAGGGATGAGGAGACAGGTGAGTGGAGAAGGTTACATAATTTAGAACTACATAATTTGTATTCATGTCCAGACATTATTAGAATAATTAAATCAAGAAGACTTAGGTGGGCAGGCCATGTGGCACGAATGGGAGAGGAAAGAGGAGTTTTCAGGATTCTTGTTGGGAAACCTGATGGTAAGAGACCAGTAGGAAGGCCAAGACGAAGATGGAGGGACAACGTCGAGATGGACCTAAGGGAAATCGGTAGGGATGGAAAAGAGTATATAGATCTTGCTCAAGATAGGGACAGATGGAAGGCCTGTGTTGCTGCAGCCATGAACCTTCGGGTTTAAGAAGGCTAGAGAGTTAGTTAGTTAAGGCGGTCTTATTTGATAATGCTCTTATGCGTTATTAGTACCATAAATAAGATGGTACAACAATTCCAAACAACTTACCTGAAGCAGCCAAGTGTATCATCAATACCATGGAGATGAGAATACCAGTAGTAGAATACGAAACTAATTATGATCTCAAATGCAAAGCAATTGATCTGAAAAAAAAAACACAAGATCCTATTGGATTTTACACTTACCAGTGTGTCCAAAATCTAGCCTCTGGTGGACATTAAGAATTTGATGTTACTAGTCATTCAGTTGTATACAGTATAATATGCCATATTTCGTAATTGTACTGTTCCAGACTGGGAGAGAAAACACACAAGAAAAAAAATTCCAGCAAATTTAATGATGGCGCAGATTAAAAATACAACGTATTTATCTTAAAAATGGACGTAATTGGATTTTCACTCATGAAATATATAATCTGGACTCAGCACAATATTATTTTCTTAAATTATATTAAGCTTACACTACTTATAAGAAAAAATATAAATATGCTGACCAAGGCAGTAATTTATTTTATTAAAAACATAAACTAAACGTAACGTTTCAACCTTCTAGCAAGGTTTTTAATAAAATAAATTACTGCCTTGGTCAGCATATTTATATTTTTTTCATAATCATGGAAACAAGGCTTAATGGTGTTATACTTATAAGAGGGTAACTGAAGGAGACATAGATTTATACTACATTCCTAGTGAATTCAAGGCACACAGACCAATGTTTGTTATTAACACATAAAAAAGAATGCTAGTAGTAGTCAATGATAGAACAAATATCAAACGTGTATGTAAATTCCATGAGCCTCTGCCTGACAACACTTTATGTACTGTTATTCTTATTGCAGAGAAAACTTTTGTTTATGATGTGAAGAATGAGAGTGTCACAGAACAATTTTAGTTGCTATTACTAGACCAAAATATTCCTGACTCATCTAAATTTTTAACTCTGTTCTAAGAATGCTATGGGATACATTAAAAAAAATATTTATTTTTCTTAATACTAAATAGTCAAAATACATATAAAATGTATAAGCATAGCAGAGTGTCTAAAATATCTAGTAATCAAGTAGTCAGTAGTTTTCATATCTAAAAAAAACTTCCTTGACACCATTCTCAAACAAGTCTAACCACATGGCAGTAGAGATGTTTCAAGCATCAGTTAAATACACTCACAAACAATCAACAGGGGGTGTACATGACACTGGGAGTAGAATATTCCCAAGCTAGATATTCAAGAATGTTAATCATCATGATACGAGGATTTTAGAATTCGTAGCATGATTAGACAATGTGCTACACCTATGAAGTAGCTAAATCCACAAAATGATATGAAACTATAGCTTAAATTTAGTCCAAATAGACTATGGTATCAAACGAACTTGTCGGCAGAATGCCCTTAACTCTTCTACTTGGTTGGATGCCTTATATCAAAACAACGATGCACGAAGGGCCTCAAATCCAGCAGCGGGGAGAAATACAATAACATCATGAAGCACATATGGAACCTTCTCAAAAAAGGCAGTGACGTCAAACTCTACAACACCCTGACTAAGTAATTTGTTTTTGTTGACGATTTGAGGAAGCTCGTGGGTCGCGTCATGGTCATCGCAGGCGAGGAAAATGCCTGAAATAATAATTTCCACAACGAGAAGGTGGGCGTAATGGGCATGATCAGGGCACAACTCGCCAACTTCATATTAAACAATGGCAAAGTCATATGCTACTTTATCAAAATCGTCAACACTCTGCCTCCGAAGTTCTGGAACGTGGCCGAGGTTTGAGGCTTGATGAACGACATCATCAGCAAACTACTTTTCGAAATGTTATCAATACCGCGATCCAGGAAACAAACTTGGGCAACAAGTGGAAAGAGCTGACAGAGGCGCCAATTATCTAGTCGCCGCATACAAATAACACGATATTACCTGCAACACGCACACAGACGACCTTGATGCACGTCAAGAAGCCGATAGAAAACTAGAATATGAAGCGTTCGGAAAGCTGATCTGCAGAGATGCCTCGTTAGGGAATGAGTGGCATCGTCTCGCACATCCAACGCCATGAACACGAAAAGTCCCATAAAAATTAAATATCCTTCCATAACAGATATTCCTCCCGAACTGCCACATAAAATATTTATGATCACTTTCGACGGAGGTGATAAAAATGTTGCAATGCTCTCAACATATCCGAAATTAGCGCGAATTTCGCCCACTGTGCATAATAGTTCTCATGATCTATCTTCGGAAAATAAGTGTAGTGATCGCAATATCCCGACGCCCTCTTTCGGGCTGCAGTTGAGAATTGGACAATAGGTTAGATTACATTTACTACTAGAGAAGATGAAGAAGACGATACACCTGACGAGTGGTATGAGTCAAACGCAGTAACAAATAGCATCATCAGCGACCTTATTGGTTTGTCCAAAGTGCGAAATTGTATCTTCACCTCCCGCCATATAAAGGGTGTTGCAAAATATATGTTACAATGCTCGGGAGGTGATTCGACAAATAAAAACAAGAAAGAAATCCCATGTAAAAAAATCGCAATCGGCACCGTTTTCGAGCGAGAGGCATGCGAAAATCGCCTCATGTTTAAAGCACAAAGTGGATGAAAATACAAAGAAATACCAGTATTTCCTACATAATGTTCAGATCTGTATGTATCCTGAAAAATTAGGTCATATGTACACATGTCCCGCTAATGTTGGGCAAAGTCCCACGCTCGGGAAATAGGAAAATAACTGCAAGGATCCTGTTGCACACGGTTCACATTACGGCACGAAGAAGAGAAGAAACTAATTTGCCTTATGTCCACAACTGTTGGGAAACCATCCCAAATGGAAAAAACATACAAAAAAACAGGATAGAGACGTTTTCAATCCCCTATTGTTAACAAACTACTTTGCAGTACGAGAAACAAAAATTTAACAAAGGCCGCATATCATCAAGCTGTATATACTACAGGATGGCTCCCCAATGAAAATGGGTAATCGCCGAATTAATGAAGACTGAGAATGGCGAGAAAACACACACACTGGCATGTAACCGTTCCAGGTACAGCACATCTAGAAGTGATTCCCCTGAGAAACGCCAAATGTCCGCAAAAGCAGATCGACGGTATGTAGTACAGCGATCTCCAGTATTTCCGCTCGCACCTTTCACCAAAGGACACTATGCGGTACTGATAGGGGCTCACTTACACCGTATGTTCGGAGACGTTGTCAAAAATGTCCGCCATTGATTTCAAGATAAGGATTGAAAAGGCGAAACACTGATTGTCTGGTACGCGCAAATACCTCTGGTATGTCACAATTGTCCCCTCCGCGGTACTAACATTAGCAACGAGGTATTCAGCACTTTCCACATGGGTTTTATATACGAGCTTATTCATTTCTCTCCACTCAAAGAAATCCTGTGGTGTGAGATAGGGGGAACGAGGTGGCCACGGTAAAGGTCCACCCGTGCCAATCCAACGATAGCCGACAAAATCGTTGAGTAAGGCCCTAGCTCCCCGGTCGAAATGAGCGGGGGCACAGTTGTGTTAAACAACATACGTTATTTACCTGCCAATGGCATGTTTTCCAAAACTTCAGGTAATACGTCATGTAGAAACACCCCATAATTCGCATCACATAAGGTAGAGGGCAAAATGTACGGGCCTATCAAGTGGCCACCTACTACGCCACACCACAGATTTACTTCGAACCTATGTTGATTCTTTCGCAACATAATTGCATGCGGATTGTCCATATCCCAGACTTGGACATTGTGGCTATTGAAATGCCGTCCCTGGTGAACAATCCCTCATCAGTCCACAAAACTATTATTTAGAAATCTGGAATGGCAAGAGTTTGTTGCACGTAAAATTGGCAGAAATCCATTCGTAGAGGAAAGTCCGTGGGAAGTTTGTGGTGCAACGTATGCAATTTGTTTGGTTGCAATCCCTCCTCCTTGAAGATCGCGAATCACATTGCTATGGTAGGTTTGTTGTGTACGAGCAATGACACGTGTGCTCGTTCCAGGACTGTCTCGTATAGCATCCAACACGTCCTCTTCAACTTGCAGAGTGCGCACAGTGAGGGATCTTCCTCAATCCTACATACGGGGTAGTAGAGAACCAGTTTCACGCAGTCGAGCATCAAGTCTTTCAAAGAGTGAATGTGCTGGTAACCGGCTCTTGCGAAAACGTTCGTGATACGAACGTCATGCTTAACGGCAGTTTAGGTTTGCCTCTCCATATACGAGATGCATATCAGCTAACTCCTGGGTATAGTAATCCACCATTGTCCTGTTCGGATCTGACCAGCAACAGGAGGTAACTTTCCCTGTGAGTGACGAATCACAACTACTGTGATTATCACACACGTAATGTCACAAAAGTGTCCACGCAGTTGCAGCAAACCGAAAAAGAACACTGGAATACGTACTCTACGAACAATACTCCTTGGCGAATATCAACCAGACACATACGCCACACTAAACTCCAGGCTGAGACACGCAGAGCACACAGGACCACACTCTCTACGTAGTATCCACCAACGCTAATACGTAAAATGGAGTAACACACCCAGCGCTTCTAGTGGGGCTTTCTGTATCACTTAGCAGAAATCAATCTCACCGTATTCTGAGGGCATAGAGTCATTTGCGGGTGAATTTACTTTTTCCAGAGTATGGGATGGTGTTCTGGCAGTAGTGTGACATGTTGATATACGTTGTCATTTCTTACTGGCTACATTCCGATCTCAGTGTTATGTAGAAAAATGTAGTAAATTTCCTGTATTTTCCATCAGGGAATTTCCCACTTTCTTTGAAAGTCCAATTGTGAAATTTTCACTGGGCTTCGATTGCTGCACTATTGTATTCGTCAGGTACGACATTATTTGCATTATCTTTATCCAATATTGATATATTTCTTCCTTCTTGGGTTATTGTACTTTGAACATGGTGTGAAGCGTTTTTCGCACACCTGTCACTCGAAACCGGTTTCGATTTCGACATTTTTTCACATGGCATTTTTCCTGGTTTATATTTGTCGAATAACCTTTCGAGCGTTGTAAGAGGTATTTTCCAACACCCTTTATATACCTACTCTGGCCATAAATACTGCTACAAACTTTCGGATTGGATTGTACATCCTGCAGTCAGACTCATTAACCATACTTGTGCTGAAGATCACTCCTGACAATTGTGTGTCAGCTGTGAAAGAGCAAGCGTGTATCTCCCTGTGCTTAGTATTGTGTGGGGGAATATGAAAACAGAGTAGCCGTATTTGCTCTGCATATGGTTGAGAAGTCACTCACTGAGATTTTACAGCGCCTAAAATTTCCGAAGATCAGCAAAGGTTTGTGTATCAGACAATACAGAGATTCACTGACACTGTTAACATGAAAGATGGCCGGAGAGTTGGTAGACTTCATACAATATGAACAGCGGCGACTCTTAAAGCAGTTATAAGACACATCCGCAGAAATCCCATCCGGAAGCAAGTGGTAATTGCACAGGAGCTCATCATTTCACAACTATCAATGTTCAGGGTACTTAATGAAGACTTTGGATTTGGACCTTACAGGTGGAGTACTAAAACTTTATTGACGCCACAAGTGAAGAAGCAGAGGGAATTTAGTTCAAAACCGCTCCTTTAGCGGTACGTTTCCAATTGGCGTTGCAGTATTCTCTTCACTGTTATGAAATTGTTTACCACTGACTAATGTTTTAACGGCCAAAATGAAAGGGTTTTATGCTTCAAACTCTCGAGACGTTTCTGAAAAGGTTCCCAATAATCAGAGATACCACCAGCCCTCCTCAGTCATGGTTTTGTGGGGGGTGAGTTACGAGAGTTCCACCAGGCTTCATTTTTTGAGAAAAGGGCTTAAAAGCCGTGCGGAAGTGTATGTGTAAAGTGTCTTTGATCTTCTCGTGACACTGTTTGAACCAAACAATGAATCCTGGATGTTCAAGAAATATTTTGCCCCAGTTCATAAGGCAAGGATGCATAAACGGTGACTGGAGACCAGTGTACTCGATTTCATCCCCAGTTTTGATTAGCCATCTGATAGCCATGATCACAGTACCTTGGACTACAAAATGTGCTCAGAACTGGAGGGGACTTTCTGCAAGAAGAGGCAACGTATAATTGAAAGTTACAAGCTCTCCTTGATAGCAGCATGTGCGTACTATCCCGTAAAGACCATACGTGCTGCAGTAGGTGACTGGCCAAGGAGACTTCGAGAATGTGTGAAGGTGAAAAGTTTACATATTAAAAACTGATTGATGCTATTTGTGTGTAATATGTGTAAATAGAACATACTAAAAGAGAGCATTTAAAAATCCGAAATTATATTCAATAGATAAAGAAAATAGTGTGGAACAGTATTTATGGCCAGACTAGATATAAATAAATCTCTCTCACTCTCTCTCTCTCTCTCTCTCTCTCTCTCTCTCTGTGTGTGTGTGTGTGTGTGTGATGTAACATATAACACTCAAAATAATAAGAATTTGAAAATCATTCCTGCCCAGAGTGTCGTGATCTTATAAAAGGGTTACAAGTTTTTTTTAACAAAATATTAAATATTCTATAAGAGCAGAAATGTTTCTTGAAAGGTTCGATTATATGGTGAAGTAACTATCAAATGTCAAATCTCACATTTGTCATCTAATGAACCTCCTCCAAAGTTCCAATGTAATAGAAAAATAAAAGTTTATTTGGAATGCTTTTAATTTAAATTGAAATATTTGTTAGTTTTTGATCGATTCGATTAAATATTATATATTCAATGTAATATTTTTGGCAATTTCTCGTTGAAGGCCTACGTCGTTCCTAACAGTGAAGTACCGATGGCAGCAGAAACCGGAACTTGCGGTGGATATCACATCAGACAACAAATGTACGAAATAGCAGCTGTATCTTACGATACAGAACTGAAAAGCTTACCCAGGGAGTTAAGAGGATGTCGCTTTATGGAAGAAAATGAAATTATGCAAATCTATAAATACTACAGTCCAGGAGCATGCTGGAATCAAAAAATACTTACTCTTGGCTCTTCTGCTGAATGTAATTACACACACGACATGAGGAATGGCTGTAAGTAGACACACATTACATAAATAATGATAAAAAACGGGAACAAAATATATTTTTCTGTTCCATAGACATTATCTTGCTGACATTCAGACAAGCAGTATACTCAATTTTATCTAATCAGCATAGACATTTAAATTGTATGCAGATTATAAGATGTAACTTGAAAAGGCTCATTAGAGCCATAGCCCAGCTAAATGATTTTATAGTGAAATGTGAAACTTCTGATTGCCTCTTAAGATACTTCCTGATTCAATGTCATGTATACAAACAGTGTGTAAAATATATGTACATTCATAAAGTCCACAAGAATAGTTTTACTCTTACAAACAATATTAGTAGGTATATTAGCTTGAAGCGAGTAGAAAGAAATTTGAATTGAAAGAAAGGGAGTGATCGTATATTGATTGATTTATTCAAAGTTTCAGGTACAGAATTTATAATAGTCATTTTACACTGAAACTGTATTAGATGAACAAAAACAAGTAACAATGGTTTTAGGTAACAACAAATGTAGTCAAACTTAAACATGACAAGATATACCAAGCGAAATAAACAATACATGGGATTGTTTATATTCCCCTGGCTCAGGATAAAACTGACACATCCGGTGTGTGGCACATGGCAATGAATCACTACAAGTCATTCTTCCTTTCGTTGTCTGAGTGAGAAGAATAATATACTGTATACATACAAGAGAGAGAGGACGGTCTAAAGTTTACAAACTTACAAAAGAGGTTACAGATGTTCAATATGGCTGCCGCCTGCTGCTCGGCAAACATCTAAGCGGTAGCCGAACTCATTCCACACACGAAGAAGCATATCTTGTGTAACTGAGTTCACTGCAGCTGTGATACGGTTCTGCAGGTCGCCCAGAGTTTGTGGTAGATGTGGTACGTGCACGGCTTATTTGACATACCCCCACAGGAAAAAGTCACATGGTGTGAGATCAGGAGATTTCAGGGGCCACGACAGAAGAGCGACCTATCCATCTGTGAGGAAGGGCTTCATTCAGAAATCGTCGAACAGCTTGGTGCCAATGGGGCGGAACTTAATCTTGTGGAAAAATGAAGTTTTTGGAATCTTCATTCAGTTGAGGAGCAAGCCAGTGTTCCAACATGTCGAAATACGAAATCCCACTTACAGTGCTCTCTGCAAAACAAAAAATGATCCGTAAATATTTCAGTGCGATAAGGCACAAAACACATTTACTTTTGGTGAGTCTCTGTCATGTGGAAGTGTGGCACGAGGATTTTCCACACAACATATACGAACATTGTGCCTGTTCACTCTTCCGCTAAGGTCAAACGTTGCTTCGTCACTGAACACTACACGTGGGAGAAATGTGTCATTCTCCATTTTGCTTAGCATGTTCTCACAAAATTCATTACGTTTTTGTTTATCACTTTAGTGAACCGCCTGTACAAGTTGTAAGCGGTATGGTGTGTACACTAAACGGCGTCTCAAAACTCGCCATACAGTTGTTTGAGGTATTCCAAGTTTTCTGCTAGTTGCATTAGTTGACTTTATAGGATTACGCAAAAAACTGCCTTCAATTCGTCTCACATCCTCCTCTCACACACGCGGTCGGCCCGTGCTTTTTCCTTTGCAGAGACATCCAGTTTGCTGAAACGGCATATGCTCCTCCTAATTGGTGGTTCTATGCCGATTCGTAGACGGAATGCTCGCTGCACTGCTGTTGCTGATTCAGTCTTGCCAAACTCAAGAATGCAGAAAACCTTGTGCTGCACGGTGGCCATCTTACTGGGAACTGAACAGAAGGGTCCTTGGTGGCACGAGCATGCGCACTCGAGTGGTTGGTTACGAACTTCGCTCTAGCGGTAGTATTCGAAACTTTAGGCCTTCCCCTCTCTCTTGTATGTATATTATTCATATTCAATGTATATATTTAAGGAAATATACATGAATGAAAGTGTATCCATCACCTTCAATAATCCTGTTTTTTTGCTTAGAATCTCTGAAGAGGGTACCAAATAGTTTTACTGAAAATCTCTCCATAACAGCGAGAGATATGAAAAAAAAAAACATAGGAACTCTTCCGTTATATCTTTAATTATGAACAAGTAATGTATTTAAATAAAATTATCAAAAATCACATTTAAAGGAGTTACGTTCGAGTCATTTAGTAGTGCTTGAAGCTGAAGCCATCTTGGTTTTATGACATTCTAAGGCCATATGCAACAATTGCAGACAAAGCAGCTGGTAGTACATAATTGTGTATCAAATTAGAAATGTATCACCGGTAGTCACATCTTCCGTTCATTAAAAACCCCACGGACTACAAACTGTTGCAAATGCTCCTGAATTATAATGGAACGTAAATAGACGAGTTCTCTACATCAAAGTATTCTACATATTATAATACGTAATTTCTCCATACGTCATAATTGTTGAATTTTATTATGCAGGTCGCGATGGTTTAGCGACCTATCAAAAGTTACAAAATAATATTTTCTATGATCCGTTGGTCTATAATTTTCTTACATTCTTGTAGCTATACTATTTTGCAGCAAGCTTGACCGTAATCCTTAGATATTTTACACCTTTTTATAACAAGAATCTTCGAACGAATTTTAATGTTCTACAAAATAAATAAAAATGTATTTCAAATTATACACATAATTTCTGACACGGTAATTCTAAGTGCCAAATAAAAACTTACAAATCTATGTATTTTATTGCACTTTCATGTATTGTATTCTGCAATTTTTTTAAAAACAGAAATTTGAAGAAATAATATAGAGCTTTCGTGTATCGGCACAAATATGAAAGAGCGTCATGGTGTTCGGTAGAAATTCCTACGATTGTTTGAGCTACGGTAAATGGTAAAAATACGTGCGGGAAAATAACGTTGGAGGGTGGTAACATGAAACAACATTTTTAAGTAGTTACCCAACTCTTTCTCAGCTATCATATATTGTTAAACGACATTATTTATAAATATTCTTTATTAATACAATATATTTATTTCTCTTGTAGTTCCGTACGAGGTTCCACGTTGCATGGATCATTACGGGAGTCTCATTATTAGGACACCTTGTAAGTTGACTATCATTTTTAGCTACGTTGTCATTATTCGAAAGTGTTTTCTAGCATCCCATTATCTGCCATAGGATTCGACATCATTCGAAATTGTTATTACTTATTTCGATCGATTATAAAAACCTTGAATTTCTTAATTCTAGATACTACATTATAGTACCTTATATCATCAGATATTTGTCATTTTATAAGTTACGCCAATACCCCCACACCCCCTATACGCCTTCATGGCGTGGTGCTAAGCACAGGGGAACACCTTACCTTTTCTTTACCTTTTTATAGTCTCAACGAAATCGATAGACAAGTAGTCCTTATTATTATCATTTCGTAACAGGATACGAAAGCCAACATGAAACGACAGTGTTGCCAGGTGGACATAATGATACACTTTGGTGCAAAATTTATCTTTATGATTGTGAATGTAAATTGATGTCTAATACCTTGGCACATGTTGCCTACGTCACTTGACACCATTTCTACCGCCTTGTAAGGCAGATAAGGTAGTCTCTTTCTAAATTGGCACTAAATCACTTGATCAATATAATCGATAGTCCAAATTTCGTAAAAGTTTTCACATGACACTCATTTTAAACAAATTGGGAGACTCAAATGTCATCAGACAACAAACGTGTACTTACCACCATATTATATTTTTTTTATGTATTTTTTTCATCCACAAGTGGGATTCTGGAAAAAAGAAATAACGTTGACTTCTTTCATTTATTAATTTATAGAATAACCTGCATTGAGGAAATTGATAATATTAAGCATTGAAAAATATCTCAGTCGAAAAGTCTTTACAATAAAAAAATCCAGGAGTAGATATCTCTTACAGTTTTTTGGCTACAAGTAATAAAGCTTTGTGTTGCCCAAACTTTTAGACACTGTGTATCTCACACCGTTTCTATTTAGTTACAGATTTATCAGAGGTTACGTTTTCAAAGGACGAAGAATGCGTAAGAACTTGTGCTGCTACTACTATCAAAACAAGGGCCACCATCAGCAAAAGGTGATATCAAACACAAAATTTTGATAAATTATAAGTACCTAAATTTACAAGCACTAATGATTATATTAAAATCTCCACAAGGGTTTCATAAAAATATAAGAATATAGACAAGTAGACACACAAACAAGCAAACATACACATTCCCCCAAATACAGGGTGCCGCAAAACAAATTCCAAAACACTTCGGTTCTTGTAGATAACACCAAAAACAAGTAAATTTTTCTCATAAATTTACTTCGAAAAAGCTTTTGATTCTGCGCTACAGACGCTTGAAACATAACCTGTAAATATGCAACCCGATAGAGCCTATGACCGTTATGACATAACCTCCAGGGGCATCAGTCAGGGTTGTCACTAGCGTAACTTGCCACTCTTACCTGAGCAAAATGCAAGGAAATGGCGATACTTGAAATGTTGTAAGAAGTATTTACAGTACTTTCAAACTGAAAAGTCAAAGAATTGCAATATATGCGAATGAAATTCAAGATTGTTTATTCTAATATATTGTTTTAACATTCATGCAATATCAGTAATCGCAAGAGAGGTTTGCGACAGATGTTGATGAAATCGACGAACGAACAAATGCAAGCATAATGTATTGCTAGCCTTGTTTTGAACATGCAGACTGTAACAATGTGTTCGAAAATTATACCTTGGCATGTAGCTTACTTTCTAATCAAATCCTGTAACATAACACGGAAGAAAACCAATTACTGAGAATAAAATACAGTAATTGTAAGGGCTCTGGCAATAATGTGGCAATTTCCTTTTTTTAACACATTAATTCAAAATAAAATTAGTAAAGAGAGGAACTCATTTAGAGGTGTCCTCCGTAGCAGGGTGGTCGTCAAAACGTGTTACGAAGTCAGGGGCACCATCTTGAAATCTCGGCCAGCATATAGATGTTCTTTGTGAGTGTCCCTTAATCAATTTAATCAAATCATCACTCATCCTCACCGTAGCCATTAGCCAAAAGTAGCCGAAATGCTTAGTAAAATAATCCAAAACAAAAAATTGATCAATCAACCCTTATTGGGAACTAAAACCAAATTTACCTTACTTATGTCAATACCTGAGATGTAGAGCGCTTGGAATGCACAACGACACAACAAATGAAAACTCCACAACCCCAAATGAAATATCCTCGAGTCGCCTCAGTGAACGATTATGTTTAGAGGTCGGCACAACATCTCGCTGCCGAAGGTTTCGCATTCCAGTTCCTGTGTGAACAAGGATCACAATGGTTCAATCGTAGTCATGGTGTTGTCATTTGATTGGAAAGGCAGAAAGGTTAACTAAAATGAGAAAAAATAGAAATTTACGGAGATTATCCTAGAAATTGCCAGAATCTCGCTCGTCTACATTAGGAGAGCGTGCGGATAAATGAACGACAAAGAGAAAATCTGATACAACAGGTGTCACGTTACATCCCCCTACCAGTGAGTCTAGACGACATCCGGTGTAATTGAACTCCTTTGACCTTGAAGACATGGTGATGAGCGGAAGTTTCAATGGAAAATTTTGACTTACCTGTTGATCCTTGACAACATACGGTGATGAGTGTAAGTATCAATGAAGAATTTCACTTACCTGTTGACCTTAAAGACTTTCGTCGAAGAGCCCCAAGGCGAAGTGGAAGGGGGAGGGGTAATTAACATTTGATGTTGTGTCTTGGCGAATGCTAACGTAACACGTGAGTGTGTGTGTAATGGATATGCGCGCGCATTAAATGTAAGATATTGCAAGGATACAAGCGGCGGAGGCGGCGCGGATGATATTATTAACCGCGAAATATTTAATGTTTTAAATATAAATTTGGTAAAACTAAACTTTAAGGTGTTTTCGACCGCGATATAGATAATAGTTTAAATATAAAATGGTTAAAGCTGTTGTTTGAATCATGTGATTCTAGAATCGATTCCAAATTTTGGCAAAATTAAATTTTTAATTCTATTTGTTTAATAGCCCCGATTAGCTTCTGTGCACAAACAATAAATTAACTAAGTTAGAAATAGGTTGTAAAAGTTAATGGTGTAATCAAGATGTCATGGGTTCGATTCCCAATGCTCTCAAATTGCGAAATAATTATTATCTCTTTAAATATGAAAGACGTGTATTCTCTGTTCAAATTAGTATTTATGCACATGTTGCTGCAACATGTTTGATTCCCTATGCAATTAAATGGAGTAATTGTTATTGTTCAAATTGTAGGTGCAGTTCGAGTCGATAAGTTCCATTTTTGCATAAATTTTATTGTAATGAGCAACGATAGCTTAGTGGTTAACGCTGGTGATAGGAAACTAAAAGGTTCGAGGTTAGATTCCTATTTAAGACATACTGCTCAATGCTTCCAATTACAAAGTATAGTGTATATCCAGCCCCGATCAGCCTATCTGAACACAAAATGTAATTGAAACAATGAAGAAGGCGGCTAGAATGTACAGTGGCATATTTCAGAGGGGAAAATAATTTCTATTGTTCAAAAAATTTATGTGTAGTTCGAGTACAATTGAGTCCAAATCTGCACACATTGTATTTTAATAAACAAAGATAGCTTAGTGGTTAATGTTGGTGATTGGCAATTAAGAGGTCGCTGGTTCGATTTCTATTTTTCACTAATTGCAAAATGCTTTCGATCGCAATTTATGCAATAGATCTAGTAACGATTAGTCTATTTGAACAAGATAATTCGTTTAAGGAAACGAGATGGCGGCAAGAATTTCCAGTGGCGTACTCTGCAGAGTGGCAATAATTTGTAAATCGGCTTCAAATTGACTAAACTATGAAAAATACATACAAAAAATGTTTCGACTTTATTTCTTTTGGATACATTAATTTGGTTTCGCGGAAAGTTGACTGGATAATGTTGTTCTGAAATATACAAGTTTGGATGTTCGATTCCCAGGTGGAAGCAAACTATAGATTAGACTGATTCAAAAATTTAACTGTAAATTTGGTTATGATTAGCCAATATGACCATAAAATGAAGTTGAAACAAACAAGATTGCTATCAGTATGTTCAATGGCGTGCCCCTAAGAGGACTTCATGGCGAAATGTTTTTCGAAATAGCTTAATCCTAAAATAAATAAAATAATAGTGGCTCCAAATCTAGGTGTCAATTCATGTTATTCCATGATCTAGCGATAAATTTGTGGCTAACTTTGGTGAATTTTAATGAAAGGTCTTGGGTTCGATGTATGCTTTTGCCAAATGCACAATGCTTCTGATAGAAATTTAATTTTTAGATCCACTTGCAATTAAAGTAAACCCTCATTAAAAGAAATCTCGCTTAAGACGAGAACTCGGTTAACATGAAAAAATGTTGGTCCCGGCAGGAATGTATTATATCTTATATCTTATAGAATGTTTTATCGGTTAAAGCGAGTTTCGGTTACCACGAATTATAACTGTTTTATAGTTTTTGCATCATTAAATACCACTTAACACGAACTTTCAAAGTTTTGCATTTTTTCCTTCTTGTTCCTCTTTCTTTCCTCCGCTAGGTATGTAAAAAATTGCTCAACAATGTTTATAATCTTGTCTCAATCAACTACTACAGCATTGAGATCAAAATGTGTTTAAATGTGATTTTCTATTCTTTGAAACATAGCCAGTACGTGTAACATCAAGAATAAAACTTGGGTGCAATTTCTCGACAATCGCGATCAACGCGTCAACAATGAGTTTATACGAAATTAACCAACAAATTTAGTTGTGTGTTCAGATGTGTTTTTCTATTATATCAAACGTAGCCAATACGAGTAACATAAATTTGCAAACCGTAAGACAGGAATCACGGCCAAGAGGAAGCAGACAGGCGTAGATGTGCAAGGAAAACTGAAAATTCTAGAGAGAGTAGACGCTGGTGCATTGAACAAAATTACAGTTGTTGAACAGTATGAAATTGCCAAATATACATTAATACAGTACTTAAAGATCTTGATGCTGTGGCATCAGACTCCCGGAACATATCTAAGAGACTTAGCAGTGCTAAGTACGAATATGAAACATTACTTCTAGACTGGTTCAACCATATGCGCGCTTCAAATGTACGTTTAAGTGGACCTATAATTCAGTCAAAGGCAAGTGAGATTGCCAAACATTTAGACATTCAAGAATTCAGTCGTCCCGCTGGTTGGCTGTACCTGTTCCAAGGCACACTCAATTTCATCATTAGTGATTTGTGGTGTAGCAAATAAAGTTGATGAAGAAGGAGCAAGCAACTGGTTGCATGAATTTGACCAAGTGAGAGAAAAGTATGCCTTGTGCGAAATGTACAATATGGACGAAACTGGAGATTCTTATAATCTTTTCCCAAGTCGTACCCTCTCAATGAAAGGTGAAATGTGCCATGGTGGAGCACGCAGTAACCAACGTTTAACTGTTGTCCTTGTTTGTTATGCAGACATCAGTAATAAACAGCGTCCATGGGTGATCGGTAAGTCCAAGAAACCACGTTGTTGTAAGAACATAAACATGAATATTTTATCTTGCCTCTACTCTCACCATAAGAAACGTTGGATCGACATTTCGTCATTTCGTACGTGTCGTATTCGTTTCAATGTCGAATGGTGGCTCAGAACATCCACGATCATCTGACACAGGACAGGTGTACAGCCTATAATATACATGATATGAACTTAACCAACGTAAAGGTTCACTTTTTCCACCAAATGTAACAAGTCGTCTTCAGTCTTTGGATCAAGGCATTATTGCTCTTTGTGGCGAATACTATCGTGTTTACGTAGCACTTCAATTCTCTAAACAATCTGTTACCAAATTTACAAGGATCTTAAGTAAATAGTTGAAAATTGTAAATTTAATAAGGTGCAACATTAAGTATTAAAATAGCCCAGACTAATATTATACCCTGATCCTCGTGGATCGACTGGGTTTGCTCGCAGGAGGCAAAGAACTCAAAATGCACGAGTGAACAAATTTGGGTTAAAGGAAAATTGTTGAGAAATGGGGATTCGTCTATTTCGGCGCTCCCAACAAAATTACGTACGACCAATAGCAACCCAGATATAACGCTCTCGTTCACTCAAGATATCGTACATCGATGGCTTATCCATAGAAATGTAATGAGTTTTCTATTTGCCTCATTGAAAGATGTACTTAATATTAGCAGGCTTTTATTCATAAATAATTTTCATGTGGAATAACTTCTATGGTTCGAACAGTACAACAAACGTCGAATTTTCAAAAAACTCAGGTTACAAAAAATCGAAGAATACATATTATGCAGCCAATAAAAATCACATTTTAACAATAACTGGACCTCGAATATAACTTAAATTGTCCCGTTCCTTTATTTTTCTATTTTTTGTTATTTTTTTTGTTTATCTGCCAATAATAAATATAAATCTATACTCCCCAAATATTATAACCTACACATTCACACACTCAGTCATGCACTCAATTCTTCATTCAAGAAGAAAACATAGTTATTATAACATACTATATACACTCGGTTGGAATATATCCCATTAATCATACTTACACTGCGAAAGTATCGTCCAAAGAAGTCACTAATATATTTTCCAGAATTTGTTACATATTATTCGGCCAGGTCGGAGAGAGAGAGAGAGAGAGAGAGAGAGAGAGAGAGAGAGAGAGAGAGAGAGAGAGAAAATAAATCAATCGTCACTGATTAATTTTAATTTTTCAGCAAAGAGGTTAATTAACCCAGATATGCCTGAAAAAATTTTTCTTTAATTTTTCTTGTTTTTTGTGTTTAATGCATTAAGAAAAATCAGATTAATGTAAAAATAGTGTTTATTTTGAAATATCTAGTTTCAACAATGCTCTAGAGGGTGTCCTTTAAAAAGGACAGTAGGCATTAAGGTGTACATTATGTTAGTGTAACGAAGTAATGCACATTTTTCTTCAGCGAAAGAAATGTTATTTAACATGAAACAAATACATAAGAACATATTCTAATTGTTTGTGTGGTAGCCTACAACCACGCAGACTCAGTTCGGTAAGAAGAGGAATTGAGGTAAAAAGATTATCAAAGAAGATATGATGAGGCTGAGACCCAATAGATTGTAAAACATCAGTGTACATGAGCACCACGGATCGGCCAAGACTAAGTAGTCTACTTTGTATTCATCAGGTAGTTTCGTTTTTGCACCCTGATATGGCTCCATCCAAACAACAAACCCATTACAAGTAGCACCAACCCACAGCTTGTAGTCGTACCTGATTGGTTTGCCGTGAATAAATTGATTGCATCATTGGCGACCATAATATGGCACCATTGCCTCATCAGCACAGTGATATTCGAAGTGTGGTGCCATTTTCCGACATTTCGTATTCAATATGTTGAAAAGAGGTCTCGCTTTTGCAAGACGATCACTTGTGTCCAAATGCTCATTATCGCAACAATGCCGATTTGACATAATAAATTCGAATCTGTCTCTAGACATAGCATTCACAACTGCGCTATTGCTTGTATCTTTACATTGTTCCCAATAAAGATGCCTTCTAGGAACCTGGTTGTATCCACTCAACAAAATAATTCCTAAAAAGCACTTCATTTCATCTTCACAGACATTTCCTGATTTGTTCTTTCTCGCTGCATATCTGTTAGTTTGTTCTACCAACAATTCAATAGCATCATCAAAGAAATGCAAAAACATTTCGAGTGGTGACTCTTCATTGAATACTTTATGAATTGTTGGCTAGTCACTAAATGGCACCTTCAGTTTTCTTTTAGTCCACTTATATTATTTTCACTAGATGACACTGACGGAGAATCTTGATCGTTGTTTCGGGAAACAGTTTCATCCAAACTGCTAATTATATCATCGTTGTTGGAAGTAAAGAGTTCTGCTTCAGCATTCAACTTAGATCCTGGTAGGTTATTGGGTGAAACTGAATCATCTTCTCCAGAATCTTCATCGGTGACATCTCTTGTGGAATTGGTTGGTGGTATTATTACAATATCCAACTCATGTTGTAAACTATCACCATCATCACCATCATCTTCCTCCTCAAGGATGGAAAGCATTTCATTAAGTGTAAGACCTCTGTAATATAAATAAATGTATATAAGTGAATATATATATAAATGTATATATATATATTATATTATATATATATATATATATATATTAATGATGATGATGATGATGAGTTGTCTGCCTGAAGGCAGGTGTTTTGACCGGAAGGTCGCTGGGCAAGGTGAACCCATGGTGGTTTGCCATTGCCTTCCATGTAATGAGGATGAAATGGACATTTACAAACAACCATGCAGGAGCGGGATCCGAACCCGGGACCACTAAGCGTCGCAGCGCGATGTGCTAACCACTCGGTCATGGGGTCCGGCATATATAATAATGTATTAAATAATATTAATTATAATAATAATTAATTAATATATTAAATATATATTAATATAAAAATGTATATAAATGAATGAAGGTAAACACAAAGAACCCTCAAGTGCCTACTGTCCTTCTAAAAGGACACCTAACTTTACATAATTTTTGCATCTCTGTGTATTACAATTTTGAACATTATTTGGTTTTAGGCAAACACATATGAACCTAGCAAACTTGTACTGCTCATAAAGTAATTGAAACATTTATAAAATATAACAAAACTTACCTTTCCGTTCTGCAGTGTGAAGAAAATAATATGGGCTTCACAGACTCATAAACACAAATAAGGAAAAATAACATAACAATAGCCGGAACTTGTATGCATTTTGTTACGCTTTGTTCTAAGAACAATGCAGTGCTGCAAAATCGACAAAACTAGCCTTGCGCAGAATTTAGGACCCCTCCAGAGGGATTTAGATTCAAACAGGTAAAGTGTCCTTTTAGAAGCTGGGTTAAGCTTACTCGTGAATTTATAAGAGATTTTTAGATTATTAACAGAAATTATTACATTTTTTGTCAGTTACAAAAAATAAACTTGATTTTACAAAAACCTGTATGACTCCTTTCCTTTTCCTTTTTGTTATTTGGCAGAATCCAAATCGAGTTGTAAGATAGACAGCTCAAGCGTTTTACGTCAACTACATAGCCATTCCAATTATGCAACAAAAGGGAGATAAAAGGTAGGGCTGTTATTCCACGAACTGGTTGATAAAGCTGAAATCTCTCCCCTCCTGCTGGTGTATATACCTCGTCTGTACTTGGTCTGAACTCTTCACTGTGTTTCCAGAGCTGCCCGATCAGGAAGAATATTTACGCATGCGCAAGCGCCCTCTGTCTAGAAGACTTCGCAACTTGACAATGTTACGTAATAATTAGTCACTTAGTTTGGGGAGTTGAATACTTCACTCACATACATCAAGAGGAGAGTGAAGCTTTGGCGTGGTGAAATTTGTGTGTATATATATCAACCGTCACAACCTCCCTCGGCTCCGAAAACTCCAGGTCACACAGGCATAATATAAACAACATAACAACCATAAATTAAACCCATAAAAACACTGTATATTTATCCTTGAAATGGCATTAAGTAAATTTTTATGTATATTATCTTTTTCATGCAAATTTTCTCAAATCGCTCCCCTGCTGAACTACAAAAAAATATTAATCCCCATAAATAATGGAATAAATATATATATATACAAGTGAAGTCCAAATCATGATTAGAATTAAGCCACTGATAATATAGAAACATACAATCCCTTGTGGTAATACAGTCAACAATGCATCAGAGGAGATCCACTCCGCAAATATAGCAAATAACCAACCTTAATAAATATGCATGAAAGGTATATACGAGGGTGAATCAAATATCAACGATTCTTGTGAGCAGAAACAAAATTTATTGAAGGAAACAGAGACATAGTTTCCGCCCTTAGTGATACATTTTTCCCAACGTTGTGGTAGGTTCTTGATGATGTTCTCGTAGAATGAAGCTAGGCGGGTAGCCAACAAGTTGCGCACAAAGGTTTCCACCTGATCGTTTGTACAAGAGTACAAGGGGGCTTCTGGGTTATTTATTTTTATTCCTTTATTTTACACCGATTTCAGCTAATTTTCTAAGGGGAAAGGATCAAAAATTCGAATTTTTATCATTTTTATCTTGTAAAAAATAATTATGTTTTTTATTAAAATTTTAATCAATCATTTATAATCACATATTGCTATAGGGCAAAATTGATCTTTTGAACCTAAATCACTGTATTTCAACCAAACATTTACAACTATCACATTTTTAAAAAGAAAATAGCAAGTACTGTACAGTACAGTGTAGTGAATGTACAATTGAAAATGAAGATACCTGTAAAAAGTTATTAGCAATGGCAGAATATACATAATTATTTCTTCCAAATATACGTATATATTCTGAAATCATGTACGTCTGAAAAAATGTATATGTCTGGTACGAGCCCCCTAAATCTAACAATTTCATAGTGAGCTTTCTAAGTGTAATTTAACAAAAAATCAAGGTTTTAGTTGATTTCTTAACAAAAAAAAACTCAAAAATAATTTTAACGAAAAATCTTAAACCATTTTTATTGTATAAAATTCTAAGTTTCAAATAATTTCCTCTTATGACACCCCTATTTTTTAAATTTCATTTTTTCAAATAAATAAAGCGAAATCCATTACTTTTTTTAACTGTAAAAAATAATTGAACGCAAAGTTCAATTTTAGGAAGTATTTTTTGGGAACCTAACTTGCGTGACATGCAAGAATTCTCATCTAACCTAGTTTTTTTACTCAGACAAATCAATCGTTTTGTCACGAGAATTCTTTGCATTTCAAACATTCCTGAGTGTATGTGTGAACATAGACGTACTTACGGGAGCGTGTGAATATTCAGGCTTTGATCTGTTATGATTGAAATGAATCTAAGTAAGGTTATAAGTTTTCGTAGTGTTTTTGTTTCTAATTTTAAAAAAACTCTTTTCTTAACCAGTAACTTTAACCAAATTGAATGTTGACAAGAATTCGCATGTTACCTAGATATATTAACTCAGACAAATCAATTGTTTTGCATTCCAAACCTTCCCCGAGTGTGTGTGCGTGTGTGTGTAGAGATTGATATGACGTTGAATCGTTAAGAATGGCACCTCAATAATTCTAGCTTGGGAATGTCATGGCCTTCTCTTTTCTCTATAAGGGGAGAGAGAGAGGGTCATGTAACTTGTGGTGATTTCCTTGGCTAAGAGGAATTTCATGAGAATTCTTTCCATTCCAAATATTCCTGTGTGGGGGTGTGTTTGTGTGTGTATAGATTGATGCGCTTATGTATGTGTGTGTGTAAACATTATGGTATTGATCTGTTAAGAATGTTACATCAATAATACTGTCCTGGGAATGTTATGTTATTCTCGTTTCTCTATAAAAGAGAGAGAGAGGGTCATATGAATGCACTCATTGGTTGGCTGAGGGGAATTTCCCGATTACTAGTTTTGTTACAAGAATTCCTTGCATTCCAAACATTACTAAGTGTGTGCGTAAGGATTGATGCACTTTCAACTATGTGTGGGCATTAACCTGTTAAGAATATCACATCAATAATACTGGCTCATGAATGTCATGCCCCACGCACTTTCTCTATAGGAGGTCATGTGAATGTGCTGATTGGTTGTCTAAGGGGAATTTCCCGATTAGTAAATTGAGGTTATAAATATAAAGATTTTGCTAATGTGGAATGCAAAAGCTCAGTTATTGTTTCCCTCAGGGATTCGAATATTGTTAAGTTAAACAGCATAAAATTTTACAGCAAGAATTCTCATATGGACTGACGATTGTTTCTTAACAGACGTAATAAAGAGTTATAACCTGTGCTGTGATGTCACTATAAACTGTATACAAAATATGCAGTTCTTGGAATGAGATGGACGAGGCTTATGAACCTCGACCTATACAGTTGTACAATCTGGCAATGAATGGATGTTTCTTTTTAATAAGCATAGCAGTATGTTATGGCTTATTTTAATACCAGACAACAATGTTAGAAAGTGTGTGTATGGCCCCAAGAATACAATTTAAAATAACTAATGTGATGTGAACTTGTTTGTATTTGAATATGTGAACATAAGGCATTTGAATAATTGAAGAAAAGAATCACAAATAAGCTTGCAACGGTATGGGGGGTGTCACGTGTTCAAACTTCAGACGATTTGTGTTCATCTGCAAAGACCCAGGGCATACGGATATCAGTACAAAAATTTGTAAAAAAGAGAGGTACTTTTGGCTAATGGCAATGCTGAGGATGAATAATGTTAATTATGATGAAATTAATGTGTAACACTTAGAAAACAAAACTTCAAAGTGTATTGCACCAACAACTACAATTGTCCCCCCTCCCACACACAAGGCAGTTAACAGAGGTGTACTTTTGTTTGTTTACGACTCTGAGGACTTAGGTTACTACGTTCACCTATAGCTGTACATATTAAAAGAAGAAATGACCTGAGCAATAAAATATAACAATACCGATCCTGGCCTTTGTTGAATGTCGTAGTGGTAACGTTGTTGCATCACACCTCTGATGTTTTATCAACTTAAATGTTTTGCATAACATGAAACACTGTTCATTTGAAATGTGTTGTTGCCTCAAACCACACAGATGCATGAACAGACAGAATAATAACGATGCTTTTATAACTAACATGTGATTATTCAAAATTCAAATAGTGCAGTGGGAAACAACTAATTAACTTCTTAATCCCGAAAAGAGCAAATACAAGCACAAGTATAAATAATGAGATAAGTCTCAAGGGGCAGAGGCATGGTTCGAATCTTTTGATGTAGGTATGGATGCAGAAAGACACTAAGTTTGTGTGTGGACACAATTGATAATGGAAAAATCCCCTTCAACACAAGAACATAGTGGAAATGCTGGTCTTGTCTTGTTCCCATCGATAGCAGAGTGGTTACACGAAAAAAAAGAAAAACACTGTCCCCAATTAAGAAATACTTCTCGAAATTAATCAACCACTCTTTTTGTTTCTTCCTATCTTCGTAACTAAAAAATGTTTTGTCAAACGTTTGGATGACTATGAAAATATTGAAACATATGATGTAATAATAAAACGTTGTTGCATTGTAATCAACTGAATTCGTTGAGTATGTATAATATGGTAGGATATATCTTAAAATTTTAAAAGCTATTTGTTATGGTATTTTGTCTCTCTCTCTTTCACTCTATCTCTCTTTCTCTTTCTTAAATTCTCATCCTCATAGATAAAGTTAATCCAAGAGAAAAAATATATATTTTGTGTTGACATGGGAAACATGCAATAAAAATGCATGATCAATAGGTAAGGTCAAAAGCTGAATAAACAGTGAGTATGATACACGCAAGCTACCAGGCGTGATTTGCAAAGAAATAAATACAGAATTGAGAGATGGAAGGCTTTGTTGCTAAACCTTCGGGTTTAAGAAGGCAAGAGAATTAGTTGGTTAATACGGAGCTAATTATGAACTGATATCCTCGTGGCTTCATGATGCAAGCTTCGCCTTCTACAAGTTTATATTCGACATGATCCTTGCTCTTGTTATGCTTTTTACAGATAACATCAAAAACCGTGACATGCGATTTTCTGGGTCTTCTACTTACAACACAGACACCCATGTTTCTTTTTACATCGCAACGATGAGGATTGTTAGTATTATATGGGTTTTGGTGAGTCTCAGACCTCCAGGAAAAATAAACACCTGTAGGATTTTTGTGTAGCAGTGAGACATGCTAGCACCGAAAATTGAACTGTACATAACTTAGATTTTATTGAAAAGCAAGCACAAGCCGTCTTGGAAGCAGTTTGAAGACTGAAATGGCTAGGCAAGGACATTTATTATAATGTTAATATTTTAGTATATTGTTTTGAGAATTGCTTCTCGATAATGTATGGTATCTAATTTAATCCATTGTTAGATAAAACACATATTAGAAATTAAGGACGGAAAATATGAACAGCCAATGAATGCTACGTTTGACTAATCGTGAAGATGAGTATGACAGTACGTTCCATCGTTCCTATATAAACGTTTCAACGTTCTGGTAAACGATATCGATATTAATAAACTAATTAGAACTATGGAACGATGGAACGTACTGTCATCATTATTTTCACGATTAGTCAAACGAAGCATTCATTCGCTGTTCATATTTTCCGTCCTTAAATTCTAATATGTGTTTTATCTAACAATGGATTAAACTAAACACCAAACATTATCGAGAAGCAATTCTCAAAACATTATAATAAGTGTCCTTGCACGTCCATTTCAGTCTTCAAACTACTTCCAACACGGCTTCTGCATGCTTTTAAATAAAATTTAAAGTATGTGCAGTTCAATTTACGGTGCTAGCATGTCTCAATACTACACAAAATATCCTACAGGAGTTCATTTTTCCTGGAGGTCTGAGACTCACCAAAACCCATATAATACTAACAATCCTCATCGTTGCGATGTAAAAAGAAACATGAGTGTCTGTGTTGTAAGAAGAAGACCCAGAAAATCGCATATCACGCTTTTTGATGTTATCTGTAAAATTAATTCTCTTGCATTCTTAAACCCGAAGGTTTAGCAACAAAGCCTTCTAACTCTATATTTTGTATTTAATTCTGTGCAAATCACGCCAGGAAGCTAGCGTGTATCACCCTCACTGTTTATTCAGCTTTTGACCTTACCTATTGATCATGCATTTTTATTGCATGTTTCCCATGTCAACACAAAATATATATATTTTTCTCTTGGATTAATTTTAACTATGGAGATGAGAATTTAAGAGAGTGTAGAGAGAGAGAAAGAGAGAGAGAGAGAAAGAGAGAGAGAGAGAGAAAGAGAAAGAAAGAGAGATAGAAAGAGAAAGAGAGAGAGAGTATACCTTAACAAATAGCTTCTAAAATTTTAAGATATATCCTACCATATTCTACATACTCAGCGAATTCATTTGATTACAATGCAACAACGTTTTATTATTTCATCATATGTTTCAATATTTTCATAGTCATCCAAACGTTTGACAAAACATTTTTTAGTTACGAAGATAGGAAGAAACAAAAAGAGTGGTTGATTAATTTCGAGAAGTATTTCTTAATTGGGGACAGTGTTTTTCTTTCTTTTCTTTTCTTTCGTGTAACCACTCTGTTATCGATGGGAACAAGACAAGACCAGCCTTTCCACTATGTTATTGTGTTCAAGGGGATTTTTCCATTATCAATTGTGTCCACACACAAAACTTAGTGCCTTTCTGCATCCATACCTACATCAAAAGATTCGAACCATGCCTCTGCCCCTTGTGACTTATCTCATTATTTATACTTGTGCTTGTATTTGTTCTTTTCGGGATTAAGAAGTTAATTAGTTGTTTCCCACTGCACTATTTGAATTTTGAATAATCACATGTTAGTTATAAAAGCATCGTTATTATCCTGTCTGTTCATGCATCTGTGTGGTTTGAGGCTTCGTATCTGGCTGCAACATTTGTTTTATTCTTTTTCTTGTTATCTGATTTCTATATAGAATAGTAGAAACAACACATTTCCATTAACAGTATTTCATGTTATGCAAAATATTTAAGTTAAGCACCATCAGAGGAGTGATGCAACAACGTTGCCACTACGTCATCCAAAAAAGGCCAGGATCGGTATTGTTATATTTTATTGTTCATGTCATTTATTTTTTAATATGTACAGCTATAGGTGAACGCAGTAACTTAAGGCCTCATAGTCGTAAACCAACAAAAATACACCTCTGTTAACTGCCTTGTGTGTGGGAGGGGGGACAATTGTAGATGTTGGTGCAATTCACTGTGAAGTTTTTTTTTTCTAAGTGCCACACATCGATTTCATCATAATTACGATTATTCAACCTCATCATTGCCATTAGCCAAAATTACCACTTATTTTTTTACAAATTTTTGTACTGATATCCGTATGCCCTGGGTCTTTGCAGATTAACAGAAATAGTCTGAAGTTTGAAATCCTGACCCCTCCCAATACCGTTGCAAGCTTATTTGTGATTATTCTCCTCAAATATTCGAAGTGCCTTATTCTCGCTTATTCAAATACAAACAACTTCATATCACATTAGTGTTTTTAAATTGTATTATTGGGGCCATGCATACACTTTCTATCATTTTTGCCTGATATTAAAATAAGCGAAAACAAACTGCTATGCTTAATAAAAGAAACATCCATTCATTGCCAGATTGTACAACTGTATAGGTCGAGGTTCATAAGTCTCGTCCATCTCATTCCAAGAACTGTATATTTTGTTTACTGTTTATAGTGGCATCAAAGCACAGGTTATAACTCTTTATTACGTCTGTTAAGAAAAAATCGTCAGTCCATATGATAATTCTAGCTGCAACATTTTATGCTGTTTAATCTAACAGAATTCCAATCCCTGAGGGAAACAATAACTGAGCTTTTGCATTCCACATTAGCAAAACCTTTATATTTATAACCTCAATTTACTAATCGAGAAATTCCCCTTAGACAACCAATCAGCACATTCACATGACCTCCTATAGAGAAAGGGTGTGGGGGCATGACATTCCTGAGCCAGTATTATTGATGTGACATTCTTAACAGGTTAATGCCCACACATAGTTGAAAGTGCATCAATCCTTACGCACACACTTAAGAATATTTGGAATGCAAATAATTCTTGTAAGAAAACAAGTAATCGGGAAATTCCCCTCAGCCAACCAATCAGTACAGTCATATTACCCTCTCTCTCTCTCTTTTTTATGGAGAATGGAGAAGAACATAACATTCCCAAGACAGTATTATTGATGTAACATTTAATGTTTACACACACATACATAAGCGCATCAATCAACACACACACAGGAATATTTGGAATTAAAAGAGTTTTCAGGAAATTCCTCTTAGCCAAGGAAATAACAACAAGTTACAAGACCCTCTCTCTTTTCTTATAGAGAAAAGAGAAGGTCATGACATTCCCAAGTTTGTATTATTGATGTGACATTTTTAACAAGTCAACCTCATATCAATCTTTACACACACACGCACTCACACTCGGGGAATGTTTGGAATGCAAAACTATTTATTTGTCTGAGTACAAATATCTAGGTTACATGAGAATTCTTGTCAAGTTTCAATTTGGTTAAAGTTACAGGTTAAGAAAAAGGTTTTTTTTTTTAATTAGAAACTAAAACACTAAGAAAACTTATAACTAGTGACATTGAATTTTCCCGATGAACGCTTTTTCGCGAAATAACCGTGAAATATCATCACATTAAATATAAAACACGCAAAAACCGGCAATCGAGGTTGCGCGAGCAAACTGTCGATTTGTAACAAAACGTTTGCCTAAATGTTCCTACCACTAGCAGCTAAAGAACGTTTTTTCTTTGATCCCATCATAAAGACGTTGCAAATTGGGATTTCCCATGCACATAATCTCAGTTCGAAAACTTCGTTCCCTGTCAAGCTGCATTCATCTCTTCCGCCGAATGTCTACTCAACTTCCAGTTTCATTGAACTTGCTAGCTGTTGCAGCGATAAGATTAGTCCGTTCCCGCACATCAAGGGAAACAAGGGTGTCATTGGTGTTCACTCATGAATTAATTGTGTTTATCATCATGTGATTTTTAACATCTGTTTGTGTATGTGCAGTAGTGATTATTTAATTTGTTGGACAGCCAGGATATCCTTTAAATACATACAATGAATAAATCACTTGAGATATGAAATTTAGAAATGAAGTGATTTTGTGTTGATGTTTTCTTTTTGGTTGGACAGCCAAGTACTTGTGCATGTGTACAGTATATAAAAATGAGGTAGTTTATCAATTTATAGCTCTTTTGTATGTTGTTTCCTCTCATAATGAAAAGTGTGTGCATTTTTTTTCACCGCTGGTATATACCGCTGATCTAACATTTTATTTACCGCTCTCCTCATTTTTTATTTACCATAAATTTGTGTCCCTACTTATAACCTTACTTAGATTCATTTCAATCTTAACAGAACAAAGCTTCAATATTCACAGTCTCCGGTAAGTACGTCTATCTTTACACATACACTCAGGAATGTTTGAATTGCAAAGAATTCTTATCACAAAACTATTGATTTGTCTGAGTAAAAAAACTAGGTTACAAGAGAATTGTTACATGCAACGCAAGTTAGATTCCCAAAAAAATACGTCCTAAAATTGAACTTTGCGTTCAATTATTTTCTACAGTTAAAAGAAGTAATGGAATTCGCTTTATTTATTTGAAAAAAGTGAATTTTTTGAAAAATAGGGTTGTCATAAGAGGAAATTATTTGAAACTTAGAATTTTATACAATAAAAATTGTTTATGATTTTTCGTTAAACTTAATTTTGAGTTTTTTATAGTTAAAAAATAGACTAAAACCTTGATTTTTTAAAAACTACACTTAGAGAGCTCACTATGAAATTGTTAGATTTTTGGTAGGGGGGGCGGGTTACCAGACATGTACATCTTTTCAGACATGTACATTTTTTCAGACGTACATGATTTCAGAATATGTATATTTTGGAAGAATTAATTTTATATATACCGCCACTGGTAATAACATTTTATAAGTATCTACATTTTCAATTGTTATATACACTGCATTGTACTGAACAGCACTTGCTATTTTCTTTTTAAAAATGTGATAATTGTAAATGATTGCTTGAAATATAACAATTTTGGCTCAAATAGTAAATTTTGCCCCCTATGAGTAGAGCTTTTTATAAAAAGACATAATTATTTTTTACACCATAAAAATGAAATAAATGGATTTTTTGGATCTTTTCCACTTAGAAAATTAGCTGAAATCTGGGTAGAATAAATAAATAAAAAATAAATGCCCCGGAAGACTCCCTTATACTCTTTTGTTGGTCGCAAATCGTTCGCCTCCAAGTGATTCTTTGAGCGGTTTGAACAGGTGCAAAATCACATGGTGAGAAACGTGGTCTGTACGGTGGATGCGGAAGCGGTTCCCAGTGCATTTTCACCAGTTTCCGCCACGTAACACCTTCTGTATGTGGTCTGGCGTTGTCGTGAAGGAACAAGACCTGGCGGATGGGAGAGCCTCTTCGTTTGCGTCGATACTGCACCTTAATTTGATCCAGGAGGCCGCAGTAATAGGGTGCGTTGATGGTCCAACGTTCGTGTAAGAAATCCACCAGTAGGATCCATCTCCAGTCCCAAAATACCGTAGCCAACACCTTCCCCGCAGACAACCGAACATTGGTCTTCACGGGGTTTCCTTCGCCTTTCCTTCTCCACTCCATGCTACCACGCTTGGGTGCTGGGGTGTAATGATGCACCCATGTCTCGTCACAGGTAACGATGCGATGCAAAAACGCTTCCCCTTCCACGTCAAAACGAGTCTGAAGCTGGCGAGCAATGCGAACGTGGTCATCTTTTTGAGCAACATTCAGGAGCTTGGGAACCCACGGAGCTGTGATTTTGCGGAAGCTCAAGTGCTTTGTGATGATTGATTGGACACCTCCATAGCTAACACCACGTTCTGCAGCAATTTGCTTCACAGAGACTCCGTGATCCTGGTCGACAAGCTCACGAACACGAGCCATGTTGTCATTCGTCACACTGGTGCGAGGACGACGGGGGTGCACTTGACTTTGCAACACGTTCACGGCCTTGCTGGAATTCCTTACACCACACCTTCACTCTCGCCGACGAGAGAGTACCATTCCCAAACTGGGCGTGCAGTCTCAGAAAAATTTCGGACGGTTTGACGTTTTCCTGGCTGAGGAACTTGATGATTATGCGTTGCGCAACAGACACAGGCACACTCTGCTCACTCATCTTGAGAGCTGCTAAACGAAGCATGCGACACGCCGTATGTTCTGGTTCCTGACTCATGACAGTCCCACCAACCGGCCGCTCCTGCCCAATCACATCCTGCTACCCATTCCGACGCTTAGCCAATCAAGGCTCGTTCATATTTGATTCACTCTCGTACAACAAGATGAAAATATAACATAGATAAATAAGAATAAATATTAGGAGAAATTATCCCAATATATAGATGACGATGAATATAGTATATTGTATTGATGAATGACTAGCATATAATAAGACACATATTAAGAGCATATATATATATATATATATATATATATATATACATACATATACATATGTGTGTGTGTGTGTGTGTATGTGTGTATATATCTAACGCGAATACATTTGAATAAGGAACACCTATATACCACCACACATATTCAATATACCACTGAAAGAAAAGTTTAAAGAAGGTGTCTTGGTTTGACAAAGTTTCAGCACTAAAGAATGTTACTCAAGTTTATAAATCCAGTTAATTCCATGGCGTTAAAATACATTGCATCAAAATAATATGACACAAGGTAATGCAAGTTCATCGTGAAAGAAAATCCTCATCCAAAAGTTCATTCGTAATTATAGTGATCTTCTACGAATACATATGCTTCTTGTACAAGGTAAACAAAGAAGAGGAATACTCGACGAAATTTCCCAGTAAGAAGAGAAATGGTGCTTAGTCTCCTAAAACGAAACATCTCGTATATTTCATCCAATACAAGGCACATCGCCTATACAATCCAACGCAGAAGAACCAATTATATATTCCATCTTGTCTAATTAGGTAAATCTGCTTTACATAACAAATTTTGTACCTCAGTATAATTTCTCAAGGGAAATATGATCATGGCATATATTTCAATCACTACACTAAGGCCACGACACGACATATTTTATTTCATTTGCATCACAATCGGTGCAATAATGTATCGTTGTCTCTCCGTCAGAAGACACAGGAATCTACAAAACATACCTCAAGAACACCAGAGTCAATCGGTACTAATCAGATCAGAAGTAAACGTCAGGGGTCCAAAAGATGTATAGGTGAATATCGTGCAGAACGAAACAAAATTCATTTGATCTCGTGCAGTGGAAGAGTGACGATTTCCAGATTAGCGAAGGTGAAGTATAAAAGCAGGCAAAAACACAGAATCTGATAGCAGGGCACTTCCAATGAAGATGTCGATGTGCTCGATAAGTGTAGTAAGTCATCACGGTACAGTTCTCCCTGAAATGATAATATGAAAATAAATACAAATCAAAAATTACTAATATGATGAGAAAAGAAGGAAAAAAAGGATTATAGAAAAGAAGAAGAAAATACCACTTGATTAACGTATACACGTAAGATGCTACCAGGAGGTGATATTATACCTCTAATGCATAAGCTTATTATAATTAGGTTGTCTAAAATTATTATTCATACTCTGAATAAATCTAACCCCGGACCGTACAAGGGCCGTTAATTTGACACGGCAGTTAGCCTTAAATTGTAGATTTTGTAAAATTGTCTGAATCAAAACAGATTCCTCCCATATATTAGTTCATGCATTAGCACAGTCAACTGTAGCAGAACCAATTGAATACATCGTCTTTTATAATTTTTGAAGTCTAGAAACTTTAGAATTTATAAGAATCTTAAGGATATTAGAAGTGACTAATGTTTTACAAATTTGACTTTTTAATGCAAACCACGATGCATTCCCAGCCAAGCCCTCACTCTACAACATTTTGAGAATTTCCCCCGTCTTCCTGAAGACGTTCGTCAAAATTAGCGATTCAGGATACATATTTACGCTAACAATCAGCTGAATTGGTAAGATGAAGAAGAATAAATTATTACTCTCTTCTCCGTTACATAAAGTTAATGCATCGATATCAGCATCCAAATTGGTTAACATTACTTTATTTGACAATGAAGATTTAAATCCGGACTCCTTCGGGTTCTCACTGTCTGATTTATCAGCTGCTGTTTGTGTGGGTGGTGTGAAAAGGACTTTGGCCATTTTTACCATAATCTGGCCGCTTAGGACTAGTTGCTTGATCTAGTTGAAAAAAGCCCTTAAACTGAGAAGTGACGTTAGTAGTGAGTGACAAATAACAATCAATTTTAGAAGGCGGTCAATAGGAGCTGAAAGAAATCGAAAGAAAAGGATTGAACTCCACAATTTAATTTCTCTACCATCTTTTTGTGTCGAATACTATTGTACTTATGCAGTACTTCAATTCTCTAAACAATTTGCTACCAAATTTTCAAAGATTTTTAAATAAATATTTGAAGCGAGTAAATTTAATAAGGTGCAACATTAAGTATTAATCGCCCAGCCTAATATTATACCCTGATTCTCGTGGATCGACTGGGTTTCCTCGCAGGAGGCAAATAACTCAAAATGCACGAGTGAACACATCTGGGTTTACGGAACCTTGTTGAGATATGGGGTAATCGTCTAGTTCGCCCCTCCCAACAAAATTACATACGCCCAATAGCAACCCAGATATAACGCTCTCATTCGCACAAGATATCGTAGATAGATGGCTTATGTATAGGAAAAAAAGGTTGCTTCATTGAAAGATGTACTCAATATTAACAGATTTCTATTCATAAATACTTTTTATGTGGAATAAATTCAATGGTTCGAACAGTACAATAAACTTCGAATTCTCAAAAACTCAGGTTATAACAAATCGAGGAATACGATTTATGTAGTCAAAAAATCACATGTTCACAATAACTGGTCCTCGAATATAACTTTAATTCTCCCGTTCCCTTATTTTTGTAGTGTTCTTATTATTTGTTTTGTGTAGCTGCAAATAATAAATAGAAATGCATACTCTCCAAATTTACTACCTACACATTCACACACTCAGTCATGTACTCAATTCTTTATTTAAGAAACAAAAACCTAGTTATTTAAAGATACTATATTTACACTGTTGGAAAATATCGCATCAACCATACTAACACTGCCAAACGTATTGTCTAAAGAAGTCTTACTTACTTTACTTATTCGATCCTCTTCTACCGTCAGGTGTAGAGGTTTTGAAAAGAGCTCTCCATCCTTCTCGGTCCCTGGCTAACATTTTTGCCCTGTTGGTATCCAATCCCCTTCTCCTCAAAACTTCTTCCATCCAGCCGTCCCCGGTCTGCCTTGGTCTTCCCTTTGGTCTCTTTCCATCTACTTTAGCTTGCCATATCTTTTTAGGTATCCTTTCTTCACTCATTCTGTGAACATGACCAAACCACCTCAACTGTGACGCTTCTATTTGTTGTTGTAAAGGTTGGGTCTTAAGGCTCATTCGAATTGTCTGATTCCTTACTCTATCGCGTTTTGTTTTTCCTTCTATTCTTCTTAGGTATCTCATTTCAGTTGCTTGAAGTTTGCTAGAATAATTAGTTGTTAGTGGCCATGATTCACACCCGTGAATTAGTGTAGGTGCATACGTTGTTTTGTAAACTGTCAACTTTGTTTTCTTCGTAATTTCCTTTTTATTTATGAAGTTTCTATTTAGAGCATGATATAATCTTCCTGCTGCAGCAATTCTATTATTTACTTCTTCATCTATTTTCCCACTGCTGCTTATTATAGACCCTAAATACTTGAACTTTGTTACTTGTTCCAAGCTCTCACCTCCTATCTTAATGGTATGAGTTCTATATTCTCTACTTATTATCATTGTTTTTGTTTTACTGGTGTTAATTCTCATATTTACTTTTTGTAGTTCTCTGTTCCATATATCTAAATTATATTGTAAGTCCTTTTCAGTTTTAGCAAATAAAACGAGATCGTCTGCAAAAGCTAGTTCTGATATTTGTACAGGTCTCATGAGCCAATTCCCAACAGTAAATGTTTAATTTTTCTTTTGCAAGTTTTTGTAATTTCATCAATTAAAATTATGAACAGAAGTGGACTTAAAATGCAGCCTTGTCTTACTCTAGTTGATGTATAAAATTCATCGGAATTTATGTTACTTGTACGGATGTAGTTACAACAGTTATTGTAAAAGCTCTGTATACTAGCGATCAGGTTATCATTCACTTTTCTTCTTTGCAGCACTTCCCATAATTTAATCCAAGGTACCCTGTCAAATGCCTTTTCCAAATCTATGAAACACATATGAATTTCTTTATTATCTTCTATCACTTTTCCTGATATTTGTCTTAGTGTAAAAATTAAGTCCTGGCAGCTTCGATTTGGTCTAAATCCACTTTGGCTTTCTTCTAGTTGGTGTTCAATTTCTTGCCTGAGTCTGTATTCCAATATTCTTGCATAGATTTTACCTGGGACACTCAACAATGAAATTCCTCTGTGATTTGAACATAATCGGTTGTCTCCTTTTTTAATATTGGTGTGATCACTGCAATTCTCCAGTCTTTTGGTGTCTTTTTGTATTTCCAAGCAAGGTTAATAGTATGGAGTAATAATTTCTTTCCTGTACTTCCCATATATTTAACCATTTCTGGTGTAATCCTGTCATGACCTGCAGCTTTACCGATTTTTACCTTTTTATGGCATTATTAAGTTCTTCTTCCTTAATTGTGTCATCTTCTTCCAATATAACTTCTAGAGTTGTTTCATCAGCTTTTTCCTCCATATTTGTACCTTCTAACCATTCCATAAAATATTCTTTCCACCGATTCATAACTTCTGTTTCTTCTGTTAACATTTTCCCATTTTTATCTTTGAAGAATTTCAGTGGACATTCTTTATCTTTCCTCATATTTTTGAACACTTTATAAAACAGTTTCTTGTTTTCTTTATAATTATTTTACATAAATTTACCAAATTCTTCCCATGCTTCTTTCTTTGCAAGAATGACCATTTCTTTAGTACGTTGTCTTTCCAATTTGTATTTTTGGTAGTCTTCTTTGTCTTTTGTTGTTAAATATTTACGCCATGCTTGTTTCTTTTGTTTCACTTGTTCTCTTACTTCCTCTGTCCACCATGGGGTTCTCTTCTTCTTTATTCCTATTCTGTATGTGCCACATACTTCCCTTGTTGCATCCAGCACTATTTTCTTGAAATTCATCCAACTTTCTTCCAAATCTATTGTATCCCTTCCCGTCCCTAGCTTTTTTATTTTATCCTTGATTTTCTCTTTATAGATATCCTGATCCTTCAACTTATAACTTTTAAGAGAGTCTGACACATGCTTTTTCTTTGTCTTAAGATTATTTTCTTTAACTTGTGTTACTAATTTCATTATAAGAAGATAGTGGTCACTGCCAATTTCCGGGCCTCTCCAAACTCTTGCATCTCTTACATATTTCATTTGGTCTCTGTTTATGATTATGTAGTCGATTATTGATTTTTCGTTCTTAGAGGGTTCAGCTCTTGTATATAGGTGTATCTTTTTATGGTCGAATTTTGTATTTGTAATTATAAGATCATTTGCAATACAAAGATTTATCAGTCTTTTTCCATTGTCTGAACAGTGTTCTTCGCCGTATTTGCCAATAACCATCTCAGCCTTTTCTGGATTTTTGCCTACTCTTGCATTAAGATCTCCCAGAATGATGATATTTCCTATTGTGATATCATCTATGGTACTCTGGAGTTCTTCATAAAAAGTCTCTCTTTTCTCAACTGTTTCATCTTCGTTAGGTCCATACACTATTATTAAATTCCTTTCATGGTTATCATCGCTGATGGATACTATCATAATTCTTTCGTTAATAGCTGTCCAGTTGGTTATGTTTTTAATATTATCCTTATGAATGATACAACCTACTCCTGCTCTTGCCCTCTCAGATCTTGGTACTCCACTATATATTAGCATATATCCATCCTCTAATGTTATACATCCCTGTCCTTTCTTCTTAGTTTCAGTTACTGCCAAGTATTTCACTCTTGTCTTTTTCATTTCAGAGAAAATTTCTACCTATTTTCCATTTAAACTCCTTACATTCCAAGTTCCATATATCATTGTCCTTTTCTTTCGCCAGTTCGTCGTCAAATGTTTCCGTCCGGGGATAGCTCTTTGATTACTTTTAACGAGATAAATTTTTCCAGGGTGGGGTTGTTGGCCCAACGCCCAACCCCCAACCTGGTGGACCAGGATTTTCTTTCAGGGTTTACTCCCTTAGCCTTTGGGTCAACACACTTTCCTCAAGGCAGAAGACTTTTGGTTCTTCCGCCTCCTTCGCCGTTGAGATGTTTATGCATCTTCATCCGTCGTCAGAGCCGTTGACCGATTGGTTGCTTCTTTGTCTGGTTCCTCCCCTCTAGTCTGTCTGGCATGGGTGACCCTACCGGTAGCTGTGCTACCGCCAGTATAGCCTAGAGGATCTTTAGAGCAAGGCAAATAACTCAAAATGCACGAGTGAATACATCTGGGTTTACGGAACCTTGTTGAGAAATGGGGTAATCGTCTAGTTCGCCCCTCCCAACAAAATTACATACGCCCAATAGCAACCCAGAAATATCGCTCTCATTCGCACAAGATATCGTAGATAGATGGCTTATGTATAGGAAAAAAAGGTTGCTTCATTGAAAGATGTACTCAATATTAACAGATTTCTATTCATAAATACTTTTTATGTGGAATAAATTCAATGGTTCGAACAGTACAATAAACTTCGAATTCTCAAAAACTCAGGTTATAACAAATCGAGGAATACGTTTTATGTAGTCAAAAAATCACATGTTCACAATAACTGGTCCTCGAATATAACTTTAATTCTTCCGTTCCCTTATTTTTGTAGTGTTCTTATTATTTGTTTTGTGTAGCTGCCAATAATAAATAGAAATGCATACTCCCCAAATTTATAACCTACACATTCACACACTCAGTCATGTACTCAATTCTTTATTTAAGAAACAAAAACCTAGTTATTTAAAGATACTATATTTACACTGTTGGAAAATATCCCATCAATCATACTAACACTGCCAAACGTATCGTCTAAAGAAGTCACTAATAGATTTTATAGAATGTGTTACATGTTATTAAGCCAGGTCTGAGAGAGAGAGAGAGAGAGAGAGAGAGAGAGAGAGAGAGAGAAAATAAATCAATCGTCACTGATTCATTTTAGTTTTTTGAGCAAAGAGGTTAATTAATATTACTCGTGAATTTATAACAGATTTTTAGATTGTTAACAACAAGTATCACATTTTTTTGTGATTTACAGAAAAAGCTTGATTATACATAAACCTGTATTAACCCCTTTCCTTTGCCGTTGCGTAATTTGGCAGAATCCGGATGGAGTTGGAAGACAGAGAGCTCAAACTTATTACGTCAGCTAAAAAGCCATGCCTTTTAATCAACAAAGGGGAGATAAAAGGTAAGGCTGTTATTCCACGAACTAGTTGAAAAAGCTGAACTCTCTCCGCTCAGGCTGGTGTTTATACCTGGTCTGTACCTGGTCTGTATTATTCACTCTGTTCCCAGAGCTATCCGATCAGGAAGAATATTTACTCGTACACAAGCGCCCTCTGTCGAGAATGCTTGGCAACTTGACAATGTTAAGTAATAATTAGTGACGTATTTTGGCGAGTCGGATACTTCACTCCCATACATCAAGAGCAGAGTGAAGCTGTGTATGGATGATATTTATGTACATATATCAACCGTCACATCTTATGAAGATGTATTATCGGAATCGACTCGTGAGAGCTGCAATTAGGGCTGCTGAAATGAAGACGGAAACCTCACGTTGTAGTGTGTTTGATGCAATAAAAGATTTCGCCACATCCTGGGAATCTGAGTCATCACAACACATACAGAAATATTTTATCAGATCCTGGATACATAGCGAGGCTAACCACTTCACCTGATGAATGAGATATTCTTCAAGACGTTTTGAACCCTGGATTTACTTTTAAGGAATTTGTTAGTACAGATGACGATGTTGCCTTGTGTTCTCCAGTGGAAACTGATGCACAAGCAGTTATGTCTGATGTGCAAGAAATGTCATCAGAAGAATGTGAGGAGGACAAGATCATTCCGCCCACCCGCCAGGAAGTGTTATTAGCCTTAGACGCTTTAGAACGCTTTGCTGCAACATCCGAATTGACCGCTAGTTTTACGGAAGCCATGTGTAAATTTGGCCGTTAAGTTAACAGGCATTTGCGTTCCCGTCTGCGACAGCGCAATATACAAGAACTTTTGACCAGAAAATGATCTGTGAATACTTTTTAAAAGTTAATTACCGTACTACTGTAGTAGTGTTTTCTATGTTGACTACGTATACGTGATGTAAATGGAAAATTTGTGAATGAACCGTATTGCAACAATAAGATTTGAGTCCCCGATCAGCACACTTTTCTTAATATAAACTCTCCATTTTTCGGCCCCTTAGGATTCGTGATAACGAGGGTTTAATGTAGCCAATCTGAGCTTAAAACAGAGTTGCTGTAAACAAAATGGCGGATAGAATGACTATTGGCGTACCTTAGAGGAGAATTAATGATTTAAATGGATTTTGAAAGGTTAAACTAAAAAAATTCTACCGGAAATATATCCTGAGTGCCAGTTTTAGCTGTAGACTCAGTTATGATTAATCAATATCAGCATAAATAATATTGAGACAATTTATATGGCGACCAGCGTGTTCAGTGGTGTACTGTGAATATAATTTAAGAGATATGTATTTCGAAATGGTTGACATTCAAATAATAGATAAACATGTATTCAATTCTAGTTGACAATGCAATGTAATTTATCACCAAAATTTCGATCCTTATATTAGCATATTGGCAATGCTTCTTATTGCAATCTAAACTCTCCCGATCATCCCATCAGAGCATAAAATGGAGTTGAAAAATCCCAGTAGCATACTCACAGAGGGAAGTTACAGGATATGTGCATCGAAATAAGAAAACTTAAGATAATAACGACGAAAAAGTGGTCCATTCTATTTATCGCTTGGATTTGTGGTCTCCCAGTAGCTAATTGATAAATTCAGTGATTTTATAACCAAAAGGTTGTCGATGGATGAAAGAAATTTTAGTGGTTTGAATTCAAAATTAACTTGTAGGTCTGATCCCGGTGAGATTATATGAGCATAATAAAATTGACACAAAGATGTGAAAAAAGATAACCTGAGAGATGTGTGAAGGTTATTGTGAATTGAAATTTAATGGGTTAAAAGGCCAAGTGTTCGATTTCAGGTGGATGCAAACTGCAGATTAAACTCAGTTCCAACTTTAACTGTAGATATGATTATGATTAGCCAATATAAAAATAAAATGAAGAAGAAAGAAGAAAGATTGCGACCAGCATGTTCAGGGGCGTACCTTCAAAAGGAAATTCTGGAGCATGTGTTTTGAAATGGTTGAAGTTCAAAATAAAACATGCTCTGTGTTTTGCATTTTTAAAATCAATATTTACGGAATATAAAATATTTGTAGAGACTATTTGTGTCATGTAACTTTTATGAAACTAAAGTAAAAATAAATACTAATGAAAAGAGGTATCTTTCAAAACATGCAAATCATTTTAAATATGATTTTTTTCTCAAAGCGAAAAAAATATTTGTTGTTTGTTCCCGCTAAAACAAAAGTTCTATTCTGATGTTTTGTGTCCGCAAGAAAAATTACAAAAAATAGTTTCTTAAAAAGTATTAAAAAATTCTGAAAGATATTACAAAGATTGTTGAACACGTTCTAGCTTATGGTTTATTTAATTAAAAAATTTCGAACAACGAAATTACTTCTCTGTTTTTAGCGATTATGGAGAAAGTTTGTTTTTATTGCTTGCATGATGATAGTATTATATGTTGCTGACGTTGGCTCTGATTTGATAAAATGAAATACAGAACCGAGTTGCGACTTTTGTTACAATGCATTTATTTATGTTGTTTCAAAGTGAAAAGTTGTGATTGTTGAAACATTGTCTGTCAAATTACATATCTATCTAAGGACAATTTTTCTAAGTCGAAGATTTATTCAGAGCAGCAATTTGTTCTCTGATGTTTCTTAGCCTTAAGAAAATAATGAATTTTTTTTATTAGTTAAAAGAAATTGAAACAGACGTAAGTAAAATAAAATTTTGTTTCAAAATGAATAGTTATGAAAGTTGAAATATTGTTTGTAAAATTAGATTTCTATCCCATGACAATTTTTTAAAGTCGATGTTATATTTCCAAAGTTGCAACTTGCTCTCTGATGTTTGTTAGTTCAAAGAACAAGGTGTAAAGTTATATCTAAAAGTTAAAATCTTTCTGAAAGTTATCGGAGAGTGGTAGAAACTTCTAATTTAGTAAGAAAATTTCGATGGAAAAATGTGTCTCCATATTTTGTTGAAACGTTTTTACGGTACTATTTTTGTCAGAGTAGAAAGTTTTTGAATCCGATTTTTTTTTTCAAAACCGATGTTGTAATTTTTGAAGATAGACTTTTATTTTCTCCCTCCCAACAGAAATAAGATATTGAAACGTTTTGGTTATGTAATTGTAAAACCAATATTTACCAATGTTTGTCAAAATAGATTTCTATCTTAAGACATTTTATTCAAAATCGAGGTTTTATTCAGAGCTGCAACATGTTTTTTATGTTTGCTAGTCGCAAAAGATAGTAAAAGTTCTCTTTAAAAGGTAAATAATTTAGAAACAGAAAAAGTGGAAGAAAATTTTTGATTCAAAGTGAAATGTTATAAAAGTTTAAACATTGTTTGTTGAAGTAGATTATTATCCAAAGAAAATTTTTCAAAGTCGAAATTACTTTTCCAGAGTTGCAAGTTGTTTTCTGATGCTTGTTAGTTCCACGAACAACATGTAAAATTATTTGAAAAAGTTAAAAACTTTCTGAATGGTATCGGGAAGTAATAGAAAGTTCAAGCTTAATAAAAATATCGTTGGAATATTTCTAGTATATGTTGTTGAAAGTGAAAAGTTATGTCGGTATTTTTTTGTCAGAATAGAAAATTTTAGAATCCGAAAATGTTTTTTTCAAAATCAACGTTCTCATTTCGAAACTTAGAATTTATTTCCCTTCCAATAGAAGTAAGATATTGAAAAGTTTTCGTTATTTAATTGTGAAACCAATATTTATTGAATTGGGAAATATTTTTAATCGAATTTTTTATGTAACCTTCATGGGACTAAACGTGAAAATTTTTGTTAATGTCAAATGTTTCTGAAAGTGAAAACAAATTTCTTTCAATGCATGCAAATTATTTCGAATGTGGAAATGCTTTTGAGAGCGGATTGATATCTGGTGTGTATTTTTGCACACAGAAGTTGCCTTTTGATGCTTGTTAGTCCCGAAAAAGCAAAAAACAGAAAAGTTATCTTTAAAATTTTTAAAAATGTCCTGGATGACTTTCATAGCAGAAGATTGTTTTTTAGATTATCTTAATTTAAGTAAAGAAACTCTTAGAAGAATACATTCGACTCGAATGTTTGCTTTCCAATTGATAAGCTTTGACGGTATTAATTTTGTCAGAGTAAATGTGTTAAGAAGATGAAATTGTTTTCAGTTATTGTACTTGTGATTTCCAAAGTTAGAGTTATATTTCTTTCTCCCAAGATAAGTTCAATATTGAAAAACACAAGAAATATGTCATGCATTTTAAAAATCAATATTTACTGAATGGAAAATGTTAGTAGAGACCAAATGTATTTAGGTACTTTTGTGAAACCAATGTTAATGGGATTTTCGTTTTACAAATCCGAGATCATATGTTGTTGTCAAATCTTTCTGGATGTGGAAATTAGTTTTTATCAAAGCATACACATTATTTTGGAAGTTGAAACATTTCTCAAAAGCCAAGAAATATTTGTTCTGTTGGTCTGTGTTTCTGCAAAAAAGTTTATGAGTAAAATTTGAAAAGTATTAAAATTTATATAAATATTTTGAAATACAAATTTGTTGAAAAAAATTCTCAAACTGAAATTTTAATGTGTTCAGATTATAATGATTTCCGAAGTGCAAATTGTTTCTCGCTCACCCCCACATCTCAATAAAATATAAAAAAATAGAGTTTGGGGGTGGGGGTGATCGAGAAATAATTTGCATTTCGGAAATCATTATAATCTGAGCACATTAAAATTTAAATTTCAGAAATGTTTCAAATAAGTTTGTCTTGAAAAATATTTAACTTTTTAAACTTTTCAACTTTTATTCATAAACTCCTTTTGTGCAGAAACACAGAAAAAGTAGCTCATTGTAATAACAATTATGCAAAAATGTGAATCATCGGGACTCGAACTAAACCTACAATTGTAACAATAACAACTACACCATTTAATGGCATATTGAAACTCTGAGACCTCTATATTACAAGGTAGCAATATGTGCATAAATACTAATCGGGACTGATAACACACTTCTTTTCTATTTAAAAAGATAATCATTATTACGCATTTTGACAACATTGAAAGTTGAACCCAGGACATCTTGATTACACTATTAAGTTTTAAAATTTATTTCCAATTTAGTACATTTTTTCTTTGTGCACAAAAGCTAATCCGGGTTATTACACACATATAATTAAATATGTAATTTTTCCAAAATTTGGAACCGAACCCAGAACCACTTGATTGAAACAACAGCTTTATTCATTTTATACTTAAACTATTATCTATATAGCGGGCAAAACACAACTTAAGTTTAGCTTTACCCAATTTACATTTCAAACATTAAATATTTCGCGGGTAATAAAATCATCTGCGCCGCCGCCGCAACCGCCGCAACCACCGCAACCGCCGCCGCCGCTTGTATCCTTGCATATTTCACATTCAATGCTCGTGCATATCCTCTACACACACTCACGTGTTACGTTAGCATACGCCAAGACACAACATCAAAGGTCCATTACCTCCTTCACCTTCCACTTCACCTTGGGGCTCTTCGACGAAATTCTTCAAGGGCAACAGGTAAGTTAAAATTTTCCATTGATACTTACGCTCATCACCGGATGTCTTCAAGGGATCAACAGGTAAGTCAAAATTTTTCAATGAAACTTACGCTCATGACCAGATGTCTTCAAGGTCAACGGAGTTCAATTACACCGGATGTCGTCTAGACTCGCTGGTATGCAGATGTAACATCATACCTGTTGTATCAGATTTTCTGCTGTGTCATGTATTAATACGCACGCCCTCCTACTTCTACTGCAACGGGCGAATTGAGTGTTGATATTTGAATGTCTTCAGAAAATGTCATCATTATTCTCCAATGTATATTTTCGTTCGTCGACTTCACCAACATCTGTCGTAAGCCTCATTTTCGACTCTTGAAATTGAATGACAGTTGAAACACAATGGAGATTATTTAGAATAAACATTTATGAATTTCAGTTCTCATTTATTGGAAATTATTTGCTTGGTCAGTTTGTAAGTACTGAAAATATTTTTTACAACAATTGTTGGCCCTCGTGGAGGGGTGGTTAGCACATCGCGGTACGATGACGGGGCTCCCGAGTTTGAATCCTGGCCAGGGCATGGATGTTTTTGAATGTCCATTAATATATTTCTTGATATCATCAGGCATCCCTTCTTTGCAAATTAGCCAATATTGGCACAAGAATAGAAGTAAAATAAAGCAAGTCAATGAATCAATCAATAAAGATTTGAAGTTTCATCATGCTATTGTATTTTGTTAAGGTAAGACTGGAAAGTTACGCTAGTGGTAACCCTTACTCTCGCCCCTGGAAGTTATGTCAAAGCGGTCGTTTGCTGTGTTGTTGTGCATAAACACAGGCAAGATCTTAAACGCTTGTAGCGTCGAAAGCGCTTTTGAAGTTAAGTTTGTGAGGAAAAGTTACTTGATTTTATGATATCTAGCAGCACCGAAGCTTTGATGAAGTTGTTTTGCGACACCGTGTATATACCGGGTGGGGCACGTAAAAGTACCACATAAAGTATTAAGTGAACAACAATAAATTTTGAAAAACTGCTTTCGCAGATTAATAGGTATGATAGGGGCTCATGTAATTAGTGGACACCACTACGTAAAGAAATACAGCTTTCAACACAAACTATTTTTTTATGGAAACCCCATTTTATTCAGCTCAGTTGAAAGTACAGAAAAAATCATTAAGAATGGCGTTTGTTACATTGTAATACGTCAAGGAGTTCTCAAGTAATTTTAACCTGAAGTTGAGCCTGAAGAGCTGATGCCTGTCGGCGCAGAGCCGAGCGCAAATCCCGTGCGCATACAGCCATTACGCATGTGCTGCATTTTTCCTACACTTGCCACAGATAAGTGTCATCCGGCATTATCAGTGTATGAAAATACAATTTTGTCAACAACAGTTCTGACGTATGCACGCTGTCACAAACATCTTGTTAATTAGTGCCGTTTTTAACGCACTTGCTTTAGTTGATAAAATTTGATAAATCAATGTAATGGAAAAAATGTATAAGCTGCGAAGTTTTAAAAATGAAAACGTAAAGATTTGTCATGACCAAACGACAAGAGTTGATTGTTGCAATGTATTAAACATTTTGACGTAAATAAATGAACGCCAATTAAAATTTAGAAATATGTTGATGTACTAACATTTATGTATGTAACTGATGGCGGAATATTTAAAATGTATGCATTTTAATTAACAGTTATTTGTCAACTCAAAAAGATGTATCAGAGATTTGTTTTAGATAATTTGTCAGAGCTTATGTATGCACCAACTACACATTTTATTGTAACCCGCAGTTGTTGGAACGTAACAACTTTCTTAAGCACAACGACTAGTATGCAGAAGAGTAACATATGTGTTACGATACAAGAATGGCGTAAAAAAGGGGATATGTATGTTACGACACACGAATCAACTTGTGGTAATGTTTGTGTCAAACGCAGCAGATGCGTGCAAGCTGTATGTGCACGGGATTTGCGTTCGGATCTGTAGACATTATGAGCTCAACTTAAGGTTACAATTACTAGAGAACCACTTGACGTATTACAATGTAACAATCGCCGTTCTTAATGATTTTTCCGTACTTCTAAATGAGCTGAAAATGAAATGAGGTTTCAATAAAGAAAACAAGTTTGTGTTGAAAATCATACTGGTTTACGTAGTTGAACGTATTGCGTCCACTACTTTTATCAGCTTCTATCATGATTATATATTTTGGAAAGCGGATTTTCAATATTTATTGTTGTTCTCGAAATATTTACATTGGTACTTCTAAGTACACCACCCTGTATGTATACACTAGTGTTGATAGTAAAAAGAAAATAAAGCCTACACATTCCAGGCACCGTAAACCTCGTGTAGAGCAGGGATTAATGCCTGAACGGGGGAGGGACTATGTTGAGAAGTTGTGTTTGTAATATAATTCCATGTGAGTATTTATTTAGATATATTAGTCTAATACTTACCGGAATTTGTAGGCTTCGTATCATGTTTCTCCGATCATCCTTCTTATATACATATACATATACGATTATCGTCTATATAGTTTGCACATAACATGTAGCAATACAATTTTAAAGTTATTTCTATTAAGTTTAATTTCCTCAATTGAAATGTGTTAACTTTCTTAAATGTGATTATTACGTAAGCTAGAGGGGTATTATCCTTCACAATTTTAATTACACGAATCCATGTGAATCATGTTTTTTTTCTGCGTAATAGATTCTCCAAGAACAAAGATGTTAACTCACAGCTACACCTTCATTAAGTTTCTTTTCTAGTGTAAAGGATAAGTGTACAACACGTATTACTTTGTACTGTTTTGGGGAGACACGTGTTCTTGTAATTGGAAAAGTATAATATATTTTTTTCAAAAATTGAACGCAACAGGTATGTTACCCAGTTATTGGGTTAATTACAAAATATATAAGATAGCATTATTAATAAATTACAAAATTCAATGTAATATAATACATAGAAATAAAACACATTTGACAAGCATACAGGAGGTTCTATCGTAATTTACGTAGTTGTAATATTTTGCATTTCAATATTAGGGTTGGGCAAAATAGATCTACACTCTTTTCACTTTTATTGATATCATTTCATATTTTTACATGTTCCACATTGTGGATATTGCCAGTGATTTGGATCTACTTCTTTGGAGGCTAATGAGTTGCTTTCGTGGTCGTAACTTGGTTGAGGAGCCATATAAATCGAGCTGTGAAAGGGAGAAAGGAGTTTTTCAATGTAATCATTTAGGATTTTGAGTAGCAAAATTAGCTGGTGCATGATGCGTTAGGTTTGGAGCATCTTGGTAAATTATATGATTTGTATTATGTGCCGTTTGAATAAGGTATCTTGGAGGAATCGTTCTCAGATATGTAGGGAAAACGTCTCGATATAGTATATTATTTTAAAAGGGGTATTAATAATAACCATTATCTAAAAAAATATACATTTATCAATCAAAACGTTATTATGTGGTCAATGCATATATTATCTTACTGAAACAATATATTCTAATGCAACGATTTGTGACTAGGAAATTCTTAGAAATGCATACCCATGACAGGTCAATATTTTAATATTCTCATTTTTTACTGTTATTCCAACTGTTGAATAATCAACGGTCAAAAAATTGTTGATGCGTGTGATGATGACACCACCAAATATATCTTTTACACACTATTTTTCAAACACAATCTGTTTCTGTCACAATGTGTGTGTATATACAGAGTGTAACATAAAAAATAGCGCAAATTCACGCAGGTGAAAGTACAGTGTAATAGAAGCAAAAACGTCTGAGTAAACATTGGTCCGCAAACAAGCCGTTTTCGAGATAATTGCGAATGTGTGGTTATAAGCTGCAATGACTTCTTTGTTTGTAAACGTCGTCCTAGTTTGTAAAATGCTAATAATACGGTGAGAAAAGTCATATAAGATCTTATTGCTAGACTGTGTACTGATTACATCCATTCCTGTTTGATTCCAACGCCACCTCTCGGAAATGTTCTGTTTTGTAAACAAAGCGCAAACCTCGAAACGCGCAAGGAGTAAAGCACTCGATGTTTACAAAATGCAATCAGTGACGGTTTCAAATCACACATTCGCTGAAGGAGCTGAAATGAAAGAAGGGTAGATTAGCGATACTTATTAATCTTGAAGTGAAGTTCCTTGTGCATCTTCTAAGTGCCTGAAGACAGCCTGGAATTGGCTGGGTGGATAGCCATCTCGGGTCGGAGACTCGACAGCGCCTCCGGCGGTAATTCAGATCTGTTGGTCGACTACCACACCGCTAGTCTTGTGACTAGGGCTTATATACTTCGGGTGTGGCCGAAGCTTCCTTAGGCAGGGTTATTTCTGTTGCCTCGTGTCATTATTAGGAGGTGTAGAAGGTCCGGGAGGCATGGAAAGAGACCTCACGGTCTTTGCATTGCTTCATCGGTCGTTCGCATGTGGTGTCTTCACATGTGGGGCTCTCCGCACCTGGAGTAACAGATCGCATCTGGTTCCTAGAAACCTTCTCAGTTACCACAGCTTTCTTGCTGTTGCTGACCTTACTTCACCAAAAGGACCGAAGACATGCAAAGTAAGATCGACAGCGCTTTGAGTGTGTCCTTTTGTGAACCGCACCCAATTCCAAATTTACAGAAAGTCATGAACGCACAAAAATTTACCCGTTACAATATGATACATATATTTTTCTAATTACAGCGCAGGATTTCTTGATAGACACTGGTGCAACTTTACTTTTGAAGCAGCAAGGCACAAGATTCATCGAAGTGTAAAACGAAACGCTTTGAATTATTTTAGTAAGTAATTCTATATTTTCCTCTTATGTCATTTACTTCTGAAATCCAATTATAGCTCCACAGGTTCGTTTCATGATGTACGATTAAGTTAAATTTAGATTATTTTTAAAAGTGTTGTACATTCCCTCCTAATGAACATACTGAAATCATATAAAATAGAATGCATATCTACTACATCTATATTCGAAGACATCCATCATGGTTTTATATACTTTTCAGAAATAAATATGAAAGTTTCATAGTAACACACAAGATGTAACACCATTAAGTCTTGTTTCCATGATTATGAAAAACTAAATTTGCTGACCAAGGCAGTAATTTATTTTATTATTAACATAAACTAAACGTATACTACAAGTACAAAAGTATCAAGATACAAAAACAGGGCATTACATATACACAAACATTACTCCCTCCAGACTATTAGAAAGTTGCTTGGAACTTTCCAGCAGGTGCCATTCACTTGCCAACTGTACTTTCACCTAAAAAGCTAAAAATAATTACTTCCATATATAATGTGGGTGGACTTTATATCTCACGCTCTTTTTCCTTCATTTTTCCTCCCTTCTCATCTCTTCTTTCTCTCTTGTCCTTTCCACTCTTTCTAACACCTTCTTCCATTCTTTGTTTAACTTCAGTCCCCCATTCCAGTTCATTGTGCCTTCTTCACCTTTCTTCTCTATTTCCTTGGCTTCCTTCCATTTTCTCACTAGCAATCCCTTCTCCCTTCCTATCTGCTTAGCCTCATCCCACTCTATGTCATGTACTGTTTCTCTCGTGTGTTTAAATATTGCATTTCTCTCTCTCTCTTGAGTCGTACATCATCCCCATGTTGTTTCAACATGTCTTTCAACCTCTTTTTCGTTTCTCTTATGTACATACTCTGACATTCTTTACATTTCACTTCGTAGAAAATCCCTTCCTCTTCCCCTTCTGTTTTCCTTTTCCTTTCTTGCATTCTTCGCTATTCCTAAGATGCTACTCCTTCCCTTCCTGTAAGTTTTAGTTCCCGCTTACCTAAGCACTTTGCGTATTTTTCTGTGGTCTTCCCCTATTCTCCATATTCCAAACCTTGTCTCTTTTTCTTTGTCTTCCTCTTTCTCTTTCTCTACCAATTCTCCCCTGCCCGTTTTCTTCCTTCTTCTGCTTATGTCCAGTCTATCCTGCTTCTGATAGCCATTCTATTCCAGTTTATTCCATAGGCTATTTATTTTGCCTTTTTTCACATTCTTTCTTGCATATTTTCTTTATTCTGTCCTCCATATTCTTTATAAAATTTATTTTTGTCACCTCACTTACATCACTTCTTTTGTGGTAGAATACCCCTGCTGAAACTTCTTCTGATGCCAAGCGGTTTCAATTTCATGTCCTCTCTTCCTTTTCATCAATATATCTAGGTAGCTTAATTTGTCTTCTTATTCTATTTCAAGTTCCAATAATATCCCTTTTCTTCATCCTTATTTCTTTGGCAAGAATGTCCAGCTGCCTCTTCGTTCCCTTCCATATGCCAAAACAATCGTCCACATATCTGCAAAACATAATTATTTTGTCACCTCCTTTTTCTATCACTTTCTTTTCCCATTCATTCATAACCAATTCAGCCAATGTTGGGCTTAGGCTAGAACCTGTATTTAGTCCTTCACTCATTAACATTATTTTATCTCCGATTATACTGCAACCGTTTTTCCAAATGTTTTCGAGCGCCTTCACTACCCTTTCACTATCTCATTCTCCTATAATTCCTTGTCCCATTCTCTTTTTAATAATGTCCAAGACGTGTTCCTCTTGATGCTCGGGATCATACTTTTCACGTCTAAGCTAAAAATTGTCGTCTTCATCTCGTTTAACTTAAGTTTTTTATGAGGTCTACTTTTGTTCACAGTTCTTAACTGCTCTGCTTTCTTGCTGAGTTACTAACACTTCAATAACTTTCTTTATTTCTTTTCCAAAGGTTCCAAAATATTGTTTCTGCAGTTCATTACTGGTCTTAACTTTATCTCCTCATTCTGTATCTTTGGAAAGCCTTTCAAACTAGGTAGTCTTCCTGTCTCCTTTTTTGCATTTCTTGAATTCTCTCCTCTTACAGTATTTTACGACCTTCTCTTTTATAGTTTGTTCTTCTCCTGTTCCACAAATCTCCACATATCCGTTTTTAAAGGTCTTCAAACTTCCTCTCGTACCATTCTCTTTCCATCACCACAATTTCTCCTGCTTTACCTGCCCGCTCTATAACCACATCATTACTTGTCTTCATTTTCTTCATCCCTTCAATTTCTTTTTGACTCAAAATATCAACTTTTCCATGTTTTCCCATTATTTCTTCAGTATATCTGCTGTTCTTCTTCTAATCTTGTCTCCTTCTGTTTCTCCTTTTATATGGAGAACTGCTTCTTCAATGTAATATATAACTTCCTCATAATCTTCATTTCTTTCTTTAACTTTGAAACCTCTTCCTAGTTTTAAAAAAGCTTCCTCTTCTTTTGTTAGGTCTACATTCCCTTTAAAACAACTTTTCTTCTGGTATCTTCTTCTTCTACCTCTTCTCCTCTTTCTTCATTCCATCCTAGTCCATCTCTTTCTTCTTCAATTTTATTTTTATTTTCTCTCTAAATTTCTCCTGCCAGATTTTCAAATCCTATGGAATATGGAAGGAAACGAAGAGGCAGCTCAACATTTTTGCCAAGGAAATAAAGATGAAGAAAAAGGGATATTATTGGAACTTGAAATAGAAGAAGAAGACAAATGAAGCTACCTAGATATATTGATGAAAAGGAAGAGAGGACAAGAAATTGAAACCGCTTGGCTTGGTTTGAGTTGGTGTTTTAAGTCCACTTTATGCACAGAAAGGCTAATCGGGATTGGACCTACAGTTTAAAGTGGGATCCGAACCACTTGTGCCTCCACCGGGTATTGAACCCGGGACCCCTCGATTACAAGGTAATGACGCTACCACTGCGCCATGTGGGAGGCCCTGAAACCGCTTGGCATCACAAGAAGTGTGCAGCAGGTGTATTCTTCCACAAAAGAAGTGATGTAAGTGAGGTGACAAAAGTAAATTTTATAAAGAATATGGAGGACAGAATAAAGAAAATATGCATGAAAGAATGTGAAATAGAAATCAAAATAAATAGCCTATGTAAACAACTGGAAAATAATGCCTATGAAAAGCAGGATAGATTGGACATAATCAGAAGAATGAAGAAATCGGGCAGGGGAGAATTGGTAGACAAGGAAAAAGAGGAAGAGAAAGAAAAAGAGAAAGAAGAAGAAAACGAGAGAAGGTTTGGATTAAAGAGTATGGGGAAGATCACAGAAAAGATACGCAAAGTGCTTAGGAAAGCGGGAATTAAAACTTACAGGAAGGGAGGGAGAAGCTGATATGATACACATTTTTATGTGACGTAACCAGTAGAAAATATGTCAATAATGTATTTATTTTTTATGAAGCAAAGCGTACTTTGTTTGTTATTATATGTAATAATGCACCTTGTTTGTAATGTATATCTTTTGTTTATTTTTTATTGTATTTTATGCTACATTATGGGTAATTTAATGTATCTTTGTTTTAGAGAGTGCACTATACGAATTTGTATTTCTAAACATGCATAGATGTCAGTTTTGTTGGTAGAATATTTTTGTAAATAGTGAGAGATTCATCTGTACTTGAATCTGTGTTCTCGAAATAGAATAAAAGCGAGGATATCGAGTAAGAAATATCACACTTTTTCGCCATGGATCGACGAAGCTTATAAAATTAGAAAGAACTCCTCGGTGTTGTGCATACATCTTGGTATGGTAGTTCGGGGCGCAAGCTAGGCCTATGTGATCATAGGTACGCCGATAGCCATGCATTGATGATATGCACAATACTGCTACCATTCTACGTTAAATAATAAAGCTAGCCTAAGAATTAATTTGGAAATAAAAGGCTAAAGAGCAAATATTGGCTCCGTTATCATTGCATATCTCTTGGTGTGGTAGTTCGGGGCGCAAGCTAGGTCTATGTCATCATAGGCTTGCCGATAGCCACGCATTGAGTTTATGCGTTTCAGTTGAGTTAATTCATCGACAAAGCAAAATCCTCGCCTTCGTCTCAAGTATAGTTGCATTATAATTGCAAGAAATAAAGAATAAAACCTTTCAGTTTATACATACTGCAGTAATGTGGTTTTATTTCTCTGGGCTGTGAATATTGTCTTTGCCTAACACTATCCCTGTACCTGAGAGGAGTCTGTGTACTTCACCGAGTCTCATCGTTCACCGCTGAGTATTATTAAGTTAATATTAATAGTATATTAATAGGACGTGTCTAATTACAAGAACGTAACAAGTGGCAGATCAACGTGCTGGCTCGATTTTGTAGTGTACAAGGGCAAGGCAATTGTTTAAAGTTGAGATTCATTGTGCCAGAGCACTAAACTTTTATATTTTGAGAAAAGCACAGAACTACTTCGTTCGAAATGGAAAGAAAACATTTCTGTAGCGCAAATAAAAATCTTGCTTCAAGTTCAGAGCTTAATGTTCTCGATTGTTGTCGGGCCATTGATAAAGAAAGAACCACATTTGTATGCAAGAATTGTACAAGGCTTCTACATTATGAATGTTGTGTCTTAGATATTTGAACTGAAAGCCACGATGTTACCGATTTGATTTATGAAGATTGTGAATCACTGTCTACGGATAGTTCATCTGATCCATTAAATATGTTCAAAGCGTTAAAAGCCATGATTGAAGGGATTAGCAAGCAACAAGTCGAAAGTATGGAAAAATTGCAGGCTGATATTAGCAATGATATTAGCAAACAGTCTCAAACACTGAAGGCTGATATTAAACAGCAAGCTGATTCCATTAACGACTTGAAGGCTGATATATGTAGACAATGTGCGCTATTAAATGATGATATCGGTAAGCAGCACGATGAATCTATGAAAGCTTTAAGAGCTGAAATAGGCGAGATTGCCTGTGAAATACAACAACTAAAGGCTGAGAGCGAGGAAATTAGGGCCCGATTCTCTGAAGAAATTCGGCAGGCTAGAGAGATGGACTTTGATGACTTCCGGCGTAGCTTGGCAGCCGATGTTAATAAAGCCACGGAAAGTGTTCGCATCGATGTAGAGGATATTAATTCGAGATTCACGGAGGAGTGCAATCAGATTATTGAAAAACAGCTGACGATGGAAAAGATATTGTCCGAGGCCGAGACTGACAAAATACAGTTCCGGGCTGAGGTCCAAGAAAATATTAGTCAGATTTCCGTAGTTGTTTCTCAATGAAGCAAGGATGTTGAGGAAATAAAGACTCAAGTAGAACAACTTACGAATCAGTTAGAGACTATGCACGTTTTCCGTCAAACGGAAACAGAAACTAGATCTCGAACAACTGGTCATCCGTCTGCAGTTGCTAAGAGTGCAGTGTTGCCAACCATTAACATTGAATTAAATGAAGCGATGGACAGAACATGTGGAGAGAGAACTATAAAAGACAAACAAGTATGTCGCCCACGAGTTACTGCTGACTCAAGAGCTAATGAAGTGGCCTCTGCATTTCCACCTACCTTTAATCTTTCGGGCGATGTTAGAGGTTACAGAGAGCGTGAATCTCGCCGTTCACGGCATCGTCCTTATGAAGAAGGGGCAAAGAGGAAACGTCTAGAAAGGAAGAAAGATCGCAGTTCCTCCTCTTCCAGCACCAGCTCTGACTCTCAGTATCAACCGAATATCAGGAAGCGAACACGAAGGCATGGAAATGTGAGAAGCGGGTCAGATGAGTCACCACCGAGAACTCAGCGATCTGCATCGACAGGCAATGTCGGGCAATGTCCAAAACAAAATCCCCTAAGCTTTTTCCTTTACCTGACACAAACTTTTTCACAATAATTTACGTCAGTCTCGTAGATTTAACGTCTTCGGATTCAAAGGTCTTTAGAAATTTTCTCTTGAAAGTACCATAGTTTTTCAATTTGTGTTTCTTTTCCATAAACCACAGTTTAGCTGTGTTCACAAGAACAAGGGGGATTACATTCAAATACTCTTGTTCACTCAAGGTCATTAAAGTTAAAATTTCATTTAGGTCCTGCAGAAATTCTGAAGGAAGTTGTTTATCCATTTCTCCAGAAAATGTATTCAATTTAGTAATGTCACTTTACCTAATGCCGACCTCTTGTCTACTACATGTGTCTTGAAGATATTTCATGTATTTTTCTCTTTCAATTTTTTTTCTCCCTACCTACAGAACATTAAGAATCTACATACTTTCGGTACAGCTTATTTTTCTTACTACCCACAGTGAAAACTCTTTCTTGGTACTGCTTGATGACGAATTTTCAATTTCCTTGTCTCCGCCTATAAATTTTTCTCCCTTTCCTCCTTTTATTTCAATTTCTTAATTTGTCGTCGTCTGTAGCTCATCACAATATCACTTGAACTAGAAGACTGCATTCCAGTCCCCTGTCGTCTTGTACTTTTATTTCCGTTGCTCAAACAATTATTATTATACTGCATTTTGAAGGTTAGTTCTTCCCTAACATTAAGTATTACCTCTCATAATTTATTTTTCATTCTAGCCTGATTATCTGCCATTTTTCTTTTTAACACACTTATTCGTTTGCAATGATCTTGTATCACTTCAGCATGATTTTGATTACCACAACAACTCGATTTTTTTTAGTTGGTTCGTCCTCTTTTGACAACGACCACATTACGCCGCGGGCTGTCAGACCGTCACAAATCACTGACTTTCTACTGATCATTCTTTTGTGCACTAGCATCTAATTTCACTACTTTTTTCCTAATCAGTCACTTACTTCCCGAAAAGTGCGTTTAGTCTGCTCTATACTTCGATATAGGAAATCAAATATTTTATCCTGTTCTAACTTGTTTTGCTCCATAATTTTAAGTAGGCCCCGTTTATTTCTACTCCCCTCGAACTTATCTTCTTCCCTAAATCTAAGCTGATACTTTCTTATGCTTAACAAAATAGATTTCAAATCACAGCTCTCATCAAAAACTACATCTTCATTTTCTATAATTTCGTCCACTACTTTTGAGACACCCTGTAAAATTTCAATTTTTTTCCCCTTTCTATACGTTTCATTCTCCAGATGAGGAAAAAATCCTAAGGCTTATCTTGAAATTTGTTAAACTATTCTTCACTCATATCTTCGCATTTTCTGTGCGACCATTTCTTACACAATGTACATTCAACATCAGCAATCTAACAAGGTATCCCAGGGACTTTCGGTGGCCTGATCCTTCTCATAAGGTGACACTGTTATACGATTCATGTTGTCGTTTCTGGTGACCTACTTCTCCCCTTTCCGATAACACAAAACAAAGAGCTGTAATTTTATTTTCCTTTAAGACTAACAGCTGACGCAACTCAACTTCGCTTGACGACAGAATGTCTGGACATGGGTGTGCGTTTCCCTTTATCCAATATGTAAAAGTCGTTTCGTACATTATACAAAAAACAATGTTTACAAAGAAACACACTCGACAGTTTACAAATAAATCCTCGCTATTGCTTTTTTCTTCAGCAATACAATCCAAAGCAGTTCCTGGGTTTCGGCACTATGTAACGATAAAGCTGGATTTTACGTAGTTTCTATCTTTCGTTCAGCGGGAATCAATTTATTTGCAGGTTTTATTAATACTCTCAAATTGCCTATCCATTAAAAATTACATTTATTAAAGAATAACCTTTAGTAAGCAATTATAAAATTTACAGTGAAAGGCTGCTGAGTCCGCGCTTGTCCTCGGTTTATAAAAATCAACTTAATACGAGAATCAAAGCGACACTTTGGATTGTATTGAAAAAACATTCTGTAGCAACACACTCTTGTAATGATTGAGTTAAAAATAATTACTGAATATTTCTACATTTACTTACAAAAACAAAGGCTAGCCTGTTTTGAGATCTCTATCATTGTTCTGAATCTACACCTTTTCCTTCACCGTTTTGAGACAACCAATTTAATCACTGTATAATGGAGCTCCCTGTATGATCAAAGTAATCACGTTTCACTTAAGCACTAAGTTTTTCTCTTCGCTTTCCATTCTGATAATTTGTTTCCAATTAGAAGAAAACTCTCTGGAACAGCTGAAACAATCCCTTCGAGATGATCACGTCATCAGCTCATACCCAAGCTTCTGGGCACACGGTACCATTTTCCTCACTCCAGCTTCCGGGCCGACTAACTTAGACCCTACATTTTTCTTGGATATTGAAAACGGACAACAGACAGTCAACGATTCAGATTTTAGATTTCTTCTTAACGTAATCGCAAAATACCGTTCAGTCGACAAGACTTCATTTTCCGACTTAACACAAAGAAAACTGCCCGGCCTTCCGAAAACTTTCCACGCTCGCTCACTACTCTTATTAGCGCCAAGAATAACTGACACTTCTGTTTCTCGCGAGACATAGTCCACTTTCAGGAGAGGATTTTATGCTTATTTTCGTAACTGTTTTCGGACATCTAAATCAAAGGAGAGCTTTGCAAAGGACAGCGATTTGTTAATTGTTGTTAACAGTTTCAACATACAAGTAGAATGTTCGGATTTTTTAACTACGTGAAGCTACAATCTATCCCCGCACACTACTGTTGTGAAAATGTGGAAGGAAGTTTTAAATAGGAACTTGTCACCAACTGCTTGATATGGTTGAAACTTTCAAAATTGCTTTATAGAACTTTAAAAGCTTTGTGTTAATCATTAACAGTTGAAGGCAATGGGGCGATTGGGTCCTTAAACTGGGGTTGAGGGCAATAACATTTTACTTTCCCTTAGTACATAAGGTTAAGCATAGTGCGTGGGTAAATCTGGCTAAATGTAGGGGAACAACTACACCCCACATCCTCCGTAATTGAGTCAACTACACTAATCGAGAATCGAGAAGGTTTCCATCCTATAATGCCCAGGACGATTTTGTTAAATAACTGTTACATAGCAGTGAATACTGCACTTAACATCTAGTTACAATCCGATTACGAAGGTAACCCTTGATTTGTTGCAAAACAGAAAAATGTTCTTTCACATTCAACCAGTGGCAAAGTTTATGGAGGCTTCGGGGGAAGATGTCCCCTACAACTGTCACTTTTGAACTCCACTATGCTAAATTTTATGTACCTAAGAAGTGTAAACTATGCTTGCCTTAGACACTAGTTTTGGCACCTTGCCAGCTAGTTCTCGAAACCAATCACCGTCAATTTTGGACATCATATTTCAACGTATTATCTAGTCTGTGCGACATATTTCTATGTTATTACGGAAGGAACTTCTATATCCAAGTCCATGGGCGTAACTTGGAATCTAACTTTTGTGAGTCACAATCGAAGCTGCCGCTTAGCTTTTTGTGGGGCGGGGCTGAAACATTTTCTAGTTTTAGAAACGGCGTCCAATATTATTTTTATTTTGTAAAATGTCTGTCACATTTGTGAGAAAAAATCTTGCTCCTCTGTTCAAAAGAGGTCAACAAAGTAAAATTTTCTTGTAAAGTTTAATAAATCAGAAACTTTTATCAGACCAATGCTCCCCTTGCTTCTGTCGTTCTCATTTGAAAATGCAGTCCCCTTCTTTTGCCTTAAATTCAGTTGTGTCGGATGCTGATGGAGATTATTTCTAAAACTAACCGTCCACTGTATTGCTTTTTGTTTATCACTGCTTCATGAGATAGGGTTCATATGGTATACACATTGCTGATAAAATACTAATGAAGCTTGTGAATGAAAATTAATGAAGACGTTGGAAAGTCGTGCTTTTGTGGAAGGGTCGTGTTTACAACCCTAACTGATTATTATTCTCTAATTTTCGTCAACCTAGCGTATTCTGCTATGGGACTACGAATCTCATTTCCCAACAACGCATACATTATATTGTTTTAAAGAATTTATTTCAAAATGAAGAGTCATTATTCTGGAATATATGGAAGTATTCATTCATTCGGTAAGATTTTTACGAGTCACAATTCTATTTTTGTGCTCCATTAAGAAATCAAACTTCATGTTTGAGAAAAGTAAAGCCCGACAATTTTTATTTTATAAAATTTCCATTTACTGTTAAAGTTAAATGAGAGGACAACAATTAACTTATTTTTAGAAGCCTGGATTACTGATGGGAGGTACTTCCTCTCATGTCGTCCTCTGGCTGTGACATAATTTTTCTTCCTTTCGGATTTCTATTAATTTCCCAATCACTTATTCAGTGTCAACTTTGCAATTTTGTTTCCCAAAGTGTACGCAGAAGATTTTTTTTATTATTCAAACCCTCTCCTGGATTAGGATAACAGTCTACCCGAAAGATTTTTTTTTGCATCATTTTCAGGAATTATCATAGCACTATTTCCATCTCGCTTATTCTAATGACATTTTTTTCTTTTCGTTATTTGGTGTTGCTTTTCTTCAATTATCGTCTACTCGCGACGATGGAGAGAAACTCAGGTTAAATTCAAACTTGGGGCCAACGGATTCTAACGCATTGTCATAACCATTTCGAGACGAACGTCAAAAATGCGTTTTTTTTTTAAATATTTTTTTCACTAATTTTTTTACATTTACATTGCTTTCAATGTAGATGTGGACAGTCCAATTAATCAATATTTAAGCTGCAATCTTTCCGTTATCCCTTTTCTTTGAGTCTGAGAGACACAAAATTCCCTGCACGTGGTTAAAATGTTTTGATAGTAAGCAACACTGCTGGTTTCCGAACATTTACTTTGGCTGTACTGTCAGACCCGAAGCTGGGTTTCTACTCCAATGAGTGTGCTATTTTCTGTGAATATAAGTGTACCTTTGAAAGCACATTGAAAGATGCAAGATAGAAACTTCTTTCTTTAAATTTCTTATTTGTAACAAGATGAGCTTGTCATACGAATGGTGTGGTTGTCATAAAAAATATTCCGTAAATATCTGATGTTAGTAAATTTTCTCAAATACGAAAGTAACTGAATTTAAGGCAAAAGAAAGGGACTGCATTTTCAAATGAGAACGACAGAAGCAAGGGGAGCATTGGTCTGATAAAAGTTTCTGATTTATTAAAATTTACAAGAAAATTTTACTTTTGTTGACCTCTTTTGACCAGAGGAGCAAGATTTTTTTAACAAATGTGACAGACATTTTACAAAATAAAAATAATATTGGACGCCGTTTCTAAAACTAGAAAATGTTTCAGCCCCGCCCCACAAAAAGCTAAGCGGCAGCTTCGATTGTGACTCACAAAAGTTAGATTCCAAGTTACGCCCATGGACTTGGATATAGAAGTTCCTTCCGTAATAACATAGAAATATGTCGCACAGACTAGATAATACGTTGAAATATGATGTCCAAAATTGACGGTGATTGGTTTCGAGAACTAGCTGGCAAGGTGCCAAAACTAGTGTCTAAGGCAAGCATAGTTTACACTTCTTAGGTACATAAAATTTAGCATAGTGGAGTTCTAAAGTGACAGTTGTAGGGGACATCTTCCCCCGAAGCCTCCATAAACTTTGCCACTGGTTGAATGTGAAAGAACATTTTTCTGTTTTGCAACAAATCAAGGGTTACCTTCATAATCGGATTGTAACTAGATGTTAAGTGCAGTATTCACTGCTATGTAACAGTTATTTAACAAAATCGTCCTGGGCATTATAGGATGGAAACCTTCTCGATTCTCGATTAGTGTAGTTGCCTCAATTACGGAGGATGCGGGGTGTAGTTGTTCCCCTACATTTAGCCAGATTTACCCACGCACTATGCTTAACCTTATGTACTAAGGGAAAGTAAAATGTTATTGCCCTCAACCCCAGTTTTAGGACCCAATCGCCTCCATTGCCTTCAACTGTTAATGATTAACACAAAGCTTTTAAAGTTCTATAAAGCAATTTTGAACGTTCAACCATATCAAGCAGTTGGTGACAAGTTCCTATTTAAAACTTCCTTCCACATTTTCACAACAGTAGTGTGCGGGGATAGATTGTAGCTTCACGTAGTTAAAAAAATCCGAACATTCTAAATTGAAACTGTTAACAACAATTAAAACATCCATGTCCTTAGCAAAGCTCTACTTTGATTTAGAAAATAGGTTATTAAGCACTGAAAAATAAATCATAATTACCTGTTCCTTTCACATTTCGCTAGCTCTCTTGCTTTCACATGCTGAAATCGAAATGGCTACTACGACAGTGCAGAAATTATTTTCTAACTTCGCAAATGAGGTTACTATAAATCCAACTAACTAATTACTGCAATACGGTGGAAAAACCAGCTGTATTAGTTGTATAGGCACTTACTCCGCGTCACCGTTTGAACCTCCAAACAAGGAGCAAACCCAGAACCACCGAATACATCCACCTACGATGTACGCAGAAGAACATCATGCCAATATTGTTGCAAGTTTGGTGACACATGATTGCCCAAATGGAAGTCAAATAATGGAAAATATTATGTGAGAAAACTTCTAGTTTTTCCTATTTTTGCTCGAAATCCGTCTACAGTACTATAAAATTGTAGGGGCTATGACAGAGACTGAAATATTCTTGTGAGGGATCTCCAACCTCCCTAGACCCCATGTAGCTCCGTCCCTTATGCAAAGTCTTGCCAATGTTATGTACTATCAAATATCATATATCCTTTACATGTTATACCTTAAGTCAGGAGTATCCTCTAATAGTGGTGTAGAGATGAAAGTATTCTGTTCTGAGAAAGGTCTCTATGTCTGTTTAATTAGGAATGTATTTTCATTTATCGCTGTAAATATGTATGGGCTAATTTATACTGCATTTCTGTAGCTGGAAGTTACATTTTTATGTAATTATTTGATGCTTGTGGGAATAAGTATTATAACAGAAGATGTGATAACCAGATACGCAATATAAAGTTGCATATAAAGTACTGTGTCGTATAACTATTTAGTAACAAAATTATAGTTGCAGATTTTTATGGCGGGTGTGCTAGCACAGCTTGCTAGAACGCCAGGGATACTAGATTCGAACCCAGGCTGGGAACGGAATTTTATTGTGGGTTTTCCTTCATCAATTTAATCATATTATCATTAATCCTCACCGTCCAAAAGTGGCAGAAGATCTGAGAAAAACATATCCAAATCAATCAATCAATCAATCAATCAAAATATATTTGAACGCTTTTATATTTTTCAGACTTACTTAATTTTAATTACTTTTTGAAGGTTGGCCATTATTTTAACAGAGTTTTAATATAAACTATTAAAAATGCCTCCAGAATATTAATTTACCTGTTAAGTAATCACAAAATATAGTTTTCTAGCTCAATATCAGTACAAAATCAATGGAATCATTAATTTTGCTGAATTCCAAAGAAAATTAGACTCTGCAAAATTGTCGAGCGGTATTTTCATGGACCCGTAACTCTCAAAACGCAGAAAAAGTATCGGCTATTATCTGTAAATAAAATCCAGCGGATACTTTCCGATACCAATACCAACGGTATCGGCCGATACTGATACAACGACATCGATATAGTCTCATCGCTAATATATATTATTTTTGTTGATTAGTTTTTCATTTCTGCCACTTTTGGCAAATCGTGACGATGACGATGAGAGATGAAATTAAATTGATGGGCACTCACAAAGAATATAGATTCGCAGGCCTGGATATATACAAATGTGTGTGTGTTTGTGTGTTTAAATGTATATTCTGTGCAATTCGCAGAAATAAATTTAGATCCGCCTATATGTATAGCGACAACCTCTGTAATGGTGGCGTGCAAGTTCCCACTTCGCAACTTGCCACGGTGCTCATTATTGTTCATTTTGCACGGCCTTGTCTATCGGATTAATATCTCTTCAGGTGCGGAGCAAGTTGCAGCGGTCGAGTGAGTGACGTCACCTGTCAGACTGAGGGCTGTGCCCTTGTCATTCTATTATGTACAATCCAAAAAAATGCATTCTCATTACTCCAACTTTTGTACATAGCTCAAGCTTCTGAGACATTTTTTAAGATCTCCGCAATTATCTAGCTTTTCCATGATAAATTGCAATTGTTCGTCAAGATGGATATAGGTTGAACTTCTACTCTTCTGCGTAATACAATCCAAGTCCTGTCTTATAAAAGCGTGAAAACTAGATGAGTCATCTTCTTTTAGTACACTTAGAAGCTGCAAGATGTGTGGTGTACTCCTGGATTTGATGTGGTTCAACATGTTGTGCCAAACTTCCACTAGGGTTGTTCGTTCGGTGATTTTGGCCCTTGCAAATTTCCGTTGGAATGTTTGGATAATCCAGCCATTGTTCTATGAAATAATCGTTGAACTTTCTGATTTTCTGCCCAGATGGAGGGACCTTCATGGACTAATGCTAGTGCACTACACATCCTAACATGACGCAGAACATTTTCATTGTAAAGGTATTCTTCGTCTAGGTCCATTCTCTGAATAATCCGCCAGATGCTCTTGTTGAAATTGTACTTACAGCAAGAAACCTAAGAATCCGGGAAGGTCGCACGTAATGCATTGATTGCTGCAAATTAAAAATCGACATTGAGCACTTTAGGCTTGGTCTGCCCAGAGCACATTTTGAGAAATGAAAGCAGTTGCTTGTATGGTCACTTTTTTTTATCTGGGAGCAATGCTTACAAGACTGGTATATAACCAGCGTTTTGTCATGTGTGCTTGCTCTAACTGCATGTATGATGTACAGTTGGGAAAAGGGCTTGCAGCAACTCGTAAACGTTCCGTCAAGAAAAAAATTGCTCGCGGATCCTCAGTACTGGTTTCGAAAACTTGTAACCAAAACAAATAATTCGTCTGTCTCCGTCCAGTGCGTCGTACTGTAAAAACGAGGTACTATCTTCAAAGGTAATTATATCCTCAGGAAATCATACGTTTCTAGGAATCGGCGCACCAATATATGGCCTGGGCTATAAATCTAACACCATTTAAACACTCTTGCAACTGACTATATGATGGAACAGAGGATACTGGATACAGCTAACTAACTAACTCTCTAGCCTTCTTAAACCCGAAGGTTCATGGCTGCAGCAACACAGGCCTTCCATGTTTCCCTATTTTGAGCAAGTTCTATATACTCTTTTCCATCCCTACCGATTTCCCTTAGGTCCATCTCAACGTTGTCCCTCCATCTTCGTCTTGGCCTTCCTACAGGTCTCTTACCATCAGGTTTCCCAACAAGAATCCTGTAAACTCCTCGTTCCTCTCCCATTCGTGCCACATGGCCTGCCCACCTAAGTCTTCTTGATTTAATTATTCTAATAATATCTGGACATGAATACAAATTATGTAGTTCTAAATTATGTAACCTTCTCCACTCACCTGTCTCCTCATCCCTTTTAGGTCCAAAGATTTTCCTAAGGATCTTATTTTCAAATACTCTCAATTTATGTTCCTCTTTCAATGTAAGGGACCAAGTTTCACATGCATATAATACTACAGGCAAAATTACTGTTTTGTATATTTTAACTTTCAGTTTCTTAGATATTAAACGAGAAGACAAAAGTTTATGAAGAGAGAAGTAACATGCATTTCCTGAATTAAGCCTACTTTTTATTTCCTCTTTAATATAATTTTCATTTGTTAATATTACTCCTAAGTATTTGAATTTGGAAACTGGTTCAAACGAGTTGTTATCAATAATTAGATTTTGATTATTACCTAACACTTGGTTTCGGCCTGTAAGCATATATTTAGTTTTCTCTTTGTTAACTTCCAAACCTATCTCTTTAGCAGTTTTGAAAAATATTTTAGCATTATTCTTAATTGTATTCACATCATCCCCCAGTAAGTCTACATCATCTGCATATGCTAACAACTGAGTCACACCATTTAATTTTAGTCCTTCTTTAGTTTCTTTTACCTTCCTAACAGCATATTCTAAGGCAAAATTAAAGAGCAATGGAGATAATGCATCTCCTTGTTTTAACCCATCATGAATTGTAAATTTGTCAGACATATTAATACCCACACGAATTTTACTTTCTGTTTCACTGGTGCATACTTTTATCATACTAACAAGCTTCTTAGGTATTCCAAACTCGACTAATATATTATATAATTTATCTCTTTTGACCGAATCATATGCTTTTTTGAAATCAATGAATAGCTGATGGACATTTTGATTATATTCCCACTTTTTTTTAAGTGTCTGTCTGATGTGAAAAATTTGATCTGTAGTTGATCTGTTACGTTTAAATCCACATTGATAATCACCTATAATTTCATTAGCATATGGGGTTAGTCTTGTTAAAAGAATGTTAGATAATATTTTATATGTTGTTGAGAGTAGAGAAATTCCACGGTAATTATTGCAGTTCATTTTATCACCTTTTTTAAACACAGGAACAATTATGGATTCTTTCCACTGTTGAGGGATTTCTTCTTTATTCCATATTAAACAGATTAATTTATGAATTTGATACATTAATGAATTTCCACCATATTTAATTAACTCAGCTGGTATTAAATCAATGCCAGGTGCTTTGTTATTCTTTAGCCTTTTAATAGCATCTTTAACTTCAGTCAAGTTGGGTTCTGGAACTAAAGGTTCTGCTGTGTGTACTTCATTCACTTCTGATTTATCTCCTACATGGACATTTAAAAGGTCATTAAAGTAGTTCTTCCATCTATTTAGAATATCACTTGGGTCAGCTAGAAAATCACCGTCTTTATCTTTTATCAAGTTTACTTTAGGTTGCCACCCCTTTCTAAATTCATTTACACCTTTATATAAATCTCTGATATTTTTATTTTTGCTGTTTGTTTCAATTTCGTTAATTTTGGTTTTCTAGTAATCTCTTTTTTTACTTCTAAACGTGCGGTTAACTTCTCGCTTTATTCTATTATAATTGTTTAGATTTGTATCATCAGAGTTATTTAACCACCTAAGTCTAGCCTGATTTCTTATTTCTATTAGATTATGACATTCATTATCAAACCATGGCTTACTTTTTCTCGGTTTATGGTATCCTATACTTTCTTTAGCTGCTGATTCTATTGCATTACGTATGTGCTCCCAATTCTTATTTACGTCTGTTTCATTTATATTTTCATCATCATTTAAATCCTGCAAAACATCAAATCTATTTGACAGTTTAATTTGGTAATCTTTCTTAATTCTTTCATCAGTAAACTTTCCTGTATTAAATTTTAGAACTTTTAGATTTTGTTGCTTATGATTTATCACTGAGAGTCTTTCTCTTAATTTAGCAATTACTAAATAATGGTCACTAGCACAGTCAGCACCTCTATGTGTACGAACGTCAATTATACTAGTATGCCTTCTCTTATCAATGAGAATATGATCTATCTGATTGTGAGTTTTACCATCTGGAGAAGACCAGGTATATTTATGGATATCTTTATGTTTAAAAGTGGTACTTTTCACAATTAAATTCTTTGAGGTTGCAAAAGTAATCAATCTTATACCATTATCATTACTTAATTCATGAAGACTTTCTTTACCAATCGTGGGTTTAAATGTCTCTTCTTTGCCAATTTGTGCATTACAGTCACCTAACAGAATTTTCATATCATACTGAGAAAATTTATCAAAGACCTGTTCTAACTCTGCATAAAAATCATCTTTAGTATTATCATCTTTATCTTCCGTTGGTGCATGTATGTTTATTAAAATAATTTTACACCACCTACCCTGTAAAACTGCATATGATATCCTATCATTAATAAATTCTACTGTTTTAAGAGCCGAGATAATTCTATTATTTATGAAGAAGCCTGTTCCAAAATTATGATTTTCAGTACCACCATAGAAAAAAGTATAATTTTTAGTTTTACAATTCCCTTCTCCCGGCCACCTAACTTCCTGGACAGCTACTACATCTAATTTATACTTAACTATCTCATTAACTGTACATTGAAATGCCCCAGGCCGGTAAAGGCTCAGAACATTCCAGGTGCCTAATTTAATATCCTTCTTCCTAACGTAGATCTTATCCTTAGTCCAGAGACCTCCCAAAGTAGTCCCCACCCGGAGATCCGAACGGGGGACTATTTTACCTCCGGAATATTTTACCTTGGGAACATCCATGGCCTTATCCAGGATACTGGATACAGACCTTGGTTAATTGAAACAGCCATTTCAACTTTGAAGATAGCAGACACTGGTGTAAGAATATCTACTCCTGCTCTATTTTTGCAGTTTTCTAGTATCTTCCTTAACTAGGAAACTGCCATGGCAGGTACACACTGGTGATCTATTTCCACAATTCCCATTTCACCTTCTGTCTTGAGCCTGCCCTGGAAATATCTATGTTGTTTCAATGTTGATTCATAGCTAAAAAACTAGAAAATATCGGTTGAAGAAATAAACAATATAAAATTATAATACACTGATAATTCTGTAACAGAATCTAATATGTTTATTTTCTAATACGACACTTACCCATACTGTTGATTCCCTCTTTTCTCTCTGCATGTAGTAATGGAATCCCTCATGAAGTAAAATACGTTTGCCTCTGGTAGTTGTTGTGAACTACATAACAGTGCTTATCCAACCACGGAAACACTAAGAGTGAGAATGACGCATCAGGCAAAAATATTTTATCCCGTAAATACACCCCCCCGGCCAATTGACGTCACTCACTCTACCGTGGCAACTTGCTCCATACCTAAAGTGAGATTTACCCAATACATATCACCGTGGCAAAATGAACGATAACACTGGGGAACAAAAAAAAGATTTTATTTTGTGGCATAAAGTTTAATAACAGTTTCAGCACACAAAACAGCTGTGATTGCCAATTGTATGATTGGTTCAGTTGAATTGACTCCAGTTATAAAAATAAACACATCATGGAAAATATAGGAGGTAAAATTACTCTACGCTTTTCTCGGTAATATCAAAATTTGATAATGGGCTGAAATTCCCATTAAGAAACTTATTTATTTATTTGTAAATTGTTGCTAGGCAATATATCGGACACTCAACAAAGCTTAAGGAAGAATACCAAAACATAAAAATGGTTTTAGAAAAAAATTGAATATGCTGAACATAAGTGGCTCGTGTGTGTGGATTTCAAGATGGTGAAATTTTTACTAGGACAGCAAAGTGGGTACACAAAATATCCCTGTTTCCTATGTTTGTGGGATCGTCGTGGTAGAGAAAAGCATTGGACGATAAAAGTTTGACCCCCAAAAGAAAATATTAGTTTGAAAAGCTAATATCATTCATGAACCGCTGATAGATAGGGACAAAATCATCCTTCCGCCACTGCATATTAAACTTGGGTTGATAAAACAGTTTGTCAAGGCCTTAGATACAAGTGGTGATTGTTCCAAATATATATGCCACACTTTTCCAGGACTAAGTATTGAAAAATTGAAGGCAGGAATCTTTGACGGACCACCACAGATTCGTACACTTATAAATGATGCCAATTTTACAATATAAATGTCTTACATCGAATCTGAGGCCTGGCTAAGCTTTGTGTCCGTCGTCAAAAACTTTTTGGAAATCACAGAGCAGGAAACTACCGCGATATAGTTGGAAATATGTTGAAAAATTTTGAGAAATTGGGAGCTAATATGAGTGTGAAGATATATTTTCTACATAGCCACATTGACAGATTCCCTGAGAACCTTGGTGATTTTAGTGAAGAACAGGGAGAAAGGTTCCATCAGGATATAAGGATAATGGAAGAAAGGTACCAGGGACGGAGGGATCTCCACATGATGGCCGACTACTGTTGGAGCTTACAGAGGGATTGTCCTAAAAATCAATACAGCAGGAAATCGTATAGAAAACGTTTCACATAGTTTGTTACTTCTTTGTGTACATATTTTTTTAATTATTATAATCATAGGCCTATATAAATTAATTTTTATAATAATGATTGTAATCACAAAAAGAAATATTAAATTGTTGTTGGAAGTTCATTTATATGTATGTCATATGTTTCCGCCATTTTGGTGTAGTTGCATTTATTTCATAAATTAGAGCCAATTCAGGAAATATATTATTATATCATTATTCAGAAGCATGAAATTGACCTAAATTAGCTCTCAAACACTGTGCCGCAATTTCACTGTTCCCCAGTGTAATAAGTACCGTGGCAAGTTGCACCGTGGAAACTTGCACGCAATCTGTGTTATTAAGTCCAACAAAAAGTCGTAGCAATAATTACATCTGATTACATTACAAGGGACGGAATTACATAAATTATTCTCCTGATGTTCATTTAGGGCTGGGTATTTCGAAAAGAGAATACGTGGTTTGTTAAACACACTTCATGCACAATCTAAATTTGTGACAAAAAAATTTGCAACCCTTTTGGTATAAAGAAGATTATCATGTATATGTACTTTAATTCTAAAACATCATGTGCCTGACAGAAATTATATCAGTTGCGGAAAAACCGCGATGTTTAAGAGATACAATATTTTGAAGGCTTCTGTCCAGAAGCTGTCACAAGGGCTCTGCAGATACCGCTGTGTGAATGTGGGTGAGGGAGGTAAAGAAATGGGTCCTCAGTTGATTTCGAATCATATTCCTTAAGAAACACCTGCTCCATATCCACAATATAACGAGCATACAACGTTACCATCTATGAAGCAAACAACAGCTTGCTAGAAAGCACATGGAAGCATGGCACTTTGTATTGTATACTATCCCATTGTTTGAGCTTTGGGGCAATAAGCAGGTGCTAATAATAATATTGTTTTGGTGTCAGAAGGTGTGCGTAAAGTGCGAAATTGTCAAATCAATGAACATAAAATATTGTGCAACAACCATGGCTGATAAGGAATCCAAAAAAGATGGACCAAGGTAGGCAGAAAGTTGGCAAAACTATTTCCCATTGCTTATCAAAGGAGTGAATATAGATGTAAATTTCACCTGTAATTTCTGATTGTATTATTGGTGTCCCTCTACTTTCCACCTTGTCCCTCACCTCTGTATTTCAACACTCCTCCTATTTTCCATCTTCCTTCAATAATAAAAATAATAATGATGAAAGTATGACTGAATTTTATATTAACGGTTTAAAAAAATAATAGCGATGCTTTGCTGTTGATGTTCTTGCAATCGATGTTTTTACCGTCGATGTTTTTGTAAGCGCAGTTTTTACCGACGATTTTTATGACGTCGATATTTTTGCCGTCAATGTTTTGGCCGTCTTTTTATGACGTCGATGTTTTGCCGTCGATGTTTTATCGTCGATGATTTACAGTCAATGTTTTTACTTTCGATGTTTCTTCGGTCGATGTTTTTTACGTCGATGCTTTTGCAGTCGATGTTTTTACGGTCGATGATTTTACCGTCGGTTTTGGTGTCCATGTTCTTATTGTCAGTGTTTCTCCTGTCGATGTTTTGCTGTCGATACTTTGTTTGTATTATGAACTGCGTCACACATCATTCATTCTGTACCGTACGTAACACCTCATTTCACATGTTGCTAATAGATACTCCACTTTAGGTCATCAGGTGATCAACTTACGTCATGTACTGCCTACCCGGTTGCATACCAACACAGCACATCCGACACATTGTCTTGACTGTAGCACGAAAACGGTACACTCAGTCCCGTCTACTAGCCCTAGGAGTTTGTAAAGGGAGTTTTCAGAACCCTGTATATTACGGGTAGTTAATTGAAGATATCAAAGAAGACAAAAATAATATTTTTCTAAGGATAGATACAAACAATAATTACAGTGAGGAGAATTAATAGTCAAAATGGCCACCCCCATGGCACAGTCCTAGCATCATCGTCTTGTAATCAAGGGTTCCAGAGTTCGATTCCCGGTGGAGGCATACAGTCGTTTGTATCTCACTTTAATCTGTAGGTCCAGTCCAGATTAGCTTCCAGCGCATAATGTGGACTTAAACTTCAATTCAATAATTCAAATCAATCATAGTGAAAATGGAAGTCATAAAACATGCTAGTTTCTCATTGCAAATAAAAATAGAATGTTTAACTCTTTATTATGTAGGGAAGCGAAGCTCATAATAAACAAGAGGTAATCGATAATTTGAAATTGTTTTTATGTGTAGTTTTAGGGGGTAGGATTTTACACCACCATGTCCATACATGACTTCATAGCGAAAATATTTAAAACAACAGTGTTATATAGTATGTCACTGTGATTGAGAAAAGTATTTCGGATTTATTTAAATTCATCTGAACAATTTCCGTTTTTGCACCTGGCATGTTATGTACCGCACACACCATTGGCCGGCCCTGGTAATAAACACAACCTGTGAATACAAGACGAGGTTGTGACGAAATGAGCAACTAGAACATCTACAGATAACTCATTCACTAAAAAGATTTTCAATTGTGTTCATGTGATAACGTATTTGCTACTTCTTTAATTATCAATTACACCGCAGTCTTCTTATTCTACTGGATTTAAGTTACATTTTGTTTCTCTGGAATTCCTGCAATTTTTTATCAGAGAATGTTTCACGTCTCAATAATTTTAATTCGCAATATTTACAAGCACTGTGTTGAACCTAATGTCAAACCAGACATAAAATTACTTCAAAGTCTAAATAGAATTGATAGAATATACTTATATTTCCGCCTAGGGACCAAATGTTCAAATATCAATAAAACTTTTAAGTAAATCTGCAGAAACCGTTATTGCTTGCGACGTCGACAGTGAGAATACAAATATATAAAAGTGTAACACTTCAAATAACATTTCGAAGAGACAATTGTGTATGGTATAACATGCAATACAGTGTGTACGTATATATACATATATATCTAAATACAGAAATTTTATCATTTTTTTGCATCTTTCAGTTGAACTAGGAGGTATCGCCTCTCTCTTCATGGGATTTAGTATGATGAGCCTTGTGGAGATCCTCTATTACTTCGTACTGACATTTATCCGGTGCAATAGAGATGGATAATGAAAACAAAGTTACTACACAATAGCTAACTTTAAAATAATATAATGGAACTGTTGCAAAATATTAATACTTCAATACACAGACATCACTAATCTCTTTCTTAAAAGGAAATGTTTTTAACTAAACAAAGTTACTATTGTAATGTTATTAATGTTTGCAAGATTTTCAGCATGTGTTTATAATATGTTTAAATTGTTAAGCTATTATTATTTGTATTTTTTCTTGTAATTTATATTTGTTTCGAAATCTGAATTACTTGGATAATTCTACACAATAATTTTGATTTTTACATTATTATTTCAAAGTCCGTGTAATCAGATCCACTGTCACACTCAGATAAATTAAGCTTGAAGGTGAAGAAATGAGAATATAATAGTTGTCAAATTATATGTAATTGTGCGTTGTAATTACATTTTGGCTGGCTATCGTCAATAGTATAATACACAGTTTCATTTTAATCGGTGTTCTTCAGGCTTAATGTTGGTTGATATCGACAGTCTCACGTGACACGATCTTGTGGCGAATCAGGTCACAATATATTAATAAGTATCTTTGCATTCTGCCACTTTTACAACATTCACTTCCTAGTAGATCCTGGGAGCAAACACTCGAGAAATGTCATTCGTAAATGCATAAATAACTGTAATCAGGCCCTGAAAGGTTGTTCTTTTCCGGTTTCGGAAGCACAAACATCTCCAACGAGAAACGTTTGGAACCAATTAGAAGAAACGAGGAAAAGGTCAAATCGTGAACCAAAGAAAAACATACATTTCTAATTCTTTATCTGCTCTCCCCGGGATCGAATCCCTCTCTGGCATGATTGTTTGTAAATGTCCATTCATCATTTTCTTCATTTCATCACTCATGCCTATGTTCGCAAATTAGCCAAGAGGCACAAATCGCGATGCAAAATTAAACCTGCGATTATACCATTAAAGATATGAGTGTATTTTTAATATTTATAAGAATTTCTCCACTTCGTTGGATAGAAAATTTTGTTATTTAAAATATTACCCTCCTCATCGTTAATTACAAACTGAATCATTCCTTTTCACACGCCGTGGACAATGAACATCATGGCATATGTCGAAATCTTACGACAATTTTCTGCCACTTGATCGGTGTGAACCTACGACAATCAGGTTGACAATCCTTAAGGGTAGCAAATACCCTACAAGTTTTCCCTCCAAAAGTTGGTAGAAGGATCTGGCCAATGTAGATGCAACTCTTGTCCTACATGAAATATGCAAGGAATACTTGTCTGTAACAAACAGAACGAAAGTACTGTGAATCGTCGAAAACGTTTAATGGAGAAACACATGATGGAAACTTTTCAATCGATATTTGCGGAGGTCTCCTTGCATTAAACTCTAGTTGGAAAAGGGGTAAAACTAGTGTGTCCTCAATTGACACAAATATAAATAGTTAATTCATTAATATTTGTCAATGTATTTGAAGCAGTATACTATTATCGTTATAATAATAATAATAATAACCCTTAGCTCTGTAGCTCGTAAGGGCCTTGGCCTATATCCCGACTGCCAGTCTCCCTCCCACAGTTCTACCTAGAGGTGTGGAGTTCTTCAACCGGTAATAAGATAGCGTTGGGTCAGCACGTCCATCCACCAGTCGTTATTGAATGTTTTCTATGCTCGGGTTACGCTACTCACTCGTAGCACCTTAATTTTTTCACTTTGGTGGGTTGCCACCGGAAGAGAAATAAAGATACCTGGAATAAATTGGCCAGTTACCGGAGCCTCTGGATGAAGATATATGGAAAAATATTAATCTTTTCCAAGACAATGTTGATCCTATACCACGGTTTCTTTGGTATATACATGTATATTAAACACAAACGTTTATTCACTTATAAGTTGCATATTCTTTACATTTAAAAAAGGAAATAAGAATAATTTCTCAAAGTTAAAATGATGGTTTAATACATCAACGAAAAACAAAGGTTTTCTGCATAAATGTTATAACGTGCACATTTTATTTCTCATTAATAAAACCACAGATCATTTATAATTATCATTCCATTAACTAATTTACATATACGTATATGCCAGTTGATTTCTAATTTCAAGAAAACGAAAACACATGCTATGCAAGTAGTTTGAGTATTCGGCAGGTTCAAATAAAGCATACATTATTCACAAACATTGAAATTTTTCGAAGCCTCTCCAATGACGTAGCTAGAACATCGCTGCCTATTAATCAAGAAGTCCATGATTCGATACCTGGTAGAGGCACTTTACACTTTAAATTATAAACCTACTCTGCATAAAGCGTACTTAGAACAAAACAACCTGACATATACTCCAAGTATATAAGAATGGATACATTTTTCGACATTGTGTACTTTCTCGAACACAGCTCTCATAATTCTTCTTTCCACCGCGGCTAATAACATGCAGAGTTGTAAAAAGTTCGGTCTTTTAAATTTGTTATGGCAACATATGGGCGTTAGAGAAATATAATTTTGAAATACGTAAAACATATAATTGAGTTTATAAACCAGGGATACAGAGCTTTTTCTAGGGCCTACCTTCTCGTGACGTGGTTCCCAGTCTTTCTGCTTTACTGCCTGAATTCACTGACTTTTCGTATAGGGTCTGTCGAAAGAAGATGCACAGATGCTTGGGGAAAAAAGTTGTTCACGACCTCATTTTGAAATCAACTAGCTCACAGTAATATATATATGATATCTGTAAGACATTACCCTTACATCTTTATAATCCATGTCACTTTATCAAAACCGGAAGCAGCGCCCCCGCACGCGCCGAAGAGGAACGAAAATGTAAACATTCGGTGAATAGCCACCATAACGGTTGAGTGTTTGACGTGCTGGCCACACGTAGCCCCATTTGGCTGAAGATCTCCACATCTCTAGGGAGGATTGTGGGAGGGATACTGACAGTAGGGAGACATGCCAAGGCCCTCCGAGGGCTGTCTAGCCACGAGTTAGTATTATAATTATTATTACTATTATTATTATTATTATCAAAATAAGATAAAAGAACGTATTGAATAATATTACTTTTAAATTTTTATCTGTAATGAAGCAAGCATTCAGTTTTGTTTTCTCTTTCACGGATCTATTGTAACTACTACGTTGGAATCCCAAAACATATCTTCCATGTTAAGGGATAAAGCACGTATTACAACCTAGAACGCGAGCAAACTACACTACGAAGCTTGCATGCCTTTAAAAACAAATTCATTTTTCACCGCTTCCGAACGCAATTGCTATTGTTGGAGTATATATTCTCTAAAGAGAGCAAAAAAGAAAATTCGACCAATGTTCTCCTGTCATATAAATTTAATTATTATAAATTAAACGAAAAGTTCACGATTGCCAATCTGAGTGTAAGATGATGTATATAATAAAATTTAATAGAATGATTATCCAAAATTTCAGGAACAATCCCACAATTTCTTCCACTGTCTACGTCAATGACATGAAAGTGATCAAAATATATTTTTTTAAACTCAATTAAAGGAAAGTGTAAGAATTTTAGAGAAATAATAAGGGGAGGTAGGACTGTTGCCCTAACTTAAAAAATTGTTATTCATCGAGGAAGAAAAGTAAGGTGGATTTAGTCCATCACCTTCACACAGGAATCCACGAGTTTCTCTTGACTAACACTCTCAAATATGATGTGATTTTATGAATACAATTTTCCGCTTGTTTAAATATAACATATCGCACATTTCGAAGTTCGCAAAGTTTTTTCAAGCGTAGTATTTATTTCGTGTTACCTTATGCAACAGAAAATATATTTGATAAGACTGTTCTGTACACTTGACATGCGTCAGTAAACGAGCATTCCGTCTGCTTAAGTATAACAGGAAGAGAATATCGTTCTACAATGTTAAAGCCTCTAGATATTTTCCATTAATAATGTTTGATCACAGTTATGGTGAAAAAATTTGTAATAGCAGTGTAATGTGGTTACATTGTTCTACATCTGGAATGTATTACAAAAATAGAGAAATAAATTATTTCACCCACGTTCAAAGTTATATTTTCACGTATAAAGTCCTCAACTATGATACTCTATGATCATTTATTCTGCTTCAAATACTTAGGAAAATATTAATGAAATACTTATTTATATTTTTCTCTATTGAGGACATACTAATTTTACCCCTTTTGTAACTCGGGTGTAATGAAAGGTTTACCTCCGCAAATGTCGATTGAATAGTTTAATCATGTGTAATTATCCATGAAATGTTCTCTCCGATTCATAGTACCTTCGCTTTCTTTGTTGCAAACAAGTATTCCTTGCACATTTCATGTAGGAGGGAAGTTGCATCTACATTAATCAGATACTTTTACCAATTCTTTGGAGCGAAAACATGTAGAATAGTGGTTACCGTTATAAATTGTCAACCTGATTGTCGTAGGTTCAAACCCCCAGGTGGCAGAAAATTATCGTAAATTTATGGCATATCCCATAGTGTTCATTGGCCACGCCGTGTGAAACGAAATGATTCAGTTTGAAATTAACGATGATGAAAGGGAAAATATTATATCGTCACACTCTCTATTTCAACGAAAAAAGAAGTCGAGAAAAAATGGAAAATTCTCTTAAATATTAACATTACAATCATGTTTTTTGTATTGTAATTGCAGAAAATATCAAAGATCTTAAGTAAAAGAAGGAAAAGTGCTCCTCAGTGCTTAGCACTACGCTATGAAGGCGTATAGGGTGTAACGCCCTACACTTTCTTGATCCAGTCATGAGGGGAAGTGATGTGATCAACATCACGCCCCTGACCGCCTTTATCCCCCAGGGTTTCCCCCAGGTAAACATGTCATTCGGCGCTGGGTAGGCGCCGGGGCACTTCCAATGTTAGAAAATTTTCCGGATTTGAACCGGTCGCGGATCGAACCCGGGACCTTGAGCATGGTAGTCAGACGCGTTACCGACTGAGCCACCGCGACCACCTCAAATATCTTACGTGGAAAATTTTATCTTTCTCTGAATTCTGCAGAGAAGGCATCGAAATAATACACTCTCCAATACATGTTAAAACGTTATTGAATGTTTCATGTCGATAATTTGATCAATGTATCAATTCTTGATGCCGAGACGATATTTACAGCAACTACCTCTCACCTCCACTCGTGTCCAGTCTCTTCTGTTATTTTGTTCTCCTTCTTCTTCTCTCACATCCTTCTGCTATATTTTTATCTCATATTGCCTTCCCTCCTTTATCGCCTGTTGTCACTATCCCACTCTTCTCCATTCCTCTAATCAACTCTCCTGACTTAGATTTCCGACTCCACAGAACATTTCTCCTCTTTATATCGTTCTTCTCTTTTTCTCCTTTTTACTCTAATATCAACTCCCCTATCCTCGCTTCATCTTCTCCTGTTCAAACTCAATTTCTCTCATATTTTTCTCCGTCCTCTCTTCTCTCCTCCTTGCTTCATTTTCCTCACTTTTTTTTTCCTTTCTCCTAATTTTCTTCTTCTATCCACTTCTGTCCTCTATTTACTTCCCCTTCTATACTTTTCCTCTTCTTATTTCGCTTTCTATCTTCTCCTCTATTTTGTCTCCTTTCATTACCTCTCTCATCTTTAGCTTTGTGTAAGCTCATCAGGAATTAATTACTAGAAGATCGATTTTCTTTCTTTCAGAAATTATTTCTCGTTTGCAACATATGTAATACTGTAATTTTATTCGAATGTTATACAATAATAATTGGATTTATTTCTTTCGCGTATTTCATAAATATCTATTGTCCATGTTGCAACCCTGAAAAGTAGCTTAACTCGACATATAACCCACCAAAGCCTTGTATAAGTTAGATTGCCTAGTTTAAAATGTAGTGGTCTTAAGACTATGGAGAGACACTGTATAAAATTAATATGCAATTTTGGATGAAATTAGTGCTGCTGTATCTGGATAAAAATGGTATGATCTTATTCTTATGGTGGCCGCGGTGGCTCAGTCGGTAACGCGTCTGACTACCATGCTAAAGGACCCGGGTTCGATCCCCGGCCGGTTCAAATCCGGGAACTTTTCAGCGTCGAATAACATGGGTACCTGGGGGAAACCCTGGGGGGTAAAGGCGGTCAGGGGCGTGATGCTGATCACATCACCCCCACTCATGACCGGATCAAGAAAGTGTGGGGCGTTACCCCCACACCCCCTATACGCCTTCATGGCGTGGTGCTATGCACAGGGGAACACTTTACCTTTTTACCTTTTTTGATCTTATTCTTCAATGTCCTATTTCATTTACACTGAAACAGCCTTAAACTACAAGTGGCGGACAAATCTTACAATATTAGAGGATATATTGCCCTCGCTTCAGATTAACTTACTTCTAACATGTACATTTTTGATGGCTAGGGTGATCTGCAAACTTATATGGTATTGTCACTTAAAAATTTCTCTTTAAACAATGATCAGATGTACAGACGTAAGTACTAAATATCTGTTACAGTTTAGCATATAGGTGTCTGTAGGTATACAGGTTATATGGGAAGTGTTCAACGTAAAGCAGGAACATACGATTTTGTAGTTTCAATTTTATTGCTTCTCTATGTTATGTGCAATTTAATTGTTACTCTATATCGTTGATGTACAGTAATCAATAAAGTTTTTCAGCCAATGCCTAGGTGTTCATTAATTATATTAACCTTGCAATACCAAATGCGCATTTCACTTTGTTATAATTAAAACACCCAGAAAAAATATTTGTGTATGTGCAACAAAAATATAACTTTCAAACCTTTTCCCTGAATCAAATGCTTTTAAGATTGTCTATGTTTAATTACAGAATTAGTGCAAAATCCTTTCTAAACAAATGGGAAGGTTTTCAATTCGTTAAACTCTCACTTGTGTAGGGTGTTAAAGAGAATTTAGCATATTGTGCATTGGCCAGGGAAAATATATTTTAATCTTAGGTAAGGCATGTGCGAGTTTAAGGCTCATCGTCCATTTTTTAATTTGTCAATCATCATCATCATAAACATTCATTGAAAATAACGTTGAAAGATAAGAAACGATTTTAAATAACCAAACTATTTGTAGATAAAATGTTAAAAAAATGTAAATTGACATATATTGTATTAAATATTGGTACATTCTACTTTAAAATTTACGTAAATACTAAAAACACCCACCATAAATATAATCATTGTGTTTCGCGTTATTCAGTATGTATTGGGGAATTTTAAATAAACTCGAAAATAAGTAGGATTTCTATTCGTATATCACTGATGTAATCTTCGGAAATTCTACCCACTTAATATATTTTTCAATCAATATTATACATGCAAGTATAAAGATTAACCCTTAAGCTGTAGGTGTGGTACTTTGACATTTTGTTACTGATGTTGGTACGCTTCTGTATAGCAGTACACTGAATACAGTTGAAAACTTTATCTCATCAATTGAAAAAGTTACACAATTTCAAGCAAGTCATTGATGGCCGATAGTCATGGAAAACAGCAATAGTATATTTTATCTAATAATATGGAAGTATTGTAAAATGTTAACCTTGTCAAATATTAATACTCCAATACACAGTCTACACTATTCTCATTTTTAAATCTAAATGTTTTTTGCTAACAAATGTTGATAGTGAAATGTTATTATTGTTTGCAGGAATTGTAGCATATGTTTACAATATGTTTACCTTGTTACGTATTTTACTTGTATTTTCTTGTTGTAATTTATAATTGTTTCGAAAGCTGAATTACTTGCATAACTCTACACATTCATTTGGAAGTTTACATTATTATTTCAAAGTCCGTCTAGACAGATCTACTGTTACACTCAGATATATTCAGCTTTTTCAATATATATATATATATATATATATATATATATATATATATATATATATATATATATATATATATACGTATATATATATATAAATTGTTTGAATGTCATTTGCTGGGCAAAAAATCGTATTACTTGGGATTCAAACATGCAAACGGAAGTATCAAATTATTGAAAGCACTCGCGATTTTGATAGGTGGAAAGATAATTATTTTACGGGGAACGTGAAAGTTGGCGTGTGTTGACAGAATGTAGCTACTGACATACTAGCACTAACAGCTACGAAGAGATCTCAATGATCACGTAACTGTGTGCTTCTTGCCAGTAAACATATGCGTTTTTTAACGCATACACAAATACATTGTCGCTTCAGAACAATAAATTTTCATCTTTACTACTTTAAGTTTACCAACATATGAAGTGGCATGCAATACAATAGGTTTTGAAAAACCTCAAATTTATAAATACGATTGGATGAAACTAGACAAGAAAAGTTAGCCTCAGCTGGGATCGACCTCATGTTGCATGCATTCTAGTCCGACAGGATGACCAACACTCCAAACGAGACCACATGAAACTTTCTCGCAAGTAGTCGACAGAAACGAAAGTTTATTTACAGATTGCTAATTCTCAAGGTATAATATGCCTAGGCAGGTGTGTTTTGCATTTTTTGTTCTTTTGTTTTTTGAGTCGCTTTGGTCTCTCCCTAGGTTAATAACGGAAATAATGAGGAATGCTTTTTAGATGAAGATGATAAATAGAGAACAAGGAATAATCACCCTCCCAAAAAAACCAGAACTCGAGCCTAGAATCTTCGATGCGAGGTGGTTTCTTGATCTAACTATATCTTATTTTTTGACTTAGATTCATGGTGTTTCGTCAGTTTATTTGAAGAAAGTAAATAAATAAATCAAGTGGGTGGAAGTGACTGGAGAATCATAGGTACAGAAACATTTACATGATATCTTTCTACAACCACTTGTGATAGAGAGCCTATCAGAAGAATGAAAGAACAGATTAAAAGAACAAATTTGATGTGTATGCGTTCTTCAAAATACCTAGATAACAATATTACATACTTCTTCACTAAGAGAAATAAAAAAGATGCCCTAGGATGGCATTCAACCAATGCCTCTTTGATGAAACTCTGTACTCTAACCAACAATCTATCAACAAAAATACATTTTCTTTTTTCCAGTCAATTTGTTTCCTTCCTAAACAACTGCAAAAGCAAATGCAACTTAATTTATCTCATAATTGTTCGTTGAATATTACTAGATGCATATACTAAAAAATATACGCATTCTTTCTGTGAAAAATCCCATGTTTTGCACATCATACTTCTCTGTTCACTGTTTTTAACATTCATTTCCACGTTAAAACTTAGTTTAGTGTGTTTGTTTTCACGTGCATGTGTGTGAGAAGAGTGGTGTGCACGTGTGTTCGATGCGAAACGCAACTCCAATGTTGCGTTTGGGATCGAACCAAGAACCTCTACATTGTATTTGGTGATGTAGCTATTCCTCATTCATCTTTCAGATGGTTATCACTCGCTTGGCCTAAATGTGATAAATGCAAGAGGTTACATTTAAAGGAATGGCGATATAAATTAACTTAGGTTAGATATGGGTTTTAAACTCTCCATGACTGAACCGATATGGATTTGTTTAGAAAATGAATATTACTTGCTTTACAAATAGATGAGGATTATTCCTATATATGTCCTCTCAAATGTCACTTGTCTGACCTCCATGTCAGACATCGGTTCAATCTCACCTTCGTCCAATAATCGTTCTACACTTTCCTTCTCTCACAATCCGCAGACCTTACTCACTCTCGTATTCTCGCCAACTGATCACACCTCCTTACAATTCCAACACTCAAAGCCTCCTCGTCTCCCAAGTCAATCACCTCAAATATCCTCATTTCTTATTCTGTATTCCTATTTCTGTTTCCAAGTATGCTAAGAATGACATAAGACTTGTCATTTCTACCCAATACCTTGGATACGATATGCTCCTCTAACCCCTAAACACTTAAAGATGAAAGATTTAAAGTTGAATTCCATATCGACCCTTTCTATGGACAGTTTTTAATATAATAAAATATAGTCCAAACATTATTGACTGAACATACCATAACCGAACATATGTAATTTGATTAATATAGTTCTTGAAAAAGGAAAAGTAATGGAGGGGAAAATAAACAATAAATAAAAAAAAATAACAATACTTGTCAAAGTATCAAAGGTTAACACCAACATGTAAGTTTGTTACGCTGACTCATGTATGCAATGATTTAAAGTCTTACGTCACACACGTTGACGTTATGATTGTCCATGAATAAAATATGTAAACACACACGACGTGACACAAATATAAGGTCATTGTTCCATCAGTAATAACCTAGTTAAAAGGTTTATGGCATAGTAAGACATTAACGAGGTAGTATGTAATCAATCCTATAAACACTTACTCTGCACAACACTATTAAATATTTTGAAGTTAGTATTTAGAGAATCAGCAACATTTGTGTTATTCATCCGAGTTACACTTGCACAAATATGTCATATTGTCGATGAAAATTTCAACGTCTTTTACTTTAGTGTATCATGTAAATGTGCTGTCGGTTTTATTTATAAAATATGTTAACTATCACAGTACATATTTAATTAGAACACTTGAAGATAATCAAAATAGATACACTGTATCACTAACTGTCCTTGAGTAATAATATATGTACATAAATTTATGTATTTGAAAATAAGAATATAATTGTGTTCGATATATGAAATCACTAACATTTGTCCATAAAATAATCCTTGAGTGATCTTGATTCTCACAAAGAGTTCAAGTAAAATATCATCATTTTATTCTTAATAACAGCACTTAATAGTTTCTGCTTATAGCAATGAAGTTTATTCTTGAAACAAAACCCGCATATCTATGTACTAGTTCCTTGTGGCAGTGAAACAAGTTTTTCACTCTCATGCATTAACTTCGTAATTACAAATATGTTCTAAGATAAAAGAAAACATACAGTAGAGAACTGCAAATCGTTGAAATATGAATGGAATGTACTTAGTTGTATGTAAATATTGCTTCAGATCGATGTATGTATTATCAGCGTTGAATATCAGGTCTCACTACCACTTGACTACAGTAGGAGTTAATTAGAATACGTATGATGAAGGAGATCCGTGTTAAACGAATTGGTGCTAACCAACTGATTTCGCTGAACTGCGTAATTAAAACTGATGAAAGGTATAATTGTAATTCACGTTTCCAGGTGTCGAATAATTGAAAGAAAAATCTCAGAAATAAAATTTAACAAAGGTCTTAGATCAAAATTATTCCAGCTGTAAATCGTGTCGATTTCTAATATCTCCAAGGTGTTATCTGGTGACCATCTCTGGACGTTGACATCTGTGAAAAAACAGACGTGAGGAGTTTTAACATGGTTTCGAAGTATTGTTAAAATGTTCATTTCACCTTTAAAATTTGAATAATCTGTGATGCAATTCAGGTAGGTTTTGGAGAGGAAATTTGCATCATATACCGAACAAGCATTTCTTCCTGATCATTAGTGTAATTTTGTTTCTGAAAGAACTTAATATGTCGGTATGTGTAGAGGTTTTGTTGAGACAAGGGCGCATCTAAGTCACCCTTGTTTTAAGAAAGTACTACTTGTAAATATTACAAGTATGAAAAATATTTTACTTGAGGGTTGTTATATTTTAGGAAATGGAATTTGAAATGGAGTACCGATTCAGTCAAAACATTTACTCTTACTATAAATTACCCAAATTCTAATTAATTTCATCATTTACACACCAAATATAATTAGAATCTTGAAGACCGAAAAATAAATAAATATATCTACAAATAATTACTGAAAGGAAATTGAACTTTACATATGAATTGAATGGAATACTGTAAATACTGTTGAAGATTTTATTAGTGTATACTGTATAATGCTGCGTATTTAAATTACTGTTGATTTCTGAAAATAATTGAACGCTCATTTTGTGTCCCAAGCGTCTCGATCGAGATACCCAAATGTAACCCTCACGGTCCCAAGCGTCTCCATCGAGACGCTGTGTGAAGGTCGTAGTTTTTACGTTATAACTTTTCTATTCTTGGCTAGAATTTCGATTTTTTTAAGAAAAATTCCTAACACATGTATTTAATAGAAATGTTTTTTTTTGCATTTTTTTGTTTTCATGAAAATGAAGGGGGGGAAGGCTGGAAAAGGGACTTCTCTTTTGCTTGTCTTTTCAAGGTCAAATTTTTGCCGACAAAGGAACACCGGCTTTGTTGTTCTAATGAAATGCTTTTAACTCCCTCCTGTTAACTGCATTCGAAGGAAGCTTGTTTATCAGTATCCGATGTCAAAATGAAAGTTTTCCGTGAGGGCGCAAGCAAGGTGTGGGGAGAGGGGGAAGGGGAAGACTGGTTGTTGAATCTGCGTTGTGAGAATGGAAATTCGAAGCGCGCTGAAGGAAACCTTTGTTTTTTAACACAAGTGTCCACAAGTTGCAACAGGGGTTATCCTGCATTGTCTAAAAATAGAATTTCAAGCAGCTGCAAGAATTGGCGCTTATTTATCACGTTCTAGCTATTCAGCCGTGAATGTTGTGCGTTGGTATCGTTTTGTGCCCAAGTGCGAGGACATTTTTTGGGTGGTGTCAATTTTTTAAAATAATTTTTGGGGGTTTTCTTCCTTCCCCCTCCATATATACGCCAAATTTGCATAAATTTTGCATTTTGACCTTTTTTTCGGGGGGCGGGGGGAAATACCATTTTTTTTAAGAAAAATATTTTTGAGGGGATTTGCCCCATATGTACCCCGAATGTGCAAAAATTATATATCGTCTAAATGTGTGATTCATTCTGCGTACGACGGTATATCTTTAATATCTCTAGGTCATTTAGTTTTTGAGCTATACTAATTTCAATGTAACTCTGCATTTTGGAGCTTGAATCTGTGGCCATTCCTTTTGGGGGTACAACTCCAGTTACATTGGTCATATCATAATATTGCAAATATTTTTGTGTTCCTTACATGTCAGCGATAATTTCTATGTGCATTTTGAATTTTTCATATCCTTTTTTTCCGGTGGCGGGGTGAGAAACCCCATTTTTTTAAAAAAAAGCATTTGCAGGGGATTTCTCCCCTTTTCCCCTCTATGTATACACCGAATGTGCATAAATTATATATCGAATCAATCTGTGATTCATTCTGCGTACAGCGGTATATCGTTCATATCTCCAGGGTAAATAGTCTCTGAGCTAAAGTAATTTCAAGGTATCGCTGCATTTTGAAGCTTGAATCAGAGGCGTGCTGACCATTCCTTTTGGGGGTACAACTCAAGTTACATTGGTCATATGATAATAATGCAAATATTTTTGTGTTCCTTACATATCAGCGATCATTTCCATGTGAATGTCGACACTGTCATGTACTTCTTTCTTGAGGGGAGGGTGGGGGAACCATTTTTTTCGAATTTTTGGAATTTTGAGAGTTAGTCCCATCCCCCTTGCCACATATACGCCAAATTTGCATACGTTTCATATAGTCTGAATCTCTGGTTCATTCCGCGTACAACGGTATATCACTCATCTCTCTAGGGCAATTAGTCTCCGATCTACAATTATTTAATTGAAACTCTGCATTTTGCTCAAAATCGGCTCGGGACAGAGAGGCTTACATGTGAAAAAGGCCTTTGGTCTCAAAAGGTTAAATTGACTGAAAATATTTATAAACAACAATTAAATTGAACGAAATACTTTAAATATTACTCTAAAATAATGTGTTGATCAATCGTCTTTTTGTTAGTGTAATATTAATAAAATATCGTCAGTAATAAAGATAAATTGTAAAATTTCCTTTGCTAATATTGTTCATGTAAATTGAAATACATAAGATAATAGTCTAAGAATCCGAAATCTCGTTGTCCATTATTGACTCTTTCTCCCATAGTGAAACTTTTATAAATCTAAGAATATTAAAAATAATAATATAAAATTGTGTATATAAAAAATAATTAACTATATGCTAATGCACCTAACATTAAATGATATGAAAATTCCAATGTAGATTCCGAATGTTTTCTCAAAACTACATGCTATGTTGAATCCTTGTTTTTTATATTCTGAACAGAAGGATTATTTGACCGACAATATTACTCAGTTCCCCATGTAGTTTGGAATATGAAATATCTGATGTTTAATTTGCAACGTGTTAGATTCTTCATGTCAAGAAAAAAAATTCTTCTGGTTATGTGTCAACATATCTTTGCAGCACGAAACGAATAGAATACTGAGTTGCATATTTCTTCAGTTGCTCTATCTTCTTGAAAGTAACACACGTTTCCCCAATGTTTAAGGAAATAATATTTCCGTTGCTCCCACCCGTGTTGAAATTTATCCCTTTGCTGTCGATAGATAATTAACTATGAAGATGTTGGTTATGTATAGAAAATGGAAATTATGTTACTACCATTTTCTATAGATAACCAAACATTTTTTGATCCATTTAGAATCGTTAAGGATTTTAAAGACGTTACTATATTAGGAAATGAAGTCTTGAAGGGACAGAAGGCTAAGTTAGATTTTGAGGAAAATAAGCTTACATTGCATAGATTCGACAAACCTCCTAGAAACCAAATTAAAAAAGAGAATAAGAAAGCTTTTGACGTGTCATTCAGAGTTTCGCATTTGTCACACCATGTTTTGAAACCAGAATTTGTAGCTGCTAAAAATATAAAGTGAAACCCAGGATACATTTGTGAATTCCACCAAAATTGGCTAATTCGTATGACAAAGATAGGACCCTCTTGGAATCAGATCTACAGATTGAAAATAAAACGGAATTGATGGTTGCCAGTCCAATTATTAATCCGGATTCGAATCATATTTGGAACACAAATCCTTTGCATAATAATGTTACAACTAAGAAAGGCACTATTATCGGAAAAGATAAAAAATGGAAAGGCCCATCATGAGTAACAATAATGATGAGAATAACGATGAGATAGGTAAACAGGCGCAGGTTTTCGCGACGGAAGAGTCAGGGAACGCCAGTGACGAACGGGCTGGGCCTAGTAGTTTTGAAGTTAATCGGAATTTAGGATGTCGGCAAAATGAGCACCTTTGGCTGTTTTAATTAAATATCCACATGTTCTTGCGTGGTCAAAGGATGATATAGGAATAGACACGAACTATGAACATAAAATTCAACTAAAAGATGACACAGAATTTCAAATAAAGACCTACCCGATCCAGTTCACCTTCGTGATGAAATTAAAGATCAGATTGAGACATTATTAAAGCAAGGGGTTGTTTCTCCTACACAATCACCCTTCAACTGTTCTGTATCCTTGTAAACAAAGCAAAGGGGGGTTATAGATTATGCCAGGATAATCGCAGATTAAATGTATCGTCTTTATTTGACACTCTGTGTGTGAATTAGATCAAAGAAATATTATACAATATGGGGGCAAAAAAATACTACTGTACGGCAGACTTGAAGAGAGGATTCTTTAATATCCTTCTCACCGAAGACAGTAAGAAATATACATAATTTACAATACCAGGAACGTAACAGTATCAAATGAACATCTTGTCACAGGGCAACGTCAGTTCACAAAGTGCAATGACTTTCTGCGTTCACTTGGCGTGCTCAAACATGGATCCCAATCACTTTGCCCATTATGTAGATGATATATGTTGCTTTGGAAACACCTTTGAAGAAATGCTCATAACTGTGGATAAAATGTTAGAATGTTTACAGGACGCAGCATTTAAACTTGCAATAGAGGAAAGTAATTTTGACTTCACTGAGATAGATTATCGCTTTAGGACATAAAATTTCGACATTTGGCTATCGGATCAAGTACAAAATCATTGATTCTATCAAGAAATATAAGACACCGACAACTGTGGAAGAAGTTCGCACATTTCTTGGATTAACATCTTATGTCACGAAAGAAGTGTAAGTTTGCGGATTTAAAGCCATACTTGGTACGAGGCCTATTGTTTTATTAATTAAACCACAATGGTAAACCTATTTTGATGATGTTTTTGGTGATTTTATACTATGGCAACTTTGTTACTTTATAATCTCGTACTTGGTACGAGTGTCATAGTTTCTTACCAGTTAAAGTACGTAACACCTACAACCACCCACATCTACACTTGCACCCACACAAATTTACTTCCGGTCTACTTCCGGTTTACTACCGGTTTACTTCCGGTTTACTTCTGGTTTACTTGACAGACACCTGTGGGTATTGCTAGTTTTTTATAAGTACATATATTTTGATGATTCAATGTAACACTTGGTAAGAGGCCTATTGTTTTTATTAATTTAACCACAATGGTAAACCTATTTTGATGATGTTTTTATACTATTGCAAACTCTGTTATTTTTCACCTCACACATGGTACGAGTGTCATATTTTTTTCGAGTTAAATTACGCAACATTGCGATGGCTCGTAAGGTAAACTATTGCGCAATGTTTACGCCACAATTATTACGCAGACCAGTATATAACGTGTTGTTGGTTATGACGTAATGGGTGTATTCTGATTGACTTACAGTTTCGGATGTTTTCATCCGAGCTTAGGTTATTTAAAGGGTTTTCGCATTACAGATCAGCCAGTATCGTGAGAGTGTTTGAAGAGTACGGAGGTGTTGTTGCAGTGCTCCTATTTTTTTTTGTTAAAAGTTAAGTATTTAATTTATTTTAAAGCTACATACTATTTTATTATTTTTAAGTTTAAAAAGTGTATAAAGTGATTTGTTTTCATAGTAATTTAGATCAGATTGAGTTTCGGTGTATTTATTATTTTTCTTATACTTAATACAAATATATGTTTTATATATAATCAAGAAATAGATAATATAAAATAAAACGTAATCAATATTTTTGGGTTTAAGAAGAAACAACATAATCAGCCTGTAGAGAGAATTCCAGTAAACATGGATGTATTTAGAGAAATTTATCATCAATTGAAAAGGTTACTTCTTGTTCACTTGAATAGTATGTGGTCTCATGTTAACGAGGATACAGGAAAGCACTTATTTGTATTTAATAATAACTTATCATGATATAAGTCATCTGTTAGTGGGAAAATTCAAATAAATATTTCAAAACCCAATGCGGCAGTTTTGCACATAGGTCGAAATTTGTATAGAATTAAACATAGTACATTACTTCCTGATACCTCTTATGATGTAAAAGCTGGTGAATTTTTGTATGCTGAGATAATTGGAGAGTATGATAAATTGATTCCTCTGTTCGTCGAAATAAGAATAATCTATCCTCTTATTAATATATAAAATACCTAAAAACAAAAAAATTGATATATTTGGTAATAGAAGGCGACAGGAGATTCCAGATAATTCCAGCGAGATTGCTAGTTTAGATGCACAACTAAAGAAACTGAAATCAAATTTACTCATATAACAGAATTCGCTTAATCTAAATATTCAAGCAGAGATTACAAATCTTCAAACTCAACTGATTGATCCTATAGTAAAAATTGATGGAGAACTGAAATCTTTGCTTGAGAAATATACTAATTTAGCTTCAATAGATTCAGAATTTAGAAGAGAATATTGCCAACTTGAAAAAAGATCTCGATAAAATTAGAAAAATCCAGAAAACGAATACCGAACAGCTGATACAGCAAATAATTGACCAGGCAAATAGAATTCGTACCGAACCTCAAACCATCATCCAGAATATCAAGACTCAAGAAGAATATGAGCAGGTAAATGCTAGTATTGCTAAATTGCAAGAACAGTTTCAATCTTTCGAAGTTCCTACATTGCAAAATATCAAATCTGAATTACAGACATATGAACTGCATACAGCTATAACAGAAGTTCAATTGAAACTACAGACATTGGAAGATTTTATCAATAATTTACCTTCATCTTCTGAATTAAATGCTATTGCTCAGAGCGTTGCCGGCATCAAATTACAGTTGGAGACTTATGAAGATTTTGGGAAGATACAAGGTACCATGGCTCGCAAGGAAGATACTATGCGAACTATGAGAAATGAGCTAACAAGTGTACAGGAAACTCTGGAATCGACAATGCGTGGTGTTACTGATATTGTAGCTATAGTTCAACAGTAAGTTACTAAGCTTGAAGGCTTGAATACTGAATCAGAATTATCGCATTTCCAACATCTTGTTGACGACATTCAGAGTAAATTAGAGACACTGCAACAGTTTATACCTACGCAGGATGACACAACGCAACTCCAAGAAGTTTTGAAAAATGCAGCTAATGCAACAGAACTCGATACTATAAAATTAACTCTTACCACACTTTAGAATACTGTAGCTGCTATGCCTACTTCTCAGGAAATCAGAGCTATGAGGAGAGCAGTACGTCGAATTTTAAATTCTGAGGATATCAAAAATATTCAAGCAGAAATTGCGCAAATCAGAGAAACTGTTGCTACTCTCCCCAACAATCAAATTATTAACAAACTACATGCATTATTTACAGAAATCAGAAGTCAAGTACACGATCTTGCTACCCAGAGTTCTAAATTGAAACTTGTAGAAAATATACAGGAGATTATTTCTAATATTACGTTACAAATTACTACTCTTGAAGCAACTCAAGAATCTGCTTTATCAGGTTTTGCTACTCAACTTCACATTCTCAAGGAGGATGTTGTTGATGTAAAAATCAAACCGAGCTACGATGACTTGGTTCGTACTATCAACGAACACTTGGCACTGGTATTAAGCAGACTAGATGACGTAGATACTCGTCAATTTTATTCTATGGAAATTGTTAGATTACAAAGTGTTCCAAATTTTCGCGGGCACTGGACGTATGTCAATGCTGTCTTTGTTGTCACAAAGAAGTAGACTGCTTTTATTTAGCTCAAACCTATTCCAAAATTCCCAAACAATTACTACGAGATAATACAAACTTAATTTGTTTGTTTCGTCAAGATCATACTGATTTGAAACATGTATACGATGATTATGTGGGAGGAGACTTAAATTACGACCAATTTTCAAAATTCTGTTCATCTTGTTAAAACAGCCACGATTTTGGATTTGTTACTTTCGACATGACTCGGAAACCTAAGAATGGTAAATTCAGAAATAAAATCAACGACTTTTTAAACGTTGAAACGATATAAAATAATCATTAATCAAAAAAATGACGAAACACAAAATATAAGATAATTCAAAATTACGAGAGTACTTGTCCATACGTTTCAAAGGTTGGAAATCAGATAATCGAGGTTTTTACGATCAACACAAGCGTCAAAACCAACCTATTATCGATGCAATCAGTGGTCTTTGTAAAGTGATTAAGGGTTTAACAGAACAAAATAAAAACCTCATCAATGAATTGGTACCTCTTACTGCTAAAAATTATGCAGATCTTCTTGCTAACATTTTATCCAGCATCCACACTCCACTGGTACTTAAGGAACCACGTGCTAAAGCAGCTAAAGAAGAATCAGAGAAAATCGAGTTGGATCCCCTGGCAAGAGACTGTTTGATTACAGGAAAATTCGAAAAAATGAGGTATTTGGTTTGTATCCAACTATGGATTGAAATGGTGTAGTATGGAAAATTGGTAACTCTAAAGTTACATTCGAAAAGGATAACATAAAAATTAATTTGGGTTGGAGAACAGCTGGTCCAGATATCCTGGTACCTCAGGGCTATGGAGCTCATTACCAAAAAACAACCAAACAATTTTACAGAAGATGATTATCAAAGTTACTCTGAAAATTTGACACTCTCTGATGCTTTCTAGCAAAAGCGTGTGAAATCTAGCAGCGGGGATAAATTCAAAAATCTGACTAAACCTATCTGGAATCAACTAAATAAAGGTAGTGGTATATAGCAATACAATACTTTACGTAAAGAATTTGTATGTGTAAACAATGCCAGAAAACTTATAGAGAGGTTGCTGGTTATAGCAGGGGAGGAAAATGCTGGGAACAATAATGTTCATAATGAGAAAATGGGTATTGTAAACATGGTTAATGACAAATTAGCTAATTTTATTGTAAACGATCCTAAAGGTATAGAGTACTTAATTAAAATTATCAATACTTTACCTCCTAAATTCTGGAATATATCAGAGGGTCGAGGTTTAGTAAATGATATTATTAATAAACTTCCGTTCGAGTTACACGTACCTGGTTACCAATATTGTAGTCCTGGTACAAAACTTGAGAAACGAATATAGAGAGGGGACAGGGGTATTACTCCTCTGTATGCAGCATGTAAAGAACATGATTTTGCATACAACACACACACAAATCTGAAAGATCTTCATGTAGCTGATCAAAATATGGAAGAGGCAGCCTTTTGGAAGATTAACAAGCATTGGGTGAAAAAATAACAGCGTTGGGTACAACCATTGCTATGAATACAAAACAAAAATTAGGGTGAGGTTTTAATATAAATACCCTGAAAAATGATAATAATAATAAAAAAAATGAATCCAAAGGGAGTTGTATACGAAATACCATATCACGATCTTGAAAATTTAGAACTTAATTCGATTTTAACAAAAAAACAACAGAAAAAAAGAGGCAATTTATAGCCAAAGGAAATGGAATGAATATATTACTTAGTACGCCACAATTAAAACGATTGCAAAATACAAGAAAAAAAGCACGCAGTGGAGAATTTATATTCAGCATTATAGTTATCCTGTCTGCATTGGGGGCAGTTGGGAGCTTGGCTGGGGGTAGTGCTGCTAATGCCAAAACTGTAATAGATTCGAAAAAAATAAGGCAGAACTAGAAGAGCAAAAGCGTCATAATCTTGCCATGGAGATAACATAGGCAAAGGTATGAAGTCTAGAGCACTCAGAAAATTGAAAAAAGAAGAGGCTCTTACCAACCAAGACATTAAATCTTTAATTAAAATATTTAAAATTAAACACTGCAGGGGGATTTTCATGTCTGATTCTCTCCCTAAAGGTAGTCCTCACTCTCGAGATTGTGGCGTGGTGAATTTGGACAAGTTCGAAAACGTTGGTACTCACTGGATATGCTATTATAAACAAAATGACAATGCTTTTGTTTTCGATTCTTTCGGAGGGGTACCCCCTACGGAATTAATTCGATACTTGAAATATGTTAAAATTTATTACAACGACGATCGTATTCAAGATTTCGATCAAATTATATGTGGCCATGTTTGCATTACGATGCTCAGAATTTTAAGTAAAATACCAAACATCAAATTAAAAGATTTTCAAAAAGCTGTATTATATATAAAATATGGGAATTTTTCAGCTCTCCAGCGACACATCGTTTTTGAAACTGCATCTTCACAATGATATGATCTATCCAAAATCCATAGCTCTCAGAGCATTCTACAGTATGTATCTGATTCCGAATGTAACTACCTACAACAATAATATATTAGTAGGTAATGAAAAAATAATTATTCTCCTGGACAGCATAACTTTAGAATTTGAACTTCGAACCACTGTCTTGCTTTCTCAAAATTCTGTAACACGCAGAGTAGAGATTGTACCTACCTATGAAACAGTACACTTATCTACCATGGGATAACTTTTAGGATTAGAGAACAATAGCAAATTAGAACCAGGTATTATGCACATAGGTAAATTTATACCAAATTCTTAGCTATTGAAACATTGAATATTCACTGTAAAATTGCCAAAGGTATGATTATCAAAGCAGAAGAAAATTCGATTGGCAGCCACAAGGAGACAGGTATCATTGCTACATTTAAACCGAATTCGGAATTTATGGAACCTATCTTCTATTCCCCAATCCCATCAGTCTATTTCACTGTTTCTATTGATAAAGTTAATTACATAGAAATAACAATTACGAATGAGAAAAATGAAATCATCGATTTTGACGGTGCTAATAGCACTGCGATAATAGAAATTTATATTTGAAATATATAAATAAATACCAAGATGGAAAATATTGATAGTTATGAATTGCAGTCCTTCCCTCCAAACAGGAGGACATTTGCAAATTTGAATCAGCCCAATAAAGAGATACAGTATGACATCGCGGTGCGGGATGGGTTTATTCATCCACATAGATAGGATCTGTATATAAAATTTGATATTGTAAAACAAAGTAATGGTGAAGAATATCCCCTAACTCGAGCTAATTTAAAACATATAGATAATTTTGTTCCATTCATATTTTCTCAAATTGAAGTCAGAAATCATGGTACAGTGATTGACAGGATTGATTGCTCTGGAATTACATCCACTACTGTTGGGACATTGAAACTGTCCAAATCAGAGAGTGCATATTATAAAGTTGGTGGGTTCGAAGCTGGAGCAAAAATTCAAGCAAAAAGTCACACAGTTCTGTTCCCCATGAGATTGCTATTTCGATTTTTCTCTGATTATAAAGAAATTATGTGGAAAGGTGGTTTGAGTGTCATATTTAGCAGAGTACCCAAGGATCATAATGCCATCATGAGATACAAAACTTTAAATTAAGATGGAACAACTAATGAGGCTAGTTTACCCGGAGCTGTAAAATGTGTGATTCAGTCTTTGGAGTTGCGAAAGCCTGCAGTTGAATATGAATCGAATTATGCTCTCAAATACAAAGCCAAGATTTTGAAAAATCCTGAAATTCCGATTCAATTTTATACTTATCAATGCATTCAGAGGTCAGTGGAGGATAAATTGTTTGAATTTGACCTTACTAATCAGTTCCAATCTTCGCAATATGACATGCCAGAGTTCGTAGCTGTGCTGTTTCAAACAGGGAGAGATGACAATCAGGAAAAGGATAGCAGCCAGTTCGATAATAATTGTAAAGTTAAAAATGTGTATCTGAAGAATGGAAGAAATGAAGTATTTCCTCGTGAAAATGACAATTTAAACATTACAGAACAAGATTATTTAACTGAAGGTAACATAGATATGTATTATAATCCTGATGAGTTCATAATTCAGAGACCAATGTTTTAATCAATGCATCAAAAAGAAAATTGGTAATTATAAATGACCGAACTAATATCAAATTGCTATGTGAATTTCATTAAACTCTACCTGAAATTACAATATTCAGTGCAATTTTAATTGTAGAGAAATCATATATTTATGATATAAAAAAGGAAAGAGTGGTAGACAGAATTAATAGGAGAGAATCATATATTAAAAAAATAGACTACGTGTAGGACTTTTTTCTTTTTTTTTATACTTTTGGATTGAAGTTAAGTTTATTTTTTCACATGTGTTGACTGTAATTATTATTAACTTCTAAACTAAAGTCTCCCCAAGGCAAAGTATGGATTCCACACTCGAGAGTACACCTCTTGTCGTCGTGTGGATTCAGGGCTATTTTTTAATTTTATTCGTTGTAATCTCATGGTTTGAGCTTTGTATTCTATTATCCTCTCGAAGTATCGTCGACTGTGAAGAAAGGCAATAAATATAATACTGGAATGTTAGTTTGTATTCCACGGTATCTTTGCACGTTCCTTTTGCATTCTTCGTGACGCTGCTTTCTGTTCTGAATGTATACATCTTCGAACGCAAACCAGCGAACTCAACAATAATATAACCCGTTACATTCATCTTTGAACTCTGCCAAGAAGCTCTTGTGGGAAGGAATTCCAAATCTGTAAGGTTGAGGGTAGGAAGAAGTATCGAAATACCCAAGCATGGAAGGAAGTTTAAGATCCTCGTAGATGTTAGGTGTTTGTATGTCATAAATAAAACTAACGGTGTCTATGTACAAAATTGACAGCTTATCATTACAGAAAGTTTTCATAATATTATAATGAAATTCGAACATGTACAGTAATGACAAGTCGAGAACTGTTGCACCAACGTAAATAGGTTTTCTGAATTATATCAATTTTATATTTAGATTAAAATGTGTTAAATTCTTGTTGTAAATTTTTCGCGTTTTGAATCTTGGATCAGATACCAATTTTCTACATTTATTTTTTTCTGAAACCAATTTTATGTCAATATGTTTTTTTTCTGACGTTCTCCATCGTTTTTCCATAAACGGCATTATTCATTAGTTTATAAAAATCTTTAGATAATTCTGAAATGGCAGCTGTTCTGTGTCTCGTGTTGGTCTCAATATAAGATTATAACCATGAGGAGTGTTTGAACTTGAGAATTCTTCTTACATTTACTACCTGAAGACCCTTCCCAATCAAAAACTAGAGATTCTTGAAATGGACGACATATCTCTCTTTTCTCTCCAAAGTTAACATAAACTTGCTTTGATTAGAATCAGGTGGACATTTAATTTCGGGAGCCGGAGGTAAATCGGAAAAAATATCAATCAAATTATTTGGAAATTCAATGTCCACCTCAATAAACAGACCAAATTCACGATCGTCGAAATGATTAATATCAATTGAAATGGGATCTATCCACTCGAATCCTCCGTATTGAAGTTTTTGTGTCATTGCAAATCCGTAGAGATTGTTTACGTGAGCGTAAAATATGTAATTCGAAGGTTGATTTGTATCGTATTGATTCTCAGACATGTGAATGTTGTTTGCCTTTGCGTATCTCTGCGAGCATTGCACCATCCCCCCACGAATCCCCCTTTCTATAAAAAGTAACATGTCCACATCTGATATCAATTCCATCTTGATCGTGGCCTTGAGAAACATTGCACACGACACCAAACTCGGAAGACTGGTGAAATGTGCTGGATCTAATTTCTAAATATTTATTTATGTTTTTCCGAATACCTGAAAAACATCAGCAGGTATTGTTACATCGAATTTGAGATATGCATCGTGATAATCGCCGAGTGTATTTTATCTCAATTCCTTCCATGCTAATTTCGCATGTTCGTATTCTTCATTCGTAATTCCGGTTTTTTTTTCAGTTGACTGAAGAATTATTTTTGAGGTGGAAGAGTGTCAAATTTAGATTCATCGGTTACATATTCGTAAGGATAAATGACTTACGTTTTATCGGTTCTATGTGTATGTTAGGAAAACTAGCTTTTGTAATTTTAAATTGTTCGTCAGTAAGTTTACTCGCTAAAGCATCGAGGCTTGCCGAATGGAATCTAAAATAATCTAGAAACCTCATCTCTATGATTTCATTCGTTCCTGGAATTTTAAATTTCTTACTTATAGAAATATAACGTTCTTTGTTTTCAGCAATAATATCTATTTTTTGCGTATCGTATCCAAGATTCCTAATTGAGAAATGGAAGTCGTAATTCGATTCATTGTCAAAAAAGATTGGTACGAATTTATGCTTCTGGAGTTTGAGGTTGCAGGTGTTACAGATTCCAGTAACGTAGTTTCCGGCGAAATGATTATGGTGAAATACCTTCCGATTATCATCCGTGAAATGTTGGTCACATACCGGACACGTTTCAATGTTATTATACGATTGAAGTTCATCACTGGATAATGGAAGCATTGATTTCTATTGACATAAGAAGCTGCCTATGTTCTCAACCTCCTTCACCATCTTTTTATTAAAGAGTTCAATAACATTTGGTACGCGATATAAATGTATATGGTTTATCTATTCTATCCTGCCAAACAACAGCATATCCTAATCTATTTTGGATCATGAAGCTGGTACGGTGCTGTGGTAGAAAATTCGGGATCCGGATTGCAATAAGACAATGGTTTGAGAAAAGCCTCAAAGTCTGCAATGATAATGGCCATATGTTCCAACAAGGCCTTGTACATTTTAAATTCTTCGAATTCATATGCCTTGGGCATTAACATCGAGCCGGTCTGTTGACTCCACAGTAGACTTTATGTTCAGCAAGTTTTTGTTTGGCAATTTCTTGATTTTTGAAATGTTGGTAATTACGTCGGTCAAGATCGTCGAATACGGTTAAACACCTTGGACAAACTTCGATGTGTGCACAATGCTTGGTTGTTTGGCTTCTGACGAAGCGGGAGAGTGAACGAATTAGAGTGTAATGGTGAAAATCATCGTCAGCAATGAGAGGCAGATTGATTTCCACTGCTTCGTCATCAACAATATTAGATATCCTAATAGGATGCACAAAATTCTTAACTGTAGTATACGAATATACATTTATAGCTAATTATTTTCCTTCTCCATTTCGTACCCTGTTTTCAAACTTTGTTATGTCAGAAATAGCAACTGGGTATTTGATGCCTGTCATAGCATAATCAATCTCATCTGTATCTTCTTTGTAATGACTAACCTATTGCGGATTATTTGAACAATGAACCGGGTGAAGCGCCGCTAAAATGCACCACATAAAACACTTATTGTCGGTGTTATGAATGTTCAGCTCTCTTATGCTGAATTTCTACCGGAAGTGGAACGTAGCTCGAAGCAGAAAATGGTGTAAATTTGTTTACATAAGCGATTAATCTGTGAGGACTTCTACATAAAAACCAACCTGATCCCCTAGCCTCGAATTCATCGTGTTTCCTAATCAATTCACTAGTAAGATTAGAATAAAATACATTCAAATTATCAATGTCTACCAAATAAAGAACTTCATTTTTCGTTTTGTGAAAAAAATATTTCTTGTACCATCGGTTTTCTTATATTTACAGATTAGATCAACATATACTTTTATGGAGTTGTTTTCAAGTTTTATTTCAAAATATTTATGATAGATGTTTTAATTTCACTCAAAAAGCTAGAAATTTCACAGCCTGGTTTCGAAGTAAAAAGAAAATCCAGGAGTTGGTTGTTGAATGCAGATCTAATCTGCTTTTGGTCATTAGACATCTTAATTAGTTTGGAAGTAGAATCTTCAGTTTCAGGATGATCAATCTTTCTTTTCAATGTTTCATGTCCGGTTGACCCCTAGCAAATTTTCATGTGTTTACTTAAATTAGTAATTCTAATTATTTTTCCACATTGAGTACAAGGATTAGTAGGTAACGAACGATTTATTGTTGAACCTGACTCGCGACATCTTGTCCTATGTTTACTAATATTAGTTTTGGAGATGCATTTACCACAAAAAACACATTCGATGATCTTGGTAGATGACATTTTTTTAAATATGCTTTAAGTAAATAACAATAAGACGCACAATCAACTCAAAATTCTATTTACTAAAAAAAATCACTTTTTAAACTTACGATAAATGATAGAATGTAACTTAAAGAAAACAATAGTTTTAATTAAATTTTTTTTTCAGAAATTACAAGTGGGTCGACATCCTGCCGGAACTCGTTGACGATTACAATCACACCGCTCACAGTACGATAAGCATGAAACCAGCGGAAGTTAAACAATCCGACGAACAGCGATTAATTTCTACTGTTTATTGTCCAAAATACACGCACATGACCAAGAAATCTAAATTCAAATTGGAGACCAGGTGAGGATCAACTAATTCAAACGCACTTCGAGAAAAGATTCACCAAAAATTGGAGCACGGAACTTTTTACCGTGGTTCGAGTTTTACCCGGAAACCGTCACACGTACATAATAAAGGTTAGTAGCGGTGAAATTTTGAAAGGAAGGTTTTACCAAGAGGAACTCTCTAAAACGAAACACGCCTACACGTACCTCATCGACAAGGTATTTCGTAAGAAAGATAACAAATTGTTTGTCAAATGGCTGGGGCTTCCGGAAAAAAGTAAGATCGACGCGAATGAAGTGATCTTGTGAGTACGTGGAACGTGGTGAAGCGTCTACCCGATTTGGAACGTCAAACTAAGAAAAAGAACGGCGAGTTGCTTCCCAAAAGCATCCGTAGTCTAATCGTAGGTCCTTCCGATTGTAAGAAAACCACATTGCTGGTGGACAATTTTCTCCTCACACCGAATTGGTTAGATTGGAAGAACAGGCACCTGTACATGTTCTCAAAAAGTTTGGAGCAATCTAAATACCAGCAACTGATGAAACTGTATGATGGACGGGACATTGCAACGGTCGCTTCGGAAATAAAACCATTCGGCGATTGTCACAAAAATTCTGTCGTGGTATTCGACGACGTCATCCTGGATAACCAGGATGCAATTCGCAACTTTTTCACTCAAGGTCGTCACAAAGAAATGGATTGCTTTACCTAGCTCAATTATTTTCCAAAATTCCAAAACAGTTACTACCTGACAACGCTAATTTAATTTGTATATTTCGTCAAGATCACACCAACCTCAAGCACACGTACGATGACTATGTAGGCGGAGACATGAACTAAAATCAATTTTCGGAATGCTGCTCTTCTTGCTGGAACAGTGACGATTTCGGATTCGCGACGATCGACATGACGACGAAACCCAACTACGGAAAATACAGAAACAAAATCAACGACTTTTTAAACGTATAAATAACGTGCTGACGAAACGAAAAATCGAATACGACAATCTTAAGCTGCGCGATTACTTCGCGAAACGCTTCAAAGGTTGGAAATCTGAGAATCGCGGATTCTACGAAGAGAACAAGCGCGAAGGTCAACCTATCATCGACGCCTTCAGCGGTCTCGGCAAGGAAAATAAAAATGTCATGAAACAGAACAAGGATCTGATCACGGAACTCGTACCTCTTGCCGCTCGAAATTATGAAGATTTTCCTCCGACGCCTCTCTCCAGCATTCACACTCCTCTGGAACTTAGACAACCGTCAAGATGTCAAGCCATAGGCAGCACTTCTTCAGAGAAGATCGAGTTGGTTCCGTTGGCACAAAACTATCTGAGCACGGGGAAATTCGACAAGGACGAGGTGTTTGGATTGTACCCGAGCATGGAAATCAACGAAGGTGTCGTGTGCAAAATTGGAAAATCGAAAGTTACTTTCGAAGGCAACGACACTAAAGTTAATTTAGGTGAAAAAATAGTTGGTCCAGGTATCCATGTATAGTGGGATTGTGGGAACTCGTTGCCAAAAAATATCCGAAAGATTACACCGACGAAGATTACCAGAGTTACAGGGAAATTTTGATCATGAAGGATGCCATGTACCAAAACAATGATACCACACAGAATAGGGTAAAATCTAGCAGCGGAGAAAAATACAGGAATCTCATCAAACCCATTTGGAACGATATCAAAAGTGGAAGCGGTGTCAAACACTACAACACTTTACCGAAATAATTCGTTTGGGTGGACAACGTTAGGAAACACGTGGATCGTTTACTCGTCATCGCAGGCGAAGAGAATGTACGCAATCGTAATTTTTACAACGAGAAAATATTAATCGTGGACATGATCAGCACGAAACTCTCCAACTTCATCGTGAACGACAGCAAAGGAATAGGTTACCTGATCAAATTCATCAACACGCTTCCGCCGAAATTTTGGTACGTGGCGAGTGCAAGGGACTCGTGAACGACAACATCAATAAATTACCTTTCGAAATGCACATCCCAGGTTACCAGTACTGCGGTCCCGGTACCAAACTCGAGCGACGATTGAAAAAAGGAGACAGGGGAGTGAATCCCTTGGACGCTGCACTAAAAAATCACGACATCGCTTACAACGTACACACCGATCTAAATGCACGTCACGAAGCAGATAAAAATTGGAACATGCAGCCTTCGGGAGATTCATCAGCAGGGATGCTTCTCTGGGAGAACAGATTGCAGCTTTGGGTACGACCATCGCCATGGACACGAAACAAAAATTGGGATGGGGTCTATAAAAAAACTTGAGAAAAAACACTTATCGTAAAAAAATTGCATCGTTAAAAAATGATGTAACGTCAAAAAAATGTCGTGCACATCGTCGAAAAAAAGGTGTCGTGGACATCGTCCGAAAAAGTTGCCTTATCGTAAAAAGTTTGCATCGTTAAAAAATTATATATCGTCTAAAAAGTCGTGGACATCGTCAAAAAAAAGAAATTTGTCGTAGACATCGTCAGAAGAATTTGCCTTATCGTAAAAAATTTGCATCGTTAAAAAATGATGTATCATCAAAAAGTCGTGGACATCGTAAGAAAAAAGTTGTCGGAAAGATTTACATCGTCAGAAAAAGTTTCCTTATCGTAAAAAATTGCATTGTTAAAAAAGTTTTATCGTCAATAAAAGTCGTGGACATCAAAAAAAGTTGTGGACATCGACAGAAAAAAGTTGCCTTATCGTAAAAAAATGATGTATCCTCAAAAAGTTGTGGACATCGTCAAAAAAAGTTGTGGATATCGTCAGAAAAGTTGGCATATCGTAAAAAATTTGCATCGTTAAAAAACGATATATCGTCAAAAGAATGTACATGTCAAAAAATATACGTGTAAAAAAAATTTACATGTCAAAAAAAATTACGTGTTAAAAAAATGTAAGAAAAAATTATACGTGTAAAAAAAATTACAGGTCAAAAAAATCTTCGATATATAAATAACAAACCGTGAAAAAATCTACTAGACAAAAAAATATCGATACATAAAGAACAAACCGTGAGAATATCTGCCATACAAAAAATCTCGATATATAAATAACACACCGTGAAATAATCTACGACCCAAAAAATCTACCAGATAAATAAAAATTTCTTAGATATATAAATAACATACCCTGAAAAAATATCTATAAGGCAAAAAAAATCTACGAGACAAATAAAAATTTTTCGATATATAAATAACACACCGTGAAAAAAAATGGTTGAAGCTCGAGCATTTAAAAAAATGCTAAATTTGTCAGTCGACTATATGAAAATTGAGGAAGTGGAAGTGGATAAACCTTACACGATAACTTCCGGTGAAATTGCTACAACCCAGTATGGTCCTAAAGTACGTCTGTTGCTCGACGGTAAATACAGCCTATTTTTACCAGATTGATACGCTAACATGTTATCTGACCAGAAGCTATTTATTTTAATCGAGAGCAAAACTCGAATCGTGTACAAGGGGACAAAGGAACTTCCTGGTAACAAAACGAAGAACGTTACAGAATTTGTTTAACAGCTGCAGTAAAAAAAATCATAGAACCGTGAAAAAATATACGAGACAAAAACAAAAAATACAGAACATATGTATAAATAACATACCGTGAAAAAATCTACGAGAGACATTTTTTTTGAACGTGTATCAAGGGTGTTGTGTATCAAGTACCGTACTCGAATCTAAAAAATCGGGGTACCCCCGATGGATTTCTCACCAAGAAACAATGCAAGAAGATACGTTCTTGCTTGTCGAAAGGTCACGGAATGAAATTGCTGCTCAGCATTCCACAATTGAAAAGATTGCAACAGTCGAGAAAAAATCACACCACGTTGATGGTTTCGTATTCAGCATTCCGGCAATTTTAGCGGCTTTGGGTGCAGTGGGAAGTTTGACAGGTGGAAGTGCAGCCATTGCGAAAACCGTCATCGTCTCGGAAAAGAACAAGGCGGAATTGGAAGAACAGGAACGTCAAAACCTGGCCATGGAGAAAAAAGGGAAGGGCGTCATGAGCAAGTTTAAAAGAAACGAAGAAGCGCTCAGTAACAGCGACATCGAATCTTTAATCAAACCATTACAAATCAAACACTTTAGAGGCGTTTTCATGTCAGATTCTTTACCCTCCACCGTAACGAAAAAAGAGTGTGGAGTCGTCAACTTGGATAATTACGAAAATACAGGCATGCAGTGGATATGCTACCTCAAAAATGCAAACGCATTCGTTTTCGATTCATTCGGAGGCGTTCCACCGTCGACTTTATTAAAATATCTTGAAGTTCCCAACCTCTTCTACAACGACGACAGAATTTAAGGTTTCGACGAAGTGAACTCCGGTCATCTCTGTCTCTCCAAGCTAGTGTTTCTCTCTAAAATAAATAAGACTACGATCGAAGATTTCTAGAAAGCACTGTGGAACCTGAAACACGATGGGCGTGTTCCATCTCACGAGCAAGACTTCGGTCTTGAAACTCAGTTTGCACGACGACATCGTCTATCCTAAATCCATACATTTACGTTCATTCTACAGCATGTACCTCATACCTAACGTCACAGAGCACAATAACAAAATTAGCATCGGAAGTGAAAATATCATCATCACACCAGGTCAATACAATATTTGTACTTTACAAGCTCAGTTACCTAGAGGCACATTCCTTTCTCAAAATTCAGACACGCACAGAGTTGAAATTGTGTCCGCGACGGAGACGGTGGATCTGGGCACGATAGGAGAACTATTAGGTTTCGAGAACCACACCAAACTCGAAGCTGGCATCAAGCACACAGAAGCAAATATTCCTAAATTTCTAGTCATCGAGAGGTTAAACATTCACTGCAACGTGGCTGAAGGCATGATGACGAAATCTGAAGGGTTGTTAGGAAGTCACAAACAGACGGGAATCATCGCCACGTTCAAACCCAGTTCCGAGTTCATGAACGGATCATCTACACACCCTCTTCTCCTATTTATTTTCCAGTATGTCGCAACAGGATAGATCAGAAAGAGTTAGTGGTCAAGAACGAGAAAGAAGACGTGGTGGATTTTGCAGGTGCCACAACTACGGCCATCGTCGAGATCAACATATAATAAATAACCATACATCATGGAACTGATTTAAAGTTACGAGTTGCAATCTTTCCCTCCCAACCGTCGCACGTTCGCCAATCTCAACGAAGCGAATCGGGAAATTGAATACGACGTTGACGTAGGTGACGGATCCGTTCATCCTCACAGGGGGGACCTTTACGTTCAATTCGACGTGGTGAAAAAAGATAGCGGAGAAGTTTTCCCAGCCGCAGCAAATTTGAAACTCGTAGACAAATTCGTGCCTCACCTGTTCCCGCAGGTCGAAGTCAGGAAACATGGAAGGGTCATCGACAGACTCGGTTATCCAGGCATTACGTCAACGAAGATATCGACGAAAAGTCATACGGTGCTCTTTCCCATGCGTCTGCTTCCGGGCGTCTTCTCGGACTACAAGGAGATCATGTGGAAAGGAGGACTGAGAATCACCTTTCGCAGAGCCCCAAACGACAACAACGTTTTGATGCAATACAGCAACTTGGGTCCGGACGGGATCACGCCATTACCAAACACTCTGCCCGAAGCAGCAAAATGCATCATCCGCAGATTGGAGCTGAAAATTACGGTGGTGGAATACGAAACCAATAACACTCTCAAGTACAAAGCGGACATTTTGAAAAATCCGCAAGTACACATTCAATTTTACACTTACCAGTGCGTGCAGAAACTCGCTTCCGGCAACCATTACGAATTCGACGTCACGACGCAATTCAACAACATAAAGTTCGACATGCCAGATTTCGTTGTAGTGCTTTTTCAGACCGGACGTGATAACGATCAGGAAAAAGATTCCAGCAAGTTCGACGACTAAAAAAGGTAAAGTAATCAGGTGTGCATAGCACCACGCAATGAAGGCGTATAGGGGGTGTAGTGGTAACGCCCCACAGTTTCTTGATCCGGTCGTGAGTGGGGGTGATGTAATCAAAATCACACAAGTTCGACGACTGCATGATCAAAAATGTTTATCTGAAGAATGGCAGGAACGAAGTGTTCCCGCGCGAGAATTACAACCTCGACGATGATTCTCTCAATTTGTACGAAGCGTACTCCGCTTACAAGCGCGTGACCGAGGGAAACGTGGACATGTACTACAAACCCAGCGAATTCAAAGCACACAGACCCATTTTCATGATCAACACGTCGAGGAGGAAGCAGGTGGTGGTCAACGATCACACCAACAGCAAGATCGTGTGTGAATTTCACAATGCACTACCCGACGACACCGTGTGCAGCGTCATCCTGGTCGCCAAGAAGGCCTTCGTCCAACATGTGAAGAACGAAAGGGTAACGGAAAAGTTCTAACGTATCAAAATTTGTGAGGGGAACTCACAAACTCTCAAAATTTTACAAGTCCAGCAAATATCTCTAAAACAGTGAGAGATAGAGAAAAAATAAATCGAAAAATCTCCCCAAACACCACCTCTTGTCGATTTTGGGGATGTAGAGTACGTATGCCAAGTTTTGGTGGTTCTGAGTTCAAGGGTAAGGGGTACTTGCACACACCCCATCACTCGTAACTTCCGAACATGTAGTCGTAGAGAGGTCGGATTTAGTGTGTTGGTCGAGTCTCGATGTCCTCTGTCCTCCCATATCAAAATTAGTATAGGTCATCATAGAACCAAATTTTCATCAATCGAGAAATTTTACCAGTCAACAGGTGCTGGGTAAAAAAAAGATTCTGTTCTCTCTTTTGCACCATATGGCCCGGTAACACTTAGGTTAATTTAGACCGATAAAAATTATCAGTGAATAGGTTAAATTATATCACGTAAGATCGTGAGGTACGTTGCACAAAATAAAATCATCATGAAGAGCTACGAGGATTTGCAAAAAATGTGCACAAAGGGCTCATCCTTTTGTAAAAATTTAATTGCCATGAAAATTGCACTAAAATGTTGTTGAACGCTAAAAAATCCACAAAAAATCGTCATGAAGGGCTATTACTGAGGTTAAATCGTAAAAAAAAGAGGGCTCATCCTTTTTGTGGCGTTGAAACAATAAACATACACTACTCGTACTTTAACTCAAAAGAAATTATGACACTCGTACCAAGTGTGAGGTGAAAAACCATAGATTTGCAATAGTATAAAATCGACAAAACATCATCAAAGTATATTTTCCATTGTGCTTAAATTAATAAAAACAATAGCCCTCGTACCAAGTATTGCTTTGAACCCCCAAAATATATGTACTCGTACGAAATACGAGATGAAAATTCACAGATTTGCAATAGTATAAAATCGACAAAAACATCGTCAAAATAGGTTTTCCATTGTACTTACATTAATAAAAATATAAGCTTCGTACCAAGTACTATTTTGAACATATACAACTACACTGCTCATAAACATTTCACAATAGTTTACCTTACGAGCAATCGCAATGTTGTGTAATTTAACTCGAAACAAAATATGACACTCGTATCAAGTGTGAGGGGAAAAATCACAGATTTGCAATAGTATAAAATCGACAAAAACATCGTCAAAAAAGGTTTTCATTGTGGTTAAATTAATAAAAACAATAGGTCTCGTACCAAGTGTGACCTTGAACCCCTAAAATATATGTACTTATAAAAAACTAGAAAAACTCACAGGTGTCTGTCAAGTAGACCGGAAGTAAACCGGAAGTAGACAGGAAGTAGACCGGGACTGAACCGGAAGTACACCGGAAGTAAATTTATGTGAGTGTGTTTGGGTGTGCGTAGGTGTGCGTGTTACGTACTTTATCTCGTAAAAAATTATGACACTCGTACGAAGTATGAGGTGAAAAAACACATATTTGCAATAGTATAAAATCAACAAAAACATCGTCAAAATATGTTTTCCACTGTGCTTAAATTAATACCCCTCGTACCAAGTATTACTTTGAACCTACTCACGAAGTTTATAAAATCAGATTCTGAGTTGACACATCCCTTGAAAAAAGGATAGGAAGAAAGACGAAATTTCTCTGGGGGAATAACAGCACACTGCGTTTGGGAGGTTGAAAAAGCCTTGCTTATAGCTCCTGTGTTGATGGCATTTGATCCATCCAAAGAAGTAAGGGTATGTACGGATGCAAGCAGTAAGGCTATTGGCACTGTGATTTTACAACCAATGCGAACGGTGATTTTCAGCCTATTTCCTATTGCAGTAGAGTGTTGAAAGACCATGAAACTCGACTTTCAACCATTGAGCAAGAATTCTTGGCAATTATTTACGCATTTCAGTCATTTTGACTATTTTTACTAGGCGACATTTCCAATTTTTCAGAGTTAATCAAGCAAACACATATATTCTTTCCTCAACGCAACTTTCAAACAAATTTTCTAGATGGTACACGTTGAAAGCCGAGTTCAATTTTACGCCAATTCACTGTAAAACCACACAATATATGGCGGTTGTTATAAGCAGAGAGACTGATAATGATACACAGGAAGAAGACGAGGAGCTTACAGAGCCACGTACATTGTTATTCCTAGATGAGACAATTGGTGTTTCTATACACCAACGAGATGATTCATTTTTGGAAATATCATAAATATTGGTAGAAAAAAAACGAGGGGCAAAAACTCACCCAAGCCCTCCCTGCAAAGGCAAGCCTGCTATTATGTTATAGAAAATGGACTTCTTTATAGACAATATAAAATGGGAGCTACGACTAAAAGATTATTATGCATATCGAAGTCACTTCGCAACACTGTTAGTGACACATTACACTCGAACCAAGAACCTATAGATTGTATTGGGGAATGTAGCTATTCCTCATTCATCTTTCAGATTATTATCACTCGCTTGGCCTAAATGTGATAAATGCAAGAGGTTACATTTAAAGGAATGGCCATAGATATTAAGTTAGGTTACCTAAAGTGCAGCAAACCCCAAAATAAATAACTACTTTGTAAATTGTTTATTACAATTTTTCAAATTTTAAAAATCTTTAGTGGATACACAACTCCTTCGATTTATTTTCTTAAAGGCTCAACATATCGCTAAACATCTCAATTTCACTGTACCTCCTGTTAACCTCGCATGTCGTTTGTATTACAACATAAACCCTCGATAACCCCGCTTAACTGAACACACACAAATCCACTATCAACCTTTCGGGGAAAGACCTCAAAAGAAGCACAAAGAAAGGCAGAAAAGCAGATGACAAAGGTGAGAAGCATTTTTGCTTAAGACAGAACAATAATACTGATCAACAACAACAAATATTGTTTCTTCGTTTTTAGTCATGTTCCTGGGTTATTTGTAGCCATGATTCAGAAATTTGCATTACACTGAAATTCATGAATGAATGAAATCGGATTATGTTGATGGTCTTAATTTGCTCTTGCTGCTATAAAGTTTTCTTGGCAACAAGAAAGTAGGAAAGTACACGCACTTAGTAACAGAGATGCTCATTGATTTCATGTTAAACTACAAATTCTGCAAAGTCACTCAAAATGTTTTTCCAAAAAACCTATGTTACTTAGGTCAAGATTAAGGTGAAATGTTTCAGCAGGACACAATAGCAAGCCAAACACCAAGGAAGATGAGATGCATACATGATGGCAAACTTTTGTTCGAATTTTATGCAGCATTGTCCTGACAGATCCAGCTCTTGGATGCCTTGCAAAATGAATTTATTTTGTGTCGAATGATTTAAAAGGTTATGCTATAAAACTGTGCTTTTCGTATAAAAAATTTTATTTTACTATAGTATTATTTTCTTAAATCGTTAATGTGTTTCCTTTATGCTCAAAATATATTACTTTAAACGCTATATTAAGATATCATAACTTTGTATATGGGCGAACAGAGTGAAGAGTGGCGTACGACATATATTCTGTATCTCAAAAATTAGAAATAAACTGGTATCGTTTTTGGAATAAGCAGTACAATGTCTCTCAAAAGTTTTAGGACAACGACATTTTAAACTAGGCAACGCAATTTACTCAAGCCGTTGGTGGGTTGCGTGCAGAGTTAGGCTCAATTTCAGGGTTGCCACATGCACAATAGATATTTATAAAATACGCGAAAGAAATTATTACAAGTATTATTGTATAAAATTATTAAAAATATCACTATTATATCGTAAATGACAAAATTCTTTCTGAAAGAAAAAAATAGGTTTTCAAGTATTTCATCGCTGATGAGTCTACAGAAAGGAAAAGAGGTGAGAGGAAACGAAAGGTTACAAAAGAGAGGAGAAAGAGAAAGCGAAAAGAGAAGAGGAAAGGTAGAGGAGAGAAGAAAGATAGGATAGACGAGGAGAGGAGATGTAGTGAGGATAATGGAAAACGATTCGAGGAGAGATGAGGAAAAAAGAACAAAGAAGAGAAAAGAGGAGGAAAACGAGAGGAGAGGAGAGGAGGAGACGAGAAGACGGAAGTGGAGAGTAGAGTAAAGGAGAGAAAAAGAGAAGAACGAAAAAAGAGAGAATAGTGCAGTGGAGTCGGAAATCTAAGACAGGAAAAAAAATAAGAGGAGTGGAGAAGAGTGGGATGGAGATAAAATGCGAGAAAAGTAGCGAGGGCGATATGAGATAAAAGCAGAACGGAAAGAGGGGAGAGAAGAAGAAGAAGGAACTGGAGAGAAGAGGTAGTTGCAGAAAATATCGTCTGAGCGTCAAGAATGGATTCATTGGTCAAATTATCGACATGAAACATTCAATAACATTTTGATATGTACTGGAGAATATATTAGATCGGTGCGAAATGCCTTTTGGCTGAGTTCAGAGCAAATTAAAATATTCCATGTAAGATCTTTGATTTTACCTGCGATTACACTACTAAAAAATGAATGTAATTTTAAATATTTATAAGAATTATTCAATTTATCTCCACTTCTCGGTCCGTTGAAACGGAGATTTTGTAATTCAATATTTGCCCTCCCCCCATCGTTAATTCCAAACTGAATCATTCCGTTTCACATGGCGTGGACAATGAACACAACGGGATATGTCTAAAACTTACGAAAATTTTCTGCCACCGGAAGGGTTTGAACCTACAACCATCAGATTAACAATCCTGAACGGTAGCCACTACCCTACAAGCTTTAGCTCCTTAAACCAGGTAGAAGAACCACTACACCACAGCTTTAACTTCGAATGAAACAACAATTTTTTTAAGTATTCTGTCCCTCCAATATTGTAAATGTCCTTTGGTATACGTGTAGTTGAACTTTTACTTTAATTTTGATTTGCTTTCTTGTAGTATAACCGATATCTTCTAGAAATAATTTTCGAAGTGATTAAAAACGAGAATATTGGTAGTTGTGAAAATGCGAGTTATTTCTTCTAACTTATTATTGTGATTAGACATTACTAATGGAAAATAACTAGAGGCTTGAACATTACAGGACGATGTTCTTTTCCTGTGATACTGTAACAGACAAAATGCTTGTTTACTGATGCAAGTCTTGTGTCCAGAACAGTCTTATGAAATGTATTTGCTGTTGCGTAAGATAACACGAAATAGTTACACCGTGTGCGAACTACCAAATCTGTGCAACGTTATACGTAAACAGGCGGAAAATTTTATTCATAAAATCACTTCACATTTGACAGTGTTAGTCAAGAGAGACTCGTGGGACACTGTGTTAAGGTGCTGGACTAAATCCTTCTAATTTTTCTTCCTCGAAGAACAACAATTTCTAAGGAAGAGCAATAGTGATGATCTTTCTTATTCTTTTCAAATGCTTACACTTTCCTTTAATTGGGTTAAAAGTAAATAAGAATATTGCTTGCATTTCTGTCATTGACGTAGACCAGAGAGAGACAGACAGACAGACAGATATTACAAAATATTTCATATAGTGCGAGCGCCATTAAAAGGTCATGATAATTCTATGTTGCGTACTTAGAATTATTCATACAATAAAGAACATGTTTAATTGTGAGTTAACAAAAAAAAAACAATACTAAACTCTGCACGCAACCCACCAACGGCTTGTGTAAATTGGGTTGCCTAGTTTAAAATGTCGTTGTCCTAAAACTTTTGAGAGACACTGTACAAATATACATAAGAACAGCTGTAATATTTGAGGCACCAAAATATGTGTGGGTCAGTGTAATATAAAATGTTTCACAAAATTCATAGAACATAACATAATGTTAACAAAATTAAATTTAAGGGAGTAGCTTTTCAAATGTTTAACTTTTTGATTAAACCTCACGTAAGTGACTCAGAACTATGCGTGCCTCTAGAGTGTTATCGAAAATACACATATTTGAAGGAACATATATAATTGGTACATTCAAAACCTCACAAATATCTTTTTGGGCAGACAGAAAATTTTATTTTACAATGGATACAAAGCCTCAAAGGATAGGAAGAGAGCTTGAGTTATATGGAAGGTTTTCCACAGCCACAGAATTATGTCGAGGCGTCAGTACATATATCGATTTCTTTCGTTTGATGGAAGCCAAACCATAATACTAAAACATACGTAGAAGAAGATTGTTTCAACAAAATAAACATTAATTCTAACTGTTTTCTGCATCATCCATATGTGAAAATATTACTCCAAGGCTTGGAGTTCCCTTCGGAATTATCGGGCTGATTCTACAGACCCTAAAGTAAATAAATAATTACACTGCCGAAAAAGGGCCACCATCGCTCGTTCTCCCGATTCGAAAGTAATCTCGAATATCCTTACCACTTCCTCCCCTCCGCATTCGCTTGCATCAGAAAGTTATTATTTAAAGGTTGGAAACCTTCTCTCACAATTAGTTCTCAATAAAGCATGATGATTTCCATAAATGATGAGAAAAAATCGCCTCATGCATAACAGCAGAAATTTTTTAAATATTAGAGGAAGAAGTAGTTAGAATCTCTGAACATTCTCGTATACAAACATTGGAGCATAGATAGTATGCCCTATGACTGAAAAGAGAGTATAATTTGCCCCATATTCAGGAAAGGGGATATGCAAATGTTTGAAAATTACAGAGGAATATCGTTGCCGTGTGTAGCATTCAATATATTACCAAACATTCTTAGGGAAATACTAAAATCATATACAGAAGAAGCATTAGAAAAGTACCAAGCCGGCTACAAAAAAAGGATTTCTACAATAGTTCAAATACACACAGTCAGACAGGTACTGGAGAAGTGTTGGGAATGGAACACAGAAATGACACAAGTCTTTGTCCATTTGTAGCAAACATATGATTCCAATGATAGAACTTGAATTGGAAACATATTTAGTACATTAAAAATGCCCACAAAATTCTATTAATAGAAATTACGATGCAGAACACCAAAGCACGTGTGAAGATTCAAACAAATATGGGAGAGAGCTTTCCACTTAAACAAGGTGTCAAAGAAGGAGATGACTTTGAAGCACTTTTCTTCCATGTGTCTCTGGAATATGTGTTAAGAAAATAATGATCTAAATACCAGAACAAATAGTTTGGGTATTCAGATAACATCAATATCATACAAAGATCAATAAGATTATTTAAGGAAGATGGGGAACCACTAGAATGGAAAGAACAGTAAATTAAGTTTCAAATTAACACAAACGAATCAAAAATATTAGTCCAAACAAAGAAAGCAAAGTAAAAGAAAAATCTTTGGAGAACATGAAATGGAAAATGTATCAAGTTTTCTTATCTAGAAGTATTCATCACAGACAAAAATGATGAGAAGCTAGAAGTATGAAAGATAACACAAAGAGCCAATAAAACACACTTCGCATTACTACCGGTGATCAAATGTCTAGGAGTAAACTATAGAGCCAACCTTTGTTTGCAGAAAAAATATATACGGAATTGAAACATGGATATGTAATCAAAGAACAGCTGAAATGTAATAAACCATAGAGCAAAGTAACTTTCCTATAAAACCCTAATTTACAGCATAATTATATACGGAATTGAAACATGGACATTTAATGAAGGCGCAGGTGAAATGGTAGAAATGCTTGAATGGATAGTACGGAGGAAAATATTTGGGCCAACAAAAGTGCAAGATATTCGGAGAATAAGAACCAATCGGGAATTAGTTGCTCTTTAGAAAGATGAACCCATCTCAGCTTATACACATAAAAGCTAAAATGCTAGATTGGGAAGAACATTTAATCAGGGTAGATGGCATCCGTATGACCAGGAAGGCGATGCAAGGAAGTCTTGGAGTGAAAAGTCAGTGGGAAGACCCTGAAACAGATGGGGAGAAGCTGTTGGAGTAGGCATAGTGAAGCTTCTGATAACTAGGAACTTGAAGAGAGCAGCCTTAGATAGGACGGGATGGAAGATGATTATTGGGGAGGCAATGCAGTGTATAGAGACCGGAGCGCCAATGAAGAAGAAGAATTTGCATCACATAAATAGGCGGGGATTTTATAAAATCGTAAATCAATAATTTATTTCTCTAATGATAAAATATAAATGTTAAAGTCATTCCTTCAATTTTTTTTTATATTTTTCTTCAACTACTGTATATTATAGAATTTTGAAATGAAGATACAAATTACTTTTGTCATATCAAGAAGAGCTCGAATGGACTCAATGGACGAATGGACATGTGCATTCTGTTTATTAACTATTTTCAGTAAACATGACACCACAAATCAAGATTACAAATTGAATCATTATCTACTCAGTGTTACTTACCTTACAAAAAATATTTGCAATCAATTTGAGCAAGCAAAATCGTAAAATTCTACAGTACCATATATCAAAATTAAGTTCTGATTTTGATTCTCTACCATACTGATGGTTCTTGTTTCTTTTAAGCTTATGTCATATTCGGAATGTATTTTCTCAACATAGTATGTTTGTCTGGTTGATTTGTTTGTCGTAAGGTTGCCAAGCAATTTTAAATGGTGCTGATAAGCTACCAAGGCACATCAATCATGCTTGCAGCATAAGGAATATTGTGAGGTAGAGAAAAAATAAATGCAGTCTCAATCAACAACTCTTCTATTCCAGACTATACAATCAGAAGGTAAGTATGAGAAGGAGAAACTGTGACTTTGTAACAAACATTGGTGATTGCCTATTGAATACCCTTAATTGTTTTTCGTGATTCTCGTTATGGAAGCATAAGATGTGCATTACAGCCATGTGTGTATTGTAAATTAAGGGAAATATCAGTTTATCTTGAAATTACAAGTTGGTTTTGTTATTGTCTTCTTCAAGCATTTTGTAACATTAAGCTACTTATGGAAAGCTTGTGGTAACTTCATCTCTGGTAACTAGCATCCAGCTAATAGCTTGCCATGGCAAACTTGTTGAAAGCTACTTCGCTGTCCTGGTAAGCTTGCAGCTGTTTGTCGTATTTGTTCAGCTGTAAGTATTCACTTTGTACAAAATTCTGTAATGAATCTTCACATTTGGCTGGTCTCTTCTTTAAGGCATAATACACATACTGAGCGATGATACTTTTTTTCCATTATAGTCTTCTAAATGAGTCCCCCAGTGGTGTAGTGGTTATCTCGTCTTGTTATGACACCAGGGTCCCGGGTTTGTAACCCAGAACGAACAAGGGCATTTGTAGGTTTTCAAGCATCAATTTCATCATGTCGTCACTCATCCCCATCTTCAGAACTTAGCAACAAGTGGCTTAAAATCGAATTAAAATAAAGCAAATGAATCAATTAATATTGACAAAGGAATTTGGTTTTAAAAATTTCAGTGAAGGTAGCCAGGGAAGTACTGAAAAATTCTGAAGTTGTTTGACACAAGATGGACAAAAAAGTATCAACACTTGACTTGTGAAATCGTATACACTAATAGTATTAACTTTACTGTTGTCTATTTGTGGTCCATTTGTAGTAGAAATGAACCCAAGTTTCTCTCACCACAGTCAAAAAGATTGATAAAAATTGAAAAATCGAAACAATTTATTCAAATATGAAATGCCTTTTCCTCATTATATGGAACAGTGTGTCAATATGTTGGATGTCCTGGTTGGCATTTTATACATTTTCAAATCTGAATGAAAAATGTTGCCCTCCACTAAAACTACAAAGGTTGGCTTTGGGCTTTTGCAAATACTTTCTTCGTATTCTTTGGGCCCAACTTAGTGGTGCATTTTTTGTTTCGACTTCATACGATTTCCCGTTCTCGTGAAAAGGTAGTGTCTTCGTCGCTCTGAAACACCATGTATATATACAAAAATACTGCCCTGCAGACTATTAGAAAATGGTTCTGGAACAATCTAGCAGGTGGCTATCCCTTGCCAACTGTACATTCACCTGAAAGAGAATGGGGTTGGATTCTTTATCTTAGGCTCTATTATTATGGAGAAAATAGAGCGTGAGAAAAATAGTCCAACCCCATTCTATTTCAGGTGAATGTACCTTTGACAAGAGAGAGCCACCTGCAAGATTGTTCCAGACTATTTTCTAATAGTCTGGAGGGGAGTATTTTTGTGTATATATATCGTCTTGTTTTGTCCCTTGTTACATTACTTGGTGCCGAGTCTGAAAAAGACCTTGCTATAAGGTTGAAACGTTACTTTTAGTTTATGTTTTATAATAAAATAAATTTCTGCCTTGGTCAGCATATGGAGTTTTTCATATCATGGAAACAAGGCTTAATGGTGTTATAATTATGAAGTTGAGGTGGGCGATAGTCTCAGAGGAGTGAAAGGGGTATTTGATTTCACCCACTTATTCACCTTGCCCCTTTGTTTTGAACCCAATTTCCGCCACTTGCTCTGACAGTCGCTTCAGTTGGTTGAGTGGTCGACTCGCTACTTCAAAATTGTAGTTTCAATGTTTGATTCTTGATCAGGACATGTTGGTTCTTTTGTGAAAAAACTTCATATAATAATCATGCATTATCATCGATAACATTTGTTTTAAATCGGTTTAAATAAATAAGCTCTAATAATAATATTAAATATAAGAAACAACATTAATTTAATGGTAAAACTGTTAATTGAATTTCGTGATCATCAATATACAAAAGTGGTTCATAATATAGTCCTGTTGACATTACACTTCAAAACACCGGACCAAGTAGAATGGATCCACCTGTATATTTCCACCAAACGACTGGCTGGTTTGAAAAAAAAAGAACTGCGAGGGATCTACAACAACTTGCCAATTTAAAAGGGAGTAAAGTAGGGAAACCAAGTACAGATTGTGTTTGCGTTTTTCTGTTTTGACGTTACGTGAAAGTACGGATGATTCAATGGACATTCACAAACCAGGCAGGGTTTATAACCCGGGTCCCCTGGCATCATAACGCAATGTGGGAGGCGGCTGCACCAAAATGAAAATTATACGAAAGAAGTTTCAACGTAAGTTGTAAGAGCATATTAAAGGGGAAGAGCAATAGCCCAGAGCAATATTAAGCGGCTAATAACAAAAATAAATGACCTCTAAAACGAAAAGGGGGAGTTGAAATCTAAACTACAGTTCTGCCAACTGAAATTGGATGACTTGGAAAACCGGACAAGAAGGGACAATTTAATTTTCCGCGGTTTTAGTGAAACGTGCGGAGAATTTTAGGACTGTTCTGAGCGACTCGTGAGAGACGCTTTGTGGAACATTATGGATATCGACACGTCTGACTAAGACATACTGGGATCGGGACATAACAGACCCATCATTGTAAAGTTTTGAAATTACAAATTACAAGAAACCGTTCTTGCACGTGCGTGCTTCTCTCGTTGAACTGGTATCCGCGTCTCCGGTAACTACTCGAGACATGTTCGCGATATCCGCAGCAAGTTGTGGAAATACATGGAAGAAGCCAGATAAAACAATCTCCATGCAACACTGAGGTACGTCAAGCTACACATCGAGGGTAAAATATATACGTTGAGCGATTTGGATGCTAACGGGCTGCAGCCTGTGACCACGGAAGAGGTGCAACAAAACACAGAAGTGAATTCAAAAGCTTCACCTACTGCGGGGTGTAGTGAAGTGCCTTTTTCTTCGAATGGAACGAAGGAACCCCTACACTCCGATCATCCATCCACCCACACCCCTCGATCGCCTAAGGAAACGTCAAAGACGAAGGCCCCGACCGGCGCTGAATTCCTCGTCCCCTCCTCCCGACCCCCTCAAGAACCAGGTTACAGAAATAGAAAATCCTACTGCGAGGTGACCAACGACCCCAAAACAAGACCATCGATGCGGAAAGAAGTTCCAAGCCAGCGGCGTCCACAACGAGAAACACATAGCAGCCATCCCCTCCCCCCCCCCCTCCCAGAAATGTAAACGGTCACCTACCCAAGAGGCGTTCCTACAGGACCCCGACTTCCAGGAACCAGGGATGTGTGGAGTCCGGATAAAAGAAGACGTCGCGCAGCTACATTCCGAAGGTGTAATGCTCATAACTATTTTACGTTCTGTTATCAAAATGTTCGCAGTTTGAGAAACATGAGAAGGCCTTTTTACGAGAACGTACTGAGCCGCAATCTCGACTAAGTGTGTGTTAAAGAAACGTGGCTAAAATCTTCTCACCTGAGTTCCGAATACTTTGATTCCCGGTACACTGTGTACATATGTGATCGAAGCCGTGACCTTAGTGGCAAAGTGAATGGAGGTGGTGCACTTGTGGCTGTAAACAACGACCATTCGTCCTTTTTGGTAGGAGAACCGAGGCAACAGCCTTTCTCCATTTTAATTAAAGTATTGCTTAACAAGAAATTCCTTCTCTATATTGGTGTTGTGTACTCCTCCCCCAATAAACTAAGGCATTATATATGAAAAACATTACGACTTTGTTGAAACCGATACTAAACCAGGCGACAAAATACTATCCTGTTGTGACTTTAATTTACATGAAATTAGAAGTGTGGACGCTGATTTATTAAGACTTATGCCAGTTTGCACAGATCTACAACTTTTTATGTCTTAACCATGCTCTCAGAAACGTAAACAATATTCAAAATGTAAACAATAGGTTACTTGACCTGATATTAACGAACGTTAGTAATGTAGATATAAGCAGAGAGTTGCACCCTATCCTACCTGAAGACACACATCACCCCTCAATAATAACTGACATCCAATGCCTCACCGTAAAATCAAATAAAAAGTCAAAACAAAACTTTTCCACCTACAACTTTAAGACAGCCGGTACAAACAAAGAATACCATAGGGAAAAATTCCTTCAGCTCACAACACTGGTTAAAAAAGACATAACTGTAGCTCACACTAATTACATAAAACAGTCTGATGACCAGATAAGTGCTGACTCTTCTCGATTCTGGACCTATATCAAAACTAAAAAGTCCCATCAAAACTGCCAAGCTATTAAAGTCGGCCCAGACATATTGACAGACGAGAATGACATGCCTTTGCAACTTACTTTCATTCTGTGTACGCAGCCTTAAGTGCTAAATATGACGTACATAATTTGAAAATAGCAATTTCTGACGAACAAATTGGTATTTTCACATTGCTCGACATCCGCGTTAAAGAAGTAGCAGCTGCCATTAAGATATTGCAATCCAAATCAAGGACCGGCCCAGATAACATACCACCATATATAGTATAAGGACTCGCGTACTTTCGACATGGCCTTCCGCCACGTCTTGTACGCTCGCATGCGTGACCTTGGGCCACGTTGAGGGCGCAATCATATTATAGATGAGGTTCTTCATGGATCTTAATGACTTTGAAAATATCTGCATGTTGTAGTGGATGAAGGGGAACAAGTGTATAAGTTTGCTAATTTGAAAAGTTTAGAAAATAGCTTGATGCGTGTACTCTAATATTGTACAAATATTCAATACGTTATTGTCCACTTTCATAATAATAAAGTGGGTAAATATTGTCCGTTTCAAAATAGTTAGATATTTCATAAACTAATTGAATAGCGACACTATATTGGAAAAGCAGCACTTACGTCTTTTGTCATTTTTTTAACTTAACTTAAAAATAATTGTGTTCCGTCATTTCGTGCGCTCGCCGACTTGGTTCGATTATTTAGAAAGTTATGAACGTAACTTTGTTTGTGTACGGGCTCTAATATGGTACATACAAAATGTATATACAAAATATTCAAAATTATATATTTCCTTAATAATGAAGTTAGTAAGCAATAACCTTGTCAAGATAGTTAGTTAGATATCTTGTATAAACGAATTCAATAGCAACATTAAATTGAAAAAGCAATATTTACGTCTTTTGTCATTTTAACATTTGTAAACGTATTTGAAAAATAATTGTGTTCCGTCATTTGTCTCAAATTCCTACCTCTCCTCTGTAATAAATTCTCATGCTCATACTTTGAAATTCGAAAAGTCTAGCATTTTTTACTTACAGTAGATTCCGGGGTGAAAATAAACCTTCTTTAAGTTCCCTAGTATCAATTTTTAAGATAATACACTAAATATATACTGCACAAAACTTGAAACCTAACTTACGGTGAAGGTAAATCTAGTTTTATCTAACTTACTATTCATCAAAATTCATATGATTTTTCAGCAAGAAAATTAAGGAAATATATGTTATCTTCACCTGACAGATTCAGCCCATAATTTTCTACTGTATATTGTTAGAATCTCTTATGTGCACCGAATAATTTTTAAACAACATGAGCCACGCTCTTGGTTTTCTTCTGGTAGTCAACTCACCTAACAAAATTTATTTTCCGTAAGGTATGGACATTTGATACGAGTCTTATTTTACGTGACGTCGCAACTGGAAAAATATGACATAAGGGTAACATTTTCAACGTCTGCTTCCAAGTTCAATTACAGGCATGGCTAGCACGACAGTATTACATGTCTAAAACATTTCATTAAAGTAACCATGATGTAGCTATTTTCGAATTTTGAGTACTAATTATGTAAGTTATACATGACTAAATCTTCTTATGTAGGTGTCACTCTTATCTCATCCATGTTTTCTAACTAGGAATTTAAACATAGGTGATAATGATTATCTCTAGGATAATAAAAAAGTTTTCGAAGGCACTAAAAACTCTCAACTAAGCACCGAAAGATACAAAGTGCAAATTATTTTAATTGTTATTTTTTTCTGGGTCACCATGTTTCGCATCAGTCGAATATGACCATGTACATTTTTAATCTAGCATTGGAACATCTGTGCTTACATTAATCAGTGCGATTCATAAAAATCGAAACATATGCAGGGGATTTGTTGTTCTTATAGATATCAAGATTAACTATTTTCCAATTTCGTTTGCAATTAGAAAAATATTTAAAGAAGGTATGTCAATTTCAAATTTAGTTATTGTATGTAGAAGTTGTAAAAGTCATGAGGGAAAATGGTGGATTTCTAGCCCCTGGACGGAAACAGACGTTGCTAGGGAGTATGAAACGGGCATTTTCACCCTTTGAAAAAGGATAAGTGAGTGTCTCGTGCTCTCGCCAACGTGGTTCGGTTATTTGAAAAGCTTTCAATGTAATGTTATGTGTGTATGGGCTCTCATATGGTACAAATATTGTATATTATCTTAATAATAAAGTAGTAATATCCGTTTCAAGATAGTTAGTAGGATGTTTTGTATAGAAAAATTCAATAGCGACCTAAATCGAATAAGCAATATTTTCGTCTTTTGTCATTTTCGCATTTTTAAACGTAATTGAAAAATAATTGTTTTCTGTCATTCCCCTCGAATCCCTACCTCTCCTCTGTAATAAATTCTAATGCTCATGTTTTGAAATTCGAAGAGTCTAGCATAATTCCCTTACAGTAGTTTTCGGTGTGAGAATAAACATTCTTAAGTTCCCTAGCAACGTCCATTTCCATGGTCAACAACAAGCATGGCAAGCTCTAAAGAATTATTTGTTATTATACCTCTAAACATTAAGTTGAAACAAGCATGATGTAGATATTTTCGCTGGACTGAATTTTCTTCTTATGTAGATGTCACCCTTGTCTGAGGCACCTTTTCAAAACCAGGAGTTCATTCATCTGTGTGTCATCTGTGAAATATAATGTATCTCGACAATTAAGAATTGAAGGAAACAATGTCTGCTGCAAAAAAATGCTCATGGTAACGGTTGCTAAGGACTTCAAAAAAGGGCATTTTCGCCCTTAAGGAGCGATTTTCGAATTTTCTCGGCCTTTTTGGACGATTTCATGGGTAGTTGTAATCGGGCATTTTTCGCCTCCGGGGCTTCCTTCATGGAGAACATTTATGTCAGTGAGTGATGGGATTGGGGCTTTATATATATTGGACTCGCGTACTTTCGACGTGGCCCTTGGCCACGTCTTGTGCGCTCGCATGCGTGACCTCCGGCCACGTTCTGGGCACAATAATGTTATAGATGGTTTTCCTCAATGATCTTAATGACTTTGAAAATGTCTGCATGTTCTATTGGATGATGGGAAACATTTGTATAGGTTTGAAAAGTTTAGAAAGTAACTTTATGCCTGTATGGGCTCTAATAATGTAGCTACAAATATTGAAATTTTTATTGTCTATTTTCTTCATAATGAATTGAGTAAGTTATAACCGTTTCAAGATAAGAAGTTGGATGTTTTGCATTAACGAATTGAATAGCGATTAAATTGAAAATGCAATATTTACGTCTTTTGTCATTTTCACACTTTTGAACGCAATTGGATATTAACTGTTTTCCGTCATTCCCTTCAAGTTCCTACCTTGCATCTGTAATAAATTCTGATGCTCGTTTTTTGAAATTCGAAAAGTCTAGCATAATTCCCTTACATTAGTTTTCGGAGTGAAAATTAACTTTCTTTAAGTTCTCTAGCAACGTCCGTTTCCATGGACAACAACAGGCACGGCAAGCTCTAAGGAATTGCATATCATTATACCCCCTAAATATTTAGTTAAAACAAGCACGATGTAGATATTTACGCATTGAGTATAACAATATATACGTAATTGTATCTGGGCTGAAACTCCGTATTATGTAGATGTCACCCTTGTTTGAAGAACCTTTTCAAAACCATGAGTTCATTCATCTGTGTGTTGTAGATCTGTGAGAAATATAATGTATCTCGACAATTAAGAATTGAAGGAAACAATGTGTGCTGCAAAAAATGCCCGTGGCAACGGTTGCTAAGGACTTCAAGAAAGGGCATTTTCGCCCTTAAGGAGCGATTTTCGAATTTTCTCGGCCTTTTGGGACGATTTCATGGGGGGGGTCGTAATCGGGCATTTTTCGCCTCCGGGGCTTCCTTCATGGAGAACATTTATGTCAGTGAGTGATGGGATTGGGGCTATATATATATTGGATGATGCGATATTTTAAAATATCCTATGCTGCTAATGTTTAACCTTTCCCTCGATTCCAATAGTTTTCCTTCATGATGGAAAACATCGTCAGTCTGTCCTATCGCCAAGTCTCACAAAAGATGAAGCTTAGAAACCTAAAGACCGATAGCAATCCTTTCTAGTCTTGCCAAAATATTTGAACATATAATTTACAAGCCGATGTTCGCACACGTCAATCCAGTTATATCTAGTTATGATCATGGATTTACTACAAGGAGGTCTACCGTAACAAACGTAGCTAAAATTATGCATTACGTATGCAATGTACTAAAAAACACTGGACAAGTCGATGCTATATACACCGATTTTACTAAGACATTTGACAAAATTGACCATGATATATTAGTACAGAAAATTGCATCATTAAATATTTCACTTCATACTTTAAATTTATTTGGTTCATATTTAGCAGATCGAACAGGAAAAACAAAAGTCGTTCCTTGACGCCACACTTTGGAGTTCACCAAGGATTCAATCTTGGACCGCTTTTGTATTTATTACTTATCAACAAGTTACCCAATTGCATATAAAATTCACTAAAGTTGCTTTTAGCTGACGATCTTAAGCTTTTCCGCGAAATAACTACCTCTGAAGACTGCTTGAAATTACAGGAAGATGTAGACAGAGTGATATCTTGGTGCAAAAGTGACAAGATGAATCGTTACCAACGGAAATGCAGCGTAGTCACTTACAAAAAACGCAAAGCACCTTTTGAGTTCCCATACCGTATTAAAAATGTACAAATCACGCGCAAAAATGAAATTAAAGACCTCATAGGGAAATCGACACCAAGCTCAAATTTAATAAGCATTTTGAATCTGTTACTAACGAAGCTTTCAGGAACTTTGGTTTTATAAACCGCTCAAGCCACGACTTCACGAAAATTGAACCAGTGAAAATACTTTACTATTCCCTCGTACGGCCAAAACTAGAATATGTGTCAGTAATCTGGAATCCCACTCAAATAGATTCATTCATAAACGAGAACGTATTCAGTCAAAGTTTCTTAGATATCTCAAATTCAAAGCCTGTTGAGAATATCCATCATTCGAGTCATACGATAATTTAGTCTCAGAGACCAACTTCAGCAAACTAGCACTCCTACGGCAAGTAAATGATCTGCTCTTTCTGTATAAAGTAATTAACGGTTTAATAGACGATTCCAACATATTATCATTTAATGTTCCCATTTCCGAAACACGTCCTAGGCACAAAATCTTTCATTGCCAGAGAGCGAAAACATCAATTCTTTCTACTTCTCCGGAGTGGAGAGCGTGCAATTCTTTCAACACAATTCCATGTGGAAATAACAAAATTGATATTTTTGCAATGAGTTTATAGAATTTTAAAAATACTATTAGTAGATAGTAATTGTATCTTTGATGACAACCCTGATTTTTCGACCTCTAAGAAAACCGCACCAAAATCTCAAAAACTCACTTTCTATCCACGTTCCGCGCCTCTATTATTGCGCTGACGATGTTTCACGGCGCAGAAAAGCCGTGATGAGTAAATTCACTTTCTCATCCTTGGAGGATGAATGCGCCTTATCGTAATTTTCCAAGTCCGGCAATGTTTATATATCGTGACTTTTGTAAACCTCTCTCGGAACGATGTGATCTCTCTGCCACACACACACGCACGCGCGTGCCTCTTATTATTTCTGTATTGTGACGTGTTTTTTTACGATCTTCAGTGATATAACTTAACCTATTATATTTGTTTTTATTTGCGCACCGAACTAACTTACATTGGATTTTGTTTCTTGGAATTTGGCCCACCCTCTTTGACTTAGGACCACCAAAAATTTTGGTATATCGACAAGGGTGGAGCATCTAGCAATACTTTTTTACTATTTTTATTTATCTCTAACTGTTCTCGAGATATGGTCCACCTCCCGAAATTTTGGGGGTGGGTCATATTAATCGTAGCGCGCTCAAACTTGGTATGGGCATTCTCTACTATCATAAAATGCTTCTTGGAAGTCAAAATTGCGGTCTGTTTTGCTCTATGTCTTACTGTTTTCGAGATATTGTCTATTAAATTTAAATTTTGGGGGTGGGCCAACATGGTTCCCAGACAACAACTATTGAAAACATCATATACAGGTAGCTTATACTATGTGTTCTTGGTTAAGCTTTTTGATTTTTTAATCCTATTTGCTCTATCTCTAACTGTTCTCGAGATATGGCCCACCTCCCGAAATTTTGGGGGTGGGTCATATTAATCGTAGCGCGCTCAAACTTGGTATGGGTATTCTCTACTATCATAAAATGCTTCTTTGAAGTCAACATCGCGGTCTGTTTTGCTCTATCTCTTACTGTTTTCGAGATATTAAGTTGTTTTTTTTTTCATTGAGGAAACCTAGAGGGGGCAAATTTGGTTCCATGACGACCTATGTTTATTTTGTTAGAAGATCAAGAAGGACACCGAGACTCGACCGACACACTAAACCCGACCTTTCTACGACTAATCGTTTAAAAGTTACGAGTGATCAAAGTTTTGGAGGGGGGTGGGTTAACCTCTTACCCCTTGACCCCAGGACCACCAAAACTTGGTACACGTATTCTACACCTCCAAAATCGACAGGGGGTACCTAACGATACCGCATGGCGGTGTTTTTCGATATATTTTTTCGATAACTCTTACCATTTTCGAGATATTTGCAATTTAAGATTTTTTTAACGCTGTGGACTTAGAAAATTTTCGATTGATGAAAAAAAAATTGGTTCTATGACGACCTATGTTTATTTTGATATGGGAGGACAGAGGACACCGAGACTCGACCGACACACTAAACCCGACAGGTGCGATGCTTCGTTCTGGCGTAGCCCTTTGACCTACTTTTGAAATGACTTACGACATTTTCCTATAAGGCTGTCTCCCCTTACGATGTTTTCCTGTAAGGCAGAGATCGTCTGTCAATGGGCCCTCAGTGTAATCTACTACGACCTAATATTAACTTTCTTTTTACGTTTCATTGCAGTGACGAACTAAAAGAGCGGAAAAAAAGGCTCTGAAAGGTGAGTGTAAAAAAAAAACAACGTATTTTCAAGTACGCACGCTCCAGTAATGTAACTTTCTAAAAAACATGTTTCTATATCGTGAGGCGTTTCTGCGATGATGGCTTTTATATGCGGCTGTGAATGAAGTTCTACTCTTAGAAGCAATAATGCTGTAACGCGGAAGAAAGGATATAGGATTCTTGCAGTGATATGGCTGCATCAAAACAACTGCTTTTTATTCACCAGTTCCATCTGTTTCTGCGGTGATGTCATCCAACAACAGCTCTTAATAATGGCCGCGGATTGCTGTATCCCGATTGTCGTTGCATCTGCGGAAATATATAGATACTCAATCTCTCGTAAACATTCTGTACAACTAAATTACGTTCAATTCTTCCTCTTCATTTCTGAAAATTAAATTTCTGTATGCATCTCGTAAGGAAATGTGAGTCCATATAAAATGTTCAATTTGATCCATCCATCTAATTGGTAAATAACCTCTGGATATTTAATCTTCTTCCATTCCTTGGAGAATGGATTCCCAGGACCAGTTTCAAAACGACGTGCTACATGCTCAAAGTATTGTAAAATCTGATGACAGCAAAACTGTCTAGAACCTTTCTAGAATACACAATTCATTTCAAATCGTTCGTCAGGTCTTTCAAACGTCTAATAGATTCGTAGCATTCGCAACCAGCACCACTTTTTCGAAGGCACCGATTTTTTGGTCTGATGCCTTTATTGTCCATGATTCAACACGTGTGCATGAGAGGGCATCCCCGATCGCCTTGTAATCAAGGGGTCCTGGGTTCGATACCCGGTGGAGGCACTTAGTTGTTCGGATCCTACTTTAAATTGTAGTCCCGATTAGCCTTTCTGTACCACTCGACCTCGTGACGTAGTGGTTAGCACCAATTAATTGATTTCGTTTATTTTACTTTTTTCCGCCACTTTTGGCTAAACGCGAAGAAGAGTATGTGATGATGATGAAATTAATGAAGGGACACCACAAATAACACCCATGCCCAGGCCAGGATTTGAACCTGGGACCCCTGCCTCAACGCTGTTGATTTCCGGTTCAGTGGTTTGCACATGATAACAACTTATTTGAACCAGTTTAAAAATTCAAATACTTAGGAGTAAAATTAACAAATGAAAATTATATTAAAGAGGATATAAAAGTCTGCTTTCTTTTGTGAAATCCTCGACCAACAAGCTCAAGATATGCAAAGTAAACTTTATAAGTCAGCAATTAGGAAAACGTGATACTTCTAATAACATTTCTTTTCTGTTACAATTAACGAATCTAATACCCACTTAACACGCAACTGACTACGCAGCAATTAATCCCTTCCTCAACTGAACAGAGAGAAATACTGTCCCCTCCGTCCTCACCATTCGCTGCTCTGGGACCAGCAGCTATGTTCTCTCAATTTTAGCCGTCTGGAAATTGCTACCGCTTTGCTCGATTCGGTATGGTATGGTATAAGGTGACCTGCAAGAAATGCGATTGGTTGGACGAGTTATGCAACGTTGATAGGTACCACAAAGGATGCATTTGTATTAATATTACAACACGTAAATCAAACAGGCGATATTGGTACCAGGTTCCAACAAGAAGAGTAACAATTTTTCATGAGGATAACTGCATTAATGGAAATTTTCAAAAATCGAGGTTGTATTTGTAATCATATTCATGGTCTCAACATCTCATTATGAACTTGATTATGCTAATTTATCAAATTATAGTCGTTCCAACAACATATATACACGCACTCGGTCCTTGCAAACCACGTTTACACGTATGTGTGTTTGTGTGTGTATGTTTTGGAGTGGTGTGGTTGGGTATGCTTGTGGATCTGTGGGTGTATTTTCAATGCTTGCAATACCAATAAATGGCATGTCTTAATACAGAATAGCTAATAATTTCCTTGCATCGTTTCAGTTGAACTAGGAGATATCGCCTCTCTCTGTCACGATTTCGGTGTTATTAGTTCGTTAGCTCCATTTTTATATGATTTGGGTTATCTTAGAATATAAGTAAAGGTACTGTTCCTAAATTACGTGTAAATCTATCTAACTAACCGAAGGTTTGTGGCTGCTGCAGCCTTCCATTTGTCCCTATTCTGAGCAAGAAATATATATTCTTATCCATCCCTACCAATTTCCTTTAAGTTCTTCTCAACATTTTCGCCCCTTCCTCGTCTTGTTATTCCTACTGGTCTCTTACCGTCAGGTTAAGCAACAAGAATCCTGTAAAGACTTCTTTCCTCTCTCATTTATGCCAAATGGCCTGCCCACCCAAGTCTTCTTGATCTAGTTATTCTGATAATATCTGGACATGAATACAAATTATGTACTTCTAAATTATGTAATATTCTGCACTCACCTATCTCCTCATGCTTTTTAAGCTGAAATATTGTCCTAAGGATCTTCTTGTCAAATACTCTCAATTTATGTTCCTCTTTCAATGTAAGGGACCAAGTTTCACATCCATATAATAGTACAGGCGAGATTAATGTTTTGATATTTTAGCTTTTAGTTTCTTAGATATTAAATGAGAATACCAAATTTATGAAAAGAAAAGAAACATGCATTTCATTAATTAAGCATGTTTTTTTATTTCCTGTTTCATGACATTTTCATTTGTTAATATTACATAAGTACTTGAATTTGGAAACTTGTTCAAACGAGTTTTTATCAATAATTACATTTTGATTATTACCTAACACTTGGTTTCGGCCTGGGAACATATATTTAGTATTATCTTTGATAACACCAAACCTATATCTTTAGTAGCTTTGAAAATTATTTTGGCGTGATTCTTATTTGTACTTGTATCATCCCCTAATAAGTCTACATCATTGCATAGACTAACAACTGAGTCAAACGGTTTAATTTTAGTCCTTTATGAGTTTATTTTAGCTTCCTAACAGCATATTCTTATGGAAAATTAAAAGCAATGGTGATAATGTATTTTCTTGTTTTAAATGTAACCATTATATTGAATGTCCTAAGTTAGACCCACATCTCAAGAAATTAGTTTTGTTTATTGACTGGTAACAAATATAAAGTAGCAGAGGATAATAATCTGAGATAAAACGTTATAATTGAATGACTAATTCTACTTCTTCACAAGGCTCTAAAATATCATACACTGAAAGTTTTGGCCTTCTGAAGAATTTCCGTCCATTTCTTTCTGTCCTGGTTACACATCCACCATTTCTTGATCTTCATATATTTCCCTTAATTGGGCCATTGATTTCTCGTATTACTTTTCTTTCAAAGACTGGTAATTTTCTATTGCAGGAGTACTTGAGTGTTCATATTTTATATCCACATGTAACTATAGGTCTCATTATGGTATAATATAGCCTCTGTTTAGCATAATTTGATATTTTATATTTTCAATAGCTCCAAATTGTCAAAGTAAGCTTTGTTTCCGGATGCAATTCTCTCCATGATTTCTTCTTCTAAGGTACTATCTCCATTCACTATTGATCCTAGGTATTTGAAGAATTTTGTCTGTTCTATATGATCACAATCTACGATCAAGTCTTCCATTCTATCTTTAACTCTCACACATATAAGTATTTTGTTTATTGTGCATTTATTACACGACCAATTTGCTTGGATTGATGTTTCAGATGTTGAAATGTTTCAATTAAGTATTTCTCAGATGTTATTGTTAGTATTCTGTCATCTGCGTAATCGATGTTTTATTTTAATATTTTAGATATATTACATTTAAGATTCAAGTGTTTCAGGGCCGGCCCCGTGGTAGAGTGTTTAGCACATCGCACTACGACGCCAGGGATTCAGGGTTCCAGGCCTGGGCATGGATGTTTCTGTGAGCATGGATATTTGTGTGTGTCCATTCATCAATTTCATTCTTCATCACTCATCCCCATCTTCGTAAATTAGCCAAAAGTGGCACAAGAAGCGAACTAAAATAAAGCAAATCAATGAATCAATCAACACCATTTTGTGTTCATAATTGAATCTATGATTATACTAAATAATGTTGCCGATATAGGGTTGCTACGTTTCACTTCTATCTCTACTTTAAAAGCTTCAGTAAGTTAAATGTTTATTTGGACTTTCGCTTTGTTGCTATTTAGGGTCAGTAAGAAGGTCGATCCGCATATATGTGTCCGATTTTGAACTAGCACTTACCTTATGAAAATCCACGGGACCACCATCAGTTGGTTTATATGTGATCGATGTGTGTCTTGGCAAGACGAAGATGGAGGGACAACGTTGAGATGGACCTAAGGGAAATCGGTAGGGATGGAAAAGAGTATATAGATCTTGCTCAAGATATGGAAAGATGGAAGGCCTATGTTGCTGCAGCCATGAACCTTCGGGTTTAAGAAGGCTAGAGAGTTAGTTAGTTAGTTAGTGTGTCTTGGCAATAGCCCTGCACCGTAACGTCTATTGTAGGAGGAGACGATGAAGTACAGGAAGTGGAATCATCTTCTTCCTCCTGACAGGCTTTCCACAGGCCCCGGAGAATGGTGAAACCATGAGAGGAAAGTGCCCGTTTCAGTATAGCAAACCCACAGAAATCCATTGGTCTCGCATCCGGTGACTTCACCAGTATATCGTGAAATGGAATATCCCGACTGCCGGTGTCTGTCGACATCTGTTGCAGAAATTTCTGGGTAGAACGAGATATATGTGATGAGACCTTACACCGATAGGCCTCACTGAGGTAATGTTTACGGCTTTTAAAAACCTCCCGGAGGTTTATTTTCTCACACAGGGTGCGGTTCACAGTTAACTGGGCCATGTGGAGTCGTGTCGCCATCACACGTTGCGTTTTGAGGTTTTCGTGTAGTGCCATTCGATGGAACTTCCGAGACACAGGTGTCATCACTACAGTGCCCCCCTGGTGGGTGATTGAATAGCTGGAACCTTGTGGTTTTTATGCCGCTTGATTATGTTCTTGATGGTCGTCGAACCAGAGGAACATCCATATTCCTTCCAGTGTTTCAGAATTTTTGACACTGAATATTTAAGGTGGAAAAGTGCAACTACGTAGCCCTCCCAAAAACGGTTCACCTGAGTAGCCATGATGCACACAACAAACACTCGTGATAGTGCCATGATACTACAGGCTCTATCCGTCCTCCCACGCTTCTAACCGCTTGGATCGGTCGATTCTGTGCACAGGGTGAAGTTTCAAAGTCGGACACATACGCGGATCGACCTTCTGTATTAGTCTTGTTAATTTTTTTATGGTACTTCGTGTAATTTCAGGGATTTTCTGGTCTCGTTTCTGTAGACTGAATGAAATGCATGACTGTAATCAACAAATATGTTGTGAATCTCATTGTTGTATTCATGGCATTTCTCAAAAATATCTCTCTAACAATAAATATGTTGTCTGTAGTTGATCTGATTGGCTGGATTCACATTTGGTGTTACTTTAGTTTGCTTTCAATAATCTCTGTTGATCTCTGATTTGATAATATGACAATTTCTTACACTATGGTTAAGAGTGTTATTGGTGTATAACTTTCACAGTTCAGTCCGTCACCCCTTTTGTTTATTAGACACAGAAATCTCTCGTTCCACTGTGTTGGCATTTCATCTCTTTCCCATATGTTTAATATAAATTTATCCAGTTTCTGTTTTAATGCTCTACCTATTCCTGATTAGTTCTGGTGTTATATTGTCCGATCCTTCAGCTTTAAGTGCTTTTACATTCTCTATTACTGCGCATATTTCATTCCAGGTGGGGGTTTAAACTGCTGTCCTTCACTTCAATTTTCTTCAATTGGTACTTGAATATTCACCAATTCTTTCTGATTATGTATGCTGCTAATATATTCTTTCCATGTATTTAGGACTTGCTATTTTTGTGTGAGGAGGTTTCCTCTTTCATCATTACATAATGAGGGTTAGAATGCATAATGCTCTTAAAATTTATTGAACTCTTCAACAAAATTTATTGCTTCGTTTCTCTTATAACTCGCCTTTGTCTGCCTAATTTTATCATTCAGCCAGTTTGTGTATCATTAATTTATTTGCTTCCTACCTCATTGCATTATATTTCTCTAAGTTTACTACTGTCTCTATTTACATTACATTTTCCTCGCTTAGTTAATTTCTTCTGTGATCCTCCTGTAATCCTCATCACACCATTAATTTCTGGGTGAACGTATTTGCTTTTTTGTAATTGAATTAGCAGTTTCAATTCTTGCTGTTTGTATATTCTTCCATTCTTCATTGATATTTATACTTGTCATGAGATCTTTAAATTTCTCATAAAGCAATGTCCTGTTTTTATTTTTCTTTCTATGATTTTGCAGATTTGTTGTGTCCAACGTATTGTTTGTTCTCTCTTTATTGTAGATTGTTGTTAATGTTTGCTTTATGTTGGCTATCAAAATGAAATGGTCAGAGGCAATGTTAGGTCATCTCAATATTCTTACATCTTCTTCAAATACATAAGTTTTTCTGCTCTAAATTAGTATTTGGTTAATTTGTTTAACTATAATTTGGTCTGAGGATGTCCATATATTTTTATAAACTTTTTTATGTTGAAATTGTGTGCTCATAACTACCATAATATTTGCTGCTGCAATTTCACATACGATTTGTCAATTTCTGCTTGTTGTTTCATGTAATGAATGCTTGCCTGTTATTTTATTGTATAATTCTCCTTTTCCTAGGTTTGTATTAATATCACCTAGTATTATAATCGTGTCAATTCTTAGTGTACTATAAACTAAATACTGTATGTTTCACAAAATGTATCTTTTCTTCCTTCGGCTGTATCCTCTGTTGGTGCATGTGTATTAATTAGAATTATGTTTTTCTATTTGTTTTTAATTCTTAGCTGACATGTTTTTCCATTATATGGTACAAATCCAATTACATGTTTTTGTATTCTTTTCAGACCACAAATCTAGTACCAGCCTGTCCTGTGATACATTTTGTACCTCTGTAGTATACAATAAGGTCCTTTTTAAGAAGTACACCATTTTCCCTCCATCCGAATTCTTACACAACAAGTATTTCAATTTCAGTTTTCTTACTCTCTTCAGCTAGTTTGCAAGTATTCTGTCAATAAAAGATTCAGTATATTGCAGGTTGCAATATAAACTTTATTTTTGTTCTGTTGTACTCGCTTCTTTTGCCATCCATTCATCTGTTCGGCTTTTCTTTGTTGAGAGTCTTTAGCGGTTGTAATTTATACTGTAGTAGCATACCGATCTCACGACCAACCACATTTACCTTGCAGGACCTGTAATTTGTCATTTCAGGGTTATCTCCCTTAGACGGATCAGATTCGCCATGCCTCGAGGTTCCCTCTTCTCCTTGGTTTTGTGTCGTAACACTGGCTACAGGCCCTTACAAGGCATTACCATCCGGAGCCAGATGGACCAAGATTATTTAGAGAGGTGTTATTCCTATGTGTTCTCCGCCTCCGCTGCCTTCAGATTATCATCCATCTTCTTCAGCCTTTGGAGGCAAACTAGTTCGGGGCACCGTAGTTGCCAATCCACATACTTACTAATAGTAAACCCCCGCCTAATTACACATGGAAAATTGATTTTGTTACGTACTCCTTATATTTCATTCAGTGAGGTCATAATTTGTACCGAGAATTGTGGATAACAGGTACTGATATGCTGATAATAACGGCAGTAAAGAATTTTGAATTTAACATTTTAACACACCCAGTCCTCAGAAAAGCGAGTATCCTCTGTTCTCGACAAGACGAGTTTTGAGCAATGCTGTGATATTGCGTAGCACATTACGAGGAATAGTTAGTTTGATTTTTCATGGTCATATGTCTCGGAACTACAAAAAATACAAACTCGGTGAAATTCATGTTTTTTGTCTTCGTCATGTGAAAGCGAATGGAATGGGGTGGGAACAATTACACAGAAAAGTAATGAGATGTAAGAGACGGCACACCATGGATGCTTAGGTGCGTTTGTTTGCCATGAAAATCTGAGAGAAGAAAGTTGAGTGGATATTTAGTGAAGCTTAAACGAAATGGTGTGGGAAAAATTAATTTCATTGTTTCCTACGATATTCTTAATACTCTGTATTAGTTTTGTTTAAAAACTATAAATGTAATGTAAAGAGAGGCTAAATGCACTTGGTTTGCGTATCAAGCGCCATTAATGAATGGTTGTTATTCGGGCACGCATGCCAGTCAGAGATTACAATTGGACGGAAATGATGGCATTTTTTGTAATTATTATAATTAGAAAACAACTGCCTCTCTATTAACAAAGAAACAGTAATAAAGTAGTATTAGAGGTGTGCGAGTTTTAGAGAACAAAAATTTGTGTGACAGCCTTCAAACAATTGGTTATTTTCTTTACTAATTATGGTATTTTTTGCAATTATTATAATTGAAAAAATAACTAAATTTATATAAAGAATAATGCAAGCAGCGATTAAATACAAAAATCGTTTCTTGTATATTGGTGATTAAGAGAGAGGTGTGCGCCTGTGAACCCCCCCCCACTCCATCTGGTAATTAAGTTTCTCGTACTGTTAAGAGTATCAATGAATATTGCTTGTGAAGGCCAAGATGCACTTCTGCTTTCACATTTGGACCTCCGCTGTGTTTTGGTGGTAACCTAGTACACTTCTAATTAAGAGGTATCCGGTCCTATATCTGGTGCATGCATCGGTGCCGATTTCGATATTTTTTTTCATGGCATTTTTACCTTGTTTTTACTTTTCGAATCACCTCCCAAGCGTTCTCACAGGTATTTTAACACTCTATAATTGTGCAAGCCCATTTACAGAAATTTGTCAAACACAAACACATTGTATTATATTTGGCAATATTATATTGAGTTTTTAGATTATGTAAAGATGATATGTTACAATATTTTCAAACATTACAGTTATTGCTTCATAATTTCCAACACCATATACTGAGGGTTTTGAGGCCAAATCCATAAGAATATTGAGAATTTTATATTGCTGTTCAAAATATTACCTATAAAGTTGAATTCAAGATTACTTCTCCCACCTGATGATGGCCTGAGGTTCAGCATAAATACTATATTTTCATAGTTACAATAGAGAAGAAGTAATTAGTAAATCTCACTAGCGTTTTTTAACATTCTTTAGGAGTTGGGAATTACCTTTGTGCATATCCAGTTCCAAATAACAGTTGCTAATTCTAATATTGTTATTAGTTTGAATAAAATTAAAATTAGAGATATGCACGTTAGATGTGACCATAAACGTATTATGTTGCTCATATTAACTCTAGCTTTGTAACAGATTGAAAAACAAACAAGTTGAAATGAGAGGAGAGTCGAATAGTAGTGCAGGTGGACCGGTTCTGGAACCTCAATTGGGGATCAAAAAACCCTCAAAAACTCACTTTCTCTCCACGTTCCGCGCCTTCATTCGTTGCGCTGACACAGCGTGATGAGTAAATAATGTACTCTCTCTCATCCTTGAAGGATGAATGCACCTTATCGTAATTTTCCAAGTCCCGGTCAAATGTTTATATATATATATCGTGACCTTTGTAAACCTACCTCTTTCGGGAACGATGTGCCACACACACACACGCGCGCGCGCGCGCCTGTATTGTGACGCAAGCAAACAAACAAAATAATAATTTTTTTTTCCACATGTATGTAATGCGATTTAGGAGGAAGAGAGTGGGGGGGGCAAATTTTTTGAACTTATATTGAAGATATATGTATATATATATATATACTTATTGTATTTAGTTTTTCGGTATCGAAAAGCGACTGTCATATCGTATTTGAAAAAAAATTACACTTTTGCCTGTGGATATCTAGAAAAACGACAATTTCGTTCCCTCTCTCTCTCTGTCTGCGTGTGCTATCAACGTTGACACAATGACACAAATTCAACAATACGTAGGCCTTGGGACGACGGAAGTTATACTTCCTTGTTTGTTTTTTTTCAATAGCCGAACGATGGAATTCCCTACTGACGTATACAATTTGTTTTGTTTATATTTCAATACACATGATGCTTAGGTTACAACAGTTGTTAACATCAGGTCTGACAACTGTTGAGAAATAGTGACGTCAGTTAACAGCATTGGTAGCAGTGATGCGATGCGATGCATTAACTTGTGAATTTTCGAACTCGCAAAATGATGTGGCTGAAATGTAGGGGAAGAATGTTCTAGAGAAGATTGTCTCGGATTTCTATTGGTCCACGTTGCGTTGGCTGTCATTTCACTTTTGACCTCATTAGAAAACCGTATAAAACTTAAAGCGCTAGTGTAGAAAGTTCTCTTTCATTTTGAACGTCAGTGAAGAGCATTTCCGCAGGATTTTCCAAAAGTAAGTAACTTTGTTTCTTAGCTTGCATGAGTTGGCTTTGATTTATAAGTATGGCATTGCTTTTGTGAGTTGATTCTTGAAACGAGCCAAACAGATATAAGAGATTGTGGAAGGAAGGTAACTTCCTGAAAAACCAAACAGCTCTTATGTATTGTGGAAGAAAATATACTCACAAAACATGCAAAAAGAGAGAGAATATAGAAGGTGTTTCATGTCTCTCTCTGCTTTTATATATTTGAAGCATTCATCTTGGTAGCTGGAATATCTTTTTTCTTCCGTGTGCCGTTGTTGGTAGGTAGGAAATATGTGTGCGGGGCATATTTCAAAAAAAATAAATGTGTTAAATTGTTAGAGGAAGGCAAGAAAAAAAATGGAGGAGAGTTGCGTGTTTTTGATATCTAGTGGAAGTACCGATTGATTGATTGAGTTGGTGTTTTTTAAGTCCATTTTATGCACAGTAAGGCTAATCGGGACTGGACCTACAGTTTCAAGAACCACTTGTGCGGGTATCGAACCCTTGATTACAAGGCTATCGCTGCGCCATCGCAGAGGCTAGTGGAAGTACTGATTGATTTGATGTTTTAAGTCCACTTTATGCACAGTAAGGTTAATCGGGACTGGACCTACAGTTTCAAGAACCACTTGTGCGGGTATCGAACCCTTGATTACAAGGCTATCGCTGCGCCATCGCAGAGGCTAGTGGAAGTACTGATTGATTTGATGTTTTAAGTCCACTTTATGCACAGTAAGTTTAATCGGGACTGGACCTACAGTTTCAAGAACCACTTGTGCGGGTATCGAACCCTTGATTACAAGGCTATCGCTGCGCCATCGCAGAGGCTAGTGGAAGTACTGATTGATTTGATGTTTTAAGTCCACTTTATGCACAGTAAGGTTAATCGGGACTGGACCTACAGTTTTAAGAACCACTTGTGCGGGTATCGAACCCTTGATTACAAGGCTACCGCTGCGCCATCGGCTAGTGGAAGTACATAGTTATTCGAATCTCAATTATTTAAAATATTTAGTTTTTTTTTATGCACGCTTATTGATTTTAAAACTAAAATTAAATAAAATCCGGCAATTATATCCAATTATACTTATGGCTACAACGAGCATTCGCAAAAAAATATGGCTTGAGATTTTTTTTGCTTCGTAAACAAAATGGCCGACATGCCAAATATGAACAGGCTATATAAAAAAAAAGTTAATTAAAATTTAATTTCATGATTGCAACACGGAACTTAATGATTGATTTAGTTTATTTTACTTCGCGTTTTGTACCTCTTGGTTAATTTGCGAAGATTGGGGATGAGTGATGAAATGGACATTCACAAACAACCATACCCGACCGGGATTCGAACCCGGGACCCTTGGCGTCGCAGCGCGATGTGCTAACCACTCGGCCACAGGGTCGGGCAAACACGGAACTTAAATATACATACATAAAAAATTAAATGTTTGGTGCTGATCACATCACATATTACCAACTATGTATTGGACTTCCCATATGCACAGATATGAATTTTTTTTTGCTTGATGTAGTGCAAATATGTCGTCTGGGGCCTCCCCTATGACGCAGTGGTAGGCAGGCTTGTATTTATGGGTTCGATACCCGCTGGAGACACAAGTGGTTCGCATAACACTTTAAAACTCCGTAGGTCCAGTCCCGATTAGCCTAACTGCACATAAAGTGGACTTAAAAATACACCAACTCAAATGTTGTCTGGTTCGGGTGACTTGGACCTACAGTCTAAAATATCATGGTATTATTATTCCTGCAATTATTTGCAATCTTGGCCAGAGAGAGAGGAGAGGAGGAAAAAAAATAATATTTTGTTTCAATATCGAGCCTATATTTTAAATTTATACATGTGCGCATGCGCGCAGGGAGTAAATTTTATTTTTTTGATCGGGTGGGTTGTAAGGTGAGTGAACATGTAGGAAAAGTACTGGTATATTGATTGATTGATTGATTTAGTTTATTTTACTACGCGTTTTGTACTTGTTGGCTAATTTGCGAAGATTGGGGATGAGTGATGAAATGGACATTCACAAACAACCAAGCCCGACCGGGATTCGAACCCGGGACTCTTGGCGTCACAGCGCGATGTGCTAACCACTCGGCCACAGGGTCGGGCAAGTACTGGTATATACATAGACCAAAGTTACATGGTTCTAGGCCCCATAGGAGCCAAGAAAATCAACGTCTTGGAAAACGTCTTAAGACAAATATCTTAATCTTTAAGAAAGTCGACTTCCGGTATCTCAAGATGTTACTTCCGGTCTGTCAAGAAAATTTTCTTAAGACAAAAATCTTAAGACGTTTTCCAAGACATTGATTTTCTCGGCTCCTAATTGAGCTAGGATGATGATTTTAGGTTTGTTGGATAGGATTCGACGAGAACTATTTGACTAGCAAATAAAATCGATTCCACCCCCTCAAGTTTCGGAAATACAGACAATTTTTTATTTTTTTGAGAAACTTGATTTGCCGGCTTAGTTTTTACTCTAATTCGAAAATTTTAATAGCATTCGATACAAAATTAGAAGTACTCTACAACCTATTGGAGGGATGATGACTAGCGCCTGCTGTTTTTGAGTTATTTCGATTAAAATTTCAAGATGTAATTTCTAAGATGTTTTGTAATTCATAAACTATGGGTTGTAGGAAAACGATTCTTGCTGTATCTGCTATTGCTCGACGAATACTATAAACATAAACAAAGCTTATGGTTTAATTTTAAAAAATGACGACCTTAAAATAACTCTGTTTTCTGAAATTATGATTTATACTTCATATGCCAAGAGGGCTTAGGGTTAGGAAAAAAAGAGACTGTTTGGTAGAATTATGTACACATAATATTTTTGTGTTTTCTATACACAAGCTTAATTATTTTTTTTTCAATTATTTACAGGATTGATTAAGAAGCAAGAAGTAGCATATACATAAATAGCACACACCAAACCCAGCACCATCGCGAATTATCCTTCCAAGGTTTTTTTTATTGCACAGCATTTATTTTGTGGCACTCTACTATATATATAAAATAACATACCCCACAAATATTTTCTCTATAGTGAATTAGCCTTCTAAGGTTTTTTTATTGCACAGCATTTATTTTGTGGCACTCCTCCACTAAATATATTAAATAACATACCGAACAAATATTATTTTTTTCAACAAGATGCAATCGGTACAAATTTGTCCCACTTGTGAAACTGGTGTTTCAGCTAAACATTTCCAAAGGCACTGTTGTACCTGCGTACCTGGTAAGCGTGTGGCCGCTAAAAAATCATGTCCCAGGTGCGACAAACATATTACCATTAATAATTTGGAAAGGCATATAACATCATGCAAAGTCGTCGGAGCACCTGTTCCACAACCGTCGACCAGCTCGACCAAGAGGAAAGCGGAAGCCGACTCGCCACCATCCGCCAAACGTGTTAAGCTTGTGGCGAAAGCGAACCAATCTGCTTTCGAGCGTTTGTTAGAGGATTTTGTCCTCACTTCGGAGGGCTTATGCGATGTTCGTAGCTTTTTAGAGGAGAAGCGAGCAGAGATAGTTTCTATTCTTTGTAATGCACTGGCTACGAACTCCTCCACAAAATTCTACGCATCGCTACGTTGCCAGTACAAGAAGCCGTCTGACGAAATTTACAGCTTCTGCCACAACACGAAGGCGAAGACGCTGCATCTGGCGGATGTCGACAACCTCGAGGTCATCTACAACAAGTTTGCCGATGAGCTGGTGGCGAAACAAGAAGAACATCAAGCTAAGGGCTCGGGGGGTTCGCTGTGTGGGGAGCCTCACGAACTGTGCATCAAACTTTGCAAGTTTGTGCCTCTCTCCGCCCCAGCTACGTCCCCTTACCACCTACCATTGCGGCAAAGAAGGCCGTCCTGAACATTCAGAACAGTGACGCCAAGTGCTTTCTCTGGTCGGTGCTTGCCTCGTTGCACCCTGTCCACCGGAAAAACCAACCACGCCGGGTTAACCACTACCTACCCTACGAGCCAGAGCTGGAAGATGCGATGGCTGGGATCGACTACCCGGTGGAGGTCCCGGACATTCGCAAGTTCGAGGCCCGTACACACAAACCTCGGTTGGCCATCAACGTTTACGGTCTCACCGAGAACAAAAATGTGGTGTACCATATCCGGGTGAGCGACGTAGACGACGATGATGCTCGAGAAATTCACCTTCAGCTCATCAAGGACGAGACCCATCACCATTACACCCTTATCCGTTCCCTCTCTCGGCTTGTTTTGAGCCAACGGAGCAGTGAAAGTCACCACGTCGAGGTGTGTCGCAGGTGCTTGTCCATTTTTGATAATCGAGAACAGCAGGATTACCAGCGCATCAGAGGCTCCAACATCGCTGTCGAGAAGCTCGCTCGCCACAAACATTATTGCAATGCCAACGAGCCGGGGGTAGCAGTCTTGCCCAAACCTGGCACCGTGGAGCGTTTCCACATGCACGGTGCCATGGTGGAGCACCCCGCTATCATCATCGCGGATTTCGAGGCCTTCCTCAAACCCCTGTCCACTTGCGATCCCAATCCCGAAGTTTCCTCCACCACCCCTTACCAACTCCACGAGGCATCCAGTTTTGCATACGTTGTGGTGCGACGAGACCAGCACATCGCCCCCGAGCCCTGCGTGTACCGTGGTCCCAACGCAGTTAAACACTTCCTCGAGAGGATGTTTGTGGAAGCCAACGAGATAGGGAAGGTATTGTTGGCCCCCAAGTCTATGCTCCCACTGTCCCCCGACGATCAACGTAGACACGACGAGGCCATCGCTTGCCCTGTCTGCGTCGAGGAGTACACGCCAACAACCGTAAAGTCCAACACCACGATCACTTTAACGGTAGGTATGTTGGTCCTTGGTGCAACGGATGCAACCTCATGGCCCGGGACCCGCGCTTCATCCCTGTGTTTTTTCACAATGGCTCGGGATACGACTTCCACCATCTGGTGCCTCACTTTGGGTACGACGACATGCGAATCAACGTCCTGGCGCAGAACGAGGAGCGTTACATCAGCTTGAGCAAGTGGGTGCGAATCCCGGGATCACGCTCTACCGTCGAGCTTCGCTTCCTCGACTCCCTGAGGTTCCTCCCGGCCAGCCTCGATGCTCTCGCGGGGAAGCTCAGCGACGAGCAAATACTCATTACCTCTGCGAATTTTCCAAACTTGGACGCCGGTCTCTTCAGGCGTAAGGGGGTCTACCCCTACGTCACAGACCCTACCAAGTTCGCGGAGACGTCGCTACCTCCTCGAGCAAACTTCTATAGCAAGCTGCGAGGCTCGGGCATCTCTGAGGATGACTATAACCATGCTCAGTCGATGTGGCGCGAGCTGGATTGCCAAAATCTTGGGGACTATCACGATGCGTACCTCAAACTTGATGTGACGATCCTCGCTGATGTGATCCAGGCGTTTCGTGCAACTGCGAAGACCATCTACAAGCTGGACCCTGCATACTTCTACAGTCTTCCCGGACTGGCATGGTCGGCCATGCTTCTTGTTACGAAAGTCAGGCTTGAGCTTCTTTCGGACGTGGACATGATGCTGTTTGTAGAACGTGCCGTGCGGGGTGGAATGTTCCAGGTGTCGCAGCGACACTCGCACGCCAACAATCACCACATGGCCACCGGTTACGACCCCTCACAACCGTCCAGCTACATCATGTACACGGACGTCAATAACCTCTACGGACACTTCATGATGCAGCCACTCCCCTTTAGAGGTTTCGAGTGGGCTGATCCCTCCAAATTTGACGTTGAAGGTTTCGACGATGTGGAATGCGGATTTTTTGCCGAGGTGGACCTTGAGTTCTCCGAGAAGCTGCAGGATTTGTTCTGCGATCTTCCGCCAGTCCCGGAATTCAAATGCCCGCCTGGCTCGAACCAAGCAAAGCTCGTCATGGACTTCGAGCTCAAAGAGCGTTATGTTCTGCACTACCAAAACCTCCGGAGGTTGATGAAGCAAGGGGTTACCGTCCGCACAGTACATCGAGTTTTGATGTTCGAGCATTCTCCATGGTTGAGGCCATACATCGAGCTCAACACCAAACACCGCACAGTCGCCACTTCTGACTTCGATCGCTATTTCTTCAAGTTAATGAACAATGCGGTGTTCGGGAAAACTATGGAGAGTGTGCGAAATCGTGTAGATGTGAGGCTAATATCAAACAAAGCACAATGTCGCAGGCTCGTAGCAAACCCGTTATTCAAATCGAGGACCATTTACAATGAGCAGCTTGCTCTGGTGCATATGAGGAAGAACGAGGTGATGCTCAACAAGCCAATTTATGTTGGTGCCTCAGTATTAGACCTGAGCAAGCTGCACATGTTTCAAACATATTATGGGATACTACGCCAGCACTATAACGACAATATCAGCCTTCTCTACACGGACACGGACAGCTTGGTGTACCACGTTCGCACAGCCGACGCATATGGGGATGTAGCCACAGTTCCATCTTTGGTTAACCTCTTCGACACCTCGGGCTATCCCTAGCAAAACAAGTACGGCATCCTGGCTCGCAACAAGAAGGTGCCTGGAAAACTCAAAGACGAGAAGGACGGTGATGTAATTCTCGAGTTTGCCGGTCTTCGCGCCAAAGCCTATGCTATTCGGGCAGAAGGATCCATCACGAAAAAGGCTAAGGGTGTGGGCAGGCAGGTCGTCCAAGAGTACCTCAAGTTCGAGGATTACGTCAAAACCCTTCAAACTAGGACGTCAATTCCAGGAGTGGAGCAGCGCATCCAGAGTGTCGACCATGTGTTGACAACCAACCAGGTGAGAAAGGTTGCCCTGGACGCACGCGACGACAAGAGGTGCGTTCTGAAATGTGGGATTCACACGCTCCCATGGGGCCACCATCGTCTAGAAACTAGTATGATATGCCTCAAATGTGGTAAATAGTATGTATGTATGTATGAAAAAAAAAACAATTCATGTAACAGAAGTTCTAATTTAATATAGCCAAGATACTAGAACAATAGTGTTTATCTTCAAATGCAAAAAAAACAAAAAAAAAACAGGTGGAGGTTTCCGATTTTAGCGGGACTAACTCCCTGCCGCGCCCTACGTGGTGAATATGGGGCACACGCAGGGCCAAAGGGGAAGTTCCTTTGTGCGTTCAAGTGTGATTTATTTCTAAAATGCATCAAAATTATTTTTTTTATTATTTTTTGTTCCAGATTATTCTCACAAATGTAAGAAGGTGTTCCTCGCAGTACATCCTAAACATTGCGTTGCAAGTTAATCTAATATTTGAACCTACGGTCAGTATAATTTTTTGAGAATTATGTGATTTTTTTTCTTGTACTTAAAACTGTTCGGTCACTCTTTCATTCTTGACATCATACACAAAAGACATCTCTGCAATCAGGATGACGCTGCGCAGACGACCTTGATGTTGGTGCGATCGTTGACCACCACTTGCTTTCTTTTCGTGGTATTGATGACGTTCATGGGTCTGCGTGCTTTGAATTCGCTGGGCGTGTAGTACACGTCCACGCTTCCCTCGGTCACGCGCTTGTAAGCCGTGTAAGCTTCGTAAAGTTTGAGGTAGTCGTCTTTGGTCATGTCGAGGTTGTAATTCTCGCGCGGGAACACTTCGTTCCTGCCATTCTTGAGATAAACGTTCTTGATCTTGCAGTCGTCGAACTTGCTGGAATCTTTTTCCTGATTGTTATCGCGCCCGGTCTGAAAGAGCACTACGACGAAATCTGGCATGTCGAACTGTATGTTGTTGAACTGCGCCGTCACGTCGAATTCCATGTGACTTCCCGACGCTAACTTCTGCACGCACTGGTAACCGTGAAAGTGAATTGGTACCTGTGGACTTTTCAAGATCTCCGCTTTGTACTTGAGGGCGAAGTTCGTTTCGTATTCCACGATCGGCATTCTCAACTCCATGCTCCGGATGACGCACTTGGCTGCTTCGGGTAAAGTGTTGGCTATCGGCGTGGTGCCGTCCGGACCCAAAGTAGCGTATCGCATTAGTGCGTCGTTGTCGTTGGCCGCTCTTCGAAACGTGATGCGCAATCCTCCCTTCCACATGATTTCCTTGAAGTCCGAGAAGAATCCCGGAAGCAGACGCATGGGAAAGAGCACCGTGTGACTTCTCGTCGATATTTTCGTTCCCGCTTCGAATCCTCCCGCCTGGTAGTATGCCGCGTCCGTTTTGGATAATTTCAATGTTCCCACTGCCGTTGACGTCATGCCTGGATAATCGATTCTGTCTATGACGGTGTTGTGTTTCCTCACCTCCACCTGCGAGAACAGGTGAGGCACGAAGTTGTCCACGAGTATCAAGTTTGCTGCTGCGGGAAACGCTTCTCCGCTTTCCTTCTTCACCACGTCGAATTGAAGGTAGAGGTCCGCTCTGTGAGGATGAACGAACCCGTCGCCTACGTCCACGTCGTATTCGATCTCCCGGTTCGCTTCGTTGAGATTGGCGAACTTGCGACTGTTGAGAGGGAAAGATTGGAATTCGTAACTTTCGATTTGCTCCATGATGTGTATGGTTATTTATTATACGTTGATCTCCACGATGGCAGTGGTCGTTGCACCTGCGAAATCCACCACCTCTCCTTTCTCGTTCGTCACCACCAACTCTATGTCGTCTATGCGGTTGCGACATACTGGAAAATAGATCGGCGAAGAGGGTGTGTAGATGATCGGTTCCATGAATTCGGAACTTGGTTTGAAAGTGGCTATGATTCCCGTCTGCTTGTGACTTCCTAATCCGTCCGAAGATTTCGTGATCATGTCTTCCGCCACGTTGCAGTGTACGTTCAGAGTCTCTATGGCGAAGAATTTAGGAATGTTGGTTGCTACGTGCTTGATGCCAGCTTCGAGTTTTGTGTCGTTCTCGAAACCTAAAAGTTCTCCCATGGTGCCCAGGTCCACGGTCTCCGTCGCCGATACGATTTCCACTCTGTGCGTGACCGAATTTTGAGAAAGGTGCGTGCCTTTGGGTATCTGAGCTTGCAAAGTGGAAAGGTTGTATTGTCCTGGCGTGACGACGATGTGTTCGCTTCCGACGCTAATTTTGTTGTTGTGCTGCGTGACGTTAGGTATGAGGTACATGCTGTAGAATGCACGCAGAGCTACGGATTTAGGATAGACGATGTCGTCGTGCAACGTGAGTTTCAAGATCGAAGATTCGCTCGTGAGATGGAACACGCCCATCCTAGTGATGCTGTTTCAGATTCCACAATGCTTTCTGGTAATGTTTGATCGTAGGCTTATTTATTTTAGAGAGAAACGCGAGCATGGAGAGGCAGAGATGACCGCAGTTCACGTCCCCGAAATTTTGAATGCGTTCGTCGTTGTAGTATATAGGATTGTTCGTTTTCAGATAATGAACTAAATTTGTAGGTGGAACACCTCCGAAAGAATCGAAAACGAATGCTTTCTTGTTGTCGTTTTTGTGGTAACATATCCAATGCGTGCCTGGATTTTCTTGACTGTCCAAGTTGACTACGCCGCATTCTCTATTTTTAATGGTTGAAGGTAACGAGTCGGACATGAAAACGCCTCTGAAGTGTTTGATTCGTAACGGTTCGATCAGAGATTCAATGTCTCGGTTGGTGAGTGCTGCTGTTTCTTTTTTTTTAAAACTTCCTCATCACGCCCTTCCCCCTTTCTTCTCCATGGCCAGGTTGTTACGTTTCTGTTCTTCCAATTCCGCCTTGTTCTTTTTCGAGTCGATGACGGTTTTCGCGATGGCGGCGCTACCGCCGGCCAAACTTCCAACGGCCCCCAATGCTGCCAGGATGGCCGGGATGCTGAATATGAAACCTCCGATCTTTTGCTGTTTCCGCGAACGCTGCAATCTTCTCAATTGAGGTGTGCTGAGAAGTAATTTCATTCAGTGTCCTTTCGACAAGCAAGAACGTTTCTTCTCGCGTTGTTTCTTGGTGAGTAACCCATCGAGGGCACCTAGATTTTTAAGATTCGAATATGGTATCTGGTACACGGAACATTTTTTTCATTCTGCTTATTTCTCGGAGGTGATCCATGAAAATCATTTTGCACGGTGAACAAAATTCTGGCGTTACTTTACACAAGTCTATGAGTTTAGTTACATCCCCGTCGAACGTGAACGTAAATATTTTGTGCAACACTTCGGGAGGAAGTTGAGTTAGACAAGTTGTCATATTTTTCATGTTATGTTATTTATATATATATATTCCGGGGGGTTGGGATGTCTGTGATTAAACAAATTCTATTACGTGCTTCGTTTTCTTACCAAGAAGTTTCTTTGTCCCCTTGTACACGATTCGAGTTTTGTTCTCGATTAAAATAGATAGCTTCTCGTCGGATAACATGTTAGCGTATCGATCTGGTAAAAATAGACTGTATTGTGCGTTGAGCAACAGACGTACCTTGGGACCATACTGGGTAGAAACGATTGAACCGGAAGTTATCGTGTAAGGTTTGCCGACTTCCAATTCCTGAATTTTTACATACTCGACTGACAAATTTAGCATTTGTTTTAATGCTTGAAGATCACTCATTTTTTCAGTCGTCATATCGAAGAGAAATTTCAGGGTGTGTGTGTGTTAGAGAATTTTAATTTTTCACAATGTGTGTTATTTATATATACCGAAGATTTTTTTTGATCTTGTAGATTTTTTCACGATGTGTGTTATTTATATATCAAGTTTTTTTTACTTGTACATTTTTTTTGACAACTTTTTTTTTCTGACGGTAATAATTTTTCCAGGTCAACTTTTTTTTGGCGTGACAAATTATTTTGACGATGAAAAATTTTTACGATAAGACAATTTTTTTCTGACGATATCCACGTCAACTTTTTTTTTTGACGAGACAAATTTTTTTGACGATAAAAAAATTTTCCATGGCAATTTTTTTTTGACATCTACATTTTTTTGACATCTACATTTTTTTGACGTATATTTTTTTGTCTCATATTTTTTTGACGTAATTTTTTTTTTGACACGTACATTTTTTTTGACACGTATATTATTATTTTTTACAGTGTGTGTAAGAGGAAGAAAGCTCTTGCTTCGGAAAACGAGATGACGTGCGTTATAATATCTGATATCTTCTGTGCAGACTTGCACCAATCATCTGTGTCCATCCTTTCGTTTAATTTTTTCCCTGCGGCCGAAAGAAGAGTGTCGAGATCGCCGCACCTCAGGCCGCTGATCTCCCGAAGATGGTCCTTGAGAACCATTTCACAAGGAATGCGAAATTCCGGCGTCGTTCTTGCTATGATTACAAGTTTATGTACATCCTCACAATCTCCGTTTACTGCGTGTTTCAATATTTTACATAGTAGCTCCGGCGGCAAATCAGTTATACGAGACATGTTGTTTTTTTTACTCTATGTTATTTACATACCCCACCCAAGTTTTTGTTTCGTGTTCATCGCGATGGTGGTGCCCAGTGCGGCGACCCGTTCACCCAGCGACGCGTCTCTGCTGACGAACCTTTCGAAAGCTGCATGCTCTAACTTTCTGTCTGCTTCGTGACGTGCATCCAGATCCGTCTGCGTGTTGTTGTAAGCGATGTCGTGATCTTTGCATGCGGCGTCCAACGGATTCACGCCCTTGTCTCCTCTCTCCAATCTTTTCTCGAGTTTGGTACCCGGTCCGCAGTACTGGTAGCCAGGTAGATGCATCTCGAAAGGTAACTTGTTGATGATGTCGTTTACGAGTCCCTTTCCATCGGCCACGTTCCAGAATCTCGGAGGCAGCGTGTTGATAATTTTGATGAGGTAACCTATGCCCTTGTCGTCGTTCACGATGAAGTTGGAAAGTTTCGTGCTGATCATGTCCACGATGCTAACCTTCTCGTTGTAGAAATTACGATTGCCTGCATTCTCTTCGCCGGCTATCACCAACAATCGGTCCACGAGTTTCCTAACGTCGTCCACCCAAACGAATTCTTTGGGTAACGTGTTGTAGCGTTTGACGCCGCTTCCACTCTTCACCTCGTTCCAAATCGGTTTGATGAGATTCCTATACTTCTCGCCGCTGCTCGATTTCACCCTTTTCTGCGAGGCATCGTTGTTTTGGTACATGGCATCCGTCATGATCAGAATTTCCCTGTAAATCTGGTAATCTTCGTCGGTGTAATCTTTCGGCTGCTTTTTGGCAACGAGTTCCCACAGTCACACCGTACCCGGATACCTGGTCCAACTATCCTTCTCGCCTAAATTTACTTTAATGTCGTTGCCTTCGAAGGTCACCTTCGATTTCCCAATCTTCCACACGACGCCACCCTCGTTCGTTTCCATGCTGGGATACAATCCGAACACTTCATCCTTGTCGAACTTCCCCGTGCTCAGGTAGTCTCGTGCCAAAGGTCCCAACTCGATTTTATCCGAAGACGACGTGCTGCTTATGGCTCGACGTCGTGGTACGTCCTTCAGTTCGAACGGCGTCGAAGGAATGCTCGAAATGGGCGTGGGTACAGCGTAACTTTTAGCTGCAAGTGGTACGAGTTCGTTGATCAAATTTTTATTTTGTTCCGTGACACCTTTAATTTCTTTACCTAGATCGCTGATGGCGTCGATCACAGGTTGATCCTGACGTTTCTTCTCTTCGTAGAATCCGCGATTCTCGGATTTCCAACCTTTGAAGCGTTTCGCGAGGTAATCGCGAAGCTTAAGATTTTCGTCTTCGATTTTTCGTTTCGTCATAACGTTTATTTATACACGTCGTTTCTCACAACGTTGCAACGTTTAGAAAGTCGTTGATTTTGTTTCTGTATTTTCCGTCGTTGGGTTTCCTCGTCATGTCGATCGTCGCGAATCCGAAATCGTCACTGTTCCAGCAAGAAGAACAGCGTTCCGAAAATTGATTTTAGTTCATGTCTCCGCTTACGTAGTCATCGTACGCGTGCTTGAGGTTGGTGTGATCTTGACGAAACAAACATATGAAATTAGCGTTGTTGCGTAGTAACTGTTTTGGAATTTTGGAAATCGTTTGAGCTAGGTAAAAACAATCCATTCCTTTGTGACGACCTTGCGTGAAAAAGTTGCGAATTTCATTTTGATTTTCCAAGATGACATCGTCGAACACAACGACTGAATTTTCACGACAATCGTCAAGTGGTTTTATTTCCGAAGCGAACGTTGCAATGTCCAGACCATCGTACAGTTTCATCAGTTGCTGGTATTTGGATTGCTCCAAACTTTTCGAGAACACGTACAGGTGCCTGTTCTTCCAATCTAACCAATTCGGTGCAAGGAGAAAATTGTCCACGAGCAGTGTCGTTTTCCCACACCCCGAAGGACCTACGATTAGACAGCGGATGCTGTCGGGAAGCAACTCGCCGTTCTTTTTTTTCGTTTGACTTTCCGAATCCGGTAGACGCTTCACCACGTTCCACGTACTCAGAAGATCACCTCGTTCGCGTCGATCCAACTCTTTTCCGGAAGTCCCAGCCATTTGACCAACAGTTTGTCACATTTCCTACGCAATACTTTCTCGATGAGGTACGTGTCGGGGTGTTTCGTTTTAGAGAGTTCCTCTTCGTAAAATCTTCCTTTCAAAATCTCGCCGCTACTATCTTTTATTATATACGTGTGTCGGTTTCCGGGTAAAACTCGAACCACCGTAAAAAGTTCCGTGCTCCAATTTTTTGTGAATCCCTTCTCGAAGGTGCGTTTGAATTTGCTGATCCTCACCTGGTCTCCAATTTTGAATTTTGATTTCTTGGTAGTCGTGGGAGTGTACTTTGGACAGTAAACTGTAGAAATTAAACGCTGCTCGTCAGATTTCGTAACGTCAGCTGGCTTCATGCCTATCGTTCTGTGTACCGTATCATTATAGGTGTTGACGAGTTCCGGCAGGATGTCGATCCATTTGTAATTTCCCCGAAGCGTGAATTGTTTCCACATGTGTGTTTTCAAGGTTCGATTAAATCTTTCCACGATGCTGGCTTTTATGTGACTGAAGGTCGAATAATGTCGAATGTCATGTTTTTGAATAAACTTTTGGAATACGGCGTTGTAAAATTCTTTACCGTTGTCCGTGTGCAAAAACCGTGGTCGTCTGTCGCTTTCGCGAAAAATTAATTTGAATGCTTCCGTGACGCATGTTCCCGTTTTGGCTTTCAAAGGTAGAGCCCACGCGAATTTCGAAAATGTGTCTATGACGGTGAGGGGTACTTGTTGCTCTTGTTCAATTTATGTACGTTTTTCAAATTGCCGCTGCTCATCTCCACGAGGTCACTTTGCCAGAGGTCGTCGATGCCCTTGGTTACCACCGCCAAACGTTCGTAGTTGCGGCGTGCAGGTTTATGCAATTCTTCGACGATGGCTTGCCTAGACATTTTTTTTAGAGATTACGTTTGAAGAGAAGCACCAGCGTGATGGGATTCAAAGAGGGTGGCACCTCGCTCGTGTTTCGAACGATCAGCTTATCGCCGGCACTCACGTCGAAAACGGTAAGATCTTCGTCTTCGTGTATTTCATATATGTTGCGCGTTTCGTTCCAACGTGCCAATACGCGTAGAGAGGTCGGGTTTAGTGTGTCGGTCCTCTGTATCCTCTGTCCTCCCATACCAAAAAAAAAAAACTAGAAAGACAGAGACATGGACATAGATATTACACATAGACATAGCCATTAGACAACTTAACCTAACTTAACCGGGAACACGAGCCCGGACATAGACATTAGACAACTTAACCTAACTTAACCTAACTTAACCGGGAACACGAGCCCGGGGACAGGGGGGTGGGACCCCCGGTAACAGGGGGTGGTTACTCCTTCGAAGCAGTGGTTGAACGCAGCTAATGATCGAATATTGTTTCCAATGTGCTTTGGATACATACATACATGAACACCATATATATATATATATCAAGATCAACATATACATTAAACAACCCCGTTCAGAATCTGTAGACGCAACACAGAGAAGTAAATATACACGCTGATCAAGACTCCTAGACACGCTGAAAAACTTTCGACCACAACCGGGTTCGAACCTATAGGCCACACGTAGAACGAACAATGACAAGAACGAGTGAACGCCTTAACAAGCACGGCTACGGAGGAGAACCGAGAGAGGTCGTGTAAAATTGTTCTTTTATGCATCCACGCAGTGTTGCCACATGCCGAGATTTTTAGCCAAAAAGGAAATTTCGATTAAAAATACCACAATAAGGCAACTGCACCACCGCTAATAATGCTGCTTTTTACTACCACAACTAATTATTATTCTATTATGTCATTTGCTTAGGTGAAGGGAAAAAATATTCCAAAAAAGGGAAATTTTGCCCCCTTGGGAAGGCCCTCATAGTGTGGCAACACTGCGTCCACGTCGCCGGTGGCGACATCTAGTAGCAAACACAAGAACTATTTCCTCAGGTATCGTCTTCATGTTCTCGACTGGAATATTAAATCAAATGAAGAGTCCAATGTCAGTGCGCAAATAAAAAAATAATAGGTTAAGTTATATGACTGAAGATCGTGGCCTACGTATTGTTGAATTTGTGTCATTGTGTCAACGTTGATAGCACACGCAGAGAGAGAGAGGGAACGAAATTGTCGTTTTTCTAGATATCCACAGGCAAAAGCGTAATATTTTTTTTTTCAAATACGATATGACAGTCGCTTTTCGATACCGAGAAAAAAAAACAACTTAATACAATAAGTATATATATATTTACAATATTAATGTTTATTTAACAATATCTACCTACGAATTTGCCTCGAACGAAAACATGTCATAGAAAAACATTTTTCCAGCCGTAAGTTCAAAAAAATTTTGGTCCCCCACTCTCTTCCTCCTAAATCGCATTACATACATGTGGAAAAAAAAATATTATTTTGTTTGTTTGCTTGCGTCACAATACAGGCGCGCGCGCGCGCGTGTGTGTGTGTGGCACATCGTTCCCGAAAGAGGTAGGTTTAAAAAGGTCACGATATATATATAAACATTTGACCGGGACTTGGAAAATTACGATAAGGTGCATTCATCCTTCAAGGATGAGAGAGAGTACATTATTTACTCATCACGCTGTGTCAGCGCAACGAATGAAGGCGCGGAACGTGGAGAGAAAGTGAGGTTTTGAGGTTTTGGTGAACCTCAATTAATAAAAGTGAGTTTTTTGAGGTTTTGGTGATCCCCAAATGAGTAAAGTGAGTTTTTGATATTTTGGTGCTGTTTTCTTCGCTGCAAAACATCGTCAGCGCAATAAATGAGGCGCGGAACGTGGAGAGAAAGTGAGTTTTTGAGGGTTTTTTGATCCCCAATTGAGGTTCCAGAACCGGTCCACCTGCACTACTTCGAATATTACTCCTAAGTTCTTGCAAATTCAACATTTTCGAATTCGAAATTATGTACAACTTATTAGAAAATAATCTGGTGAGTTATTCTAACGAACAATTGATAAGGTTACCCATATAAACATAGATATCTAATATAAAATATGCATTATATATATATATATATATATATATATTATATGTGTGTGTATGTATGTGTATGCACATTTCCCTGAACAAAGCCGACTACCGATCAACATTTCAAATATTATACTTTCTCAGCAGTACCAAACTTAAAATATGGTTTAGATGCCGAGATTGTAATATATCAAATATTTAATTCTCTCCTCTTTATAATTTTCGGCAGGAGCGAACAGGACCTTACCACCCTCCAAATGGACACCATTTTTACTCCACAATACAAACTGCTGACTATTAGCTTTGTATATTTCTACAAGAGTAGCCTGTGTATCTGCAGAAAACTTGCAAGGACGGCAACATATAACTCTTTCTTTCTATAATATTGCACTGGACTAGCATAATATTCCAAAACTTGATCCATTTACTCAATCGAGCGAAACTGTGTACACATTTTATTCAATAGTTTCTATTTTATGGCCAATTTAATTTTAAGACAAGTAAGTTCAGAATATAACTATGTACTGTTCTCTATTAGAGCTTTTCCATCGAACTATCGGAACATAGACGACAAGTGAAAATAGCAAGTGGCTTCACAAAGATGACATATGCAAGCTCCGCAATGCTCATGAGGCTTACTCCTATAAGTAGACCAGCAACTTACCTTAAGGCCACTGGAAAAAATGAACACTTGATTTGACAACAAATTGGAAAATGGTTTAGAAATATATTAATTATCTTTCCACGCTGTAAATATTTTTTTTCGTTAACAGATTGATGTTAAAGTTACGATTCCGGAAATGATATTTTATCATCAGACGTCCTTTTTCAAAGTAGGGACTTCCACGAAGAGTTGCAAAATAAACGTAGGAATGTAACTGAAATGACCTCAAGTGTCTGGCTTACTCCCGTTTAGCTTAATTGTGTTTATCCGAATATTTTGAATGGAGGTAGTTTCCCTTCGCTGGTAAATTTAAGGGACTTAGGTGAAAGATAATTTCAACTTAGTCACAAATTCATTGTATAATTTGTTTGCACAAAGTAGTATACTCTTTCAGGAGATATCCATCATTGTAGACCGAACGGGGTGCTATATTAAAAGAGAAGGTTCACCTTCAGTGTTCATTAGTAGCAAAAATTTCAACTACACCCAAGAAATTTTCTGAATTGTGAAGACAAAGGAATCGGTTACAAGAAAGCTGTGCATTTTAGATATTAATACAATACAATAGCATATAGAATTTTACAGTCGAACGTTACGTAAAAATGCCTTAAAAATTGTTAAAAAACTCAATATGCAATAAAATATCGAAAATATAACTATTACCGCCAACACTTGAATTTTCCCATCGGAGGGAAAATTCACTATCTTGAAAATATTCGGTGAAAGGGGATTCGGCCAAATGAGAATTCCACTTGTTTCGATAATTTTACTTAGGTGGGAAAGCTGATATAATGTACCTTTTTACCATTCGATGCAAAGGGATTCGGAGAAAGAGTAAGATACGAATCGTGTGTGTGTTTTTCTTGGAATTAAATGCAATAATAGTGTCACACAAAGAATACTAACTTTCTACATTTGAGTCATACATGTTAGTAAAGTTGATCAGTTGAGAACATGTGAATCCATGAAATAAATAGATGATACATGTTACTGGAAATCTCACCTATGAGATCCAATTTGCTGCGAACGACCCTAAGCTTCGTCAGTTCCTGAGGCGTCTTCACTGTCAATGTAAAACTCTTATATCCCTCGTATATGTAACTACACATAGAGCAAAGTATTAGCATTATGTGGTAAGTGAATATATGTTATCAAGAAATTAATACTAGTCGATATTTAAAATTAAGTGAAACAAGTTTCGAGAGTTTTAGTTTTAATTCCAGATCCTAACTTGACTGAAGTTAAAGATGTTATTAAAAGGCTAAAGAATAACAAAGCACCTGGCATTGATTTAATACCAGCTGAATTAATTAAATATGGTGGAAATTCGTTAATATGTCAAATTCATAAATTAATTTCTTTAATATGGAATAAAGAAGAAATCCCTCAACATTGAAAAGAATCCATAATTGTTCCTGTGTTTACAAAAGTGATAAAATGAACTGCAATAATTACCGTGGAATTTCTCTACTCTCAAAAACATATAAAATATTATCTAGCATTCTTTTAACAAGACTAACCCCATATGCTAATGAAATTATAGGTGAGTAGTGTAATTGACTGTATTATAAACTCAAGAAAGTATGAACCCCCCTCTGGCAGATTTGCCTACACTTAAAACTGGCTTAACATGCCCATATGAGCTTTTTGCTCAAGTGTGGAACCCTGCCTAATCCAAGATTTTTGTGAAAATGCCCTCGGGAATTTCCTGAGAAAGTATGACCCCTCTCAGATTGATTTGCCTACACTTATAAAAGGCACTTCTGTGAGATTGTTGTCCATAATTCTGTCAAAAATATGTTTTTTTTATATTGTATGATATCTTAAGTATAGTAACTCCTATAGTGCCCTAGAAAGTATAGATTTCAAAATTGTTAATATTGCACTTTTCAGAAAATTATGCATTTACAGCTTAAATATTGCATATATCAGGACATTTATAGAGACAAAAAATGTAGAGAATCATGCCTAGAATATGCCTAAAAAATTTCAAGTCTCCAGTACTGATAGTTTTTGTAAAATCTCAAATTTAAAAAATTATCGATTTTACAGTAGATGGAAAATAGCGGAGCTGACTCATCCGGAAGATTTATAGTCTTTTATGCTGTATATTTTAAGGTACCTTCACGATAAAGAGATTTTGCATTGCATATCAGCTAGTATTGTGAGAGTGGCTGTAAAGTGTGGGTATGTTGTTGCAGTGCTCCTCATATTTTTTTAAAAAAAACACAAAAATATAGCAGATTTGCATAAATTGAATTATAGGTTTGTTTGATTTAATATACAGAATTTTTTAATATTCATATCAAACATATTTACATACACACACACACACCTCACACACATACACACACACACACACACACACACACACACTGCTGAACCCAACTGATATTTTTTATTAAGCATAGAATTTTGATTTGAATCCCAAGAAATTTTATATAAATACCAAAGCCAAAAAATATTAACACACATACACACACACACACACTAAATATACAAAACACACTGCTAAACCCAACTGATATTTTTTATTAAGCATAGAATTTTGATTTGGACCCCAGGAAATCTTATATAATAAACAACAACAAAAATGCCAAATCAAAAATATTGTAATCAATGCAAAAAGAATATATCCAGCCCCAATTGGGCTAAGCATCAAAATATTTGTAATCCAGACAAATGCAGGACTCCCACAAAAATATGCCCTAAATGTCATAGAAAATATAATCTGCAATACTTCACATATACACATAAAAATACTTGCTCTGCACAGTCATCAACATTGCCCCCACAACCATCTACATCTGGTCTGAAAAGGAAGCATGAAACACCTGTTAATGCTTCACCGGCAAAGCAGCCACGCTATGAACCCATCCATAGCAGTTTTAAAGGCCAATTAAGGGATTACCGGCTTGTATCAAAGCAAAAATGTTGCATTAAGAATTTTTTGAACAGTGTTAATCCTAATGTGCAGGCAATTCTAAATGAACAAAATGGGTCTTATAAGCTGTCCCTCAAATTGTTTAAACAATATAAGAAGCCAAATGGCACAAAATTTACACAGCCCCACATAACAGAAACTGTACCGGTATATTCAAATACATATTCAGACAAAATAATAAGCAATTTGATAGATCAATTGAATATTAAACACTCTGAAGTTGTAGCAAAAGAGTCTGGATGGAGATAATGCGGATCTCCACACAAGTTATATGTTAATATTTCTGAATTCAGCCCATTACAAGGATCTACATATTTGCCATTACCTGCCAATATTAAAAACAAAAGAGCCGTGGTCAATATTGAAAATACTGACCAGAAATGCTTTTTGTGGTGTATTTTAGCTGCTTTGTATCCAGTTTCAAGGAATCCTCAGAGAATAACTTATTATAAACAGCATGAACATATTTTTAATGAGGCAATGGAGGGTTTAGAATATCCAATGTCTGTTCAGAATATTGATAAATTTGAAAAGAAGGCCAGGCACATCAATGGCAAACAATTATCTATTAATGTATTTTCTTGTTCCACTGGCCGTGACAATTGCTTGATAGCACCTCTCAGTATCAGTACATTTGATGATGATTCTGCTATTCCGATTGATCTGCTCTTAATTGAAGGGGATGGCACATATCATTACACTCTGATACATAATCTTGAAGCTTTAGTGAGAACACAACTAGACAAATCCAATACAATATTCAAGTTGTGCAGAAGATGTTTAACTGTATTTTATGGTCAAAAAATGGTGAAAGAGGTTCGGGAAGAGAATGCAGAAATTGCTAAAAACAAGTTAATTGAGCATCTGAAATACTGTGGCAATTATAAACCTGTTCATATGGTGATGCCTAATCCAAGTGAAAAAGCAAAATTCAAAAAGTTTGAAGCCTTGTTGGAACACCCAGCATATATTGTCTGTGATTTTGAATCAAACCTCAAACCTCTTGCATTCTGTAGCCAAGATCCTGAAGAATCTTCAATAACACCATACCAGCTACATGAACCTTCCAGCTTTTATTATGTGATTGCACAGGATGGTGTAGTTAGTAAAAAAGATTCATACATGGGAGCAGACAAGCAGAATTTAAATATTTTAGCTGAAAATGATGAGAAATATATTGACATTAACAAAATAATTAAAGTTAATGGTGTTCCTATTCACATAAGATTTCTTGATTCTTACAGAATTTTATCGGCTAGCCTGGCTACACTGGCCACTCAATTATCTGATGATCAATTCAAAATCACATGTGCCTTGTTTCCAAATCAGGAGCTGAAATTAATTAGGCGGAAGGGTGTATATCCATATGATTATGTTACAGATTTTTCTAAATTTGATGAGTGTTCTCTGCCACCACAACAAGTGTTTTACAGCAAAATCAGAGGATCTGGAATCACTGATGAAGATTATCACCATGCCCAATTGATGTGGAACAATTTAAAATGCCAGACATTTGGTGATTATCACATGGCTTATTTAAAACTTGATGTGACCCTCTTAGCTGATATACTTCAAGCATTCAGAAAATCATAAATGCAAAATTATGAGCTGGACCCAATGTATTTTTACAGTGCTCCGGGCCTAGCATGGTCTGCAATGTTTTTGAACACTAAAATGCAATTGGATCTGATCCAGGATCAAGATATGTATCTGTTTATGGAACAATGTATAAGAGGAGGCATGGTGCAATGTTCTCAGAGATATGCCAGAGCTAATAACAAATCTATTCCTGATTATGATCCAGCACTGCCATCAAATTATATACTGTATGTGGATGCTAATAGCCTGTATGGTTATGCCATGATGCAAAAACTGCCATATTCAGGGCTTGAATGGGTTGAAGATTTCAATATTGAAGATCTTAATTATTTTGATGACAGTGACTATGGCCTCTTCTTAGAGGTTGATCTGACAATTCCTGATGATTTACACAACAAATTTTCTGATCTGCTCCCAATTCCCGAGGTTATGTGCTCACCTGGCTCTAAACAGAAGAAGCTCATGATGACACTGGAGCCAAAACAGGGTTATGTTATATATTACAAAAACCTCCAGTTCCTGATGCATCATGGTGTTCAAGTGACCAAAGTTGGAAAAGTTTTGAGGTTCAGGCACTTAAAATTGTTGAAGCCTTATATTGATACAAATACAGAGCTTCGAACATCAGCAATGAGCCAATTTGATAAGGCCTTGTTTAAATTGACGGTCAATTCAGTGTATGGCAAAACAAATGAAAATGTCAGAAAACATACCGATGTTAAAATAATTACTGACCCCAGCCTGAGCAAAAAATTGGTTGCAAAGCCTAATTTCAATTATAGAAGAATTTATGATGAAAATATGGCACTTTTCAACATGAAAACAAAAATTAAGTTTGATAAACCTATTTATGTAGGAGCTGTAATATTGGAATTGGCCAAATTACACATGTTAAAATTGTATTATGATATGTTGAAACCTTTTTATGGTGATTGTGTAAAATTGATGTACATGGATACGGATAGTTTTGTTCTTGATATTCAAACAGAAGATGTTTATCAAGATATTGCACAGCCTGCATTGCTTGAATATTTTGATACCAGTGAACATACAGAGATTCAACACCACAACAAAAAGGTGCCTGGCAAGTTAAAAGATGAGACACTTGGTGATGTTATTGTGGCATTTGCTGGGTTAAGGGCCAAGATGTACAGTTTTGAAACATGTAGTGGTGTTGTTGCCAAAAAAGCCAAGGGCATTGGCAGAGTAACTGTTGAAAATGAGCTCCAATTTGAAGATTATAAAAATTGTCTCAAATCATGTAGCACAATCAGAACATCAGAAAATAGAATTCAGAGTGTGGATCACTTATTGACTACAAATATTGTAAGAAAAGTGGCTCTGGACCAACATGATGATAAGAGATGCATTTTATCATGTGGCATACATACTTTACCTTGGGGGCATTGTGATTTGAAAAATGGAAATCAATGCCCAATTACAGAGCATGATTTGAAATAAATAAACATGCCTATGAACTTATTTGGGTTCAAAGAACAGGCTATTATGGAGCTGCCAACACCACAACCCTCTTCTGATATAATATCTAAACTGAGTGGCTTGTTAATTATTCATCTGAACAGCATACTTACAGATGTTGATGATGAAACAGGTAAAAAATTGTACATATTTAACAATAATTTAAATCATTACCAATTACCTGTAGGTGGGCAATTGCAATTTATTACAACCCCTGAGGGCAATGTCAAGATTTCAGTAGGGAGAAATATTTATAGAATTAAGAACTCAAACATGATTTCTGGCACTGTATATACTGTTTCTGCTGGTGACTGCTTATATATTGAGGTCCCGGGATCCTATGACAAGCCTATACCCTTTTTTATAGAATTAAGAATCAGATATTCAATAATTAATAACCACTAAAACAAAAATGCCTAATGATATATTTGGCCATACAAGACATGAAGATCACAGTGATGAGATTCTGATGCTTGATGTCAGAGTCAAGAAATTAAGAAGTGATTTACAAGCTTTACAAACCACACTGAATGCCAGTCTTCAATTAGAAATTACAAATTTACAATCACAATGCATGGACCCTCTTCTCAAAATTGATTCTGAACTCAAATTGTTGCTTCAAAAATATACTGATTTGGCCACATTAGATAATTTTCAAAGTTTAGAAGAAGCTGTAGCAGCTCTTCAAGCCAAAAGACCCAGGCCACCAATTCTGAGCAATTGAAACAACAATTGGAAGAGCAAATAAATAATGTCCAGGCACAGCTCCAAACAATTGTCAAAAGCATAAAATCACAAGAAGATTTTGATCTAGTGATTTCCACTCTAAAAGAACAGATTCAATCACTCCAAATACCTAATCTGGATCCTCTGCACAATGCCATAGCCGAGGTTAAAGAAAAAATTGAGACACTTGACAATTTTATGAACAATTTGCCATCTTCTGATGCTTTGAGTGCAATAACTCGTAGTGTAGCAAATATTAAGCTGCAACTTGAAACATATGAAGATTTTGGAAAAATTCAAAGTACCATAACCCATCTTGAAGGTACAATAGCAGCAGCGCAAAGTGATTTGGCAAATGTACAAGAAACTCTAGAATCTCGCCTGCCCGGTATTGTAGATACTCTTGTTAGTGTCCAGCACCAAATCACAAAGCTTGAAAACCTCAACACTGAATCTGAACTATCTCATTTTCATCACTTGATCGATGATATCCAAACAAAACTTGAAATTTTACAACAATCCACACCCACTCAGGCAGATATAGCCCTGCTCCAAAATGCTATGCAAAATGTGGCTGATGCTTCTGAATTAACAATGTAAAATTGGCACTTGAATCTATGCAAAATACAGTATCAAATCTTCCTACATCACAGGAACTTAAAAATATTAAGAGGGCAGTGAATAGGATATTGAAATCAGAAGATATCAAGAATATCCAAGCAGAGATCAAACATCTCACTCAGACAGTGGCCACTCTACCAACCAATCAACATATTAATGAACTGCATGCCCTGTTTGAGGATATCAGAAGACAGGTCCATGATCTTACTGCTCAAAATTCAAAATTGGCAGTTGTTGAAAATTTGCAACAAATTGTAGCTAATATCAAGCAACAGCTAGGAACCATGGAATCCAATCAAGCAAATGCTCTGTCTGTTTTTGCCACCAAGCTTCAAGAGATTGTGCAACAATACAAGAAACTTATTGTGGACATAAAAATCAAGCCAGACCATGACGATGTTGTTAGGACCATCAATGAGCACCTTGAATCTGTAACAAGCAGATTGCTTACAGCAGAAAAAGAAATAACAGGCATAATCGAGAATCCAAAACATACAGTAATTCTTGAATTGTACAGCATCCCCAACAAAGAATATGATTCACCATTTACACCAGGTGGCAAAATATATATGCTGTCCCCTGCACAATTTTATTACCAGTTTTTTGTTGGGGGCACATTGAGACCAATCAAGATCAAATATTGGCTTCAACCACAGGCACACCACTACCCCACCTTATCAATAACAAATGCTGATAACAAAGTAAAAATCACCAGTGTAGAGTTAGAGGATTTTACAGACCCCAATACATTAGAAACAGCCTATGTTGAAGATGATGGCTCTCTGGAATTTAAAATACAAATAGGGGACAAATTATATTTAGAAAATCCTGCAGTATCAGCTGCTGAACACCCCATAGTTGCAATATTCTTGTTTACATATTATGTCTAGAAAAATTATTGTTGATGAATTACACAGACAGGCCAGACATAATTTTAAGAGACTCCCAGTAGTCACAAAGGGCATAGATGATTTATGGCAGAGCGACTTGATTGAAATGGCAAGTGGACAGTTGAAAAACTTAGACAAAATCAACAAGGGCTACAAGTATCTACTCACTATCATAGATACATTTTCAAAATTTGCCTGGGCTGTGCCACTCAAATCCAAGACTGGAACATGTGTTACAGAAGCCTTCAGAACAATCATCAATCAGAGTGGAAGATCACCGCGCTATTTGCAAACAGATAATGGCAAAGAATTTTATAATTCAGTGTTTCAACAATTTATTAAAAGCCAGGCAATACAACATTATTCGAGTTACAGTGATCTCAAAGCCTCAATTGTAGAGAGATTCAACAAAACCCTAAAAAATCTTATGTATAAACAATTTACACTTCAAGGTAATTATAAATGGCTTAATATTCTTCCAGAACTTCTACATAAATATAACAACTCGGTCCATTCCACAATCAACATGAAACCCTCTGAAGTAACTTCATCTGATGAGCAAAAATTTATCAGGACTGTTTATTATCCTAAATACCAGCCAACAACAAGAAAGGCCAAATACAGGGTGGGTGATCAAGTAAGAATCAACAAATATAAGCACTTATTCAAAAGAGGCTTTACAACAAACTGGAGCACTGAATTATTTACAGTGGTTCAAGTTAAACCCGGGACCCTTAACACATATATAATAAAGGATCATCGAGGAGAAATTGTCAAAGGCAGATTCTATGAAGAAGAGCTCAGCAAAACTAAACAGCCTGACACATATCTCATAGAAAAAATCATCCGCAGAAAAGGCAACAAGTTATTTGTCAAATGGCTAGGACTTCCAGAACACAGCTGGATCGATGCAAACAAAGTGATAATATGAGCACCTGGGATGTTATAAAAAGGCTGCCAGAACCTGAACAACAGAATAAGATAAATGGCAAGTTGCTGCCTGAAAATATTAGGTGTCTTATTGTTGGGCCATCTGCTTGTGGTAAAACTACACTAATGGTTTATAATTTTTTATTGGCACCCAACTGGTTAGACTGGAAAACAGGCACTTGTATGTCTTCTCTAAGAGCTTGGAACAATTAAAATATCAGCAGCTGATGAAGCTATATGATGGATTGGATATTGCCACTTTTGAACCAGATGTTAAGCCACTTCATGAATGTCTCGATAATTCTGTTGTTGTGTTTGATGACATTATATTGGATAATCAAAACAAGGTTAGAAATTTTTTTACACAGGGACGGCACAAAAACATTGATTGCTTCTACCTGGCACAGACTTTTTCAAAAATACCCAAGCAACTGATCCGAGACAACAGCAATTTTATATGTGTGTTTCATCAAGATCATACCAACCTCAAACACATACATGATGAATATGTAGGTGGGGACTTGAGCTACAATGATTTTTTCCAAGTTTTGCAGTAGGTGCTGGAATCAAAACAGTTATGGGTTTGTCACAATTGATATGACAAGAAAACCCAATAGTGGCAAATACAGAAATAAAATGAACAATTTTCTAGACATTGAAACATATATAAATAACCATGAAAAGGCCAATCATTGATGATCTTAAATTAAGAGATTATCTTGTAAAAAGATTCAAGGGATGGCAATCACAGAACCGAGGAATTTATGAACAAAACAAACAAACAGAACAGCCTATCATTGATGCTATTAGTGAATTAGGTAAAAATATCAAAACTGTTACAGAGCAAAATCAAAATTTGATCACAGAGCTTGTACCTGTAGCTGCAAGGAACATATTAGATTATCCAATCACCCCACTTTCCAGTATTCATACACCTAGTCCTATTGCTCCTCGAAGAATTGAAGCTACTCAGGATCCTATTGAATTGGGTCTTCTTGCTCAAAAATATTTAAGCACACCTAAAGACAACAAAGATGAGGTCTTTGGCTTATATGCTGACACAGAGCGTGATGGTAGCATCATACATAGAATTGGCAATATCAGAGTAACATTTATGGGAGATGATCTGATTGTTTATTCAGAATCTCGTCTCGGAGAAAAAGGTGCTTTTGTTAAGTACCCCGGAACACCTGGGTTGTGGGAACTGATGACTACGAAAAGGCCTGGCAGCTATACAGATCAAGATTATGAATATTACAAAGAAATATTAATAAAATCAGATGCTCTATACCAGAACAATGATCCCACAAAAAAAGAGTCAAGTCTAGCAGTGGGGCAAAATACAATAATTTAATCAAGCCCATATGGTCACAGATTAAGACTGGTAGTGGAATCAAACAATACAACACCCTGGCTAAAGAATTTGTGTGGGTTGATGATGTCAGGAAACTTGTAGATAGGTTATTGGTGATAGCTGGGGAGGAAAATGCTGGCAACCACAATTTTTACAATGAAAAGGTTGGAATTATGGACATGATAAGCACAAAATTGTCTAATTTTATAGTGAATGACACTAAGGGGATTGGATATCTCATAAAAATTATTAATACTCTACCACCTAAATTTTGGAATATTTCTGAGGGTCGGGGCCTGGTTAATGACATTATAAACAAGCTGCCATTTGAACTACATATTCCAGGCTATCAGTATTGTGGTCCAGGCACAAAACTGGATCATAGATTAAACAGGGGTGATCCTGGTGTTAATCCTCTAGATGCTGCTTGTAGAGACCATGACATAGCATACAACACACATTCTGATCTAGACAAGAGACATGTTGCAGACAAAAAATTAGAAGAGGCTGCATTTGGTAGATTTGTAAGCAAAGATGCTTCTTTAAGTGAAAAAATAGCAGCATTGGGAACCACCATAGCTATGAGCACCAAACAAAAACTGGGGTGGGGGTTGTGAATATGTATATAATAAACCTAGAATGAAGGCCAAGTGTGTTATGTATCAAATACCTTATGCAGGTCTCAAATCTCTTGTGCCTATTGATAGCCTTTTGACCAAAAAGCAGCGCAAGAAAAAAAAATTATTGTATTGCAAAGGGACATGGTATGAAATTGTTGCTTAGTACCCCCCAATTAAAAAAATTACAGCAATCAAGAAAAAAATCACATGTGGGGGGTTTCATATTTACTATCCCGGCCATCTTAGCTCCTCTCGGGGCTGTTGGGAGCTTGGCTGGGGGATCAGCTGCCATAGCAAAAACAGTAATAGATGCCAAGAAAAATAAGGCAGAATTAGATGAGCAGAGGCGCCATAACCTGGCCATGGAGAAAAAAGGCAAAGGTGTTAAGAGAGCCATGAATAAGTTTAAAAAAAACAAGAGCCGCTTACAAACCAAGATATTGAAGCTTTAATCAAGCCACTGGGCATCAAAAATTTTAGAGGTGTGTACATGTCTGATTCTCTGCCAGAACAACCACTCAACAAAGAGTGTGGCATTGTTAATTTGGATAAGTAAAAAAATCAGGGCACTCACTGGATCTGTTATCTTAAATATTTTAAAAATGAGGCATTTGTGTTTGATTCATTTGGAGGGGTTCCACCTGAAAATTTAATAAAATATCTAAATTCAGCTAATCTTTATTACAATAATGCCCGTGTTCAAAATTTCAAAGATGTTAATTGTGGACATTTGTGTTTATCTGTTCTTAGATATATGTCTCAAATAAATAAACCATCAATTGAAAATTTTCAAAAGGCCTTGTGGTATCTGAAACATCATGGGGGTATTCCATCTCACCAGCCAAAATTCAATATTGAAACTCAAATTACATGATGACATAGTGTATCCCAAAACAATAGCTCTCAGAGCATTTTATGGCATGTACTTGATCCCTAATATTACACACCACAACAACACAATTGCAGTAGGGGATCAAAAAATTGTCATCACTCCAGGGCAATATAATCTATCCACTCTAAATGCTCAATTACCCAGAGGTGTAGTGTTAAGTCAAAATTCTGTCACTCACAGAGTAGAGATTGTATCTGCTACAGAAACAGTGGATCTGGGTACTATAGGAGAGCTGTTAGGCTTTGAGAACAACACAAAACTTGAACCGGCCATCAAACACACTGCTATTAATATACCTAAATTCTTAGCCATAGAGACTCTGAATATTCACTGTAATGTGGCTGAGGGTATGATCACCAAATCAAATGGCATAGGCACTCACAAACAAACTGGCATCATTGCAACATTCAAACCTAATGCTGAATTTATGGAGCCAATCATCTACACTCCATCCCCAACATTATATTTTCCTGTGTGCCATAATAGAATAGATAATTTTGAATTGATGGTCACTAATGAAAAAGAAGAATTAGTTGATTTTGCTGGAGCCACAACAACTACAATCATAGAGATTAATATTTAAATAAAAATACATACAAAAAAAATGGAAAATATTGAGAGTTATGAGCTACAATCATTCCCCCCAAACAGGAGGACATTTGCAAATTTAAATCAACCCAACACAGAAATTGAGGTTGATCTTGATGTAGGGGATGGCTTTATACACCCCCACAGAGCAGATCTATACATCAAATTTGATGTTGTAAAGCTCGATGGAACAGATTATCCGGCAAATTCAAATATAAGATTGGTGGACAATTTTGTGCCGCATCTGTTCTCTGAAATTGAGATCAGAAAGCATGGTGTTGTTATAATCAAAGTGGATTATCCCGGCATTACCTCCACAGCTTTGGCCACTCTAAAATTATCCAAAACCGAGGCTTCTTACTACAAAATAGGTGGATTTGAGGCTGGTGATAAAATTATATCTAAAAGCCACACAGTGCCGTTCCCTATGCGCCTGTTGCCAGGATTCTTCTCAGATTACAAAGATATTATGTGGAAGGGTGGTTTAAGAATCACATTTAGAAGAGCTGCCAATGATAATAATGCTTTGATGAGGTACAGCACATTAAACTCTACAGGGGAAGCTCTGCCCAATACCCTACCTGATGACGGCAAATGCATTATTCAGACTATGGAGCTAAGAATCCCAGTTGTTGAATATGAAGCCAGTTATGCTCTTAAATACAAAGCAGATATAATAAAAAATCCACAAGTACCTTTACAATTTTATACATATCAATGTGTACAGAAGCCTGCAACTAGTACTTATTATGAGTTTGATGCTACAAATTCATTCTCCAGTATACAATATGACATGCCGGATTTTGTGGTGGTTCTGTTTCAGACTGGAAGACACAATAATCAGGAAAAAAATTCAAGTAGATTTGATAACTGCAATATCAAGAACATATATCTTAAAAATGGCAGAAATGAGGTATTTCCTAGAGAAAATTATAATTTAGACATTTCCAAGGATGATTTCCTTAAATTATATGAAGCATTTACAGCATACAAAAGGGTCACTACTGGCAATACTGACATGTATTACAACACTTCAAAAAGAAAGCAAGTTGTGGTTAATGACAGGACAAACATTAAAATTATCTGTGAATTTCACGATACACTCCCTGATGACACCATATGTAGTGTTATTCTCATAGGTGAAAAATCATATGTTTATGATGTAAGAAATGAGAGAGTCACAGAACAATTCTAGAAGAGCTCTGCACAATACATTGTTTTAATAATAGATAAACAAATTGAACCTGGTATCCAATTGAACTTAAACCGGAAGTAAATATGTGTGTGGGTATGTGGGTGGGTGGGTGTGTGTGTGTATGTGTATGTGTGTGAGGTGTGTGTGGGTGTATGTAAATATGTTTGATATGAATATTAAAAAATTATGTATATTAAATCAAACAAACCTATAATTCAATTTATACAAATCTGCTATATTTTTGTGTTTTCTTTTAAAAAATATGAGGAGCACTGCAACAACATACCCACAATTTTCAGCCACTCTCACAATACTAGCTGATATGCAATGCAAAATCTTTTTATCGTGAAGGTACCTTAAAATATACAGCATAAAAGGCTATAAATCTTCCGGATGAGTCAGCTCCGCTATTTTCCATCTACTGTAAAATCGATAATTTTTTAAATTTGAGATTTTACAAAAACTATCAGTACTGGAGACTTGAAATTTTTTAGGCATATTCTAGGCATGATTCTCTACATTTTTTGTCTCCATAAATTTCCTGATATATGCAATATTTAAGCTGTAAATGCCTAATTTTCTGAAAAGTGCAATATTAACAATTTTGAAATCTATACATGCTAGGGCACTATAGGAGTTACTATACTTAAGATATCATACAATATAAAAAAAACATATTTTTGACAGAATTATGGACAACAATCTCACAGAAGTGCCTTTTATAAGTGAAGGCAAATCAATCTGAGGGGGTCATACTTTCTCAGGAAATTCCCGAGGGCATTTTCACAAAAATCTTGGATTAGGCAGGGTTCCACACTTGAGCAAAAAGCTCATATGGGCATGTTGAGCCTGTTTTAAGTGTAGGCAAATCTGCCAGAGGGGGGTTCATACTTTCTTGAGTTTATAATACCGTCAATTACACTACTTAGGTGATTATCAATGTGGATTTAAACGTAACAGATCAACTACAGATCAAATTTTTCACATCAGACAGACACTTCAAAAAAAGTGGGAATATAATCAAAATGTCCATCAGCTATTCAATAATTTCAAAAAAGCATATGATTCGGTCAAAAGAGATACTATATATAATATATTAGTAGAGTTTGGAATACCTAAGAAGCTTGTTAGTATGATAAAAAATATGCACCAGTGAAACAGAAAGTAAAATTCGTGTGGGTATTAATATGCCCGACAAATTTACAATTCATGATGGGTTAAAACACGGAGATGCATTACGACGCCAAGGGTCCCGGGTTCGAATCCCGGTAGGGCTTGGTTGTTTGCGTATGTCCATTCATCAATTACATCATTTCATCACTCATCCCCATCTTCGCAAATTAGCCAAGAGGCACAAAACGCGAAGTAAAATAAACTAAATCAATCAATCAATCAATCAAGGAGATGCATTATCTCCATTGCTCTTTAATTTAGCTTTAGAATATGCTGTTAGGAAGGTAAAAGAAACTAAAGAAGTACTAAAATTAAATGGCGTGACTCAGTTGTTAGCACATGCAGATGATGTAGACTTACTGGGGGATGATGTGAATACAATTAAGAATAATGCTAAAATATTTTTGAAAACTACTAAGGAGATAGGTTTGGAAGTTAAAAAAGAGAAAACTAAATATATGCTTACAGGCCGAAACCAAATGTTAGGTAATTATCAAAATCTAATTATTGATAACAAGTCGTTTGAACCAGTTTCCAAATTCAATTACTTAGGAGTAATATTAACAAATGAAAATTATATTAAAGAGGAAATAAAAAGTAGGCTTAATTCAGGAAATGCATGTTACTTCTCTCTTCATAAACTTTTGTCTTCTCGTTTAATATCTAAGAAACTAAAAGTTAAAATATACAAAACAGTAATTTTGCCTGTAGTATTATATGGATGTGAAACTTGGTCCCTTACATTGAAAGAGGAATTTGAAAATAGGATCCTTAGGAAAATCTTTGGACCTAAAAGGGATGAGGAGACAGGTGAGTGGAGAAGGTTACATAATGTAGAACTACATAATTTGAATTCATGTCCAGATATTATTGGAATAATTAAATGAAGAAGACTTAGGTGGGCAGGCCATGTGGCTCGAATGGGAGAGGAAAGATGAGTTTACAGGATTCTTGTTGGGAAACCTGAAGGTAAGAGACCTGTAGGAAGGCCAAGACGAAGATGGAGGGACAACGTTGAGATGGACCTAAGGGAAATCGGTGGGGATGGAAATGAGTATATAGAACTTCCTCAAGATAGGGAAAGATGGAAGGCCTGTGTTGCTGCAGCCATGAACCTTCGGGTTTAAGAAGTCTAGGGAGTTAGTTAGTTAGTTTAGTTAAGTTTGGAGAGTTTCTGTAAAATTATTTTTTTTTACTTTTGCTATTGCTACGTGCATTCTGATAAGAAAATGTGACATTCCTATTAGTGGAAAGTTCACCATTAATAACTCGCACAAGAAATCTCACATCTGAAACATGATGGCAACGAGAACTATCAAGTGTAAAGAAATAGGATAATAGGTGGGGATGGAAATGAGTATATAGAACTTGCTCAAGATAGGGAAAGATGGAAGGCCTGTGTTGCTGCAGCCATGAACCTTCGGGTTTAAGAAGTCTAGGGAGTTAGTTAGTTAGTTTAGTTAAGTTTGGAGAGTTTCTGTAAAATTATTTTTTTTTACTTTTGCTATTGCTACGTGCATACTGATAAGAAAATGTGACATTCCTATTAGTGGAAAGTTCACCATTAATAACTCGCACAAGAAATCTCACATCTGAAACATGATGGCAACGAGAACTATCAAGTGTAAAGAAATAGGATAAAGTTCCAAGTCCAAAAATGTGTGCTAGCACAGGTCAACCGTGTCAACATCTATATAGGAAGAGATCACAAATACTGGGAGAAAGTAGACCCTTCTTGTTCGCTGCAATTTTGAATTCTCCCAGAACTCACACGTCTGTCTAATTGATTACATCGTTTACTCGTCTACTTCGTTCATTTGGTATCTACACCGTTTGCAAATATTCTGGAACGGTTTAGTGCCTGGTGCATGATAAAGTGGTAAGGGCTAACTAATCAAATGAACGTTTAAAGCAGCAGACTGGCTAAAAGGTCCCAAATTATGTCATATCAAGAGATGTGTTGTGCATTTGCTTAATATGTACACTTTTCCAAATTTTACTTGAAAGCCTTGAAAGTTTTCTAAGTCCAGAAATCGTTGACTTTGCAACCTAGCTCTTGAGATCCTGCCAACCTTACAGCAGATCCTTCTACTAGGCGATAATCTCTCCGGTGTAAGATTTACATTATTCTTTATAACATTAAGTCAGAAACTATATTCGTCCAACATATTACAGTAATAGAGAACAAAACGGAAAACTCAAGAATGAGGAAAATTTAAGAGAATACTTGGGATTCTGCGTGTTAAAAGTGGAATCAGAGAAACTGTTGAGAGGTTGGAGACATTCCACTCTCTCGTGGTACACCAGGAGGAAATCGCTGTCAAGTTTGAACAAAAGGACATAATTACGAATAGGTTATGGAAATAATAACAACACCTTGCAAAGTACTGTGCAATGAGCGAAAATTAAAGAATCTCGCAATTTGAAATGAAAATGTGTTCGTCGCATAGAAAAGTGGCAATCATCAACACATTTCAAAGCATTTGCTACAAGCGATGTTGTAGAGTATTGTTAAAATACTTGACTCAGAAATATTTTTTTCTTAAGAATTATGGGTCGCACTTCAAATGCTAAACTCTCCAACTTTTCATTTGTTTGTTTGTTGTGTGGCATCAAATACATTGAGCACGGAGTTCAGTAATTAGATTGAATAATTTTGTTTGAGAATGTTCCCAAAAATAATTCGGGGTTGAAATCGACGAATGTTTACAGCAGCTCAATGTATTTCTGTCTTCTATCTGGCACTAACATTCATCAACTTTGATCGAAAAATAACTAAATAGTTGTCGTTTTCCAACAGATAGTATTTGGTCAAACAACACATGTATTGACTATGATTTGGAAGTTGATGAAGAATTATCTTCTTTTCTGAGTCTACGATACAATCCTAAACCGAATATCAGTCCGTCTGTCTTCAGCTAGAACAAGAAACATTATTTATTTGCGTTTCTCCTTCTTCTTTTGTCTTTTAGGTCATTTTCAGTAGTTTTCGCCTTTTTTTAAAAAAAAATACTTAGTTTTATGGCTTATTTTCCCACTTCTATCTTGTTTCGTGAATTTTAAGTGCATTTCCTTGCATAACTTGTAGATTGAAAATTCCTGACATGACGATTTTAGAAATTTTTGCAAGTTCGTCAATAAACGAATATATGGTCAATGGATCTAACATTGTCAAGTTTGGCAATGAAATAGTTAATTTATTGTGATAAATTTATTTTTCCTACTCCAAGCTTAAAATACGTTGTTAGAACCCTAACTTGAGATTTCATTGCTAGCCACTGTTATCTCTTAAATCTGTGCTTTGAAAATAAAATTACTCACAATATTAAAGAACGTGTAATCTTATGTACGCCATACACAAATGTATTTTAAATTTATGGTCGTAACGTGGAAGATTCATTCTCAAAGATGTGAATGATTTATATATTTCGCCATTTGAAAAAGGTTCTGTTGAGGCTGCAATCGATCTTACGACCCTTGTCGCACACAATACCACTACACCACAGAAACTACTTGTACTCAGCATGTTGTTTTAAATATGAAAGTCAATTATTTAAATATTTTTGTTTAACAAAATCTCGTAATCTTAAACAGTATTAGTTATGCGAAACGTGTGGGGAGTTACTGATGGATGGGCATCTGTTGCGTTCGTTTGTTCAAAAGTTCGAAGTCCTGAGAAACGTTGGAGAATGAAGAGGTGCCAAGCAAAAGGCTTTTCGATCTCACGAGTGGGAAACAGAAAAACACTTCACAGATAAAGCTGGGTATGTGCAATTTCATTTTGATTGATTTGAGAAATACAGACTCGATAATTTGTTAAATTAAAAGATCTATGCTGTGCGATTGTCATTGATCATTACGTTCAGTAGTAGTGGCATGAGTCGTGTAGTGGTGACGTGCTCGACATTTATGACAGAGGTCGTAAGATTGATGCGCTACCTCATGGGAATTACTTTGATTAAATTCCAGGCAGCTATAGAATGTGAAGCTGGCAATCAGATACCACGTGAAAGACGCAGAAAACCAGTTCGCTGGTAGCACTGGTGCTTGGTCTCTACGTGCGATCCTTGTTGAGCGTTTACTTGCCAGCGCGTGAGTCCCGTTAAAATCTGTCTTCCGTGTTCTGAATCATGTCTGTACGGCGAGTGAATACTGTGAAATTGGTGTTCACAAATGTGCGACAAAACCGAAATCGCTACACCTTCATCGGTGGATGCAGAAGAAATTGTCACGAACAGAGGATCAGGTGCTTAGTAACTGAAATCGATCAATATCGTAAGTGTGTGTTTATTAAGTTAATATCAAGAGTGCTAGGAGAGTAGATAATATTAAGATCGGAACGTTCATTAGTATACACTGATGACAATGGAGAACATTAGGTATAACTGGAATGGGCGGATCAAAATAGTGTCCTTGTGAACGTACATGTAGTTCCGATGGATCTTCCCTTGGAAGCTCTACAAGAATTACTGGTAACATATGGTTATGTGAAACATGTTGACGATGAAAAGTACACGGGTGAACATATATACTATACGCGTACCGGTACAAAGCGAATTCGACTGACGCTTAAAAAAAATTCCATCGTACATCACTATGAAAGGTAATTGATATTGTGTAACGTTCTATGGTCAAAAGATTACGTGTAGGATATGTGAATCTACAGAACATCTTTCAAATTATTGTGGTAAGCGTAGAAACCTAGGAAGGAGGACAGCTTGATCATATGCCGAAGGCATCCACAGATCACCAACCAATATTGATGCAGCCGAACAGCCACTGCCGTACCAGCCTTTACGTTTTCGAGTACTCAAGACATCTCAAATTGAGACGAACTTACAAATTTCCACGTCTTTTGTCTTATTACGAACACGGTAAGTACATGATCTGCTGGGTTAAAGAACGATAAACTGAGTCCCTCATGAGGACATCTGTTTTATGTCGTTTCTGCTGCCTCCAGACAAGTTGCGAGAATTCAGTGTTACGAATAACACGTTCAGGATCAATCCAGATAAAGCTCGACACAACTGAAAGGTGACTGCCGATTACGCAGGCTTAGCGAGCGTTCCTGCGCAGTCGGCGAACCAAGATAAGGATTTGCGCGACGCTATTGGTCGAGAGCGATTGCAACGGGGAGGGAGGGATGTCGACCGGGAGTAGTCACAGAGGGGTATCGTTTCACCATGGTAAAATGATGGTCAGGCAGGGAGGGAAGATAATCCACGCCGAAACAACATATTTATGGTAAATGTTCATACAAATCCACGTACAATTAAATATTTCAAGAAAACGTGACGTGATAGACATTATTCTTTATTTTTTTAACTCAGCACCACAAAATACATAAATATCACCTATCACTTCCCTTGTATTTTTTACATCGCAGGCCTGTGTAATTATAGGTTTGTTGGATAGAGTTTGACGAAAACTTCTCGACTAGCAAACTAAATTAATTCCATCCCCTCAAGTTTCGGAAATATATACATTTTTTTTATTTTTTAACCCTCGGATGCATGTCACTTTTTTTTTACAACTTTACATATTTGCGGTCAATTTGACCCCAATGCAATTATGCATTGAAATAAGTACGACAGAGTAAATAGTTCAGCTAATATGGTTTATTGATCAATAATTTATCTGAATATAACATAGGAAACAATTACCCTTTCATTATTATTATTATTATTTAAGCCCCCCCAAAAAATAACAATGTATTGACAATTCACTACATATTAAAGGTAGTTACACTTCGCTCGCAATTATCAGAACTTCAGCTGACTTGAGAAACAGTATTTTAGAGATAACACAATACAGTACTAAATATTATTTTATCTAGAACAAATAAATTAAAAAAAATAAAAATAAAAAAAATAATAAAAAAAATGCGCCGGCCTCTCATGGCAATTAAATACACCTCACTCGCATTCTGAGCACACCACAGTCACACTGCTGTGGACCTGCACACAGGTTTCCCACATCTTCGGCAACGTTCCGTCGTCTTCCAGTCCTCTTTTCCTGTGCAGACCTGGCATCTTACTCTTTTCTTTGAAGATCTTTCCTGCAGTCTCTGTGCCTGCATTACTACGCCGCAAAGTTTTATTGCCTCGGTTACTGGTTTCTTCAAGTACAAGCTTTGGCACCTCACACGCATGTGAGGAAAAATCAACTCATTCGCCAACTCGATAAGGAACATACGGCGTCTGTAACTGACGCCTGATTCGTAATCAGAATGCTGTGACAAGTAGCATGTGTATGCATTGAGAACGCCTACATTGATTACATTATAGAACCGGGCCATTGGCCATCGAAGTGTCTTGTGTTCTGCAGGTGTACGTTTGAACCAGTTTGTCCATGGCGCACACTCCACTCTTTGTTTGGTTGTAAAACTTTATGATTTTTGGCTTCTTCTAAGAATCATCATCATCAATGTGTATGTCATGATGCATGGTGCTGAGTAGAATGACATTCTTGTTTTTCTTCGGCACGTAGCTTACCAGAATCTCATTTTCATGGAAGCCGAATTGTGATGTGCAAGGCTGTCTTGTCTTGATATTTTATAGTGCAGGTGGGATTTCACGCTTGTTTTTCTTTACTGTTCCGACATGGTTACATTTTGTAAAAGGAGATCGTTAGCCAAGTCATGACATGTGAAGAATTTGTCAGTTGTGATATATCTTCCAGAGTTCCGCAGTGTGTAGCACAGATTCTTCACGACGTAGCTGACGAGGTTCTTTGAGCTGGCTCTCCTGGCTGTCGTACCAAGTAGATTAGACCGTCTTTGGCGTAAATGTTATCAGCATCGCACAACCAGAAGATCTTGATGCCGTATTTGTCCGGTTTACTTGGTATGTATTGCAGGAACTTGCATCTTCCACGGAAAGGCACTAACTGTTCATCAATCGTAAGAAAGTCGCCGGGTACCATGGTTCTGCGACAGTTTTTGATAAAAAGTGTCCAGATATATCGAAATGCACCCATGTGATCAGTCTCCAGATGTGCAGCGCGAGTACGTTTGTCATGAAATCGGAGCAGTCTTCTGATGTCTTCGAAACGATATACTCCAAAGGTTGCTTTGTACTTCGGGTTGGAGAATTTGTTGAGAAAAAGCTCACGAACAGGAACATCCCAACTTCTCTCAGTTGGCCTCGATCCGTGCCAAATACATCTGCGCATGCGCACTTTGCAGTGAGTCATGGCAGGGTGGGTGGTTGACCTTGAGATGATTTAGTTAGTTTTGGCCATAATTGATCACAATATGTAGGATTAATTTCCCTTTATGAATGTTTTCCTGCTATTGTCAGGCTGGGGTCAAAATGACCCCACACATGGATAGGAGGGGTATTGTTAAAAAAACGTTAAAAATATAATTTAAAATAAATTGTAAGAAATTTATTTATACATGTTCCTATAGCTGAAGTAGCATGGTAAGATGTCACAGAAAATCAGAATTATTTATTTAGATATTATTATAATACCAGGAAATAAACAGACAGTGGGGTCAAAATGACCCCACACATGCATCCGAGGGTTAAGAAACTTGATTTGCTGGCTTAGTTTTGACCCTAATTCGAAAATTTTAATAGCATTCGATAAAAAATTAGAAGTACTCTACCACCTATTAGACAGAAGATGATAGTGCTAGCAGGTACCGAGTTATTTTAGATTAAAATTTCAAGATGTAATTTCTAAGATGTTTTGTAATTCATAAACTATGGGCTGTAGGAAAACAATTCTTGCTTTATCTGCTATTGCTCGACGAGTTCTATAACTGCGAGCCCCCTACTGTGCCAACTTCTATTTGCAGGTTAGCTTCGCCTGTGAAATAACATATGGTGAAATTTTTGTGGAGTATGTTGGCAACATTGCGAGTCCCTCCCACTGTGGGCCCCCTCCAAATGTAGTAGGGGGCATTGAACCAAAGCCACGACATACATCGTGAAAGGGAGCTCACACATCGTAGCCGTTTACGCTGAGGGCCCACCCCACCTACAAAAAAGCCCGGAGGAGTTTACGTTGAGGGCCCACCACCTACAAAAATAAGATTGAGCAAAACATAGGGTCAAATATGATAAAATCCATAAAAAATCATCAAAATCATCAAAATATGTCACAACTGAGGTTAAATACTAGGCATACCTACAAGGATGGCGTAGAACCAATACACTTCCACTACTTACAAGAATGGAGCTATGTTGAGTTTCCCATGGATTTGAAGGAGCATACTCTGTCAAAACATTTGTATGAACATTTGCAACGGCAACTTACCTTCACAAGATCCGAGTAGAGAAAAAAAATCCGAATGTTATTTGGTCAAATGTATGGTAAAAACTGCACAAGCCGTTCCTTGACACGGATCTACGAAGTTTGTGGTATACCTTGGTGCATGATCTAGTTCCAACAAATGTTCAGACCTTTGAGCCTTTTTCATTTTGTGCCTTGCCAAAGTATGATGTACACCACAATGCTTTCAAGCAAAAATGTGTATATTACCATACTCGACAATATTCCTTGTTGCAAATTCTTTGAAAAGTGTTGATGATTGCCCAAGCTACCACTTTTCAATGCGACGAACATATTTTCCCTGCAAGTTGCGAGATTCTTTAATTTTCGCTCATTTGCACAATACATTGCAAGGAGTCGTTATATTTTATTTGCATAACCTATTCGTAATTATGTCCTTTTGTGTTCAAACTTTACAGCGATTTTATCCCGGTATATCACAGCCAGTGCAGTGTTTTCAACTTTACAATAGATTCTCTAATTCAAATGTTAACATGCCGAATCGCAAGTATTCTCTTAAATTTTCCTCATACTTAAGTTTTAAGTTTTGTTCTGTATTACTGTAATATGTTGGACGAATTTAGTTTCTGGCATCATGTTATAAACAATAATGTAATATTACACCGGAGAGATTCTCGCCTAGTAGAAGGATCTGCAGTAAGGTTGGCTACTCTCTGCAGGTTCTGAAGAGCTACGTTGCCAAATTAACCATTTCTGGAATTAGAAAATTTTCAGGGCGGTGAAGTATATTTTGGAGAAATGTCCATGTTCATTTAACCCATAATCATTCGTTCATTGTATAACACCTGCCTGTATGATCAAAGAAGATTTCTACGTTTGGGTATGATCATTTTCTGTGTGAGTTTGTTAACCTTGCAAAAATAAGCGGGTTTTTAACGATGAAAATGATAGTTACGGTAACAAGAGAAGATAGATACGATTGATGTAAGGTTAAGTTGTCTTTTTTCCTAGACTTATTGGTGAGTAATCTTGTGATTATGCACTGTTTTCTAATCTGTGCAAATAGCAGCTTGAAAATTAATGAAACATTCGACTTTCCAATACATGTATTGAAAGATTCTTAGTGGAAGCATCATTTTATACGTGTCGAGTTACGAGTGCTAACTAGTTTCCACATAAAACAATTACGGTTAATAGAGTGTTAATATAGTGACTCAGAGAATTAACCAAACCCAGCTAACCATAGGTGTAAAATAATTTCAGAGTCCTAGCCGGATACGTAACAAGGAATTTATTGAATCTTCTGAACTAGAACACCGCTATTCATGTACTTGGTTAGAATTATTCCTTTTACCAGCCTGACATCGAGATGCACCTGCACTATTCTAAGTGTCGAAAAGTGCAGCGAACTAGACAAGGCTAATAGATAAAGTCACAAACACTTGGATGTAGTTTACTGTCAGTAGATTCGTAACAACACATGTACTGTACATGTCTAATAGCTATAATGTGCATTTCCTTTTCTAAGATACTTTGAGTAAAGTAAATGACTCACCTTATGTACTCATAACGAAGGAAATGGACAGAAACGCTTGTGCAGCTGGATACGCAGTTGCAGTGAAGGACATTTTCATTTCCCGCCACTTTGCTCGTATCCACTGGAAGTAGATAAGCTAAAAGAGAACGTAAGTTCAAATTAATTGATTGCCTTGTATTGAATTGATCTTTATGTCCATTTAATGCACATATAGCTAAGCGTGGCTGCACCCACAGATTAAAGTGGGATGAGAAACACTTTGCAATGTGTATCCTCTATGTATCAGACCCGGGAAACCTTAAATACATTTCAACGGCATCATCAATAGGCCATCGCGGAAACCAAACCATTGACTACGTAACACCTTTATGCATAGAGGTTATAGCATTCACCAGGAAATTTCACTACGATTAAAGGATTTGATTTGATTTGAGTTTTGGTATCTTATGACCCTCTTTAGCCTTAATCTCGAAGATGATGCTGAGACATAATGAAACTGATGTACTGACACTAACAAAGAACGGCAATATTCATGTCAAGATTCGAAATGTTGAACACTAGTAGTGTGATTTGTGGTATTATAAACTCAAGAAAGTATGAACCCCCCTCAGGCAGATTTGCCTACACTTAAAACTTGCTCAACATGCCCATATGAGCTTTTTGCTCAAGTGTGGAACTCTGTCTAATCCAAGATTTTTGTAAAAATGCCCTCGGGAATTTCCCGGGAAAGTATGACCCCCCTCAGATTGATTTGCCTACACTTATAAAAGGCACTTCTGTGAGATTGTTGTTCATAAATTTGTTAAAAATATGCCCCTCTTGATATGTTTTTGGCTACACTTAAAACTAGGCCAAACGTATTAACACACATACACACACACACACACAGCCACACCCACACATACGTGCATATGCTACCTTGTGGGGACTCTGTTAGTGCACATACACTGTGGGGACCGGGGGAAATCACAGTCGTAGTCTGATGTGTTTGTTAAAATTATGTGACAAATAACACAGTAAAACTATAAACTCCCGAAAATTAGAAGTAACCTACATTGTGAGCAAATTATACAAGAAAAACGTTTCCTATCCTTGTGGGGACACCAGTACCCACAAGGCCTGTGAAATCAGGTGGCCTCGGGTCCCCACAAGGTCCATTAGATTCATGAAAATTTGCACATACACTCCATACACACGATTGATTCTGTACAGACGCTGTGGGGACCGATGTGTAAATAAGTTTGAAAATGCTACCCTGTTGGTACTTGAGAATAAAAGAGAGGAAATACTTTTAGTCTCTGTCGATTTTTGCAGTTTTTGTCGTTTATGATATTTTTCATAAAAAAAATCGTAAATACTTGTCCTGCAGAGAATAAATCACTGGAAAAGAGAAACAGATGTTACATGAAATAGGAGACATCTGACGGTGGATGTAATTAAATGACTGACAAATAAAGTTAGCAAAATAATTATACTAACGAGTGTTGCGCTATTTTGGGTAGAAATGCAAACTTCTGTGTTTTAACATCAAGACAAAAAGTAAAAAGCTACATAGCACGCGTATTACAAATAATAATAATGATGATGATGATGATAATAATAATAATAATAATAATAATAATAATAATAATAATACCACCACCATGTGATATGATGTGGACATCTTGCAGAGGGATATAGGACTTGAAATTGATTCAATAAAGTTCCGAGTTCGATTATTTTCTTCCGTGTCCCTTCATCAATTTTATCTAATCGTCACGATTAACCCAAAAAGCCAGAAAGATACGATGCAAAATGTGATATATGCAAAGTATCTTTCATTGTTCTCACAAACTATTTGTGTTTAATTTATATACATTTCGAATCATGCTTTGCTTTAAGTTAAATGTTAATTTTTATCTAAATTCAATTAAACATTACAATGCTGACCAAGGCATGAAACAAGGCTCAACAGTGTTACTAAATTAAATTAGTTAATATTTAAAAAGTACTTTTACAAGGGATATAACTTCTGATGGAAAATCGAGTAGTGTCCCTACAACGTTGTTATCTTCCATTGAAGAAATATATAGTGCGCTCAAGGGTAGAAATTTTCCAAGCGGAAGCGGGAGGGGTGTATCATGGGCAAAGTCAATATATTTTTCAAGGAAGCTAAAATGTAACTTTACACGCCATAAAAATACTAACAGTAACTGTTATTATTATTGATTTATGTACATTTCTAATTTATGATAATATATTATTCTTTTATGCATTATTTACATCTCACAAATTCAATCAATTTACTTTATGTGCTCGGATGCTTTGAAATAAGGAAGTCATGGCTTCAATTCGCGATAGAAATTCGTTATACGTTTAAGAAACTTTTCGCTCCACAAGCTTACCTTTTTGTTGTTGAAGTGTATTATGTGCTCACAAGGTATATTACTGCCGATCCAAAGCGAGTAATGTCTCCACAAGGATGATATCTTCTGTTGATGAAGTGTTTGATGTTCTCACAAGGTTTATTACTTCTGATGCAAAGTGGGTAGTGTCCCCACAAGGTTACTATATTCTGTTGAAGAAGTGTATGATGTCCTCACAAGGCTTATTACTTCCGATACAAAGCGAGTAGCGTCCCCACAAGGTTACTATCTTCTGTTGAAGAAATGTATGATGTCCTCACAAGGTTTATTACGTCTGATGCAAAGTGAATAGTGTCCCCACAAGGTTACTATCTTCTGTTGGAGAAGTGTATGATGTCCCCACAAAGTTTATTACTTCTGATGCAAAGTGGGTAGTGTCCCCACAAGGTTACCATATTCTGTTGAAGAAGTGTACGATGTCCCCACAAGGTTTATTACTTCTGATGCAAAGTGAGTAGTGTCCCCACAAGGTTACTATCTTCTGTTGAAGAAGTGTATGATGTCCCCACAAGGTTTATTACTTCTGATGCAAAGTGAGTAGTGTCCCCACAAGGTTACCATATTCTGTTGAAGAAGTGTACGATGTCCCCACAAGGTTTATTACTTCTGATGCAAAGTGGGTAGTGTCCCCACAAGGTTACTATATTCTGTTGAAGAAGTGTATGATGTCCTCACAAGGCTTATTACTTCTGGTGCACAAGTGACTAGCGTCCTCACAATGTTGTTATCTTATGTTGAGGAAGTGTATGATGTCCTCAAAAAAGTACAGGGGGGCTTAAAAATTTTCGAAGGAAGGAGGGGCGACATAACAAATGGGTAAAATCAATATTTCAGTCAAGGAAGCTACAAGTTAGATAAAACTAAATTAATGCTTACTGGAAGAAAGCAATGTTTCGTTTCTTTTCCTTATGCCTCAGGCCTCCCCGGTGGCGCAGTGGTAGCGTCGTCGCCTTGTATTCAAGGGGTGCTGGGTTCGATACTCGGTGGAGACACATAGTGGTTCGGATCCTACTTTAAACTGTAGGTCCAGTCCAAATTTGCTTTACTATGCATAAAGTGGACTTAAAACACCAACTCAATCAACCAATCAATCAACACTATGTCAGTGTTATATCTAAGGAGAAGGCAACTGTGAATTCATTATGGCGGGGAAACAAATATGTTTTTTTTTTTCGCTTTGGAAGATTCCTTCCACTGCAACTGCTTACTCATGATATCCGATTAACTGTAAACATGTTGAAGGGAAAGAACGGCGCCACATATCATGGAGGAAGAAGGAAGTGCAGGCACAGTGAATGATCCAGTGGGTAAAGCAGGCAGGTCATAATGACTTTTTTATTTTAATGCAAGTGTCATTTTTCTCTTCGGTGGGTCCTTTCGGCGGTACGAACGTTCAAAAGAGTCCGTTTTTATTACATTGCTCTCTGTGGTAAAACCGCGCGTGCTAGGGGTGCAAGGAACACATATTGAGACCAAAGTAACGTCATCAAAACACGAAGCCTTCGGTTGGCAGAACCGACATTTCAACTGATTCAAGTACTGATCGGCGATATATCGTCCAGACGATATATCGCGATATTGAGGAACTATCGTCCAGGCGATATTAACTAGATGATACATCGTCACGATATTTTTGCGATATATTGTAGAGAGGGAGACGATATATCACCCATATCACGATACGGAAATAATATCGTATCGTCTGCGACGATATTTTCTTGACGATATATCTCGATATCAAAATTCCGATATTGTACATCCCTGGATTCAAGTCCAATTTATGCACAGATGTTAATCAGCCCGCTTCTGCATCGGATACGATATTTGTTTATTAAAGTTTACGTATTCTGGTTATTTCACGTCAGGAACATGGTGATTGAACAAACACAATGACGAGGATTCGAACCTGGGAACTTGGACATACTACCAGTCGCAACGGAAAGCAGACTTCAGTTTGCGGGATCCAGAAGTCCTGTCCCGGGAAACTTCGGGAAATGATTTTCTTACTTTCGGGATTTCCGATAGGTCAGGAATTTAAAATGATCGCGAAATAAGAATTCTGGATATACTTAATTATCGGAAGGGAAATCTTCTAGAAATGGCATCAAAATACCGAAAATAATTTCTTTGGGGACAAAATGTGCGTGGAACTCAATAATTTCAGGAGTGTTAGGAAATTCTGAACATTACTTATCCATAAAATTTTCTAAACTAGTGGGGAAATACGTGAAATTTTCTGTCCTGAAGATCGGGATAGTTTTATAAACCGTATCGATCCCGTTGATTGATTGATTTAGTTTATTTTACTTCGCGTTTTGTGCCTCTTGGCTAATTTGCGAAGATGGGGATGAGTGATGAAATGATGATAAAATTGATGAATGGACATTCACAAACAACCAAGCCCGACCGGGATTCGAACCCGGGACCCTTGGCGTCGCAGCGCGATGTGCTAACCACTCGGCCACAGTATACAGTATCGATCCCGTCCCGAACCCATAAACTCCGATCACTTACACCCATAAAGTCAAAAAACAGTTTTTTAATTCCACTTCATGCACAGTAAGGCTAATCGGGACTGGACCTACAGTTTAAAGTAGGATCCGAACTACTATGTGCCTCCACCGGGTATCGAACCCAGCACCACTTGAATACAAGGCGACGACGCTACCACTGCGCCATCGGGGAGGTCTGAGGCATTAGGAAAAGAAAGTAAACATTGCTTTCTTCCAGTAAGCATTAATTTAGTTTTATCTAACTTGTAGACGTATTTCATTTGATGATTTTTGGTCTTTCCATTAATTTACAGTGAACGAAAATATTCTCTAAATAATTTGAAAAATGTAAATAGTTAGGTCGTCTTCTGTGGCAGAGAAGTAAGTGTAACGCCAGAATTCCTGGATTAGAATCTTTGTCAAGGCATGATGTGTTTTTGCCTTTACATCTATTTCACAATTTTATCCTTGTCGTCGCGATTAGCTAAATTGGCAGAATGGGCGACGTAAAAATACAGATGGAATTAGTTTGATCTTTTCTCAAACAGCAGATTTGCAAGGGTCATTCAGGGTTGACCGACCAAGACTACAAGTCCTACAAGGACAAAACTACGTGAGTTTTTTAAAGGAATCTCCCTGAGCATACAGGCATAGCTGCTATCAATGTGTCAGTTCCGTGAGTTATTTGGTGTCAGTTCCGTGAGTTATTTGGCGTTGAAAGAAAATAGACTGCTGTCATAGCCACCGCAGGATATCTTGATTTTCTTTTGTCAGTGCTTCATCTGTCTAAAATTTCTTCTCTCTCATATTATCTTTAAGTGGCTCAAATAAATCTGATATTCGCTAAGAGCTAAGCCCGGAGTGTAAAAACATGAAGCAAAACCCTTTCGGAGAGTTAATGTTGTCATATTGACCATGTGGGGATGTTATGGTGAAGGATAACATTTCAGGCAACATCAACGTCTTTTTTATACAAATGTCATTATACGTCACCCTTCATCAATGTGCAGGAAAACTGGGCATAAGTCATGACCCTTTTCCCAAAAATTCACATAAAGAACATCTTGCATGTCCCAGTCGGACAAATGTGTCCACGCTGTTCATTCGTGAGCAACTAGCGTTCTTCGCCAAGCTGTTGAGATCATTCGTACACTCTTGCCCATTCTCCGGCAGTTTTATCGTTCTCCTATTTATCATTGCACATTACACTATACCGAAAGTCACTGGTAGATGAATTTGCTAACTTTGATTGATTGATTTGTTTTAAGTCCACTTTATGAACAGAAAGGCTAATCGGGACTGGAGCTACAGTTTAATGTGGGATCCGAACCACTGTGCCATGTGCCTTCACCGGATATCGAACCCGGGACTTGATTACGAGGCGACAACGTTACCACCGGGAGGCCCTGAATTTGCTTAGTGTCTCGTACAGTCGCTAACTAGTCAACCGACCGTCCCTCACAAAAACGCGGCGCAGAAAATGGAAAAACTGTAGCAGAGGGAAGTTTATAATCGCATAACGTTGATCCCCGTAACTAGCAACAGTCACCTGAAAAAAGAATCATCTGAAGCGTCGCCACGAGTACTGTTGGCTAAATGTAAGATGTTAGGGAGGAGAGCTCTTGTTTTATGACAACTGTAGAGGAAATTGCAATTTAGTCGCATACGTCCTACGATATTTTCTTCTTATGCCACTGTAATGATATCCCCCAGTTAAGAAAATTCTAACAAAGCATCCACGACAAGGATAATTTGCATAGGCATTCCTTCACCTACCGCATTTTCTCAAAATTGATCCATACAACTACAAGCATCCCCATATCTTTTCCCAAACTGGGCAAGGATTTTCACTTCGAGCACTTGGGGGCAGGGTAATATTTCATATCATAAAAAATTACCGTGACATTTTATTATTATTATCATTATTGTTGTCCTTGTTTTACAAATCATAAAATTTAAATTGAATTGAAAATACCGTGGCGTTGTTGCTAAGTTCAGACTTGAGTCCTCTATTTAAATAGAAACTGGATTCGACTTGCTTCCTTTCCATAAACTTTAACATTTATTTTAGGAACAGTTTAGTGTATTTTTGTATTTTTTTCACGATGTGTATATCAGAGACTAGGGTCAACCCGATGGCGTAGTGGTAATGGCGTGGCCTTGTAATGAAGGGGTTCCGAGTTCGGTAGTCGGCGGAGGCAACCAAAATTTCGGATCCCACTTAAAACTGTCGGTCAAGTCCCGATTAGCCTATCTGTGCATAAAGTGGACTTAAAAACAAAAACTCAAATATCAGAGACCACTAAGTCTGATATCTTTCAAGACACACCTTGTCGATGTTTTCACGCAACAATTTCACTATTCAAATGATATTAGGTGTTCCCAGACATCTGAGGTAGGTCAAGTGCTTCACTGTCCCCCCCTTTCCCAATATGAGCGCGAATGCTAACATCCTACAAATTTTTGAGTAAGGAAAGAAATAAAAGCTCATTAAAAATAATATGGGTTATATTTAAAGATTCGTATTTTGCATTTCTGATTTTAACAAAAGTTTTAGCATATCTAAGAATATTTCAGTCAGAGGCGCAACCACGAATTTTTGTTTGGGGGCAACCACTAGGATGAACGAATCAATAATAATAACAACACGATTGTAATTAGTATTACTATTTTTATTATTAATAATAGTAGTAGTACCAAACATTATTATTCACGCAATAAGGGGGGTTAGAAGTCGGCGGCCAAGCAATAGTGTTGGATCAAACTATTTGAAATATTTTTTCAACACCTTCATTTTCATTAGCTAATAATGAAAAACAAGCACACAAACTGAATTTTTGAACGACAGAGAATGCATAACGAATATAATTCTTATGGCGAGCGAAGTGAGCAAGAACATTTTTAGAACCAAAATTGTGAAAACTGAAAATAATATAGATTCTCTTTTACATTTTTTTTCTTTCATTTGGATCGTTCGGCTCCTAGGGCTGACTCCCGCCGCCCCTCTAGCTACGGTACTGAAGACTAAGAAAAGATAAGACTAAGAAAAGCAGGTAATGCGAGCGAGCGATCAAGAACATTTTGCGAAAAGTATTTTTATTTGCATAAAATTTCAAGTTGTGGGCGGTAATTGCAGGTACACTTAGCCGTCAATGTTCCCCCCTCCTGTCCCCCCAAGAACTCATTTCCGTCCAAGGTTGGGGGGCAATGCCTCCCCTGCCCCTCCCCCCACCCCCTGTGGTCGCGCCACTGCATCGGAATGAAAGTGGCGACACGTGAGCTGCGTTCGCGCTAAATCTTTCGTTGCTGGGTCACTTGATGTCGACAAATAAACTCAAGGTCAACAGATTTAGGGTCGCGTGGGTGGTGCAGGGAAACGTGTAAACTGCTTACGTGCCACCTATGATGTAAGCGCTCTCATTTTGATAGGAGTGTTTGGGATTGATTACGTCAGGGGGAATGATTTCCTTATGCTAACCTGATGTGAGGGTAGGAAGTATCAAGTAGGAATGAAGTTAATGGCAAGCACAAACACACCTGTTGTGTGTGTGTGAACAGTGTACGTAGAAGTCGATTTGGATGATTTGATGGTTAAGTCCACTTTATGCACAGTAAGGCTAATCGGGATTAAACCTACAGTTTATAACTATGATCTGCACCAATGTATGCCTCCACCGGGTATCGAACCAGGGACTTCTTGATTACAAGGGGACAACCCTACTACTGAGCCATCGGGGAAGCCGAATTAAATATTATCATGAGGATTCGTAACATACCCAACTTACAGACCCTATTTCCAAGATGTCTCAACTACAATTGTACATTAAACAACTCTGGGAATAATTGAATGTCGATGCTAAATTAAGATGTAACACAATTCAAACAAGTTTCGCACGTAGCAGTTTGCTAGCTTTTTCCTTGCTCAATTCATTCAACTTAAATTGACAATTTGTACTAGGTGGTTAACCGTGGCGACAAAGTAATAGAGTGACGGAAAATGTGGTAAACAAATAAGAGGGAATGCAATATTTCCGCAGCATTTGTCTCAAGTGACGATGGAAACTTTAAGTTAAACACCACTGAGACGCGGCAACAGAAAGCAACAGAACTTCTGTTGTCTGCTTCCACTACATGGAAACACACGGAATTTCCATGCCAGAAGTCTGCATGTTATCTTAAAGGTTATCGCCCGCTGAGACGCCGGAAACGCGCCTTTGCGTTCTGTTGCCGCATTTAACAACGTCTCAGTGGGCGTTAAGCTTAACCCGTGAATTACAACCGGCTACTTCCAAAAACGAATCCGTTATCTTAGACGTTGAAAGGTAACGAGGGGTCCGACAGACCAGAGTGAAACTTAATTTGTCGACCATTTTGTGATACAAACTGCCATGGCAATCCTCTTGAATGTACCCTATGCTAGGTGCTTTCACTTTAGACGTATTTCTACGCTCTCGCGTGTGATTATAATTGAGTTACACTTCTTGACACAAATATCACTGACTTTTATTCGACAGAAGTCGAGATTTGTTGAACTTTTAGTTTTGAAATTCATTAGAAAATATTAACTAACTCTCTGGCATTATTCCTAAAGCGGAAAGGGCGAGCGTCCCCTTGTAATCAAGAGATCCCGGGTTCGAACCTGATTGAGGCACATAATGGTTCGGATCACAGTTTAAACAGTAGGCCCAGTCCCGACTAGCCATACTGTGCATAAAGTGCACTTAAAACACAAAGTCGAACTTAAACTCTAAAGTGGAAAGTTTATTGTCACAGCAACCTAAACTTTTTATCCGTTCCTACAATGGGTAAGATTAATTCAGGTTTCTCCATTGTTACCAGTTTCCTTATAAGCATCTTATTTATTGCCATTCCATCTTCGTCTTGGCCTTTCTATAAGTTTCCTACAATTAGGTTTCCCAACCAGGATTCTGTAAGTTTTCTTTCTTCTCCCATTCGTGCTTCATGACCTGCCCACCGAAATCGTCTTTATTTAATAATTTTAATAACATCTGGTGATGAATATAGATTATCAAATTCATTATTTTTTACCCATCATAATTTTTCCTATTTCCGACATACGACTCGCACAAGACCCTGAATGAAAAAGAGGAGGTCAACTGAGCAACACATGAACATTTAAAAATTCTTTGGTGAGAACAGTTGTTTGGCAAAATGCACGACAAATAAAGTTTTCATTTATTTCAACCGGAGACACTGGCACAGTTCCTCTGTAAGACTTAATCCAACTCATTAATAATGGATCGGGACACTGAGGGACGAGGTCCTCCAGCCTCCTCTCGCCACTCACACTATGCAACCCTCTTTCTTGGTATACTTTTGCGTAGATTGCTTATCATAGCTGTTACAAGAGCGGAAGTGTCCCGTTTAGGATTGGAATATGGAAGATGAGTCTAGTATTTGTAGGGAGAAGTTTCTGACCTTGGTGCCTATTAATAAAACCAAGGTGTGTATATATATGTTTGTGTTTTCTAAGATTATTGTACTTGAGGAATAAATATAATAAAAGAAAAGTATATACAGAATATGAATATAAAATATAACAAACAAAATCATATATATGTTTGACCAGTGTTTCCAAAATTTCTAAATAGACTTGTATATGTTAAGGATTTGGTTGGGGCTGATTTTCAGCTTGAAAATCTTACGGAAATTTATAATGAAAAATATAATAAATTACTAACTTGGAATATATGATATTATCTAGTAAATTTATTGAGTAATATAAGTCCTTAGACCTTAAGCCTCCCAAAGGAACAGGAGTTGCAAGTATCTGGTCTTCCTTCTTTTAGTCCCTTTTTCCACCAGTAACAAGCGGCACTTTGTCGAACTTCAACAACTGCTATTATCAAAGTCTTGGATGTTGTACTAAACGCTCCGAGGATCCTTAACAGGACATTCCGTTGTACAGATCTGAGACTATCTCTGATTTGTTTTTGCGCTGTGAGATGCGCCCAGACTGACGCAGCATAGCATATCACTGACATATCATTACTACAGTATGAGCAAGTAATTTCAATGCTGCACAATAACGTTTTGTGTGAACAACAAATCACACAGCATTTCACAGTGATAGTCGCTCCTGCGGCATCGAAACATATTTTTTAGAAAATAATTTTAGGCAGTATATGTTTCACAATAGTGTTTCATATATTTACATTACATATATAGTATTTTACAGGCTGAGCCTTACACTTATCTTTTGTAGTCAACAATCATAACTAATTGATATATTACCTACGTGTAAAACGCAGATTTTCAGTTCTGAGATGGAGGTTCATTGTATGTTTTAAGTCCACTTTATCCTCATTTTCGACGTTTGTTGAAAGCTCTTTCTGTTTCAGTGTACATACTCAGCGTTTACAATAGACTTTCCCAGCTATATTTTCTGTTTCCTATTCTTTCGTTATTTTAACAGGCTTCTGTTTATGTTTTCTGATTCGTGTGTTTCGCTCTTGCTGTTTTCTGGTTCCCCATTAATTCCAGCCCCCTTCCTCCCCCGTTGACAATTTTCTTCAAGACTCCTTGAACAAAATAAGCAAGCAAATCGTTAACTGGAATATCCTAATATAACAAAAGTCTGAATGGAATACATGTACGTATCCTACATATTTTTTTAAATATTTAAACAATTATACACAATTCGAACAAGTGTTCTCGGGTTACCAGTCAGGTTAAATTGGAGTTGGCTTCCAACGTTTCGAGGGCATACATTGGATAGCAATGCTAAGTTTTAGATTGGCACAGAATTTCCATAGTAAGGAGGGAACGAACTTTGAAGTTCGGGGAGGGTGGCAATCAATATTTAGCGCTTTGGCATAAAATTCGTATGATGATCATTATTTAGACACCATACCATTTGATGATCGTATGGTATAAAGTGGATTTTACTCTGGATTATTCGCTAAGAGGCATTGCGGTGGGTGTCATAGCCATCCGCCTCTCTTCCTTCTCTTCTAAATAAAACATCTGCTGCATGAAAATGCAGTGAAGTAAAATAGAGCACAGACTACTAAATAAGAAATCCACGGGTAACTATTCGTTATTTTACGTTACTTTTCTGCCACTTTAGGATAATGAAGGTGAGAGAGATGGTTTGACACAGCATCAGGTACGGGGGCGCCACGAGCTCAGAGACAACAAAGTGGGTGCTGAAGAAGCAAGAAGAGAACAATTTGGAAGGAGTAAAGGACGCGGGACCGTGTGAAAATATTTACTCCTTATTAAATTAATATTATTGCCGGTTTCTTAATTAATGCCCTAATTATTTTCTTGCTCGATTCGCTTGCAGTGCTTCGCACAGTGTACAACAGCGGATTTAAGAAAAGGGGCATAGAGCGCTGGAAGTCACCAGTATAGAAAAAAAAATAATAATAAAAATGTACAATTTTTACGGTTCACATTATGTGATATTATATACGAAAAGATTATTGTAGTTCTTGTCTTACCATTTACATGATATTGAACCACTTTTCCACCCCATTTCTTAGTGATGCACTCTTTTCGTTTTTGGCGCCCATGAGCAAGTGGAAAATAATTTGGGAAAGAGTAAATAGCACGGCATCCTTTGAAAGTATTGACGCAAATTTAAATTAATGTAATATTCTTGTAAGTAAGCAAATAAATAGATATAAAAATTTTCCCGCTCGCTATGCTCGCAATTATCCCTATTTGGGTCTTGATATACATTCGAGGGTATGCGCATGTCCCAGTGCCTCTGATATAAACTGGGACGGCATTTGCTCGTATTACGGTTCACCCATTATTGTTGCACACACTACCTTTATTTAAATTATCCTTTACTACAGTACACACATATACATACGTATATATAAAACAAATATAAGAAGAGAAAGAAAAAAAATATATATATATATAAGACACATACATATACATGGTTCCCAATACAGTGATTTGATTATTATATGTAAATTACAAGTCACAAATTACACATTACAGTATTGTTAGTGGTCTTCACAGATACCAGCACATAGTTATATTTTAGTATAATTGTGTCATTTTTATTTAGTTATGTTTATTTTATTTCTTTTCACATTCTTTTTCTTGTTTTATGTATGCACTGTGATCCGGATTCCGGACTCCCGGAATCTATAGTATGTTTAATCCATGCCGCAAGACGAACCGCCAAGGACAGATCGCAATAGGTTGAGGACCTTTAGTTATTTGAATTTATTGTTTGGGAGATTGCTCACCCCAGAGGCTAGGTGTTCTTATCCCTGTCGGTTCGTCCTACTCCTCCTATTTCAGTACATGACTTATGTAGCTTGAGTTGCGTTTGAAATATTTTAAAGTTAATATTAATTGTACAAAAGAGTAAATAAGGTATGACAACAATAAAATAAAATAAAAAATAAAATAAAACAATATTGAAATGCTAAGTTGTCGATCAAAATGGGTACACTCTGATCTTCATTATATGACATACAGTGAATTAAGTTGGTTTTTTTTTTTTTTTTTTGAATTTGTTAGAATTTGAATAAAAATAATTTAAATGAATAATAATATAGTGCTTGTTTAATTTGATGTTAATTAGTTTGGGGTTTAGATTAGACATTGGAATGCCAATGTCACCGGGTGCTGGAATACCAGCATACCATATTTCTTTAATTTTTTATTTTTATTTCATTTAATTACTATATATTTTAACCTGGCTTCCGCCACTCTCAAATTTTCCCGCTCGCTATGCTCGCAATTATCCCTATTTGGGTCTTGATAAGATGATTGTGAAGGATTATACTGTAGCTACATTACGGTTTGATTTCATTTTTGTCATTTAGCGTCGCTTTTCTTTCACTTTGAGCTGATCGCGACGATGAGAATAAATGATGATATGATAAAATTGATGAAGAAACACTCACAAATAACACTCATGCCCAGCCCGGAATTCAAACCCCTGGTCTTTGGCGTCGTAGCGCGCTGTGCTAATCACACCGCCACGAAGGTCGGCTACTACATTGCCAGACACGACCAATATTCTTGGTGTAGATTGAATATTTTAGTAAATTTAGGAGATGATGCCGCAGTTCATTAGGTGAATCACTTTCCAAAATGCTCAAAAAGTGCTTTTGCAACAGGAAAACGCGCCATCCCACAAATCGAGCGTCCCAAAGGCAAAATTGCACTAATTTTGCTTCGAATTTATTCCCCATCCAGCTTATTCACAGGACTTGGCCCGTACGATTTCTTCCTGCAGGTGCACCATTTCAACGTAGTAGTTCTATTAAAAATACTACTGTATTTTCTGTTCCGTGTGCTGTCATAATTGTACTAAATATACTACATACTAACGCATTGTAAAGAAGCCGATACAACAGGAAAATAATGTGCATATCAAACTTGTTGCAGAAAGTGAATTTTACACGTGAGATACAATCCAGATTTTTTTACTTTGAAATACTCTAAGCCTAAGAGGAGAATTTATTGCAGGAGGCAACAAATACTATTTTCACTATCTACGGCTCTGTGTATGAAACGATAATTGAATCAGTCATACGAACAAACAAGTTTTGGTTAAGACAACTGCAGTACGAATATTTGGTTTGCCCCACTGGTGTACGCAGGGTAGGGGTTGGGGGAGATGATGGTGCTGCTGCTCCACAAGTACCTATGCATTTTTGAGAAAATTTGAAATTCTGAAATTCTGATAAAATTATTTTTTTCAAATGAAAGCAGTAAAAAACTCTGGAAAGGGCAAAATGATAAAAGCAAACTCCCCTTAAAACTACCCCCCGATATTTGTCTTTGAACAACTTTAAAAAGGAAGGCAAAAAATAACATTTATGAAATATTTTATATCCCGTCTTCTCCCAGAACACAGTGAAGCAGCTATGTAATATCCACCTTTACGATTCCGGCCACCTCCGAAACGAATAATCATGCGTATGCAAGTGGTGTGCCCAGTTAGATTTTTCTATCTTATCATTCAGTTGTGGGCTTTTTAACATCTATTCCCCGACCAAAAACACTGCATACACATAATTTATTTTCTGACATTTCAAATTATTTAAGAAATCAATGTGCTAGCTTTCTGCGTGTCGAAAATATACATTTTAAGATATAACTATCGACCACTTGACAGGCTATTGCATCCAAATTAAAATCAGTTACTATATTTATCAAAATAATATTGGGGGGTTATGATGATCGAATCTAGTTATGAATTTTGGCCTATTATCCTTATGCTTGCTGCCTTGAAATTCTTGATTTGGGGGACTGCGTTCAGGGCCTTGAGGGGGATGGGCATTTCTGGTGTAGGGAATCATAGTCCCTGTTTGGCCCAGTAAAAAGAATGTCTAAAGCAGGAAAAGGTGGCAAAAAGATGGCTAACGAAAGTCCTTGGTGTGTCATTGTATGTAGAGTTCGGTAGAGTTTTATTTTTAAACCCACTTTATGCACATAAAAGCTTTTCGGGACTGTGGACTTGCAGTTTAAAGTGGAATCCGAACAACTTGTACCTCCACCTTGCATTAAACCCGTAGACCTTTGATTACAAAGAGGTGGCATTACCACTACGCTACTCATCAAAGAAATAAAAACTGTAACTCTTCCACAACTTTTCAAGACAGGAACTGTTCCATTTGGAACATAGAAGGTGAGGAGAAAGGTATGTTCCTCTTTCTGATAGGGAAGGAAGTGTGATAATTTACATTGACATTTCTTAACATTTTGATGTTTTCCCCTCAAAAATAGGACGAGGCCCCAATGATTTTTTATTTCCATGTGTGAGTACATACAGCGTAAGTCAAAATGATGTTCCCGATTTCAGTGTCTATTTATTTCATTGTAATGATACGTAAATGACTGATATTACACACACAGATTGAAAAACGCAAAATGTTTTTCCTGGCATATTATAAATGTTCTCTGTGTGATCCACGTGTTACACGACACACATCTAGTCTATAATCAAGTTCCTGCCACACTCTTCCTAGCATGTCAGGGTCCACGTCGGCTATGGCTGCAGTGATGCGTTCACGCAATTCCACCAATGTTGTAGCATTTTCTAATTGACTTGCAGAAGGCGGTTCAACCACAAATCTTGTTCGGAAATGCCGCTGAACGAGAATACAGAACACTTTCTGCTGTCCAGTGGTAGCCATTTTCCTCACTGCTACTAAACTGCTTTCTGGTGGCCGACAGCGCCACTACGAGTCTTCAATAGAAAGTAAAAAACGAAAGAAAAAAAACTTGGCATACCAAGTTTTACTCTTCCCTTTTGCTGTTTGAGAAAAGCCTAATTCTAAAGTTGCGTATTTTGCAATAATTTAGTATTTAAAGGGTTATATCTACTAACAGCGTCAGTATCCAAGTTATGTGCTATTTCAGTGAGTGCTAATAGTGAGCTTCCATGCAGAGTAAAAAAATGGGTAGTGTTGTTTACCCAAGATATTACGGGCCGAAATAAGTAAAAATACAGTCCGAACCTGTATTTTGGACCCTCTTTATTGCCGCATAACAATGGAAAGCAACAATGGCTCATAAAAACAATTGACTCTATACAAGCAAAGAGTCTTACACTAACAACATATTTTTAAGAGGTATAGATAGAACCTCAGAATTGCATGTTTAAGGCCAGTGGTGGCTATTGGGTTCCAAAACCTGGGGTAAGGGGCGGTGCAAGGAAAATTTACTTTCTCTTCGTAGACAAGGCTTACCATTAAGAGGCCATAGTGAGGAAGCAAAAAAATGGGGAGCAACTATCCCTTAAATCGTCGCCTGTTTAAGGTTGCCATTTTAATTAGAACGTGAAATCGGAACATTTTTTACCACACGGCTCCTCTGTTTCCCAGCATTAACATTGTGTGCCGGAACCATCTGAGTATGTGTGTTTGTCCATTTCTTCTCACCAGGCATCAAAACATCTGTGGTATCTGTGAGTGTTTTTACGAAGGTGTTACACATGCACGGAATGGGCAATCCACTCGACTAAGCGAGATTCAAACTGTGGGCTTCGAACTGAACGCAGGCAGTTTTCGAATATTTCTCTCTGATTCGAACCAGAACACCACTAATGTGTCTTGTCCTCCCATGTTTGCAGGTCTTATAAAAGCCGAAACCCACCAAATTGTCCACATTCAGGCACTCGCAAGTGTTCAAAATTGTGATTGATTCATTGATCTGCTTTATTTTACTTTGTTCAAAGATGCCTATCACAGCTTCCACAGTCTTGTCATATATCGGCACGAAACAAAGAATCTTTTCTCGAATATAGCCGGATCGAGAAACAATTAATGCACAGTTCCCAACACATCTAATGTTTCGTCTCCCAATATGATCAAATGCTTACTCATTTGTCTACAGTGACGTGCCCAAGGGAGAGTTGGTGGGGTCATAACACCATTTGACAAAGTATTCCTTAAAAAAAAGAACGTCAAAGACAGACAAATATGGCAAAATGAGGACTGACCACCAAAAATAGTATTCATAACCCCTCTCCCTTCCGAAAATTCTGGGGATACCACTCTTTATCTCGGACACATTATTTATAATGAACTCACCAAAAGTTTTTATCATTTCGTATTGGAGACTTAAGTAAGATCGTTCTTCCCACAGGTTTGTATATGATCCTTTAGAGTGTTGTCACCTGCCTTCGCACCTAACCTTAAAAAAGCCCTAATTTTCCATCCTTGTGACTTGGATTTTCAAGACTTTAGAAGATTGATTGAATTGCTTTATTTTACTAGTTTTTTGTGCCACTTTTGGCTAATTTGCGAATATGGGGATAAGTGACGATATGATGAAATTGATGAATGGACACTCAAAAACATCCATGCCCAGGCCGGCATTCGAAACCGGAACCCCTGGCGTCGTAGCGCGATGTTGCAACATCCTCCAGTCGTCACAAAGTTAGTCCGCTACTCCTTTTGTCGGGAACATGAGACTCTTAGTAACTCATCAAGGCTTGCTGGGTAACAAGTATAACAAAGCCAATATCTGAAATATCACCATCTGTTGTAGGTTCACGCATTCGTATGCATTTTTCTATTATATAAGGTTACAAACCGCATACACGGAATTTGGCCCGGGCACAACTAAATCATCAATCAGAACTTTGTTTTTCAGTTGATTTGTGCAGTTTATTTCTTTCTTAATAAACTGCTCCAATACCCGGTATTGCTGAAATATTAACTTTAGAGAAAGAGACCTTCGATCTCTTCGGCTCTCGACCTGAACTAGCACTACACTGAGGCTCTGGAAGTTCCGCTGTCGTCGTTGTGTCCTTCTTTGGACCCGAACTGGAACTAGAAGTAGACTTCGTTACTTTTCATTTTCAAATCACTAGATCTTATAAAGCCACCAATGGACACTGACTGATCACTAATCGACTGTATGAGTTGTCACACTTACCTCTGAAGTCTCATTAACCGATTCTATTGTACAGATCAACCGGGAAATTGAATATTCTCATATTCTAGAACGTTCAGCAGGAAAACGGTTCGTTAATATAACCAGTAGTAGTTCGACTCCTTCTCTTATTCAAGAACGTTCCCTCTCGCTCTTTCCAGAGATTAAAAATTACAACGAATCGTCCTACTTGTGGCGATACCTTTATTGTGCAGCTTTCAAATGCTGACAAGTCTTTCCATAGTGCTCAAGTTCGCTGCGACAACACCGAAAGCGCAAGAAAAGTTTACGTGCAATATTATGAACAACAGGGTTATAAAACATTCTTCGTCTTGCCTTGATAATTATTTCTCTCTTTAAGTCATCGTCCCATTTTTCAAGAAGACAAAAACCTATTTTTTTCTAAAGTAAATTGAAAAAATTCCGATCCCCACCATGGATACGTGCTATTAACAATAAGAGAGTAATAGAACATTCTCTGTCTTGTCTCGATAATTATAACTCTCAAATTATGATCACATTATTCAAGAAACTAAAAGCCTCATTTTATCTAGTGTAAACAGAAAATTTTCGGAGGGGCTCGAGCCCCCAAAGCCCTCCCCCTTTGGATACGTGCCTGATGTCAGATTAAGATCGATGACTTGCCTGTTGTATGCAGTAATACCGATCTCACTTCAAAACCTTTCTACGCTGAATATGACATGGTTTAACAAATTGAACAAGGGATGGTGGACGGCGTGAGGAAGAAAATGAAGGGGTGATGAAGCATCCTTCCCCACCTCCTGGCGGCCCTCCTGATTCTAAGTAAACCCAAACTCATACACGAAAAATCTGTATATCGCCAAGTTCATACTTAATGCCAATCTTACAAGTTTCTTGTGAACAATTTAATAAATGTAAAATATCAGCACTATGCCACGAAAATTTGAGTTTCTGTTGTGTCGGCACGGTGAGGTTGTCAATTTTGTGCATACTTTGGGGCAGGGAAATCTTATAACTGGACCATTAAGGGACAAATGATTTTTCAATTGTGTCTGTTACGTAGTTAAGACATGGAATAATACGTATATCGTATATCGTATATCCTTTCAATTCCATTTTTCTTTAAAGGGATAAAAACACATCTGGCAGGGATAAAAATAATTTTCTTTTGCAGGGGATAAAATTTATTGTTGCGGGGGAATCACCGGCACCCCCTTCGCTTAATTCGCACACTGCTTAACTCATTTAATTAATAACCTTCCTAAAATACCACTCTTTTTCCTATCTGTCTTAACACATTCTCCCCGCTTCCGAACTTTCGTTTCATTACTAACATAAAAAGTAAAGTGTTCCCCTGTGCTTTGCACCAAGCTATGAAGGCATATACGTGGTGTGGAGTTAGGGCCCCACACTTTCTTGATCACGGCCGAAGGTGGGGCCGCCTTTATCTCCCAGAGCATCCTCCACGTACCCACTTTATACGACGCTGGGCGGGCGCCAGGGCCGCTTGAACAGGTGGAAAAAATCCCGGGTCTCTCGCAAGGTAATCAGACGCTAGCTGAGCTACCGCGGTTTTTATTACTAACAATGCAGATGCCATTAATTTAATTCAATTACTAGCAAGTAAGATCCTACAACCAAGTTCATTTCTAGAACGCCGGAACAATCTTGGTCCACTGTATCCATGAGACGTTAACTAGATTTAGCTTTAGTGCGTCGTACATACATATAATTGAAACCATCAATAAAGAAGGTGGAAGAGAAAAACGGGGGAACCGAAATTCCGCTGATCTGACGCCCTTGTTTATTTTAAAGGCACCAGGACAATAAGCGTCTTCAGGGGTTCTCCCTTTTTCTTTCCTTATCTGTTTATTACTGAGGGAAATGCAGGGCTTGAAGCTGAACACTAGTTGTGGAAGCATTCCCTTTCATCCCGTACTGCGGCGACCTATTGAAAGAATATATATACCAATTATTTTCTACAGCACGCTGCATTCTTTATGGAACCAAAACACAATTATAGTCCGCCCCTTCCAAGGTCAAGTGGAAACAATCTGAATTTGTTTTCTAAACATATGAAGTCACGTACGCGGTCACGAAGACGACGTGGGCGACCCAATTCTTTCCGAATCAAGTTATGTTTATTCCGTACTGAAAGAGACGAACAATACCCAGTCTGTATGCCACATCGAACCAACGCAAAGCGACGTAAAATAACGAAGAAATAACTAATACCTCAAAGAGCATATAGATATCTCACATTTTTAATAATAATAATAATAATAGGTAAAATGTAAAGTTTCCCGCGCATATAGCACCGTGCATGAGGCAAATTTAGGGGAGGTGGGTGCACATATTCTTGATCTCGGCCATTTTGGAGGTGATGTGTTCAGCACCACACTCCGGCCGCCCTTACTCCCGAGGATTACCCAAGGGTACTAATTTTTTTGAGTCAGGGTGAGCCTAAAATAATAATAATAATAATAAACGTCTGTTTGTAATGAACGACACAAACTGCAACGAAACTTTGTATCAAGATACTTTGAGAGTTACTTACAGACATGTACTTAATTTTACATTCATGTAACCAATGTATGTTTCATAATTCCCGGGTCTCTTTGGTTATTCCTAGAACACCCTTGTTTGTGAGATGGGGCCTAGTGTTGTGTAGGCCCACCAGATCAAAACAAACATTGGAGGAGTAAGGGAATTTGTGCTTTCTTCATAGCATTGCTAGCGACTTCTGGCCTGCCATGAATTCACAGCTCTCATAAACAAATGCGTGTGAAATAATGTGTAACTGTAAAGACAAGAGAAGAATTCGCACGAAAACCTAGTGGTGTGAAAAGTTGGGTAAAGTAAGGTTGAACCCCATTATTTTATTTTTTAAAAAATAAGCTTGAAATGATAGAGAGGAAACAACAACACCAGCAACAAAAAGAGAGGTTTGGCAGAAATATTGACCTGCTTTCCTGATGATACATACCACATTTCATTTAGCATAACAGAGGGCTTCCAGCCATTGGATGTAACAGTCACTTGAACCTTACATCCATGCATATACCTACCTATATGTACATATGTATGTATGTATGTATGTAAATATACGTATTTATGCATATTCACTACTTACCCATTTTTGACATTTGCAACGCTCTGTAGACACTAAATATTCAGAGCTTAATCATCGAAATTCAAAAAACAATAGATGTACAATTTGCCAGTAAGAAATTTACTTTTGAGTGCATAGGTGGTGGGGGGAGGGGAGAGGGAACAAAATAGAAAACTTACAACTCTGCTAAGATGGCAATTACTGTAAATTTAGAGCTTTTAGGCAGATTTTTTTACAGTCGCTGTATACCTTTGAGGACTAGAGTGATAATTCATTTGAGTAAAATTGGGTCATGGCCTTCGATAAGGCGGGAGGAGAATGGATTTTCGCTATTTTGCGCGATTACAAAATGCTGTAAGTTGAGAGATGTTTAGTTTTTCTTTCGGCGAAGTAACGAACTTGATTGATTTATTGATTCGGTGTTTAAGTCCACTTTATGCACAATAAGGCTAATCGGGACTGGACCTACAGTTTAAAGTGGGATCCAAACCATTATGTGCATCTGCTGGGTAGAAGTGGCGAACTTGTTTCAACAAGTTAAACTTACTCTAACCTCTGGCGTAACTACTCTAACCTCTGGCGATATCTTGAATTGTACAAACATTGCCACAACAACAGAAACAGTGCTTTCTTGTCGCACAAATATCTACACATTCAGTTGCTTGCTATAAGCAAGTGGTATAAGCTACTATTTTAAACAGTGGATCTACAAGCTGATGGTTGATTTGCTGACTGGATTGGTTTTCGTAGACACACCCGCATGATGTCGTTCGAAGCTGTGCTTCAGGACAACTCAGGGCATTATTAAATGCCTCGATACCCATGGAGAACATTATAAGCTGCAACCCTAGCTCCAACTTGTTCAAACACAAATCTAGAACATATTTTAAAAACGAAGATTAATTGCTTCACAATGAAACTACTCGTTACGACCCTGTTGATTACAATTTTACAACTTTGTTCACTACAATGATAACAAACAATTGAGGATTTGAGGAATACAAGGGTGGAGGAGCGGCACCTCACGGTCGTACACATGCTTGACACATGCGTACATGAACATACCTTAGCCTACAAGAAAAATTGTCCCCACAAGAAAAATTGTCCCTACAAGAAAAATTTTCATTTAACCAACTTTTACCTCAAGTATGCATTTTGTATGCGATATTTAATGGGAATAAAATTTGACTATTCCTAAAAAAATATTTCGGTCCCCCCCGTTTTCTTCTATCTTTCTCGGCGACACTGTAATGTTGACAGAAGCTCTTTGATATTTTCAAAATAAAATATTTCCTCTATTCGGAGGAACGTTGTTGTCCATACCTTACTTTCTTCTGTTTTGTTATTTTACGTCCATTTTTTACCTCTCTAGGTTAATCACAATACAATGAGGATGAAGGATGAATTGATGAGACAGATGACGGAACAAACACACATCGATTACCCAAGATTCGAACCTAGGATCAGTGTGTGAAAGTGCAACCCCCCTCTTTGAAAGGTTAGCCCCCAGTCCCTGGTTTCTATCCGGCCCTCTGGATTACTTCCTGCTTTAATCCTTCAAATCTCTCCTTTCACCTCACCCTGGGTGCCAAGCGAGCAGATTATATTTGAGCCGGAAATACGAAAGGGGGGTTTCACATAACAATTTATATTTTTAGTCCCTGGTTCGTTACGCATGTACATCAAGTGAATAAACAACTGGTTTAAAATGGACAGTACTGTAGTTCTTAGAGTTAATTCGATGGCGCAGTGGTAGCGTCGTCGCCTTGTAATCAAGGGGTCCCGGGTTCGATACCCGGTGGAGGTACACAGTGGTTCGGATCCCACTTTAAACTGTAGGTCCAGTCCCGATTAGCCTTCCTGTGCATAAAGTGGACTTAAAACACCAAATCAACAACAACATTTCTAGTAGGATTATATTGTTTATTATACGTTGTTATATATATACATATTTACATATCGTTTCCATGTGTGTCTTGCATACACCAAATTAACAGAGCTATAAATCAATATAATTGCGCACCTATGGCTTACACCATCGGCACTTCCTTTACCGCAGAGTTAGCAAAACTATCTCTGCGGGCCTACCCTCAGCTTAAATTATATTCCGTTCATTACAAATGCGTTTCCTCACGCCTTTACTCTTTCTTCTGGGCATCATCAATTATTCAATACGGAAATAGCCAAATATTCAAAACTTTTCTAAAGGGGGCTTGGAACAGCAAACAGGGGTTGGCTTAAACCAAATGCTACAGTCTTATAATAGTCTAGCCACCAAACGTGGACTAAACTCGAGGAGACATTCTTCGTCATCGAAAGATGGGGAAACACTGTTTTCTATAAAAGCCCAATTGGCTTTTTTATAGTCTGGGTAAATGTCCGTGGACGTGGACCACATAGCGTTAGAAAACTCCACTGTAACGGTCTTTGGAAAGATATCTCCCCCACTGGGGTGATAAAAAACAGGGGAATCTAATATCCAGTAAAGCACAATCCAATGAGCACATACACTTACATCCAGTAATAACATAAAAGTACACACATGAAAAACATATTACTTTACCCTACACCTTGTAGCTGGCCAGCAATTAATTAACATATTTCCAAAACCAGTAATGCTCAATCCGACCATTACAAGTGCTGCGAGGTTTTTCTTGGCTATGACATTTATGTTACGAAGATTTCACACAAAAGATACAAATAACAAGTACGTACAGGAGACAAGCAAGTTGCTTGAAGCAACAGAGGGTTTCGTACCAAAGCAACAAAATGCAAGGGATAAAACACCTGGATCTTCTTTGCAATCTTTAAAGTAGCATTTACTGCACGTGAACGGTGCAACTAGACTATAGAAAAAAACGAACCTTTCCAAGAGTCACCAAATATACAGGCAACTGAGGTGCTTATTGCGTCGCCCCGGTGTGGAAGGTCACACTTGCTTCTTAATGTTCGTTTCTTGTTTACTTATTCTTCTGAAATCTGCTTTGGCCTGAATCTTCCTTAATGCATCAAAATATCTGCTTTCGGAAATTTTAATGAGCTCGTTTTAAGAACATCTCAACGACCAAAGTCAAGAATTAGTAGAACTTTTGACTGTCTTCTAATCAGCGCAAATTAGCAAATATATTTCCATCAATTGATTGTAAATTGATTATGTACGAGTTACATGTAAATATATTTTGTAAACTTCAAGATAGTATATTTCATTGATTGATTGATTGATTTGGTTTATTTTACTTCGAATTTCTGCCACTTTTGGATAGTCGCGAAGATGAGGATGAGTGATGATTAGACGAAATTAATTAAGTGATACTCAGAATGAATACTCAAGCCCCTGGCGCTGACCACTCCGACGGTTAGTGTATTTCATTTTACATAGAACTTTAAATAATATTTTTCTTCCATGTGCAGCAAGTTGTACCACAGTTATGTTCGGAATTTGGCAACTTCGACATTTCCGTTAACGAAACAAATAGTTGATGAAGGTACGATGAATAAAAGCGAACTATGGAGATAACATTTTATGTATTTTCCGTCCATAATTATAATACATGAATAAAGTTAACCCACAGTTTTAAATTTTCACATGCAAATTTGCTTCATTATTCGGGCTGGTTGATTAGAGGATAACGGCAGTGTACGTAAAAATGATCAAGCATAGCGTTATGGACCTCAGGTTGAAATTCTAAGTAAAGCATGCATGTGCGAAAATCCCTCCACTTATTTCATGAGTTCATGATTCATGCTTATGTCTCGTCGTAGATATGTAAAAAGAAGTTAGAGCGGTGTTTACAGTGTAACTGCGAATGCTCTATGCTATGTGTACTAATCAGAAAGTAGTATATCCATAGTTGAACTCACATTGACAGACAAACAATTTTATCGACATATCAATTATCCCATAATACTAGACTTAAGACTACTTTCAATCCAATTTGCAATTATTTCTGAGCAATCGACAGGTATATGTTGTCAAATTGTTTACCCTAACTCACAAACAGACAAACCATTTGATAACATTTTGCCGAGAGAAGTTGCCATAAGCATAACTTGGTGGGGGCAAGGGTGGGCAACCGCCACCCCCCCAAAAAAAATCAGGTGTTGAGTAAAAGAGAGGTATATTCCACCCATAAAATATCACAGACAGAAAGTAGTTTAGAACTAAATGTGTTGTCAGAAATGTGTGAATATAAGAGCACTGATCATGAGTTTCAATCCAGAACTTTCTTGTGTGTGAGGAACAACATTTACGAGAACATTTTCAAATTTGAAATGAACTGTTCAAAACATTATTGACAACCTCCGTGAGTTCAGGATGCTGTGAGCATTCTTTCTTGTCCTCGAAGGCTCAGGACCAATACACTATATACTCAAAACTACTGGGCATTAAATACTTCGCCTTATTGCTGTTTTGTATATTTAACAAACGAATAATATTAATAGGTCCAAAATTATAAATTAATTTTACTCGGACGCAACTCGTCAAGAAAGGAAACTGAAGCTTCATTAGATTGATTTTGTGTTTTAAGTCCACTTTATGCACAGGCTAATCAGGACTAGACCTACAGTTTAAAGTGGGATGCGAACCACTTTGTACCTCCACCGGGTATCGAACCCGGGACCCCTTGATTACAAGGCGAGGACGCTACCACTGCGCCATCGGAGAGGCCTGAAGCTACATTCGAACTAGTAGCTTCACTCATACTTGTGTGCTATATGTGGTATGTGGCGGATCGGATTTATATGCTATATAAAGATCGAAATAGGCTATGCATAAAAACACCTTCCAAATTGTATTATGGTCTATATATGTTTATGACCTCACGGATACTCTTGGGGATGCCACGTCTCGCATGATTCCAAATACTGAAGGAATTCCCGTCTAAAGCCCACATTTCTTGCGTGGCTGGGTACAATTATTTTTCAACATAGATAGCCCAAACTATTGTATTTCTATCATTTGTATTTGAAGAATATATATCGTTTACAGAGGAGGAATTGATGAATTGCTGGGCTCATTTATAGTTTTCTTGTGCAATAATAGAACCATTATGCACTAGAGGTATTAACTGCTCAACATGAGTGACAAAACTTGCTGCAAACAAATTGTAAAATAACACGACGTGTTTTACACGCTAAAAAATAGTTACTATACTGTGCTAACTGTGCTAGATGAAACTAATTACATGCAAACAACCTCACACCGGACTGCATACTTTGCACACCATGACACAGATTTTTCAAAGGCCTGAAATTCTGGCCAATGCACATGGCCAGTTTTCTTGAAAAATATTATTATTTAAAGAGGATACAGGGCCAAAAATGATGATAAATAATTCAGAATCACCCCTTCCCCTCTCCAGGTACACTTTGGACGTCATCGTATATATATGCTTGAGCTCCGATTCTTATTCTTTAAAATGGCAGAAATACAAAGAGCGAACTATCGCGCCCTCTCACAGAAAATACTACAAAATTTAGAAAGAGAACTACATTGGTTAAATGTCCAATTTATAAAGTAGGTATTTCAGGGCTTTGGAAATACTGTGTGGTCCTTACGGCATGGAGGAAGTCCTGCTCTTCACGGCCACCGGAAATGACATGAAATCGTGGAAGATATAGGAGTGAAAATTTCCATACAAGTCGATATTTCTCTACGGCTCAAGTGCTGGGACGTGCACAGAGGATAGCAGAAAGTCAACGAATGTGAAAAGTTTCATGCTTTGTGACGTATAAATTATCTTGTTAAGTTGTTGTTCTAACCTTACCTTATACACTAATAGGATAATAGGATAGGATAATAGCAGAAGAAGAAGAAGATGGCGTAGTACTCGGTTCGTTTGTGCTCCGTGATTTTCAAGAAATTTATACTGTATCTGCCACTCTATTTCAGAAATATGTGGTTGCGGTTACGCAGTAAGTACTGAACATTGTATATTCTGCAAGAACTAAGAAATTTATACTATATAATGTAATTAATCGGATGTATTTGCACCACAACATAATGTAAACAAACGACAAGGCTGGAAAGCTATGGTGGAACGTAAACTCTTTCATACAGCGTTCTTGGAGCACAGAATCGATAAGCAAAAATGAGTGTGTGTGTAGAGTGTTCAAAACCTGTTCCTCGACAGGACATAGCCTCCAAAATACAGTGCAACGATTGTTTTACTTGGCATCACGTAAAATGTGTTCAATTAAAGGAAGCGGACGTGGAATTTATGAAATCTTCAAATCAACTCTGGCGATGTACAAGTTGCCAGAAAACGAGACGACACAGTTTACACACTGAAAAAGTTTCAGACACCTTGGAATCTGAATCTGTAGTCCCGACCCTCATGGATGTTTACAAACTGTTGCTTGGGTTGAAGAAAGAAGTTGCCGAGATAAGGAAGAGTAACGAGGAAATCGAACGTGAGTTAGGAAAATCCTTAGACTTAGCCCATCAGAAATTAGATGAAAATGTAGAATTAATCAAAAAACAATCGGAAAGTATTGCCGCTTGTGTCGGGAAGGTTGAACAATTGAAGGAAGAAAATCTGCTGCTAAAAAAGCAATTAGCAGATACGCAGTTACAATTAGATGACTTAGAACAATATGGAAGGCGTAACACGTTGGAAATATATGGTGTACCTGAAACCCCCAATGAAAATCCTCATGATGTTGTAAAAATGTGGGATTGGCCTTGGATGTGAATGTAGATTACAATATGATTGATGTTTGTCACAGATTGAAAAAACTCCCTCATCAAAAATCAGGTGGAATAATTGTAAAATTTGTTAGGCGTACTGATAAGGAAAACTTTTTGGCAAAACGCAAGGTAAAAAGAAACTTGAATTGTACTCATTTAGGATACACGAGTAATGAAATTATCTATATTAATCAAAGCCTTACACCTTATCGAAAGATTGTGTATGGGAAAGCCAGAAAAATGAAGCATGAAAGAAATTATGCCTATTTGTGGGTAGATAGTTCAGGGAATATAAGATTAAGGAAAAAAGAGGACGATAGGGATGTACACGTACTAAAGACGATTGAAGATGTAAATAACCTATAACATTATAAATGGCTACTTCAGATGAAATGACAATTTATTATCAAAATGTAAGAGGCTTGTGTACAAAAACCCAAGAATTCTATATAAATGTTATCTCAAATAGGTACGACATTATACTCATTACAGAAACTTGGTTACATCAGGGTATACATGATGGGGAACTATTTAATGGGAAATATAAAGTTTATCGGCATGATAAACCGGTTAATAATAGGGGAGGAGGAGTTGCCATTGCAGTTAGGGAAGATATTATTTCTAAGCGCATAAAGTTAGATGACAACCTTGATTTATGTTGTGTAAAAGTAACCATATGTAACATAATATATATTATTGTTGTTGTATACTTTACACCTGGTTCTAATGTAGACAAATATGCTGCTTTTTATAGGTCATTTGAAGACCATGAAGAAATCCAAAACAATAATCTTATTATTATTGGTGACTTCAACCTTCCATTAATTATAGATTCAAATTATAGGTTACAAAATGGAGGAAGTTGTTATAGAGCATTAGATGACTTTTTAAGTCTTCTTAACTTACAATCGATTAATAATATTAAAAATAGTAATAATAGAACACTGGACTTGATCTTAACTAACACTAAAAATAACATTTCGGTTTGTAGAGAAGAATCACCACTTGTTAAAGAGGACAAGCATCACCCTGCTTTAATAATTAATATGAGCATAAGGAAACTAACAAATGCTTTAAAAAATGATAAAATTTTAGTGTACAATTTTCGAAAAGCAAATTTTCTGAAAATCTATGAGTTATTTCGGATCACTGACTGGACCTTCTTGAGTAGTGTCAGAAACGTAGATGAAGCAGTAAGCCAATTTTATGATGTAGTAAATACGGTATTCGAAGCATCAATTCCAAAAAAGAAAGCTTATGTAAATAATAAATACCCTTGCTGGTTTACGAAAGAAATTGTTGAGATATTGAAGTTAAAAGAGTATCACAGAAAACGTATGAAACATGCAGAGGACAGTAAATTATTGTATGAGAGAACCAGGAAAATGTCAAAATCGTTGATAAATAAAGCTTATTTTAATTACACTAAGGAAATGGAGGAGAACATCAAACATGATACCCGCTCTTTTTGGAAATTTGTTCAAAACAAGAAAGATAAAAATAGACACAGTAATAGTGCTATGGTTTTCAATGGGAAAGTTTTCGATACTAGTCAGGATATTGCAGATACCTTTGCACACTACTTTAAATCTGTTTATGCGGATTCCCCTAGTTCATATAGAGTATCAGGAAATGATGAGTTACGAGTTCCACATTCATTATGTATTGAAAAAATTACTGAATGCGAGTTTAATAATGCTATCAAGAAATTGAAACCTAAAAAAGCAGCAGGTCCAGATGGCATACCGCCTTACGTATTAAAGGGATGTTCCGAGGTCTTGAAAAAACCTTTACTGGTAATATTTAATTTAATATTGGAATTACATACCTTTCCAAATATGTGGAAATTAACACGAGTGTGCCCAATTCTGAAATCTGGAGATAGTAGTAACATGGAAAATTATAGACCAGTTGCAATCCTCAGTGCTCCAGTCAAAGTACTAGAACAAATTCTATATACTAGAATTTTTAATCATGTAAAAAGTTACATAAATAGTAACCAACATGGATTCTTTCCTCATAGATCACACTGTAACAAATTTAGTAAATTTCATTCAAGATGTTTATAATGCAATTCATAATCGGTCAAGTGTTCACACTATTTACATGGATTTCTCCAAAGCTTTTGATAAATTAAATCACGATGTATTACTATGTAAACTTGTAAACTTTGGTTTTACGAGTGACATGTTATCTCTCATTATTTCGTATCTTCACAATAGGAAACAATATGTGACTTACAAACAATCAGATTCACATCAATACGTTGTAAATTCTGGAGTCCCTCAAGGTTCGAACCTTGGTCCACTTCTTTTTATTATATTTATAAACGATTTGCCACATAAACTTCAGCACTCCAAACTTCTCATGTACGCAGACGATGTTAAACTGTATAAAGAAATTAATTGTACTCAAGATATGTTAGATCTTCAGAATGATATAAATGTACTCTATGATTGGAGTATGGATAACGATCTAAGGTTTAATATTAAAAAATGTAGCTTTATGGTATTTTCGATGAATAAACACCCATATGAGTATTCATACAGAATTAGTAATGAAAAGCTGGAAAAAGTGTACTCTGTCAAATATCTTGGTGTTGTTGTTGATTGTCATTTATCCTTTGAGGAACACATTTCGAATATTGTTAAGGATGCATATAGACGACTAGGATTTCTCATAAGAAGCTCAAAGAGCCTAAATAAATTAAATGTTATTATGCTATTGTATAACAGTATGATAAGAAGTAAACTCGAATATGCGTCGGTTGTATGGTCTCCTGGGTTTATATCTTATAAAAATAGAATAGAGCAAATTCAAAAAAGATTTCTACGGTACTTATACTACAAGAAGAATCAAGTATCTGCTTACGAGATGAAATTATCTTATAAGTATTTATTGAAAGAGTTTTGTTATGTAAGCCTCAGTAGTAGGAGAGAATTAGCACAACAAATATTTCTTTACAAAACAGTAAATGGAATTCTGGATAATAGTAACTTTCTTCTTCAGTTTAAATTTAATACTAGAAAATCTAATCTTCGGATGCGACACCTTTTACTCTGTGATATCCCGAGAACAGAAAAATACAAATCATCACCTTTATTCAGACTTTGTTCTGCATATAATAATATTTCTACAAAGCATGAAAATCTGGATTTTAGTCTGCCACTTTCCTTGTATCTAAAATCACTAAAACCAATTTTTGAAAAAGACTAGATATACATCTGTGAATCGATTCTACTGTGTATTTTTCCATTGTTCTGAATTTATTTTACCTGCTATGCTATTTTTATTATTATTATTATTATTATTGTTATTGTTCTTTCCGTTCAATACTCTGTAAAGGCTATGTTCTGAACAATGAATATTTATGTATATGGTTGGATGTATATATGTTCCTTTCCTGTAGTACTTCACTTATAATCTTGTGTGTATAAATGCGTTTGTGTGTGTGTTTGTATGTAATCTACACTTTTATATGTTTATTATTTGAATTATGTAAGCTTTCCTGTAATTGGAGATTCTCTCTGTAGGAAGCAAACGAATAAATAAATAAATAAATAATCGGGACTGGACCTACAGTTTAAAGTGGAATCCGAATCACTATGGGCCTCCACCAGGTATTGAACCTGGGACCCTTGATTACAGTTTAAAGAATATTGACAACAATTGTATTTGTAAATTCCCACGTGAATAACCAGATGTTACTTTAAATATCGAAAATATTAAATTGAATATTTAAATGCGGACAGTTTGCAATATATTAAATAATTCTGGCATCAGCGAATGTGCATGATCATCATCTATTCACTGTTGAAACAGTTTTACCTTAACTCCTTCAATATTAAAATTTCTAACATGTACCATTTGAAACAAGTATTTGCAGGTGGGGAAGGCCACCTTAAAACAAGCCTCCAAGGAGTAATATTTGCAACCAGAAAGAAGAATGCTCTTTTATCTCCTAAGTTTAAATTAAGTATAACAACAAAACTTTGCTGTGTGTTGAAAATTTCTATTCGGCTTGTTAATTTTCCAATAAATAATTAATGGTTTTAAAAGTTTAATTAAAAATTGATTTTATATTAATATAACTTTATAATTTTACAAATACAGTAGTTATGGGATGAAACAATTTCGATCCTGCCCCCCCCCCCCCGAAGTTAGGTCTCAAGTTACGCCCATGGAAGTTGCTATTTAAAATATCTATCAAATTCCACGTTCGTAGTTTTAATTGAGTCCAAGATATTTAAGTATAAGAATATTTTCATTGTTGACTTTCGATTCATTGCCTCCCATAAACAGACGGATATTCACATCCAGATACTTTATACCGCTCCATGCTAGTATTTGACAGGTCTAACTATCTACGCTTCTATTTTATGGGTTTTGACTATCTATCCAATTATTTCGTGAATGACTACAACAATCAAATGGAAGACCCAATAGAGATTTTTAATAACGCGTCCGGTTGGATTGACAAATTTCAATTTATAGCTCGAACAGTTTCGGTCACGTCACCACTTTAAAATTCATGGTGATTCGAAAGTCGAAAGAGAAACACCCATATAATTTATACAGATATTATAAACCGTGAATGCAATCACGTGCAGTATGTAGGAGTCTATGTGTCCATACCTTACTTTCTTCTCCTGTTTTGTTATTTTACGATATTTTTCTACCTCTCTAGGTTAATCGCAACACAATGAGAGTAAATTGATGAAAGTGGATAGAAAGTTTTTTCTTTTTTCTCAAATGGGGATAGGCAAATGACATATCAAATTCATGTAAAATTTTCTGAAAAATTGAATGGTGAAATCCGGTTTTAATCTGTATTACTTACGAAGTTACGGGGTGTCAAAAAAGTACCGACGTATAAACAGGCAAAAACATGGAACCACCCAATTTCATGACAACGCATAACGTTAAACCAATAATGTCATTACCATTATGTCTTGGCCTAAAGAGTGCAACAAGAATACCCGCTCCAACTTCAAATCCGCTTATTATTTTTTAAGTCGAAAGGGGATCATGTGTCATACCGAAATAACGTGAAATTTTCTGAAATATCACATTTTGAAATCCTTTTTAAGAGATTTTTATTCGTTTTTGAGTGTCTGCATAATATAAAATTACGTACTTAATCATGGTTCTCCTGAACTCGAAAACTGTCCCTATTCCCATTTGAATAAAGGTTAAATCAAATATGTCGAATCCAATATGGAGGACGGGGTATCTAACATGCTTCAGAGATGAAGCACTTTATCTCCTAATACCGCATATGGCTACATTAATGGTCGATGTTTCAACTCGAACAGAAAATGTAAATTTTCAATAAAACTTCAAAAAAGCGAACTTCGAGTCTTTATATCGAAAATTAACAGACTATGACTGGGTAAATCTATGCGATATTGAGGATGTCAATACACTAACTAATACGTTTTATGATATTTTATATAATATTTTGAATGACTGCGTACCACTGAAACGCATCAAGGTACCTAAATATCCTGTGTGGTTCAATGGTGACATTATTAGGAAAATAATGTCAAAATTATATCATTACAAAAAGTGGGAAACGGTCATTGCAACGCAGAGTATCATGAAGGGAAATACAAGAATCTTAAGAAAGAGATAAAGAAAGGGCTAACAGCAGCATACAAAGTGTACAGTGGGATCCATGAGTATTACCTTGCAAATTGTCCATGACTATTTACATTAATTTTTCTCTTACATCATATGTGTTTTTAAGCGATGGATTTTTATGTATGTTGGTGCAGAAGTTGTCAACAGCTTGTTTTGAGTTTTCTTTTAATTCTTGAAGCTCTTATTGGGTCAAATAAAGTGCAAGAACATGGTGATGGACAATTTTCACGGTAATACTAATGGATCCCACTGTACATCCGTGAGACGGAGGAAAACATAAGGATAGATGTAAATAATGTATGGACGTATATTAGAAATAAAAAGAGGGATTCAAGTAGTAATACTTTTGAATACAACAATGAAATCTTACACAATGGACACGATATTGTAAATGCATTTACTACCTACTTTCTATCGGTGTACAAAGATGCTTCACAGTACTCTATAGTTGAATCAGATAAGTGCGAAACCGGAGTGCTTTCTCAACTCGATATATCGCATATCGAATTGAATGATATCGAGGAAGCAATTAAAATGTTGAAAGCCAAAAAAGCAGTGAGGATGGACATCATTCCTCCCTATGTGGTCAAGTGGTGCGCTGAACCGCAAATAAAACCAATGAGTATAATATTCAATAACATTTTAGAACATCACAACTTCCCATCAAAATGGAAAATCAATAAAGTTAATGTACACTTTATACATTTGGAACGTGGGGTGTAAGTGGTGAATAGAACCTTTCTTGTCCTGTGAAACAAGTGGGGAGTGAGGTGTGATCCATCCACGTAGCACACCCTAGAGTACATTTTGCAGACTAACGAAGCTCTGGCGACTGGTCCTATAGCCACTATAATTTTGTTTGTGTTGTCCTGTGTTTTGTCCTTATTTGTGCTGAGTGTCCCTTTACAGCCTGAGCTTTTAACGAAAGTCAGATTATTTTAATATTTCAGTAACACGATTTTGCAATTATGTTATTTTAGTTATGGTAAGGGGCTGAACCCCATATAATGTGATGGATGCAAAACAGCCTAAGTGCTGACACACCCAAAATTTTAAATTCAAAATTCAAATTGCACATGGGTACACCCAATTGTCAACCTCACTTCCACGTAGGCCACCCTGGACTGCCTTTTTCAGACTAACGAGGCTCTGTCATCTGGCCCTACGGCCAGCATATCTTCGTAGGACTGTTTGTGTTGTCCTGTGTTTTGTCCTTATGTGTGCTGAGTGGTGTGTTTGTGTTTATATTGTGTTATAGTTGTGATGTGTTTGTGTGTGTCTTGTGTAGTAGTTATGCTGTCTAATGTGTTTGTGTTCGTCTTGTGTAGTAATTGTGCTGTCTAATATGTTTGTGTTTGTCTTGTGTAGTAGTTCCTCCATTCATATTGGGGGTTAGGCGTAGAGCTGACAACTCTGCACTGTAAAAAGACATGTCAAGAAACAGCAATATAAGGCCATGGATGTTCCCAAGGTAAAATATTCCGGAGGTAAAATAGTCCCCCGTTCGGATCTCCGGGTGGGGACTACTTTCGGAGGTCCCTGGACTAAGGATAAGATCTACGTTAGGAATAAGGATATTAAATTAGGCACCTGGAATGTTCTGAGCCTTTACCGGCCTGGGGCATTTCAGTGTACAGTTAATGAGATAGTGAAGTATAAATTAGATGTAGTAGCTGTCCAGGAAGTTAGGTGGCCAGGAGAAGGGAATTGTAAAACTAAAAATTATACTTTTTTCTATGGTGGTACTGAAAATCATAATTTTAGAACAGGCTTTTTCATAAATAATTGAATTATCTCTGCTCTTAAAACAGTAGAATTTATTAATGATAGGATATCATATGCAGTTTTACAGAGTAGGTGGTGTAAAATTATTTTAATAAATATACATTCACCAACGGAAGATAAAGATGATAATACTAAAGATGATTTTTATGCAGAGTTAGAACAGGTCTTTGATAAATTTTCTCAGTATGATATGAAAATTCTGTTAGGTGACTGTAATGCACAGATTGGCAAAGAAGAGACATTTAAACCCACGATTGGTAAAGAAAGTCTTCATGAATTAAGTAATGATAATGGTATAAGATTGATTACTTTTGCAACCTCAAAGAATTTAATTGTGAAAAGTACCACTTTTAAACATAAAGATATCCATAAATATACCTGGTCTTCTCCAGATGGTAAAACTCATAATCAGATAGATCATATTCTCATTGATAAGAGAAGGCATACTAGTATAATTGACGTTCGTACACATAGAGGTGCTGACTGTGCCAGTGACAATTATTTAGTAATTGCTAAATTAAGAGAAAGACTCTCAGTGATAAATCATAAGCAACAAAATCTAAAAGTTCTAAAATTTGATACAGGAAAGTTTGCTGATGAAAGAATTAAGAAAGGTTACCAAATTAAACTGTCAAATAGATTTGATGTTTTGCAGGATTTAAATGATGATGAAAATATAAATGAAACACGTAAATAAGAATTGGGAGCACATACGTAATGAAATAGAATCAGCAGCTAAAGAAAGTATAGGATACCATAAACCAAGAAAAAGTAATCCATGGTTTGATAATGAATGTCATAATCTAATAGAAATAAGAAATCAGGCTAGACTTAGGTGGTTAAATAACTCGGATGATACAAATCTAAGCAATTATAATAGAATAAAGCGAGAAGTTAACCGCACGTTTAGAAGTAAAAAAAAATACTTGAAAAGCAAAATTAAAGAAATTGAAGCAAACAGCAAAAATAAAAATATCAGAGATTTATATAAAGGTGTAAATCAATTTAGAAAGGGGTGGCAACCTAAAGTAAACTTGATAAAAGATAAAGACGGTGATTTTCTAGCAGACCCAAGAAATATTCTAAATAGATGGAAGAACTACTTTAATGACTTTTAAATGTCCATGTAGGAGATAAATCAGAAGTAAATGAAGTACACACAGCAGAACCTTTAGTTTAAGAACCTAACTTGACTGAAGTTAAAGATGCTATTAAAAGGCTAAAGAATAACAAAGCACCTGGTATTGATTTAATACCAGCTGAGTTAATTAAATATGGTGGAAATTCATTAATATGTCAAATTCATAAATTAATTTGTTTAATATGGAATAAGGAAGAAATCCCTCAACAGTGGAAAGAATCCATAATTGTTCCTGTGTTTAAAAAAGGTGATAAAATGAACTGCAGTAATTACCGTGGAATTTCTCTACTCTCAACAACATACAAAATGTTGTCTAACATTCTTTTAACAAGACTAACCCCATATGCTAATGAAATTATAGGTGATTATCAATGTGGATTTAAACGTAACCGATCAACTACAAATCCAATTTTTCACATCAGACAGACACTTGAAAAAAGTGGGAATATAATCAAAATGTCCATCAGCTATTCAAAAAAGCATATGATTCGGTCAAAAGAGATAAATTATATAATATATTAGTGGAGTTTGGAATACCTAAGAAGCTTGTTAGTATGATAAAAATATGCACCAATGAAACAGAAAGTAAAATTCGTGTGGGTATTAATGTGTCTGACAAATTTACAATTCATGATGGGTTAAAACAGGGAGATGCATTATCTCCATTGCTCTTTAATTTTGCCTTAGAATATGCTGTAAGGAAGGTACAAGAAACTAAAGAAGGAGTAGAATTAAATGGTGTGACTCACTTGTTAGCATATGCAGATGATGTAGACTTACTGGGGGATGATGTGAATACAATTAAGAATAATGCTAAAATATTTTTCAAAACTGCTAAAGAGATAGGTTTGGAAGTTAACAAAGAGAGAAAACTAAATATATGCTTACAGGCCGAAACCAAGTGTTAGGTAATAATCAAATTCTAATTATTGATAACAACTCGTTTGAACCAGTTTCCAAATTCAAATACTTAGGAGTAATATTAACAAATGAAAATGATATTCAAGAAGAAATAAAAAGTAGGCTTAATTCAGGAAATGCATGTTACTTCTCTATTCATAAACTTTTGTCTTCTCGTTTAATATCTAAGAAACTAAAAGTTAAAATATACAAAACAGTAATATTGCCTGTAGTATTATATGGGTGTGAAACTTGGTCCCTTACATTGAAAGAGGAACATAAATTGAGAGTATTTGAGAATAAGATCTTTAGCAAAATATTTGGAGCTAAAAGGGATGAGGAGACAGCTGAGTGGAGAAGGTTACATAATTTAGAACTACATAATTTGTACTCATGTCCAGATATTATTAGAATAATTAAATCAAGAAGGCTTAGGTGGGCAGGCCATGTGGAACGAATGGGAGAGGAAAGAGGAGTTTACAGGATTCTTGTTGGGAAACCAGATGGTAAGAGACCTGTAGGAAGGCCAAGCCGAAGATGGAGGGACAACGTTAAGATGGACCTAAAGGAAATCGGTGGGGATGGAAAAGAATATATAGATCTTGCTCAAGATAGGGACAGATGGAAGGCCTGTGTTGCTGCAGTCATGAACCTTCGGGTTTAAGAAGGCTAGAGAGTTAGTTAGTTAATCCCTTCCCAAAAAAAGACAAATGCAAAGAACGTTGATTGCTTTAGGCCAGTGTAAATTCTCTCAGTTTTTTGCAAAGTATTTGAACAAATGCTGTACGACAGAATAATGGCCAACGTACGACCGGCTATATCTCCCATGTAACATGGTTTTATATCGCGGAGGTCGACAATCCCAAACCTTGCCGAATTTGCATATTTTGTAGCTTATGAATTAGACGAAAGGAGACAGGTATATAGATGTATTCTATGGTGACCTGGCCAAGGCGTTCGATTCGGTAAATCATGACATTTTACTTCAGAAGCTATCGTATTTTAATATTTCTGACAAGTAATTATGCTGCTAAAATCTTACCTAATGGACCGAAAGCAATTTGTCAATTATAGAGGATACATATCTCGGGAATACCCTACGCCTTCTGGGGTGCCGCAGGGATCCAATTTGGGCCCACTCATTTTCTTACTCTTTATTAATGACCTCCCGAAAATTATTACGAAATCACGTTGACTTATATTTGCTGACGATGTAAAAATATTTAGAACAATTTGCTCTGACGAAGACAGCCTTGACTTGCAGGCAGACATAAATAGATTACTACAATGGAGCGAAAATAATAGACTTTCATTTAATCTTGATACATGTCAGGTAACGTCTATAACAAACGCTGAAATAAAAATAAATTTCCAGTGTCAGATGGGAGGAAAACAAATAGCTAAGGTCACTAAATTCACGGATCTTGGTGTCACGTATGACGCAAATCTATGTTTTAAAGAGCATATGCATCATATCGTTAACCAAGCATATAAGAAATTAGGATTGATAAAAATATGTGGGGAAGATCTAGAAAGTACATCTATATTAATAATTTTTGTATGTCTCCCTAGTAAGCTCACTCGTAGAATATGCATTGGTAATATGGCAGCCCTTGGACAAAAAAAAAAAAAAAAAAACATATGAGGGAAATAGAAATGATTCAGTCCAAGTTCTTGAGGCTCATAAAGTATAGAGAAGACAAAGTATATCCTAAATTCAATCCGTACTCTGAGCTTGTATCGCAGTTTAACATTGAAAAAATTGAAGAAAAGTTTAATCTTAATTTGATGAGCACGTTATATAAAATTGCAAATAACAAAATAGACTCTATGGGGTTAGTATCTGCATTACAATATCATGTACCTGAAATGAGAAGAAGACCGAAACCCGGTTTGTTTCATGTACCAAAATCTAGAACAAATTATGTAAATATATCTCCGATGTGGAAAATGGGTAAAACTTATAATGAAGTAGTAGCAAATGATCCGAGCGTTGATATAAACAGTCTGTCATTTCAATCATTCAAAAGAGTCCTACTGGCTCAGTGGAGAAAGGGGTGAGGGGTTCGTCTGTATAGGAATTAGTGAAACAATTTATGTTATACACAGATATATGTAATGCACATATACAAATGCACAAAATGTATGCATGTCTTAATGGAACAATGTTCTGTGGCATCATTTGTTAAATAAATAAATAAATATAAAATATCTGGAGAAAATATATGTGCGGTTTCCGACTTTTGGATTGGATTGGAGATAATTTATACCGGGATTGTTTAGAATTTTCTTTGTCATAAAATTGTGTTTATTTTTGCGGATGTAGCGTCAACAGATTCTGTGATATGGATGTCTCCCTCGCATGGACTCTTGTCCCTTACTGCCAAACAGACGGACGGTCCGATAGAGATGTGTTTACCTACTATCTGTTAGGTCTATTAGATTTTTTAATTTGTAGCTTTGAGACACTGATCGTTCATACGGGCTGATGGACTTGGAGAGAAACTCTTTACACATTCGCTAATCAGTTTCCTAAAAGGAATATAAAAGAATCCAAAAATATAATATAAAAATAATATGGCAATAAAACGTGTTTAGTAACGTTACAGAAAATCATGACAAATAAAGTGGGATATTACACAGCCTTTACCCAGTCAGAACTATATTTTTTTAATATATATTAAACATAGCTTGTTTATTGTGATAAACCTGAGGTAAAAGGTAAAGTTCCCCGTGCAGATAGCACCGTGCCATAAAAACACATTTAGGGGATATAGGTATAGGACCCCTCATATTCTCGAACTCGATCTCGTCCTTTTGGAGGTGATGTGATCAGCAACACGCTGCCGCCGCCTTTACTCCTCAGGGTTGTCCCCAGGTAGCAATAGATTTGATACTGTGTGAGCCCAGACCCGCTTTATGCGGGAACAAGGCCGGGAAAAATTCCGAGAGTATATCAAGCCCCACCTGGAAATCGAACCCTGGTCACCCGCTTGGCAGTTAGACGTCCTGAGGAAAATAACTGCCATTATTTTTTTATCACATCATTCGTAGCATATATTTTGTAATATCAACTTTATAATAAAAGATGTATGTATTTCGACGTTCACAAGATGGGACGTTCGACTTCCAATATACCTACGTCACACGATGCAGTTCAAAGTGATTCCAGCGAAGGAACTCAAGGTCGAAATGGAGCAGTGGACATGCTGTGAGCAACTTCCACAAATGTTCTCTGTGGCTGCTGTGTTTTTATCAACAACGAAACACAAGACATTAGGTTCCAAGCATGTGTGTGGGTATCACGAATCGAGGCATTGAAATCTGAACTTCTAACCTGTCACGTTTCTCCTTTCCTTCTCAAGTCACAAGGCAGCGGATTCTGAAATGCTTACGTCACGGGGAACGACCTACGCTTTTTTTATTCACTTCTGCTGAAAGGATTTTGGAAACTATGAATGAAGTTAATGAGAAGCGGAAAATTGAAGGATCGTTTTTGTGATTGGGTGCTTGTTTATTTACTCATCATTGCTTATATGCACAATTATCTGAATTGATTGATTGATTGATTTGTTTTTTTAAGTCAACTTTATGCACAGTTACGCTAATCGGGATTGGATCTACAGTTTAAAGTGGGATCCGAACCACTATGTGCCAGGGACCCCATGATGACAAGGCGACTACTCTGCCACTGCGCCATCGAGGAGGCCTCACAATTAACTGAACAGAGACGAGAGGATAACGGTGTATAAAAAGTGAACATTAAGGGCAGGGAATAAAGCGTCAGTGGCACTATCTCGGCAGTCGCCTGAATAGACTCAACAAGACAACGAGAATTTTAAGGCTGTCGTGAGATGTGAAGCAGTGACCACCCAAATATAAATACGTATATCCTTTACCGAGAAAAATGAAAAACGTAAAACAACTGATAGCGAGTGGTTGAAGCTGCAATCAAGGTTCCCCGGGACCGATTCCACATTAAACTGTAATTCCAAACACGGTTAAAAATATATGCTATCTAACTTACTCTATTTTATTGACACATACACTGAGGAATTTAAGTAGGGGCTTCGCCGATAGGACGTTGATCTTGTAAATATAGGTTCCAGGATTTGATTTCTTATGGGGTCACGTTTCAAGTTGTCCTTGTCGCACTTTGAATTTGTAGCTACAGTTCGATCAGATCGGGCATAAAGTGGACGTAAACTTCCGCTCGATTCGGTCAAAAATAATATGAAATACTGGCAAAATACATCTGCAACAGTGAAAAAGCAGCATTAGGCTTCTTACTAATTTTCTGGAAGCGCAATTGAATTAATGGCAGAAATAGACGTTATTTAATTTCGTTCACATTAAGACGATCCGATTTTATGATGTTATTTATCTAATTTTTTTTATTTATCTAAATTTAATTTTCCTTCGATTTCTTCCACACTTTTACGTCAACCATAAAACTTTACCTTATTTTACAGAATGAAATATTCAATGTTTTTCTCGTATGCTCAGAATATAGTATAAAATTTGGAGCTTAACTCCAGGGGGGGAGGGGGGTGGACGAGAATATTTTATTTTTTGCAGCTCATAGAAATATCATCCAGGATTATTTTGATAAATAGGTGTTACATTTGCAAAATCATAAAATTACTGATTACTTTAATCCTCGGGTTTCAGGAGTTAACAAAAGTACCATTATCTCGTGATAAACCAAAAAAATTGGGACGAAGTGTCTCTTATGCACCTACTAAGTTACGCCTATGGTTGCCTCACATAAATGCGTCGCTGAAAACCCATAACAGTTTGAAGAATCAAGGATTCCTTCCTAGTAAGCTGCAACAATAATGAATAAATTGAAACGGGACGGTGCAGGGTACAGGTATCTGGATAACTTAGTGGTAGCAACTGTCGTCTTTGACTGTCTCTAAGTCATCGAGCAACTTGGCAACAATATTAAACGTACCATGGCATTGTTACATTCAAAAAGGCATATGTGAAAAAATATAAATTCTATTCATATTTTTAAATGACATAAATTGGAATGTTCTGAGAAGGTTCAAATTCGATAGCCCCCTTAAACTCACCAGTACCTTCAACAAAACGATTTTTTCAGAAATGGTCTAATTACTTTTGGGACAGAACTTGCATAATATATAGGCTGTGTCCTAGAGAGCAGTAAGTTTACAGTCAAAAGACAAAGAAAAAATAGGTATTTACGTTGTTCTTCCCTCGTTTTTTAGTCTGTGGTTATTACTCCCTACACATCGCAGTAATTAAGTACCAATAGAAGTTTCTTCACTTCAACTGAACCTTAATCTTTTCTCGCTATCGAGGTTGAATCAAGGAGAAATAAGTGGGAAAAATAACTAAACAACATGTATTTACCCGTGATAGACCCTCTCTAACTTTACACTTTTAACGGTTGTCTTTTTAGCTCATGACTTCCTTCTGACACTAACACTAACATTACGGCACACGACACACAATATAACCTATCCTAACAAAACATTACCAAACCAATTACACACTTATGTGATTTTGTATCTGTATTCATAAATATTATTAATGTTGAACACTAACACACATTTACCTTCTACTATGATTAACGTTTATTTTAATCTTACTTATCTCCTCGTAGAATGCTGTAAAACCAACGTTGTTCAGGAAAACCGAACAAATTTAGTTCTTCATGTCAATGTCACAGCGATTTACTGTAAACAAAAAAATAAGGAAAATAAAGGATGAATCAAAAAGGGAATCCGTAAAAGAAAAATCGCGGAACTCACGCCCTGAGTTAATTTTAAGGTACCAGGGCATAAGAAAATACCTCCGAAAGTATGGTGTTCCCCCCTTTTTCCTTCTGATAATTCTAAACCCCTCAAAATACTCGGTCATCTGTAAAAGTAAAGGTTGAGCAATGTTCCGCAACCTTCTTGTCCTCGCAGAATACCATAAATTATCCAGTACTGAACACGGCACATCATAAAATTTATTTATGTAAAAAAAATACATTACGGCACTCTTGATATAAATTAAAAGTTTAGGAATGAGTTACAATATAATCAGTTAAAAATACTACTACTACTACTACTACTACTACTACTAATAATAATAATAATAATAATAATAATAATAATAATAATCCAATTCACTGCACTCATAGGTACTTTTGGTATTATTATTATTATTATTATTATTATTATTGAAACGATTCATGCAGCTGATTATATGGATCCGAAACGCCTGTAGAGATTATGTATTTGTAAAAACAAACTGACCCTTGCCATCAAGGGGCGTCTTATTTAAGTCATGACAATGACAGAGCGAAAAATACAAACTTAAGAAAACAAATATGTAAAGTAAAAAGTAAAGTGCTTCCCCGTACATTGCACCATGCCATGAAGGAGTAAAGTGGGTGTGGAGTTTGGACCCTACACTTTCTTGATCACGGTCGAAGGTGGGGGTGAAGTGATCAGCACCACGTCCATGGCCGCCTTCTTTCGTCAAAAGTTTTCTCCAGGTGCCCACTTTATACGACGCTGGGTGGGCGCCAGAACCGCTTGAACAGGTGGAAAATATACAGGTTCTCCCCCGCTGGGGATCGAACCCGGGTCTCTCGCATGGTAGTCAGATTAAATAATTTACATTCAATTTGTTACTACAGACAAAAGTTCGCAGCACACCCGTGACCTTGTGGAGGAACACAGGTTGCGAAACATAGATTTAGATAGAGGGAAATGGCGCCAAATAATAAGAATTAAAAGTATTTCAGAAATCGAATTCCAGAAAGCTGTGGGGTAAAAATTTACCTTCAGCCAGACACTGTCTCAACCTCTCCTGACGAGCGCCGATACACCTTCAATATCTTGGCCTTTGACCGGGAGGTGATTCTCCGGTACCCACAAGGTCTACTCGGAAAGAAATCGTGTGTATGCGCATCCCCTCTCACCGCACCACCACCCGAAGCCTCCCCCCTTACTCCACTTCCCCCGTGTACCAACAAGGGCGATAAAACCAGAGCGTGTGGGTGTGTAACGCGGACGCGATTTTTCTGCCACTTGGTGTGGAAAATAGTAAGCTCATCCCACACGTTGCATTGAAATTTGCCACCCTGTGGGGACACGTGAAAAACAAATTTTCCCAAGTAAGGATGCTATGCATCAGGTTCTTGCATGTATTTCTCAAAAATTCAAGGGCAGTGATCCGAGGCTTCTAAATGTATTTTCGTAACGATTTCCTTGTGGGGACCGGATTTTGGTCCCCACAAGTCGGTGCGGTCCCCACAAGGTGGATTCACAACTGACGAGTGTCCCCATAAGGTAGCATCTGCAAAAGCACACCCACACACCTACACACACACACACACACACACACATATATATTTACTTCCGGTTTAAGTTCAATTGGGCACCAGGCTCAACTTGTGCAATATGCAGAGCTCTTCTAGAATTGCTCTGTGACTCTCTCATTTCTTATATCATAAACATATGATTTTTCACCTATGAGAATAACACTACATATAGTGTCATCAGGGAGTGTATTGTGGAATTCACAGATAATTTTAATGTTTGTCCTGTCATTAACCACAACTTGTTTCCTTTTTGAAGTGTTGATGACAAACATGGGTCTCTGTGCTTTGAATTCATCTGGAGTGTAATACATGTCAGTATTGCCAGTAGTGACCCTTTTGTATGCTGTAAATGCTACATATAATTTAAGGAAATCATCCTTGGACATGTCTAAATTATAATTTTCTCTGGGGAACACCTCATTTCTGCCAGTTTTAAGATGTATGTTCTTGATGTTGCAGTTACCAAATCTACTTGAATTTTTTTCCTGATTATTGTGTCTTCCAGTTTGAAACAGTACCACCACAAAATCTGGCATGTCATATTGTATACTGGAGAATGAATTTGTAGCATCAAACTCATAATAAGTACCAGTGGCAGGCTTCTGTACACATTGATATGTATAAAATTGTAAAGGTACTTGTGGATTTTTTATTATATCTGCTTTGTATTTAAGAGCATAACTGGCTTCATATTCAACAACCGGGATTCTTAGCTCCATAGTCCGAATAATGCACTTGCCTTCATCAGGTAGGGTATTGGGCAGAGCTTCCCCTGTAGAGTTTAATGTACTCTTCCTCATCAAAGCATTATTATCATTGGCAGCTCTTCTAAATGTGATTCTTAAATCACCCTTCCACATAATATCTTTGTAATCTGAGAAGAATCCTGGCAACAGGCGCATAGGGAACGGCACTGTGTGGCTTTTAGATATAATTTTATCACCAGCCTCAAATCCACCTATTTTGTAGTAAGAAGCCTCGGTTTTGGATAATTTTAGTGTGGCCAAAGCTGTGGAGGTAATGCCGGGGTAATCTACTCTGTTTGTAACAACACCATGCTTTCTGATCTCAATTTCAGAGAACAGATGCGGCACAAAATTATCCACAAATCTTATATTTGAATTTGCCGGATAATCTGTACCATCGACCTTTAAAACATCAAATTTGATGTATATATCTGCTCTGTGGGGGTGTATAAAGCCATCCCCTACATCAAGATCAACCTCAATCTCTGTGTTGTGTTGATTTAAATTTGCAAATGTCCTCCTGTTTGGGGGGAATGATTGTAGCTCATAACTCTCAATATTTTCCATTTTTTTTATGTATTTTTATTTAAATATTAATCTCTATGATTGCAGTTGTTGTGGCTCCAGCAACATCAACTAATTCTTCTTTTTCATTAGTGACCATCAATTCAAAATTATCTATTCTATTATGGCACACAGGAAAATATAATGTTGGGGATGGAGTGTAGATGATGGGCTCCATAAATTCCGAATTAGGTTTAAATGTTGCAATGATGCCAGTTTGTTTGTGAGTGTCTATGCCATTTGATTTGGTGATCATACCCTCGGCCACATTGCAGTGAATATTCAGAGTCTCTATGGCTAAGAATTTAGGTATATTAATAGCAGTGTGTTTGATGGCCGGTTCAAGTTTTGTGTTGTTCTCAAAGCCTAACAGCTCTCCTATAGTACCCAGATCCACTGTTTCTGTAGCAGATACAATCTCTACTCTGTGAGTGACAGAATTTTGAGTTAAGACTATACCTCTGGGTAATTGAGCATTTAGAGTGGACAGATTATATTGCCCTGGAGTGATGACAATTTTTTGATCCCCTACTGCAATTTTGTTGTTGTGGTGTGTAATATTAGGGATCAAGTACATGCCATAAAATGCTCTGAGAGCTATTGTTTTGGGATACACTATATCATCATGTAATTTGAGTTTCAATATTGAATTTTGGCTGGTGAGATGGAATACCCCCATGATGTTTTAAATACCACAAGGCCTTTTGAAAATTTTCAATTGATGGTTTATTTATTTGAGACATATATCTAAGAACAGATAAACACAAATGTCCACAATTAACATCTTTGAAGTTTTGAACACGGGTATTATTGTAATAAAGATTAGCTGATTTTAGATATTTTACTAAATTTTCAGGTGGAACACCTCGAAATGAATCAAACACAAATGCCTCATTTTTAAAATATTTAAGATAACAGATCCAGTGAGTGCCCTGATTTTTATACTTATCCAAATTAACAATGCCACACACTTTGTTGAGTGGTTGTTCTGGTAAAGAATCAGACATGTACACACCTCTAAAATTTTTGATGCCCAGTGGCTTGATTAAAGCTTCAATATCTTGGTTTGTAAGCGGCTCTTGTTTTTTTAAAACTTATTCATGGATCTCTTAACACCTTTTCCTTGTTTCTCCATGGCCAGGTTATGGCGCTTCAATTCATCTAATTCTGCTTTATTTTTTTTGGCATCTATTACTGTTTTTGCTATAGCAGCTGATCCCCCAGCCAAGCTCCCAACAGCCCCAAGTGCTGCTAAGATGGCCGGGATAGTAAATATGAATCCCCCCACATGTGATTTTTTTCTAGATTGCTGTAATTTTTTTTAATTGGGGGTACTAAGCAACAATTTCATACCATGTCCCTTGGCAATACAAGAGCTTTTTTTCTTGCGCTGCTTTTTGGTTAAAAGACTATCAATAGTTTTAAGAGATTTAAGACCTGCATAAGGTATTTGATACATAACACACTTGGCCTTCATTCCAGGTTTATTATATACATATTCACAGCCCCCACCCCAGTTTTTGTTTGGTGTACATAGCTATGGTGGTCCCCAATGCTGCTATTTTCTCACTCAAAGAAGCATCTTTGCTTACAAATCTACCAAATTAAGCCTCTTCTATTTTTTTTTGTCTGCAACATGTCTCTTGTCAAGATCTGAATGTGTGTTGCATGCTATGTCATGGTCTCTACAAGCTGCATCTAGGGGATTAACACCAGGGTTCCCTCTGTTTAATCTATAGTCCAATTTTGTGCCTGGACCACAATACTGATAGCCTGGAATGTGTAGTTCAAATGGCAGCTTGTTTATGATGTCATTAACCAGCCCCCGACCCTCAGAGACATTCCAAAATTTAGGTGGTAGAGTATTAATAATTTTTATCAGATATCCAATCCCCTTAGTGTCATTTACTATAAAATTAGACAATTTTGTGCTGATCATGTCCATAATTCCAACCTTTTCATTGTAAAAATTGTGGTTGCCAGCATTTTCCTCCCCAGCTATCACCAATAACCTATCTACAAGTTTCCTGACATCATCAACCCACACAAATTCTTTAGGCAGGGTGTTGTATTGTTTGATTCCACTGCCTGTCTTAATTTGTGACCATATGGGCTTGATTAAATAGTTGTATTTTGCTCCACTGCTAGACTTAACTCTTTTTTGTGTGGGATCATTGTTCTGGTATAGAGCATCTGATTTTATTAATATTTCTTTGTAATGCTCATAATCTTGATCTGTATAGCTGCCAGGCCTTTTCCTAGTCATCAGTTCCCACAATCCAGGTGTTCCAGGATTCTTAACAAAACCACCTCTTTCTCCAAGATGAGATTCTGAATATACAATTAGATCATCTCCCATAAATGTTACTCTGAAATTGCCAATTCTATGTACGATGCTACCATCACGCTCTGTGTCGGCATATAAGCCAAAAACCTCATCTTTGTTGTCTTTAGGTGTGCTTAAATATTTTTGAGCAAGAAGACCCAATTCAATAGGATCCTGTGTAGCTTCAATTCTTCGAGGAGCAACAGGACTAGGTGTATGAATACTGGAAAGTGGGGTGAATGGATAATCTAATATGTTCCTAGCAGCTACAGGTACAAGCTCTGTGATCAAATTTTGATTTTGCTCTGTAACAGTTTTGATAATTCCTAATTCACTAATAGCATCAATAATAGGCTGTTCTGTTTGTTTGTGTTGTTCATAAATTCCTCGGTTCTGTGATTTCCATCCCTTAAATCTTTTTACAAGATAATCTCTTAATTTAAGATCATCAATGATTGGCCTTTTCATGGTTATTTATATATGTTTCAATGTCTAGAAAATTGTTGATTTTATTTCAGTATTTGCCACTATTGGGTTTTCTTGTCATATCAATTGTGACAAACCCATAACTGTTTTGATTCCAGCACCTACTGCAAAACTTGGAAAAATCATTGTAGCTCAAGTCCCCACCTACATATTCATCATGTATGTGTTTGAGGTTGGTATGATCTTGATGAAACACACATATAAAATTGCTGTTGTCTCGGATCAGCTGCTTCGGTATTTTTGAAAAAGTCTGTGCCAGGTAAAAGCAATCAATGTTTTTGTGTCGGCTCAGGGTAAAGAATTTTCTAACCTTGTTTTGATTATCCAGTATAATGTCATCAAACACAACAACAGAATTATCGAGACATTCATGAAGTGGCTTAACATCTGGTTCAAAAGTGGCTATATCCAATCCATCATATAGCTGCATCAGCTGCTGATATTTTAATTGTTCCAATCTCTTAGAGAAGACATACAAGTGCCTGTTTTTTCAGTCTAACCAGTTGGGTGCCAAAAAAAATTATCAATCATTAGTGTAGTTTTACCACAAGCCGATGGCCCAACAATAAGACATCTAATATTATCAGGCAGCAACTTGCCATTTCTCTTAATCTGCTGTTCAGGTTCTGGCAACCTTTTTATAACATCCCAGGTGCTCATATTATCACTTTGTCTGCATCGATCCAGCTGTGTTCTGGAAGTCCTAGCCATTTGACAAATAACTTGTTGCATTTTCTGCGGATGATTTTTTCTATGAGATATGTGTCAGGCTGTTTAGTTTTGCTGAGTTCTTCTTCATAGAATCTGCCTTTGAGAATTTCTCCTCGGTGATCTTTTATTATATATGTGTATCGGATCACAGGTTTAACTTGAACCACTGTAAATAATTCAGTGCTCCAGTTTCTTGTAAAGCCTCTTTTGAATAAGTGCTTATATTTGCTGATTCTTACTTGATCACCCACCTTGTATTTGGCATTTCTTGTTGTTGGCTGGTATCTAGGATAATAAACAGTCCTGATCAATTTTTGCTCATCAGATGAAGTTACTTCAGAGGGTTTCATGTTGATTGTGGAATGAACCGAGTTGTTATATTTATGTAGAAGTTCTGGAAGAATATTAAGCCATTTATAATTACCTTGAAGTGTAAATTGTTTATGCATATGATTTTTTAGGGTTTTGTTGAATCTCTCTACAATTGAGGCCTTGAGATCACTGTAACTCGACTAATGTTGTATTGACTGGCTTTTAATAAATTGTTGGAACACAGAATTATAAAATTCTTTGCCATTATCTGTTTGCAAATAGCGCGGTGATCTTCCACTCTGATTGATGATTGTCCTGAAGGCTTCTCTAACACATTTTCCAGTCTTGGATTTGAGTGGCACAGCCCAGCCAAATTTTGAAAATGTATCTATGACAGTGAGTAGATACTTGTAGCCCTTGTTGATTTTGTCTAAGTTCTTCAGCTGTCCACTTGCCATCTCAATCAAGACGCTCTGCCATAAATCATCTATGCCTTTTGTGACTACTGGCAGTCTCTTATAATTATGTCTGGCTTGTCTGTGTAATTCATCAACAATAATTTGTCTAGACATAATATGTAAACAGGAATATTGCAACTATGGGGTGTTCAGCAGCTGATACTACAGGATTTTCTAAATATAATTTGTCTCCTATTTGTATATGAAATTCCAGAGAGCCATCATCTTCAGCATAAGATGTTTCTAATGTATTGGGGTCTGTAAAATCTTCTAACTCTACACTGGTGATTTTTGGTTTGTTGTCAGCATTTTATTATTGATAAGGTAGGCTAGTAGTGTGCCTGTGGTTGCAACCAATATTTGATCTTGATTGGTCTAAGTGTGCCCCCAACAAAAAACTGGTAATAAAATTGTGCAGGGGACAGCATATATATTTTTCCACCTGGTGTAAATGGTGAATCATATTCTTTGTTGGGGATACTGTACAATTCAAGAATTTTTGTATGTTTAGGATTCTCAATTATGCCTGTTATTTCTTTTTCTGCTGTAAGCAATCTGCTTGTTACAGATTCAAGGTGCTCATTCATAGTCCTAACAACATCATCATTGCCTGGCTTGATTTTTATGTCCACAATAAGTTTTTTTGTATTGTTGCACAATCTCTTGAAGCTGGGTGGCAAAAACAGACAGAGCATTTGCTTGATTGGATTCCATGGTCCCTAGCTGTTGCTTGATATTAGCTACAATTTGTTGCAAATTTTCAATAACTGCCAATTTTGAATTTTGAGCAGTAAGATCTTGGACCTGTCTTCTGATATCATGAAACAGGGCATGCAGTTCATTAATATGTTGATTAGTTGGTAGAGTGGCCACTTTCTGAGTAAGTTGTTTGATCTCTGTCTGGATATTCTTGATATCTTCTGATTTCAATATGCGATCCACTGCTCTCTTAATATTTTTAAGTTCCTGTGATGTAGGCAGATTTGTTACAGTATTTTGCAAAGATTCAAGTGCCAATTTCACATTATTTAATTCAGATGCATCAGCCACATTTTGCATAGCATTTTGGAGCAGGGCTATATCAGCCTGAGTGGGTGTTTATTGTTGTAAAATTTCAAGTTTTGTTTGGATATCATCGATCAAGTGATGAAAATGAGATAGCTGAGATTCAGTGTTGAGGTTTTCATGCTTTGTGATCTGTTGCTGGACACTGACAGATGTGTCTACAATACCAGGCAGGCGGGATTCTAGAGATTCTTGTACATTTGTCAAATCACTTTGCACTGCTGCTATTGTACCCTCAAGATGGGTTATGGTACTTTGAATTTTTCCAAAATCTTCATATGTTTCAAGTTGCAGCTTAATGTTGGCAACACTCCGAGTTAATGCACTCAAAGCATCAGAAGATGGCAAGTTGATCATAAAATTTTCAAGTGTCTCAATTTTTTCTTTAACCTCGGCTATGGCATTGTTCAAGGGGTCCAGATTAGGTATCTGGAGTGATTGAATCTGTTCCTTTAGAGTGGATATCACTAGATCAAAATCTTCTTGTGTTTTTATGCTTTTGACAATTGTTTGGAGCTGTGTCTGGACATTATTTATCTGTTCTTCCAATTGCTGTTTCAATTGCTCAGAGTTAGTGGCCTGGCTCTTAAATTTGGCTTGAAGATCTGCTACAGCTTCTTCTAAACTTTGAAAATTATCCAATGTGGCCAAGTCAGTATATTTTTGAAGCAGCAATTTTAGTTCAGAATCAATTTTAAGAAGAGGGTCCATGCATTGTGATTGTAAATTTGTAATTTCTAGTTGAAGACTGGCATTGAGTGTGGTTTGTAAAGCTTGTAAATCACTTCTTAATTTCTTGACTCTGACATCAAGCATCAGAATCTCATCACTGTGATCTTCATGTCTTGTATGGCCAAATATATCATTAGGCATTTTGTTTTAGTGGTTATTTATTATTGAATATCTGATTCTTAATTCTATAAAAAAATGTATAAGCTTCTCATAATGTCCCGGGACCTCAATATATAAGCAGTCACCAGCAGAAACTGTATATACAGTGCCAGAAATCATGTTTGAGTGCTTAATTCTATAAATATTTCTCCCTATTGAAATCTTGACATTACCATCAGGGGTTGTAATAAATTGCAATTGACCACCTACAGGTAATTGGTAATGATTTAAATTATTGTTAAATATGTACAATGTTTTACCTGTTTCATCATCAACATCTGTAAGTATGCTGTTCAGATGAATAATTAACAAAGCACTTAGTTTAGATATCATATCAGAAGAGGGTTGTGGTGTTGGCAGGTCCATAATTGCCTGTTTTTGAACCCAAATAAGTTCATAGGCATTTTTATTTATTTCAAATCATGCTCTGTAATTGGGCATTGATTACCACTTTTCAAATCACAATGACCGCATGGTAGAGTATGTATGCCACATGATAAAATGCATCTCTTATCATCATGTGGGCCCAGAGCCACTTTTCTTACAATATTTGTAGTCAACAAGTGATCCACACTCTGAATTCTATTTTCTGATGTTCTGATTGTGCTACATGATTTGAGGCAATTTTTGTAATCTTCAAATTCAAGCTCTTTGTCAACAATTACTCTGCCAATACCCTTGGCTTTTTTCAAACAGCGCCACTACATGTTTCAAAACTGTACATCTTGGCCCTTAACCCAGCAAATGCCACAATAACATCACCAAGTGTCTCATCTTTTAACTTGATAGGCACCTTTTAGTTGTGGTGTTTAATTTTTGAATGTTCAGTGGTATCAAAATATTTAAACAATTCAGGCTGTGCTATATCTTGATAAACATTTCTGTTTGAATATCAAGAACAAAACTATCTGTGTCCATGTACATCAGTTTTACACGATCCTTATAAAAAGGCTTCAACACATTATAAAACAATTTTAACATGTGTAATTTGGCCAATTCCAATATCACAGCCCCTACATAAATAGGCTTATCAAACTTGATCTTTGCTTTTTTCATGTTGAAAAGTGCCATATTCTCATCATAAATTCTTCTGTAATTGAAGTTGGACTTTGCAATCAATTTTTTGCTCCGGCTGGGGTCAGTAATTATTTTAACATCAATATGTTTTCTGACATTTTCAATTGTTTTGCCATACACTGAATTGACCATTAATTTAAACAAGGTCTTATCAAATTGGCTCATTGCAGATGTTCGAAGCTCTGTGTTTGTATCAATATATGGTTTCAACAATCTTGAGTGCCTGAACCTCAAAACTTTTACAACTTTGGTCACTTGAACACCATGATGCATCAGGAACTGGAGGTTTTTGTAATATAAGACATAATCCTGTTTTGGCTCTAGAGTCATCATCAATTTCTTCTGTTTAGAGCCAGGTGAACACTTAACCTCAGGAATTGGGGGCAGATCAGAAAATGTGTTGTGTAAATCATCAGGAATTGTCAGATCAACTTCTAAGAATAGCCCATAGTCATTGTCATCAAAATGATGAAGATCTTCAATATTGAAATCTTCAACCCACTCAAGCCCTGCATATGGCAATTTATCCATCATAGCATAACCATAGAGGCTGTTGGCATCTACATACAGTATATAATTTGATGGCAGTGCTGGATCATAATCAGGAATATATTTGTTATTTGCTCTGGCATATCTCTGAGAGCATTGCACCATGCCCCCTCTTATACATTGTTCCATAAACAGATACATATCTTGATCCTGAATCAGGTCCAACTGCATTTTAGTGTTCAAAAACATTGCAGACCATGCTAGGCCCGGAGCATTGTAAAAATACATTGGATCCAGCTTATAATTTTGCATGGAAGATTTTCTGAATGCCTGCAGTATATCAGCAAAGAGGGTCACATCAAGTTTTAAATAAGCCTTGTGATAATCACCAAATGTCTGGCATTTTAAATTGTTCCACATCAATTGGGCATGGTGATAATCTTCATCAGTGATTCCAGATCCTCTGATTTTGCTGTAAAACTCTTGTTGTGGTGGCAGAGAACACTCATCAAATTCAGAAAAATCTGTAACATAATCATATGGATATACACCCTTCCGCCAAATTAATTTCAGGTCCTGATTTGGAAACGAAGCACATGTGATTTTGAATTGATCATCAGATAATTGACTGGCCAGTGTAGCCAGGCTAGCCGATAAAATTCTGTATGAATCAAGAAATCTTAAGTGAATAGGAACACCATTAACTTTAATTATTTTCCTAATGGCAATATATTTCTCATTATTTTCAGTTAAATATTTAAATTCTGCTTGTCAAACCCCTCGTACCTGATCAAATGATGAAAATCATAATTGGATGCACCATGGCAAAATATAGGGATAAATTTTGGTCTCTGGATCTTAATATTACAGCCATTACACAGGGTCATTAAGAATTTACCATCTGTATGAGAATGGTGATGAACCTTGATATTTGTATCTGAAAATTCAGAATCACATACCGGGCATTTTTCTGCATTGTTGAAATCTTCAATCTGTTCCTCTGTTAAAAGCAACATAGGTTTTGATTTTAATAATACATTAGATGCTATGTCATGGCACTCATTTTCTATTGTAAGTGCAAATTTTTTGATGGCATCTGCTCCCATGTATAAATTTCTTTACTAACAACACCATCCTGTACAATCACATAACAAAAACTAGAAGGTTCATGTAACTGGTATGATGTAATTGAAGGTTCATCAGGATCTGGGCTACAGAATGCAAGAGGTTTGAGGTTTGATTCAAAATCACAGACTATATATGCTGGGTGTTCCAACAAGGCTTCAAATTTTTTGAATTTGGCATTTTCATTTGGGTTAGGCATAAGCATATGAACAGGTTTATGGTTGCCATAGTATTTCAGATGCTCAATTAACTTGTTTTTAGCAATTTCTGCATTCTCTTCACAAACACCATTCACCAATTTTCTACCATCAAATACAATTAAACATCTTCTGCACAACTTGAATATTGTATTGGATTTGTCTAGTTGTTTTCTGACTAAAGCTTCAAGATTATGTATCAGAGTGTAATGGTATGTGCCATTTCCTTCAATTAAGAGCAGATCAATCGGAACAGCAGAATCATCATCAAATGTACTGATTCTGAGAGGTGCTATCAAGCAATTGCCACGGCCAGTAGAACAAGTAAATACATTAATAGATAATTGTTTACCATTAATATCCCTGACTTTTTTTTCAAATTTATCAATATTCTGAACAGACATTGGATATTCTAAGCCCTTCATTGCTTCATCAAAATTGTGTTCATGCTGTTTATAATAACTTATTCTCTCACGATTCCTTAAAACTGGAAACAAAGAAGCTAAAATACACCACAAAAAGCATTTCTAATCATTATTTTCTATGTTAACCACGGCTCTTTTGTTTCTAATATTGGCAGTTAATGGCAGATATGTAGATCCTTGTAATGGGCTGAATTCAGAAATATTAACATAGAGCTTGTGTGGAGAACCGCATAGGCTCCATCCAGACTCTTTTGCTGCAAATTCAGAGTGTTTAATATTCAATTGATCTATCAAACTGCTTATTATTTTGTCTGAATTTGTATTTGAATATACAGGTACAGTTTCTGTTATGTGGGCTGTGTAAATTTTGTGCCATTTGGCTTCTTATATTGTGTAAACAATTTGAGGGACAGCTTATAAGAGCCATTTTGTGCATTTAGAATTGCCTGCACATTAGGATTTATACTGTTCAAAAAATTCTTAATGTCATATTTTTGCTCTGATACAAACCGGTAATCCCTAAGTTGGCCATTAAAACTGCTATGTATAGGTGGTGCATAGCGTGGCTGCTTTGCTGCTCTAGCATTAACAGGTGCTTCATGCTTCCTTTTCAGTTAAGATGTAGATGGTTGTGGGGGCAATGTTGATGACTGTGCAGAGCAAGTTCCTTTTATGTTTATAAGTGAAGTATTCCATGCTATATTTTCTATGGCATTTAGGGCATATTTTTGTGGGAGTTCTGCATTTGTCTGGATTACAATTCCTTTGATGCTTAGCCCAATTGGGGCTAGATATATTATTTTTGCATTGATTACAATATTTTTGATTTGGCATTTTTGTTGTTGTTTATTATATAAGATTTCTTGGGGTCCAAATCAAAATTCTATGCTTAATAAAAAATATCAGTTGGGTTCAGCAGTGTGATTTGTGTGTGTGTGTGTGTGTGTGTGTGTGTGTATGTGTGTTAATATTTTTGGCTTTGCTATTTATATAAAATTTCTTGGGGTCCAAATCAAACCTTTATACTTAATAAACCTATAACAGGTTGTTAAAAATTCTGTATATTAAATCAAATAGATTTGTAATTCAATTTATACAAACCTGCAATATTTTTGTGTTTAAAAAATATAAGCAGCACTGCAACAACACACCCTTAGTCTTCAACAACTCTCACAATACTGGCTGATATGCAATGTAAAATTTCTTTATATAGCCTAAGCACAGACGGCATTGAAAATATTTGAAACAATAAGCCAATCAGAATATAACACATCATCACATTATGTCATAACCAACCAATCAGAAAACAACACATGTCCAATAATTTATTGCTTAATATTGGGTAATAATTTGTTGCAAAACATGATGCAATATAAATAAACCAGAAATAGGCTACAAGTGGAACGGAAGTAGGCAAACCGGAAGTGGACCGGAAGTGAATCGGAAGTGGACCGGAAGTGGACCGGAAGTAGACCGGAAGTGAACCGGAAGTGGACCGGAAGTAGACCTGAAGTGGACCGGAAGTAAATATGTGTGTGTGTGTGGGTGTGGTTGTGGGTGTGGGTGTATGTGGGTGTGTGTGTGTGTGTGTGTGTTAATACGTTTGGCCTAGTTTTAAGTGTAGCCAAAAAAATATCAAGAGGGACATATTTTTAACAAATTTATGGACAACAATCTCACAGAAGTGCCTTTTATAAGTGTAGGCAAATCAATCTGAGGGGGCTCATACTTTCCCGGGAAATTCCCGAGGGCATTTTTACAAAAATCTTGGATTAGACAGAGTTCCACACTTGAGCAAAAATCTCATATGGGCATGTTGAGCAAGTTTTAAGTGTAGGCAAATATGCCTGAGGGGGGTTCATACTTTCTCGAGTTTATAATACCACAAATCACACTACTAACATTATGGTAACCACACATCCAAGGAGGCCGGGAAACAATTTCAGGACATCAATTGTTAATAGAATCGGTCAAACGAGCAACGTGTTGAACTACAGTTTTGCCGACAGAGATAGAAGCAGTAGAACGGAGAAAAAAATAGATTCCAACGTCTACAAAGAATAAAATAGAGGCACGTATTTTGAACAGATGAAATAGTTTTCTGTAGCATGGAAATTCATTTATGAGTTAAACAAATACAGAAACCGGCCAGCTAACTATTTCTTTTGCTGGTTCCGTCAAATTCTTAGTTTTTTTGGATCTTTTGTATACAAGGTTGTTCGTGTTTGCGATTCGATATTATTTGTATTTGAACGTTGAGACTAATGTTCGGAAGATGATTGCCTAAGAAATCTCAAGAAACTACCTATAACAATACCTTAATTTTCTTTTACGTTGGTATAAAATAGCATAAAATAATTTTCGTTTTTAAAAAAAAGCTTCATCGTTTACATAATTACAAGACAATAGCCTCGTCAGTCTAACGTTCAGAAGAAGTGTTTTTACACACAGCCGTTTCTACTCATTGTTTTGGAAATCCAAATTATCACGTACCTTTCACTGATAATGAGACGGAAGCAGAGTTATATTTCATTATATTTTATAAACAAATAAGGTGTATTACAAATCCGAAATACCCCAGTGGTTTATTTAATCTATTGCGATGGAAGATGTATTGTTTGGACCCTCTCTTGACCTGTAGAAAATTGAATATTCGAAGACCTGACAAAATCACTCACAATGATGTACTGATAAACTGCTATAATTCGTAAGCAATAATACAGTATATTGCCAGTATTTTGTGCAATTGTTATGTTTGTATAATGTACATTGTATATTATCTATCTACAATATAATTATGTCCAATTAGAAACACAAGTTAATTCCATAAATATTTCAGAAAAACCATTCATTAAATTACCAATTTTTAACGTACTCATTTAAGTTAGTCTTTGTCATGATGATCTTCGAAAATCGAATCAAATGCATCTAGTTCCTTGCAATAATTAACTCAAGTCAGTGACATAGTATACGTTGGAGATTCTCGTATGCACTGAATAACGAAATGGGTGGACTGTTCTATGACAAAAGTACAAGATTAATCTGCAATTACGTTTACAAATTTCGTTGAACTTCCAAATACAAGTGAGAGCATCTAAATGACCCCTATTCCTACGACATTATGAATGTGTTTAAATCAAAGCGCTGACATTTTATAAGTTTATTTCCAGCACCTGTATTACTGTACTCCAATCATCACATCTAGTCTTGATTCGTTGAAAACGCTAGTCAGTACATGCCACAAATGAGCATATATCAAAAGCTGTTAGCTATTTGCAAACATTTGCCCCCACTCACAAGAAACAGACTGCTCATTTTCTACCGTCTACTGCAAAACATCAAACTTGAGAGAGGCTTCTTCATAACATTCTTGCATCCTCGTAGAGCCACCGGAATTTTCAAATACATTCTTCATTTCTTCTATTACGCAAAACCAGTTAACTGATTTTTGCAATGCAACATTTTGTATACACCTCCCCTTCCCTTCCTTTCCGGCACATTCCTCGTTCGAATTTCTATGCTATGCTCGTTCGGAAAAGCGTGAGTTCAGAGGGATAGCTCAATTTCCCTTTCCAAAAATCATCCCTCACTTTGCAATGATGTGTGGCTTGCTCTCGACCCCGTCACAAAACAAGGAAGAGAAAGCTTGCAACACTTCATGACGAAGAGGGAGGTCAGAGTATGCCTGTAGGTACAATCTCTCAATTTTCTCTGCGAAGCGAGTCCAAACCGAAATCCCACTGCTCCAAGCTATACGAATTTTTCTGCTTTCTCTACGCACAGTTGAAAATAATTCCACAGAGGTGCTTTGCAATCTCGCTCATGTGATCTCAGAAAATCAGAAAGAAACGCTGACTTAATGAAGCGAATGGAAGGTGGTAGGACACGGGAACATTTGCTTTTTTGAAAAAATAACGTTCAATTAATAAGAATAAGAAACATTATTTTGCGTTGTACTGTAACATCCCTTTGATCCAACATGGTCCTAAACTCTATCCGTTCATGCAAACTTATGCAATGCAACAGCCATGAAATAAAATTTCCATGTCAAACATTGCTTGCGTTGCGACAGTTGCACACACAAGATCCACGTATAGCCACAGACGTTTTCCATTAAATTCTCACGCACATCGCTTACACAAATTTCACAAAGTCAAGGGTCAAACCAGCCCGATACTCATCTTTAACACTTCAATTTCTTTCAGTGCAGTGAAGTCCGTCTGCGTCACTTTACAGACGCATCTCCAACTCTGATTTGGTCAAGCACTGCATTTATGTGGTTGATTACCATTGACAAGGTGTATCCTGGGCCACCGCAATATAACCCCCCTTGCAGCTTACATATAAAATCAGGTCTTGACGGGGCTATCAGACGAGGTGGAGCCTCAGCCATTGATAATCCTCTCTGGCACCTTCATGTGCAAGTGGTCGTTGTGACCAGCAGAAGAGGTGGACCCTTGGCCACAGAGAATATTTCTCCTAGGAGACGATTTTCTCTCACTCTCCATAGAGACAGTATACTCAAACAGATCATGTGTCCAGGGACTGAAGTATGATTTATGAAATTACACACTGCCCTGAAGAAGGAGCAGAATCAGCCTCAAAAAGGTTGGTATTTTTAAGATTAACACCGTCTTTAAAAGACCAAAAGTAAGAAAGGAAATATATAAATTATAACCAAAGTAGTAAAGTTGCATTGTTATTTTAAGTCCACTTTAATCACAGTAAAGCTAACCGGGACTGTATCTACTGTTTTGAGTGTGATCCAGACTACTATATGCCTCCACCAGGTATCAAACTCCGAACCCCTTGATTACAATGCAACAACATTACCAATGCGCAATCTGGGAGGCCACCTAAGTACTAAAGTGCACCACAATAGTTGTTCATGATCAAGAAAACGTTTTCTCTTCCTACATTGATATATTTTATGATTGTTACAAATGATTTGAAATGTTCGAAATTTCTCAGTCTTATTTTTTTAAAATTATGATTGTATTTCTATACTAAATTAATTCACCTTATGTCAATATCATTTGTGTTCGACAACCTCACTACAATATCCAGTATCTTATTTCAATCTTCTATTCTTTCCAAGTTCCTAACCTTTGAAAATGTATATATATGGCGTGTTACTCTATAACTTATGTCAACAGAAATCAATTTTTTTACATCCATTGGACAGTGTACACTTCATTTAATGACGTTTCCCAATTGTCATCTACATGCATTTTGTTGTTTGCATCATTTTCACAAATTAGTTGAAAATATATAGGTACTGAAAAACACATAAATCATCCTGCTCATTATTGGAGGACTAAGTTATCGATGCTGGCCGCCGCCATGATAACACCAGAGAAATATTTGGAAACGTCCAGTGAAAGCTTTCAGATGAAAATTGTATTTTTGAAAATATTTTTTATTTCGGTTTTAATCTTTCATATATGAATCACAATATTGCTAATTATATAATATAGAAAAATATAACCAGCCTCTATGCTCTCTGAAACATGGGTCCACAACTTCTATTTCTTGGCAGAATTTTCCATATTCTGAAAAGAAATTTGATTTAATATTACAAACTATGAACCTTCATTTCTGATGAAATATTTTATTTTATATTTTATTAACATATTTTTTTGATTGTCATTACTATAAAAATCGCCATTACTAATATATTCTGCAGTTAAAACTTATATATTGAGGGTAATTGTAGTTTCAATGTAAATGTAAAATTTTATATTTCATATTTTTAAATTATTCTTAAAAGTAAAAGTGTTGTACAGTTACAGTGAAGCTCACATTATAAACAAGTTAACAGTTGTGTTGAAAATTAGTCATAACCATTCATCTAGTCCCGCTTTCTTTTGCAGAAATAGCTAATCTCAGTGTACGTATTAACGGGGGTGCCTGGGATATCCCCGCAACAAATGTGTTCATCCCCGGCAGAAGAAAAGAAATGTCCCTGCCAGCGATGCCCCTCCGCCAAAGTGAATGGAAATGAAAGAATATACAATTTATCCTTAACTGTGGAACACACACCACTGAAATATATCTCGCGAGAAAAGTTATTTAACGTTTTTATTTGCTTTCTACTTTGCACCTTTAGTTCTATTTTAATAGTCCATTGTATACGGATTTCATTGTCGTCGTGTGCAGAGGTATTACAAAGAGTTCCCAAGGACTCAGACTAACTCCGTTACTGGGTCCATAATTAAGTTAACTGCAAAAACCTGCCGACATGGGAAATACAGTTGATTTTGTTAGTTTCATCGTTTGAGGTATATTACATTTTTCGCCGCACGCCGTCATTCACTTGAATGGGGCAATAGCAATTAGTCAAGTTTCTCCAGTGCTACTAGCTCATTAAGCCTAACTCTTTCTTGGGTATGCGTTTTCTTAGAATTTAGAATATTACGTGTAAATGTTATCATAATATTTGATTACTTATGTAAGAACTGCAAAGCAATAATTTAATTTATTTTACTAACGGTTATCAAATACAAATTTGCATACCCAAGAAACCCTAACCCCCAAATAAAATCTCTAATCCGCCACTGAGTGACCATTCTCCCAAAAGCACGAGCTTAATTCACACACTGGATAATCTTCAGAAATAAATAATTTTCTTATCATTCATTATGACATATCATGTCGGTAGAAACATAGAAGTGACAAGAAAGCAGTACTTGTATGTGTTCCGTATAGTAACGAAAAGTCACACAAACAGTGCAGAAAAATATTATACTTTTCCTTTCTTTCATATTCCGTCCAATAGCCTTGTGTATTAAATGTGTTACCCAGAATCAATATCGATATCCATAAATGCAGAATGTAAATCAGCAGCGATTATGGCCAATCGCTCAGGAATTATACATTGCTGGACATGTAACAATGGCAATTCGCATTTACAACGTATGAGATACTGCACAATATGATAAACTAGTAAAAATAAGATGCAAGGAAAGCTTGTTTTTGAATGTCATACCTCAAATTCTATTCGAGATTTTAAAATAAATTAACAGGAAAATACAGGTAGGTTAATGTAATTTACAAGATTTTAGACGAATTTTATACATCGCGCTACGACGCCAGGGGTCCAGGGTACGAATTCTGGCCTGGGCATGGATGTTTGTAAGTGTCCATTCATCAATTTCATCATGTCATCACTCATTTTCATCTTCGCAAATTAGCCAAAAGTGGCACAAAAGGCGAAGTAAAATAAGCCAAAGTGGCACCAAAGCGAAGTAAAATAAAGTAAATCAAAATGAAAAAAACTAATTTTAAGACATTTTAACTGAACTCGTTTTGGGACAGATTGGGAAAATAGTAAAGAAAGGTTCAATTTCCTGAAGATTGCAGGTTACCATCTCTTGCAGATGCTACTACTTTGTGTTTCTTTTTCTGGGAGAGGAACACAAAATTAAGATATTTTCAACTTTTTAAACATATCAAAACACGATAATCTGATAAAACTTTGGATTTGCTTTCTTTGCCAACATGGCTTCTTTACTAGTAAAAAAATCCTACAGAACGCAATAGGGTGGAAAGAGAGATTCTCTTAAAAACATATATTCTATATATTTTTTTGAAAAAGATAAGGATGAACGTCGACAGGATAACAATACACGCTTGGAAATGAAAATTAATGTTTTAGTTTATCTCAAAATGACTCTTGCAATAATTTGTCACAGTTCAGTTATTTCAGTTTCATAACATTATTATATTTGTGTTTCCTTCAATTCTAAGTCTGGACAAATCTACATATTGTAAATGCGGGTGCAGAACTTATGGAGTGATCTAATGTTGTCTTAAAATAATTTCGGATGTTACTCCAAAGGAACAAATTCAACGTGCACTAAAAATAATGGATGTTCTATATTATATTCATTTAAACATAAAACAAGGAAAAAATACCATTAGTTCTCAATTTTTATTGTGTTATGTTCTGTTATTCATTATCTACTGTCACACTTCAATATGCATATTTTTCATGTACTACTCTGTACTATGCAAATTAACATTGGTATGATTTCCCCCAATACCAAGGCTTATCCGGGCGCGGAAGAGTGTACATGGCTAGGGATGTGGGTGCAGAATGTGTGTTTCCTTGTATACTTCCCATACGGTTTCCTCCGTCTCCTGGAAAGCTCCGACACAAAACTATAGTATAAGCAAAATTTGCCCTTAAGCGGGTCTCCTTTTCAGTAAGAAATATCATAGTATATCATTGACAGCAGAAGCCAGTTCCGCCGACTGGAAGCAGACCTAAGTGCTGGTGCATCCCTCGGCCACCTAATCTTCTCCTCCTACTGTTCTCTGTTTAACACTAATAAACCGTTAAAGCCAACCACCAAATTTTCATTACTCCTTAAGTTAAGGTACTCTATCCACTAATCTAATCTAGGCGACTCAACATATACAATAACAAAAGAGACATTTTTATATCTGTCAACTATCATGATTGCCAATACACAATTACTTGTGAGAAAATGTGATAAAAAGCTAAATACTTAATGTGCCTCAAAGTTTCGTCTTCGTTTTTCTGAGATTCTGTTAAGTTAGGAGTTAAAAATAAAATTTGATATTTCTTAAAAATGAAAGAGTATTTTCCAGCATCTATTAACATTTATATACACAACAAGATTGCTGCATGTGACACCTACATGGAATGTCCTGAAAAAGCAGCAATCGAGGTTCCTGCTGCAGACAATAGAATTTTGTTACCTATGCTTCCGAGGTGCCAGTCTGAACAGTTGCAGAGTTCCAGTATCTTCTTCAACCTGCACTCGGAGACGCAAGCGCTGAAGCTGTACACGGGGAAGGCCTTCATCTCTTCACTCTCCTCCGGGAAGCGGCAATTCCTGGAAACAACCGGGACATCCTTCACGTCGTCTTCCGCCATCACCTCAGAGAGACTAAACCAGTAGTGGTACGCTTTAGAGGAACCGAAATAGTCGTGGAACCCGTGGGTATTGTAGTATGGCAACTCCTCATTGCTTATTACACTGAGCTAAAGAAGCAAAAGAAAACTTATCAATGTATCGACTCTTACAGATTTCAGAACAGAAGTCTATTTAGATCCAATGAGAAAAGTATCTTATCAACTTATTTCTCAAATATAAGCATCAAAATTGGAATATCACAACTCGTGGTCAGTCTTTTATTTGCTGGTGAACTAGTTCAAGCATTTACGCGCAAAAACGTTTTCAACTTAAAATGTAATATATACGCGTAAAATGTGTAAATACGTAACTAACTAGAAAAACACTTTAAAATGTGGAAAGTATGTAAAAATAAAATGCACAGATTGTAAGATGCTGCATCACTCAATCACAGTATTCCAGATGGTATACCTATGTTTACTATTTATGTTTATTAATAGTCACACATTTAATAATTATTTGATTTTTATCTTAATTATAGATTAATTATTATTTGAATGTATTTTTTAACAACTTGCTTCTGAAAAATAATGGTGCAGTTTCTTCATAGAAACCAGATTACATAAAAATTGGTTTAATTTAAAAGTTACATTTAATAGATGGATTTAGCTGAATATGAGAATTAAAATTGTTATGTTAATATTTAGAATAATGTTAAAACTTCTGCTGTGTGAATACGTCCGGTATTAGGATTCAATCTCACAAAGGAATAGTGGATTTTTTTTTATATGTCTGTGTATATGAGATTCTCGGCGTAAAAATATTTTATATATACACATATGAAAACTTAAAAATAATTGATTACACACGTTTTTTATATAGGTTTCGAAAAAATGCAAATTGTTCTCAGATGTTTATTCCTGAATTAACAATTCACTTAAAAGTTTCCTTGTTGAAAGATGTCGTAAATAAAAATGTCTGCATTATACTATTATTGCTCTTTGTGCCGAATTATAATTTGTTCCGGTGACACTGAAAGTTTCCTCGTGACTGAATAACACACCGGAAGAGTACGAAAAGCAAAAATGATTACACTTTCGTGAACATTATTCATATTTAAAATTGTAAACCTAATTTCAAAATTTTCACTTTAGAAATCAATGTAATTGAACAATTTTCAATCAATGGTATTACAAAATTTTACTGGAAGCATCTTAGGATAGCACTGCTCCTTGCTCTTCGCCAACCTTGCCAAACACAGGCACACAAAATGTAATTTGCTTGCTATATTTATAACTTTTTTTGTTAGGACAGGTTCAACGTATTCGGAAAGTACTTGACATACATATTTCATTTTCTTGATAACGCCTTGTCCTCATTTTTTTTAGTTGACATGTTCATCCCCATAATGTAAAAGTACCGGATTTGTGATATCCAAAATACTCGCCTGCGTGATGATGTGTTCAAAACATATGAATTAATTAATCAAAAAGTATGCACCGTATAAATATTTTGAGTGATTTAATACAATATTACATTACACTGAAATTTCGCCAAACATCATGAGAAGTGAGTATCTTCGTGTTCATATGTAAAAATGAGTTTCACCACGTGGAGAAAAACATGTACAGTGTTTCAAACATTTACATAAATATATATGAAGAAACGAATATCTTAAATATTTTTAACATTCTTAAATAGACAAACTAACTAACTCTATAGCTTTATTAAACCAGAAGGTTCATGGCTGCAGCAACACAGGCAATCCTGAGCAAGATACATATAGTCCTTTCCATCCCTACAGATTCCCTTTAGGTCCATCTCAACATTATCCCTCCATCTTCGTCTTGGTCTTCCTACTGGTCTCTAACCATCAGGTTTCCCAACAAAAATCCTGTAAACTCTTCTTTCCTCTCTCAATCATGCCAACATGGCCTGCCCAACTAAATCTCGTTGATTTAATTATTCTAATAATATTTGGACATGAATACAAATTATGCACTTCTAAATTATGTAATCGTCTCTACTCACATGTCTCCTCTTCACGTTTAGGTCCAAATATTTTCCTAAGGCTCATACCTCCAAATACTATCAATTTATGTTCCTCTTTCAATGTAAGGGACCACATTTCGCATCCATATAATAATACAGCAATATTACTAATTTGTATATTTTAATTTCTTGTTTTTTAGATATTAAAATATATGACAAAGTGTATTTCCTGAATTAAGTCTGGTTTTTATTTCCCCTATAATATCATTTTCATTTGACAGTACTACTCCTACATAAGTACTTGAATTTGGAAACTGGTTCAAACGAGTTGTTACAATGATTAGATTTTTATTATTATGCAACACTTGGTTTCGGCCTCTAAGCATGTATTTAGTTCTATCTTTGCTAACTTCCAAAACTATCTCTTTAGCTGTTTTGAAAAATATTTAACATTATTCTTAATTGTATTTATATCATCCCCCAGAAAGTGTACATAATATGCATATGTTAACAGCTGAGTCAAACCGTTTAATTTTAGTCCTTGTTAGTTTATATTACCTTACTAACAGCGTATTCTAACGCAAAATGAAAGAGCAATGGATTTAATGCATCTCCATGTCTTAACATATGCTGAGTTGGAAATTTGTCAGACATATAAATATTCACACGAATTTCTGTTTCACTGGTGCATACTTTTATCATATTAACAAGCTTCTTACGTATTCCAAACTCGACTAATATATTATATAATTTATCTCTTTTGACTCAATCCATATCATCTTTTAAAATCAATGAATAGCTGATGGACATTTTGATTATATTCTAAATTCTTCTCAAATATCTGTCTGATGTGAAAAATTTGATCTGTAGTTGATCTGTTACGTTTAAATCCAAATTGATAATCACCTATAATTTCATTAGCATATGGGGTTAGTCTTGCTAAGAGAATGTTTGATAATATTTTATATGTTGTTGAGGGTAGGGAAATTGTACGGTAATTAGTCAAGTTAATTTTATTACATTTTTTGAACATAGAATCAATTATGGATTCTTTCCACTGTTGAGGGATTTCATCTTTTTTTCATATTAAACAAATGATTTTTTGAATAAAATAAATTAACAAATTCCCACCATATTTATTTAACTCAGCTGGTATTAAATCAATGCCTTGTCCTTTGTTATACTTTACACTTTTAATAGCATATTTTACTTCAGTCATGTTAGATTCTGGAACTAAAGGTTCTGATGTGTGTACTTCATTTACTTCTGATATATCTCCTACATGAACATTTAAAAGGTCATTAAAGTAGTTCATCCATGTAATTAAAAAAATATTGCCTGGGTCAGCCTAAAAATTGACGTTATTATCTTTTATCAATTTTACTTTAGGTTGACACTCGTGTCTAAATTCAGTTACACATTTATATTAAACTCTGATATTTATATTTGAGCACTTTGTTTCAATTTCGTTAATTTTACCTTTCAAGTAATCTCTTCTTTTACTTCTAAACGTGCAGTTAACTTCTCGCTTTATTATATTATAATTGCATAAATTTGTATTATCAGGGTTATTTAACCACATAAGTCTAGCCTGATGTCTTATTTCTAGTAGATTATGGCATTCATTATCAAAAAATGCTTACTTTTTTCTTGGTTAATGGTATTCTATAGTTTCTTTAGCTGCTGATTCTATTGCATTACGTTTGTGCTCCAAATTCTTATGTCCGTCTGTTTTAATTATATTTGCATCATCATTTAAATCCTGCAGAATATTGAATATACCTATTTGAAAATTTAATTTGGAAATCTTTTTTAATTCTATCATCAACAACATTTCCTGTATTAGATTTTTGAGGTTCTAGATTTTGTTTCTTATGATTTATCACCGAGTGTCTTTCTCTTCATTTAGCAATTACTAAATAATCGTCACTGGCACAGTCAGCATCTCTATGTGAAGGAACGTTAATTATATTAGTATGCCTTCTTTTATCAATGAGAATATGATCTATCTGATTATGAGTTTTATAATCTGGAGTAGACGAGGTATATCTATGGATATCTTTATCAAAAATTCTACTTTTTAAAGGGCTGAGATAATTCTATTATTTATGAAGAAGCCCGTTACAAAATTATGATTTTCAGTACCACAATAGAAAAAAGTATAATCTTTAGTTTTACAATTCCCTTCTCTTGGTCACCCAACTTCTTGGACAGCTACTACATCTAATTTATACGTAACTATCTCATTAACAACTGTACACTGATATGTCACAATCCGATAAAGACTCAGAACATTCCAAGTGCCTAATGTAATATCGTTATTCCTAATGTAGATCTTATTCTTAGTCCAGGGATCTCCCAAAGTAGTCCCCGCATGGAGATTCGAATGGGAGACTATTTTACCTCCGGAATATTTTACCTTGGGAACATGCATTGCCTCATATTGCTTATTCTTGACATGTCTTTTTACAGTGCAGAGTTGTCAGCTCAAGGCCTAACCCCCAATATGAATGAAGGACCTCACCTGTCGTTGGTCATCGGATCCCTTGGATTTAGCTGGGAGGACCACATACAGTACTAGTCCACCAAACGTACCCTACCTCTGCCAATTGTGGTACGCTCATAGAGCCATGACAGGATAGCTCTGTAGTCACAATAACAAACGTTTTTTTTATAATTACAATACTTACGATATCTTTTGATAGCATATTATATTACTAATTTACATATTATAACTTCATGAAATGTGGTAGAAAATTTGAAAGTAAAATACGAATACTTTTTATTTAGTTGAAATACCTATTTTATAGTGTTGTAGTCTCTGTTTGCTCTGAAGTGCTATATCCAAATTGACGAATTCAGGACTGATTTTTATCAGGGCGGACAATAAATGTGTTGCCAATAGTACAATAAAAGCTAGCAAGAAAAGAAACGGAGAGAAGCCGAGAATATTAAATGAATTGAAAATAATAAAAGTATTAATATCCTGTTTGAAAATTGTGCATTTCTGATTTAGCATTTTGAAACAAAGTATTTCATCATGGTTGCATATTTATATTTGGAAACCTGGAATTGTATCTGAAGTATTAACTCGAATTTTGAGTGTTGCTTCTCAGTTTCTTCACATATACTCTTACAATATAATGGTAACATAAAATGAAAATAACTTACCCTAAACGGTCTAATAAATGAATCAAAATCAAGTATGCCATCATCACCAGCAGGTATACTCAGCAGATCACTAACCTTGCTGAAATAAATTATTATTTTAAATCGATGGTTATACTTTCAGTAAAATCAGATTGCTTGCAGAACACTACATTAACAAGTGGCCATTAAAATGTTAAAGAATTAGGTAATTGTGTAATCAAGGCAGGATAAATGCAGCAAGTTCTTGCAAGCAAAACTTTTTTCAGTCCAAAATGCATAACACAAAGTGATAAAGAATTAACTAACCTCTATAATGAACGAACTACAGACAAACGGTAATTTTATAGTGACTTACAAAGAATTTTGCTTCAATTAATACAAAAACCTGAGAGAAAATTACAACAAATTAACAGTTATAATAGTAAGTTTCGAAATATATGGGGTGTCCATAAATTATCTTTACAATTTCAGACTTGAATAACTGGAAAACTATACTAGATAATGACAAACGGTTTTCAACATGTGACAAGAAAACTCATAAAGTTTTTCTTCATTTGCTAGGTGACGCAGATTTCACGAAAAATGTGGACACCACAGAAAAAAGCTCAGTGTGTAGCCTGGTTAATAGAGACGAAGTCCGATACCCAAGTGCAGCGAAACGAAACGTTCGGACACAGCATGGAAGGGAACCACCGTCCTAACCCACAATTCGGTCTTGGCATACGTCATTCATGGAAACTGGTAGTAATCTCCGATTTGGTGGCCGCCAAGATTACCTGACCTCACACCATTAGACTTCTTCGTGTGTGGTTTTGTAAAGGATCAGGTGTACCGAACCAAGGTTACTGACCTGCAGGACTTCAAGACAGGCATTCAAAATGCATTTGGACATGTCACCCTGGAGATGTTGGTGCGTACACGGAGAAAAATTGGCTACAGACTGGACGTTATGCGTGCTACTAGGGGTGTATGCATTGACTTGTATGAGTAAGGGAACAAAAAATAATGAGTTTGCTTGTCACGTTTTGAAAACCGTTTGTCATTATTATTATTTAAGTCCAAATTTGTAAAGATAATGTACTTTGTACTTTTAATGAATCTTATACTCATAAACGAACATACAGGCAGACAGGGAGACGACGAAGGCTCTCGGGTACACTACCTATATACCTACTACTTTATTTAAAATTATAATTTTCAGGAATTATTAAAACTAAGATGGCTGCCTTACCTTTAGAGCTCCATCGTATATGCCGTTCGGCTTGAAGCCATTCATTTCTATATTTGATTCACTGGATCTACTGATATTCTCAAAATTATGAAAATGGAGCTCAAAATCACCTTTCGAAAACAATCTGACATTTAATATTTTGAGGAATAACTTTCTTAAGTAGCGGATAGTGTATAACGGTTAAGGAACAAGTAAAATAGATATTCGAATAGTTTTTTTTAAGGATAATTGCCGAAAATGCATAGCTCTTGAAATGTGAAACCTCTTATGACACCAACTTATGTGCTATAACTTTTTTAATTGGTATTTTAGTAACATCAGTGTAGATGTTTTAACTTGATGGATGAAATAATTTGTACATAGTGTGTCCACAGAACAATTTTCATGTCATTTTCAATATCTAGATAGATAAACACCAATTAGTAGCTAAAGAAACAAAGTTGAAGGTATCCTAATGCATCATCTTGACTACAAATAGTTACATCAGACAATAGTTTACACGTATACCGCAATTTTGAAATTGCGGCTATGGTGGAAAGGCAGATTTTGACTAAGAACAACAAGCACAAAACTAAAATGTCGTGAATTGTCAAAAATTCATTCCAGGGGATATGGCGGGGTAGAAACATTTTAATATGACTATATACAAATATGTATTTGCTCCTGACGATCTTGTATTATTTAAAAAAAAAATAGTGTTCATTTAATCTGATGTTCTATCCTTAGCAATCGAGCATTATACTTGTTGGTCGTGTGTGTCACAAAAATGAGCTAGGTAATACAATTGATAACTCACCTCGTGTGGAGTGAATTTATTGCAAAACATGGCGCCCACTCAGTCCATATTGGTTTGAATTTCTTGCAACAATCAAACGATTTACCATTCTACAAACAGTTCTTCATGATTTGCTCACAAGGAGGCATTTTGTAACTGAAGAAAAATGTATAATTTTATTAAGATGATAAATATTTAATATAATTTATATTATGAGAGGAACTAAAATATGTATTTCTGTACTCTTATCCATGTTGATAACTTAATTTTTATCATCAGTAGGTACGAAGTACGTACGAGCAAACCAAACGAGCCGTAGCCTTTTAGGTTGTGTAATTTTGTAACCTTTTACTGTGTGTGTTAACCTCACTAGCAGTGTTGCCAACTCTGACGAGTAGTAGCCTCTTACGGTGTGTGTTTACCTCACTAGCAATGTTGCCAACTCTGACGAGTAGTAGTCTTATACGGAGTGTGTTGACCTCACTAGCAGTGTTGCCAACTCTATTGAGTTGTAGTCTTTAGCGGTGTGTATTTTTGTAGCTTTTACGGTGTGTGTTAACCTAACTAGCAGTGTTGCCAACTCTGACGAGTAGCAGCTTTTTACGGTGTGTGTAAACCTCACTAGCAGTGTTGCCAACTGTGACGAGTTGTACCCTTTTACGGTGTGTATTTTTGTAGCATTTTACGGTGTATGTTAACCTTACTAGCAGTGTTGCCAACTCCGACAAATTATAGCCTTTTACGAGCTATTTTTGCGCGTTAGTGTATGTACGAGCAAATCGGACGAGCAGTAGCTCTTTACTAGCTATTTTTGTACGTTTGTGTAGGTAAGAGCAAATCGGACGAGTTGTAGTATTTTACAAGCTATTTTCGCGCGTTAGTGTGCGTACGAGCAAATCGGACGAGTTGTAGTATTTCACAAGCTATTTTTGCGCGTTATTGTACGTACGAGCAAGTCGGACGAAAAGTTTCTTTCACGAGTTTTTGGAGCGTTAGTGTACGCGCTAGCAATTCGGACGATCCGTAGCCCTTTACGGTGTATAGTTTTGTAGCCTTTACGGTGTATGTTAATATCACTAGCAGTGTTGCCAACTCATCGTAGCCTTTTGCGGTGTATATTTTCAAGAGGTCGTAACTTTTACGGTGTATGTTAACTTCAGTAGCAGTGTTGAAAACTTGGCAGCCGTCGAATCGAGCCCCAGGTCACGTGACCGGAAGTTGTCGAGCAAATCGGGCAGTCGTTACCTTTCACGGGCTGCTTTTTTGAGACTTTCCAGCCGTCGAATCGAGCCCCAGGTGACTTGACCGGAAGTGAACGAGCAAAACAGCAAATCATTACCTTTCACGAACTGCTTTTTTGATTCTTTCCAGCCGTCGAATGAGCCCCAAGTCACGTGACCGGAAGTGGAAGAGCAAATCGGGCGAGTAGTTCCCCTTTATGACATGCTTTTTTGAGGCTTTCAAGCCATCCAATCGAGCAGAAGGTCACGTGACAGAAAGTGAATATGCAAATCGGGCGAGTCGTTCTCTTTTACGCCCTTATATTTTACAATCTATTACAAACTAAACTAACCCAACTCTTTTTATTAATTGCCTGATAGTCGGGGAGAAGCCTGGCTTATCCGGGTACCAGTTGTATAAGCCGGAGACACATTAAACTCGTTTATTTTCAAATAATTATCATTTCTACTTACCTCATACCGGAATATTTCTCAAGCTGGGGATAAATCTTTTTGCATGAAAAAAGCGTTATTTTTGACATTATAATCATTTATTGGTCGTTGCTAATTCGGCGGGCAAATCTTGACTCTCGTTGTCTATCGTCAACTGATATGCAGTATAGTCAGCTGGTGTGCAGTGTTTCCAAACTTATGACCCGATAAATGCCGCACAAACTATTCACAAAAGGTTTTTAAGCAAACATTGAGGCTAGACTGTACTTTACGTCCTTATCTTCATGGTGATTGCTTCTTTGCGTTCGCGGTGCACGATCGTGGTGCGGCACCCGGTATCTCTTTGGGTAAGTACCTTTTTCTTTTTTACACTTTCTGTTCACGATAGCCCCACTATCCATTCACGGGGTCAAGGTATGCCTACGAGTTTAGGTTAGGCCTTTTAGGTTAGGTTTCATTAGCATTCACATCACCCCTAAATATGTGCTTCTTCATCTAAAAAATTCCTCAGTACGTTCAATTACGCATATCCGGACAACATCGGTTTTTCTCGATTTACTCCTTCAGGAATTGTTTTTCTCGCTTTGGTATTTACGTTGTTGAATTCCTTATGAAATAAGCTTTCCAACGATATATGACACGTATTCCTTAGGGAAAGGACGTAAACTAGAGTCTTACCTTAAATGGGAAAAAAACACGCTCACACGTCATCTTGTAAGACGACCGCGTGGTTGCGACACTGACAGGGAGTTACATAATCGAACCGGGAAAATTTGATTCATAAGTCGACGGTAATGGCGACACGAGCTATCGTAAAACGGAGACGCATGAATGTAAGAATACCTTACTTACAGGCCAAAAAAGTTACACGATTCGAAAAAACAATTTCGCCGTCTTCAAAAAGTCCTCAAGAACGCAATTCCGTAAGTACTTTCTCGCCTTTTCTCATGTAAATTTGAAGAAATCTCTCTCCGAATTATACAATCGTTACCTTATTAGCAGTGTTGCCAACTCGGCGTAGCCTTTTACGGTGTATATTTTCAAGAGGTCGTAACCTTTTAAGAGTAGTTCTCTTTTACGAGTTGCTTTTTAGAGGCTTTGAAGCCGTCGAATCGAGCCCCAGGTCACGTGACCGGTAGTGGACGAGCAAATCGGGCGAGTCGTTCCCCTTTATGAGCTGCTTTTTTGAAGCTTTCAAGCCATCGAATCGAACCCCAGTTCACGTGACAGAAAGTGGATGTGCAAATCGGGCTAGTCGTTCTCTTTACGCCCTTATATTTTAAAATCTATTACAATCTAAACTAACCCAACTCTTTTTTTTAATTCCCCAATAGTCGAGGACAAGCCTGGCTAATCCGTTCTAGCCGAAGACATTTACGCTCTTATTATCATCAATTTTATTATTTTCTTTTTTTACAGTTTTTCGCATCCGTGTTCGCGTGCCTCGAAGCCTTTCGTGAGCCTCTGAATTCCACGCCCTGCCGGTCCCGGCACTACTTTCCTGTTAGTGTCTTCGTGGTTATTTCCCCTTTACAGTTTATGTTTTCCACAACACAAAAAGTACGAGAAAATAGAATTCAAGAATGGCTTCTGGCAAAGCCCAGGAGCACATTTCGCCTTCCGGTTGTTTTCTTGTATTATTAACCGACAAAACGATAACTGAATGCACAGAAGTAAAAGATTCTAATGCTCTTTGCTGTGCATGAAACGCTTTACTGCGTTATCCGTCAGCTAAATTTGTGAGGCGAACCGTCGCTCTTCAGTCAGGAGAATCGGTCGCTAATTGAACCAGCGAGGCCTTTCTTGAAGCAAGAGGGAAATATTAAAATAGTCTGAACAAGGAATAGAAAGTGATTCACTGTAACATGCCGATGAACGTGTTCGGCTACAACAGAAAGAAAACCGGCACCTTGCTTCACAATTTCATCAAGATATCCAGCGAAGAGTTCGTCAAATTTCGAAACATGTTTGACGAGACATTGGTCACTTTCCGATCTGATCTGCTGGCCGCAACGGTCGTTCATTTTAACGACATCGTGAGGCAGTTTGAAAAGAACACAGGCAAGATCATATTCGTTTTCAACAACAATCGCATCTTCTACGAACTCCCGCTAGGTGGCTGAAGTCTCCGGATCGGGAAAGTGTGTCCCCGAGTGGTAAAGCGATCAGGTTGCATCACGGGAAAAGCCTGTTCAGGATCAAGCAGGACAACATGAAATCCGTAGTCTCGTTCGACAGTGTTTACGTTGGGATCGTCTGTATGCAGAAGCTACCGTGACGAGCGTGGACCATCCAATACCGTTTTCTTGGAGCTGCTGCTATCCTTTCCCGTTGCCAACATCAGTAGTAGATCGTAAGTAAGTAAGTAAGGAAGCACATAAAAAACTGAAGAGGTGAAAGAAAGCAAGCAAGATAATAGTTTGTGCTGCATGTTTGTCTCAGACCCTTCCTCTGTCTTCTATAAGCCCCCAACGCCGCCTCCGTCGCCATGAGAACGGCTGTTGTGAAAGAATTGCACACACCTGCTCGCAGGAAGTAACTCGACTGTTATTGGTTACGAAGGGGATCGACGATCTCTGGCAAGCCGACCTCGTGAAGTGTCTTCAATGATCAACAATGGTTTTAGGTACATGCTCGCCGTCGTCGACACTTTTAGCAAGTACGCTTGGGTGATGCCCGTCAAGAACAAGACGGTAGTCGAAGTCGTAAAAGCTTTCGGATGCGTTCTCGCCTCGTTTCCTTCAGACAGATTGGGGCAAGGCATTTTACAACTCGGTCATCCAGAAGGTCCTGAAGGATAACGGCAAAAAAAGGTAAAAAAGTAAAGTGTTCCCCTGTGCATAGCACCACGCCATGAAGGCGTATAGGGGGTGTGGGGGTAACGCCCCACACTTTCTTGATCCGGTCGTGAGTGGGGGTGATGTGATCAGCATCACGCCCCTCACCGCCTTTACCCCCCAGGGTGTCCCCCAGGTACCCATGTTATTCGACGCTGGGTAGGCGCCGGGGCCGCTTCCACCGTTAGAAAAGTTCCCGGATTTGAACCGGCCGGGGATCGAACCCGGGACCTTTAGCATGGTAGTCAGACGCGTTACCGACTGAGCCACCGCGGCCACTGCATCATCCACTATTCCACCTACAACGAACTGAGAGCGAGCATCGTGGAAACCTTCAACAGGACGCTCAAGGGTCTCATGTGAAAATGGTTTACTCTACGCGGGAACTACAAGTGGGTGGACCTGTTGCCCGAACTGTTGGAAGAGTACAATTTTCGCCGCCACAAAACAATCGGAATAAAGCCGTCGGAAGTGTCTGAGCGAAACGAACAGCGGCTGCTCTCAGATGTGTACTGCGGGCTAAACGTGGAAAGAGAGCATTGGAGGTACAGGAAACAGAAGTATAAAATAGGAGACAAGGTGAGAGTGAGCAAAATCAAGCATCCGGGTATGTTCGTTAAAGGCTTCTTCAGGAACTTTTCCACAGAGCTGGTCACCGTAGCTGACGTTCTCCTGACATCCTCCCGCCCTACTTACCCACCTAGAAACATAAAAGCACAGTGGACGGTAAGGACATAAAGGGGAGATTCTACGAACAGGAAATATCCTCCATCCAATTCCCGGACACATACACACACATAGAAAAGTGCTGCGACGAAAGAAGGGTAACTTTTACGTCAAGTGGCTAAGTCTTAAAGGTTCGCAGAATTCCTGGGTAAATGCCGGCGTTATCGTATTAGCTGGTATGTAACCAAGAGGCTACTCGACGTCGCCGAAAGTGAGAGAAGAAAGAAAAACGGCGAGTTGCTCCCAGAAAGCATTCGATGCGTCATAGTGGGCGGCAAAACGACGTTGATGGTGGACAATTTCATCCTGGCTCCCCACTTGCTCGATTGGGAGAACAGAAAATAGGGGGGAACCCCCGAATGTATCCTAACCTCCACCCGCATACATTCGAGGGTATGCGTATGTCCCAAAGCCTCTGTGAAAAACTGGGAAGGCAGTTGCTAGTTTTACAGTTCCCCCGTTATTGTTACGCTCCATTACTTTATTTGAAATTTGCATTTTACATAAATCTGGAAATAAAAATTTGACAATTACAATAATATTTAATAACATACTATATAACATAAATATCATTTTCTATAATTACATTGGTATCAGTACAGTACAATGTTAATACATCTATACCTTTCATTTTTTACATGAACCTTAGCTGGAATATGTTTAAAATACGATATAAGTATTGTGTGTATATATGCATTGTTTAACATATACCGGATTTCGGGATCCCAAATCTATAGTGTTGAGAGCTCACGCGCCCTGCATGTTACAATTTTCTTGTTACAAACAGTGCACAGGGAGCCAGAAAGAGACAGAAGATCAGCATGTGGTTTAAGATAATTGATTTGAGTTATATTAATTCAGTTGGATGGTTATGCTTCACCTCAGAGGCTAGGTGTTTCGCTGTCGGTCTCCAGCTAACATATTTTGAAGAATGTTTTATGTGATTATGGGCGGTCAGTTCCCATTTGGAATTGTAAAATGTGTGTAGTATTGTGTGTGTGGAAGAACGTTACCTGCTTCCTTGTATATCTGTATGGGAGAACAGACAGCTGTACGTTTTTTGCAAAAGTCTCGAGCAGATAAAATACAACCAACTGACCGAGATCTACGGCGATCTTTGAACAATCACCTTCGCCTCACAGATGGTGTCTTTCGACGGGAGTTGCTAGAATTCGGTGGTCATATTCCACGATTTCATCCTGGAAAATCAGGACAAGATGCGCAACTACTTCACTCTAGGTCACCACAGGGGCATGGATTGCTTTTACTATGCTCAGACCTTCTCCTAATTCCCAAAGCAGCTGATAATGGACACCGCTAACTTTCTACGCCTGTTCCGGCAGGATAATACCAACCTCAAGCAGGCGTACGACAAGTTTATCGGCGGAGATATGTTGTATGAGGCGTTATGGGATCTCGGCTTGTATTTTTGGAATTCTGACTACTACGGCTTCGCCACGATAGACATGACTCGAAAACCTAACCAGGGGAAATATCGTAATAAGATCAACGAGTTCCTTGTGACGTTAGAGACAACGTAACGTAAATAATAGCACTGCCTGAAAAAGGAGGAAATGGATTCTTCTCGATCGACTAATGCAACAGACCTTCCTGCGTAGTATCTCTACCGGATCTTCGAGATCGTGTTCGATAACGAAGATGAAGACATCATAGAATAATCGATAAAACTGATGGTTTGCCGGCTTTCACTGTACCGTGTCGGATGATCATGAATGATTACATATTTAAAATCACGGGGTGAAGAATTGAGAATACTGAAGACCTTCTCGCAATAACGGATGAAATGGGTGACAGGCTTGAATAACACTTTAACCAGAGTTTTAGAAAATTTTCGGATGTGTGGTAGGAGGTGAACAGCGAAAGATATAGAATCGTCAGCAATATCGATTTATTGATGGCTTTGTATTCTTTCTTCCGTCGAAAAAAAAATAACCCAATTGTAAAAACAAATAGTCCAACTTTACTTTACTTCACAATGTCCAAAAGGAAAGCCGAAGAAAATATCAAGTTGACCGAGTATCTTTCAAAACAATTCAAAGGGTAGAAGGAAGACATTTGCGAATAAAATGAGCAGAAGATGCAACAGGAGCAACCACGCATCGACGTGATCGACGACCTGGGCAAATTAATCAAGGATGTTGCCGAGCTAACAACGATCTGATCACAAAGTTGGTGCCGGTGGCGGTTTGCAACATCTCCGATTATCCTCCCACTCCTCCTTCACCCGCCGTGGGTCTTTAAAGATTTCCAACTTCTGCCGCTTCGCACTAGGCGCCAGTCCTCGGCGGCAGCAGCAGCAGCGGCTCGTGTTCCATCCATGGAATGCGACTGTAACCAATTGCGGCCAAGTATCTGAGTGCGAGCGAAAGAGACGAAGATTTCGGATTGTATTCGGTACAAGATTCTTCCGGAGGCGTCGTGTTAAGGATCAGCAGCTGGAATGCTACTTTCGACAAAGACGACCTCATCGTCTACGACGAAAGTCGTGCAAGCAGAGGTTTCTATAGAAGGCATTCGGGTACGCCGGAAATCTAGGAACTGGTCACGTTGAAACGTCCCGATGCCGAAGTGTACTCCGAAGAGGATTACGAAACCAGTAGTGTATATTGGTTGTTTCAAAATAGTACTTAGTAGGTATGGTCTGTTTTTACCAATTGAATATCACTTTTTGACATATTTTGACAATTTTTTGTCGATGTTTTAGCGTTTAGCGATGTTTTAGTACAAATTTTCACTATACTCATTTTTCCCCCACTCGTACTTGGTAGGTATATCATGATGTTACGTGATACAACTTAACCTATCCTTTTTTTACGATTATTTAATTTTTTTACGATCCTAAGTGATATAACTTAACCTATCATTTTTTTTATTTAGGTACTGTTTGAACGTTATTATTTGAGGATCATATTTTGTAGGTATTTTTTTCATCAATCGAATATAAGTTTTTGACATATTTTGACAATTTTTTGTCGATGTTATAGCGTTTAGCGATGTTTTAGTACAAATTTTCACTGCACTCATTTTTTCCCCACTCGTACTTGGTAGGTATATCACGATGTTACGTGATATAACTTAACCTATCTTTTTTTTACGATTTTTTTAATTTTCTTACGATCCTAAGTGATATAACTTAACCTATCATTTTTTTATTTACGCACCGAACTAACCTTCAAGGGTTAATATTTCAGTATTATAAGGTTTTCACAAATTTTATATAACCTAAAATGTGTTGGATGTTGATTTTTAGTATGTGGCAATTTTTTATGAATTTTAAAACTGCTCTGTGACCCTCTCGTTCTTCACGTCGTAGGCGAAGGACTTCTCTGCAATCAGGATGACACTGCATAGGGTATCCTCGGGCAAGGCGTCGTGGAACTCGCAGACGACCTTGATGTTGGTTCGATCGTTGACCACAACCTTCTTTCTCTTAGATGTGTTGATGACGGTCATGGGTCTCCGTGCTTTGAACTCGCTGGGCGTGTAGTACATGTCCACGCTTCCCTCGGTCACGCGTTTGTAAGCCGAGAACGCTTCGTAAAGTTTGAGGTAATCGTTTTTGGTCACGTCGAGGTTGTAATTCTCGCGCGGGAACACTTCGTTGCGTCCATTCTTCAGATAAACGTTCTTGATCTTGCAGTCGTCGAACTTGCTGGAATCTTTCTCCTGGTTGTTATCGCGCCCGGTCTGAAAAAGCACTACGACGAAATCTGGCATGTCGAACTGTATGTTGTTGAACTGCGTCGTCACGTCGAATTCCATGTGACTTCCCGACGCCATCTTCTGCACGCACTGGTAACCGTGAAAGTGAATCAACACCTGCGGACTTTTTAAGATCTCCGCTTTGTACTTGAGGGCGTAGTTTGTTTCGTATTCCACCACCGGCATTCTCAATTCCATGCTCCGGATGATGCATTTTGCTGCTTCGGGTAAAGTATTGGCTATCGGCGTGGTGCCGTCCGGACCCAAAGTAGCGTATCGCATCAGTGCGTCGTTGTCGTTGGCCGCTCTTCGAAACGTGACCCTCAGTCCTCCCTTCCACATGATCTCCTTGTAGTCCGAGAAGAAACCAGGCAGCAAACGCATGGGAAAGAGCACCGTGTGACTTCTCGTCGATATTTTGGCCCCGGCTTCGAATCCCCCGGCCTGGTAGTACGCTGCGTCCGTTTTGGATAATTTCAAAGTTCCCACTGCCGTCGACGTGATGCCTGGATAATCTATTCTGTCGATGACGGTGTTGTGTTTCCTCACCTCCACCTGCGAGAACAGGTGAGGCACGAAGTTGTCCACGAGTATTAAGTTTGCTGCTGCAGGAAACGCGTCTCCGCTTTCCTTCTTCACCACGTCGAATTGAAGGTAGAGGTCTGCTCTGTGAGGATGAACGAACCCGTCGCCTACGTCCACGTCGTATTCGATCTCCCTGTTCTCCTCGTTCAGATTGGCGAACGTGCGACGGTTGGGAGGGAAAGATTGCAATTCGTAACTTTCGATTTGCTCCATTTTACATGTATGGTTATTTATTATACGTTGATCTCCACGATGGCCGTCGTAGTGGCACCTGCGAAATCCACCACGTCTCCTTTCTCGTTCGTCACCACCAACTCTATGTCGTCTATGCGGTTGCGACATACTGGAAAATAGATCGGCGAAGAGGGCGTGTAGATGATCGGTTCCATGAACTCGGAACTTGGTTTGAACGTGGCTATGATTCCCGTCTGCTTGTGACTTCCTAACAATCCGTCCGAAGATTTCGTGATCATACCTTCGGCTACGTTACAGTGTACGTTCAGAGTCTCTATGGCCAAGAATTTAGGAATGTTGGTTGCTACGTGCTTGATGCCAGCTTCGAGTTTGGTGTTGTTCTCGAAACCTAAAAGTTCTCCCATGGTGCCCAGGTCCACGGTCTCCGTCGCGGATAGGATTTCCACTCTGTGCGTGACCGAATTTTGAGAAAGGTACGTGCCTTTGGGTAATTGAGCTTGCAAAGTGGAAAGATTGTATTGGCCTGGCGTGACGACGATGTGTTCGCTTCCGACGCTAATTTTGTTGTTGTGCTGGGTGACGTTAGGTATGAGGTACATGCTGTAGAATGCACGCAGAGCCACGGATTTAGGATAGACGATGTCGTCGTGCAGCGTGAGTTTCAAGATTGAAGATTCGCTCGTGAGATGGAACACGCCCATCCTAGTGATGCTGTTTGAGGTTCCACAATGCTTTCTGGAAATCCTCGATCGTAGGGTTATTTATTTTAGAGAGAAACGCGAGCACGGAGAGGCAGAGATGACCGCAGTTCACGTCTCCGAAATCTTGAATGCGTTCGTCGTTGTAGTATATGGAGGTTTTGTTCGTTTTCAGATAATAGACTAAATTTGTAGGTGGAACACCTCCGAAAGAATCGAAAACGAATGCTTTGTTATTGTCATTTTTATGGTAACATATCCAATGCGTGCCTGGATTTTCTTGACCGTCCAAGTTGACTACTCCGCATTCTTTTTTTTTTCACGGTTGAAGGTAACGAGTCGGACATGAAAACTCCTCTGAAGTGTTTAATTTGTAACGGTTCGATCAGAGATTCAATGTCTCGGTTGGTGAGTGCTTCTGTTTCTTTTTTTTAAACTTTCTCATCATGCCCTTCCCCTTTTTCTTCTCCATGGCCAGGTTGTGACGTTTCTGTTCTTCCAATTCCGCTTTGTTCTTCTTCGAGTCGATGACGGTTTTCGCGATGGCGGCACTTCCGCCAGCCAAACTTCCAATGGCCCCCAATGCTGCCAGGATGGCCGGGATGCTGAATATGAAACCTCCGACCTTTTGCTGTTTCCGCGAACGCTGCAATCTTTTCAATTGAGGTGTGCTGAGCAGCAATTTCATTCCGTGTCCTTTCGACAAGCAAGAACGTTTCTTCTCGCGATGTTTCTTGGTGAGTAACCCATCGAGGGTACCTAGATTTTTAAGATTGGAATATGGTATCTGGTACACGACACCCTTGGGCTTCATGTTGATGCTCTATGTGTTATTTTCACGGTATGTTATTTATATATATATTCTGAGATTTTTTCTTGTGTAGTTTTTTACGGTATGTTATTTATATATTTTCAAGGCCTCGCAGTCGTTACACAAATTCTATTACGTGCTTCGTTTTCTTGCCAAGAAGTTCCTTTGTCCCCTTGTACACAATTCGAGTTTTGTTCTCGATTAAAATAGATAGCTTCTCGTCGGATAACATGTTAGCGTATCGATCTGGTAAAAATAGACTGTATTGTGCGTTGAGCAACAGGCGTACCTTGGGTCCATACTGGGTAGAAACGATTGAACCGGAAGTTATCGTGTAAGGTTTGTCGACTTCCAATTCCTGAATTTTTACATACTCGACTGACAAATTTAGCATTTGTTTTAATGCTTGGAGATCACTTATTTTTTCAGTCGTCATATCAAAGAAAAATTTCAAAGTGTTAGAGAGAAATTTAATTGCTTTTTTTTCACGATGTGTGTTATTTATATATCAAGTTTTTTTTTTACGGTATGTTATTTATATACCCCACCCCAATTTTTGTTTCGTGTTCATGGCGATGGTGGTACCCAGTGCGGCGACCCGTTCACCCAGCGATGCGTCTCTGCTCACGAACCTTTCGAAAGCTGCGTGCTCTAATTTTCTGTCTGCTTCGTGACGTGCATCCAGATCCGTCTGCGTAGTGTTGTAAGCGATGTCGTGATCTTTGCATGCGGCGTCCAACAGATTCACACCCTTGTCTCCTCTCTCCAATCTTTTCTCGAGTTTGGTACCCGGTCCGCAGTACTGGTAGCCAGGTAAATGCATCTCGAAAGGTAACTTGTTGATGATGTCGTTCACGAGTCCTTTTCCTTCGGCCACGTTCCAAAATTTCGGAGGCAGCGTGTTGATGATTTTGATCAGGTAACCTATGCCCTTGTCGTCGTTCACGATGAAGTTGGAAAGTTTCGTGCTGATCATGTCCACGATGCCAACCTTCTCGTTGTAGAAATTACGATTGCCTGCATTCTCTTCGCCGGCTATCACCAACAATCGGTCCACGAGTTTCCTAACGTCGTCCACCCAAACGAATTCTTTGGGTAACGTGTTGTAGCGTTTGACGCCGCTGCCTGTTTTGACCTGGTTCCAAATCGGTTTGATGAGATTCCTGTACTTCTCGCCGCTGCTCGATTTCACCCTATTCTGCGAGGCGTCGTTGTTCTGGTACAAGGCATCCGTCATGATCAGAATTTCCTTGTAACTTTGGTAATCTTCGTCGGTGTAATCTTTCGGCTGCTTTTTGGCGACGAGTTCCCACAGTCCCACCGTACCTGGATACCTGGTCCAACTATCCTTCTCGCCTAAATTGACTTTAATGTCGTTGCCTTCGAAGGTCACCTTCGATTTCCCAATCTTCCACACCACACCGCCGCCTTCGCTGGTTTCCATGCTGGGATACAATCCGAACACTTCATCCTTGTCGAATTTCCCCGTACTCAGGTAGTCTCGTGCCAAAGGTCCCAACTCGATTTTATCCGAAGACGACGACGTGCTGCCTATGGCTCGACGTCGTGCCGGTGCATCCTTCAGTTCGAACGGTGTCGAAGGAATGCTCGAAATGGGCGTGGGTACGGCGTAACTTTTAGCTGCGAGCGGTACGAGTTCGTTGATCAAATTTTTATTTTGTTCCGTGACACTTTTAATTTCTTTACCTAGACTGCTGATGGCATCGATCACGGGTTGATCCTGACGTTTCTTCTCTTCGTAGAATCCGCGATTCTCGGATTTCCAACCTTTGAAGCGTTTCGCGAGGTAATCGCGAAGCTTGAGATTTTCGTCCTCGATTTTTCGTTTCGTCATGACGTTATTTATATACGTCGTTTCTCACAACGTTGCAACGTTTAGAAAGTCGTTGATTTTGTTTCTGTATTTTCCATCGTTGGGTTTCCTCGTCATGTCGATCGTCGCGAATCCGAAATCGTCACCGTTCCAGCAAGTAGAGCAGCAGCGTTCCGAAAATTGATTGTAGTTCATGTCTCCGCCTACGTAGTCATCGTACGCGTGCTTGAGGTTGGTGTGATCTTGACGAAACAAACATATGAAATTAGCGTTGTCGCGTACTAACTGTTTTGGAATTTTGGAAAACGTTTGAGCTAGGTAGAAGCAATCCATTCCTTTGTGACGACCTTGCGTGAAAAAGTTGCGAATTTCATTTTGATTTTCCAGGATGGCGTCGTTGAACACGACGACTGAATTTTCACGACAATCGTCGAGTGGTTTTATTTCCGAGGCGAACGTTGCAATGTCCAGACCATCGTACAGTTTCATCAGTTGCTGGTATTTGGATTGCTCCAAACTTTTCGAGAACACGTACAGGTGCCTGTTCTTCCAATCTAACCAATTCGGTGCGAGGAGAAAATTGTCCACGAGCAGTGTTGTTTTCCCACACCCCGAAGGACCTACGATCAGACAGCGGATGCTGTCGGGAAGCAACTTGCCGTTCTTTTTCTTCGTTTGACTTTCCGGATCCGGTAGACGCTTCACCACGTTCCACGTACTCACAAGATCACTTCGTTCGCGTCGATCCAACTCTTTTCTGGAAGTCCCAGCCATTTGACAAACAGTTTGTCACCTTTCCTACGCAATACTTTCTCGATGAGGTACGTGTCGGGGTGTTTCGTTTTAGAGAGTTCCTCTTCGTAAAATCTTCCTTTCAAAATCTCGCCGCTACTATCTTTTATTATATACGTGTGTCGGTTTCCGGGTAGAACTCGAACCACCGTAAAAAGTTCCGTGCTCCAATTTTTTGTGAATCCCTTCTCGAAGGTGAGTTTGAATTTGCTGATCCTCACCTGGTCTCCAATTTTGTATTTAGCTTTTTTTGTCGTGGGTGTGTACTTTGGACAGTAAACGGTAGAAATTAAACGCTTATCGTCGGACTTGGTAACGTCGGCTGGCTTCATGCCTATCGTTCTGTGTACCGTATCATTATAGGTGTCGACGAGTTCCGGCAGGATGTCGACCCATTTGTAATTTCCCCGAAGCGTGAATCGTTTCCACATGTGTGTTTTCAAGGTTCGATTGAATCTTTCCACGATGCTGGCTTTGATGTGACTGAAGCTCGAATAATGTCGAATCTTGTGTTTTTGAATAAACTTTTGGAATACGGCGTTGTAAAATTCTTTACCGTTGTCCGTTTGCAGAAACCGTGGTCGTCTGCCGCCGCTTTCGCGAAAAATTGTCTTGAATGCTTCCGTGACGCACGTTCCTGTTTTTGCCTTCAAAGGTAGAGCCCATGCGAATTTCGAAAACGTGTCTATGACGGTGAGGAGGTACTTGTTGCCCTTGTTCAATTTATGTACGTTTTTCAAATTGCCGCTACTCATCTCCACGAGGTCACTTTGCCAGAGGTCGTCGATGCCCTTGGTTACCACAGCCAAACGTTCGTAGTTACGGCGTGCAGGTTTATGCAATTCTTCGACGATGGCTTGCCTAGACATTTTTTTTAGAGATTACGTTTCAAGAGAAGCACCAGCGTGATGGGATTCAAAGACGGCGGCACTTCGCTCGTGTTTTGAATGATCAGCTTATCGCCGGCACTCACGTCGAAAACGGTGAGATCTTCGTCTTCGTGTATTTCATATATGTTGCGCGTTTCGTTCCAACGTGCCAGAGGAATATTTCCTGCTTTCTGGACACCACGATTCGATATCAAAGTCATGGTGGGAACGCTAGCTTTTCTACCGTGAGACCAGTACGAAAATTCGTTTATCTGAATCTTGCCATCGAGGAGAAACTTGTAGTACGGATGATAAGGATGCAACATGTACAGTTTGTTACCTTCGACGAACGTGGAGATTCTCTGTTGATTGGGTACGCTGTTGATTTCGATGGCTTGCAGAGAATGCAGTTTAGCGAATTTAGTGTCGACACCGAGCAGATTACTGTGAACTTGTCCGAGTTTATTTTCGATGGGCAGCAAATGCTCGACTATGGTATCCGTTACGGCAGAAAACGACGGTTTGATTTTCACTTCCACGTTCAACTGCTTGTAGTTTTCGTTGAGTTCTTGCAACTTGGCACCGAAAGAAGCCAGCGTCGATTCCTGCGTGGATTCCAGCACTCCAACTTGATCTCTGATGTTGACGACAATGTTCTGAAGGTTCTCGACTTGATTCAATTTCGAGCTCTTCTCGGTAAGATCGTTCACGATGCTTCGCATCTCTGTAAACTGCGTGTGAAGGTCGGCTACGCTCTGGGAAGTGGGCAGCGTCGACACCAGCGAACTAATTTCGTCTCGAATCTGTTCCACGTTCGCCGTTTCCGTTTCTAGTCGTTTCAGCATACGTGATATGTTTCTTTTCAAAGCGTGCAATTCTTTGGAGGTGGGGAGATTGACCACCCTACTCTCGAGATCGCTTAATGAACTTTTGATGTCGTTCGAATCGGATAGTGCCGTCACCGCCGTTTTCAATTTTTCCAAATCTTCGCTCGAAGGCACGCTCGTCCGTAACGATTCCAAGTCACCCTGTATGTTGTCGAGTACGTGATGAAAATGAGCGAGATTCGTTTCGACGTTCAAATTTTCTAAATATTCGATCTTCTGCTGAACCGTGCTCAACGTGTCTTGAATGCTCGTCAACGCTCTCGCTTCAGCGTGAATATTTTTAATTTCTTCGTTGATCAATTCCAGAGACGCCTGAAGCGTAGCGATGGTGGTTTGAATGTGTTCGAAATCTCGATACGCCTCCAATTGAATTTTTATGTTCGCGACGCTTTTACCGATGACCTGCAGTTCGTCCGACGATGGTAGGTTCGTCATGGTATCTTCCAAAGTCTGCAACTTGGATTTGATTTCTTCCAACGTGCCGGTGAATTCTTCTTGTAATTTGGAAACAACGACGTGCAAGCGTTCTGCGTCTATATCGTTCACGACGGTTTGAAGTTCAGAGAAATTCTTTTCTATTGCGGAAGTTCGTTCTTCGATTTCGAGTTTCAATTTTTCCAAATCTTCATTTTTCGATTGAAATTGCTGTAATTTGGCCAAATCATTTTGAAGCGAATCCACGCTCAACTGTATATTTTGAACGCTGTCGTAAGAAGGTACGTCGACATAATTTTTTATGAGCGTTTTCAGTTCGGAATCGATTTTCAGAATGGGGTCGAGACATTGCGTTTGGAGCGTAGCGATTTCCGACTCTAAACTTTTGTTTAAGGTCTCCTGCAAAGCGATCAAATCGGTCCTCAACTTCTTAACTCGAATGTCCAACATGAGAATCTCTTCTGCGTGGTCTACACGCTTGGTGTTGCCGAAAATGTCGTTAGGCATTTTTGGTTAACGGTTATTTATAATAGGATAGACGATTCGTAATTCTACAAAAAGAGGAATGAGTTTGTCGTAATCTCCGAGAAGTTCCACGTACAGGTAATCTCCTGCAGAAACATTGTACGTAATGTTAGAAAGCATCTTGTCGTGCTTGATTCGAAAAATATTCTTGCCGGTAGAAATTTTGATTTCGCCTGCGTTTTCCGGATTCACGGTGATTTGAAGTTCGATCGGAATTTCGTAGAAATGTAAATTGTTATTAAAAACATAAAACATCTTGCCCACATCGTTATTCAGTTTCGTCCAAATGCTGTTGAGGTGAATGATCAACAGACCGTTGAGTTTAGGTAACACGGAAGGTAAGACTTCATGATCTGGTATGGACGGTGCAGTTTCCATGAAGATCTGTTTTTTGAAACCGAACAAGTTCATAGGCATGCTGGTTATTTAAGGATACGGTCAAAGTTTTATTTTGTAATGACAGTCAAAGTGTTTTTGTTTTTTTTTACTGAGTAACAAAATGTTTTTTTTTTTGAGTTAGTGAAAATTGTTGTGTGTGGTGGTGAGTGCTAATTATTTGCACTGTGTGCAATTCTTATTTATTTCTAAACGACGATGTCCCCAAGGCAATGTGTGAATACCACACTCGAGGACGCACCTCTTATCGTCATCGGGATCCAGCGCAATTTTTCTAATTTTGTTTGTGGTGATGATATGGTCGACGCTCTGGATTCTTTGTTCTATGCTTAGGATCGTCGATTGTGAGTAAAGGCAATCGATGTAATCGTGGAAGGTGAGTTTGTTCTCCACCGTATTTTTGCCCACACCTTTTGCTTTCTTCGTGACGCTACTCTCTGTTCTCATGGCATACATCTTCGAACGCAAACCCGCGAACTCGACAATAATATCACCGTTACATTCATCTTTCAGTTTACCTAGGACTTTTTTGTTGAGGGATAGAATTCCAAATCTGTTGGGTTGAGGGTACGCAGAAGTATCGAAATACTCAAGCATGGAAGGATTTTTTATGTCTTCGTATAGGTTAGGTGTTTGTATGCTGTAAATGAAGCTGTCGGTGTCCGTGTACAAAAGTGATATTTTATCATTGTAGAAGGGTTTCATCACGTCATAATGAAATTCGAACATGTAAAGTTTCGACAAGTCGAGAACCGTTGCGCCAACGTAAATTGGTTTTCTGAATTTCATCAATTTTATATGTAGATTGAAAAGTGCTAAATTCTCGTTGTAAATTTTTCTCGACTTGAATCTAGGATCGGCTATCCACTTCCGACATTTATTCTTATCGGAAATTAATTTCACGTCTACGTGCTTTCTAACATTCTCCATGGTCTTTCCGTACACCGCATTGTTCATTAATTTAAAAAAATCCTTGTCTAAATCGGAAGTGGCAGCTGTTCTATGTTGTGTGTTAGTTTCTATGTAAGGTCTTAACCACGTGGAATGTTTAAACTTTAGTATTCTTCTAACATTTACTATCTGAACACCCTTCCCAATCAAAAACCGGAGATTCTTGTAGTGGACGACGTATCTCTGTTTAGGGTCCAATGTTAACAAAAGCTTGTCTTGAACCGAGTCGGGCGGACATTTGATTTCGGGAGTCGGAGGCAAATCCGAAAACATGTCGTGCAGGGGGTCGGAGAATTGGAGATCTACCTCTGCGAAGAAACCACACTCGCTATCGTCGAAATGAATAATGTCTATCGAAGTGGGATCTAACCATTCGAATCCCCCGTAAGGAAGTTTCTGAACCATGGCATGTCCGTAGAGATTATTAACGTCGGCGTAGAAGATGTAATTCGATGCTCGATTTGAATCGTAATCTTCTTTCATGTGTACGTTATTAGCTTTTGCATGTCTCTGTACGCATTGCAACATTCCACCTCGTATCCCTCTTTCGATGAATAGCAACATGTCAACGTCCGATATCAGTTCCAGCATGACCTTTGTCTGGAATAACATTGCCGACCACGCTAATCCCGGTAGACTGTAGAAATACGCTGGATCTAATTTGTAAATATTCGTTGCCGTTTTCCTGAACGCTTGAAAAACATCCGCGAGTATCGTCACGTCTAATTTTAAGTATGCGTCGTGGTAGTCTCCGAGTGTCCTACATTCTAATTTCTCCCACATGAGTTGCGCGTGTTGGTATTCTTCGTCCGTGATTCCTTTCTCTCTGAGTCTGCTGTAAAATTCTCTTGGAAGTGGAAGAGCGTCGTCGTTAAATTTAGAACCATCACTAACATATTCGTAAGGATAAATCCCTTTACGTCTAACGAGTTCTACGTCTACGTTGGGAAAACTAGCTCTAGTTATTTTAAATTGATCGTCGGTGAGTTTGTTCGCTAAAGCATCCAGACTTGCAGAGAGAAATCTATACGAATCCAGGAAGCGCATCTCGATTGTATTTTTCGTTCCCGGAATCGACACTTGCTTGCTGAGACTAATGTAGCGTTCTTCATTCTCGGCCAAGACACCTATACGTTTCGGATCGTAGCCAAGATGTCTCACAAGGTGGTGAAAATCATATCCGCTTCCGTTGTGAAAGAATATGGGGATGAATTTAGGTTTCTGGATTTTAAGATTGCACGTGTTGCAAATTCCACCTATGTAGTTTCCGCTGAAATGATCGTGGTGGAATATTTTTTTGTTCTCATCAGTGAAACTTTGATCACATACCGGACACACCTCAGTGGAATTGTAATTTTGAAGTTCATTTTCAGTTAAAGGTGCCATCGGTTTTGATGTAAGCAGTACGCTACCAATTACCTCAACCTCCTCCACCATTTTTTCCAGGAAGTGTTCGATTACATTTGGCCCGCGGTATATATATGCTTCATTTATTTTATCACGTCGCACAACAACATAGCCAAAACTATTAGGTTGATGAAGCTGGTACGGCGTTGTGGAGGAAAGTTCGGGATCCGGTTCGCAGTAGGAGAGTGGTTTGAGGAACGCCTCAAAATCTGCGACGATGATTGCAGGATGTTCCAACAATGCCTTGTGCATTTTGAATTCTTCGACTTCGTTCGTTTCGGGCATCAACATTCTAGCCGGTCTGTTGTCGCCGCAGTAAATTTTATGTTCGGCAAGTTTCTCGATAGTAATTTGACGTCCGGTGTATTTTCGATAATCGAGTTGTTTTTGATCGTCGAACGTGGTTAGGCATCTCGGACAAACTTCGATGCAATGTTTATGCTTGGTTGATTGACTTCTGACCAAACGTGATAGTGAACGAATTAGCGTGTAGTGATGAACATCCTCGTTTGAAATTAGAAGGAGATTTATTACACAGGCATCGTCATCGTCGATATCGCTTATCCTGACGGGATGCACAAGATATTTATCTGACGTGAAGGAATACACATTAATAGCGATGCGTTTTCCTGCACGATTTTCGAACTTTGTTATATCCGACAATGTCACCGGGTATTCAATGTCAGACATTACACTTTGAAAGTCGGTCTCGTATTGTTTGTAATTAGAAACCTGTTCTGGATGATTTGACCAATGAACAGGATGCAGTGCAGCCAATATACACCAAAGGAAACACTTTTTATCGCTGTTCTGTATATTTAACACAGCCCTCTTGTGTTGAATGTTCGGTGGAAGAGGAACGTAGCTGGAAGCGCGAAGAGGCGAGAATTGGTTCACGTAAACAGTTAACGTGTGAGGACTTCCACATAGAGACCATCCCGACCCTTTAGCCTCGAAATCGTCATGTTTCTTAACCAGCTCGTTGGAAACTTTATAATAGAAGTTGTCCAAATTTTCGACGTCCGCCAAATAAAGAGTCTGGTTTTTTGTACGATGATAAAAAATACTCGTTGTGCCATCAACTTTCTCGTATTCAGAAAACAGAACAACGTATATTTTTATAGAGTTGTTTTCAAGTTTATCTTTTAAAATATTTAGTACAGATGTTTTCGTTTCATCCAAGAAACTAAGGATGTCACGACCTGGTTCTGACTTAATTGAAAAATCCTGGAGTTGGTCGTTAAATGCAGATCTAATTGGTTTGCGTTCATTAGATAATTTAATTTGCTTGGAAGTGGAAGCTTCCGTTTCTGAATTATCGATTTTCCTTTTCGATGTTCCTTGTTCGGTCGATGGTTTGCAAATTTTGAGATGTTTACTTAAATTTGTAATGCTGATCATCTTTCCGCATCGAGCACAGGGCTTAGAAGGTAACGAACGATTAATTCTCGAACCTGTTTCGCTACATCTTGCCCTGTGTACCGATAAACTGTTCCTTGAGATTAGTTTCCCACAAGTAACACATTCAGTTTTATCATTTTTACGATTGAAACTGGTGGTGGATGCCATTGTTTTCTCCAAAATCACAGAAATCAAAAAGTCTAGTATATAGCGACACAATTTTCAGGTATGTTATTTTATATAGAATTTCTTGGAGTGATTACAAAACTCAAAAATTCAATCTACTGTAAATAGAATTTCAGGTATGTTATTTATATAGAATTTCTTGTGTGCGAATACAAAAACTCAAGAATTCAATCTACTGTAAATACAATTTTCAGGTATGTTATTTTATATAGAATTTCTTTGGGTAATTACAAAACTCAAAAAATGAATCTACTGTGAATATAATTTTTAGGTATGTTATTTTATATGGAATTTTCTCGGGGGGGCGAATACAAAACTCAAAAGCCTAATCCTAGTAAGCCACATACACACCTGTTCTTCGTATCGCATATGCTAGTAAGTCAGATGACATATTGGGAGAATCACATTTCCCCCAATGATCCCACCACAACAAACGTCGCACATGCTAGAAGCGTCACATCAAGCTTCAGGTATGCATCGTGGTAATCACCGAAAGTTCGGCAACCCAACTCGACCCACATAGACTGAGCATGCTTGTACTCCTCGTCGGTAATACCTAAACCTCTCAACTGGCTGTAGAACTTATCCTGGGGAGGCAGCAACTCTTCTTCGAACTTGGAAGGGTCTGTGACGTATTCGTAGGGGTAGACCCCTTTACGTCTGATGAGTGCGACATCTAAGTTCGGGAAACTTGATGTAGTAATGGCTAGTTGGTCGTCTCTGAGCTTCCCAGCAAGAGCATCGATGCTTGCCTGGAGGAACCTCAGAGAGTCGAGGAACCGAAGCTCGATGCTGTTGCTTGAGTTGGGGATCGGCACCCACTTGCTGATGCTAATATAACGCTCCTCGTTCTGCGCCAGGACATTGATTCTCGCATTGTCGTACCCTAGATGTGTAACCAAGTGATGGAAATCATATCCCGAGCCATTGTGAAAAAAGACCGGTATTTCATCAGACGGTTTCTTATACTTGCAGCATAGCACGGCATAGAATTTAGTGGAGTATGTAGCCAATGCATCGTTAAGGATGGATATTATCTTAGCTCGCTCGCTCTCCAGAAAACTACGCACATCGCAGAAGCTGTCTGATGTTATGTTAAAGTCTTCTAATAAATGCTCAAACGCAATTCGGTCTGCTTTCTTCGTCAGCTTGACGCATGTGGTAGGTGGCGATGCATCGAGGGAGGTTACTTCTACCTTTCGCTTGGAAGGTTGCGGTAGAGATGTTCCAGTGCTCTTGCAAGTAAGCTGGTGTCGCTTGAAGTAGTCAATAGAAAAATTGTTTCCACACTTAGAGCACAGTTTGGTCGCACATATTTGCTTTCCCGGCACACAAGTACGACAGTGCCTTTGAAAATTTTTACTTGACACAGTAATTTGGCACGTAGGGCAATTTTTTTCAGAACGCATAATGCAGAGATTTTTTGGGGGTATGTTATTTAATACCAAATGCTGTGCAATGCAAAATATAATTGCTCACTTTTTTTTTAACTATTTTCTATGACCTTACTTTGGGGTTTTTTTTTTCGCCAAATTATATGCTTCTAGTCTCCTATACAATACAATATACGTACAATATATTGTCAACAGTATTATATTTGAGTGGGCCGCTTGTCACCTAAACACTACAGCTCACAGGTCGGCAAAATCTGACATGAAAGCAGATAATACGCTTATGCCTTATTTATATATAATTTTCACGGGGCCTACAATATTGTCAACGGTATTATATTTGAGCGAGCCGCTTCTCGCCTAAACACTACAGCTCACAGGTCGGGAAAATCTGACATGAAAGCAGATAATACGCTTATGCCTTATTTATATATAATTTTCACGGGGCGTACAATATTGTCAACGGTATTATATTTGAGTGGGCCGCTTGTCACCTAAACACTACAGCTCACAGGTCGGCAAAATCTGACATGAAAGCAGATAATACGCTTATGCCTTATTTATATATAATTTTCACGGGGCGTACAATATTGTCAACGGTATTATATTTCAGCGGGCCGCTTGTCACCTAAATATTACAGCTCACAGGTTGGTAAAATCTGACATGAAAGCAGATAATACGCTTATGCCTTATTTATATATAATTTTCACGGGGCGTTCAATATTGTCAACGGTATTATATTTCAGCGAGCCGCTTGTCACCTAAACACTACAGCTCACAGGTCGGCAAAATCTGACATGAAAGCAGATAATACGCTTATGCCTTATTTATATATAATTTTCACGGGGCGTTCAATATTGTCAACGGTATTATATTTGAGCGAGCCGCTTGTCGCCTAAACACTACAGCTCACAGGTCGGGAAAATCTGACATGAAAGCAGATAATACGCTTATGCCTTATTTATATGTAATTTTCACGGGGCGTTCAATATTGTCAACGGTATTATATTTGAGCGAGCCGCTTGTCGCCTAAACACTACAGCTCACAGGTCGGGAAAATCTGACATGAAAGCAGATAATACGCTTATGCCTTATTTATATATAATTTTCACGGGGCGTACAATATTTTCAACGGTATTATATTTGAGCGCGTCGCTTGTCACCTAAACACTACAACTCACAGGTCGGGAAAATCTGACATGAAAGCAGATAATACGTTTATGCCTTATTTATATATAATTTTCACGGGGCGTTCAATATTGTTAAGAGCGTTAGTTTTTGTAGAGCTCTCTTTTTCCATCTTTCCTCTATACAGTAAAGTTGTAGAAGACACAATTAGCTAACCTAGCATACAACATACCTTCCTAATTAATATGGATATTGTCACACATTCCTCTTATTTTATACTGTTGTAAATGGAAAAGATTATGTACGGTAAATGTTTTGTACATTATAGGAAAAAACTGCAAAATGTCCCCCAATTTTAATTCGAATTTTATCGAATTTTTACATATTTCCACGCCACCACATATTGTCCTATTTGCTTCTTTTACTTGCCTTGCTTAATTAACTCTCGCTAATTAGCATTTTTTTGGAAGAAGTCAACTAGAACAACATATGGCGGTATGAGAAATATGTAAATTAAAGAACATTTTAGCAATATATGGGCCCTAGCAATTAGCTTCGTCGACTAAGAGTACTCTTTCAAACGTCTTCAGCTAGATCGTATTACTACGCGAGAACGTTTAAAATTTTTGGGTGTTGAAAAAGTTTGACCCTACTTTTTATTTCTATTGTTTGCTAATAGATGGCGCTAATAGTACCCCCTCCCCTCCCCTCTCCCCTCTTCTCCTCTGCTGTATGACAAATAGCACAAACATAAAAATCAAGATTTTGGAGAGCAAAACATAAAATTTGCATGCATCTGATGTCGAACCAGGAACTTTTATCTTTCGGGGAGTCAACATTATTTTTTTACTCAGTCGTCATATAACATTGAACACACGCAAAGATTCACATGTGCTTTTTATTATTTTGTGTTCGGTAAGTACAAGTATAATCTTACATAAATTATTGTTTAATTTAATAAATTGTAAACTCAAAACCTGCTAAACTAACACTCCTTCTGTATTTCATTAAACTATTGAAAGCGAATGTTGCGTGCATGCGGAAATAACACAGAAAAAAAAACCGGATGGAAGCAATTTAAAATCACTGGGGCAAGGTCAGTATTACGAGAGCGTAAAAAAACACGTGCTTCCATTCAACTTAGAAAAATAAGAATGAATGTGTGCATACAGAACACATATGCTTTCTTTTCACAGTTGTAAAATCATATAAATTGTGCATGAAGTAAGTTGCGGGAAGGCTCTCTCAATTAGGTACAAGTATTGTACAATTAGGTACAAATTGTTGTACAATTATTTCCCCCAGTTGCCCAGTTGGAGTTGGGGGGCATAACACTGGTACTATTTGTAATCACAGTGCTTACTCATGTATTTTGTTTAATATTTTATTTCAAATTCACTGTCAGAAACTAGTGTTGCCAGTTCCTGGATGTAGGTTTACCTACTCTGTTGGTTGTCACTGTCAAGTTTTTAGTATTCGTACAGCATAAAAAGCTATAACCCCTCCCCCTCAAAAATATATACATTGTATACGCCAAGATGCCCAATAGCCTGGCAACACATCATGAAAAAACATGCCAAGAAGACCCAGTGGGTTTATAAGTCAGTGCTGCCAATTCCTATTTGTAGGTTAGCTTAGCCAGTGAAAGATCATATAGTAGAATTTTTGTAGAGTGGGTGTTTGCGAGTTCCACGATAGGTTAAGTTATATCACTTAGGATCGTAAAAAAAATTAAAAATTCGTAAAAAAAAAAGATAGGTTAAGTTGTATCACGTAAGATCGTGATATACCTACCAAGTATAAATGGAAAAAATGAGTGCAGTGAAAATTTGTACTAAAACATCGCTAAACGCTAAAACATCGACAAAAAATTGTCAAAATATGTCAAAAACTTATATTCGATTGATAAAAAAAAATACCTACAAAATATGATCCTCAAATAATAACGTTCAAACAGTGCATAAATAAAAAAAATGATAGGTTAAGTTATATCACTTAGGATCGTAAAAAAAATTAAATAATCGTAAAAAAAAGGATAGGTTAAGTTGTATCACGTTACATCATAATATACCTACCAAGTACGAGTGGAAAAAAAAATGAGTATGGTGAAAATTTGTACTAAAACATCGCTAAACGCTAAAACATCGACAAAAAATTGTCAAAATATGTCAAAAAGTGATATTCGATTGATAAAAAAAAGGCATACCTACTAAGTACTGCGTTGAAGCGCCTAATATACACTACTGAAACCTACAAGGAAATTCTCAAGCTGGCCCACGTGCTGTACCAGAACAACGACCCTTCCCAGAACAGGGTCAAGTCGAACAGCAGCGAGAAGTACAAGAATATCGTCAAACCGGTGTGGAACGATTTCAAGCTGCAACCAACGCCGCACGAGCCTAGCGGCAGCGGAATCAAACGATACACGAACTTGCCCGTGGAATTTGTGTGGTTGGACGACGTTCGGAAGCTCGTGGATCGGTTGCTGGTCATTGCCGGCGAAGAAAATGCCGGGAACAGAGAAAGTCGGTATCACGGACACGTTCGCTTCCAAACTGAATCGCTTCATCGTCCACAAACACAAATTCATCGGATACCTGAACAGGATCATCAACATCTTGCCTCTGCGATTCTGACGACAGAGATGATCTCGCTGCAAGGTACGAGGCCGACCAGCAGTTGGAGCACAGGGCTTTCCGGAGAGTGATGAGCAGAGATGCCGGCCTGGGAGAAAGACTGTCTGCTCTGGGAACGACAATGGCAATGAATACCCAAACAAAACTCGGTTGGGGGTGGTAACAATGGTAAATTAACAAATTGGTAACAATTTAAAAACTGTATTTATTTTTGTATATACACACAAAATAAAAGAAAATATATCAAAACTGTTCGATGATTCTTTCGTTCTTTGCGTTGTAAACAAAACTTTCTTCCCAGTAATCATGACCACGCTACACAGGGTGTTCTCGGAGACATCCTCGTGGAAATCCACGACGATCTTGATGTTCGTGCGGTCGCTGATCACAACCTGGATGAACTTCGCCGGCGCGTAGTACGTGTTCGCGGAACTTCCCATGTTGACCCTCTTGAAAGCAGCGTAAGCTTCGCACAGCTTCAGATAATCTTCTGGTGTGAGGTTGTAGTTCTCCATGCAAAAAATCTCGTTGCGGCTGTTCTTCAGGCATATGTTCCTGACTTTGCAGTAAACGGACAGACTCGAATCCGCGTCCTGGATTCCGTGGCGGGCGGTCTGGAAGGCGACCACGTTGAATCGGGCATGTCGTACAGGATGCTGTTGAACTGCGTGGAGCTGGTATATCTGAAACTATAACGGAACATTCTAGATTTTCAAGATTCAGGCATCTATCTTGGTGACTTGGTTGGATTCGTATTCCACGTAGGGCATCCGAAGCTCCATGGATTTGATCACGCATTTCCCTTCAGCCGGGAGACTGGAATCGTCCGCCGCACCCGCGGCCGTTGTGGTCTTCCGCCTCATGAACAGGTTGTTGTCGTTGGCGTCCTCTTCAAAGTGACCCAGAACCCGCCCTTCCACATGACTTCCTTGTAGTCGGAGAATAAACCGTACTGGTGCCGGAGAGGGAACAGTGCCGTATGGCTCTTGCGGGTCAACTTGTCGTTGATCTCGAAACCCGCTGGTTGATAGTATGAACTTTCGGGCTTCGAGAGCGTCATGGTCGCCAGGATGGTTGAAGTCATTACGGGGTTATCCAGCCTGTCGATGACGGTGCCGTGCTTCTTCACATCTAACTGGGAATAGAGGTGGGGCACGAAATTGTAGATCAGTTGTATGTTGGCTTCCACAGGGTAGGGTGTGTTGCCTTCTTTGGTAACGGTTTCGAATGTGATGTACAGAATCGCGCGATTGGGTGTATGAACCCGTCGCCTACGTCCACGTCGAATTCGATATCCTTGTTCGGCTCGTTGAGGTTGCCGAACGTTCTCCAGCAGAGTAATCAGATTCCTTCAAATCAATACTTGGTACGAGGCCTATTATTTTTATTAATTTAACCACAATGGAAAACCTATTTTCACCATGTTTTTGTCGATTTTATACTATTGTAAATCTGTGATTTTTCATCTCATTCTTCGTACGAGTGTCATAATTTCTGTCGAGATAAAGTACGTAACACCTACAGCTACACCCACCCACGCACACCCACGCCCACCCACGAACACCCACACCAACGCACGCACACACACGCACACCCACAAACACCCACACACACCTACACAAACCCACACCCACCCACACCCACCCACGCACACCCATGAAAATTTACTTTCGGTCTACTTCTATTGCATCATGTTTCGCAACAAGTTATTACGCAACATTGCGATAGCTCGTAAGGGTTAACTATTGCGCAATGTTATGCAACAAGCTATATCGCAATATTGTCATGAACCCGTATCTAACGTGTTGTTTTCTGTTTGGTTGGTTATGACGTAATGCGATGATGTGGTGTTTTCTGATTGGTTGGTTATGACGTTGAGAGAAGAGAAATTCCACGGTAATTATTGCAGTTCATTTTATCACTTTTTTAAACACATGAACAATAATGGATTCTTTCCACTTTGAGGCATTTCTTCTTTATTCCATATTAAACAAATTAATTTATGAATTTGACATATTGATGAATTTCCACCATATTTATTTAACTCAGCTGGTATTAAATCAATGCCAGGTGCTTTGTTGTTCTTTAGCCTTTTAATAGCATCTGTAACGTCAGTCAAGTTGTGTTGTGGAAGAAAATTCGGGATCTGGATCGCAATAAGACAATGGTTTGGGAAAAGCCTCAATGTCTGCAATAATAATGGCCGGGTGATCCAACAAGGCTTTGTGCATTTTAAATTCTTCGAATTCATTTGATTTGGGCATCAACATGCGAGCCGGTCTTTTGACTCCACAGTAGACTTTATGTTCAAAAAGTTTTGTTTGCTTATGCTGAATTTCTACCGGAAGTAGCTTGAACCAGAAAAAGGTGTAAATTTGTTCACAATAATATGTGAGGACTTCTACATAAAGACCAACTTGATCCCTTAGCCTCGAATTCATCGTGTTTCCTAATCAATTCACTAGTAAGATTAGAATCAAAAACATTCAAATTATCAATGTCTGCCAAATGAAGAACTTGGTTTTTCGTTTTGTGAAAAAATATTTCTTGTACCACTGGTTTTCTCACATTTACAGATTAGATCAACATATACTTTATGGAGTTGTTTTCTAGTTTATTTTTCAAAATATGTATGATAGATGCTTTAATTTCACTAAAAAAAATAGAAATATCACTACCTGGTTTCGAAGTAAAAAGAAAATTCATGAGTTGGTTGTTGAATTCAGATCTAATCGGCTTTTTGTCATTAGATATCTTAATTTGTTTGGAAGTACAAGCTTCAGTTTCAGGATGAACAATTTTTCTTTTTATTCTTCAATGTCTTTTGACTCTTTTCAAATTTTCAGTTGTTTACTTAAATTAGCAATGCTAAATATTTTTCCACATTAAGTACAAGGCTTAGTTTGTAACGAACGATTTATTTTTGAACCTGTTTCGCTTCATCTTGTCCTATGCTTGCTAATATTAGTTTTGGAGATTGATATCTCACAAATAACACATTCGATGAAATTGGTAGATTACATTTTTTTAATATGCTTTTAAGTAAATAACAATAAGACGCACAATCAACTCAAAATTCAATAAGATTCTATTTACTTGAAAAAAAAACAACACTTTTAAACTTGCGATATTTGATAGAATGTAACATTAAGAAAAACAATAGTTATAATTATAATATTTTTTTCAGCTCTAGTATTTATATAAAAATTTTCTCGGGAAAAAATACAAAATTCAATACAAATACAAATTCAATCTGTGTGAAGGAACGACTTGAACCACCTTCAGAATAAAATAATTGTAGCTATGCGATAAAATTTTCATCTATGTTATTTATACAGAATTTCCGGAGACAGCAAGTAACATCTGATCACATCAAAACTTAATCTGATCGAAATTACAATGGAGAAAAATTACTTGATACACTCCTTAATCTTAAATATAATAAATAATATGTAGCTTTAAAATAAATTAAATACTTAACCTTTTAAAAAAAAATATAAGGAGCACTGCCACAACACGTCCGCACTCTTCAAACACTCTCACGATACTGACTGAACTGTAATGCAAAAATCCTTTAAGTAACCTAAGCGCGGACCGCTTTGAAAACATCCGAAACAGTGAGCCAATCGGAAAACACCACATCATCGCATTACGTCATAACCAACCAATCAGGAAACAACACGTTAGATACGGGTTCATCATAATATTGCGTAATAACTTGTTGCATACAATTGCGCAATAGTTTACCTTTACGAGTTATCGCAATTTTGTGTAATAACTTGTTGCGAAACATGATGCAATAGAAGTAGACCGGAAGTAGACCGAAATTAAATTTGCGTGGGTTAGCGTGAATGGGTTTGGGTGTGCTTGGGTGTGCTTGGGTGTGCGCGGGTGTGCGTGGGTGGGTGTAGGTGGGTGTGGGTGTGCATGGGTGGGTGTGGGTGTGCCTGGGTGGGTGTAGGTGTAGGTGTTACGTACTTTAACTCGAAAGAAAGTATGACTCTCGTACGAAGAATGAGATGAAAAATCACAGATTTACAATAGTATAAAATCGACAAAAACATGGTGAAAATAGGTTTTCCATTGTGGTTAAATTAATACAACTAATAGGCCTAGTACCAAGTATAGATTTGAAGGAATCTGATTACTCTACTTTCTCCTGTTCGGAAGAAAGGTCTGCAGTTCGTAGCTTTCTATGCCTTCCATCGCGCAGTGATACTAGTAATGACGCTGGTTATTTTATTGCAGCGCGACTGTTTCATCATGCTTTTTCCAGCACGGCAGTGCTTGTGGCTCCTACGAAATCCATAAGTTCGACTTTCTCATTCGTGACGGACAGTTCCACTTCGCTGAACTTATCGTGCTGGAGGGTGAAGAAGATCGGCGATTCCGGTTCGTAAAGGATCGATTCCTAGAATTCGGAATTTGGCTTGAACGTCGGGATTAGACCAGTTTTTTTGTGCGTTCGTTCTCGATGATTCTAGTTCGTCGTCACGTCCATGTTACAGTGAACGTTCAAAGTTTCTATGTACAGGAATTTTTGGAAGGATGACCCGACGTGCTTAAATCCCGGTGCCAAATTGCTGTCGTTTGGAAGATTCAAGAGCTCTCCCATGGATCCGAAGTATACTTCCTCTGTGGCGGACATGATCCCCACGCAACGGGTGACCTAATTGATCACGTTCGGTGGCAACTGGGTCTGCAACGTGTTTAGGTTGTACTGGCCGGGTTTAACGGTGATCTTCCTGCTTCCAACGTAAATAATATTGTTGTATTCGGTGCAGTTGGGAATTAGGTACATGCCGTAGAAAGCCACGAGCGTCAGGGATTCTTGCTGCAACGTGCCCTTCACCACGTCGTAATGCAGTTTCAGTGTGAGGACCGAACTGTCGCTGGACAAGTGTAGAACTACTATTGTTGTTTGTAACTATTCGTTTATCAAATCCGTGGCTCTCTGGAACATTTCCATAAAGTGTTGAACCGCCGGGCTGCTGCTACTGGTTAGTTGCGAAGGAATGACCAACATGACGATGCACAGATGACCGCACACCACTTCGTCGAAACCCTGTATCCTTTGGCTGTTGTAAAAGATTTCGGCCGTGCCGGCGGATGATTTCAGGAAGTTCGCGAGAGAAAGGATACGAACACGAAAGCGGCGCTTCCGTCATCAGTGATCCAGTACCATACCTACTGGGTTCCCAGGTTGCGAGAAGCGTTCAAGTTGACCACTCCGCTTTCGAATCCGCTTTTAAGTCCGTCTTTCGGCAAGGAGAAGGAGTCCAGCGACACTCCTTAAGTTTCTCACGTCGAACAGTTCGGCTAGAGATTCAATATCTTCGTTTGAAAGGGGCACTTTTTTAAGCTTGGATTCCTTCAATGCTGCAGCGGAAGTTTTCTGTTTCTTCGTTCTTCTTCGTCGTCGTCCAACTCCGGAACCCGTAGTAAACTCGAGCATCATGCTTTCCATGGCGAGGTTTTTCCTTTTATGTTCTTCGAGTTATTTTATGTTATTCTTGGTGTTGATCACGGTATTGGCGAACGCGGCACTGCGGCCCGCGAGGCTTCCCATGGCTTCCAGAGCCGCAAGGATAGCAGGGATACATAAAATAAACCCTCCTTGCTTCTGTGTCTTGGACTTTTGCAACTTGCTCATCTGGGGCCTCCTGAGCAGGAGCTTCATCCCGTGGCCCTTCTTCAGCTTCACAGTTACCACATTATGATACTTGCTCTGCATCCGCCTCTCTTCCCGCATGATGGAACGATTTGACTTGATGCAGCTTACATAGTCGTCGATCGTGATCTTCTTCTGAATCGTTCTTTTACCAACTACCTTCGACTTCTTGATGATGACAGAATCTGTTCTGATGGAATACATCTTAGCACTGAGTTAAACAAATTCCAAGATAATATCGGCGTTCATCTCATCCTTCATCACTTTCTTTTCCAAGGTCAGACTATTTTATTTCTTTCCTTTTACTTCAAGAAAGTCCTCGCTGGTGCAATTTGCGACCGATTCTCGTGCCTGAAGAGCAACGGTTTGCCTCATAAATTTGGTTTACGCATAATGCAGTTAAGAGTTTCCTGCAAAGCAAACCGCACTAAAATATTTTACTTCTCTGCATTCAGTTATCGCTTTCTCGATTAATAATTCAAGAAAAGAACCGGATGGCGAAAAGTGCTCCAGGGCCTCGCTAGGGGCCAATTTTGAATTTTATTTTCTCGCACTTTTTGTGTTGTGAAAAGCATGAAGGAATGCGACATCCTTTACTGTAACGGGGAAACAACCTTGAAGGCAGTAACAGAAAGGTAGTGCCGGGACCGGCAGGGCGTGGAAGTCAGTTGCTCAAGAAATGATTCGAGGCACACGTACACGCATGCGCAAGAACTATAATAATAATAATAATAATAAGAGCGTAAAAGTCTTCTGCTAGTACGGATGAGCCAGGGTTACCCTCGACTAGCAGGGAATTAAAAAATATATTTAGGTTAATTTAGGTAATACTAGATTGTAAAAAATAAGGGCGTACAAGGGAACGAGTCGCCATATTTGCTCATCCCCTTTCGGTCATGTGCACTGGTGCTCGATTCGAAGGCTTGAAAGACTCAAAAAAGCAGCTCGTAAAAGGGAACGACTCGCCCGATTTGCAAGACCACTACAAATCACGTGACCTGGGGTTCGAATAGACGGCTGCAAATTGGCAACACTTCTAATAAGGTTAACATGCACCGTAAAAGCTACGATCTCTTAAAAAAATATTCAACTTAAAAAGCTACGACGAGTTGGAGACACTGCAAGTGAGGTTAACATACACGTACACAGTAAAAATCTAGAAGAAATACGTACCGTAAAAATACTACATATCGTCCTATTTACTAAAAAGGCTACACCTCGTCAAATTTGCTAGTACGTTCACTAACGGTAAAAATAACTTTGTAAAAGGCTGCAGCTCGTCCGGGCACACGTACACTCACATACAAGAAAATGTAGACAATATACACCGTAAGAAACTACGACTGCTCCGAGTTGCCAACACTGCTAGTTAGGTTAACATACACCGTAAAAACCTACAAAAAACACCGTAATTTACTACAACTCGTAAGAGTAGGCAACACTGCTAGTGAGTTCAACACACACCGTAAAAGGCTACAAATCGTTAGAGTTGGCAACACTGCTAGTGATTTTAACACACAATGTAAAAGGCTAAGTAGTGTAATTGGTGATATTATAAACCCGAGAAATGATGAGCCCCCCTCAGGCAGATTTGGCTACATTTAAAACTAGATCAATTTGTGCATATGAGCTTATTGCTCAAGTGTGGTACTCTGTCTAACCCAAGATGTTTGTAAAAATGCCGTCGGGAATTTCCCGTGAAATGATGTGTAGCCCCCTCAGATTGATTTGCCTACACTTACAAAAGCTACATCTGTGAGATTGTTGTCCATAAGCTTGTTAAAAATATGCTCTTCTTGATATTGCTATGGCTACACTTAAATCTAAGCCAAAAATGTCCATATGAGCCACCCACATACACCCACACCCACCCACACCCACCCACACCCACATATTTACTTCAGGTCCACTTCCGGTCCACTTCCGTTCCACTTGTGGCCTACTTCTGGTTTATTTCTATTGCATCATGTTGTGCAAAAAATTATTATCCAATATTATGCAATAAATTATTAGGCATGTGTTGTTTTCTGATTGGTTGGTTATGACATAATGTGATATTGTGGTATATTCTGATTGGCTTATTGTTTCAGATGTTTTCAATGCGGTCCGTGCTTAGGCTATATAAAGAGATTTTGCATTACATATCAGCTAGTATTGTGAAAGTGGCTGAGGAGTAAGGGTATGTTTTTGCAGTGCTCCCCATATTTTCTAAAAAAACACAAAAATATAGCAGATTGGTATAAACTGAATTATAGGTTTGTTTGATTTAATATACAGAATTTTTTTATATATTGAACAAAGGGTTTATATCTGTCTGAGTTTGTTATACATGACACATGGTATTAGGTTAATGCCTTTCTAGGACATGCCTGTGTAGACATGTATTTGTGGTGGCTTAGTGATTCTGTAGATTAATACTTATTCTACCTTTGTGCATGTAGGCTATCAGCTTTATAAAACCTGTCATAGTTTTATTAAGTATAGAGTTTTCATTTGAACCCCAAGAAATTTTATATAATAAACCAACAACAAAAATATCAAAGCTAAAAATATTAAGACACTAAGTATACACACACTAGGTATACAAAGCACACTGCTGAACCCAACTGATATTTTTATTAAGCATAGAATTTTGATTTTAACCCCAAGAAATTTTATATAATAAACAAACAACAAAAATGCCAAATCAAAAATATTGTAATCAATGCAATAAGAATATATCAAGCCCTAATTGGCCTAAGCACCAAAGGAATTGTAATCCAGACAAATGCAGAACACCCACAAAAATATGCCCAAAATGAAATAGAAAATATAGCATGGAATATTTCACATATAAACATATGGGTACTTGTTCTGCACAGTCATCAACATTGCCCCCACAACCATCTTCATCTGGTCTGAAAAGGAAGCTTGAAACACCTGTTAATGCTAGAGCAGCAAAGCAGCCACGCTATGCACCACCTATCCATAGAAGTTTTAATGGCCAACTTAGGGATCACTGTTTTGAATCAGAGCCAAGATGTGACATTAAGAATTTTTTGAACAGTATAAATCCTGATGTGCAGGCAATTCTAAAAGCACAAAATGGCTCTTATAGGTTGTCCCTCAAATTGTTTACACAATATAAGAAACCAAATGGCACAAAATTTACACAGCCCCACATAACAGAAACTGTAGCTGTATATTCAAATGCATATTTAGACAAAATAATAAACAGTTTGATAGATCAAATGAATATTAAACACTCTGAATTTGCAGCAAAAGAATCGGGATGGAGCCTATGTGGAACTCCACACAAGCTCTATGTTAACATTTCTGAATCCAGCCCATTACAAGGTTCTACATATCTGCCATTACCTGCCAATGTCGAAAACAAAAGAGCCGTGGTTAACATAGAAAATAATGATGAGAAATGCTTTTTGTGGTGTATTTTAGCTGCTTTGTTTCCAGTTTTAAGGCATATTGAGAGAATAACTTATCATAAACAACATGAACACAATTTTGATGATGCTATGGAGGTCTTAGAATATCCAATGTCTGCTCATAATATTGATAAATTTGAAAAAAAGGCCAGGGACATCAATGGTAAACAATTATCTATTAATGTATTTATTTGTCCTACTGGCCGTGGCAATTGCTTGATAGCACCTCTCAGAATCAGTACACTTGATGATGATTCTACTGTCCCGAATGATCTGCTCTTAATTGAAGGGGATGACACATACCATTACACTCTGATACACAGTCTTGAAGCTTTAGTCAGAAAACAACAAGGCAAATCCAATACAATATTCAAGTTGTGTAGAAGATGTTTGACTGTATTTAATGGTAGAAAAATGGTGAATGGAGTTCGGGAACAAAATGCAGAAATTGCTAAAAACAAGTTAATTGAACATTTAAAATACTGTGGCAACCATAAACCTGTTCATATGGTGATGCCTAATCCAAGTGAAAATGCCAAATTCAAAAAAATTGAAGCTTTGTTGGAACACCCAGCATATATAGTTTGTGATTTTGATTCAAACCTCAAACCCCTTGCATTATGCAGTCCAGATCCCGATGAATCTTCAATTACATCATAGCAGTTACATGAGCCTTCTAGTTTTTATTATGTTGTTGTACAGGATGGTGTTGTTAGTGAAGAATATTTACATGGGACCAGATGCCATCAAAGAATTTGCACATAGAATAGAAAATGAGTGCCATGACATAGCATCTAATATCTTATTAAAATCAAAACCCATGATGCCTTTAACAGAGGATCAGATTGAAGATTTCAACAATGCAGAAAAATGCCCGGTATGTGATTCTGAATTTTCAGATACAAATATCAAGGTGCATCACCATTCTCATACAGATGGTAAATTCAAAATGGTCCTGTCAATAGCTGTAATATTAAAATCCTGAGACCAAAATTTGTCCCTATATTTTGCCATGGAGCATCCAATTATGATTTTCATCATCTGATCAGATTCGAGGGGTTTGACAAGCAGAATTTAAATATTTTAGCAGAAAATGATGAGAAATATATTGCTATTAGCAAAATAATTAAAGTTAAGGGTGTTCCTAATCACTTAAGATTTCTTGATTCCTACAGAATTCTGTCAGCTAGCCTTGCCACTCTGGCCAGTCAATTATCTGATGATCAATTCAAAATCACATGTGCTATTTTTCCAAATCAGGACCTGAAATTAATTAGGCGGAAGGGTGTATACCCATATGACTATGTTACAGATTTTTCTAAATTTGATGAGTGTTCTCTGCCACCACAACAAGCATTCTACAGTAAACTCAGGGCATCTGGAATTACTGATGAATATGATCACCATGCTCAGGTGATGTGGAACAATTTAAAATGCCAGACATTTGGTGATTATCATAAGGCATATTTAAAACTTGATGTGACCCTCTTAGCTGATATACTTCAGGCATTTGTAAAATCATCGATGGAAAATTATAAGCTGGATCAAATGTATTTCTACAGTGCTCCAGGCCTAGCATGGTCTGCAATGTATTTGAATACTAAAATGCAGTTGGATCAGATCCAAGATCAAGATATGTATCTGTTTATGGAACAATGTATAAGAGGAGGCATGGTGCAATGTTCTCAGAGATATGCCGGAGGAAATAACAAGTATATTCCCAATTAGGATCCAACACTGCCATCAAATTATATACTGTATGTCGATGCCAACAGCCTTTATGGTTATACTATGATGGATAAATTGCCATATGCAGGGCTTGAGTGGGTTGAAGATTTCAATATTGAAGATGTTAAGGATTTTGATGACAGTGACTATGGCCTGTTCTTAGAAGTTGATCTGACAATTCCTGATGATTTGCACAACACATTTTCTGATCTGCCCCCAATTCCTGAGGTTAAGTGTTCACCTGGCTCTAAACAGAAGAAGCTAAAGCTGATTCTAGAGCCAAAAATGGATTATGTCATATATTACAAAAACCTCCAGTTCCTGATGAATCATGGTGTTCAAGTGACCAAAGTTGGCAAAGTTTTGATGTTCAGGCACTCGAGATGGTTCAAGCCATATATTGATACAAACACAGAGCTTCGAACATCTGCAATGAGCCAATTTGATAAGACCTTGTTTAAATTGATAGTAAATTCAATGTATGGCAAAACCATAGAAAATGTCAGAAAACATACTGATGTTAAATTAATTACTAACCCCAGCCAGAGCAAAAAATTGATAGCAAAGCCTAATTTCAATTATAGAAGAATTTATGATGGCAATATGGCACTCTTCAACATGAAAAAACAAAGATTAAGTTTGATAAGCCTATTTATGTAGGGGCTGTGATATTGGAATTGGCCAAATTACACATGTTAAATCTCAATTATGATGTGCTGAAGCCTATTTATGGTGATTGTGTAAAACTGATGTACATGGACACAGATAGCTTTATTCTTGATATTCAGACAGAAGATGTTTATCAAGATATGACACAGCCTGCATTGCTTGAATATTTTGATACCAGTGAACATACAAAGATTGAACCCCACAACAAAAAGGTGCCTGGCAAGTTCAAAGATGAGACACTTTGTGTTGTTATTGTGGCATTTGCTGGGTTAAGGGCCAAGATGTACAGCTTTGAAACATGTAGTGGTGTTGTTGCCAAAAAGGCCAAGGGCATTGGCAGAGTAACTGTGGACAAAGAGCTTGAATTTGAAGATTACAAAAATTGTCTCAAAACCCAGAGTTTAATCAGAACATCAGAATGCAGAATTCAGAGTGTGGATCACTTGTTGACTACAAATGTTGTAAGAAAAGTGGCTCTGGACCCACATGATGATAAGAGATGTATTTTGTCATGTGGTATACATACTCTACCATGGGGTCGTTGTGATTTGAAAAGTGGGAAACAATGCCCAATTACAGAGCATGATTTGAAATAAATAAACATGCCCCTGAACTTATTTGGGTTCAAAAAACAGGCTATTATGGACGTGCCAACACAAACACCCTCTTCTCATATACAATCTATAATATCTAAACTAAGTGGTTTGTTAATTATTCATCTGAACAGCATACTTACAGATATTGATGTTAAAACAGGTAAAACATTGTACATATTTAACAATAATTTAAATCATTACCAATTACCTGTAGGTGGTCAATTACAATTTATTACAACCCCCGAGGGTAATGTCAAGATTTCAGTAGGGAGAAATATTTATAGAATTAAGCACTCAAACATGATTTCTGGCACTGTATATACGGTTTCTGCTGGTGATTGTTTATATATTGAGCTCCCAGGATCCTATGACAAGCTTATACCTTTTTTTATAGAATTAAGAATTGGATATTTTATAATAAATAACCACTAAAACAAAAAAGCCTAATGATATATTTGGCCATACAAGGCATGAAGATCACAGTGATGAGATTCTGATGCTTGATGTCAGAGTCAAAAAATTAAGAAGTGATTTACAAGCTTTACAAACCACACTCAATGCCACTCTTCAACTAGAAATTACAAATTTACAATCACAATGCATGGACCCTCTTCTTAAAATTGTTTCAGAACTCAAATTGCTGCTTCAAAAATATACTGACTTGGCCACATTAGATAATTTTCAAAATTTAGAGGAAGCTGTAGAAACTCTTCAAACCAAATTTAAGACTCAGGCTACAAACTCTGAACAATTGAAACAACAATTGGAAGAACAGATTAAAAATGTCCAGGCACAGCTCCAAACAATTGTCAAAAGCATAAAATCACAAGAAGATTTTGATCTAGTAATTTCTACTCTAATGGAACAGATTCAATCACTACAGATACCTAATCTGGACCCCTTGAACAAAGCCATAGCGGAGGTTAAAGAAAAAATTGAGACACTTGAAAATTTTATGAACAAACTACCATCTTCTGATGCTCTGAGTGCTATAACTCGTAGTGTTGCCAACATCAAGCTGCAACTTGAAACATATGAAGATATTGGAAAAATTCAGAGTACCATAAGCCATCTTGAGGGTACAATAGCAGCTGTGCAAAGTGCTCTGACAAATGTACAAGAAACTCTAGAATCTCGCATACCTGGTATTGTAGATACCCTTGTCAGTGTCCAGCAACAGATCACAAAACTTGAAAACCTCAACACTGAATCTGAGGTATCTCATTTTCATCACTTGATCTATGATATCTAAACAAAACTTGAAATTTTACAACAATCAACACCTACTCAGGCAGACATAACCCTGCTCCAAGATTCTATGCAAATTGTGGCTGATGCTTCTGAATTAAATGATGTGAAATTGGTACTTGAATCTTTGCAGAATACTGTATCAAATCTGCCTACATCACAGGAACTTAAAAATATTAAGAGAGCTGTGAATCGCATATTGGAATAAGAAGATATCAAGAATACCCAGACAGAGATCAAACAACTTACTCAGACTGTGGCCACTCTACCAACTATTACATTGTCTTAGTACTAGATATGCAAGTTGGGCCTGGGGTCCAATTAAAATATTCGGGTTAACATATTAATACTCTGAACTGACTGTCAAGTATTTAAGCACACTTGACAGAGTATTACACTAGAGGCAATAAGCTTATATGAGCATTTTTGGCTTAGTTTTAAGTGTAGCCAAAACAATATCAAGAGGGGCATATTTATGACAAGCTTATGGACAACAATCTCACAGATGTAGCTTTTGTACACATGGCCAAATCTGTCTGTTGAGGCTTCTTCATTTGTACACTAGGGCTCAAGATTCTTTAGATTTATATGTGTGCACACTTGGCCGATTGATTCATATAGACATCTTGACATTGTTTTAAGTGTAGCCAAATCGGGCTGTTTAATCATATGAGCTCTTCATTTGTACACTGTGTGTGATTCTTCATTTGTACACTAGGACTCAGAATTTCTTGGGATTAAAAGCATATCACACGTGAACAATTGGGGCATGTGGGCATCTTGGCATAGTTTTAAGTGTAGCCAAATCGGGCATATGGCTCTTTCATTTTGTATGATTTTGTGCTAATAATAGTACCAAACACACTAGTTCTACATTACAGACGAAAATAGCTACTACTAAATATCCTACAATCACATGTCCAAGGATGAGTATGAAGTGTCTCTTTAATAAAAAAAACATTGAAACGTGTCCAGTACTTGCGCTTCCGAATCATTTAACTAATGTATAAATCAACTCTGGTAAAGTTTTCATATAATTACGTGAGGCTTTCAACTTCGTAGAGAGACTCAAAGAGCCAAATTTTGTAAGCTAAGTTATTTTCACTGGTGCAGATTTGTTGATGTTTCTAGATGTTCTGCAGGGCTATTTTCAATTAAGAAAATATTTATAATATCATAAGCCTTTCAGTTGTTAAATTGCAGCTGTTATTACAACAGATACTTATTCAGAAGAATGCAGACAAGGAGGAATGAATATTTATTTAGAAAAAATCAACGCTGTTACAGAAATGATACAGTTTCCAGACGCGTGGGAAAATCTGATCAATTTTTATCATATATTTTTGTGGAGATTTCTTGTATTGGAGAAAGATATAATTTATTTTCTGAAATATGATAATTAACTCTATATTAGAAACATTGTGTATAGTTGGTTCTTTTATCCAACCTATTCTTTTTGTTTTGATACATAATATTTCATTATAGCTACATATTTTATTATTCTTGATTGATTGAAAGATTTACTTTATTTTACTTCGCTTTTGTACCACTTTTTTCTAATTCGCGAAGATGGGGATGAGTGATGAAATTGATGAATGGACACTTACAAACATTCATGCCCATGCCGGGATTCGAACCCTGGAAGCCTGACGTCGTAGCGCGATGTGCTAACCACTCCGCCAAGGGACTTCTTTATCTTATTCTGAAATTTATACATGTCAAATTTTCAGTTACGTATACTGAATGTAGATGATATTAGGTAATAAAACGGCGTTCTGAATAGTCCGAAGTACGTACGAGCAAATCGGACAAGCCGTAGCCTTTTAAGATGTGTATTTTTTTAGCCTTTTACGGTGTATGTTAACCTCACTGGCAGTGTTGCAAACTCTCACTAGTTGTTGCTTTTACGGTGTGTGTTACCCTCAGTAGCAGTGTTGCCAACTCTGACGAGTTGCAGCCTTTTACGGTGTGTGTTAACCTCACTAGCAGTATAGCAAACTCTAACGAGTTGTAGCCTAGTAGTGTAATTGGTGATATTATAAACCCGAGAAATGATGAGCCCCCCTCAGGCAGATTTGGCTACACTTAAAACTAGCTCAAGATGTGCATATGAGCTTATTGCTCAAGTGTGGTACTCTGTCTAACCCAAGATTTTTGTAAAAATGCCGTCGGGAATTTCCCGTGAAATGATGAGCCCCCTCAGATTTATTTGCCTACACTTACAAAAGCTACATCTGTGAGATTATTGTCCATAGGCTTGTTAAAAATATGCTCTTCTTGATATTGTTTTTGCTACACTTAAAACTAAGCCAAGATTCTCATATGAGCTTATTGCCTCTAGTGTAATACTCTGTCAAGTGTGCTTAAATACTTGACAGTCAGTTCAGAGTATTAATATGTTAACCCGAATATTTTAATTGGCCAACAGGCTCAACTTGCATATCTAGTTCTAAGACAATGCATTGTGCAGAGGCCTTCTAGAATTGCTCTGTGACTCTCTCATTTCTTACATCATAAATATATGATTTTTCACCTATAAGAATAACACTACATATAGTGTCATCAGCGAGTGTATCATGGAATTCACAGATAATTTTAATGTTTGTCCTGTCTATAACCGCAACTTGTTTTCTTTTTGAGGTGTTGATGACAAACATGGGTCTCTGTGCTTTGAATTCATCTGGTGAGTATTACATGTCAGTATTGCCAGTAGCGACCCTTTTGTATGCTGTAAATGCTTCATATAATTTAAGAAAATCATCCTTGGACATGTTTAAATTATAATTTTCTCTAGGAAATACCTCATTTCTGCCATTTTTAAGATATATGTTCTTGATGTTGCAGCTATCGAAATTTACTTGAATTTTTTTCCTGATTATTGTGTCTTCCAGTCTGAAACAGTACCACCACAAAATCTGGCATGTCATATTGTATACTGGAGAATGAGCTTGTAGCATCAAATTCATAATAGCTTCCAGTGGCAGGCTTCTGCACACATTGATATGTATAAAATTGTAAAGGCACCTGTGGATTTTTTAGTATATCTGCTTTGTATTTAAGAGCATAACTGGCTTCATATTCAACAACTGGAATTCTTATCTCCATAGTCTGAATAAGGCATCTGCCCTCATCAGGTAGGGTATTAGGCAGAGCTTCCCCTGTAGAGTTTAATGTACTGTACCTCATCAAAGCATTATTATCATTGGCAGCTCTTCTAAATGTAATTCTTAAACCACCCTTCCACATAATATCTTTGTAATCTGAGAAGAATCCAGGCAACAGGCGCATAGGAAATAGCACTGTGCGGCTTTTAGATATAATTTTATCACCAGCCTCAAATCCACTTTTTTTGTATTAAGAAGCCTCGGTTTTGGATAATTTTGGTGTGGCCAAAGCTGTAGATGTAATACCAGGTAATCCACTCTGTTTATAACAACACCATGTTTTCTGATCTCAATTTCAGAGAACAGATGTGGCACAAAATTGTCCACCAATCTTATATTTGAATTTGCCGGATAATCTGTACCATCGAGCTTTACAACATCAAACTTGATGTATAGATCTGCTCTGTGGGGGTGTATAAAGCCATCTCCTACATCAAGATCAACCTCAATCTCTGTGTTGGGTTGATTTGAATTTGCAAAAGTCCTCCTGTTTGGGGGGAATGATTGTAGCTCATAACTCTCAATATTTTCCATTTTTTTATGTATTTTTATTTAAATATTAATTTCTATGATTGCAGTTGTTGTGGCTCTCGCAAAATCAACTAATTCTTCTTTTTCATTAGTGACCATCAACTCAATATTATCTATTTTATTATGGCACACAGGAAAATATAATGTTGGTGATGGAGTGTAGTTGATGGGCTCCATAATTTCAGAGTTAGGTTTAAATGTTGCAATGATGCCAGTTTGTTTGTGAGTGCCTATGCCATTTGATTTGGTTATCATACCCTCGGCGACATTACAGTGAATATTTAGAGTATCCATGGCTAAGAATTTAGGTATATTAATAGCAGTGTGTTTAATGGCTTGTTCAAGTTTTGTGTTGTTCTGGAAGCCTAATAGCTCTCCTATAGTACCCAGATCCACTGCCTCTGTAGCAGACACAATCTCTACTCTGTGAGTTTCAGAATTTTGAGTTAACACTATACCTCTGGGTAACTGAGCATTCAGAGTAGATAGATGATATTGCCCTGGAGTGACGACAATTTTTTGATCACCAACTGCAATTGTGTTGTTGTGGTGTGTAATATCATGGATCAAGTACATGCCATAAAATGCTCTGAGAGCTATTGTTTTGGGATACACTATATCATCATGTAATCTAAGTTTCAATATTGAATTTTGGCAGGTGAGATGGAATACTCCCATGATGCTTCAGATTCCACAGGGCCTTTTGAAAATCTTCAATTGATGGTTTATTTATTTGAGACAGATATCTAAGAACAGATAAGCACAGATGTCTACAATTAACATTTTTGAAATTTAGAACACGGGCATTATTGTAATAAAGATTAGTTGATTTTTAGATATTTTACTAAATTTTCAGGTGGAACACCTCCAAATGAATCAAACACAAATGCCTCATCTTTTAAATAATTAAGATAACAGATCCAGTGAGTGCCCTGATTTTTGTTCTTATCCAAATTAACTATGCCACACTCTTTGTTGAGTGGTTGTTCTGGTAAAGAATCAGACATGTACACACCTCTAAAATTTTTGATGCCCAGTGGCTTGATTGAAGCTTCAATATCTTGGTTTGTAAGCGGCTCTTGTTTTTTTTAAACTTATTCATGGCTCTCTTAACACCTTTGCCTTGTTTCTCCATGGCCAGATTATGGCGCTTCAGTTCATCTAATTCTGCCTTATTCTTATTATACACATCTATTAGTGTTTTTGCTATAGCAGCTGATCCCCCAGCCAAGCTCCCAACAGCCCCCAAAGCTGCTAAGATGGCCGGGATAGTAAATATAAAGCACACCTGTATGCAATTTTTTTCTAGATTGCTGTAATTTTTTTAATTGGGGGGTACTAAGTAACAATTTCATACCATGGCCCTTGGCAAGACAAGAATTTTTTTCTTGCGCTGCTTTTTGGTTAAAAGACTATCAATAGTTTTAAGAGATTTAAGACCTGCATAAGGTATCTGATACATAACACCCTTGGTCTTCATCCTAGGTTTATTATATATATATATTCACAACCCCCACCCCAGTTTTTCTTTGGTGTTCATAGCTATGGTGGTCCCCAATGCTGCTATTTTTTCACTTAAAGAAGCATCTTTGCTTACAAATCTACCAAATGCAGCCTCTTCTAATTTCTTGTCTGCAACATGTCGCCTATCAAGATCAGAATGTGTGTTGTATGCAATGTCATGGTCTCTACAAGCAGCATCTAGAGGATTAACACCAGGATCACCTCTGATTAATGTATGGTCCAATTTTGTACCGGGACCACAATACTGATAGCCTGGTATGTGTAGTTCAAATGGCAGCTTGTTTATGATGTCATTAACCAGCCCCCGAACCTCAGAGATATTCCAAAATTTAGGTGGTAGAGTATTAATAATTTTTATAAGATATCCAATCACCTTAGTGTCATTCACTATAAAATTAGACAATTTGGTGATTATCATGTCCATAATTCCAACCTTTTCATTGTAAAAATTGTGGTTGCCAGCATTTTCCTCCCCAGCTATCACCAGCAACCTATCTACAAGTTTCCTGATTTCATCAACTCACACAAATTTTTTAGGCAGGGTGTTGAATTGTTTGATTCCACTACCTGTCTTGATCTGTGACCATATGGGCTTGATTAAGTTTTTGTATTTTGCTCCACTGCTAGACTTGACTATTTTTTGTGTGGGATCATTGTTCTGGTATATAGCATCTGATATTATTAATATTTCTTTGTAATGCTCATAATCTTGATCTGTATAGTTGCCAGGCCTTTTCCTAGTCATCAGTTCCACACTCCAGGTGTGCCAGGGTACTTAACAAAAGCACATCTTTCTCCAAGATGAGATTCTGAATATACAATCAGATCATCTCCCATAAATGTTACTCTGAAATTGCTAATTCTATGTATGATGCTACCATCACGCTCTGTGTCAGCATATAAGCCAAAATCCTCATCTTTGTTGTCTTTAGGTGTGCTTAAATATTTTTGAGCAAGAAGACCCAATTCAATAGGATCCTGAGTAGCTTCAATTCTTCGAGGAGCAACAGGACTAGGTTTACGAATACTAGAAAGTGGGCTGATTGGATAATCTAATATGTTCCTAGCAGCTACAGGTACAAGCTCTGTGATCAAATTTTGATTTTGCTCTGTAACTGTTTTGATATTTTTACCTAATTCACTAATAGCATCAATAATAGGCTGTTCTGTTTGCTTGTGTTGTTCATAGATTCCTCGGTTCTCTGATTTCCATCCTTTAAATCTTTTTACAAGATAATCTCTTAATTTAACATCATCAATAATTGGCCTTTTCACGTTATTTATATGTGTTTCAATGTCTAGAAAATTGTTAATTTTATTTCTGTATTTGCCACTATTAGGTTTTCCTTTCAAATCAATTGTGACTAATCCATAGCTGTCCTGGTTCCAGCACCTACTGCAAAACTTGGAAAACTTATTGTAGCTCAAGTCCCCACCCACATATTCATCATGTATGTGTTTGAAGTTGGTATGATCTTGATGAAACACACATATAAAATTACTGTTGTCTCGGATCAGCTGCTTCGGTATTTTAGAAAAAGTCTGTGCCAGGTAGAAGCAATCTATGTTTTTGTATCGGCCCTGTGTAAAGAAATTTCTAACCTTGGTTTTGATTATCCAGTATAATGTCATCAAACACAACAACAGATTTATCCAGACATTCATGGAGTGGCTTAACATCTGGTTCAAAAGTGGCTATATCCAGTCTATTATATAGATTCATCACCTGCTGATATTTTAATTGTTCCAAGCTCTTAGAGAAAACATACAAGTGCCTGTTTTTCCAGTCTAACCAGTTGGGTGCCAATAAAAAATTATCAATCATTAGTGTAGTTTTACCACAAGCCGATGGCCCAACAATAAGACATCTAATATTATCAGGCAGCAGCTTTCCATTTCTCTTAATCTGCTGTTCAGGATCTGGCAGTCTTTTTATAACATCCCCAGTGTTCATAGTATCACTTTGCCTGCCTCGATCCAGCTGTGTTCTGGAAGTCCTAGCCATTTGACAAGTATCTTGTTGCCTTTTCTGCGGATGATTTTTTCTATGAGATATGTGTCAGGCTGCTTAGTTTTGCTGAGTTCTTCTTCATAAAACCTGCCTTTGAGAATTTCTAATCGGTGGTATTTTATTATATGTGTTAAGGGTCCCAGGTTTAACTTGAACCACTGTAAATAATTCAGTGCTCCAGTTTCTTGTAAAGCCTCTTTTGAATAAGTGCTTATATTTGCTGATTCTTACTTGATCACCCACCCTGTATTTGGCTTTTCTTGTTGTTGGTTGGTATCTAGGATAATAAACAGTCCTGATCAATTTTTGCTCATCAGATGAAGTTACTTCAGAGGGTTTCATGTTGATTTTGGAATGGACCGAGTTGTTATATTTATGTAGAAGTTCTGGAAGAATATTAAGCCATTTATAATTACCTTGGAGGGTAAATTGTTTAAACAAATGATTTTTTAGGGTTTTGTTGAATCTTTCTACAATAGAGGCCTTGAGATCACTGTAACTCGAGTAATGTTGTATTGACTGGCTTTTAATAAATTGTTGGAACACAGAATTATAGATTTCTTTGCCATTATGTGTTTGCAAATAGCGCGGTGATCTTCCATTCTGATTGATGATTGTCCTGAAGGCTTCTGTAACACATGTTCCAGTCTTGGATTTGAGTGGCACAGCCCAGGCAAATTTTGAAAATGTATCTATTACAGTGAGTAGATACTTGTAGCCCTTGTTGATCTTGTCTAAGTTTTTCAACTGTCCACTTGCCATCTCAACCAAGTCACACTGCCATAAATCATCTATGCCTTTTGTAACCACTGGCAGTCTCTTATAATTATGTCTGGCTTGTCTGTGTAATTCATCAACAATAATTTTACTAGACACAGTATGTAAACAAGAATATTGCAACTATAGTGTGTTCAGCAGCTGATACTACAGGATTTTCTAAATATAATTTGTCTCCTATTTGCATATTAAATTCCAGAGAACCATCATCTTCAGCATAAGATGTTTCTAATGTATTGGGGTCTGTAAAATCCTCTAACTCTACACTGGTGATTTTTGGTTTGTTGTCAGCATTTGTTATTGAAAAGGTAGAGTAGTGGTGTGCCTGTGGTTGTAGCCAATATTTGATCCTGATTGGTCTAAGTGTGCCCCCAACAAAAAACTGGTAATAAAATTGTGCAGGGGACAGCATATATATTTTTCCACCTGGTGTAAATGGTGAATCATATTATTTGTTGGGGGATACTGTACAAATCAAGAATTACTGTTTGTTTAGGATTCTCGATTATGCCCATTATTTCTTTCTGCTGTAAGCAATCTACTTGTTAAAGATTCAAGGTGCTCATTGATAGTCCTAACAATCTCATCGTGCCCTGGTTTGATCCTTATGTCCACAGCAAGTTTCTTGTATTGTTGTACAATCTCTTGAAGCTTTGTGGCAAAAACAGACAGAGCATTTGCTTGGTTAGGTTCCATGCTTCCAAGCTGTTGCTTGATGTTGGCTACAATTTGCTGTAAATTTTCAACAACTGCCAATTTCGAATTTTGTGCAGTAAGATCATGAATTTGTTTTCTGATATCCTTGAACAGGGCACGCAGTTCATTAACATGTTGATTAGTTGGTAGAGTGGCCACTGTCTGAGTAAGTTGTTTGATCTCTGTCTGGATATTCGTGATATCTTCTGATTTCAATATGCGATTCACAGCTCTCTTAATATTTTTAAGTTCCTGTGATGTAGGCAGATTTGATACAGTATTTTGCAAAGATTCAAGTGCAAATTTCACATTATTTAATTCAGAAGCATCAGCCACACTTTGCATAGCATCTTGGAGCAGGGTTATATCTGCCTGAGTAGGTGTTGATTGTTGTAAAATTTCAAGCTTTGTTTGGATATCATCGATCAAGTGATGAAAATGAGATAGCTCAGATTCAGTGTTGAGGTTTTCAAGTTTTGTGATCAGTTGCTGGACACTGACAAGTGTGTCTACAATACCAGGCAAGCGGGATTCTAGAGTTTCTTGTACATTTGTCAGATCACTTTGCACTGCTGCTATTGTATCCTCAAGATGGCTTAGGTACTCTGAATTTTTCCAAAATCTTCATATGTTTCAAGTTGCAGCTTGATGTTGGCAACACTCCTAGTTATAGCACTCAAAGCATCAGAAGATGGCAAGTTGTTCATAAAATTTTCAACCTCGGCTATGGCTTTGTTCAGAGGGTCCAATTTAGGTATCTGTAGTGATTGAATCTGTTCCTTTAGAGTGGAAATCACTAGATCAAAATCTTCTTGTGATTTTATGCTTTTGACAATTGTTTGGAGCTGTGCCTGAACATTATTAATCTGCTCTTCCAATTGTTGCTTCAGTTGCTCAGAGTTGGTAGCCTGGGTCTTAAATTTGTCATGAAGAGCTGCTACAGCTTCCTCTAAACTTTGAAAATTATCCAATGTTGCCAAGTAAGTATATTTCTGAAGCAGCAATTTGAGTTCTGAGTCAATTTTAAGAAGAGGGTCCATGCATTGTGATTGTAAATTTGTAATTTCTAGTTGAAGACTGGCATTGAGTGTGGTTTGTAAATCTTGTAAATCACTTCTTAATTTTTTGATTCTGATATCAAGCATCAGAATCTCATCACTGTGATCTTCATGCCTTGTATGGCCAAATATATCATTAGGCATTTGTGTTTTAGTGGTTATTTATTATTGAATATCTAATTCTTAATTCTATAAAAAAAGGTATAAGCTTGTCATAGGATCCCGGGACCTCAATATATAAGCAGTCACCAGCAGAAACAGTATATACAGTGCCAGAAACCATGTTTGAGTGCTTAATCCTATAAATATTTCTCCCTATTGAAATCTTGACATTACCCTCGGGGGTTGTCATAATTTGTAATTGACCACCTACAGGTAACTGGTAGTGATTTAAATTATTGTTAAATATGTACAATGTTTTACCTGTTTTATTATCAACATCTGTAAGTATGCTGTTCAGATGAATAATTAACAAAGCACTTAGTTTAGATATTATATCAGAAGAGGGTGCTGGTGTTGGCAGGTCCATAATAGCCTGTTTTTTGAAAACAAGTAAGTTCATATGCATGTTTATTTATTTCAAATCATGCTCTGTAATTGGGCATTGGATACCATTTTTCAAATCCCAATGACCCCTAGGTAGAGTATGTATGCGACATGATAAAATGCATCTCTTATCATCATGTGGGTCAAGAGCTACTTTTCTTGCAATATTGCTAGTCAACAAGTGATCTTTACTCTGAATTCTGTTTTCCGATGTTCTGATTAAACTCTGGGTTTTGAGACAATTTTTGTAATCTTTAAATTCAAGCTCTTTGTCAACAGTTACTTTGCCGATGCCCTTGGCTTTTTTGCAACAACACCACTACATGTTTCAAAGCTGTACATCTTGGCCCTTAACCCAGCAAATGCCACAATAACATCACCAAGTGTCTCATCTTTGAACTTGCCAGGCACCTTTTTGTTGTGGGGTTCAATCTTTGTATGTTCACTGGTATCAAAATATTCAAGCAATGCAGGCTGTGACATATCTTGATAAACAACTTCTGTCTGAATATCAAGAATAAAACTATCTGTGTCCATGTACATCAGTTTTACACAATCACCATTAAAAGGCTTCAATACATCCTAATTGAGCTTTAACATGTGTAATTTGGCCAATTCCAATATCACAGCCCCTACATAAATAGGCTTATCAAACTTAATCTTTGTTTTTTCATGTTGAAAAGTGCCATATTTTCATCATAAATTTTTCTGTAGTTGAAATTAGGCTTTGCTATCAATTTTTTGCTCAGGCTGGGGTCAGTAATTAATTTAACATGATTATGTTTTCTGACATTTTCTATGGTTTTGCCATACACTGAATTTACCATCAATTTAAACAAGGTCTTATCAAATTTTCTCACTGCAGATGTTCGAAGCTCTGTGTTTGTATCAATATATGGCTTTAACCATCTTGAGTGCCTGAACCTTAAAACTTTGCCAACTTTGGTCACTTGAACACCATGATGCATCAGGAACGGAAGGTTTTTGTAATATATGACACAATCCTGTTTTGGCTCTAGAGTCATCATGAGCTTCTTCTGTTTAGAGCCAGGTGAACACTTAACCTCAGGAATTGGGGGCAGATCAGATAATGTGTTGTGTATATATTCAGGAATTGTCAGATCAACCTCTAAGAACAGGCCATAATCACTGTCATCAAAGTCCTTGAAGATCTTCAATATTCAAATATTCAACCCACTCAAGCCCTGCATATGGCAGTTTATCCATCATAGCATAACCATAGAGGTTGTTGGCATCTACATACAGTATATAATTTGATGGCAGTGCTGGATCATAATTGAAAATATACTTGTTATTTGCTCTGGCATATCTCTAAGAACATTGCACCATGCCTCCTCTTATACATTGTTCCATAAACAGATACAAATCCTGATCCTAGATCAGATCCAATTGCATTTTAGTGTTTATAAACATTGCAGACCATGCTAGGCCTGGTGCACTATAGAAATACATTGGATCCAGCTTATAATTTTCCATGGAAGATTTTCTAAATGCCTGAAGTATATCAACTAAGAGAGTGACATCAAGTTTTAAATATGCCTTGTGATAATCACCAAATGTCTGGCATTTTAAATTGTTCCATATCAACTGAGCATTGTGATAATCTTCATCAGTGAATCCAGATGCCCTGAGTTTGCTGTAGAATGCTTGTTGTGGTGGCAGAGAACACTCATCAAATTTAGAAAAATCTGTAACATAATCATTTGGGTATACACCCTTCCGCCTAATTAATTTCAGGTCCTGATTTGGGAACAAAGCACATGTGATTTTGAATTGCTCATCAGATATTTGACTGGCCAGTGTAGCCAGGCTAGCAGACAGAATTCTGTAGGAATCAAGAAATCTTAAGTGAATAGGAACACCATTAACTTTAATTATTTTGCTAATAGCAATATATTTCTCATCATTTTCTGCTAAAATATTTAAATTCTGCTTGTCAAACCCCTCGTACCTGATCAAATGATGAAAATCATAATTGGATGCACCATGGCAAAATATAGGGACAAATTTTGGTCTCCAGATATTAATATTACAACTATTACAGAGAGCCATTAAGAATTTACAATCTGTATGAGAATGGTGTTTCATCTTGATATTTGTATCTGAAAATTCAGAATCACATACCGGGCATTTTTCTGCATTGTTGAAATCTTCAATCTGATCCTTTGTTAAAGGCAACATAGGTTTTGATTTCAGTAAGATATTAGATGCTATGTAATGGCACTCATTTTCTGTGCTATGTGCAAATTTTTTGATGACATCTGATCCCATGTATAAATATTCTTCACTAACAACACCATCCTGTACAACAACATAATAAAAACTAGAAGGTTCATGTAACTGGTATGATGTAATTGAAGATTCATCAGGATCTGGGCTGCAGAAAGCAAGGGGTTTGAGATTTGATTCAAAATCACAAACTATATATGCTGGGTGTTCCAACAAGGCTTCAAATTTTTTTGAATTTGGCATTTTCACTTCGACTAAGCATCACCATATGAACAGGTTTATGGTTACCACAGTATTTTAGATGCTCACTTAACTTGTTTTTAGCAATTTCTGCATTCACTTCCCGAATCCCATTCACCATTTTTCTACCATCAAATACAGTCAAACATCTTCTGCACAACTTGAATATTGTATTGGATTTGCCTTGTTGTTTTCTGACTAAAGCTTCAAGACTGTGTATCAGAGTGTAATGGTGTGTGCCATCTCCTTCAATTAAGAGAAGATCAATCGGAACAGCAGAATCATCATCAAGTGTACTGATTCTGAGAGGTGCTATCAAGCAATTGCCACGGCCAGTAGAACAAATATATACATTAATAGATAATTGTTTACCATTGATATCCCTGACCTTTTTTTTCAAATTTATCAATATTCTGAACAGACATTGGATATTCTAAGCCCTCCATGTCATCATCAAAATCGTGCTCATGTTGTTTATAATAACTTATTCTCTGAGGATTCCTTAAAACTGGATACAAAGCAGCTAAAATACACCACAAAAAGCATTTCTCATCATTATTTTCTATGTTAACCACGGCTTTTTTGTTTTTGATATTGGCAGGTAATGGCAGATATGTAGAACCTTGTAGTGGGCTTAATTCAGAAATATTAACATTTAGCTTGTGTGAAGATCCACATAGGCTCCAACCCGATTCTTTTGCTGCAAATTCAGAGTGTTTAATATTCAATTGCTCTATCAAACTGCTTATTAATTTGTCTAAATTTGCATTTGAATATACCGCTACAGTTTCTGTTATGTAGGGCTGTGTAAATTTTGTGCCATTTGATTTCTTATATTGTGTAAACAATTTGAGGGACAACTTATAAGATCCATTTTGTGCATTTAGAATTGCCTGCACATCAGGATTTACACTGTTCAAAAAATTCTTAATATCACATCTTGGCTCTGATTCAAAACAGTGATCCCTAAGTTGGCCAACAAAACTGCTATGGATAGGTGGTGCATAGCGTGGCTGCTTTGCCGGTCTAGCATTAACAGGTGTTTCATGCTTCCTTTTCAGACCAGATGTAGATGGCTGTGAGGGCAATATTGATGACTGTACATAACAAGTACACTTACGCCTATTGTAATATGCTTTGCTTAATATTTTATGGCATTTTAGACATATTTTTGTAGCCTTTCTGCATTTTTTAGGATCACAATTATGCCGGTGGCTAGCACAATAAGAACTAGATATATTTTTATTGCATTGATTGCAATATTTCAAGTTTGGCATTTTTATTGTTTATTTATATAAAATTTCTTGGTCCAAAAAAAATAACTATGGATAGTATGCCAAAACAATTATAACAGCAGTTAGTGGCTGAGCTGGTGCTTTTATACCCAGACAACAGCAGTAACTAGGCTCTGGTGATCCCCAATATAAAATAGTTTTGCTCTATTATGCTGTTGTAGAATACACTTTACCGGGTATCAAACCTGGAAGCTATCAGCTGGATATCAGCTAGCAGTGAATATTCTCAAAATCTCACGTGTGGGGATATTATTCTGCCACATGTATTTCAATCTCACACATTTTACAAGGTCTCAAACCCAGGAGCCCTTGATTACAAGGCAATAATACCAACACTTTGCCATCGGGGAGGCCTACACACTCTTTACCAGGTATCAAACCCGGAGCCTCTTGATTACAAGGCAGCAAGACTAGCACTTCTCCATAGAGAGGCCTCAAACACGGGAGCCTTTAATTACAAGGCATATAAGCTATGGGATTATGTCCACACTCTACTGAGTATAGGACCCAGGAACTCTGAGCTAGATATCAGCTAATACAGTCAAATTTGGACTTTGAACTGTGCAATGAATATTGTCAATGTCTTACTTGTGTATATATTATCAGAGCAAAGCTTTTTAGAATTGGAATCAGGCATACATGCTGTCATGCAAGAGGGTAATGTTCTTTTACTAAGAATTTTCCCCCTATTACACAGAAATATTAATTGAAGTTTTATGCTCTTCCAGTGAATTACGTAGAAATATCAATAATGCCCCCTTTCAGCTTATTTTTCTGTGTAGATTATATCCCATGCGTGCCAGAATATGAAAGCCCCCAGACGTTGATAATTTATTGCCCGGGGCAGGCAATTACTTAACTCAGAAATGCATCAATTTTCCCGATCGAAACTGTCTGCCCGGGCAAAAAAACTGATCAAATATTAGAAAGAAAACATGCAACAGTTCAATTTTGCAGCCTGCCTTTGTCCAAGGTAATCCTGTATTGAATTAGATCTGTAAGTTGTTAAAGCATGAGGATATGAGCATTTTTGGCTTAGTTTTAGGTGTGGCCAAAACAATATCAAGAGGGGCATATTTTTGACAAGCTTATGAACAACAATCTCACAGATGTAGCTTTTGTACACATTGCCAAATCTGTCTGTTGAGGCTTCTTCATTTGTACACTAGGGCTCAAGATTCTTTAGATTTAAATGTGTGCACACTTGGCCGATTGATTCATATAGACATCTTGACATTGTTTTAAGTGTAGCCAAGTCGGGCTGTTTAATCATATGAGCTCTTCATTTGTACACTGTGTGTGATTCTTCATTTGTACACTAGGACTCAGAATTTCTTGGGATTAAAAGCATATCACACGTGAACAATTGGGGCATATGGGCATCTTGGCATAGTTTTAAGTGTAGCCAAATCGGGCATATGGCTCTTTCATTTTGTATGATTTTGTGCTAATAATAGTACCAAACACAATACTTGTAGAGTATAATTTGATATTTGGAAAATATAGCTTTCCCACGGAATCACGTTACTTTCCCGAACCTTTATGCAAGCAGGTGTATTTTAACTAAAACCTGCATTGTGTTGTATTTTCACAGAAGTAAACATATTTCAAAAATATATTATAAAATTCTAGTTTACCTATATTCGTATTTAAAAAATATATATGCTGGTTATGAAAACTAAGCACAATGTAAATGTAACATTTGTAATTAATGTGCTAGATATTTAAAAAAAATCAAATGTTGCACAACACAAAATATTCTTATTCTACTTATTCAATTCTTACATTTTGTTAAACACATGACAAAAGTATATTTTATTTGTACACAGAGGTGGTTAGGGTATTCAGAAGTCCATGAAACATTTAAAGCTGTTGTAACAATTATATTACCCGAAGGATCTTGTAACTATAATTTTGATAGAGAGAGAAACATATAACTAACTAACACAAATTATAATTCGTGTGTATATTAATATGTCTGACAAATTTACAACTCATGTTGCGTTTAAACAATGAAATGCATTATATCCATTCCTTTTTAATTTTACCCTAGAATACGCTCTTAGGAAAGTAAAAGGAACTAGATGGACTATAATTAAACTGTGTGACTCAGCCTCTAGCATATGCAGAAGATGTAGAATAACTGGGTGGATGATGTAAATACAATTAAGATTAATGCTGAAATATTTTTCAAAACAGCTAAAGAGATAAGTTTGGAAGTTAGCAAAGAGGAAATTAAATATATGCTTAAAGACCGAATCCAAGTGTTAGATAATAATTAAAATCTAATTATTGATGACAACTCGTTTGAACCAGTTTCCCAATTTAAGTACATAGGGCTAATACTAACAATGAAAATGATATTAAAGTGGAAATAAAAGAAAGCTTAATTCCGGAAATGCATGTTACCTTCCTCTACATATACTTTTGTCGTGTCGTTTAATGTCTCAGAAAAAAATGTTAAAATATACAATACAGTAATTTTGCCTGTAATATTATGGGGATATGAAACTTGGTACCTCACATTGAAAGAGGAATATAAATTGAGAGTATTTGATAATAAGATCCTTAGGAAAATATTCGGTCCTAAATAATGAAGAGACAGGTGAGTGGGGAAGGTTACATAATATGAAAGTACATTATTGGAATTAATGTCCAGACATTATTAGAATCATTAAATCAAGAAGAACTAGGTGGGCAGGCCATGTGGCACGAATGAGAGAGGAAAAATTGTTTACAGGATTGTTGTTAGAAAACCTGATGGTAAGAGACCAGTAGGAAGACCAAGACGAATATGGAGGATTAATGTTGAGAAGACCTAAAGGAAATCGGTAGGGATGGAAAGGAGTATATAGATCTTGTACAGGAAAGGGAGAGATTGGAGGCCTCTGCTGCGGCAGCCATGAACCTTCGGGTTTAAGAAGGAAAGAGAGTAAAAGTTATTTAGTTACTTAGGATAATAAGATAACTCTCCTTCCTAATAATTTCCATTGGCACGACCTAATTTTTGTGGTGATTTATTTATGCATTTCTAGTAGGTGGTGCTCTTGTATTTATTATATTTTTCGACAGCAAACATACATTATCCTTCCTCTAAAATTCGTTGTCTGTGACAACTACATTTGGTATTTGCTGATGAATAACAAATGCATTAATATCGACATATCAAGGAAATGCAAAAACAATCTTATGTACCACTTCTCACTTTTGCGGTCATTTGGTAATCATTCTTCAGTAGATTAAAATTATCACCTAATTCGCGTTTTTATTGTGGTCCATCCACATTTTTGGACATTCATATCTGAAACACTTACATCCTTTTCTATTTTCCTGACAGTTATTTTGTAACAAGGGTTGTGAATGTTTTATAACTATATTGCTCCTTTTGTGGCATCCCATCTTATATATTATATCATTAGACTGATGCAGTCGAAATCTCTCTATAGTTCCGCATCCCCTATGAGAACAGTCAGAAATCTCCTTGTAGGATTCATTGTTCCACATGCAAAAATATGGCTCCTATGTAGAGTCATTAAGAACTAGCAGTTATTGAAGTTGTTGTCGACAAAGGAGCATGATTGTTATAAGTGAAGTAACGTCAGTCGACGCATACCCTACACTCCAAAATCTAATCTCCTGACAATATTTCAGTGAGAAACATATTTTCTGAAATCATGTAATGAGAAATGTTGGAAAATCATCTTAATCATGACTGCAAAATCACATTCTGAGCCAGAGGGAATGTCCTGAACACAATCCAAAAGTTACTTACTGTCCAGGAGAGTTATTTTCTCCATGATTCGAGTCAGTAGATGAAGTGGCAGCAAACCCTGGCTATCAGGCACATCTACACTGTGGTCAGCAACATTAAATAGCTACATATGTCAAGTTCCTTGATGAAGGTGTATCACAGTTGTTCATATTGCAAAGTGGATCGATTATATTGCAGGTATTGTTCAAATACAAAAAAACATTCTTCTAAATCAGTCATCAACTATCTCTGTAATCAACACAAGTGAATAATAACATGCTAACAAAAGGACATGCTTAAATGTAGTAAATTAACTATATTTACAAATTAATGTCCAAGGCGAGACAGAAGGTCTCAAATAAAAAACTCAATCCAATACCAATCATTCACAAATGTTTCGTATTTGAATTGGTGGTCGGTCAGCAACGAGCTGAAATCATGCATAAATTGAAAGTTTTGAGGTGGCTAAAAGATCTAACCAACACACTGCAAAGGGTTAAAAATACCACAAGGTAGATCATGATCGAGATATGGAACTGGAATAGCTTCAGTCAATCCAATACGAATTCGCATGGTTCTGTTCTAACGATCTTTTATACAAATAAATAAGACATAATAACCAACTTTTGAATGAGTGTCTTCAAATAGGACTCCTGGTGCATTTTGCCTCCTATTTAACTTAAATTTAAATTTTGAATGGGCAAAAGTAACAGAAATATTGGGGACACCTCTGGATGCAAAGTAAGTAGTATACTAACAAGTTCTGAATGCATTTATTTTGTATTTTGTTTCATTTTACCAGGATTTCAGCTAATTTTCCAAGTTGAAAATATCCAAAAAATCCAAATTTTACCATTTTTATAGCATAAAAAACACTTATGTTTTTTAATCAAAGCTCAACTACTCATTTTTATAGTGCAAAATTCACAAAAATCGCAAGATTTTAATAATTTTCCCTTAATTTTTAAGAATTTCGCTTTTTTAATAGCTAAAGCGATTTTTTTGTTTTTGTAAGTGTAAAAAAATAATTGAATCCACTCATCATGTGAGTCAATATTATATTTTTTTTGCAAAATACCCCAGTATCAATTCGGTCCATTTATCTGAACCGAAGATACTGCACCTCTATAATACCATATTATCATATATACTACTTTATATTTTTACACTGTTTGTGCTTGAGACAAACCAGTATTATAATGGCAGTATAAGGAATATGAAAGTAGAAAATTACTTTAGCAATATGCGACGTCTAGCAATTAGCTCCTTGAACTCGAGAGCGCACTGTCATATGTCTTCAGCTAATCGTTTTGCTACAGAACGATATATAAAATCATTGAGTAATGAATCTTTTATCCAACAACTACATTTCTTGCAAACTAGATGGCAGCATACTTACTGCTTTCATGTTCTCCAAGTACATTTATTTCAAAGTAGATTGCAGTGGCACTGTGTAGCAAATATCATCGGGGAACCTAACTTGCGTTACATGCAAGGAAAGATCGATGATAGTTCGGAAACATGGTAGAGGCGTGACATGCAAGGAGTGATCACCGATATCTCGGAGTGTGATAGTGGCGTGTCATGCAAAGATTATTATCTGTACTTGCATGCCATGATAGAGAACAAGTATGCGATGATTTGTTTTCTTCTTTCCCCCCACTCCCCCTTTTCATTCTTCTCCTCTGAATGTTTTCCAAATTATTAAAAGTAACGTAGAAAGCTGTGGTTTTTTGCAATGCTTTTGTTTTGATGTTCTCTTTAATTTGATACAAAACTCGATAATTAAATAAACAAAAAATAATCACCAGGAATGTATTTGGTATTAAGAAACATTTTCAACACGTAGAAATAAGAATTTCAGTAAACATGGATGTCATTAGGTTATCATCCTTCTAAATAGTATCTGGTATCAAGTGGATAACGATACGGGGAAACAATTACATGTATTCAACAATAACCAAACATACTATAAAATTCCCGTCACAGGAAAAATTGAAATAAGTATATCTCCACCAAATGCAGCAGTTGTACACATAGGTCGAAATTTGTACAGGATTAAACACAATTCAATAGATCCTAACACCACACATTATGTGGAAACATGTGACTTCCTGAATGCTGAGATAATTGGGGAGTATGATAAGTCAATTCCTCTCCTTATCGAAATAAGAATAATCTATCCTCTCATGAATACATAAAAATACCAAACAAAAATAAAAACAAAATAAAAATAAAAATAAATAAATAAAGACAATGGATATATTTGGAAATAGGAGGCGACAAGAGAAACCAGAAAATTCCAGCGACATCGCCAGATTAGACGAGCTTCTTAAGATACTTAAATCAGATTTATTAATTTTTACAAAATTCACTAAATTTTAATATACAAGCTGAGATTACAAATCTCCAAATTGAATTAATTAGTGAAAATTTTAATATACAAGCTGAGATTACAAATCTCCAAATTGAATTAATTAGTGAAAATTGATGGCGAACAAAAATCCCTACACCAAAAGTATACCAACTTAGCCTCAATACACAATGTCTAAAATTTGGAAGAGAGAATAGCCAGTTAAAAAATGAACTTAATAAATTTCGGCAAACTCCTAAAAAACACTACAGAACAATTGAAACAAGAATTAAACAAGCTAATAAATACTATTTGTACCGAAATACTTTATTCAAAATATCAAAATGCAACAGCAGTACGAAGAGCCTAATGCTAGTATTCTCGAATTACGAGAGCAATTTCTATCATTCGAAATTCCTACACTTGGAAATATTAAAATTGAATTGCAAACAGATCAGCTACACAGGGCCATAATAGAAGTTCAAGCCAAACTGCAGACGTTGGAAGATTTTATCAATAATTTACCTTCATTTTCAGAACTAAATGCCATCGCACACAGTTTTGCCGGTATCAGATTAAAGTTGGAGACATATGAAGATTTTGGGAAGATACAGGGTACCATACATCATATTGAAGACACTTTGACAACCATGAAAAATGATATGACAAATGTACAGGAAACTCCGGAATTCAAGTTTATAAGCATAACCGAATATTTAAACAAAATTCCACAACAGATTACCAATCTGGAAAACCTTAATACCGAAACTGAACTATCCCATTTTCATCATATAATCGATGACATACAGAACAAATTATACAATCTACACCTACACAAGATGACATGCAACAACTTAAAGATGCTTTAAGCAATGTTGAAGATGCTACAAAATTGGATACTGTCAAACAAGCTTTTACCACACCTCAAAATACTGTAGCTTATTTACTCACTTCCCAGGAGATAAGATCTGCAAAAAGAACAGTAAATAGAATACTCAATTCAGAGGACATCCAGAACATTCAAGCGGAACTTAGTGTAATTCAAGACACCATCACTACTTTGAATACCAACCAGATAGTCAAAGAACTTCATGTGTTGTTTGAAGAAATCGGAAGCCAGGTACACGATCTTGCGAGCCAGAGATCAAATTGAAACTTGTAGAAAATTTACAAGAGATTATTTCTAACATTAAGCTACAAATTATTACCCTCAAAACATGTCAAGAATCTGCTTTATCAGGTTTTACCTGGCAACTTCATGATCTCAAAGAACAATTTGAACAATTGTATGTGGATGTGAAAATCAAACAGTTACGATGAAGTGGTCCGCACCATAAACGAATATCAAGAATCAGTATTAAGCTCATTAGACGATCATGAAATACATAAATTTTTCACTGTTAAGATAGTTAGACTTGAGAGTGTAGCATATGTACGAGGGCACTGGACTTATGTTAATGCAGGTAATGTTTACAAATTGTATCCCCACACTCAGTCTCATGAATTTTTCTTGATGGTAATATTAGTTTTTTTAAATTTGGCTATGTAAAGACGAGAAAAGAAATTGAAGTAAAAAAATTCACCATTCATAGAAAATATGGTGTGTACATAGAATTTCAACTACCTATTGCATATTGTTATAAATCCGTAATGAAATATAAAATACATGAGGATTAACAATTATCTGGTTTTCATGTGGAAGCTGGTGACTAATTATTATTTGAAGTGAAACAATTATACCCTGAAAATAATACATTTTATGTCATATTTTCTTAGAGAACCCGATGTCAAGACAAGATGTAATAAATGAATTTCACAGACCAGCTCGTCGCAACTTCAAACAATTGATTGTGGTAACGAAAGATGTAGATGATTTGGTTAAAGCTGATCTGATAGAAGTGTGTACAAGAACTTTAAAAAAATTAAATAAGTTAAATCATTGTTACAAATATATGCTCCCAGTTATTGACACATTGAGAAAATATGCGTGGGCTATTAATCTAAAATCCAAGACAGGTACTTTGGTACCGAGGCTTTTAAATTTATTGTTGAGCAAGGTAGGATACCAGAAAAAGGGAAGTGGGCGTCTCCAGAACATTTATTTTTTATTTATTTATTTTACCCTGTTTTAAGCTAATTTTACAATATATATAGTGTGAAAAATAATTATTTTTTTAAATAAGGGCCAAAACACCAGAATTTTACCATTTTTTATAGTGTGAATTTCACAATTTCTTTAGTCTATATGGCGAAATCACCATATTTAAAGCAAGCATTTACAATTATCATATTTTTAAAAATAAAATAAATGATTACAGTACTTGCTATACAGTACTGTGCAGTGAATGTGTGTATATATATTTAAATATATATATATATATTATGTAAAAGTATATCTACAATTAAAAATGTAGAATCTGATAAAAAGTTATTACCAGTGGCAGTATATATATAATTATTTCTTCCAAATATATACATATTCTGAAATCATGTACGTCTGAAAAAGTACATGTCTGTATTTTTTGAAGAAAGGCAAAAATGCTATATTTATAAAAATATATAGGCACCTCAGGATGTGGAGCATCTAAAAAAATTGTGCATAGTAAATGATGTTAATTCTTTAAAAATATATATATACATGTATTGAATAATAGCCAATTTGGAAAACAAAACAAAAGTTTCTTTCTTTGAAATAACAACATTTTTAATTGCCAGTAATATATCAAAACTACCTTGAACAAGTTTTATTAAGATTGTACATCATTTTCTATTTAAAAATAACGAAATTAAGTAATAGTGAAAATATTAAGAATGAAATCATTTACATATTAAAAGCTACTGGCACGAAAACACTAATAAAAGAGAAATTTTTTACAAGTCAAAAGATATTTAACTATTAGCTTTATGCCTTGCTAAACTAATTTGCTATTGACGAGAGCCAAAGTTGCCCTCCCTCTGATGGAGGGACCTAAGTGCTGAAGCCTCGGAAAGCAGCAATATAATGTTTTAAGATGCAATATTTGCATTGGCAAGCATATAGTTTACAACTACTAACATAAAAATGGCCTAACCGAGCAACCATATGTGTTTGTTTACAAATTCACAGCCCCATGAAATGACGCAATATAACTGTGTTCCTATTGGTTGCTGTTGCCAGCATTAAAGAAAGGGACTTTCCCAGCACAGTGGTGACGAACTTTTCTGATACAATGTGCTTTGATTATTGAGAAAAAGTTAGCAAAATGTTAACAGAATGTTAATGAACTTTCTAGAATGTTAACAGACAATGTCTAAAATCAATACTTATTACATCCAAATTCACTATGCATGTACGCGATAGACGGTAGGAGGAAATATACCTGCATTATTCAGTAGCATGTGCAGATTAGATAAGAGAATACAACGAAATACAGAATTGTTGTCGGATCAGATTAGAGAATTTCCAAACATATAAGGGTTATTATTTATTCATCTATCCCACACAAAACGGAGAAATATATGTTGCATTCTCTTATCTGTTCTTCACATGCTACAGAATGAGCTCGATACATCGATTTTTGCTTTTCCCATCCGAAATTTAACTGCGAACTTTTAAATACGAAAATTTCGAGAATGATTTATCATAGACAGATAGGGATTTTTGCATTCATTTCATCTTGAAATTCTTTTTCATGGGACACGTGACTCGACATAGGTCATCATAAAAGAAGATAACACTTTTATTTTATATCTTAAGAACTAATATAGCGTCGTTGCATTGTAAACAAGGGGTGCCGGGTATGATACCTGGCGGGGTACAATTGGTTTGGATCTCATTTTAAACTGTACGTCCAGTGTCCATTAGCCTTTCTGTGTATAAAGTGGACTTACAATACCAAATCAACCAACCAACCAATCAATAATATATAAATATAATATATTATAATGATATAAATATCCAAAAGAAAGAAAAAAAATGCCAATGAATGAATTTAGTTACAAGTAAGAATATATTTCCCAAATAGCAAGAAGTCCAGACAGCAGCATGCAAGTGATTTCCGATGTTCATCGTAAATTGAGAGGGTTTGTCACTATTCAACTTAATATTATATGGTACCAGGAAGACTAAAATACTGGAAAGCAACTAAATGTTTTAACAACAACCTACCGTCACATGAGATTTCTGTGACAGGAAAGATCCAAGTAAGTATCTCTTCTCCAAATGCTGCTGTTGTTCATGTAGGAAAAATCTGTATAGGATTAAGCACAATAATATGTTTCCAAACATACCATAAGAGGCGGAAACTGGTCATTTCCTTTATGCGAAAATAATTGGCGATTATGATAAATTAATTCCTCTCTTCATCCAAATAAGAATAATATACCCTCTCATGATAATATAAAATACCGAAATAAAAAATAAAATAAATAAATAAAAATAAAACATAAATAAATAGAACAAAAATGGACATATTTGGAAATCGAAGGAAGCAGGAAATACCAGACAATTCTAGAGACATTGCCAGATTAGACGAACGTCTTAAGAAACTTAAATTTGATTTATTAATACTACAAAATTCTTTTAGTGTAAGCTTACATGCTGAAATTACTAATCTACAGTTTGAATTAATTAATCGAATAGTGAAAATTGATGGCGAACTGAAATCTCTACTTCAAAAATATACTAACTTAGCTTCTATCGATAATGTTAAACATTTAAAAGAGAATTTAGCTAAATTAAAAAAATTATCTTGAGAAATTCCGTCAAATTCAAACAACCACTTCGGAGCATCTAAAGCAAGAACTCAATAACCAAGCGAATACTATTCGTACCGAACTACTTTCCATAATTGAAACTATCAAGACTCAAGAGCAATATGAACAGCTGAAATGCAAGCATTTTTGAATTACGGGACCAATTTTTATCTTTTAAAATTCCCTCACTGGAATCAATTAAATCCGAACTGCTAACACACCAATTACATGCAATAATAACTTAAGTTCAATCCACACTACAAACGTTAGAAGATTTTATTAATAATTTACCTTCATCTTCCGAATTAAATGCCATCGCAAAAAGTGTTGCCAGTATCAAATTACAGTTAGAAACTTATGAAGATTTCGGGACGATACATGGTACCATAGCTTATATTGAAGACACTTTGACAACCATGAGAAATGAATTGACAAATGTACAGGAAACTCTAGAATTTAAGTTGCCAAGCATAACCAAATCTTTAAACATAATTCAAGAACAAATTATCAAGCTAGAAATCTATAATACTGAATCTGAATTATCTGATTTTCATCATGTGATTGATGATATTTAGAACAAAATGAAAATATTACATCAATCTTCACCTACACAAGATGACATACAACAACTTAAAGATGTTTTGAGCAATGTTGCAGGTACTACGGAATTAAATACTGTCAAGCAAGCTTTGACCTCACTTCAAAATACCGCAGCTAATTTACCCACTTCCCTGGGGATAAGATCTGTAGAAAGAGCAGTAAATCGAATACTGAAGTCAGAGGACATCAAAAACATTCAAGCGGAAATTGCTGTAATTCAATATACCATCGCTACTTTGCCTTCTAACTAGATAGTTTGAAGAAATCAGAAGTCAGGTACACGATCTTGCAAACCAAAGTACAAAATTGAAACTTGTAGAAAATTTACAGGAGATTATTTCTAACATTAACTTACAAATCAGTACCCTTGAAACAAATCAAGAATCTGCTTTATCAGATTTAACCTCGCAACTTCATGATCTCAAAGAACAATGTAAACAATTGTATGTCGATGAGAAAATCAAACCCAGCTACGATGAAGTGGTCGCACCATAAACGAATTTCAAGAATTGGTATTAAGCAGATTAGACGATCTTGAATTACGTCATTTTTTCACTTTTGAGATAGTTAGACTTGAGAGTGTTCCAAATGCACTGAACTCTTGTTAATGCAGGAAATATTTACAAAATGTACCCTTACAGTCAGTCTCATGATTTTTTCCTTCAAAGGCGAAATTAATATTTTACAATTTGGCTATGTGAAGAAAGGAAAACATGTGGAAATCCCAAATTTCATCATACAGAGAAAAGATGTCGTCTACAGAGCACTACAGATACCTGTTGCATATTGGGACGATTCTGGAAAGAAATATAAAATACATGAGGATTAAAAATTATCTGTTTCCCCTGTGCAAGCTAATGACTAATTATTATTTGAAGTTAAACAATTATACCCCGAGGTAATCCATTTTATGTTATATTTTCTTTTCAAATTAATTTCAAGACAAGATATAGTGAATGAATTACACAAAAATCGATTGAGTATAGTAACGAAAGGTGTGAATGAATTTTTTCAAGCAGATCTGATTAAGATGGCTCCAGGGACTTTAAAAAATTTTGGTAAGATAAATCAAGGGTTCAAATATATGCTTAGAGTTATTGATACATTTCGCAAATATGCGTGTGCTCTTCCTCTAAAAACTAAGACAGGTACTTGTGTTACCGAGGCTATTAATTCGATATTTAGTGAGGGAAGGATTCCAATATATTTACAGACAGACAGACGGAAATAATTTTACAATTCTACATTAGCTAATTTAATGCAACAACATAATATTAAACATTATTCTACATACAGTGATCTGAAAGCTGGTATAGTGGAACGATTAAACTGGACATTAAGAAATCGCATGTGGAGGCAATTTACTTTACAGGGTAGCTATAAGAGGGTGCAAAATTTACCAGAGCTAGTTCATAATTACAATAATAAAATACACAGTACCATTCACATGAAACCTGCTGAGGTAACCAAGTCTAATGAGCAACGATTGATTTCTACTGTTTATTTTCAAAAATATACTTACATTAGCAACAAGCCAAAGTTGAAAATAGGGTATTAGGTCAGGGTCAGTAAATTTAAACATTTATTTGAGAAGAAATTCACTAAAAATTGGAGTACGAAGTTATTCACTGTAGTTCAAGTTTTACCAGGCAATATAAATATATATATCATAAAAAGACAATCATAAAAAATATTGAAAGGGAGATTTTATGAAGAGGAGCCAATAAAACAAAATATCCAGATATATATTTAATCGTAAAAATATTGAAGAAGAAAAATAATAAATTGTATGTGAAATGGTTAGGTCTGCAAGACAAAAGTTGGATAGAAGCAAACCAGGTCATTCTTGCACACCAACATGGAATGTGGTACAGTGTTTACCAGATGTAGTGAAAAGTAATTTAAAAAATGGAGAGCTTTTACCTTGTAACATAAGATGCCTCATTACAGGCCCATCCGGTTGTGGAAATACCACTTTGATGGTTGATAATTTCTTGCTTGCCCCCAATTGGCTTGATTGGAAAAATAGACACTTGTATGTATTCTCAAAGAGTTTGGAACAACCGAAATACCAACAACTCATGATGCTGTACCAGGGACTGGGCACAGCTACATTTGCGTCTACAATAAAACCTCTCGACCAATGTTTGAAAAATTATGTTGTGGTGTTTGATGATGTAATTCTGGAAAATCAGAATGAAATTAGATTTTTTTACACAGTGTCGTCACAACGAAATATACTTTTTTATTAGCTCAAACTTTTTCCAAAATTCCCAAACAATTACTACGAGATAATACAAACTTAATTTGTTTTTTTCGTCAAGATCATACTAATTTTAAACACGTATACGATGATTATGTGGGAGGAGATTTAAGATACAACCAATTTTCAAAATTCTGTTATTCTTGTTGGAACAATGACGATATTCGATTTGTCACCATTGACATTACTCGCTAACCTAACAATGGTAAATTCAGAAATAAAATTAACGACTTCGAACGTTGAAACGATATAAAGTAACCAATAATTAAAAAAATAAATTTGACAAGACACAAAATTGAAGATAATTCGAAATTACGGGAGGACTTTTCTAAACCTTTTAAAGGTTGAAAATCAGAAAACCGAGGTTTTTACGAACAACACAAAAGTCAAGACGAACCATTAATCGATGCAATCAGTGGTCTCGGTAAAGGGTGTCACAGAACAAAATAAATATCTCATAAATGAATTGGTATCTGATACTGCTAAAAATTATGCAGATTTCCCTCCTACGCCATTATCCAGTATTCACACACTCCTGATACTCAAGGAATCATCTGATAAAGGAGCTAAAAAAGAAGCAGGGAAAATCGAGTTGGGTCCCCTGGCAAGGGATTACCTAAGTATTGGAAAATTCTAAAAAGATGAAATATTTGGATTGTAACCAACTATGTAGGCTAATGAAGGCGTAGTATGGAAAATTGGCAAATGTAAAGTAACATTCGAATTGTGCAACATTAAAATTAATTTGGGCGGGAAAAAGAGCTGGTCCAGATATCTTGGTACGGTTGGGCTATTGGAACTCATCACTAAGAAACAACCAAAAAATTTTACAGAACATGATTATCAAAGTTACTCTGAAATTTTGACACTCTCTGATGCTCTGTACCAAAATAATGATGCCAGTCAAAAGCTAGTGAAATCGAGTAATGGTGATAAATACAAAAAATTTATCACACCCATCTGGAACCAGCTCAAACCCGGTAGTGGTTTCAAGCAATACAAAATTTTATCTAATGAATTTGTGTGGGTAAACGTTGTTAGAAAACTCATAGATAGATTGCTGGTTGTAGCAGGGGAAGAAAATGCTGGGATCAACAACTTCCATTATGAGAAAATGGGTATTGTAAACATGATCAGTGACAAACTAGCTAATTGCATTGTAAATGATCCCAAAGGTATAGGATACTTAATTAAAATTATCAATACTTTACCTCCAAAATTCTGGAATATATCAGAGGGTCGAGGTTAGGTGAGTGATATTATTAATAAACTTCCGATTCGAATTACACGTACCTGGTTACCAATAATGTGATCCGGGGACAAAATTTGAATAAAGGTTAGAAAGAGAAAACAGGGATTTTAATCCTCTCGATGTAGCTTGTAAAGAACATGACATTGCATACAACACACACAATGATCTGGATGATCGTCAGGTGGCTGATCAAAAACTAGAAGATGCAGCATTTGGATGATTAACTATCAGGGATGCTTCTTTGGGTGAAAGAACAACACCATTGGGTAAAATTATTGCCATAAACACAAAACAAAATTAGGGTGGGGTTTGTAATAAATAAATATATAACCCTAAATAATAATAATAATAATAGTTTATTTTTAAGTGTTGAGCACAGTATGAAACCTAATACAGCACTAAGTCAAATACAAAAGTACAAAGTTACACGAATAAAATACATAAGCTGCAGAATAACATAACAAGTTAGCACATTTACACTTCAAGTTACAGTTTTCAATGAGATCTATTATATCTCTGATACTAATAATTGTTTATTGTTATATAATATTGTGCAATTAACTGTGTATTGTTCTAATAATAATAATGATCATATTTATTGAAGTGATGATAACGATTAAACAACCACTGTGTTATACAAAATTAAAAAATGAATACATAATTATAAAATGAAACAGTAGATCCTACAATTTTATACATCAACATAAATTCAAATTGTAGGTTTCAACAAGATCAGCTACTAAACCTCTTGCCTTGTTTAGGCATGTGAGAATTGAGATATACCTATGTGAATATCTGGGAATTTTATAAGCTATATTTTTCAAAAAGTATTCACTGTCAACTTGGAAATTTAATATCTTCTCTACAAAATTTAACCTTTTCATTTTTCTTCTTTCTTCTAAGGAAAACATATTCAACTGTGATAACCATTCAGAGTAATGTTGGTCATAGTAATTTTTTTAAACTTTGTGCATAATAACCTGATAAAAAGTTTTTGAACTGATTCAACTTTTTGAAGGTGACTGTTTGCAGTCAGAAACCATAATTCATTTGCATATTCAAGAATAGGACGAACTATCGTTTTATACAGGAATATTAAGGTATCTTCCTTTTTAAAAACTTTCCATGAGAAAAATATATAACCAAGAATTCTCTTTGCTCTTTTGCAAATTTCTGAAATGTGCTCATCAAATATGAGAGAGGAGTCTATTACTATTCCTAAGTCTTTATGACTGTCGCACACTTGGATTTTATTTTCATAAATAAAATAGTTGGAGACTATATAATGAACTTTCTTAGTACATCTTAAAACTTTACACTTTTTCAAGTTAATTTCCATTTCATTAATCTTGCACCAATATGTCATTCTATCGAGATCAGCCTGAAGTTGAGCGACATCATTATTTGTTAAAATACTCTTAAAATTTTTTATATCATCTGCATATAGTAAACATGTGCTAGATTTAAAACATAATGTATCATCATTGATAAAAACAGCGAACAGAATTGGGCCGAGTGGCGACCCTTGAGGTACTCCACAAAGTATTTCTTGTTTAGAAGAATTTGTTTCACCAATCTTAACAGAGAAACTTCTATTTACTAAAAAGTTGGAAAACCATTTCAGAAATCGTGGTGATAATCCCATTTGGTCGAGTTTGTAAATTAATAACTGATGGCTGACACTATCAAAGGCTTTAGCCAAGTCAATAAATAAAATATAAATATAAATATAAATATAAATATAAATATAAATATAAATATAAATATAATAATAATAATAAATGATAACAACAACATGAAAGCTAAAGGAATTATGTACCAAATTCCATATCATGATCTTAAAAATTTGAAACTAAATCAAATTTTAACTAAAAAACAACAGGAAAAGAAGAGACATTGTATAGCCAAAGGAAATGGAAAAAATTATTACTCATTACGCTACAATTAAAATGATTGCAAAATACAAGTGGAGGATTCATATTCAGCATTCCAGCTATGCTGGCAGCTTTGGGTGCAGTGGGGAGCTTAGCTGGTTGTAGTGCTGTTAATGCAAAAACTGTAATCGACTCTAAAAAAATTCAGAACTAGAAGAGCAGAGGCGTCACAATCTTGCCATGGAAAGAAAGTTAGGCAGTGGTGTGAAGTCCAGAGCAATCAGAAAATTAAAAAAAAAAAGAAGAAAGGGCTCACGAACTAAAACATTGAATCTTTAGTTAAGATATTTAAAATTCGATATTTTAGGGGGTTTTGATGTCTGATTCTCTCCCTAAAGGTAATCCCTATTCTTGAGAATGTGGCGTGGTCAATTTGGATAAGTCCGAAAACATTGGTACCAACTGGATATGCTATTATAAAAAAATAACAATGTTTCATTTTCGATTCCTTCGGAGTTGTACCCCTACAAAATTATTTCGTTACTTAAAACATGTTAAGATGCTATCTCAAAATTCTGTAACACAAAGAGTGGAGATTGTGTATACCAATGAAACAGTGGACTTATCTACCATGGGGGAACTTCTAGGATTCTAGAACAGTAGCAAATTTGAACCAGGTGTTAGGCACATATATAAATTTATACCAAAATTCTTAGCTATAGAGACATTAAATATTCACTGCAGCATTGTCAAAGGTATAATTATCAAAGCAGAAGAAAATTCGATTGGTAGTCACAAAGAAACAGGTACGATTGCTACAATTAAACCAAATTCAGAATTTATGGAGCCTATCTTCTATTCCCCAATCCCACCTGTCTTATTCCCTGTTTCTATTGTTAAAGTTAATTAAATAGAAATAACAATTACAAATGAGAAGAATGAATTCATTGACTTTGCTGGTGCTAATAGCACTGCAATAATATAAATTAATATTTAAAATATATAAATAAATACCAAGATAGAAAATATCGAGAGTTAAGAATTTCAGTCCTTCCCTTAAAACAGGAGGACATTTGCAAATTTCAATGAGCCCAACAAAGAGATACAGTATGACATCACGGTGATTTGTAAAACAAAGTAATGGTGAAGAATATCCAGCTACTGCTAATCTATCTATCTTATTTTCCTCGTAAGCAGTTACATTTTTCTGACATGTTTGACTAATCGCGAAGATGAGGATGACAGTACGTTCCATCGTTCCTATATAAATGTTTCAACGTACTCTTCAACTACTCTTACAATACTGACTAATTTGTAATGCAAAAACTCTTTAAGTAGCCTAATCGCAAAACCATGTTGAAAAACAGAAGACACCACGTCAGATACAAGTCATCATAATATTACGTAATAACCTGTTTGCATAAACATGATGCAACAAATAACCATCTGTGCAATTGTAATGTTGTGTAATGTTATGTAGTAACCTGTTGCATAAGCATGATGCATTAGTTTACCCTTATAAAAATACAATAAAAGCAGCTTAATATGGGTGCATCACAATATTATGTAATATTATGTAATTTAACTCTTAAGAAATGATGACACTCATATCAAGTACGAGATGAAAAAGCACAGAGTTGCAATAATATAAAATCAAAAAAAAGATCGTCAAAATAGGTTTTCCACTGTGGTTAAATTAATAAAAACAATAGACCTCGACACTCGTACCAAGCACGAGGTAAAAAATCACAGATTTGCAATAGTATAAAATCGACAAAAAATCAACAAAATAGGTTTACCATTGTGCTTAAATTAATAAAAATAATAGGCCTCGTACCAAGTATGACTTTGAACGTATACAATTATACTCATTCTTATTCTCTCAAATTGAAATTAGGAAGCATGGTACAGTCATAGACAAGATTGTTTGCCCTGAAATTATATCCATTACAGTGGGGACATTAAAACTATCCAAATCAGAGAGTGTGTATTATAAAGTTGGTGTGTTCGAAGCTGGAACAAATATTCAAGCAAAAAGTCACACAGTACTGTTCCCCATAATATTGCTATTTGGCTTTTTCTCTGATTATAAAGAAATTATGTGGAAAGATGGTTTGGGTGTCATATTTCGCAGAGCACTCAATGATCATAATACCATCATGAGATACAAAACTTTAAATGCAGATGGAACAGCTAATGAGGCTAGTTTACCCGAAGCTGCGAAATGTGTGATCCAGTCTACATACAGTTACGAATGCCTATAGTTGAATATGAGTCAAATTATGCTCTCAAATACAAAGCTAACATTTTGAAAAATCCTCAAATTCCGATATAATTTTATACTTTTCAATGCATACAGAAACCGGTAGATTATATTTTGTTTTGAATTTGACATTACTAATCAGTTTCAATCTTTAAAATACGACATGCCAGAGTTTGTAGCTGTATTGTTTCAGACAGGGAGAGATGACAATGAGGAAAAGGATAGCAGCCAGTTTGATAATTTTAAAGTTAAAAATGTGTATTTGAAGAATGGTAGAAATAAGGTGTTCCCTCGTGAAAATTATAACTTAAACATTGCAGATCAAGATTATTTGAAGTTATATGAAGCATTTAGTGCTTTTCAAATATTGACTGAAGGAAACATAGATATGTATTACAATCCAGACAAAGTTTATATTTCACAGACCAATGTTTTTAATCAATGCATCAAAAAGAAAATTGGTAGTTATTGATGATCGAACAAATATTAAGTTAATATGTGAGTTTCATGAAACTTTACCTGAAAATACAATACGAAATGCAATTTTAATTGTTGAGAAATCATACATATATGATGTAAAGAATGCAAGAGTGATAGAACAATTTTAATTTTTATAATATTTAATCCTAATATATATAATGTAATATAATACTTTATATATTTTTATTTATTTTTACTTTAGAGCAAAAATTAGCCTTAGGCTACTCTAAACCACCTACCTCTGCAAATATATATTACAATAAATAAGAAAAATGTTAAAAAAATATATAAATATTTATATCAATTTTTTAATTCATAAATATATATTTCATTGTTTACTTGTGTTATAATGTCCATATTCTCTAGTATGGACATTGCAATCTAATATTTCCAATATATTATGATTGCTGTCAAGAGCTACTTTATTTTTTGAAGTATTGACACTAGATAATTTGCTAGTAAAATAAACATTCTTTAAAATCTTTATTGTAAGTTCTCTTGTTCATACTACACTTACATTTACTATCTTTACTTGTGTTATAATGTCCATTTTCTTTATTATGGACATTCCAATCTAATATTTGCAATTTATTATCATTAGCATCAAGAGCTTTTTTATCTTTAAATGTACTATGAACACCATCCAATTTGCTAGTAACATGATATGAAGACATGTTTATTGTTTTTTTTCAAATAAACATTCTTTAAAATCTTCCATTGTAAGTTCTCTTGTACATGGTCGACTTACACGCTTGGCTCTTTTAATTTATTTTTTGCCCTAAATATTTAGGCAATACAATTTTGGTCTTAGACCAGGAAATTCTTGTTATAGACCCTACTGCCTCATCTTTCATTTTCCCAGAGACCATGTGGTTTTCAAGACTGTATGATTGATTATTTTTTTGGATAATTACCAAAATCAAAATATGCTTTCATATAATGCAAGTCACTGTACAAATCAGGTGTTCCTATCACATACACAAAATTATCAGTATCCATGTATGCTATTTCAATTTCATCTTTGTATCTAGCTTTCGTAATATCATGAAATTTATACATTTCTAAGTTAGCTAATTCTAGGACGATAACAGCCTCAGCTATGGGTGCATCGCATATTACAATTTTTTAAGATCTTTCAATAGGAGTCATATTATCAGTAATTCTTGTAATACCATGGTATGTGGGATAGACAATAAGTTTCTGAAGTTTTTTTTCGATCGCAAACAAAATTACACCTTACTCGATTTCTTTTCTTCCCTGAACATTTTCCATAGATTTCATTACTCATTAATTTAAAAATATTTTTTTCAACTTTAGAATTTGTTTGTATTCGATTCTTTGTATTTTTCTCAATATATTGAGCTAACTATTTTTCTTGGTCAAATTTTAACCCTTATGGGTTTTTATTAATTTCATACCTGCTCAAAATAATATTGTAACAGTCATTTGTTTTCGAATGATAACACGATTTTTTTCCTCTATAAATGGGACCTCCTGAGAAACAGCTGCCATAGCTAATAAATGGTGTTTGTCATGGAGATGTGATGGATATTCCAAACCAACTTACAGTAGACAACCTTTTGGATGATCTTCAGACCAGTTTAAGAAATCCATGTCTTCAAGTTAATTATCGCTCATCCATTCGTAATTACCGATGGGCAGTGATTGAGTCATGACATAACCATATTAATTATTCATATCGATGTAAGATATGTATTTAGATGGTTGACGAAGATCATAGTTAGGTCAATATTTATTGTCTGCTTTTGCATATTTTAAAGGACGCTGGACTATACCACCATGTTTAGCAGATTCAACAAACATGATCTGGTCGATATCATTAATAAGACTACTTTCAACTTTTGTATTTGAAAGCATAATCTGCAACGATAAACCAGGTGTTGTGTACATGAATACAGGATCTACTTCATATAATTTAATACATCGTTCTCGAAATATGTCGAACACATCAGCCAACTGAAGAGTATCCAAAATCAAGTACTTGTCATGATAATCCCACATTGTATTGCAATCTAGTGTTACCAGACTCTCTGTGGAAGTTGATAATCTTCCTTACTACATTTTTTTATCTTGGAGTTTATTTTAAAATTTATCTCTCTTTGGTAACTGTGCCTCATTGAATTTATTAAAACTATCCATGTAATCATATGGGCAGACCCCTGTTCTTTTCAGCAATTCTATTTTATCCTCACCAAAATGTTCTATTGTATGATGAAATTCCTCGTTGGTTAATTGACTCACCAGAGTAGCTAAACTGCTGGAAAGGAACTGATATGAATCCAAGAATCTAAGAACAACTTTATTTCCATTCTCTAATTTGATGGTTTTCTCTATAGCAATATATCTATTTTTACTGTGTGGTATTATATTGATATTCTCTTCATCATATCTTAATTCTTTGATGAATAAATGTGCATCAAAATTTTGTAAATAGTGAAATAATACTGGAATGAAATTAGGTTTTTGTATTTTCAAGTTACATGAATTACAAATTGTATGGATATATTCTCCATTAAAATGGTTGTGTTGTCGAACTCTTGTATAATCAGAATTAAAATATTTATTTCAGTATTTGTAACTTAAAGTATTATCATATTCCTGTTGGTGTTCTGGTGTAAGATGCTTCATAGGTATTTCAGTATATAACATTGGACCATATTTTTCTCCCCACTCTCGACGTTTTTGAATAAATTTTTGCTCTGCATCTTCATCACGATAAAAATATAGTTCTGATTTTTTTTTTCACAAGCTTTTACTAATTTTATTACAAAGCCACATGCTTTATGTTTAGCTATATTTCTTGTGTATGATGCATTCAAGTCTGGAAAACATGTTGCTATTATTTCTTGTATTGTTTCGAAATCTGGGTAAAATACAAATGGATGTTTTACCAATGATTTCGTATAATAACAAAATTTTATATTTTTCAATGAAAATTTATAAGTCCCAGGAAGGTAGAGAGAACAACATTTCATATGTTCCTTTAATTGCTCTTCACGTGTTTTCCCATATCATCCATCAAATTTTGTAGAGCACCGATTACATGTTGCTATTTTACCATTATCTGTTGTTTTTTGACTATGTATCAATCTTCCAAAATCCTGTATGAGAGGATAATGTGTTTTGTTCTTCTCTGTAACATATGAAAAATGTATAACAAGTGCACCATCTGCTGGTGGATATTGACGCAGTGGATAAATTTTATCTTCATCATCAATATCATAAACTTGCACAGCTATTAGTTAAATGTAGATGTTTTCATATTGCCTTTCAAATCTGAGATATCTGCTGGATATTTTATGCCTGACATAGGTTTTTAAAACTCTGATATATATCCACAATAATTATAATTAGATACACGATTTTTATGGTCAGATTCTGGATGAAAATGGGCTAAGAGACCCCATAAGAAACATTTATAGTCATTATTTTCAATATTTATTACAGCTTTTTTTTGTTTTTATGTGCTTTGGTCAATCAATATAACTAGATCCCGCAAGAGGGACATAATTTTGCTATTTGTAATTCAAGTTTATGATTTGTACCACAAAGGGACCAACTCGAACCTCTTCCTTGGAACTGTTCATGTTTTAAGATGAGTTATTTACATATTTATAATAAATATTATGCAAGCAATTAATATCATTATGGTGTATAGGTGACACAGTTGTACAAGGAAAATATTCTTGTTTTTCACTATGAGAATTTATATACATAGATGATAGAGTAAAATATATTTTGAGAGAACTCATTTCAAGTTTATTTTGAATTCCTTTCCTAATTTTTTTTTCAGTTTAGCTAGAAAATTTGGAATATCTGAGAATACACCATTTATATCTGATGTGGTATATTTGTTTATATACAATTTTTTTGTGGTTGAATTTATTATTTATGTTATTCATTTTTGTTATTCTTTTATATAATTTGTATATACATAATTACATATTTATTAAAAAATATTAGGTGTTGTATATTAAAAATTTGAAAAATAAAATTTCTTAGGTTTTATATATTTATTTTCTTAAATGTAAGGTATTATATATTATAAATTTTAATAATAAAATTTCTTACCTTTTATATATTTATTTTTTTATTTAAAAAGTTAGGTTTCATATATTCAATTTTATTTTAAAAAATGTTAGGTTTTATATATTAATTTTTTTTAAATAAAATTTCTTAGGTTTTATATATTCATTTTTTCCAAAATATGTATGTGCTTCATAAAACTGAACTCTTTCATGTGCTTTATTTTTTTATATTTATTTATCGAGTTTTCTCTCAAATTAAAGAGAACATAAAAAAAACCAATGCAAAAAATACCTTTCTACGTTACTTGGCTCTCGAGTTATAAGCAATTGGAAACATTCAGAGAGAAAGAATGAAAAAGAGAAAGGTGGAGAGAAGAAAAACAAATCATCGTATGCTGGTCCCCTTTCATGGCATGCAAGAACAGATAATAATTTTTGCATGTTACGCACTACCACGCTCCGAGATATCATCGATCTCTCTTTGCATGTCACGCCACTACCACGCTCCGAGGTATCATCGATCTCTATTTGCATGTCACGCAAGTTAGGTTACCCGAAGATACTTGCTACACAGTGCCACTGCCATCTAGTTGCAAAAACATATACTTGGAGAACATGAAAGCAGTAAGTATGCTGCCATCTAGTTGCAAAGAAATGTACTTGTTGGATAAAAGATTAATTACTCAATGATTTTTGGATATATTGGTATTTTGATCTTTTATATTTCGCAAGCTGTTAGATATTTCAACTAAATTTGTAAAATGTGAAGTTGAGATGGTTAAGTGTAAGAAAAGGCTTGTGCCTTAACTTCGCCATCAAAAAGAAGTAGCAAATAAATAAATACATAAATAAATAAATCTTCCGGTAGCAATACGATTAGCTGAAGACATATTACAGAGCGCTCTCGAGTTCACGTAGCTAATTGCTAGACGTCGCATATTGCTAAAATATCTTTCTACTTGTATTTCTCATACCGCCATTATGATACTGATTAGCCTCAAGCAGAAACAGTGTAAAAAGATAAAGTAGTACATATGATAATATGGAAATATGCAGATGCAGTATCTTCGGTTCAGATAAATGGACCGAATTGATACTGGGGTATTTTGCAAAAAAATTTAAAATTGACTCACATGTGTGAGTGTGATCAATTATTTTTTACACTTAGAAAAACAAAAAAAATCGCTTTAATTATTAAAAAATCAAGATATTTTAAAAATAAATAAAAATTGTCCATATCCTGCAATTTTTGTGAATTTTGCCCTCAGAAAAAGGAATAGTTGAGCTTTGATAAAAAAACATAATTCTTTTTTATGCTATAAAAATTGTTAAATTTGGATTTTTTGGATATTTTCCAATTGGAAAATTAGCTAAAATCGTTGTAAAATAAAAGATGCAAAATAAATGATCCACAACGAAGCTAATATACTACTAATGTAATTTATTTTCATTTAGTTCATATAAAATCAAAGTTTTGGTATCGAGAAACAGAAGTGGCGGGACTGATCGGAACCCTTTCCCCCATCTGGTAAGCTAAGGTTAATTTAAATGTACATTAGCAACTACAGAGAGACTATCAGCAAGTAGTGGTGACCAGAGAGTGCGATTTTAATATTGGGAAAAATTACCAATATCCAAAAGATAATTTAAGCAGTCACTTGATAAAACGTGCAATACCTTCGTTGATGACATCGTTAATGTTCAGAGGTACCGAGGAAAGATGCTGCAACCGCATCTGCTACTTCTCTGACGTTCCGTTACTCTCGATTCCATCTTCATGGCAGATAATGCACTCCACCTCTAGTGAGCCTATGAAACGAAATTTTCATGGGAAAAATATTCTCAGCATCGAATGACCAGCGAGTTCGTTAGATAACCCCTGGATGTATTAGGGAGAATAATTGCAGCCCATCAGCCGCTGCAAAGGACATCTACATTCCTCTCTGCTCTTCGCCAGGAAATAAGACATCTTCTGTAGAGCTCATTGAACCACCTCGCAGAGAGCATGCCACGTCATGTGAGTGCAGTTAGCAGATTTGCAAATGATCCAGGAATTGTGAATACATTTATTTTCGATCCAGGACAGAGCATCAGGAAGCCTGAATAAGCCGTACATAACCTCCATATCTTTCAAGTATATCGATTCTCACACAAGACTTTGTTTATTCCTTAAAATACCACATTTTACTTAACTCCTGATAATGTTTTGGTTTAAAATGAAGTAAATCTGAATAAACTGCTTTTAATAAAAAACAAGTGAAGTTCATTGATATAATTTATTTTTAAATTATTTCAAAATAATAAATTGAAGTTCTTTTTAACTAAATATAAAATCTACTTACAAGAATGCAATGTTATGAAGGATATTCTCATATTTTTTTGTACTTAAATGGTATTACATTTTCCTTCATGAGAGGCAATGAACTTGCTTTGAAAATCCAAATATCTCTTAACTGTACGAACAATTTCCTTTGGACAAATTTTCAAGCAACATCTTCATCAGAAAATCAATAGTATTAATATTTCATACTCACAAACGTTCGTTAGAACATGCAAAGACAGCGGGAAATGTGAAGTTCCAGTCTTTGATATCCATTTCCGCAACATACTGGACACTTTTGTAGTAGTATATGCGCCACAAATAAAATTCCATTGTGATGATCATTATCATGAAAATCGCAATAACTGTCATCCAGAAACACCTGATTAAATTTAAAAAATGAATTCAAAATTAATATTTCATTTTGTATCAACATTGATTGAACAAAAATAAACTCTTCACATGTATGTTTCCATAATTTAGTGAAAAGCTACTTTGAATACCTTTGACTTCAGTGTTAGGTGGCTCTGTATGAGCCTCTATTGCATGGATTCATCTTGGTGCGATATAAGTGCTGTGCAAATATCACTTTTCATATCGTAGTTTGTGAAACATTTGGAATAAATTTCCTACGTAAAAAATATATACAACGTAAAGATTAGAGAAAGTATAGTGAATTTCTAATAATAATCTCAATTCCTTATATGGTTCTGGTTACAAAATACAGATGTCTACAAATGGTGTGACTCATTTTAATCAGGAATAAAAGAGAGAAGAGGATAGATACAATGAAACAAATAACATGTAAAACACTCGAAATATCAAGAAAAAAAGTTCCATGCAATACAAATGGGGCAAATTTTCGACCACAATGATTTGTTTCTTTGTTTTGTGTTTAAAAATGAGGGTTTTTTAATAACATACAGAGAGAATTTTTGTAATGTATTCCCAAGTTACAAGTATACATTATATGTAAATTAATAATTAAAATACACAGTAATTTATATTCATGTTCTGTACGTAGCTTTCATGATTTTGAATGATTAATGTTTTTGAATGATACAATAGAAAACCTGTCGTGCTGCAAGAAAACACGTCATCCAAGAATAAATGAAAATGCAGTGGACAATCAACATTTGTAATGCACAAAACACTGCATTCACATTCATCAATGAGGTACATTTTGGATCACAGACACAAGTAAAACCTTTCGTAGAATTTTTTTTGAGAAAAGTCATCTTTTACTGCTTGCCATTTACATTAAACAAACAATTGAGCTACAATACAAAAGATTCCCAGTTTCAAAACTAAAAATCAGATAAATTACTGCTACAAATATATTCATGGGGTCCAAAATGTGCCCCTTGGTATTCCGGGTGATAAATTCAAAATATTTCTTTCTTTATCTTTAGTTCACGAACGTGTTCGTGGATAGAGTGTAGTTCTGCAGTACAAGACAATGGCGACTTTGCAATAAGCTTAAAAGGTGTGTGGGTTCATTGAAGAGCAATCGGGGAAAGTCAGAGAAACTGCATTCTTCTAGATACAGTATCATGGAATGGGATAGTAATATTTTACAGCAGTAAAGTGTAGTAAATAAGATGCGTTCCGGAAACCCATCAAAATCATTAATAATGTTGATACTTTTCTTGAAGTAGTTCTCCGACCTCCAAGAAATCTGTTCAATCAACAGCAAAGTAGGACTGCTGTGCATTACTTAAGGTTATAGGGGGATGGACTTACGGCTGCATCCTCATACGGTTCAACTTTCCAAGCCATGCAACAAAATGTTAAGCCGGAAAGGAAGTATTTTAAGAAGAACAGAGGATGACGAAGGATTTCAGAGAAGAATAACGTTTTACAACAAAGCTTTCTTTAACTTTTAAGGAGAACTCAATCGCCATAACGTGCGAATTGAGGTTCACGGAAGTCCCTTGAATGCCGAGGAATGGGCAAGGGATTTCAAGAATTCGAGCGCGTGCTGTGATATCATCATGATTGTATTACTGGCTCTTTCTTTTTCGCGGAACATAAAGTCACTGCAGGAATTTACTTACAACTGTTGGAATCTACCCACGTGTCGGAAAGCTTTAACTTAACAACATGTGCAACGTGCTCGTGCATCATACCACCCAGTGTACCATTTATGGTGACGTTCTGAACGATTTTCTTCCATGGATTGGAAGAGGTGTTTTAATTCCTTGACCAGCACTGACATCCGACATAATGTCTTTGTATTTCCTTTTTTGATGTATATACATTGTTTATATGAAGCGAGCTATGAACTCATGTTCCTTATAAAATCAAAGTCAGAATGAGTAACGGTATGTGGTATTATGACCCAAATGTAGCAGGCAATCAACTTTCGTCACGATATGAGACAAAAGGAACAGTGCACTAACAAATGCCATTTCTTAAATCTATCTGTCAATTTATGCAATCAGCTTCTTCATATATAAATTCAGTTATGCCTTATTTAGGATTGAAGTGTATTAGATATTTTGTAAACATCATGTATTCTCCATGAAAACTACTGCAACACGAATTGTAAATTTGTAAAACATGTCCTTTACTCTGTGCTCGGACTAAATTGAAAATTTCTACTAGTTTGCTGATATTGAATTTTCTGTTTCAACCTAATGATTGCACAATATTTACAACTGCCGTATACTACTACTGTTTGCTACACACAAGGGATATTGTATGTAGAAATGTTATCGAAAACTAAAATTGTCCAATTTGGTACATATAATGAAATAAAGTTCTATAGGTTTTCACGAGTGAACACAACGCGTTCAAAAATTTGTTTCAGTGTTCACCCTGTTTGTAATTCATACATCAGTGACAATTCATGAAATATGTTTGTAGCAAGTGTATGAAAATTATATTTGGCGAACATATATAATGTAATCTGCATTTGAAGGCAATCTATGTATTCACAATTGTTCACAATTTTGTTTTTCTTATTGTTTGATTCTAAAAAATAATGTGATATGATTTATATTTATTTATATATTATATCACCATTCGAATAACATAAACATGTATATGTGAAATTGTGCTATCTTCCAAAAGAAATTAACTCTTATGACAAATTACACTTAAAATTTCGCAGAAGATGAAAGAGACAACATCCAATCAGAAACATATGTATAAAATAATCATCAAAAATAAATAGCAAAAACACTTTTTTATTTTAGGAGGTAAATACATATTATTGTTTTCAATCAACACTTTTCCATATACGTTACCTTCAAATTGTTTTGTCAACCCCTATATTGCCTTTCAACTGTAAGCAATTCAAAAAGGTATGATGTTATACTAAAACATATGTAAGTGGAAACTCAACTCTAAAGTAAACGTATTAAACTTTTCAAATAAGAAAGTAATTATAATATTTACCTTTGTAACCATAAGGAGTCCTTTAGGAAAACATATTTCAGACCGTGGACTGATGAATGTTGTCTATAATTTCCAAGTAACTTCCAAAACCGCAACCATCTTCCATATATATACAGAAACCAGAAAATTGAAAAGTATAAATTCTACTTTAATAAATTGCTTTACACACACACACATGCATCTATCGTACTTATATACACACTGGGTAACAACTTTCCTTGAATTATTATTTTTTTAAATTATTAATTTTCTTTATTGTATTAAATAAAAACTTTCTATTCATTTGAGATAGAATTCAACAATTATGAAGTTGTAATGTAGTTGTATTAGGAAACAAGTTCTGATTGTAGCACATGTCACTAGTATCGCACTACGTTTTCTGTAACATGCAACATTACAAATTTGAAGAAAAATATTATGATTGTGTTCACATAATTAACACGAGCTTGTGGCTTTAGATTTTTATACAAAATTTGTAATTCATAACCCATTACATTGAACAGTTGGTAACAGTAATATACTAAGCAAGGCACTTGAAGATTGAAACGCATTGCTGCCAGAGCTATTGATAATAACTCCCAAGTTGACACTATATATTTGGACATTTCGAAAGCCTTTTGACGAAATTAATCATAAATTTCTTCTTCATAAAGTATCATCCAGATTTAACATCGATGGCAAATTGCTCTCTTTACTCCAGGACTACCTCCATGAGCTTGAACAACGTGTTGTTGTTTCATGTACCTCATCTAACTTTCTTCCCGTTTTGTCTAGAGTTCACCAGGGGAGTGTCTTAGGGCCGCTCTTATTTCTTCTGTACATGGATGACCTCCCTGATAAACTGTCAACCCTCCCTATCAATATACTTTTATTTGCGGATGACTGTAAACTCTTTAAGGATATCTCATCGCATCATGACATGATGATTCTTCAAAATGCTCTCACAGAATTTATTAAGTGGAATTTAGAACTAAACCCTCAGAAATTCTTTTTCCTTACTTATTCCCTAAAAAAGAACAAAGTGGTGTCTATTTATACTATTGAAAACAATCCAATCCAAAACGTTTCCACCCAAAAGGACCTAGGTATTATCATGGATTAAAAACTCACTTTTAATTATCATATTATTGCTACTACTAAAAAAACTATGCGCCTTCTCGGTCTTCTATACAGATTTAGCGAAATTCAAAACCCATCATCTCTTGCTTTATTCTTTAAATCTTTCATCTCTACCATCCTTGTATACTGTTACCCTATTTGGGCAATAGCCTCAAATACCAATCTCACCAAAATAGATTATGTTCTCAGTTTCTTTCTTGCAATTGTTCGCCATAGAATACCTTCCTTTCTTACATGTATCCAAATCAGACACCATGGCTGCTCTGAATATTCACATTCCATCCTTTCGTCGTGATCTAGCTGACATGAATTTTTTATACAAGATAATAAATGGCAAAATCAGAACAGATCTCATAATCAGTGAATTCACACTTAAGGTACCCCAAAAGCTAACGCGCAACCTGCAACTCTTTCAGCACCCAACCACTAGGCTATCCCTTCTACAACGCACCTTGTTTTACAGGCTCCCAGAAATCTACAACAAACTTCCCCTGAATGTAGATATTTTCTTTCCAGGACGTAATTTTTGTATATTACTGACGAAGAACATGTAAATCTATCGCATCTTGTTATTGTTTTTATCTTTTGTTATTTTTTGTTTCCACTTTATGTTGTTTCAGTGTAAAATGGCCAAATAAGACTGTATCTGAAACTCTGAGTAAATAAATAAATAAACATATAATTTGATTGAAATCTTGAATACGTTCGTCGTTGTAATAAATCTTAACTTGTTATAAATAATGAATTGATTCTGTAGGCGGTTCCCCTCCGGAAGAATCGAAAATAAAATCATTGTTATTTTGTTTATAATAGCATATCCAGTGGGTACCTATATTTTCGGATTTATCTAACTTCACCACGGCACATTCTCTTGAGAAAAAGGGACTATCTTTAGGTAGAGAATCAGACATGAAAACCCCCTGAAATGTCGAAATTTAAATTTTCTAATTAAAGATTTAATGTCTTGGTTTGTGAGCGCTTCTTCTTTTTTTATATTTTCTGATGGACTTCACACCCCTCCATAATTTTCTTCCATGGCAATATTATGACGCTTCTGCTCTTCTAGTTCTATTTATAATTTTCTGAATCAATTACAGTTTGGGCAATAGCAGCACTGCCACCAGCTAAACTTCATACTGCCCCTAAAGCCGCAAGGATAGCTGGAAGGCTGAATATGAATCCACCACTATGTATTTTTCTTTATGTTGCACACGTTTTGATTGTAGTGTGCTAAGTAATAATTTCATTCCATTTCCTTTGGCTATAATTGTCTCTTATTTCCCTGTTGTTTTATAGTTAAAATTGGATTAATTTTTAAATTTTGAAGATCATGATATGGAATTTGATGTACAACTCCTTTCGGTTTAATGATGTTTTTATTATTATAATTATTTTTCAGAGTATTTATATATTTATAAAATTAGGTTGGGGTCTGTAATATATATATATATATATATATATATATATATATATATATTACAGACCTCACCCTAATGTTTGTTTTGTATTCATAGCATATGTTGTACCCAATGCTGTTACTCGTTCACCTAAATAAACATCTCTGCCGGATAATCTTCCAAATGCAGACTCTTCCAGTTTTTGATCAGCCACATGACGACCATTTAGATCTGCGTGTGTGTTGTATGCAATGTCATGTTCTTTACAAGCTGCATCGAGAGGATTTTTCCCCCTGTCCCCTCTTTTTAATCGTTTCTCAAGTTTTGTCCCAGGACCACAGTATTGGTAACCAGGTATGGAATCTTATTAATATAATCATTTACCAAACCTCGACCTTCTGCTACATTCCAGAATTTAAGAGGTAGAGTATTATTAATTTTAATTAAGTATCCTATACCTTTGGGATCATTTAAAATAAAATTAGCTAGTTTATTGCTAATAATGTCTACAGTACCCATTTTCTCGTTGCAAAAGCTGTTGCTTCCAGGATTTTCCTCCCCTGCTATAAACAGCAATCTATCTATGAGTTTTCTCATGTCATCCACCCACACAAATTATTTAGGAAAAGTATTGTATTGTTTGATACCACTACTAGTTTTGAGTTGGTCCCAGATAGGTTTAATAAGATTCTTTTATTTGTCCCCAATGCTCGATTTAGCTCTATTCTGACTGGCATCGTTATTTTGATATAAGGCATCAGAGAGTATCAAAATATCTGATTAACTCTGATAATCTTCTTGTGTAAAATTCTTTGGTTGTTTCTTGGTGATGAGCTCCCATAATCCAGGAGTGCCAGGATATCTAGACCAGCTGTTTTTCTCACCTAAATTAATTTTTATGTTATCCCCTTCGAATGTAACTCTAGATTTCCCAATTTTCAAAACCACGCCCTTGTTTGTTTCCATAGTCGGATACAACCCTAACACTCCATCTTTTTCAAATTTGCATGTTCTCAGGTAATCTCTTGTGTCTTTTGGTGTGTGCTAGAGGGTCAGAGGGTCAGAGGATTATGGATATTGGATAAAGGTGTAGGAAATAATCTGCATAGTTTTTAGCAGTAAGAGGTACCACTTCATTTAACAGGTTTGTATTTTGTTGTGGGACACCCTAATCTCCTTACCAAGACCTCTGATTGCATCGATAATTGGTTGGTCTTGACGTGTGTGTTGTTCATAAAAGCCCCTGTTTTCAACCCTCCAACCTTTAAAACGTTTGGTCACGAAATCAAGTAATTTCAAATTATCTTCAATTTTATGTTTTGACATATTTATTTTTTGATTAGAGGTTATTTTGTATCGTTTCAACGTTCAAAAAGTCGTTGATTTTATTTCTAAATTTTTCATTGTTAGATTTTCTAGTCATGTCGATGGTAACAAATCCAAAATCATCACTGTTCCAACAAGATGAACATAATTTTTAAAATTGTTTATATTTTAAGTCCCCCCCGTAATCATTATAAGCATGTTTAAGATTGGTGTGATCTTGACGAAACAAACAAATTAAGTTTGTATTATCTCGCAGTAATAGTTTAGGAACTTTGGAATAAGTTTGAGCTAAATAAAAGCAGTCTTTTTCTTTGTGACGACCCTGTGTAAAGAAATTTCGTATTTCGTTTTGATTTTGTAGAATGACATCATCAAAAACTACAACAGAATTTTTCAAACAATCATTGAGAGGTTTTACTTTTGATGCAAATGTAGCTGTGTCAATTCCATCGTACAGAATCATGAGTTGCTTGTACTTTGGTTGATCTAAACTTTTGAATCATACATAAATGTGTCTATTTTCCCAATCTAGCCAATTAAGGGCAAGCAGGAAATTATCTACCTGCAGAGTGTTTTTTCCACAACCAGTGGGACCTGCAATTAGGCATCTTATATTATCAGGTAACAACTCCCCATTTTTTTCTAGTTTCCACTAAATCTGATAAACGCTGTACCACATTCCATGTTGGTGTCAAAGAATCACCTGGTGTGCTTCTATCCAACTTTTTTCTAGCAGTCCTAGCCCTTTAAAATATAATTTATTATTTTTCATATCTAATATATTCTCAACTAAATATGTATCTGGACAATTTGTTTTACTGAGTTTCTCTTCATAGAATCTCCCCTTCAATATTTTATCATAATTATCTTTTATGATATATGCATTTCTATTCCTTGGTAAAACTTGAACTACAGTGAATAACTCTGTACTCCAATTTTTGATGAATCCCTTTTCAAATAAATGTTTAAATTTACTGACTCTCACTTGATTTCCAATTTTATATTTTGGTTTCTTGGTAGTGTATTTATAGTTTCGACAATAAAGAGTAGAAATCAACTTAGACTCATCAGACTTGGTTAACTCAGCAGGTTTCATGCGAATGTTTCTGTGTACTGCATTATTATAAATATGAACTACCTCGGATAAATTTGTTCCCATTTATAATTACCCTCTAGAGTAAATTGCCTCCACATTCGATTTTTTAATGTTCTGTTGAATCGTTCCTCTATACTAGCTTTCAAATCACTGTATGTAGAATAATGTTTAATATTATATTGTTGCATTAACTTGGTAAATGTGGAATTGTAAAATTATTTTCCTCTGTCTGAATGTAAATATTTTGGTATCCTACCCTCACTAAATATGGACTTTAAAGCGTCGGTAACACAAGTACTTGTCTTGGATTTTAGAGGAATAGCCCATGCATATTTACTGAATATATCAATAACTGTGAGCATATATTTGTAACCATGATTTATCTTATGTAAATTTTTTAAAGTTCCTGTACTCATTTCTATCAGATCAGCTTGAAGTAAATCAGCTACACATATTGTTACCACACTCAATCGTTTGTGGTTAAGACGAGCTCCTTAATGTAATTCATTAACTATATCTTGTCTTGACATCGGGTTAATAAAATGGATTGATTATTTTCTGGTTATAATTGCTTCACTTCAAAAATATTTTGGTCACCAGCTTCCACATAAAAACCAGATATTTGTTCATCCCCATGAATTTTATATTTCTTTGCAGATTCATCCCAATATGCAATAGGTATCTGAAGTGCTCTGTACACACCATATTTTCTTTGTATTGTGAAATTTGGCACATCCACATGTTTTCCCTTCTTTGCATAGCCAAATTTTAAAAACCTAATATTACCATCAAGAAACAATACATGAGACTGACTGTAAGGATAAAATTTGTAAACATTACCTGCATTAATATAAGTCCAGTGCCCTCGTATATTTGCTACACTCTCAAGTCTAACTATCTCAACAGTGAAAAATTGAAGTAATTAAGGATCGTCTAATCTGCTTAATACTGATTCTTGATATTCGTTTATGGTGCGTACCACTTCATCGTAGCTGGGTTTGATTTTCACATCGACATTCAATTGTTTAAATTGTTATTTGGGATCATGAAATTGCGAGGTAAAAATTTCCGCTTGAATGTTCTTGATGTCCTCTGACTTGAGTTTTCTATTTACTGCTCTTTTTACAGATCATAAATCCTGGGAAGTGGGCAAATTAGCTATATTATTTATAAGTGTGGTCAAATCTTGTTTGAGAGCATCTTACTCCGTAGCATTTGCAACATTGCTCAAAGCATTATTAAGTTGGTGTATATCATCTTGTATAGGCGTAAATTGTTGTAATATTTGCAATTTGTTCTGTATGTCGTCTATAAGATTATGAAAATTGGAGAGAGAGTTCAGATTCAGCATTAAGATTTTCTAACTTGGTAATCTGTTGTAGAATTAACTTTAAAGATTCGGTTCTGCTTGGCAACTTGAATTCCAGAGATTCCTGTAAATTGTCAATTTATTTATCATGGTTGTCGAAGTGTCTTCAATATGAACTATGGTACCATGTATCTTCGCAAAATCTTCATAAGTCTAGAATTGTAATTTGATACAGGCAACAGTGCGTGCGATAGCAGTTAATTCGGGAGATTAAGGTAAATTTTAGATAAAATCTTGAAACGTTTGTAGTTTGGATTGAACTTCTTTTATGGCCCTGTGTAACTCTTCTGTTTGCAATTCAATTTTAATATTTTCTAGTGTTGGAATTTTGAAAGATAGTAATTGCTCTCGTAATTCGTGAATACTAGCATTAACCTGTTCGTATTGCTCTTATATTTTGATATTTTGATTAAAAGAAAGCAGCTCGGTACGAATAGTATTTGCTTGATAGTTTAATTCTTGCTTTAATTGCTTTGAAGTGCTTTGTTGAATTTGTCTGAATTTCTCAAGATCATTTTTCAACATGGCTATGCTCTCTTCCAAGTTTTGAACATTGTCTATTGAAGCCAAATTGGTATATTTTTTTGAGTAGGGATTTAAGTTCGCCATCAATTTTCACTATGGGATTAATTAATTCAGTTTGGAGATTTGTAATCTCAGCTTGTATATTTAAATTTAGTGAATTTTGTAAAATTAATAAAACAGGTTTTAGTTTCTTTAGACGCTCATCTAATTTGGCAATATCGACGAAATTTTCTGGTATCTCTTGTCGCCTTCTATTTCCAAATATATCCATTATTTTATTTATTTATTTTATTTTTTATTTGGTATTTTTATATATTCATGAGAGTATAAATTATTCTCATTTCGATGAAGAGAGGAATTACTTTATCAAACTCCCAAAATATTTCAGCATACAGGAAATGACCTGCTTCCACATCGTATATTGTGTTGGGATCTATTGCATTGTGTTTAATTCTATGTAAATTTCGAGCTATGTGTACAACTGCTGCATTGGGTGGAGAGATACTGATTTGAATTTTCCCTGTGACAGGAATTTTATAAGAGGATAATATATTGTTGAAAACATGTTATTGTTTACCTGTATCTTCATCCACTTGATACCGGATACTTTTTAGAAGGATGATAACCAGACCTCTTAGTTTAGGATGAATATCCCTAATGATATCCATGTTTACTGGAATTCTCTCTATTTGTTGAATATGTTTTTTGAAACCAAACACATTCATGGGCATTTTATCTTTTTGTTTATTTATTATCGAGTTTGGTGTGAAATGTTAGTGAACATCAAAACAAAACGAATGCAAAATGCAAAATGCACCTTTCTACGTTACTTGGTTCTCGAGATATAAATGTTTTAATAATTTAAAAGATCATAAAAGAAGATACGGCAATCCATCGCATATTGCTTCTTTTTTATAGCATGCAAAAGCAGATAATAACCTTTTCATGTTACATATTCCCCATGTTCCGAGTTGTCTTCGATCTCTTTGCATGTCACGCACTACCATGTTCCGAGTTATCTTCGATTTCTTTGCATGTCACGTACTACGATGTTCCGAGTTACCTTTGATATCTTTCCATGTCACGCACTACCATGTTCCGAGTTATGTTCGATCTCTTTGCATCTCACGCAACTTAGGTTACTAAAGATACTTCCTACACAGTGCCTTATATATCGCCACTGCCATCTAGTTGCAAATAAATGTACTTGTTGGATAAGATTCATTTCTCAATAATTTTAAATATCTTCGTTTAGCAATACGATTAGCTGAAGACATAAGATAGAGCGCTCTTGAATTGACATAGCTAGTTGCCAGACGTCGCATATTGCTAACATACCTTTTTATTTGTATATTTCTCATACCGCCATTATGATACTGATTAGTTTCTAGCACAAACACTGTAAAAAATTAAATAGTGCATATGGTAATATCGAAATATGCAAGTAGATTATCTTTGATTCAGATAAATGGACCAAATTGATACTGGGGTATTTTGTTATAATTTTTAAAATTGAAGTTGGGTTTAATTATTTTTTACAATTAGAAAAACAAATAAATGTCGCTTTAATTTCTAAAAAAGCAATTTTTTTAAAAAGAAATGAGTGGGAATTATCTAAATCCTCCGATTTTACTCTATAAAAATTGAATGTTGAACTTTTGCATAAAAATCTTGATAATTGTAAATGTATGCTTAAAATATACTGATTTAGACTCGTGAAATGAATCTTGCCCTATAGAAATGAGTAATTGAACTTTGATAAAAAACATAATAATTTTTTATGCTATAAAAATAGTATTTTTTTTATATTTCCCCTTGAAAATTAGCTGAAATCGGGACAATATAAATATGTACAAAATAAATGGTCCAGAACATACCATATACACTACTATTGTAGTACACAACTTATTCCCAGGCAAAGCAGCCGCCTAGCTGTTTCTTTAAGTTTTCTTGTTAGCTATACCTGGTCCAATTCCTCTAATTGGCCAGGAGTGATGTGTCAAATAATGGTAAGATAAAAGTTTCACACATGTATTCCTGAAGTGACGTTTTTTTTAACCAAACGTTTCTGTTTCTTCTTTCTTTGATATAAAGAACAAAGAAAGTGAAAGCTGACGAAATATAGTAACTCCACCAATGATATTATACTTCCTCCAGTGAAGAAACTCACTGTTCCTCCGAGCGAAGCTATAAAGTAAAATTAGAATATATTAAGCTCTTAACGAATATTTGAATCATGGATTTTTTTAATACAACCCACGAACAGATACCCAAAGGTAAACAAATTGATAGGATGTAGATGATAATGGAAATAATACTATCATCTTGTTACAAAGTACATTCCAATAATAACAAATGTCCCATGAGAAGAATATTGGGGCAGTCACAATTCAGAATTCTGATAATTAGAAGGGCTGGAATTTATGTTCTGACTTGCTCACATTCTAACGTCTCGCTGACAAGACTTTCCTCAAAATATAAGCATTTATTGTTGGGGGAAGAGAAACGAATTAATACCTTGGCTTATTTCAAAGGTTTAGAACTTAACGGTATTTGCACACATGTTCTAATATTGTACAATACTCAAATTATTATTTCATACTTTATTAATAATAAACTTAATATGTACTGTCAAATTCAAAATAGATGTCTTGTGTAAACGAATTCAGAAGCGACAACAAATTAGAAAAGACAACCAGTTAATTTATGTTGTCATTTTTACTATTATTTTTAGCAACAATAACAATAATTATTTTCCCACAATTTTCCGCAATTTTCTGCCATGCATCGCAATAAATTCTGGCATATTTGAAATACGAAAATTGAGGTATCCTTTACTTACCGTAGATATAGGTCTGAAAATAACCTTTCTGTAGGTATCCTAGCATTATCTTTCCATGGCCAACAATAAACAATTAAAACATGACACTGTTGCATCTATAAATATTTTATTAAAACATCCATAATGTAGCTATTTTTTCCCTACTAAGTTGCTTGTACCTGTTATGCTATCTCCGGATTGAATCATCTCATGTAGACGTTAGACTTGTTGATGAATGTTATCTACATTGGAACTGAATCATCTGTATTATTTATTTTTGATGTCGAGGAAAAGTATGAGAAGAAAGATTTCGGTTTGGATCATGGAATCGGACATTGCTAGGGACGTCAAGAAAGGCGATTTTACTATCATGGAAGAGTAAGTGAGTGATTTGTCTTACTTTTTAAAAAAAGTAGCGTTGGTTTGAGCCAATTTCTTGGGGGTCCATATGACATTTCTATCCCTCCGGAGGTACTATCACGGAAAACATTTATGTCATTGAGTGAGTGTTAGGATTGGATCTTTATATATTATAGACTCGGCCATGTTGAGATGCTGTGCCTGAATGGTAGTTATGATTTTTTAATGTTTCCGGGGTTCGATACCCGGTGGAGGCACAAGTGGTTCGAATCCCACTTTAAACCATAGGTCTAGTCCCAATTATCCTTACTGTGCATAAAGTGGACTGAAAACACCAAATCAATCAATTAGTCATGGCAAAATTTAATTTCTTCAAGAAACTGGGACCAGTAAGAACACCCGAGGTATACACATGGATGGGGCAGTGTATGGTCTTGTGGAATGATCGTGTGTACCAGTTGTAGGATGGAGAAGTGAAAACCCCAAGTATTTCCATCATGCCGGAAGAGTTTCCTAGCTGGAAATTTGAAATTCATTATTTTTTAAATAATATTTTCTATCTTTAAAACTACAAACGCTAGAGTTACAAATTTTACCTTGGCTTGTTCAGTGAGTATTGCACTATAATTCTATAGTCCAAAATTTAATTTCACAAATAAAAGGAGAAGAAATGAAAATGTATATTTATTTGCGAAATTATGATTTAGTCGGTCCCAGAAATAGGCAACGCCAGGACGTGACTTTTCAAGTCTTTACCCGTTCATTCTCCGATACGTGTTCCTTTCTCCTGTCAAGAATGGGACACTCGCTACTTATACTTTCGGAGAACTTGTAGCACTAAATGTAACCTGCCTAACTTACTGACGTAAGCATTCAATAGCAGGAATAAACTCGCGGAAATATTAGGCAAATTAAATTTCACTTATGGTATTTGATTCATACGTTAGCAGGTTGGACAGGCCAGATTTACAGCTGTTAGAAAATATCATACAAGTTGCTATAGCTCTCTTTTCAGGTCGGACATCGACCAAAGTGAAACCCATCAAGTGATTTACAAAACTGCATGAAATTACCATTTGGGTGTATTATTTCTTTTACATTTTGTGTTTTTATTGTAAAATGTTGAAACACAGATACCTTATTGCTCGTTTCCAACGTCGGGCAATAGCTTTTATTTCATGTTATGTATTATAAGTTGCTACCCGTCCATGCACAGTCAAATGCCAAAACTCATTGGATAGCAGTAAAGAAATACATGTATTTAGGTTGTGATGCATTGTGTAACAAGTGGGAAAACAGGCAAAGAGTGAACAATGCTTGCCGTTGTACTTTCGTGTGTCATTTGGACATTTTCTAACGTGATTATGGCTACTCCGAGGAACTTATCAGAGTTTTGAAGTTGTTCGAGCATAAAACATTTCTCAATCTACAGTGCGAACGGTGTCCGGATAGTATCTCACTGCAGGCATGACCACCTTCCATGGACAGCACAGTAGGCGACCACGTCTGCATAATCAAAGTGACCAGCGGCGTCTGAGCATAATCGTTTCTGCTAACAGACAGGTGACCCTGCTTGGAATCACATCAATAGTCAATGACAGACGTACGAGAAACGTTTCTCCGAGTTAATTTCAACGAAATCTTTTTGTTGATGGGCTATGGCAGAAGAAGACTACAGTGCCTTTATTGACAGCAGTCTATGGGAAGCAGCGAATATCTTGGGCTCGTGACACATTGATTTTACCTTAGATGAGTGGTCAAAACGTAACTCGATCAGATGAGTCACGATTCCAGTTAGGACAAGCTGGTGTTAGGGTTCGGAAGAGACTCAGACAGTAGGGACCCAAGTGGTCAACAAGTCACTGTATAAGCTGTTAGCGGCTTTATAATGGTATGGGGCTTTGTACATGGCATGGTTTTGTTCCTTTTGGTACATCTGTAACAGCCGAACTGGGAATCGCTACGTTCAGCTGCTTGGTGACCATTCGCATTATTTCATAGACTTCATGTAACCTAAAAACGAGGGATTTTTTTGTGGATGACAATGCGCCATGTAAGCGACTCACGATTGTTCACGATTAGTTGAGGGCCATTCTTCACAATTAAAAAAAAAAATCATTTAACCTCCTAGATCGCCAGATATGAGCCCAGTTCAACATATTATGGATATGATCGAAATATCCAATCGTGCACAAGATCCTGCACGTTGCAGCAACAAAGCTGTTAGAGGCAGCTCTCGAGCTTACATTTTATACGTAATTATTTAGAGCTTATTTTCAACATATGATGAACTACAGTCAAGCTATCACTTACTCATATAAGAAAAATATTTTTTTTAAAAAAAAATGTTTCTATTCGTGACTAAGAGTACTCACCAACTAACTCCAAGGGTCCATATATGACGTCTCCTTTCCATCTTGTATCAGCGTGTGGGAAATATTGGACTGTGACGTAAGTGTAGTTACCTGTGCTTCTGTAAAATAAAATAAAAATGACAGAGCTTCGAGTGTGTGTGAGGGGGGAGACAAGGAGTGTATGTAATGAGAAAGAAGATTCTAGAAACTGTTGACAAGTTCCGCAATTAATTCAGTATTTTTATTGCTTTCTTTCATATCTATATTAGTCAATCCAATAAACTGTGTCTTAAAATTTTAAAATAAATCGTTATAATTGATGAAAATTCAATAAATACCAAACATGAAATAAAAAACATTGTCACCATTTATAGAAATAACACATAAAAGGCACACATTCTTATTACTTTAATTATAGATTAGATATTGCTTTTAACAAAAGTGTTAGTCAAATCTCCATACAAGATATTCTCAGGAAAAATATAAATTATGATGCAGGATCGGACTGAGAATGCAAAGAGGTTCGTGACAATTTCCCTAAACAGGACGCCGATGGTGATAAGTTTGTGTAAAAAAGCGCCGAACTTCATTTTTCGGAAGGACACATATTTTGGGGGAGGGCGTATAGGGCTTGGTGGTACTGTGGTGTGTCAAGAAAATAAATATTTCGAATCGGCGAGGGTTAGCGCAATTAGAGTTTCATTTGTAGTCTTATGGAGGTGAAATATGGTTCATTGTTCTGTAAATTGAATATTAGTGAAATATTTAAAGAAAATAAATGTAAAAAGTATTTAGCCATAAACGAAATTAAGAAAAATCAGATTAAGATAATATTAATAACAATTTACATTTTAGTTGTTGGAAAAAAATATAAAGTTCTATATTTTTAATAATACTATGTAAGTTTAATACTGTGAATTTTCATTGGGCAAAACATAATAATAATGTAAATGCACTTGAAAACCTAAATTCCCCTAACTTTAAAGTCCAGAGTTATTACATTTTGATTGGGTGTTTTCTAATCCAGATGGTTAATTTATAAATAAAAGTACTAAGAAAGTTAGTAAGAACTACTAGCTGCTTTCAGAAAACAATATATTATATAAAACATGGTTCGTTCGTATTCAATTTCACAAATAGAAAGACAATTTATAAGTCGAATCCTTCCATGACATACAATTACCAGTCCTTCAACATACAACATAGGTTTGAACCTTCCAATAAATCATTCTGAACAATATAAGCAGATGCTAACAATACAAGTACTAAAATTTATTAGCTGTATTTTAATAGACTCAGATTCATTACAAATCCAAGAAATATATACCGCATTTAGTAATGTATGCTCACCACAACGCTAGGACATTAAATGCAACACAGTTAGGTCTAATGCATTTGAATGTGATGAAGGGCAGACTGATTTACCGTGGGTAATAATTTCTTTAGGTAAAATGTTTCCCCTTATCTGTAAAGTTTGCAGCACACATGCAGTAAAATAAATAATATAGAATTCTAAAATATAGGATTGTTTGGTAAATTGGCAGGGAGAAAGTTATAAAAAGTATAACAAAATTCAAATCAAGGAATTCCAAAAGGAACTTACGTTCTCCTGAAATATGGTTCTTCGTAAGCAAAATAACGTTCTCCTTCACAGCTTTGGTAGCAAATGTCATTAAAGCTCGACTCTTTGTCAATTCCATCTGAAATATTCGGATTTTTTTTTTCCAGAAACAAACATACACAAAAGCAAAATATTGGCATTTGAAGTAAGCCCTTCGTAGACTTTTCATTCCCATCAATCATGCGCTATCAACTTTCAATATCTCAAATTCAAAAATCACTTTAGTGGTTTAGGTTGATTTGTTCTAAGTAACCGTAGTACGACGGTTGATTAATATGATGGTCAATTTTGGCTAAAATTAAGCTATACTTTTACATCTTCTGATGGTTTTAGCTAATCTATAAGTGTAATAAATCGCTCAACATAGTACGAGCTAATTCACCCCTAGTACTAAGGTGATTTTGTGACGAAGGCAGCTCAAGTATATAACGGTGCATATGGTGTTGTACTTGAGCATGAGGCTGTACAGATTGTAGTGCCCTGTTTCTAGTAGACTACTTTTGCACAGGCGTATATCTGCTGGACAGGGTCGTCAGCTAGCAAAATTTACCTGATATAGCCAACTCAAAAATCTGTCGATAAAATTTAAGAATATGGTGGTATGTACCCAACAAACAGTTTTTTTTTTCATCCACAACAGACAGGAGCTCTTGTGTGTCACCAATAATGCCTACTCTGTTATCTATCGTGGAGAGTTGCCTTATATAGATGTTGCTATTATGCTGGTCCTGTATGAAAATCTTCACTGTGTGATACACCAGCCAATCTCAATCCAGTGAAAATACAAGGTTCCTGATAACAGACAGAACAGAGTAAAGCACATCGAGGCTTAGTTTTGCCAGATACATACTCGTTCACAAGTATGCCCCTCCTAGCCTTATCATGCACAGTGTGTCCACAAAATAATAGAGTTGTATCAATAAGAAGCAGTCACATTAAAAACAAATTATGTTGCCATACGGAGTTTGAATCACTTGGTACTGGATTATTTTGATCCGCATTTTATCTATTCTAAACAGGTACGTTTTTTTGTATTGCTGGTGCTGCTGGCATAGTGCTTGTATGTATTATTACGAGAGAGCAGTTTCAACTAGTTGAGTGAAGTCCACGTTGTGTAAAAAATAGTAATATGAGAGCAACAATCTTCGTCTAATAATCAAAAGAGTTTGTCCTTCAATTTAAATTGTGTGTTTTATATTTAAGAACGCACTATGCATGGTGGTGTAAATATTCAGATATATAACAAGAGAGCTGAACCACTGTTGCTTGAATATAAACGAGCTTAAGAAGACGTGGCTGTTGGACATTGACCAGATGTGTATAACTGGGTACGTTTTTGCCAGAGTTGAATGTTGAGCAGAAACTGGTGCTTTACTAAAATATCTTCAAGGAGAAACAATGCACTGGCTGGGCTCTCTCGTAATAATATCTACAAGGTGTGGACTTGACTCAACTAGTTGTATTGGTGAATAGCAATAATATGTACAGGGACAGAAAAGCGATGGCATAGATACGTCCTAAGCCCCACCTAGGATAGACAGACTTTGTATCAGGATAGTTTCTTGAGATAAAGCAGTGAGGAAACTATTGGCGTAAAGAGTTTTTAAAATTATTGGCTTAAGTGACATTCTCTCCACAGTATTATGCGGGTGTTGTATAGTAAATTAAGAGCTCCTAGTTTGATAACTGGGTGTCTGTATGAAAAATTGTTCATGGACAGCAATTTTGTGGCCTAGTAAATTAAGAGAATCTTGGCAACTAAAATTTTTCTGTGGCTCACTCATTATTCACATCATATACAAAAGTTTTCTCTGTGAAAAGAATAACACTACACAAAGTAATGTAGAGCAGAGGCTCATGGAATTAGCACACAATCTTGATGTTAATTTTATCATTGACCACCATTTGTTTTATTTCCTTGTTAATGTCAAACATAGGTCTGTGTGCCTTGAAATTGCTAGGATTATAGTATACATCTAAGTTTCCCTCAGTCACACTTTTGTATGCTGGTATGCTTCATATAATTTGAGATAATCGTTATGCTCTACGTTAAAATTATAATTTTTGCGAGAGAAAATTTCATTGTGCCCATTTTTGAGATAGACATTTTTGATCTTGCAATTTTCAAATTTGTTCGAAACTTTTACTAGATTGTTTTCTCTCCCGGTCTGAAACCGCACAATTACGAAATCTGGTATATCATACTGTATACTACTGAATTGATAACTGGCATCAAATTCGTAATGCCAAGCAGAGGCTGGTTTCTGGACACACTGGTAAGTGTAATACTGAATGGGCAGTTGTGCATTTTTCAGAATATTCGCTTTGTATTTGAAGGCATTATTAGTCTCGTAATCCACCACTGGTATTCGCAACTCCATGGTCTTGGTGATTCACTTGTATGTTTCGATTAGGCTGTTTGGTAGCTCTGTGCCGTCTGTTTTCTAGGTACTGTAACGCATCAGGGCGTCGTTGTTGTGGGCTGCCCTGCGCAAAGTGACCCTCAAACAGCCCTACCATAAGATGTCATTGTTGTCGGATAATAAACTTGGCAACAGGCTCATGGGAAACAGCACTGTGACTTTTTGTCAGGATTTTGTTTCACGCTTGAAATCCCCCTGCTTGGTAATAGGTTGCATCGATTTTAGAAAAATTCATTGTTTCTATGGCAGTACAAGTGATGTCCGGATAGGCTACAAGTTCTATTACAGTTAAGTGTTTTCCGATTGCCACTTGAGAGAACAAGTGTGGTACAAAATTATCTATTAGTTTCATGTTTGAACTGTGGGGAAACGCCTCGTTGCTCTCATTTTTAACCATTTCAAATTTGATATACAAATTAGGCCTCTGAGGGTGCACGATGCTGTCTAGAACATATACGTCAAATTCAATCTTCCGGTTTGGTTCGTTGTGATTGGCAAAGTGCGACCATTAGGAGGGAAAGACTGCAATTTGTAAATCTCCATATCTGCATGTTAATGGTTACTTTACATATTAATTTCTAAGATTGCTGTTGTGAAGGCACCAGCAAACACTACCACTTCTCCTTTTTCAGTTGCTAACACCAACTATATGTGATTAATGCGATTGTGGCATGATGGAAAATAGATCGGTGACTGTGGTGAATCGGGACGTGTTTATCCAGTTTCGCCACATTCTGCGGCCCACCCTGTATACAGGAATCAGACCGGATGCGTCGGATTGTCAGTTCGCGGAGAAACTTCGTTTGTTTCCCAAGAGACTCGCATGGGGGCGACGAGACTACCACCTAACGAGCTTCTCGGGGTTCACGTTTTCCTTGTTGAGCGAACCAGTGTTCTCTCCCAGCCGTTCCCGATAACATCAACTCCAGCAACGGTGCTCCACGAGGTGATAGTCGCCTGAGTCAACGTGGGCGTGACTCAGCACATATCTTCCCGTACACCTGGAACGTCGACGAACGTGGAACCTTTGCGGACATGGAGTTAAGTATTTTTTTTAAAAAAATGGTTTAGTTTACCGCGTTATTTTAATTGATAATTGTGAATCTTTCACCTCATCTTCCCCCTTTTCTTTACTTAAAAGTCTATAAAAGATCGTGACTTCAGTTGCAAATAAATTTTCTATCGCCGGGCCTAATTTCTGCAAAAATATTTAGGTTAAGTTAAAAGGACGAATGATTATGGACATAGTTTTTGTAAGCACAAGTGTGGTAAGAGATAGTGGAATCAAAAAATGGTAAATGAATAAAATGGCCGACGTTGATCGTCATTGTAAAATGTTTTTGGTGGGGGGTAATTTCTTACAGTTTCTTGTGTGAAGTGATTTATTTATGGAGAACACGTTGTTATTATTGTTGTAAGAAATTAAATACACTGCACTTATTAAGGAAATAAAAACCATTATTGATTATTGAAAGAATACCCAATCTTACTGTTCACGTAATTAAGCAGAGCGCCCATTACGATAAGTTCATCCTTCCCCGTATAATCTCTTGGGTATCTGATATATATATATATATATATATATATATATATATATATATATATATATCTTATTTTAGAAGGGGTCCAAAAAACAAGCTGTTGCATGTTTTCAGTCGTATACACGTTAGTTCGTCGGGAGTTGGACTAGACGAGCCCGCTACAAAACTCCGGACCAGCTGGCGGTATATGCGAGAAGGGTTGGAGCGACGCACAATTTAATACCTTAAAAGAAAAAAAACTGGGATTGGCCCATTTTGATTGTTTGATCCTTGGTATTTTTCTCCCTACAGGACAAGAACCACCTGTGATAGAAAAACTAAACACATATATATATATATATATATATATATATATATATATATATATATACATATGTATTTTTTGGGAGGTGTTGTTTTATTTTTTCTATCACAGGGGGGATAACCAAAGAAAACGCACGTACTTCCTAAATAATAAAAATGGGTTGTGACGGATTGTCAAGAATAACATCGAATTTGAACAAGACGTCACAAACTATATGGTAGCAGGCACGGCCCGAGGTGCCTCGCTCCAATATTGGACTTCCGCCTTTGACCAACTGCGTTTAGTTCTGTTAAACAGGTTTGCAGTGAAAATTTTTTGGGGAATTGAATTTATTAGTGATTTATAGCTAACTTAATGTATTGCCTTGCCGAATTACAGAATTTTCCTATACCCACTATCTTTGATTATTAATAGATTTTTTTTTCAGGGTTTTAAATTGTTTAAATTTCAGTTCGTTTCGTTGCCTCCTTATTATTATGGCTCATATTTTTTAATCTAGTACCTTTAGTTTTCAGATGCCTACTACCTTGGCTGGTACCAAGCGTTTTAGTAGATCTTTAGATACCATACCTCAAAGTCCAATTGTTGAGACGCCTCCTCCTGCCCCTTCACCGGTGGCCTTTCAGAGTTCGCCATCACCGCATTTACTTAATCCTAAACTTAGTCCCTTTTTATGTTTTGTTAAACAGCCCTTGTCCAATGGTGACCTTTCGGAAGTGCAACACGAACTACGTTACAATACAGTTTTGTATTTACTGCAGGATTTAAAGTACATTGATGGTATGGATTTTCGTCAATTGTTTCATTTCCTTTTGACTGTTGAAAAAGTAATTAAATTAAATATTTCTGATACGGAATCCATCCTTTTAGAATGTCTACCTCATACTTCTGGCATATTGCGATCCTGTTGGTTGGATTTCCTTCAAAACAAGTATCCTTGGCCAATTTTAAATGCGTTCTTTGGCAGCGCCTGGTCACACGCAATGCCTTGCAAGACTTAATTACAGCTTATGTCTCGAGAAAGTAACAACAAGCGGAAAGCTCATATTCTTATATTCTTGAGATTATTGAAGCTACTTGAGTTTTGGAATTGACTTGGAGCGAAAAACGCCTTCTTGAGGAAATATTGAATAATTTGTGTACAGATACTCGCTCACGCCTTCTAGGACAACAGAAACCTACCTCTTTAAAAGCATTTCTAAACATTGCTCGTAATATTTGGGCTATTGAATTAAATGATGGAATTCTTGGAGCTGGTTTATTAAACCCAAAATCCCCCAATAAATCAGCTTATTCAAAACGTAAAAGTAAACAAAAAAGATCTATTGCCTACTCCCCCCCCCAGTAAATTGTTTGAACACGCTCCTACTACTTGCCTTAATATTGACTTCAATTCCACAAATTTTGGATTTTCTTTTCCTACAATTGTTGATGACCGTAATCCTAATGTGAGTTCTAATATTTCCTTTAATATTACCTTCCCTTTAGAGGAAAAACGTGCTGAAAGCACTGATTCACTACCCCGCAGTTCTCGTTTTTCTTCGGACCCTTTGGTTCCCTTTTGCCCTGTAGTTATTTCAGACGTATGTGGTCTCTCTGTTCGTACCTTATTGGATACCGGGAGCTCCATTTCTTTATTGTCACGGGCATTTTTTCAGACCTTGAGTTCTAGTTTACCCCAGCCTACACCTAGTTTTCTTATTTTACGAGATGTTCGTAATGGCCTTTTAACTCTGAAAGAAAAAGTGTTTGTTCCCATTAAAATCGATTTCTTGTCCTGGAAATGGTTTCTTTGGATTGCAGATGATCTCCCCTTTCATTTAATTTTGGGAAGTGATTTTTTGGTGTCTCATAATGTTTCCATTTCATTTTCCGATAATTTAATTTCGTTCCCCTACTGGAATGAGTTCGTTCCATTTTGTACTTCGGTGCATCCTACTTCACAGAATGCGATCCCTGTTAATGAATCTTGTTCTTTGCAATTAGATGTTTTTAGTGTTAGGTTAAATAAACTATTTGCGTTGTTTGATGATGTGGTTGCAGAGAAAGTGGGTAAATGTCGTCTTGGTCCAATTCATATCCCTCTTAAGTCTGATATACCTATCCGTTCTCGTTCTTATCAATTAAATCCGAATCAATGCGCGAAGCCATTGATAACTTGATTCGTGAGAATATTGTGGAACCTTCTCGGTCGGCTTACGCTTCCCCGTGTTTTTTGGTTGATAAACAGGATGGATCCAAACGTTTGGTTTGCAATTATAAATATCTCAATAACTTGATCTCTTATGACGCATTTCCTCTTCCGCGCATTGATTTGCTTTTACAACATTTGCAAAATGCATCCATTTTTTCTGTTTTGGTTCTCAACAAATCGTTCCATCAGTTGGAACTGGATGAAGCTAGTAGGGATGTTACTGTGTTTTGTACCCGTGGGGTCTTTATCGCTACACCAGGGTTCCATTTGGGATTAATTTGGGTACCCAGTTGCGGGTAGAGCTTTGGATGAAGTGCTAGGTAAATTTAAATATCAATTTCTAGTTACATATGCGGACGATGTCCTTATCTCTTCCCCTGATAAAGAGTCTCATTTGCAACATCTAACCCTTGTTCTCCAGGCCTTTCGAGAGGCTGGCTTAACAGTTAATCCTTCCAAGAGTGTTTGGATGTCACCACATATTAAATATTTGAGATATATTATTCAGCAGGGGCAACTTGTGATGGATCCAGACCGCGTTGCGGCCATCTAAGAGTTACCGCCTCCAAAATCAGTCAAAGGAACAATGAAAGTACTTGGCTTAATGGGTTACTTCAGTAAATTTATTTCCACATATTCTGACCTTACAGCCTTCTTATCTGATAAGCGAAAAAAGGATGTCCATTTTGTTTGGACTGAAGAAGATAATATTAAGTTACAGCGTTTAAAACAGAGTTTCATCGAACATACTGTTCTTGCCTTGCCAGATTTTTCTAAGGATTTTGTTTTGCAGTGTGACGCTTCTGGGCTTGCGTTAGGCGCTGTGTTGCACCAACGGGACTCGGATGGATCCTTGCGTCCTATAACTTTTGCGTCCAGGAAGCGTACTCCTTTGGAACGCCGCCAATCCATCTATGAGGCGTAATGTAGTGCTATCGTTTTTGGTTTTAAACATTTTGAAACTTATCTTACATGTAAACCATTTATTCTTTATTCTTCAGACTGATAACCAGGCTTTATCCTGGTTATTGCAACATCCAGACCAGTATGGCAAGTTTGGACGTTGGATATTGTACCTTTCGCGTTTTACCTTTCAGACTCAGCATACTACTTCCAAACAAAACCCAGTGGCAGATTGTCTGTCCAGGATACATTCCCCTGAAGAATTCAAATTATGTCCCTCGAATTTAAACATTTCTTCTCATCTGGTTTGTTCTGCTCCCAAATTGGCACTTATTCCTTTTTCTACATCAGATATAGTTGATCTTCAACTTAATGATCCTGTATTAAAAAGGATTAGAGATGATCTCTTTGAGGGTCAGCAAGTGAAACAATATTCTATTTATAAGAATTTTGTTAGTATGGAAGCCTCCTCGAGCTAATCATGCTTGTATTGTTCTTCCTCAAATGTTACAGCACATTATATGTCGTTATTATCATGACTTTCCATTAGGTGGAGCTCATCTTGGTATAGCCAAAACAATGCGAAAAATTATGTCTCTCTTTTGGTGGGAAGGAGCACGGTCTGATATTCGCAATTATGTTAAATCTTGTAATCTTTGTCAACGTGCAAAGTTGGCGGTGGGAAAAACTTCGGGTTATTTATCTTCAGAGATTATCCGTCACCCTTGGAGAAGGCTTTACATTGATCTTGTGGGCCCCTTGGTGCGTTCTGCAAAAAGGAAACGTTTATATTTTAGTAGTAGTTGATAGTTTTTCAAAATGGGTGTCTCTATCTCCCCTCCACGCTGCTACTTCTGCAAAAGTTATTGAGAAATTACGTACCTTATTTCTTTCATTTGGAAGTCCTTGTGAATTAGTTTCTGACAACGCGTCTTACTTCCGTTCTAGTATTTTTAATACTTTTCTTTTTGAACAGTCTGTAAAGCACATATACACTAGTGTTCATTATCCAAATCCCTCACTTTCTGAACGGTTCATCCGGAATTTAAAGTCTTCCCTTATCTGTTATCATTCGGCTGATCATCGAAAGTGGGATACAACTCTCCAACAAATTGCCTTTGCTTTTAATAATGCCGTCCATGAAAGCACTAAAACTTCGCCGCCAAAAATTTTGTTTGGAAGGGATCTTGATGGACCGCTTGGTTTCCATTGCGAACTCCATGGTGAGGATGACTAGGCGCTAATCCTACTCAAGATAGAGCTACCCTTTGGGCTGAAGTTTTTCAAAAGTTAGTTAAGGCTTGGCATAAAAGGAAAGCCAGATATGATCCTCAACGTCAATCTGTTAAATTTAAATTTGGTGATCTGGTTTTATACAAGGTCTTTCCAAAAAGTAATGCCTTAAATCATGTTGCTGCTAAGTTAATGGAACGATGGGCTGGTCCCGCAAGGATTCTAAAATTTTTAGGGCCAGTTACTGCCCTTTTAGTTGACCCAGAAACTGAGGTCTATCTTCGAAAAATGCATGTTATGCACCTCAAAGCTTATCATTCTCGGGACGAGAATGTTTTGGATGATGTTCTTTCCGAAGCTGGTTCAGATGTGGCCGCTTGCCTTTTCAATTTACCCTTTTCTGAGGACATTTCTCCCATGGAGCGAAAATTTTATAGCGCTTGGCCATCGGATAAAAGGACTATGAATACAAATACACATAGGTTAATGGCGACGACTTCAAATACTCAATTGGCTTCAGGCACCAAATTTTAGAAGTGGTAATTACAATGTAAATGGTATGTCTAGGCGTAATGTTCAGTGCCGTCGCTGTTCGAAATGGGGACATGTACAGCCTACATGTAGAGTTCGTATGCCTAATGAACCACCCCAAAATATTCGACGATAAGAGCAGTTTTGTTAACTTGTATGTCTTGCTCTGTAGAATCTTGCCACCTTTATCTGTTCAATATTGTTTTCCAGAGTGTATATATTTTTTTTCTCGATCTGTTCTATATCTTTTCTTCCTTCTTCTCTTTATCACGAGTAATTTTGGTTATTTTTATTTTTTGCATGTACATTTCCTGGAGAATTTTGATTGTTGATGATGCGGCTTATCACCCGGTTATCAGTGACCAGTGCCACTAGATTCTGCATGCTACGCTCCGCCTTCTGTTTCCATCTGCCTTTCGTCGCTGTTATGGATTTTTTTCTTCAGTACATCTCTACGCCCCTAATTCTTGGTATACTGCGGGGATATTGCATGCTTGGATCTGGACTGGATTTTTGCATCTACCATTGCAACTGTACTTTGGTGTTAATGGATTGCACCAAATAGATGATTTTTTTGGGAATTCAGGTATGTCTTGAGGAACGCCTGTTTTTTGTGTGAATTTTGGCTCGTACTCTTCTTGGATTCACAAGTGAATATTTAGTGCTTCGATCGTGGTGGTGATCCACCTTATGTTTTTTCTGGGCAGTGCTACTTATACAATTTTTTTGGCCTGGTTCTTGTATGAAGAATTTTCGCATCTTCGTCGTTGCGATCTTCAGTATGGTGTTTTGGAAAGTGTATTATTGTCCTGTTCCCTTCGACATGGTTTGGTCAAAGCTTGACTAGATTTCCAGCACCCTTCATGTTCTTCTGAGCGTTGCTCTACGTTGTTTTGTTCGCAAGATGACGCTGGACTTCCATATTTATTTACCTTTGCTGCGGGATGCGCGAAGATGATGGAAAGGCAGGTACACTGATAACTTATTCATCCTTCGATGGATTCAATATGGTGTTGAATTTTTGGGATTTGTATGAGTGTTTGGTGGTCACCGCTGGATAGTTCTGGGATGTCATTCATGCAGAAACTTTACGGTGCACTGGACACCTTTTTTTCCCTTTCAGGTGGGTCGTGCTACCTTTGGACATATGTGTGAACCTATGTATTTTGCCACAATTTGTTGTTCTCCCTTCGAGTTTCCTTTTGAAATTGCTCCATGACAATTATTTTAATCAGAGAGTATATATTATGCATTTAATCTTTGATATTTTCATCATGTTTATTCGTCGAAGTGATAGTGTTCAGCCTCATTATGTGTTCACAAGGCATTGACTCATTTTCATTCATCATATTTATTAGCATATTATTGTGGTCATTTAGTTATTTTTCTGTTTTGGTATTTTTGGTATTACCTACCTTATAATTATGATTCCACTTATGCCTATTTTTATATTTATTGGATATTTATTCCATTATTTATTGTATATTGTTTCATATTAAATTTTTAATTGGGCTAATCGGGATCTAACAAAAAAATTACAAAAAAATCGAACAAAAAAACATTTTTTTTGAGGGTACATGCTAAATGCATATGTGTTTATACGCCTTTTTTGGCCTACCTTGGTACAAGTGTATTATTTGTTATTTGATGCTTGAGGTTTTTTCTCGAAGATGGGGAAGGTTGTGGTGAATCGGGACGTGTTTATCCAGTTTCTCCACATTCTGCGGCCCACCCTGTATACAGGAATTAGACCCGATGCGTCGGATTGTCAGTTCGCGGAGAAACTTCGTTTGTTTCCCAATAGACTCGCATGTGGGCGACGAGACTGTCGCCTAGCGAGCTTCTCGGGGTTCACGTTTTCCTTGTTGAGCGAACCAGTGTTCTCTCCCAGCCGTTCCCGATAACATCAACTCCAGCAACTGTGCTCCACGAGGTGATAGTCGCCTGAGTCAATGTGGGCGTGACTCAGCACATATCTTCCCGTACACCTGGAACGTCGACGAACGTGCAACTTTTGCGGACATGGAGTTAAGAATTTTTTTAAAAAAAATGGTTTAGTTTACCGCGTTATTTTAATTGATAATTGTGAATCTTTCACCTCATCTTCCCCCTTTTCTTTACTTAAAAGTCTATAAAAGATCGTGACTTCAGTTGCAAATAAATTTTCTATCGCCGGGCCTAATTTCTGCAAAAATATTTAGGTTAAGTTAAAAGGAGGAATGATTATGGACATAGTTTTTGTAAGCACAAGTGTGGTAAGAGATAGTGGAATCAAAAAATGGTAAATGAATAAAATGGCCGACGTTGATCGTCATTGTAAAATGTTTTTGGTGAAAATCTGTCAAGGGGGTAATTTCTAACAGTTTCTTGTGTGAAGTGATTTATTTATGAAGAACACGTTGTTATTATTGTTGTAAGAAATTAAATACACTGCACTTATTAAGGAAATAAAAACCATTATTGATTATTGAAAGAATACCCAATCTTACTGTTCACGTAATTAAGCAGAGCGCCCATTACGATAAGTTCATCCTTCCCCGTATAATCTCTTGGGTATCTGATATATATATATATATATATATATATATATATATATATATATATCTTATTTTAGAAGGGGTCCAAAAAACAAGCTGTTGCATGTTTTCAGTCGTATACACGTTAGTTCGTCGGGAGTTGGACTAGACGAGCCAGCTACAAAAATCCGGACCAGCTGGCGGTATATGCGAGAAGGGTTGGAGCGACGCACAATTTAATACCTTAAAAGAAAAAAAAACTGGGATTGGCCCATTTTGATTGTTTGATCCTTGGTATTTTTCTCCCTACAGGACAAGAACCACCTGTGATAGAAAAACTAAACACACACACATATATATATATATACATATGTTTTTTTTGGGGGTGTTGTTTTTATTTTTTCTATCACAGGGGATAACCAAGGAAAACGCACGTACTTCCAAAATAATAAAAATGGGTTGTGGCGGATTGTCAAGAATAATATCGAATTTGAACAAGACGTCACGTGTGTAGATGATCGGTTCCAGGATTCAGTTTAAATGTTCTTATGATTCCAGTTTGTTTCTGACTGCCTATGTCCCCATCGGAATTGGTAATCATCCCTTCAGCCATTTTGGAATATTTTGCCACTTTGTGTTAAAAGCCGAGCTCGAGTTTGGTGTTGTTCTCAAAACCAAGTAGTTTATCAAGTGTACCCAGATTCACTGTTGCAGTTGAAGAATCCCCTTCCACACTGTGTGTAACGGAGTTTTGTGAAACGAACACTCCTCTCGGCAATTTTACTTTTAATGTAGAGACATTATACTGATCAGGAGTAATAACATTTTTTTCATTGGTTACAGCGAATCTATTATTGTGTTCTTTGAAATTGGAAATAAGATACATACTGAAGAAAGCACTAATAGCTATGATTTAGGATAGATAATATCATTGTAAATTGATTTTTAAAACCGAAGTCTCGTTGGTGAGATGTAAGACTTCCACGATGCTTCATATGCCACAGTGCTTTCTGGAAATCTTCGATTGATAGGTTATTTATCAAAGATAGAGATGCTACCATAGAAACACATAGTTGGCCATAAATTACATCCTCGAAACCCTGGATGCACTCGTCACTAAAATTAGAGATTAGGAGTATTGAGATAACTCACTAAACTCAAGGGCGGTTTCCCACCAAAACAATCAAAAACAAAAGCAATATTAGCTTGTTTGTAATAACAGATCCAGTGAGTGCCTTGATTTTTTAAACTATTTAAATTTACTACTCCACACTCTTTTTTATATGGTCCCTTGATAGGAAGATAATCTGACATGAAAACACCTCTGAAGTGTTTCGTCCTTAGTATCTGAATCAAATTTTCAATATCGAAGTTGGAGAGAGTTTTTTTAAAATATTTTCTCACTGCATTCATGCCCTTGCCCTTTCTCTCAATTGCCACATTGTGTCGCTTCTGCTCTTCCAGTTCGGCTTTGTTCTTTTATGCATCAATTACTGTTTTTCCTATGGCAGCGCTATCCCCTGCTAAACTTCCTACGGCACCTAGTGCTGCTAGGATGGATGGAATACTGAATATGAAGCCACAGCTGTGTTCATTTTGTCTGGAACACTTCAATCTATTCAACTGAAGTGTACTGAGAGTTAATTTCTTTCCATGACCTCTACTCAAATATGATATTTTTTCTTCGCCTGTTGCTCTTTTTAGTGAGGAGACTGTCTAGGGATCCGAGAGATTTCAGATCCGAGTAAGGTACATGGTATACGATACCTTTAGGTTTCATAATGATAGGTATTCCTATATTTGGGAGATATTATAGTTCCCACCCCAATTTTTGTTTAGTGTTCATGGGAGTGGTCGTAACCAGTGCTGCTATTTGTTAACCTAAAATAGGCATCTCTGCTGATCAGTCTTTTAAATGAAGCTTGCTCCAATTTTTGATCAGGATCATGACGGGCACCGAGATCGGTGTGAGTATTGTAGGCAATATCATTGTATTTACAAACTGTATGCAAAGGATTGATTCATGTGCCTCCTGTCTCCAGTCCCTGTTCTAATTTGGTCCCTGGACAACGGTATTGGTAACCGAGTAAATGCATCTCAAAAGGAAGTTTGTTGATGATGTCATTATACAAACCCTGAACCTTCCAGAATTTAGGGGGTTGAGTATTCATAATTTAATTAAGTGTCGTATGCCTTTACTGTCATATACAATAAAATTTGCTACTTTGGCAATAATCATATCCACAATGCGTATTTTATAATTATGGAAATAATTGTTGCCAGAATTTTCCTCTCCTGCTATGACCAACAATCTATCTATGAGTTTTCTGACATCACCCACCCATACGAAATCTTTGGGCAGAGTATTGAAGCGTTTGATGCGACCAACAACCAGTTTTGAGTTGGTTTCATATAGGTTTGATCAGATATTTGTATTTGTCTCGACTGCTCGATTTAACTCGGTTCTGACTGACATCATTTTTTTGTACAGAACATAAGACAGTATCAAAATTTCTGAGTAACTCTGGTAATCTTCATCTGTATAATCTCTGGGGTGTTCCTTGGTGATGAGTTCCCACAGTCCCACAGTGCCAGGATATCTGGAACAGCTATTTTTGACACCAACATTTATTTTCACATCATCCCCTATAAATGTGACTATAGATATTCCAATTTTCCAAACAACTCCTTCGTTACCTTCCATGGTTGGATAAAATCCAAACACCTCATCTTTGTCGAATTTCCCAGTACTCAGGTAATCTCTCGCCAAGGGACCCGACAAAATTTTCTCCGAAGTGTGTTCTCCAATGGCGTTAGGTTGTTGTTGGAGTACTAGAGGAGTGTGAATACTGAATAATAGTGCAGGTGGAAAATCTGCATAATATCTAGCAGCAAGAAGCACCATTTCATTCATGAGATCCTTATTTTGTTCTGTGACACCATTAATTTCTCTACCAAGACCACTGATGGCATCAATAATTGGTTGATCCTGACGCTTGTGTTCTTCATAGTATCCTCGTTTCTCGGATTTCCAGCCATTAAATCTTTTGGCCAGATAGTCGCACAACTTCAGATTGTCTTCGATTTTATGTTTGTCATTTTTATGACAGGTTATTTATAATGTTACGACGTATCTTATATCGACTCCACATTTATAAAACTGTTGATTTTGTTTCTGTATTTTCCATTGTTCGGTTTTCGAGTCATATCAATTGCAGCAAATACGAAATCATCTCTGTTCCAGCAGGAAGAGCAGAATCTTGAAAATTGATTGCAGTTTAAATCTCCTCCTACATAGTCATCATATAATATGTTTAAGATTGGTATGGTCCTGACGAGACAGACAAAAGAGATTTGTATTATCGCGAAGTAACTGTTTGTTAATCTTGGAATAGGTCTGAGCCAGATAAAAAGAGTATATTCCCCTATGATGGCCCTTAGTGAAAATAACCAATTTCATTTTGATTTTCCAAAATTACATCGTCGAAGACAACAACTGAGTTTTCGAGAGAGTGGTCGGGTGGATCCATTTCTGATTCCAAAGGAGCTATGCCCAGTCCCTCATACAGTTCCATAAGCTGCTGGTATTTTGGATGTTCTAAGCTTTATGAGAACATATATAGGCATCTATTCTTCCAGTCTAACCAATTGGGAGCAAGCAGAACATTATATACAAGCAGTGTAGTTTTTCCACAACCAAATGGGGCTACAATAAGGCACCGAATATTGTCAGGAAGCAACTCACCGTTTATTTTCCTAGTTTCTAGTAAATTGGGCAAGCGCCTCACCACATTCCAGGCTTCTGTACTAGAATCACCTGGTCTGCATCGATTGATTTTTTCTGGAAATCCTAGCCATTTCACAAATAGCTTAATGTTTTATTCTACGTAACACTTTTTCGATGACATATGTGTCTGGGTATTAGTTTTGCTGAGCTCCTTTTCATAAAAGCCCTTTCAATATTTCATTACGATTGTATTTTATTAAATACATATATGACTATTCCCTGGTAAGATTTGAACTACAGAGAACAACTCAGTGGTCCAATTTTTGGTGAAGCCCTTCTCACAAAAGTGGCTGATAATGCTAACTCTCACTTGAACTCCTACTTTGTACTTGGATTTCTTGGTTGTGTGTTGATATTTGGGAGTAAACAGTGGAAATCAATCGCACCTCGTCAGATTTCTTCACCTCAGCAGGCTTCAGACGAATATGGAGTTATTGTAATTATGAACAAGATCAGATAAAAATTTACCCACCTATAGTTACCCAGTACATTGAAGTGCTTCCACATATGTTTTTTGTGTCCTGTTGAATCGCTCAATTATGCTGGCTTTCAAATCATTGTACATATGTCGAATAATGCTGAATATTATGCTGGTCCATTAATTTGGTGAATATGGAAAGCCTGGAATACGTCAGCAACAATTTTCACATCCAATTCCAGATAGGTATCATAGTAGTCCCACAGTGTCCTACATCTTAAGTCTTCCCACATCAGTTGTGCATGATGGTAATCCTGATCTGTAATATTTTTTTCCTCTGAGTTGGCTGTAGAATTGTTTTTGAGAAGGAAGAGACTCATCGTCAAACATAGTATTGTCAGTCACATATTCACATGGATAGGCTATTTTTTGTGTAATGTGTTCTATGCCCAAGCCAGAAAAACTATTGGTTGTGATTTGGAATTCGTTATTAGATAGCTTGCTGGCGGGAACATCTAGTCCAGCAGAGAGGAATCGCATCGAGTCCAGGAATATTATCTTAACAGTGCCACCCCCAGGAATCCTCACTTTTTGCTGAGACTGATATATCTCCCTTGATTCTCTACTAGGACATCTATGCCCTCTGTATCATAACCGAGATGACTAACCAAGTGGCAGAAATAAACACCTGCCATTATGGAAGAATATGAAGACAAATTTCTCTCTCTGTATTTTAAGATTGCACTTGATTCTTAAGAATGCTAGATTTTCTCCCGTGAAATGGTCAAGGTGATGAATTTTGATATTATTATCTGTAAAATATAAATTGCACTGTGGGCAGTGTTGCATCATATAATTGCACTTCAGCAACAGATAATGTGGCTATTCGTTTCGACTCAGATAATACACCACCAATTTTCGTCACCTCTTCCTTATTTTGTTTGAAAAAAGTGTTTGACGGCATCGAGTTCTGGGTTTATATAAGGCTTATTGAGTTCTGATGAATTACTCCACACAACTACGTATCCATAACTACAGACCTCATAGAACTGATAATGTGCAGTCAAAAAGATTTCAGGATCTGAATTGTTGAATGGTTTGAGGAATGCCTCAAAATCTGCTAATATTATGGCTGAATGCTCCAACCGGGACTGTGCTGTTTGAATTTCTCGACCTCTCCTGGTTTGGGCGTAACCATACACACAGGCTTGCTTTCACCACAGTATCGTTTGTGCTTTTCAAGATTTTCTTGATTTTTGAAATTGACATAGTTTTGTTGAACACGATTATAAAATGTGGTCAAACACCTATGACAAATCTTCATTTCCCTGGGGTTTTGTAGTTACTTGGCTTCTAACAAAAGACAGTAATGGACATTTTTGTCATCCCAATAAACAAAAAAACGATGACATTAGCATTATCATCATTGTTAGTCTTTATTCTGACTGGTATACAAAAGCATTCTCGGTATAAGCATACACATTGATTGCCAAGGGTTGTTTCACTTGTTTTTAAAATGTTGATATATCTGATATAGCAACAGGATATTCGATACCCAACATACCATTCTCAAACACTGCATCATACTTCATATAATGATGAACCTGCTCTGGATTCTTTTCCCAATGAACTGGGTGAAGTTTCACCAAGACATACCACAGAAAACACTTATTATTATTTTGTATATTGAGCACCTCTTTCTTATTCTGAATATTCACTGGAAGAGAGACATACGTAGAAGCAGAGAAGGGTGAGTATTTGCTTATTTTAGTTCAAGTTTATGTGGACTCCCGCACATTTTCCATCCAGATCCTTTGGCCTCAAATTCCTCCTGGCGTTTGTAAGAAGTGTGACCATAAGTTGGGCATAGATTTGTTCCAAATTATAAATATCAATCAAATCTAGAGTCTGGGTCTTGGAACAATGGTGAAATATATCATGTGTTTCATTGGGTTTCACATATTCAGAGGATAGAACTTAATAGATTTATTTTTAAGTTCATTTTTCAGGAGTTCTATTATTCAGGATTTTATGTTTATCAAGAAATTGTTGATGTCACAGGGTGGCTCCGATTCGAAGGAGTCATCGTTGAGTCGACCACCGAAAGCATTAGGTGTGGTGGAAGATCTACTATGTTTCGGTTCAAGGCCGTCAGTTGGAGCTATATCTGCTTTTCTTTTTCTAGGTTTGGTCTGGCTGGTTGATGGTTGAGATTCACAACACTTCTTATGTCTCTTCAGATTGTGTATGCTAATAGAATTTCCACAATAGGGACAGGGTTGGGTTGGTAATATAGGATTTTCCGGTTGACCGCTGCATATTGCCCGGTGTTTTGATAAATTTGTTTTAGATATTATTATAGGTGGGGTTTTAAACGTTCCCATAAATATGAACATTTTCTCGACCATGCATAATTGCGTTCTTAAACAAGAAACACAGCAGTAAAATTGAAGGACAAACTCTGTATGACAACTGCGTCCTTACTGCTCAGAGACTAGTTTGATACCCAAACTGTCTAGCCTAGGTGGTGCTTTAGACGTACCTATGTTTGTGAACCACTATTCATATGTATATTTCGTAAAGCACAGCAGTCAAAATGAGATACAAATTCTGTATGGCAATAGGATTCTAACTACTCGGGCAACTAGTCTCATTCACAAACTGTCTAATAATAATATCCACATGATTAGTATCCAGAAGCTTTGCTTGAGCTTGTTTAGATTCAAGCAATAGTAGTTCAAGTCTCTAGGTATGAAAGTGAATAGTTTCTCCACCACGCAAAGGTGTATTTCCTAAAACACAGGAGTCATAATTAAAGGACAAACTCTGTATGGTAGCAGGATCCTCACTGCTCAGGCGACACAAACTGTAAAGCCTAGGTGGAGTTTTAGATTTACCCATGTACGTGAATCACCATGCATAGATATTCATATTGTTGAAAAAAGAGGTTAGCTAGTAGCACACACTATTCCCAGCACCACACTATCTGCCTTGAGCAGCCTGTTAAATGATGCAAGCTTGCTCGGTCAATGTCGCCCGGGATAATTCGCGAACAGTAACCTAGAGCGACTGCTCAATATAGTTGGACTTTTACGCAAGGTTGCTCGCTCAATGTCTCCCGAGATATTTTCCGAATAGTAACCTCGAGCAACCACTCAATATAATTGGATTCTAATGCAATCAACATGTCATGTAACCTTGCCCCATCCCTTGTACTGGTTCACAGTCTAAGCAATCTTACACATAGATTGTTGTTTCCGTAATAATATTTATACCGCAGAGAATTGCATATCTAGCTAAAATGACCATCTCGTAATAATATATGAATAATGCCAGCAGTAGTAGCAATACAGATAGGTGCCCGTTTAGTTGGTTGGTTGATTTGGTCTTTTAAGTCCATTTTAAGCACAATAAAGCTAATCGGAATTGGACCTATAGTTTAAAATGAGATCAAAACCATTATGTGATTCCACCGATTATCGAACCCGGGATTCCATGACTACAAGGCAACTACGCTACAATTGTGTCAGCGGAGTTGTCAGGTGCCTGTTTAGGCTAGATGAACTGAGGAGCAAAATTACACAGTACGAAGTGATACAAACTCTGCATGGCAACTGAATTTGTACTATAATCTGACTGCTTCTTATTGTTGCAACTCTATTATATTTTGGACACTATGCATGGTGGAGCCAGGAGTAAGATACTCGTGTACGAGTATGTATCTGGCAAAACTCTGCCTCGATGTCCTTCACTCTGTTCTGTCTGTTCTCAGGAGCATTTTGTTTTCACAGGATTGAGATTGACTGGCGTATCCCACAATGAAGATCTCCATTCAGGACCAGAATCATAGCAACATCTATATAAGTCATTTCTCTACTACAGATAACAGAGTATGGTGAGCAATTTATTACACTTATAGATTAGCTAAAACCAGCAGAAAATGTATGAATATAGCTTAATTTTAGACAAAATAGATCATGGTATTAATCAACCATCGTATTGGGGTTACTTAGAACAATATGTATTTTATTAAGGCTCCATTTGACTTTTGGCTTGATTTAGTATAAATTTTATTCAGGTTGTCTTGGGTTTGAGAAGGTAAGAAGAATTTCATTGGTAGTTTATCTGCGAATCTACAATTCTCTCATGCAAAATTTATTCTGTTAAATATTGACCACATAATATTTCAGTCTGTAATATTTTTGTTCATTTTGAAAATTTAGGTTATATATGGTTAGAATCTTTGGATCTTGTCACCGCAAAAAGTGGCTCTTGGACTCATCCTGACTAAAGTCAATTGGTGTCATGTTACCAGCTTCGTGGTAGCAACGGTGTGCAATGCCTGATCATCTGACAAGTTACTCCGTGCTGGAATTTCGAGAAACTAAAGGATTGCTGTGTGTGAGACGTCTACATTTTTCCGAAATTAGTCATGAAATGAGGACTATGCGTGGGATAATGCAATGACGCGTCCAGCCATACTGAAGTGGTGCCGGATGTCCCAATGTAGTGGTACAGTTTCCTTCTGTAGTACTTTCTCCAGTAGATGTTCCATTGCGTGTGCTCCACTGTGCAAGAGCCTTCAAGGGCCAGGGCCTACCTACTAACTGCAGGTCTCACCCCAATCTCTTAGGTTGGAGATCATTCAACCGGTTACGGTGTGACGTGTGGTTAGTACGACGAACACCCAGTCGTTGTAAGTTTTTATGACCGGTTTACGCTACTCATTCGTAGCTCCCCAATAACGATGTTGGGTGACATCTGGTCCCATACACAGGTCGAAATCTTAAGAAAATAGTTATTACGCTTTCCCCAGGAGACTCAAATCTTCGTACGTCCAGTATTTAGACCTGAAAGCATGACCACGGTGAAGATACTTTTTCCAGTGTGCTTCGAATAAAAATTGATCAACGTAAGAGAGTGAAATACACATGAACCATTCAGTTTCTTGGATTGGTACATTGCCGTCAAATTACTTTCATTTGATCATTGCCTCCCTCTCTTTACTCTCTCCTGCAATATATTTTCCAGCATCACTCATCAAATAGCGAATATGTAAATGTTCCTGAAAACAGTCAAGAAGCTCGGAAGCAAATACAATTGTTTGGGACAATCTGGTGAAGGCAAGTTTAGGTGAGTACGTGAGTGAGTGAATTGAACGTGATGAAATATATTGCACTAAATTTAGTTTCTGAAATATGCAACTATTTCAACTATACAATCTTCTTCATATTTCTAATGTTTTCTAATTGATCATTGTTTCAGACAATACTTTTTAGGGAACGATATTTCGGAACTAATAGGCCATCATCTGATCTACCATTAACGTTGTAATCTAGGAAGATTTATAAGACGCTGGGATGTGGTAGCTCAGTCTTTACGCCGTCAGACTACCATGCAAGAGACCAGGGTTTGATCCCCAGCATGGGAAAACATCGATATTTTCCACCTATTCAAGCGGTTCCGGCGCCAAGCAGCGTCGTGTAAAGTGGGTACATGAAGTTCAATCTTAGGGCCAGCGGTTTGGTGTTTATTACATGAACCCCACCTTCGGCCGTGTTGCAGAAAATGTAGGGCCCTTACTCCATACCTCCTATATGCTTTCATGGCGTGCTGCAAAGAGCAGAGAAGCACTTTAATTTTTTTATTTTATTTATTTATTTACTTTTTTTTTGCTTTGTAGTCTAAAATATTGTGATATTTTCAACAGTATTCCAAACGATAGATTAATAAGGTAAGATGCATCTGTATAAGGTAAAAAGTACAATTATCGCTAAAATTTGGTACTAGAGCTTTTATCAGATCATTTATGCTCTTAAGATATAGATACGTCGGGGAACTGGGGGAAGTCGCAAGTATTGTGATCACACAAAGTGACATAAATTTGTTATTTAGATTAGACCTTTTATGCCTTAAACATTGCAATTGATATTATTTTGTGTATTGTACTGGCACATTATCGGCCCATAATTCCCTGATTACTTGCTGTCGTCTTTTTTTACGGTGAATTTTAAACTTATTGTAACCAAAGGCTAGAAAGTACACTATGTGTGGTAAATAAAAGAGAAAGTGTTTAATTTATATTATTCTATGTGAAATATATTTTTGGTAAAAAAAGGAAGAAAATCACGAAAAATTCATACAAAGATGGGAATTAGTCACGAGGTTCCAGATGATATTTGTAACAGATGCAACTTTTCGTAATAATGAAACTTCGTAATTCTGTAAGAAAAACCCCGTGGTGAAATCTGGGCCTCAGACTGCATCACTTAATGCATAGATTTCGTGTTGTAGAAGAATACATGCGCCTTTCAAAATATTAATATAAGTGTGTGTGTGTGTGTGTGTGTGTGTGTGTGTGTGTGTGTGTGTGTGTGAGAGAGAGTACGCAGATATATTCTTGTGGGAACCAGCGTATGTTTAAACACCTTTCTTAATGGGACCAAAAAAATTGTTGGGACTTTTTGCCGGTCCCAACAAAGAAAATACAATTGCTAGACTCCTGAGACCCATTTCGACATGTACGCGAAGTATTTTGAAGGTACCAAAAAGTCGCTATTTGTTCTATTTGTGTGTTAACGTGTGTGTTAAACTCTGCCAGCTCTGGAAGCTTCACGTCTGTGTAAAAGTGTGGTGTTTAATCGCATCTCTTGGGACAAGGAAGTGTGGGTGTGTAAAATCTTGGATCTATTTCGCATGTATTAGTACCGAACATCCCAGGTGGTTGAGGGGCGAGGAAAGATACGTGCAAATGCCGACGGGGTTCCCCTCTTGCCTGGCCGTCTTGTTGCTTCCGAGCTGTCAATGTTGCCAACTTAAAATTTTGGAACCAGATCTGTTTTTCTATTATCTTCTAACCCTCCAAGTGTAATTTTAATTGATTTGTTTTATTTTACTTCGCTTTTTGTACCACTGTTGGCTAATTTGCGAAGATGGGGATGAGTGATGATATCATGAAATTGATGAGTCGACTCCCACAACATCCATGCCCAGACCGGGATTCGAACTCGGGAACCCTGGTGTCGTAGCGCGATGTGTTAAACACTCTACCACGGGGGTCGGCTTTAATCCTGCAATCAAACAAAATGTACAATAGAATTTATTCCTCCAAATGTGACCCTTCTATATGTGACTATAACAAATTATTAGTTGGGTTTTACTATAATACTGGTAAACAGAAATCCATTTGTAAAGCTAATTTTCATCCATTACCAGGAAACAAAGAGTAGAGTTATCAGATTTTATCAGTAGAAACTCGTTACTTGTCTCCTTTCGGCCATGATGAGGATAAGAATGGAGATTTCTGACCAAGGCGACAACCGATCCGGCAAAAGGGAGGGGGTGTTCATATCGAAGTGACAAGTGACACGATACCTCTGTCTACAAGCAAGCGTTTTTCTCAAATGCTCTAACAGACCAAGGCGAAACGCTGCATAACATGACTTCCAGAAGCGGAAGCCGAGAAGCGACACGTTTCGAAACGAAGAAGCAAGTCTCGCCTGTTACTTCCGTTTGTCAATATCCTGAATTGGGTCGCCTAGGTCTGGTGTTCGGGTTTTAACAGTGAATGCTTACTTGAAGACTGAAGTGGCTTGTCTTTCTTTTCGCTTGTCACTTCGGTATGAACTTCAGTGTCATTTGCAGCCGTCGTTTGCTACTTGTTGCCTGTCGTTTCGGTTTAAAACCTCTCTGCAAGAAAGCATTCAATGCGTAGGCATGACCACCAGACCGAAGCAACACGATAACGTCCCCAGTGCGTGAAACCTGCAAGTGGCACGTGTAGTTTGTCATATCACATTTGTTAGAAAGTTTTATTTATTTAAGAATTTTTGTTTCCAAAGCCATTTATCGCTTCGGTACGAAAGTTCCATCGGGACGAAGCAACGAGCAACGAGGGGTTTCTCACTGAAGTAACACTACCCGTGCAGCATAGCATATATTATTGAGTGTTTGTTTCCAAGTGACACGTGTCGCTTCTCGCTTCGGTCTGGAAGCATCCCAAGACTCGTACGGTATTCGAACATAGGATCCCAATTCGTAGAACACGAAGACAAACGTTTATAATTCTCAAAGTTAACGGCTTGATTGCAATCCAGTAGTGGGAAAGGCCATATTATAAACTCCAGAAAGTATGAGCCCCCCTCAGGCAGATTTGGCTACACTTAAAACTAGCTCAAGATGTGCATATGATCTTATTGCTCAAGTGTGGTATTCTGTCTAATCCAAGATTTTTGTAAAAATGCCCTCGGGAATTTCCCGTGAAAGTATGAGCCCCCTCAGATTGATTTGCCTACACTTACAAAAGCTACATCTGTGAGATTGTTGTCCATAAGCTTGTTAAAAATATGCCCCTCTTAATATTGTTTTGGATACACTTAAAGCTAAGCCAAGATGCTCATAAGAGCCACCCACACCCACCCACATACACCCACACCCACCCACACCCACCCACACCTACCCACAAATATTTACTTCCGGTCCACTTCCGGTTTAAGTTCAATTGGGCACCAGGCTCAACTTGCATATCTAGTACTAAAACAATGTAATATGCAGAAATCTTCTAGAATTGCTCTGTGACTCTCTCATTTCTTACATCATAAACATATGATTTTTCACCTATAAGAATAACACTACATATAGTGTCATCAGGGAGTGTATCATGAAATTCACAGATAATTTTAATGTTTGTCCTGTCATTAACCACAACTTGTTTCCTTTTTGAATTGTTGATGACAAACATGGGTCTCTGTGCTTTGAATTCATCTGGTGTGTAATACATGTCAGTATTGCCAGTAGTGACCCTTTTGTATGCTGTAAATGCTTCATATAATTTGAGGAAATCATCCTTGGATATGTCTATATTATAATTTTCTCTAGAAAATACCTCATTTCTGCCATTTTTAAGATATATGTTTTTGATGTTGCAGTTATCAAATTTACTTGAATTTTTTTTCTGATTATTGTGTCTTCCAGTCTGAAACAGTACCACCACAAAATCTGGCATGTCATATTGTATACTGGAGAATGAGTTTGTACCATCAAATTCATAATAGGTACAAGTGGCAGGCTTCTGTACACATTGATATGTATAAAATTGTAAAGGCACCTGTGGATTTTTTAGGATATCAACTTTGTATTTAAGAGCATAACTCGCTTCATATTCAACAACCGGGATTCTTAGCTCCATAGTCTGAATAAGGCACTTGCCCTCATCAGGTAGGGTATTAGGCAGAGCTTCCCCTGTAGAGTTTAATGTACTGTACCTCATCAAAGCATTATTATCACTGGCAGCTCTTCTAAATGTGATTCTTAAACCACCCTTCCACATAATATCTTTGTAATCTGAGAAGAATCCTGGCAACAGGCGCATGGGGAACAGCACTGTGTGACTCTTAGATATTATTTTATCACCAGCCTCAAATCCACCTATTTTGTAGTAAGAAGCCTCGGTTTTGGATAATTTTAGTGTGGCCAAAGCTGTAGAGGTAATGCCAGGGTAATCCACTCTGTTTATAATAACACCATGTTTTCTGATCTCAATTTCAGAGAACATATGTGGCACAAAATTGTCCATCAATCTTATATTTGAATTTGCCGGATAATCTGTACCATCGAGCTTTACAACATCAAATTTGATGTATAGATCTGCTCTGTGAGGGTGTATAAAGCCATCCCCTACATCAAGATCAACCTCAATCTCTGTGTTGGGTTGATTTAAATTTCCAAAGGTCCTCCTGTTTGGGGGGAATGATTGTAGCTCATAACTCTCAATATTTTCCATTTTTTTTGTATGTATTTTTATTTAAATATTAATCTCTATGATTGCAGTTGTTGTGGCTCCAGCAAAATCAACTATTTCTTCTTTTTCATTAGTGACCATCAACTCAATGTAATCTATTCTGTTATGGCACACATAAATTCAGAGTTAGGTTTGAATGTTGCAATGATGCCAGTTTGTTTGTGAGAGCCTATGCCATTTGATTTGGTGATCATACACTCGGCCACATTACAGTGAATATTTAGAGTATCTGTGGCTAGGAATTTAGGTATATTAATAGCAGTGTGTTTGATGGCTGGTTCAAGTTTTGTGTTGTTCTCAAATCCTAACAGCTCTCCTATAGTACCCAGATCCACTGTCTCTGTAGCAGATACAATCTCTACTCTGTGAGTGACAGAATTTTGAGTTAACACTGTACCTCTGGGTAACTGAGCATTTAGAGTAGATAGATTATATTGCCCTGGAGTGATGACAATTTTTTGATCCCCAACTGCAATTTTGTTGTTGTGGTGTGTAATATTAGGGATCAAGTACATGCCATAAAATGCTCTGAGAGCTATTGTTTTGGGATACACTATATCATCATGTAATCTAAGTTTCAATATTGAATTTTGGCTGGTGAGATGGAATACCCCCATGATGTTTCAGACACCACAGGGCTTTTTGATAATTTTCAATTGATGGTTTATTTATTTGAGACAGATATCTAAGAACAGATAAACACAGATGTCCACAATTAACATCTTTGAAATTTTGAACACGGGAATTATTGTAATAAAGATTAGTTGATTTTAGATATTTTACTAAATTTTCAGGTGGAACACCTGCAAATGAATCAAACACAAATTCCATATCTTTTAAATATTTAAGATAACAGATCCAGTGAGTGCCCTGATTTTTGTACTTATCCAAATTAACAATGCCACACTCTTTGTTGAGTGGTTGTTCTGGTAAAGAATCAGACATGCACACACCTCTAAAATTTTTGATGCCCAGTGGCTTGATTAAAGCTTCAATATCTTGGTTTGTAAGCGGCTCTTGTTTTTTTAAACTTATTCATGGCTCTCTTAACACCTTTGCCTTGTTTCTCCATGGCCAGATTATGCCGCTTCATTTAATCTAATTCTGCCTTATTCTTCTTGGCATCTATTACTGTTTCTGCTATGGCAGCTGATCCCCCAGCCAAGCTCCCAACAGCCCCCAAAGCTGCTAAGATGGCCGGGATAGTAAATATGAAGCCACCCACATGTGATATTTTTTTCTAGATTTCTGTAATTTTTTTAATTGGGGGGTACTAAGCAACAATTTCATACCATGGCCCTTGGCAAGACAAGAGCTTTTTTTTCTTGCGCTGCTTTTTGGTTAAAAGACTATCAATAGTTTTAAGAGATTTAAGACCTGCATAAGGTATCTGATACATAAAACCCTTGGCCTTCAATGTAGGTTTATTATATATATATTCACAACCCCCACCCCAGTTTTTGTTTGGTGTTCATAGTTATGGTGGTCCCCAATGCTGCTATTTTTTCACTTAAACAAGCATCTTTGCTTACAAATCTACCAAATGCAGCCTCTTCTAATTTTTTGTCTGCAACATGTCGCCTATCAAGATCAGAATGTGTGTTGTATGCTATGTCATGGTTTCTACAAGCAGCATCTAAGGGATTAACACCAGGATCACCTCTGTTTAATCTATGGTCCAATTTTGTGCCTGGACCACAATACTGATAGCCTGGAATATGTAGTTCAAATGGCAGCTTGTTTATGATGTCATTAACCAGCCCCCGACCCTCAGAGACATTCCAAAATTTAGGTGGTAGAGTATTATTAATTTTTAAAAGATATCCAATCCCCTTAGTGTCATTCACTATAAAATTAGACAATTTTGTGCTTATCATGTCCATAATTCCAACCGTTTCATTGTAAAAATTGTGGTTGACAGCATTTTCTTCCCCAGCTATGAGCAGCAACCTATCTACAAGTTTCCTGACATCATCAACCCACACAAATTCTTTAGGCAGGGTGTTGTATTGTTTGATTCCACTACCTGTCTTGATCTGTGACCATATGGGCTTGATTAAGTTGTTGTATTTTGCACCACTGCTAGACTTGACTCTTTTTTGTGTGGGATCATTGTTCTGGTACAGAGCATCTGATTTTATTAATATTTCTTTGTAATGCTCATAATCTTGATCTGTGTAGCTGCCAGGTCTCTTCCGAGTCATCAGTTCCCACAATCCAGGTGTTCCAGGATATTTAAAAAAAGCACCTCTTTCTCCAAGATGAGATTCTGAATATACAATTAGATCATCTCCCATAAATGTTACTCTGAATTTGCCAATTCTATGTATGATGCTACCATCACGCTCTGTGTCAGCATATAAGCCAAAGACCTCATCTTTGTTGTCTTTAGGTGTGCTTAAATATTTTTGAGCAAGAAGACCCAATTCAATAGGATCCTGAGTAGCTTCAATTCTTCGAGGACCAACAGGACTAGGTGTATGAATCCTAGAAAGTGGGGTGATTGGATAATCTAATATGTTCCTAGCAGCTACAGGTACAAGCTCTGTGATCAAATTTTGATTTTGCTCTGTAACGGTTTTGATATTTTTACCTAATTCACTAATAGCATCAATAATAGGCTGTTCTGTTTGCTTGTGTTGTTCATAGATTCCTCGGTTCTGTGATTTCCATCCCTTAAATCTTTTTACAAGATAATCTCTTAATTTAAGATCATCAATAATTGGCCTTTTCATGGTTATTTATATATGTTTCAATGTCTAGAAAATTGTTAATTTTATTTCTATATTTACCACTATTAGGTTTTCTTGTCATATCAATTGTGACAAACCCATAGCTGTCCTGGTTCCAGCACCTACTGCAAAACTTGGAAAAATCATTGTAGCTCAAGTCACCACCTACATATTCATCATGTATGTGTTTGAGGTTGGTATGATCTTGATGAAACACACATATAAAATTGCTGTTGACTCGGATCAGCTGCTTGGGAATTTTAGAAAAAGTCTGTGCCAGGTAGAAGCAATCTATGTTTTTGTGTCGGCCCTGTGTAAAGAAATTTCTAACCTTGTTTTGATTATCCAGTATAATGTCATCAAACACAACAACAGAGTTATCAAGACATTCATGGAGTGGCTTAACATCTGGTTCAAAAGTGGCTATATCCAGTCCATCATATAGCTTCATCAGTTGCTGATATTTTAATTGTTCCAATCTCTTAGAGAAGACATACAAGTGCCTGTTTTTCCAGTCTAACCAGTTGGGTGCCAATAAAAAATTATCAATCATTAGTGTAGTTTACCACAAGCTGATGGCCCAACAATAAGACATCTAATATTATCAGCCAGCAGCATTCCATTTCTCTTATTCTGCTGTTCAGGCTCTGGCAGCCTCCTTATAACATCCCAGGTGTTCATAGTATCGCTTTGTCTGCATCGATCCAGCTGTGTTCTGGAAGTCCTAGCCATTTGACAAGTAACTTGTTGCCTTTTCTGCGGATGATTTTTTCTATGAGATATGTGTCAGGCTGCTTAGTTTTGCTGAGTTCTTCTTCATAAAGCCTGCATTTGAGAATTTCTCCTCGGTGATCATTTATTATATATGTGTATCGGGTCCCAGGTTTAACTTGAACCACTGTAAATAATTCAGTGCTCCTGTTTCTTGTAAAGCCTCTTTTGAATAAGTGCTTATATTTGCTGATTCTTACTTGATCACCCACCTTGTATTTGGCTTTTCTTGTTGTTGGCTGGTATCTAGGATAATAAACAGTTCTGATCAATTTTTGCTCATCAGATGAAGTTACCTCAGAGGGCTTCATTTTGATTGTGGAATGGACCGAGTTGTTATATCTATGTAAAAGTTCTGGAAGAATATTATGCCATTTATAATTACCTTGAAGGGTGAATTGTTTATACATATGATTTTTTAGGGTTTTGTTGAATCTTTCTAAAATTGAGGCCTTGAGATCACTGTAACTCGAGTAATGTTGTATTGACTGGCTTTTAATAAATTGTTGGAACACAGAATTATAGAATTCGTTGCCATTATCTGTTTGCAAATAGCGCGGTGATCTTCCACTCTGATTGATGATTGTCCTGAAGGCTTCTGTAACACATGCTCCAGTCTTGGATTTGAGTGGCACAGCCCAGGCAAATTTTGAAAATGTATCTATGACAGTGAGTAGATACTTGTAGTCCTTGTTGATCTTGTCTAAGTTTTTCAGCTGTCCACTTGCCATTTCAACCAAGTCACACTGCCATAAATCATCTATGCGCTGTGTAACCACTGGCAATCTCTTATAATAATGTCTGGCTTGTCTGTGTAATTCATCAACAATAATTTGTCTAGACATGGTATGTAAACAAGAATATTGCAACTATGGGGTGTTCAGCAGCTGATACTACAGGATTTTATAAATACAGTTTGTCTCCTTATTGTATATTAAATTCCAGAGAGCCATCATCTTCAGCATAAGATGTTTCTAATGTATTGGGGTCTGTAAAATCCTCTAACTCTACACTGGTGATTTTTGCTTTGTTATCAGCATTTGTTATTGATAAGGTAGGGTAGTGGTGTGCCTGTGGTTGAAGCCAATATTTGATCTTCATTGGTCTTAATGTGCCCCCAACAAAAAACTGGTAATACAATTGTGCAGGGGACAGCATATATATTTTTCCACCTGGTGTAAATGGTGAATCATATTCTTTGTTGGGGATACTGTACAATTCAAGAATTTTTGTATGTTTAGGATTCTCGATTATGCCAGTTATTTCTTTTTCTGCTGTAAGCAATCTACTTGTTACAGATTCAAGGTGCTCATTGATGGTCCTAACAACATCATCATTTCCTGGCTTGATCTTTATGTCCACAACAAGTTTCTTGTATTGTTGCACAATCTCTTGTAGCTGGGCCCGACACTGTGGCCGAGTGGTTAGCACATCGCGCTGCGACGCCAAGGGTCCCGGGTTCGAATCCCGGTCGGGCTTGGTTGTTTGTGAATGTCCATTCATCAATTTCATCATTTCATCACTCATCCCCATCTTCGCAAATTAGCCAAGAGGCACAAAACGCGAAGTAAAATAAACTAAATGAATCTATCAATCTTGTAGCTGGGTGGCAAAAACAGACCGAGCATTTGCTTGATTGGATTATATGGTCCCTAGCTGTTGCTTGATATTAGCTACAATTTGCTGTAAATTTTCAACAACTGCCAATTTTGAATTTTGAGCAGTAAGATCATGGACTTGTCTTCTGATATCCTCAAACAGGGCATGCAGTTCATTAATATGTTGATTGGTTGGTAGAGTGGCCACTGTCAGAGTAAGTTGTTTATCTCTGTCTGGATATTCTTGATATCTTCTGATTTCAATATGCGATTCACTGCCCTCTTTATATTTTTAAGTTCCTGTGATGTAGGGAGATTTGATACAGTATTTTGCAAAGATTCAAGTGCCAATTTCACATCATTTAATTCAGAAGCATCAACCACAACACGCAAGCATCTTGAAGCAGGGCTATATCTGCCTGAGTAGGTGTTGATTGTTGTAAAATTTCAAGTTTTCTTTGGATATCATCGATCAAGTGATGAAAATGAGATAGCTCAGATTCAGCGTTGAGGTTTTCAAGTTTTGTGATCTGTTGCTGGACACTGACAAGTGTGCCTACAATACCAGGCAAGCGGGATTCTAGAGATTCTTGTATATTTGTCAGATCACTTTGCACTGCTGCTAAAGTACCTTCAAGGTGGGTTATGGTACTTTGATTTTTTCCAAAATCTTCATATGTTTCAAGTTGCAGCTTAATGTTGGCAACACTCCGAGTTATTGCACTCAAAGCATCAGCATATGGCAAGATGTTCATAAAATTTTCAAGTGTCTCAATTTTTTCTTTAACCTCGGCTATGGCATTGTTCAAGGGGTCCAGATTAGGAATCTCCAGTGATTGAATCTGTTCCTTTAGAGTGGAAATCACTAGATCAAAATCTTCTTGTGATTTTATGCTTTTGACAATTGTTTGGAGCTGTGTCTGGACATTATTTATCTGCTCTTCCAATTGTCGTTTCAATTGCTCAGAGTTGGTGGCCTGGGTCTTAAATTTATCTTGAAGAGCTGCTACAGCTTCTTCTAAACTTTGAAAATTATCTAATGTGGCCAAATCAGTATAATTCTGAAGCAATAATTTGTGTTCAGAATCAATTTTAAGGAGAGGGTCCATGCATTGTGATTGCAAATTTGTAATTTCTAGTTGAAGACTGGCATTCAGTGTGGTTTGTAAAGCTTGTAAATCACTTCTTAATTTCTTGACTCTGACATCAAGCATCAGAATCTCATCACTGTGATCTTCATGCCTTGTATGGCCAAATATATCATTAGGCATTTTGTTCTAGTGGTTATTTATTATTGAATATCTAATTCTTAATTCTCTAAAAAAAGGTATAAGCTTGTCATAGTGTCCCGGAACCTCAATATATAAACAGTCACCAGCAGAAACAATATATACAGTGCCAGAAATCATGTTTGAGTGCTTAATTCTAAAAATAATTCTCCCTATTGAAATCTTGACATTACCCTCGGGGGTTGTCATAAATTGTAATTGACCACCTACAGGTAATTGGTAATGATTCAAATTATTGTTAAATATGTACAATATTTTACCAGTTTTATCATCAACATCTGTAAGTATGCTGTTCAGATGAATAATTAACAAAGCACTTAGTTTAGATATTATATCAGAAGAGGGTGATGGTGTTGGCAGGTCCATAATAGCCTGTTTTTTGAACCCAAATAAGTTCATAGGCATGTTTATTTATTTCAAATCATGCTCTGTAATTGGGCATTGTTTGCCACTTTTCAAATCACAGTGACCCCATGGTAGAGTATGTATGCCACATGACAAAATACATCTCTTATCATCATGTGGGTCCAGAGCTATTTTTCTTACAATATTGCTAGTCAACGAGTGATTTTTACTCTGAATTCTATCTTCTGATGTTCTGATTGAACTCTGTAATTTGAGACAATCTTCATAATCTTCAAATTGGAGCTCTTTGTCAACAGTTACTCTGCCAATGCCCTTGGATTTTTTTGCAACAGCACCAATACATGTTTCAAAGCTGTACATCTTGGCCCTTAACCCAGCAAATGTCACAATAACATCACCAAGTGTCTCATCTTTTAACTTGACAGGCACCTTTTTGTTGTGGGGTTGAATATTTCTATGTTCACTGGTACCAAAATATTTAAACAATTCAGGCTGTGCTATATCTTGATAAACATCTTCTGTTTGAATATCAAGAACAAAACTATCTGTGTCCATGTACCTCAGTTTTACACAATCACCATAAAAAGGTTTCAGCACATCATAATACAATTTTAACATGTGTAATTTGGCTAATTCGAATATCGCAGCCCCTACATAAATAGGCTTATCAAACTTAATCTTTGTTTTTTCATGTTGAAGAGTGCCATATTTTCATCATAAATTCTTCTATAATTGAAATTAGGCTTTGCAATCAATTTTTTGCTCAGGCTGGGGTCAGTAATTATTTTAACATCGGTATGTTTTCTGACATTTTCTATGGTTTTGCCATACACTGAATTTACCATCAATTTAAACAAAGATTTATCAAATTGGCTCATTGCAGATGTTCGAAGCTCTGTGTTTGTATCAATATATGGCTTCAACCATCTTGAGTGCCTGAACCTCAAAACTTTGCCAACTTTTGTCACTTGAACACCATGATCCATCAGAAACTGGAGGTTTTTGTAATATATGACATAGCCCTGTTTTGGCTCTAGATTCATCATCAATTTCTTCTGTTTAGAGCCAGGTGAGCATTCAACCTCAGGAATTGGGGGCAGATCAGAAAATTTGTTGTGTAAATCATCAGGAATTGTCAGATCAACCTCTAAGAACAGGCCATAGTTACTGTCATCAAAATCCTTAAGATCTTCAATATTGAAATCTTCAACCCACTCAAGCCCTGCATATGGCAGTTTATCCATCATAGTATAACCATAGAGGCTGTTGGCATCTACATACAGTATATAATTTGATGGCAGTGCTGGATCATAATCAGGAATATATTTGTTATTTGCTCTGGCATATCTCTGAGAACATTGCACCATGCCTCCTCGTATACATTGTTCCATAAACAGATACATATCTTGATCTTGGATCACATCCAACTGCATTTTAGTGTTCAAAAACATTGCAGACCATGCTAGCCCTGGAGCACTGTAGAAATACATTGGATCCAGCTTATAATTTTTCATGGAAGATTTTCTGAATGCCTGCAGTATATCAGCTAAGAGAGTGACATCAAATTTTAAATATGCCTTGTGATAATCACCAAATGTCTGGCATTTTAAATTGTTCCACATCAACTGGGCATGGTGATAACCTTCATTAGTGATTCCAGATCCTCTGAGTTTGCTGTAGAACTTTTGTTGTGGTGGCAGAGCACACTCATCAAATTTAGAAAAATCTGTAACATAATCATATGGATATACACCCTTCCGCCTAATTAATTTCAGGTCCTGATTTGGAAACAAAGCACATGTGATTTTGATTTGATCATCAGATAATTGAGTGGCCAGTGTAGCCAGGCTAGCAGACAGAATTCTGTAGGAATCAAGAAATCTTAAGTGAATAGGAACACCCTTAACTTTAATTATCTTGCTAATAGCAATATATTTCTCATCATTTTCTGCTAAAATATTTAAATTCTGCGTGTCAAACCCCTTGTACCTGATCAGGCGATGAAAATCATAATTGGATGCACCATGGCAAAATAGAGGGACAAATTTTGGTCTCTGGATCTTAATATTACAGCTATTACACAGGGCCATTAAAGTAGTGTAAACGTATCGTTTCAACGCAGCACTTTGTAGGTATGCATTTGTAGCCTCTTTTTTTATCAATTGAATATCACTTTTTGACATATTTTGACAATTTTTTGTCGATGTTTTAGCGTTTAGCGATGTTTTAGTAAAATTTCCCTTTTTTCCCACTCGCACTTGGTAGGTATGCATTTGTAGCCTCCTTTTTTATCAATTGAATATCAGTTTTTGACATATTTTGACAATTTTTTGTCGATGTTTTAGCGTTTAGCGATGTTTTAGTAAAATTTCCCTTTTTTCCCACCTCACACTTGGTACGTGATATAACTTAACCTATTCATTTTTTTGTGCTAAACTACACGAGAGCCTCTACGTGCTTTGACCTACATAGAGAGTAGTATGAACCCAACGTTCTCGCGCAGCCCTTTGACCTACTTTTTATTTAACGACGTTTAGTAGTATGAACCCAACGTTCTGGAACTACCCTTTGACCTACTTTTTATTTTACGACGTTTTACGCACTAAACTAACCTACAATGAGAGAAAAATGGACAGAAAAAACTCTGGCATCACTTTTTAAGCAATTTTTTACCTCCTGCAAATTTTGCTCTTATGCTAACTCGCCTTTTGACCTACTACTTTTTTATTTTACGACGTTTTACGGACTAAACTAACCTACAATGAGAGAAAAGTGGACAGAAGAAGCTCTGGCATCCCTTTTTAAGCTATTTTTTTTTACCTCCTGCAAATTTTTGCTCTTATGCTAACTCGTCCTTTAGCCCTTCTTTTGAAATGACTTACGACATTTTCCTATAAGTCTGCTGTCTCCTCTTACTGTAAGGTCCCCTCAGTGTAATCTACTACGATCTTGCTCTCAGCGTAATCTGCCACGATGTTTTTTAAAACTCTCTATGAACCCAACGTTCTGGAACTACCCTTTGACCTACTTTTTATTTTACGACGTTTTACGCACTAAACTAACCTACAATGAGAGAAAAATGGACAGAAAAAGCTCTGGCATCACTTTTTAAGCTATTTTTTACCTCCTGCAAATTTTGCTCTTATGCTAACTCGCCTTTTGACCTACTACTTTTTTATTTTACGACGTTTTACGGACTAAACTAACCTACAATGAGAGAAAAGTGGACAGAAGAAGCTCTGGCATCCCTTTTTAAGCTATTTTTTTTTACCTCCTGCAAATTTTTGCTCTTATGCTAACTCGTCCTTTAGCAATTCTTTTGAAATGACTTACGACATTTTCCTATAAGTCTGCTGTCTCCTCTTACTGTAAGGTCCCCTCAGTGTAATCTACTACGATCTTGCTCTCAGCGTAATCTGCCACGATGTTTTTTAAAACTCTCATGTGTGATCTTCTACAATGTGTGCCCCCCCCCTGCTACGACCTAACGGGACCTCTCTCCTTTTTTTTTTTAGATTAAAAATTTTGTAATGGAGGATGTAGAAAAAGCCATTCATGCTCGACGAATGCGATATATTTTAAAACTGCTCTGTGACCCTCTCGTTCTTCACGTCGTGGACGAAGGACTTCTCTGTGACCAGGATGACACTGCATAGAGTATCGGCAGGCAGCGCGTCGTGGTACTCGCAGACGATCTTGATGTTGGTGCGATCGTTGACCACCACCTGCTTCCTCTTCGTCGTGTTGATGACGAACATCGGCCTGCGTGCTTTGAATTCGCTGGGCGTGTAGTACACGTCGACGTTTCCCTCGGTCACGCGTTTGTAAGAGGTGTAAGCTTCGTAAAGTTTGAGATAATCGTTTTTGGTCATGTCGAGGTTGTAATTTTCGCGCGGGAACACTTCGTTCCTACCATTCTTCAGATAAAAGTTCTTGATCTTGCAGTCGTCGAACTTGCTGGAATCCTTTTCCTGATTCTTGTCCCTCCCGGTCTGAAAAAGTACAATGACGAAATCTGGCATGTCTGCACGCACTGGTAACCGTGAAAGTGAATCGGCACCTGCGGACTTTTCAATATCTCGGCTTTGTACTTGAGGGCCTAGTTGGTTTCGTATTCCACCACCGGCATTCTCAACTCCATGCTCCGGATGACGCACTTGGCTGCTTCGGGTAAAGTGTTGGCTATCGGCGTGGTGCCGTCTGCGTTCAAGTTGGTGTATCGCATCAGTGCGTCGTTATCGTTGGCCGCTCTTCGAAACGTGACTCTCAGTCCTCCCTTCCACATGATCTCCTTGTAGTCCGAGAAGAATCCCGGCAGCAGACGCATGGGAAAGAGCACCGTGTGACTTTTCGTCGATATTTTGGTCCCCGCTTTGAATCCTCCCGCTTGATAGTATGCTGCGTCCGTTTTGGATAATTTGAAAGTTCCCACCGCCGTCGACGTGATGCCTGGATAAACTATTCTGTCGATGACGGTACCGTGTTTCCTCACCTCCACCTGCGAGAACAGGTGAGGCACGAAGTTGTCCACGAGTATCAAGTTTGCTGCTGCGGGGAACGCTTCTCCGCTTTCTTTCTTCACCACGTCGAATTGAAGGTAGAGGTCCGCTCTGTGAGGATGAACGATCCCATCCCCTACGTCCACGTCGTATTCGATCTCCCTGTTCGCTTCGTTCAGATTGGCGAACGTGCGACGGTTGGGAGGGAAAGATTGCATCTCGTAACTTTCGATTTGCTCCATTTTTTTTCACTATGTGTATTATTTATTATACGTTGATCTCCACGACTAAAATGGTCGTTGCACCTGCGAAATCCACCACCTCGCCTTTCTCGTTCGTCACCACCAACTCTATGTCGTCTATGCGGTTGTGACATACTGGAAAATAGATCGGCGAAGAGGGTGTGTAGATGATCGGTTCCATGAATTCGGAACTGGGTTTGAACGTGGCTATGATTCCCGTCTGCTTGTGACTTCCCAGCAACCCCCCGTCCGAGGATTTCGTGATCATGCCTTCCGCCACGTTGCAGTGAACGTTCAGAGTCTCTATGGCCAAGAATTTAGGAATATTGGTTGCTACGTGTTTGATGCCAGCTTCGAGTTTTGTGTCGTTCTCGAAACCTAAAAGTTCTACCATGGTGCCCAGGTCCACGGTCTCCGTCGCGGATACGATTTCCACTCTGTGCGTGACCGAATTTTGAGAAAGGTACGTGCCTTTGGGTAATTGAGCTTGCAAAGTGGAAAGATTGTATTGGCCTGGCGTGACGACGATATGTTCGCTTCCGACGCTAATTTTGTTGTTGTGCTGCGTGACGTTAGGTATGAGGTACATGCTGTAGAATGCACGCAGAGCTACGGATTTAGGATAGACGATGTCGTCGTGCAGCGTGAGTTTCAAGATCGAAGCTTCGCTCGTGAGATGGAACACGCCCATCGTGTTTAAGATTCCACAAAGCTTTCTGGAAATCTTTGATCGTAGGCTTATTTATTTTAGAGAGAAACGTGAGCATGGAGAGACAGAGATGACCGCAGTTCACGTCTCCGAAATCTTGAATGCGTTCGTCGTTGTAGTATATAGGATTGTTCGTTTTCAGATAATTAACTAAATTTGTAGGTGGAACACCTCAGAAATAATCGAAAACGAATACTTTGTTATCATTTTTGTGGTAACATATCCAATGCGTGCCTGGATTTTCTTGACCGTCCAAGTTGACTACTCCGCATTCTCTTTTTTTAACGGTTGAAGGTAACGAGTCGGACATGAAAACTCCTCTGAAGTGTTTGATTCGTAACGGTTTGATCAGAGATTCAATGTCTCGGTTGGTGAGTGCTGTTTCTTTTTTTTAAACTTTTTCATCACGCCCTTCCCCCCTTTCTTCTCCATGGCCAGGTTGTGACGTTTCTGTTCTTCCAACTCGGCCTTGTTCTTCTTCGAGTCGATGACGGTTTTCGCGATAGCGGCGCTTTCGCCGGCCAAACTTCCAAAGGCCCCCAATGCTGCCAGGATGGCCGGGATGCTGAATATGAAACCTCCGATCTTTTGCTGTTTCCGCAAACGCTGCAAACTTTTCAATTGTGGAGTGCTGAGAAGTAATTTCATTCCGTGTTCTTTCGTCAAGCAAGAACGTTTCTTCTCGCGTTGTTTCTTGGTGAGTAACCCATCGAGGACTCCCAGAGTTTTCAGATTCGAATATGGTATCTGGTACACGACACCTTTGTGCTTCATGTTGATGCTCTATATATTTTTTTTTCACGGTATGTTATTTATATATATATAAATGTTCTGAGATTTTTTGTTTCGTGTAATTTTTTTTACAGTATGTTATTTATTTATAAATGTTCTGAGATTTTTTTGTTTCCCTCTCTCGTGTAATTTTTTTTCAAGGTATGTTATTTTATATATACTCCGCACAGCCCGTTACACAAATTCTATTACGTGCTTCGTTTTCTTGCCAAGAAGTTCCTTTGTCCCCTTGTACACGATTCGAGTTTTGTTCTCGATTAAAATAGCTAGCTTCTCGTCGGATAACATGTTAGCGTATCGGTCTGGTAAAAATAGACTGTATTGTCCGTCGAGCAACAGACGCACCTTGGGACCATATATGGGTAGAAACGATTGAACCGGAAGTTATCGTGTAAGGTTTGCCGACTTCCAATTCCTGAATTTTTACATATTCGACTGACAAATTTAGCATTTGTTTTAATGCTTGGACGTCACTCATTTTTTTCACTCATATCGAAGAGAAATTTTAGAGTGTTAGAGAAATTTAATTTTTTTTTTCACGATGTGTGTTATTTATATATACTTTTTTCACGAGATTTTTGTATCGAAGATTTTTTGTCTGTGTTAGAGGAAGAAAGTCCGCGCTTCTGAAAGCGCGATGATGTGCGTGATAATATCTTCGGTCTCCTGTTTAGACTTGCGCCAATCATCCGTGTATCGTCTTCTCCCCTGCCTCGCCTCGTGCAATTCATCCAACCTATCGTTTAATTTTTCCCCTGCGGCCGAAAGAAGAGTGTCGAGATCACCGCACATCATGCCACTGATCTCCCGAAGACGGTCCTTGACAGCCATTTCACAAGGGATGCGAAATTCCGGCGTCGTTTTTGCTATGATCAAAAGTTTCCCTACATACTCACAATCTCCGTTTACTGCGTGTTTGAATATTTTACATAGCAGTTCGTGCGGTAAATCGGTTATACGAGACATGTTGTTTTTTTACTGTATGTTATTTATATACCCCACCCAAATTTTTGTTTCGTGTTCATGGCGATGGTGGTGCCCAGTGGTGCAACTCTTTCTCCCAACGAAGCGTCTCTGCTGACGAATCTTTCGAAAGCTGCGTGCTCTAACTTTCTGTCTGCTTCGTGACGTGCATCCACATCGGTGCGAGTGTTGTTGTAGGCGATGTCGTGATCTTTGCATGCAGCGTCCAACGGATTCACACTCTTGTCTCCTCTCTCCAATCTTTTCTCGAGTTTGGTACCCGGTCCGCAGTACTGGTAGCCAGGCAAATGCATCTCGAAAGGTAACTTGTTGATGATGTCGTTCACGAGTCCCTTTTCTTCGGCCACTTTCCAGAATCTCGGAGGCAGCGTGTTGATAATTTTAATGAGGTAACCTATGCCCTTGTCGTCGTTCACGATGAAGTTGGAAAGTTTAGTGGTGATCATGTCCACGATGCCAACCTTCTCGTTGTAGAAATTACGATTGCCTGCATTCTCTTCGCCGGCTATCACCAACAATCGGTCCACGAGCTTCCTCACGTCGTCCACCCAAACGAATTCTTTGGGTAACGTGTTGTAGCGTTTGACGCCGCTGCCTGTTTTCACCTGGTTCCAAATCGGTTTGATGAGATTCCTGTACTTCTCCCCGCTGATCGATTTCACCCTATTCTGCGAGGCGTCGTTGTTCTGGTACATGGCATCCGTCATGATCAGAATTTCCCTGTAACTCAGGTAATCTTCGTCGGTGTAATCTTTCGGCTGCTTTTTGGCAACGAGTTCCCACAGTCCCACCGTACCCGGATACCTGGTCCAACTATCCTTCTCGCCTAAATTAACTTTAATGTCGTTGTCTTCGAAGGTCACCTTCGATTTCCCAATCTTCCACACCACACCGCCTTCGCTGGTTTCCATGCTGGGATACAATCCGAACACTTCGTCCTTGTCGAACTTCCCCGTGCTCAGGTAGTCTCGTGCCAAAGGTCCCAACTCGATTTTATCCGAAGACGTGCTACCTATGGCTCGACGTCGTGGTACTTCCTTCAGTTCGAACGGCGTCGAAGGAATGCTCGAAATGGGTGTGGGTACGGTGTAACTTTTAGCTGCGAGCGGTACGAGTTCGTTGATCAAATTTTTATTTTGTTCCGTGACACTTTTAATTTCTTTACCTAGACCGCTGATGGCGTCGATCACGGGTTGATCCTGACGTTTCATCTCTTCGTAGGATCCGCGATTCTCGGATTTCCAACCTTTGAAGCGTTTCACGAGGTATTCCCACAACTTGAGATTTTCGTCTTCTTGAAATTGGCGTTTTGACATTTTTCTATATACGTTGAAACGTTTCTGAAACGTCGAATTCTCAGTCTATACGTTCGGTTCTCGTAGTTTTCTTGCTGTCACCCGCTTGAGACTATCCACTTTTCTAACACTCACTTTTTGTTGTAATGGTTATTGTATATATGCTTGTCAGTCGTTTGAAAAAAAGAACGTTTTTTCAAATTTTATTTTTTAGATTCTCACGACCTTTGATTTTTTTTGGATTTTTTTCTTGTTGCAAATCTGAAATTGTCCTCTTGTTAGATTTTGAGACGTCTAGATAAACGTTTATTTTATTCCTATATTTTCCATGGTTTGCTTTTAGAGTCATGTCGATGGTCATGAATCCGAAATCGTCACTGTTCCAACAGTGGGAGCAGAATTTAGAAAATAGACCGTAATTAATTTCAGCCCCTACGTAATCATCGTGTGCGTGTTTTAAATTGGTGTGGTCTTGTCGAAACAAACATATGAAATTAGCGTTGTCGCGTAGCAGTTGTTTCGGAACCTTGGAAAAAGTTTGTGCCAGGTAGAAACAATCTAATCCTTTGTGACGTCCTCGAGTAAAAAAATTACGAATCTCGTTTTGATTTTCCAAGATCATGTCGTCGAACACCACAACGGAATTCTCGAGACAATCGTCCAGTGGAATGATTTCAGATGCGAAAGTTGCAATGCCCAGTCCCTCGTACAGTTTCATAAGTTGCTGGTATTTCGCTTGTTCGAGACTTTTCGAAAATACGTAGAGGTGTCTGTTTTCCCAGTCTAACCAATTGGGTGCGAGGATAAAATTATCAATGAGCAGTGTCTTCTTTCCGCACCCCGAAGGTCCTACGATCAGACATCGTATGCTGTCCGGGAGCAATTCGCCGTTCCTTTTCTTCGTTTGACTCTCCGAATCAGGTAGACGTTTCACGACATTCCACGTACTCATAGAATCACTTCGTTCGAATCGATCCAACTCGTTTCCGGAAGTCCCAGCCATTTCACCAAAAGTTTGTCACCTCTCTTACGCAAAACTTTTTCGATAAGGTACGTGTCGGGGTATTTAGTTTTAGAGAGTTCCTCCTCGTAGAAGCGCCCCAATAAAATTTCACCGCCACTGTCCTTTATTATATACGTGTGACGGTTCCCGGGTAAAACTCGAACCACGGTAAAAAGTTCCGTGCTCCAGTTTCGTGTGAAACCCCTGTCGAAGGTTCGCTTCAATTTACTGATCCTCACCTGGTCTCCAATTTTGTATTTAGGTTTTTTTGTCGTGGGTGTGTACTTTGGACAGTAAACGCTAGAAATTAATCGCTGCTCGTCGGACTTGGTAACGTCAGCTGGCTTCATGCCTATCGTTCTGTGCACCGTGTGATTATAGTCGTTAACGAGTTCCGGAAGAATGGTGACCCACTTGTAGCTTCCCTGAAGCGTGAAGCGTGACCACATGCGCGATTTCAGAGTGCGATTGAATCTTTCCACGATGCTGGCCTTGACGTCACTGAAGGTCGAGTAATGTTGAACGTTGTGTTTCCGAATAAACTTTTGGAATACGGCATTGTAAAATTCCTTCCCCTTGTCCGTGTGCAGAAACCGAGGTCGTCTGCGCCGCTTTCGCGAAAAATTGTCTTGAATGCTTCCGTGACGCACGTTCCTGTTTTCGCCTTCAAAGGTAGAGCCCATGCGAATTTCGAAAATGTGTCTATGACGGTGAGGAGGTACTTGTTGCCCTTGTTCAATTTATGTACATTTTTTAACTTGCCGCTACTCATGTCGACGAGGTCACTTTCCCAGAGGTCATCGATTCCCTTGGTTACCACAGCCAAACGTTCATAGTTGCGGCGTGCAGGTTTATGCAATTCTTGGACGATGGCTTGCCTAGACATTTTTTTTAGAGATTACGTTTGAAGAGAAGCACCAGCGTGATGGGATTCTAAGAGTGTGGTACCTCACTTGTCTCCTGCAAAGCAATCAAATCGCTCCTCAACTTTTTGACTCGGACATCCAACATGAGAATCTCTTCTGCGTGGTCTACACGCTTGGTGTTGCCGAAAATGTCGTTAGGCATTTTGGTTAACGGTTATTTATAATAGGATAGACGATTCGTAATTCTACGAAGAGAGGAACGAGTTTGTCGTAATCTCCTAGGAGTTCCACGTAAAGACAATCTCCTGCTGAAACATCGTACGCCATGTTAGAAAGCATCTTGTCGTGCTTCATTCGAAAAATGTTCTTGCCGGTAGATATTTTGATTTCGCCTACGTTTTCCGGATTCACGGTGATCCGAAGTTTCCCGTCGATCGGAATTTCGTAGAAATGTAAATTGTTATTGAAGACGTAAAAAATCTTGCCCACGTCCTCATCCAATTTCGTCCAAATGCTGTTGAGGTGAACGATCAACAGGCCGTTGAGTTTAGATAACATGGAAGGTAGAAATTCATGATCTGTTGTCGTGCGGTGTACAGTCTCCATTGTTTGCTTTCGGAAAATAAAAAAAGAGATTCATTGTCCTTGCTATTTTATTTTATTGTGTATGTGATAAAGTTAAAGTTTTTTTTCAATTGCATTGCCTACAATTTTTACTACTTTCTAAACGATAGTGTCCCCAAGGCAACGTGTGGATTCCACAAGACAAAATACATCTTTTATCGTCATGCGGATCTAATGCTACTTTCCTAACTTTGTTTGTTGTAATCACGTGGTCTACACTTTGGATTCTTTGTTCTATACTTAGTATCGTCGATTGTGAGTAAAGGCAATCGATGTAATTGTGGAAGGTGAGTTTGTTCTCCACCGTATTCTTGCACACACCTTTTGCTTTCTTCGTGACGCAACTCTCTGTTCTCATGGCATACATTTTCGAACGCAAACCCGCGAACTCGACAATAATATCACCGTTACATTCATCTTTCAGTTTACCTAGGACTTTTTTGTTGAGGGAAGGAATCCCAAATCTGTTGGGTTGAGGATATGCAGAAGTATCGAAAAAAATCGAGCATGGAAGGATTTTTTATGTCTTCATAGAGGTTAGGTGTTTGTATGCTGTAAATGAAGCTGTCGGTGTCCGTGTACAAAAGTGATATTTTATCATTGTAGAAGGGTTTCATCACGTCGTAATGAAATTCGAACATGTAAAGTTTCGACAAGTCGAGAACCGTTGCGCCAACGTAAATTGGTTTTCTGAATTTCATCAATTTTATATCTAGATTGAAAAGTGCCAAATTCTCGTTGTAAATTTTTCTCGACTTGAATCTAGGATCGGCCACCCACTTCATGCATTTATCTTTATCCGAAACCAATTTCACGTCTACATGATTCCGCACGTTTTCCATCGTCTTGCCATACACCGCGTTATTCATCAATTTAAAAAAATCTTTGTCTAAATCGGAAGAGGCAACCGTCCTATGTTGCGTGTTTGTTTCAATGTACGGTTTGAGCCAATAGGAATGTTTAAACCTGAGGACTCTTCTAATATTCGCTACCTTAGCACCCTTCCCGATGAAGAATCGGAGATTCGAGTAATGAACAACGTATCTCTTTTTCCCCTCTAGAGTCAATAAAAGCTTGCATTGATTAGAATGAGGCGAAGATTTGAACTCGGATGCCGGTGGTAAATCGCTGAACAGATCGTGTAAATGGTCGGGGAATTCGATATCCACCTCTGCGAAGAAGCCATGCTCACTATCATCGAAATTTTCTACATCTATTGATGCCCATTCGAATCCCCCGTAAGGAAGTTTCTGAACCATGGCATGTCCGTAGAGATTATTAACGTCGGCGTAGAAGATGTAATTCGATGCTCGATTTGAATCATAATCTTCTTTCATGTGCACGTTGTTGGCTTTTGCATATCTCTGTACACATTGTACCATCCCGCCCCGAATCCCCCTCTCGATGAAAAGTAACATGTCCACGTCCGATATCAGTTCCAGCTTGACCTTTGTCTGGAATAACATTGCCGGCCACGCTAATCCCGGTAGGCTGTAGAAATACGCTGGATCTAATTTATAAATATTCGTTGCCGTTTTCCTGAACGCTTGAAAAACATCCGCGAGTATCGTTACATCTAATTTTAAGTAGGCATCTTGGTAGTCTCCGAGTGTCCTACATTCTAATTTCTCCCACATGAGTTGTGCGTGTTGGTATTCTTCGTCCGTAATTCCTTTCTCTCTGAGTCTACTGTAAAATTCTCTTGGAAGTGGGAGAGCTTCGTCATTAAATTTAGAATTATCACTAACATATTCGTAAGGATAAATCCCTTTACGTCTAACGAGTTCTATGTCTACGTTGGGAAAACTAGCTTTTGTAATTTTGAATTGTTCGTCTGAAAGTTTGCTGGCAAGAGCGTCCAGGCTGGCAGAGAGAAATCTGTATGAATCCAGAAACCTCATCTCGATGGTATTTTTAGTCTCGGGAATCATAACTTTCTTACTTATGGAGATGTATCGTTCTTCGTTTTGAGCAAGAATATCTATTTTTTGAGCGTCGTATCCGAGTTTCCTGATTAGGGGATGAAAATCGTAATTAGATCCATTGTGAAAGAATATGGGGACGAATTTTGGTTTGTGGATTTTGAGGTTGCATGCATTGCAGATTCCGCTTATGAAGCGACCGTCCGTATGCGAATGGTGAAACACTTTACGATTGTCGTCTGTGAAGTGGTTATCGCACACGGGACACTTGACAGTGTCGTAGTAATTTTGAAGTTCGATAGCAGATAACGGAAGCATCGGTTTCGATGTTTGCAGCATGCATCCAATTTTCCCAACCTCCTCGACCATCTTTTCGAAGAAGCGTTCGATTGCATCGGGTCCTCGGTATACTTACGGTTCATCTATTTTATCCTGTCGCACGACAACGTAAACGAAACTGTTTGGTTCGTGAAGCTGGTAAGGTGTGGTGGAAGAAAGTTCGGGATCCGGATCGCAGTACGAGAGTGGTTTGAGGAACGCCTCGAAATCAGCAACGATGATGGCGGGATGTTCCAACAATGCCTTGTGCATTTTGAATTCTTCCACTCCGTTCTTTTCGGGCATCAACATTCGAACCGGTCTGTTGTTGCCGCAATAAATTTTATGTTGAACAAGTTTCTCGATAGCAATCTGACGTCCGGTGTATTTTCGATAATCGGATTGTTGTCGATCGTTGAACGTGGTTAGACATCTCGGACAAACTTCGATGCAATGTTCATACTTGATACTTTGACTTCTGACCAAGCGTGATAGTGAACGAATGAGACAGTAATGGTTAACACTGTCGTTTGAAATAAGAAGAAGATTAATCACACGAGCATCGTCATCGTCGACATCGCTTATCCTGACGGGATGCACGACATGTTTGTCCAACGTATAGGAATACACGTTGATGATTAAGCGTTTTCCTTCTACATCTCGTGCTCGTGTTTCGAATTTTGATATATCAGAAATGGTCACCGGGTATTCGATGCGAGCCATTGCATTTTCCAGTTCAGGTTCATGCTGCTTGTAATAATAAACCTGTTCTGGATGATTTGACCAATGAATCGGGTGAAGTTCCGCCAACACACACCAGAGAAAACACTTGTTATCGTTGTTCTGTATATTTAACACGGCCCTCTTGTGTTGAATGTTCAGTGGAAGAGGAACGTAGCTGGAAGCGCGAAGAGGCGAGAATCGGTTCACGTAAACGGTTAACGTGTGAGGACGTCCACACAGAGACCATCCCGACCCTTTACCCTCGAAATCGTCGTGTTTCTTAACCAGTTCATTTGAAAGATCGGAATAAAATTCGTCCAAATTATCGACGTCCGCCAAATGAAGAGCCTGGTTTTTTGTTCGGTGATAAAAATACTACGAACTTGGACAAAATATGTTGTACCATCGACTTTTTCGTATTCGGAAAATAGATCAACGTATACTTTTATGGAATTATTTTCCAATTTATTTTTTAGAATATTTATCACGAATGTTTTCGTTTCACGCAAGAAACTAAGAATGTCGCGGCCTGGTTCCGAAGTAAAAGAGAAATCCTGAATATGACGGTTGAATGCAGATCTAATTGGTTTTCGTTCATTAGATAATTTGACTCGTTTGGAAGTGGAAGCTTCCGTTTCTGAATTATCGATTTTCCTTTTCGATGCTTGTCCGGTCGATTGTTTGCAAATTTTAAGGTGTTTACTTAAATGTGTAATGCTGATCATCTTTCCGCATCGAGCACAAGACTTAGAAGGTAACGAACGATTAATTCTCGAACCTGTTTCGCTACATCTTGCCCTGTGTACCGATAAATTGTTCCTTGAGATTAGCTTCCCACAAGTAACACATTCAGTTTTATCATTTTTACGATTAAAACTGGTGGTGGATGCCATTATGATTTCTCCAAAATCACAGAAATCAAAAAAGTCTAGCGATACAATTTTCAGGTATGTTATTTTATATAGAATTTCTTGGGTGTGAATACAAAACTCAAGAATTCAATCTTTACTGTGAATAGAATTTCAGGTATGCTATTTTATATAGAATTTTCTTGGGTGCGAATACAAAAAACTCAAGGTTTCAATCTATACTGTGAATACAATTTTCAGGTATGTTATTTTATATAAAATTTCTTGGGGGTGATTACAAAACTCAAAAATTCAATCTATACTGTGAATATAATTTCAGGTATGTTATTTTGTGTAGAATTTTCTTTGGGGGGTGATTACAAAACTCAAAATTCAATCTATACTAGGAATATAATTTCCAGGTATGTTATTTTATATAGAATTTTCTCGGGGTTCATACGTCCCCTCTACCCGAGCGTCATGGTCGCAGCAGGGCTCTCGCCACTCCAAGTTCACGTTGAAGGGCGTGAATTCCACACCGGAACGTCCGTTCCGCCGGGTACGGAAGTGGACGTTTATCGCGGCAACACGAATCCCCAACCGTCTGCACGGACGCGGATCTCCACGTGTATTTCTCTCCCGACACGCTCAACGCCACGTGCATCCGCAAGATCATGGCCTTGCGTAAAAAAAATCAAGGAAGTCAAGAATTGCAAGGAGAAGACCTTGCCGCCGGGCAAACTGCTCGAAAGGGACGCGAAACAGAACACGGCGAAGTTGATGATGAACAGCATGTACGGTCAGATGTACGAGCTCAAAGACATACCCGAGGAGATTCGCGCTCACGTGAACCAATTTTACGTTCGAAGGCCGTACGGGAAAACGTGGGGCTCGTTCGTTTCGAAGAATCCCGCTAGCGCTTCTCTAGTTACTTTTCTCTCACGAACCATCTTATTGAAATCGCGCGACGTGGTCGAAAATTTCCCCTCGAACCCCAGCGTCCGCGCATGATGTACATGGACACGGATTCGCTTTTCATCCTCATGGAGAAACGCCATTAGGCTAACCTGATCGATCACCTGCACGAGCGGTTGGTTCCCGAACTTGCGGGTGAAGGTCGAATTCGTACTGAATGATCGCACCAACATCAAGGTCGTCTGCGAGTTCCACGACGCGCTGCCTGCCGATACTCTATGCAGTATCTTCCTGGTCGCAGAGAAGTCCTTCGTCCACGACGTGAAGAACGAGAGGGTCACAGAGCAGTTTTAAAATATATCGCATTCGTCGAGCATGAATGGCTTTTTCTACATCCTCCATTACAAAATTTTTAATCTAAAAAAAAAAAGGAGAGAGGTCCCGTTAGGTTGTAGCAGGGGGGGCACACATTGTAGAAGATCACACATGAGAGTTTTAAAAAACATCGTGGCAGATTACGCTGAGAGCAAGATCGTGGTAGATTACACTGAGGGGACCTTACAGTAAGAGGATACAGCAGAATTATAGGAAAATGTCGTAAGTCATTTCAAAAGAAGGGCTAAAGGACGAGTTAGCATAAGAGCAAAAATTTGCAGGAGGTAAAAAAAAATAGCTTAAAAAGGGATGCCAGAGCTTCTTCTGTCCACTTTTCTCTCATTGTAGGTTAGTTTAGTCCGTAAAACGTCGTAAAATAAAAAAGTAGTAGGTCAAAAGGCGAGTGAGCATAAGAGCAAAATTTGCAGGAGGTAAAAAATAGCTTAAAAAGTGATGCCAGAGCTTTTTCTGTCCATTTTTCTCTCATTATAGGTTAGTTTAGTGCGTAAAACGTCGTAAAATAAAAAGTAGGTCAAAGGGTAGTTCCAGAACGTTGGGTTCATACTACTGGTCAAAGCACGTAGAGGCTCTCGTGTAGTTTAGCACAAAAAAATGAATAGGTTAAGTTATATCACGTAAGATCGTGATATACCTACCAAGTGTGAGGTGGGAAAAAAGGGAAATTTTACTAAAACATCGCTAAACGCTAAAACATCGACAAAAAATTGTCAAAATATGTCAAAAACTGATATTCAATTGATAAAAATGGAGACTACAAATGCCTACCTACCAAGTGCGAGTGGGAAAAAAGGAAAATTTTACTAAAACATCGCTAAACGCTAAAACATCGACAAAAAATTGTCAAAATATGTCAAAAAGTGATATTCAATTGATAAAAAAAGAGGCTACAAATGCATACCTACAAAGTGCTGCGTTGAAACGATACGTTTACACTACTCATTAAGAATTTACCATCTGTATGAGAATGGTGTTTCACCTTGATATTTGTATCTGAAAATTCTTCATGCTATGTCATGGCACTCATTTTCTATTCTATGTGCAAATTCTTTGATGGCATCTGATCCCATGCATAAATATTCTTCACTAACAACACCATCCTGTACAATCACATAATAAAAACTAGAAGGTTCATGTAACTGGTATGATGTAATTGAAGATTCATCAGGATCTGTGCTGCATAATGCAAGGGGTTTGAGATTTGATTCAAAATCACAGACTATATATGCTGGGTGTTCCAACAAGGCTTCAATTTTTTTGAATTTCGCATTTTCATTTGGATTAGGCATCACCATATGAACAGGTTTATGGTTGCCACAATATTTAAGATGCTCAATTAACTTGTTTTTAGCAATTTCTGCATTCCTTTCACGAACCCCATTTATTATTTTTTTACCATCAAATACCGTCAAATATCTTCTGCACAACTTGAATATTGTATTGGATTTGCCTTGTTGTTTTCTGACTAAAGCTTCAAGACTGTGTATCAGAGTGTAATGATATGTGTCATCCCCTTCAATTAAGAGCAGATCAATCGGAACAGCAGAATCATCATCAAGTGTACTGATTCTGAGAGGTGCTATCAAGCAATTGCCACGACCAGTGGAAAAAATAAATACATTAATAGATAATTGTTTACCATTGATATCCCTGGCCTTTCTTTTAAAATTTATCAATATTCTGAACAGACATTGGATATTCTAAACCCTCCATTGCATCATCAAAATCATGTTCATGTTGTTTATTGTAAGTTATTCTCTGAGGATTCCTTAAAACTGGATACAAAGCAGCTAAAATACACCACAGAAAGCATTTCTCATCATTATTTTCTATATTAACCACGGCTCTGTTGTTTTTAATATTGGCAGGTAATGGCAGATATGTAGATCCTTGTAATGGGCTGAATTCAGAAATATTAACATAGAGCTTGTGTGGAGATCCTCATAGGCTCCATCCTGACTCATTTGCTGCAAATTCAGAGTGTTTAATATTCAATTGATCTATCAAACTGCTTATTATTTTGTCTGAATTTGTATTTGAATATATAGCTACAGTTTCTGTTATGTGGGGCTGTGTAAATTTTGTGCCATTTGGTTTCTTATATTGTGTAAACAATTTGAGGGACAGCTTATAAGAGCCATTTTGTGCATTTAGAATTGCCTGCACATCAGGATTTATACTGTTCAAAAAATTCTTAATACCACATTTTTGCCCTGATACAAACCGGTAATCCCTAAGTTGGCCAGCAAAACTGCTATGGATGGGTTCATAGCGTGGCTGCTATGCTGCTCTAGCATTAACAGGTGTTTCATGCTTCCTTTTCAGACCAGATATAGATGGTTGTGGGGGCAATGTTGATGACTGTGCAAAACAAGTATCTATATGTTTATATGTGAAATATTCCATGCTATATTTTCTATGGCATTTAGGGCATATTTTTGTGGGTGTTCTGCATTTGTAAGGATTACAATTCTTTTGATGCTTAGCCCAATTGGGGCTGGATATATTCTTATTGCATTGATTACAATATTTTTGATTTGGCATTTTTGTTGTTGGTTTATTATATAAAATTTCTTGGGGTTGAAATCAAAATTCTATGCTTAATAAAAAATATCAGTTGGGTTCAGCAGTGTGCTTTGTATATTTAGTGTGTGTGTGTGTGTGTGTATGTGTGTTAATATTTTTGGCTTTGGTATTTATATAAAATTTCTTGGGGTTCAAATCAAAACTCTATGCTTAATAAAAAATATCAGTTGGGTTCAGCAGTGTGCTTTGTATATTTAGTGTGTGTGTGTGTGTGTGTGTGTATGTGTGTTAATATTTTTGGCTTTGGTATTTATATAAAATTTCTTGGGGTTCAAATCAAAACTCTATGCTTAATAAAAAATATCAGTTGTGTTCAGCAGTGTGCTTTGTATATTTAGTGTGTGTGTGTGTGTGTGTGTGTGTGTATGTGTGGTAATATTTTTGGCTTTGGTATTTATATAAAATTTCTTGGGGTTCAAATCAAAACTCTATGCTTAATAAAAAATATCAGTTGGGTTCAGCAGTGTGCTTTGTATAGTTAGTGTGTGTGTGTGTGTGTGTGTGTGTTTGTATGTGGGTGTATGTGGGTGGGTGTGGGTGTATGTGGGTGGGTGTGGGTGTATGTGGGTGGGTTTGGGTGTATGTGGGTGTATGTGGGTGTATGTGGGTGGGTGTGGGTGGGTGTGGGTGGTTGTGGGTGAATGTGGGTGGGTGTGGGTGGGTGTGGGTGGGTGGGTGTGGTGTATGTGGGTGGGTGTGGGTGTGTGTGGGTGGGTGTGGGTGGGTGTGGGTGTATGAGTATCTTGGCTTAGTTTTAAGTGTATCCAAAACAATATCAAGAGGGGCTTATTTTTAACAAGCTTATGGACAACAATCTCACAGATGTAGCTTTCGTAAGTGTAGGCAAATCAATCTGAGGGGGCTCATACTTTCACGGGAAATTCCCGAGGGCATTTTTACAAAAATCTTGGATTAGACAGAATAGCACACTTGAGCAATAAGCTCATATGCACATCTTGAGCTAGTTTTAAGTGTAGCCAAATCTGCCTGAAGGGGGCTCATACTTTCTCGAGTTTATAATATGGCCTTTCCCACTACTCAATCCTTAACTACATTTAATTTCAATGCCGTTCTTTTTTTAACAGTCGTGTTTGGCAACACTGATAAGTGAAGCGAAGTTTTCACTCTCGCCTCTGCAGCCGCGCCGAAACCGTGGACAGAGAGCTGTGGATGTCTTTTTGCGACGTTGCATGCTACACGTATTTGACGTCTTCTGTACTCGCTCGCTCTGTTTAACGTGCGACTAAACGAGAGGGGAAAGTCTTCACCCGACAACGTCGCAGGGGCAAAACAATCGCTTCCCTGCTTGTAGTAAGTTCACCGCGCATTTTCCCCCTGTGTCTGTTGTCACGGTAGCTTACGCTTGCTCTCTCCATTGCGTTATTTTCACAAAGTAAGAACTGTATCCTGCTCGTCACTTCGGTTTGCGTGTGTTTCTTCATAGTTCAAATGTAAAAAGATAACATACAAATGCTTACGCAGAGATATTCGCATTATTATATGCGTATAATGCATTTGCTTATACATAATTGCCTCCCCGATGGCGCAGTGGTAGCGTCGTCGCCTTGTAATCAAGGGGTCCCGGGTTCGATACCCGGTGGAGGCACAAGTGGTTCGGATCCCACTTTAAACTGTAGGTCCAGTCCCAATTAGCCTTACTATGCATAAAGTGGACTTAAAACAACAAATCAACCAACCAGCTTATACATAATCGATTGATTGATTTGGTGTTTTAAGTCCACTTTATGCACAATAAGGCTAATCGGGACTGGACCTACAGTTTAAAGTGGAATCCAAACCACTATAAGCTTCCACCGGTTATCGAACCCGGGATCCCTTGATTACAAGGCTGCGACGCTACCACTGCGCCATCTTATGCATAAAACAACCGAGAGAACAATGACATGTACATTTGATAATGTTCCCCACCAGAAAACTTTGAGGGAAAAAGCTCGAGTTGAAGACATCGATTTAATTTTTTATATAATGCCTGGAAACAACATATTTGCCTTCTATGACCTTAACGAAAATATTAAATCCACTGTAGTAAACATTAATTTCTAGATGACAAAATTAAATGTAAACGACATAAATACTCTTCCCGTTTCTAAACCTGATAATTTATAGCCGTGTATTTGATTGCATTTTATAATTAATAATGCAATGAAGTAAATGGTCACACAGTATTCAGGTTTAGTGAAAGATAGCGCATTCCTTCCCTCAGTGTGGTCTTTATATAACAATATTTACAAAGCTACAGAAGCAAATGTACTTGAAGGGACAGCGAAGATTTTATGCCATCAAAATATATGTGGCGACTGCTACAAAAGGTAAAGTTCTCCCCTGTGTATGGCAGTCTGCCGTGACACCATTCGAGCAATTGATATGGCTCCACACATTCTCGATCTCTGCCGTAGTGAAGGATACATGAATGATCAACACAACGTTCTGATGTATCTAGGGGTCGCGGGTTCGACCCGCGGTGGAGGAACATGGCATGGTGTTCCCTTGACGGTGCCCTTCATCAATTTCATCATATTATTACTCATCCTCGTCGTTCGGATTAGCCAAAAATGAAAAAAGCGACGTTAAAAATTATCTAATCAAATGTATTCATTACTTACCTTCCAGCCTCCATGAAGAAGTGGCTACGAAGCCAGAAGCCCTACTTTTGAATCCTGGGTGAGGAATGAATATATGTATCATCGTGTTCATTCTGATTCCACCATTAATGCTCATTAACGATTAACCTACGACGTAGAAAAACGCTTAAAATAACGTAAATATACGTCGCATTCTGCAGTCGCTTCATTAATGTGGATCATTTCACTATCCTAGGGGAAAATGTTAGTTTAGCCACGTAAAGAATATTCACTTTCGAGGCAATCCAAGGCATTGAGAGGCAGGGGTGTAGCAAGGGGTTGAAGAACTGCGCGACCGCACGGGACTTCGCGCTTAAAGGAGCTTGATACGAAAAATGTTATAAATAGAAGTGGGGGGGCATGGAAAATGCTATTTTTTGAAGGCAGTAATATTAAAATATTCTGTATTTATCTGGTTTTAAATTTTAGTTAAACGTTTGAATTTGAATGAATACGTCAAAGCAGAGGCATAACATACAGGCAGGCAGGTCTTAAGTCTAAGGGGCACGAAAGAAGTAAAAAAATGATCGTCGTATTTCTCATGTGAAACAGTTAGGAAGAATTTACGATAACTTGCTTAGACATTTTTACACATTTATTCTTTCATTGAATAGAACGTCCTTTGTCTTGTATTCTCTTCATTCTCTTGACCTTGTACTCCCGATTTTAATAAGTTAACAACAAACACCTCCAACTGGCACGAAGCAAGCGCGAGACATTTAAACGCTTGCGTTGTTTCCTTCGTTCCTAGAACAGGCCCGTACCCAGAATTTTTTTGAGGAGGTTGGAGACAGATCCGAAAATGTGGAACTAAAGGGAAGATCCCAAATGCTATTGGATTTGTTGAGTTAGATTATTTTACATCGATTTTCTGATACTTTTGGCTGATCGCGATGATGAGGATGAGGATGAGTGATGATATGATGAAAATTGATCACGGAACACTCACAAAGAACGTCCATGCCCAACCCTGGATTCGAACCCGGAACCCACAGCGTCGTAGCGCGTTGTGCTAACCAGGTGGTCGACCCTGGTCGGCTAAATGCTGTTGGGAGTACTGGATGTGACCACCAATGTTTCGGTAGTATTATTGTACGAGCTAGTGTTAGCTCGTAGCTCGTATAGTGCTAAGTGTACACCCAACGGTAAAAGCAATATGTCCATCTCCACTGTATTTTCATTCAGTCTGTTTTCCACAGTGTCATGATAAAGGGTTGAAATAGAAACGCAGTCAACATAAGCTTCGCATCAAAACAATCAATGACCCCTTAGAAGAACACAGGATGTAGAGTAATGAGAGAATTAAAATGGTGGTGAACAATTTGCCTACTATTATCTTTCCTAATTGTAGAATTGTAGAGTTGCAATGTTAAGGTCCAAAGTATCGGGAAGAAATAATTATTAATTAATTATTATTAATAATTAGCAATCATTATTAAAATGAAGAACATGTCTAAATGGGGGTTAACGCCCTCCAAAATAAAACCTCGAAACATTTAGTCAAATTACGACTTGAGTTTGAAAGAAATTGGGAGAGGGATTTGAAAGAATAGACTGTTCCGACTAAATTGGAATGTCTTGTAAACACGCATCAATGATTAGAAAACAAAAATTACAAGGTCAGTTTAGTTTCCCTTGGCAGATAGGGTTTAACACAGTTCTGAAAAAAGAGGGGAGCGACTGCTCACCCCCACTTCCATTTAATTTCTGCCATTGGATTGGGGCCTCGCATTCTAATCTCAACCAGGGCTTCGCTATATGTTGCTACGCGACTGTTGAGAGAGGATTACTAAATTAAAAAATCCATATTTCGAAGCGTCATGCATGTTTTGTGCAATTGTTTTATACTTATTGTTAGTTTATTTAGTTTATTTGACGTCGCATTTCTACCACTTCTGGCTAATTGCGAGGATGCAAGTGAATGTCAGAAATGAATGAAAGTTCTTAGCAATAGCAACCAATTTTCGCGACGTGTACCTTCTCCCCTCTCTCTTGCCACTACTGTGTGCCGTGTTCTTTGACATTCTGACATTGTCCTCGGTTTTCTTATAGCTTTTCTTGCAATCAAAATATGTGCACAATGACAACGTGACTACTGCTGCATTTGCAAACTGCAAGTAACAAAATGCAAGTCAATGTATTCTGCTATAATCTAATTTTGTATTGGTATAATTGTTATTTTCGCTTCTCGATCGCTACTCCTCGCAGACTCGTGTCCAGTTTTCGAGGCGCCATGAGTAGTATCGGAATACGATAACGTCGGTCGCTATTTAATATTCGCAATTAATTTGTATGTACTTATAACTAATTTGCACGGGTTTTAATTAATTTGCACGTATTTAGAATTCATTTGCATGTACTTAGAATACTTTACATTTATGTATTTGCATGATTTAAACTTTTTATAAATATATAATTATTTATTTTATGAAAAATATGTATATAGAAGGTAATTAGAGGTACTAAACGCTATGCATATGGTTTTATATTCATTACTGCAAAGTATGTATTGTATGAAATGATAATATTAATGTTTATAGTATTGAAAATAAGAGTTTATGGTTTATGAACCGTTATGAACGGTGGTAATGGCTGTAGGTACAGGTCCAATTACGATTGGGGATGGTCCCGGTACTCGAACCCGCGATATGTAATATTATTAATTAGTACTATGTAATAATGTATGTTATTATGTTATGAAAGACGATGGTACGAGACAGGAGACTGTGATCTCCGCGCAGGTAGAGGAGAAAGGAATTTGGGGGAGTGTGCGTTCAAGGTCAAATGACGTCAGAACGTCAGAACAAAGAAGGAATCTGATTCACCAATCAGAGAACGCGTCGGTAGATTTTCAGAACCGGTTTTTCCAAGGTTAACCAGTACGCAATAACAGGGGAAAGCTATGCAATACTGTAGGGCAGGGGAGGGATTCAACCAGACAACAAAGGATGTCTGGAATGCGCAGCAAGGGTCAAATCTCTGAAGCTATGCGTCGCTTGTAGAACTGGTTTCCGCCGCCAATTAATATTCCGCTCAGGGTTGCCCCAAGGCACAGTACGCTTTAGCGCAGGTTTTTTTTTATTTGTACTATGAAGAAGGGAGAGCTATCAGGGACGGGGCCTACAGTTTTCACTATTTGCTTTTATCACGGGGTATCGAATCTAGGACCCTTTGATTATTGATTTAGGTAGTAAATGTATGTTACTGTGTGCTATTTAACTTAATTTTGAGTTTATTTTTTACCAAACTTTGACTTTATGTCAAACATTTTCACAGCTTATCGTTATTTTAACCTAAATAACACTATTTGTACTATTCAGGCAACATTTTTTATTAAATTTTGGACTCACAAAGACATTTTTTCAACTTTTAACCTATTATTTTACAACTTGATATTAATTCTTTACAAAAATAACACTATTTGTACTATTCAGGAAAGACTTTTAGTTACATTTTCGACACACTAAGTGTGTGTTCTCAACTTCTATCTGATTAATAGGCTTATTATTACTCAAATAACACAATTTCAGCTGTTCAGGCAACATTTTTTCATTAATTTTGGACTCACAAAAAGACATTTTCTAAACTTTTAACTTATTATTTTACAACTTTATGTTAATTTTTTACCAAAATAACACTATTTATACTATTCAGGCAACATTTTTTATTAAATTTTGGACTCACAAAGATATTTTTTCAACTTTTAACTAACTATTTTACAACTTTATGTTAATTTTTTGCCAAAATAACACTATTTATACTATTCAGGCAACATTTTTTATTAAATTTTGGACTCACAAAGATATTTTTACAACTTTTTAACTTATTATTTTAAAATTTTATACCTATTTTTACCAAAATAACACTATTTATACTATTGAGGAAAGAGTTTTAGGTATATTTTCGACACACAAAGTGTGTGTTCTCAAATTTTATCTGTTTATTTCACAAGTTTATTCTAATATTTACTCAAATAACACGATTCGACACACTTACATACTTACACAGACACACATACACACACACACACACACACACACATACACATACACACACACACAGAGAGAGAGAGAGAGAGAGAGAGAGAGAGAGAATTTTTTTTCCAAGTTTACAAGATTATTCTCCACGTTTACTCAAATAACACAATTCAAATGTGTTTTGAATTAAATTTTGTACACACGAAGTGTGTTTCGTCAAGTTTTACCCTTTATTTTTCAATTTTATGCTTATTTTACCAAAGTAAGACCTCTTAGTCTATTCTAGAAAGAGTTTTCAAGTATATTTTGGATGCAAAAGTATGTTTTGGCAAGTTCTACCCTTTTATTTTACAAGTTTAGGCTTATTATTACTCAAATAACAACGAAAGTTTGTTTATTTTAGAGTTTGCTGAGTATTTTGTTACTGTTGTACTAGGTAAAAGTTTTCTAAATATATCAGATAGGGCTCTGTATATTTTTGTTTTTGCTATTTTGGAGATGATGCGATGAGATCAGCACCACTCTTCATCTGCTTTTTTATTTTATGTACCCTAATATTATTTTGAGGCTTAGTGAATTATAGAGCCTATTTATGCAGGAGAGAGGGCTTGAAAATTTTGATCTCAGATAACCCACAACTATTTGTCAGAGTATTTTAAAGGATATTTTATACTTATTATGGGCCACTAGAATATCTAAGCTTGCTTAATTTTAATGTCTGTAACGCTGTTATTGTATTTCTAGCTAAGGCTTACTGGATAAAGTACACGAAATGTTTAACATTTCGACTATTTGCCAAATTTGTTGTGTAACGAAAATTATTGTATGTCTATAAAGACTGAAATCCTTTTACCGAGGGGTCCACAACTGAACGCTTACCATCATTGTTTTTTTTTTAAAAAAAAAATATAACCATTTATCAATATATTGACAATTCACAGGACAAGACGAAGTTCACAGACGACTGACTATATGAACTATAGGCCCACTTGCTAAACTTTATTTCTATGCTAGAAGAATAATTTAGCCTTATAGCCTTTTTCAAGGTATTTTTGAAGTATGACTGGTTTTTTGGGTGCATCAACATTTGGGTTATTTCCACTTGGTTTATTATACGAGGCTACAATCACTATCTGAACACTGAAATTATCTGATTGAAACTAAATGCTTAGGCTGTAACTAGGGACTTAGTATGTATATCGACAATTTATAGGACAACACGAACTTTACAAAGGATTATAGGTGACGTAGGCCCACACGCCAGAGCCCTGTTAATGTGCAAGAAGCATTTACAGCTAATATTACGAGGAAATGAGGTTGATTTTTTACTGTTTCACAAGAATGCTACCTTTTATACCCAATATTTGCTTTTTCAAGTAACTACATGTACCAGAAGCACTTACAGGTCAACTCTAACTAGACTTCGACTTATTCTATATCAGGTGCTAAATTTATAAAGAACTATGATTGTGTATATTTCTGAGGAAGTACGCAAAAGCAGATTACCCGATTAAAGTATCTGAAAAACAGATTTTTCTAAGTAAGTATATTTTTATTGACTGGATTATTTAACAGATCAAACAGGAAGACTGCAAAATTCATTAAATGTAGTTCTATAGTATAGGTGGTTTCAGAGATATGAAAAGAAAAAATATAAGATTTCGCTTTTTTTGCTTCTGAGGCTAATCGCGACGCTAAGGTAATTGGCGAGGAAATGTAACGGAGGAGAAACAGTCCCAAAAGTTATGGGCTGCATGTAAGTTAATACCACAGAGATATTACAGTAGGTGTAGGTTCTATCACCAGAACTTTTCTATCATTATAATACTGGTTATGCTGTACTGTTTGCAAAAGATGCTGATATTTGAGAAACTTAAAAGCTTATTTGCAAAATTTTAGATAAATAATAATCTGTTAGACTGTAAACATATTTTATATCCATTCTGCAAAAGATCCGATGACAAAATTTAAAAATTGTTATCGCCCAGACAGGGACTCGAACCCTGGACAGATAGGTACCAACTAAGCTATCTGGGCACAAGGTATTCTTTCTTTGAAAAGTTAGTTATGTTAAGAAATATATTGAAACATTTGAGAACACTTTTGGTCTGGTTCGACAGAGACGGAGACAACATTTCCAAATTTTTACAGACTGGGTGTATTTTTCCACTGTAGAGGCCTTCACTATATGTAATTCGAAACGCTAAAGTTCAGCTAGCTTCCAAATTGAGGTAAAGATTGTGTTTGGCGAGATTAACAAGTTACAATTATATCCAGCTAAAACTCTCAGATTTACTGTACTAGCCAAGGTTTAGTAACATTTTCTTCACTTTAGTACAAGTACCAAAGAAATAGGTATATTTTATTTATAATTTGACAAAATGTACTAGTATTTAATTCACAAAGTAAGGTAAAAAACAGTATTTAAATATTGTTACTGCCTTCAAACTTTATGTTATTTAGCCACTAACAACTGGTTTACACTGTTTGGCATCCTTTAAATAGGAAAAGAAGGAATTATTTGTTTAGTATTTTTACTACTTTATATTTATTTAAGAAAACAATTCTACAGTTTAACTTAATTTTAACAAATTGTTACTAATTTATATATCAAAGTTATGGTATTTAGAGTGTATGAAGGCATATAAAGTTAATATTTGTACTTATCAGTTCAACTAACAATTATATTTTACACACAAAATATAATGTTTACAGTTAAATTACATGAATCAGAGAATAATATTTTACATTAATTGATTCATTCAGCATTAGTCAGTACTTTTATTCATCAGAAAGTTTTTTTAATTTTCTATTACGCATGCTATTTTGGGCTATTTTTAAAATGTATTTCTAGGGCAAACTGGTTTAATTTTCTGCTTATAATGCAAAGTTGACAGTTTTCGCACAATGCATTGTACATTTGTTATATTCTCTACTTACAATCCAAATATTATGCTTATTTAAGGTATAACTAACTAACTCTCTAGCCTTCTTAAACCCGAAGGTTCATGGCTGCAGCAACATATGCCTTTCATCTGTTTCTGTCTTGAGCAAGATCTATATACTCCTTTCCTTCCCTACCAATTTCCTTTAGGTCCATCTCTACATTATCCCTCCATCTTTGTTTTGGTCTTTCTATTGGTCTTTTACCATCAGGTTTCCCAACAAGAATTCGGTATACTCTTCTTTCCTCTTCCATTTGTACCACATGATCTACACACCTAAGTCTTTTTGATTTAATCATTCTAATAATATCTGGACATGAATACAAATTATGTAGTTCTAAAATATGTAACCTTCTCCACTCATCTGTCTCCTCATCTGTTTTAGGCCCAAATATTTTCCTAAGGATTTTATTTTTAAATACTCTCAATTTATGTTCCTTTTTCAATGTAATGGACCAGGTTTATTTACTGTATTTAACTTTTATTTTTGTAATTAACAAAACTTAAAAGTTTATACTGTAGTTATTATATCTTTTTTCTCTCAGCTTATTTTGAAATTAATATTATTAGGTATAGTCTTTGATTTATAACTATATTGCTTTTTTATCAATTTATCTAAGAGTACACGCACACAAACACATGTGTACACACTTTTATGTAAATAGATATGCCTTTTTTCAATATTTTAGTATGAAGATTGCACTTTAGCTATTTAAGCAAGGGCAGGAAAGGTAGGATTTCTGAGAATTTGTTGCAGGATTTTGTTGTCCAAGTATAGATGAGAACTGAGCTGGGAGACTGTTTTGAACCTGTTCATGATAGTTTGCATGTGAACTGTATGCAAATTGAGCACTATTGACTGTGCATGCTTCTAAGTTTTGCTGTTATTTCACATCAACTCTGTGAGACTGTAGACAGTTTTCCCATTTCAATTAGTTTTTATTGATTGTATTTGTATATGTTTTGGGGACTTAGCAGTTTTATGTTATGAGGCACTTTGTTGTAGAATATTTTTACCGGATTGTTTTGAGATATTGAGTGTCTGCTGCTTTACTTGTAATTATTTTCCTTCTTGTGTTGTGTATTTGACTATATTTTGTCAAAGTTCGTAGTATTTAGAATAATTGTTATTGACTTGTAGATGTAGGGAGTAATAATCCTTTACAAGATGCCCTATACTTTAGTCTGAACATTATTCTTAGTGTTCACTTTTGAAGCCTTAGTATTCTGGTAGTATTATTAATGTAGAGGTAAATTAGGCTGAAATGTAGGCATTTTTCTGATAAATTATACTCACTTAGTTGTTTCAGCAGGTAGAAGTTGCATGATGGTTTACAGCTGATGATGTTAATTTGCTCTTCTTATGTACTACGTATGATGTAGCTTACTTGAGTAATTGAAATTTTCAAATGAAAAAAGGATTGCTTGGCTATTTTATTCCTATGTTGTTGAGTTTGTCCATAAGCAAGCCATGTTTTTACTCTATCCTATGCCTAGGAAGAATCTAGATATATTGTGTTTGCAGTTTTATGTTTCTCTAAGGTTTCAGCTATGTAGTTTTTTAAACTGTGCTAGGGTGTGACTATTGATTTCTCTTTCTGGATGCTATGTTGGTTTCTGTGTATTCCTCTTGCTGCTTGAATCTCACTTAGGTTGTTTGCTTTTCTTCTTAGATCTTTATTTCTTTATGTTCAGAATTTTTTATTTCTCTTAAATTTAATTACTTTAATTTTACATTAATTAACATTTTATTTTGACAAAAAAAGAATTTACTCTAGTATAAAAACTTCTACTAACAAAAATGTACTATTATATCTTTTAATTTTAGAAAATTGTATTTTTAAAACTTTAACTTTAAAAATTGATTTTCAATTACTTTAATTTTACATTAACTAACAAATTTTACATTAAAAACAAAATAATTTGCCCTAGTATAAAAACTTCTACTAACAAAAATGTACTATTATAACTTTTAATTTTAGAAAATTGTATTTTTAAAACTTTAACTTTGAAAAATTGAATTTTGACACACTTTGACTTGAACAATGTACTTTGATTTTTTTATGTAAAAAATATTAAAGCATATAAAATTCTGAACATAAAGAAATAAAGATCTAAGAAGAAAAGCAAACAACCTAAGTCGGATTCAAGCAGCAAGAGGAATACACAGAAACCAACATAGCATCCAGAAAGAGAAATCAATAGTCACACCAATAGCACAGTTTAAAAAACTACTTAGCTGAAACCTTAGAGAAACATAAAACTGCAAACACAATATAACTAGATTCTTCCAAGGCATAGGATAGAGTAAAAACATGGCTTGCTTATGGAAAACTCAACAACATAGGAATAAAATAGCCAAGCAATCCTTTTTTCAGTAGAAAATTTCAATTACTCAAGTAAGCTACATCATACGTAGTACATAAGAAGAGCAAATTAACATCATCAGATGTAAACAATCATGCAACTTCTACCTGCTGAAACAACTAAGTGAGTATAATTTATCAGAAAAATGCCTACATTTCAGCCTAATTTACCTCTACATTAATAATACTACCAGAATACTAAGGCTTCAAAAGTGAACACTAAGAATAATGTTCAGACTAAAGTATAGGGCATCTTGCAAAGGATTATTACTCCCTACATCTACAAGTCAATTACAATTATTCTAAATACTACGAACTTGGACAAAATATAGTCAAATACACAACACAAGAAGGAAAATAATTACAAGTAAAACAGCAGACACTCACTATCTCAAAACAATCTGGTAAAAATATTCTACAACAAAGTGCCTCATAACATAAAATTGCTAAGTCTCCAAAACATATACAAATACAATCAATAAAAACTAATTGAAATGGGAAAACTGTCTACAGTCTCACAGAGTTGATGTGAAATAACAGAAAAACTTAGAAGCATGCACAGTCAATAGTGCTCAATTTGCATACAGTTCACATGCAAACTCTCATGAACAGGTTCAAAACAGTCTCCCAGCTCAGTTCTCATCTATACTTGGACAACAAAATCCTGCAACAAATTCTCAGGTATCCTACCTCTCCCGCCCTTGCTTAAATAGCTAAAGTGCAATCTTCATACTAAAATATTGAAAAAAGGCATATCTATTTACATAAAAGTGTGTACACATGTGTTGGTGTGCGTGTACTCTTAGATAAATTGATAAAAAAGCAATATAGTTATAAATCAAAGACTATACCTAATAATATTAATTTCAAAATAAGCTGAGAAAAAAAAGATATAATAACTACAGTATAAACTTTTAAGTTTTGTTAATTACAAAAATAAAAGTTAAATACAGTAAATAAACCTGGTCCATTACATTGAAAAAGGAACATAAATTGAGAGTATTTAAAAATAAAATCCTTAGGAAAATATTTGGGCCTAAAACAGATGAGGAGACAGATGAGTGGAGAAGGTTACATATTTTAGAACTACATAATTTGTATTCATGTCCAGATATTATTAGAATGATTAAATCAAAAAGACTTAGGTGTGTAGATCATGTGGTACAAATGGAAGAGGAAAGAAGAGTATACCGAATCCTTGTTGGGAAACCTAATGGTAAAAGACCAATAGAAAGACCAAAACAAAGATGGAGGGATAATGTAGAGATGGACCTAAAGGAAATTGGTAGGGAAGGAAAGGAGTATATAGATCTTGCTCAAGACAGAAACAGATGAAAGGCATATGTTGCTGCAGCCATAAACCTTCGGGTTTAAGAAGGCTAGAGAGTTAGTTAGTTATACATTAAATAAGCATAATATTTGGATTGTAAGTAGAGAATATAACAAATGTACAATGCATTGTGCGAAAACTGTCAACTTCGCATTATAAGCAGAAAATTAAACCAGTTTGCCCTAGAAATACATTTTAAAAATAGCCCAAAATAGCATGCGTAATAGAAAATTAAAAAAACTTTCTGATGAATAAAAGTACTGACTAGTGCTGAATGAATCAATTACTGTAAAATATTATTCTCTGATTCAAGTAATTTAACAGTAAACATTATATTTTGTGTGTAAAATATAATTGTTAGTTGAACTGATAAGTACAAATATTAACTTTATACGCCTTCATACACTCTAAATACCATAACTTTGATATATAAATTAGTAACAATTTTTTAAAATTAAGTTAAACTGTAGAATTGTTTTCTTAAATAAATATAAAGTAGTAAAAATACTAAACAAATAATTCCTTCTTTTCCTATTTAAAGGATGCCAAACAGTGTAAACCAGTTGTTAGTGGCTAAATAACATAAAGTTTGAAGGCAGTAACAATATTTAAATACTGTTTTTTACCTTACTTTGTGAATTAAATACTAGTACATTTTGTCAAATTATAAATAAAATATACCTATTTCTTTGGTACTTGTACTAAAGTGAAGAAAATGTTACTAAACCTTGGCTAGTACAGTAAATCTGAGAGTTTTAGCTGGATATAATTGTAACTTGTTAATCTCGCCAAACACAATCTTTACCTCAATTTGGAAGCTAGCTGAACTTTAGCGTTTCGAATTACATATAGTGAAGGCCTCTACAGTGGAAAAATACACCCAGTCTGTAAAAATTTGGAAATGTTGTCTCCGTCTCTGTCGAACCAGACCAAAAGTGTTCTCAAATGTTTCAATATATTTCTTAACATAACTAACTTTTCAAAGAAAGAATACCTTGTGCCCAGATAGCTTAGTTGGTACCTATCTGTCCAGGGTTCGAGTCACTGTCTGGGCGATAACAATTTTTAAATTTTGTCATCGGATCTTTTGCAGAATGGATATAAAATATGTTTACAGTCTAACAGATTATTATTTATCTAAAATTTTGCAAATAAGCTTTTAAGTTTCTCAAATATCAGCATCTTTAGCTAACAGTACAGCATAACCAGTATTATAATGATAGAAAAGTTCTGGTGATAGAACCTACACCTACTGTAATATCTCTGTGGTATTAACTTACATGCAGCCCATAACTTTTGGAACTGTTTCTCCTCCGTTACATTTCCTCGCCATTTACCCTTAGCGTCTCGATTAGCCTCAGAAGCAAAAAAAGCGAAATCTTATATTTTTTCTTTTCATATCTCTGAAACCACCTATACTATAGAACTACATTTAATGAATTTTGCAGTCTTCCTGTTTGATCTGTTAAATAATCCAGTCAATAAAAATATACTTACTTAGAAAAATCTGTTTTTCAGATACTTTAATCGGGTAATCTGCTTTTGCGTACTTCCTCAGAAATATACACAATCATAGTTCTTTATAAATTTAGCACCTGATATAGAATAAGTCGAAGTCTAGTTAGAGTTGACCTGTAAGTGCGTCTGGTACATGTAGTTACTTGAAAAAGCAAATATTGGGTATAAAAGGTAGCATTCTTGTGAAACAGTAAAAAATCAACCTAATTTCCTCGTAATATTAACTGTAAATGCTTCTTGCACATTAACAGGGCTCTGGCGTGTGGGCCTACGTCACCTATAATCCTTTGTAAAGTTCGTGTTGTCCTATAAATTGTCGATATACATACTAAGTCCCCAGTTACAGCCTAAGATTTTAGTTTCAATCAGAGGATTTCAGTGTTCAGATAGTGATTGTAGCCTCGTATAATAAACCAAGTGGAAATAACCCAAATGTTGATGCACCCAAAAAAACAGTCATACTTCAAAAATACCTTGAAAAAGGCTATAAGGCTAAATTATTCTTCTAGCATAGAAATAAAGTTTAGCAAGTGGGCCTATAGTTCATAATGTCAGTCGTCTGTGAACTTCGTCTTGTCCTGTGAATTGTCAATATATTGATAAATGGTTATATTGTTTTTTTTTAAAAAAAAAAACAATGTTGGTAAGCGTCCAGTTGTGGACCCCTCGGTAAAAGGATTTCAGTCTTTATAGACATACAATAATTTTCGTTACACAAAAAATTTGGCAAATAGTCGAAATGTTAAACATTTCGTGTACCTTATCCAGTAAGCCTTAGCTAGAAATACAATAACAGCGTTACAGGCATTAAAATTAAGCAAGCTTAGATATTCTAGTGGCCCATAATAAGTATAAAATATCCTTTAAAATACTCTGACAAATAGTTGTGGGTTATCTGAGATCAAAATTTTCAAGCCCTCTCTCCTGCATAAATAGGCTCTATAATTCACTAAGCCTCAAAATAATATTAGGGTACATAAAATAAAAAAGCAGATGAAGAGTGGTGCTGATCTCATCGCATCATCTCCAAAATAGCAAAAACAAAAATATACAGAGCCCTATCTGATATATTTAGAAAACTTTTACCTAGTACAACAGTAACAAAATACTCAGCAAACTCTAAAATAAACAAACTTTCGTTGTTATTTGAGTAATAATAAGCCTAAACTTGTAAAATAAAAGGGTAAAACTTGCCAAAACATACTTTTGCACCCAAAATATACTTGAAAACTCTTTCTAGAATAGAGTAAGAGGTCTTACTTTGGTAAAATAAGCATAAAATTGAAAAATAAAGGGTAAAACTTGACGAAACACACTTCGTGTGTACAAAATTTAATTCAAAACACATTTGAATTGTGTTATTTGAGTAAACGTGGAGAATAATCTTGTAAACTTGGAAAAAAATTTCTCTCTCTCTCTCTCTCTCTCTCTCTCTCTCTCTCTCTGTGTGTGTGTATGTGTATGTGTGTGTGTGTGTGTGTGTGTGTATGTGTATGTGTGTGTGTGTGTGTGTCTGTGTAAGTATGTAAGTGTGTGTGTGTGTCTGTGCAAGTGTGTATGTGTGTGTGTGTAAGTGTGTGTGTGTCTGTGCAAGTGTGTATGTTTGTGTGTGTGTAAGTGTGTGTATGTGTGTGTGTGTGTGTATGTGTGTGTGTGTCTGTGCAAGTGTGTATGTGTGTGTGTGTAAGTGAGTGTGTGTGTCCAAAATGTAATAAAAACACGTTCGAATCGTGTTATTTGAGTAAATATTAGAATAAACTTGTGAAATAAACAGATAAAATTTGAGAAGACACACTTTGTGTGTCGAAAATGTACCTAAAACTCTTTCCTCAATAGTATAAATAGTGTTATTTTGGTAAAAATATGTATAAAATTTTAAAATAATAAGTTAAAAAGTTGTAAAAATATCTTTGTGAGTCCAAAATATAATAAAAAATGTTGCCTGAATAGTATAAATAGTGTTATTTTGGTAAAAAATTAACATAAATTGTAAAATAATAAGTTAAAAGTTTAGAAAATGTCTTTTTGTGAGTCCAAAATTAATGAAAAAATGTTGCCTGAACAGCTGAAATTGTGTTATTTGAGTAATAATAAGCCTAATAAACAGATAGAAGTTGAGAACACACACTTAGTGTGTCGAAAATGTAACTAAAAGTCTTTCCTGAATAGTACAAATAGTGTTATTTTTGTAAAGAATTAATATCAAGTTGTAAAATAATAAGTTAAAAGTTGAAAAAATGTCTTTGTGAGTTCAAAATTTAATAAAAAATGTTGCCTGAATAGTACAAATAGTGTTATTTAGGTTAAAATAACGATAAGCTGTGAAAATGTTTGACATAAAGTCAAAGTTTGGTAAAAAATAAACTCAAAATTAAGTTAAATAGCACACAGTAACATACATTTACTACCTAAATCAATAATCAAAGGGTCCTAGGTTCGATACCCCGTGATAAAAGCAAATAGTGAAAACTGTAGGTCCAGTCCCTGATAGCTCTCCCTTCTTCCTAGTACAGATAAAAAAAACCTGCGCTAAAGCGTACTGTGCCTTGGGGCAACCCTGAGCGGAATATTAATTGGCGGCGGAAACCAGTTCTACAAGCGACGCATAGCTTCAGAGATTTGACCCTTGCTGCGCATTCCAGACATCCTTTGTTGTCTGGTTGAATCCCTCCCCTGCCCTACAGTATTGCATAGCTTTCCCCTGTTATTGCGTACTGGTTAACCTTGGAAAAACCGGTTCTGAAAATCTACTGATTGGTGAATCAGATTCCTTCTTTGTTCTGACGTTCTGACGTCATTTGACCTTGAACGCACACTCCCCCAAATTCCTTTCTCCTCTACCTGCGCGGAGATCACAGTCTCCTGTCTCGTACCATCGTCTTTCATAACATAATAACATACATTATTACATAGTACTAATTAATAATATTACATATCGCGGGTTCGAGTACCGGGACCATCCCCAATCGTAATTGGACCTGTACCTACAGCCATTACCACCGTTCATAACGGTTCATAAACCATAAACTCTTATTTTCAATACTATAAACATTAATATTATCATTTCATACAATACATACTTTGCAGTAATGAATATAAAACCATATGCATAGCGTTTAGTACCTCTAATTACCTTCTATATACATATTTTTCATAAAATAATTAATTATATATTTATAAAAAGTTATAAACATGCAAATACTTAAATGTAAAGTATTCTAAGTACATGCAAATGAATTCTAAATACGTGCAAATTAATTAAAACCCGTGCAAATTAGTTATAAGTACATACAAATTAATTGCGAATATTAAATAGCGACCGACGTTATCGTATTCCGATACTACTGCCATGCATTTGGAAACAGCCCGCTGCGTGTTTCCCAGGCTTGTTTTTCAATGAAGTTCAAATGCTATGGAAGAATAAAGATTTGAATTGAAAGCGTTTTGAAGGATAACTAAAGTAAATTTTACATTTAATTCTAACGATTTTAATACAAAAGAATACCGTAGACTATGTAAACATGTGAAGAATTAGCAAATTAGAATTCAGATCGACAAGTTACTGTTCCTGGATATTAAGGTAAAGATATAATGGGTTGTTGCAAGTCTGATTTGTGAACAGATAAACTAATCGGGACTGAATGAGATCCGAACCAATATGTGTGTCTACTAGACATCGAATCCGGGACCCCTTGATTACAAAGCTTGATTGGAAATTGAGGCGTTCTTAGTCCAGCATTAATATATGTATAGAAAAATTTCAATATTGGGAAATATACAATATTGCAGGATTTTTAAAAAAGAAGTATAAAATCACTGTAAAATTTAAGAGCGAAAAGGAGTTACGAATAATATATATCCTATATTTTGTTAATGTTTTGGACCTAAAAGCTTAGAAGAATCAGTTAAATTGATTTGAGGTTTTATTATAAATCCACTTTATGTACAAATAGGTTAGTCATGGTGGACCTAGAGTTTAATGTTGAATTATAACACTACGTGTCTCCATCGAACACAGGATCCCTTGCTTACAAGGCACCGAGATTGCCACCATCGGGGTGGCCTTACAGACATACTGTCTGGCTACCTTAGCTGAGAGCATGGACGAAAGTGCGCATTGGCAAAATAGGGGCACTTAGTTCAGGAAGCGGGTTTCTTGAAAATCGTCAGCTGTTGAAAAAACAATGAAGTTTCAAAGGTAGTAACATCGCCGCCAAAATACGTATAGATGTTTACGAATTATGTAAGGGTACAGAATTAAAAAAAAAACATCCATATACTATATAAGCAAACGGAACATATCAGGAAAGTATTCATTACGTCACATTAGTAGATAAACTTGTTTGTAAACATGGAACTTCATTTTCGGTCATTCAATTAAATTGGTATCCTTAGTAAATCGTATAATTAGCACAAATGTACACAGCAGTAATCAGAATAGTATCAACAGTATTATTATGCACACTATTATAAATACAGTAAAGAACATGTAGTAACTGATTGGTTTGTGGCATTGTGTATTATATCAAGGGTGTTTTGTAGGATGTGCAACAGGGACCAATACGTCTTTGTTTTCTTTGTTCCACTTCGAAACGGTTTGTTACGAATTGTAAGAGACATGACAAACACAACACAGAAAGCAGTAATAAACACAGCAAGCGAACCCTACAGAGCGACCACAAGGAAAAAAAAAACATGGACGAAATGTCCCAGCGCAGCTTTCCCTTCTTCCGTTCAGCTCGTGCCATAATGAAGCCTGGTCCACTCTCCCCCTCCTCTCCTCGCAGGAGTACGGTGCACAGGCTTTGCTGGTCTGAGCAGGTTGTTTTGCTTGTGGTTTTACTATAGCAAGCAAGAGCCACAGGGTGGTGTTCTACCTGCTTCCCTTCTCGCGTTTGGAATCGTACTTTCCAGCTAGTTTCGTTTCCCTTGGCCGGACTGTACCAGTCAAATTATAATTTAGAACTCCAAGTTACTTGGTGACAAAAAAAATACTACACTGACCCCCCAAAAATACCTTACTTGACGGAATATAATACTTTAACAAGGAATTATCATTACCTGCAAACTATATGAGTGTTTCCAAAGATCTGCTGCATTCCCTCATAACAAAGATGAACTAAAAATTAAAAAAAAAAACGAGCGTTTCTCTATTTTCAGTCCGTCTTTGTTTACGTGTTAACGCGAAATGTTAAAGTTTTAGTGCTTGAAACCCAGAAAAGCATGTTTTTGCACTTGTCCTTTCTTGCATCATGATAAGATGTACAAATGCCTCAGCTCGATATAATTGAACTTCAGAGCTCTTCCGCAGGTTGCAGGAGTGGATGTTATCTGCTTCAGTAATCTACACTCCCTTGTTCCACATGCCAGGCTGCGAGAGTAGTGCTTTCAATTATTTTGACTGGTATGTAATTTTATGTCTGTCAACCTGTAGTAGCACCATTTTGAATTCGAAAAATTCCTATGCCATGATGATCTATGGGTTTTGTATAGTTCTGAACAACAAAGTTTTGAATCCGATTCAGTTTTTCGTAATAACGAATTCAAAAATGCTACTACAGGTTGACGCCTCAGTAGCACTTTCACCAAATTCAACGGAAACGATGCCATTTCGTAGTCTAGGTTATGTATCGTTTTGAACAACCTTCAGAAAGTTTTGAATCCGAAGGACAACTTCAAAAATTCAAATTCAAAAATGCTACTATAGCAGCACTTGTTTTGAATTCGAAAAATTCCTATGCCAGGATGATCTATGGGTTTTGTATAGTTTTGAACAACCTTTAAAAAGTTTTGAATCCGATTCAGTTTTTCGTAATAACGAATTCAAAAATGCTACTACAGGTTGACGCCTCAGTAGCACTTTCACCAAATTCAACGGAAACGATGCCATTTCGTAGTCTAGGTTATGTATCGTTTTGAACAACCTTCAGAAAGTTTTGAATCCGAAGGACAACTTCAAAAATTCAAATTCAAAAATGCTACTATAGCAGCACTTGTTTTGAATTCGAAAAATTCCTATGCCAGGATGATCTATGGGTTTTGTATAGTTTTGAACAACCTTTAAAAAGTTTTGAATCCGATTCAGTTTTTCGTAATAACGAATTCAAAAATGCTACTACAGGTTGACGCCTCAGTAGCACTTTCACCAAATTCAACGGAAACGATGCCATTTCGTAGTCTAGGTTATGTATCGTTTTGAACAACCTTCAGAAAGTTTTGAATCCCAAGGACAACTTCAAAAATTCAAATTCAAAAATGCTACTATAGCAGCACTTGTTTTGAATTCGAAAAATTCCTATGCCAGGATGATCTATGGGTTTTGTATAGTTTTGAACAACCTTTAAAAAGTTTTGAATCCGATTCAGTTTTTCGTAATAACGAATTCAAAAATGCTACTACAGGTTGACGCCTCAGTAGCACTCTCACCAAATTCAACGGAAACGATGCCATTTCGTAGTCTAGGTTATGTATCGTTTTGAACTACCTTCAGAAAGTTTTGAATCCGAAGGACAACTTCAAAAATTCAAATTCAAAAATGCTACTATAGCAGCACTTGTTTTGATTTCGAAAAATTCCTATGCCAGGATGATCTATGGGTTTTGTATAGTTTTGAACAACCTTTAAAAAGTTTTGAATCCGATTCAGTTTTTCGTAATAAAGAATTCAAAAATGCTACTACAGGTTGACGCATCAGTAGCTCTTCCTCCAAATTCAACGGAAACGATGCCATTTCGTAGTCTAGGTTATGTATCGTTTTGAACAACCTTCAAAAAGTTTTGAATCCGAATGACAACTTCAAAAATTCAAATTCAAAAATGCTACTATAGCAGCACTTGTTTTGAATTCGAAATATTCCTATGCCAGGATGATCTATGGGTTTTGTATAGTTTTGAACAATCTTTAAAAAGTTTTGAATCCGATTCAGTTTTTCGTATTAACGAATTCAAAAATGCTACTACAGATTGACGCCTCAGTAGCACTTTCACCAAATTCAACAAAAAACTATGCCATTTCGTAGTCTAGGTTATGTATCGTTTTGAACAACCTTAAGAAAGATTTGAATCCGAAGGACAACTTCAAAAATTCAAATTCAAAAATGCTACTATAGCAGCACTTGTTTTGAATTCAAAATATTCCTATGCCAGGATGATCTATGGGTTTTGTATAGTTTTGAACAACCTTTAAAAAGTTTTGAATCCGATTCAGTTTTTCGTAATAACGAATTCAAAAATGCCACTACAGGTTGACGCCTCAGTAGCACTTTCACCAAATTCAACGGAAACGATGCCATTTCGTAGTCTATGTTATGTATCGTTTTGAACAACATTCAGAAAATTTTGAATCCGAAGGACAACTTCAAAAATTCAAATTAAATAATGCTACTATAGCAGCACTTGTTTTGAATTCGAAAAATTCCTATGCCAGGATGATCTATGGGTTTTGTATAGTTTTGAACAACCTTTAAAAAGTTCTGAATCCGATTCAGTTTTTCGTAATAACGAATTCAAAAATGCTACTACAGGTTGACGCCTCAGTAGCACTTTCACCAACGTCAACGGAAACGATGCCATTTCGTAGTCTAGGTTATGTATCGTTTTGAACAACCTTCAGAAAGTTTTGAATCCGAAGGACAACTTCAAAAATTCAAATTCAAAGATGCTACTATAGCAGCACTTGTTTTGAATTCGAAAAATTCCTATGCCAGGATGATCTATGGGTTTTGTATAGTTTTGAACAACCTTTAAAAAGTTTTGAATCCGATTCAGTTTTTCGTAATAACGAATTCAAAAATGCTACTACAGGTTGACGCCTCAGTAGCACTTTCACCAAATTCAACGGAAACGATGCCATTTCGTAGTCTAGGTTATGTATCGTTTTGAACAACCTTCAGAAAGTTTTGAATCCGAAGTACAACTTCAAAAATTCAAATTCTAAAATGCTACTATAGCAGCACTTGTTTTGAATTCGAAAAATTCCTATGCCAGGATGATCTATGGGTTTTGTATAGTTTTGAACAACCTTTAAAAAGTTTTGAATCCGATTCAGTTTTTCGTAATAACGAATTCAAAAATGCTACTACAGGTTGACGCCTCAGTAGCACTTTCACCAAATTCAACGGAAACGATGCCATTTCGTAGTCTAGGTTATGTATCGTTTTGAACAACCTTCAGAAAGTTTTGAATCCGAAGGACAACTTCAAAAATTCAAATTCAAAAATGCTACTATAGCAGCACTTGTTTTGAATTCGAAAAATTCCTATGCCAGGATGATCTATGGGTTTTGTATAGTTTTGAACAACCTTTAAAAAGTTTTGAATCCGATTCAGTTTTTCGTAATAACGAATTCAAAAATGCTACTACAGGTTGACGCCTCAGTAGCACTTTCACCAAATTCAACGGAAACGATGCCATTTCGTAGTCTAGGTTATGTATCGTTTTGAACAACCTTCCGAAAGTTTTGAATCCGAAGGACAACTTCAAAAATTCAAATTCAAAAATGCTACTATAGCAGCACTTGTTTTGAATTCGAAAAATTCCTATGCCAGGATGATCTATGGGTTTTGTATAGTTTTGAACAACCTTTAAAAAGTTTTGAATCCGATTCAGTTTTTCGTTATAACGAATTCAAAAATGCTACTACAGGTTGACGCCTCAGTAGCACTTTCACCAAATTCAACGGAAACGATGCCATTTCGTAGTCTAGGTTATGTATCGTTTTGAACAACCTTCAGAAAGTTTTGAATCCAAAGGACAACTTCAAAAATTCAAATTCAAAAATGCTACTATAGCAGCACTTGTTTTGAATTCGAAAAATTCCTATGCCAGGATGATCTATGGGTTTCGTATAGTTTTGAACAACCTTTAAAAAGTTTTGAATCCGATTCAGTTTTTCGTAATAACGAATTCAAAAATGCTACTACAGGTTGACGCCTCAGTAGCACTTTCACCAAATTCAACGGAAACGATGCCATTTCGTAGTCTAGGTTATGTATCGTTTTGAACAACCTTCAGAAAGTTTTGAATCCGAAGGACAACTTCAAAAATTCAAATTCAAAAATGCTACTATAGCAGCACTTGTTTTGAATTCGAAAAATTCCTATGCCAGGATGATCTATGGGTTTTGTATAGTTTTGAACAACCTTTAAAAAGTTTTGAATCCGATTCAGTTTTTCGTAATAACGAATTCAAAAATGCCACTACAGGTTGACGTTTCAGTAGCACTTTCACCAAATTCAACGGAAACGATGCCATTTCGTAGTCTAGGTTAGGTATCGTTTTGAACAACCTTCAGAAAGTTTTGAATCCGAAGGACAACTTCAAAAATTCAAATTCAAAAATGCTACTATAGCAGCACTTGTTTTGAATTCGAAAAATTCCTATGCCAGGATGATCTATGGGTTTTGTATAGTTTTGAACAACCTTTAAAAAGTTTTGAATCCGATTCAGTTTTTCGTAATAACGAATTCAAAAATGCTACTACAGGTTGACGCCTCAGTAGCACTTTCACCAAATTCAACGGAAACGATGCAATTTCGTAGTCTAGGTTATGCATCGTTTTGAACAACCTTCAGAAAGTTTTGAATCCGAATGACAACTTCAAAAATTCAAATTCAAAAATGCTACTATAGCAGCACTTGTTTTGAATTCGAAATATTCCTATGCCAGGATGATCTATGGGTTTTGTATAGTTTTGAACAATCTTTAAAAAGTTTTGAATCCGATTCAATTTTTCGTAATAACGAATTCAAAAATGCTACTACAGGTTGACGCCTCAGTAGCACTTTCACCAAATTCAACAAAAAACTATGCCATTTCGTAGTCTAGGTTATGTATCGTTTTGAACAACCTTAAGAAAGTTTTGAATCCGAAGGACAACTTCAAAAATTCAAATTCAAAAATGCTACTATAGCAGCACTTGTTTTGAATTCAAAATATTCCTATGCCAGGATGATCTATGGGTTTTGTATAGTTTTGAACAACCTTTAAAAAGTTTTGAATCCGATTCAGTTTTTCGTAATAACGAATTCAAAAATGCCACTACAGGTTGACGCCTCAGTAGCACTTTCACCAAATTCAACGGAAACGATGCCATTTCGTAGTCTAGGTTATGTATCGTTTTGAACAACCTTCAGAAAGTTTTGAATCCGAAGGACAACTTCAAAAATTCAAATTCAAAAATGCTACTATAGCAGCACTTGTTTTGAATTCGAAAAATTCCTATGCCAGGATGATCTATGGGTTTTGTATAGTTTTGAACAACCTTTAAAAAGTTTTGAATCCGATTCAGTTTTTCGTAATAACGAATTCAAAAATGCTACTACAGGTTGACGCCTCAGTAGCACTTTCACCAAATTCAACGGAAACGATGCCATTTCGTAGTCTAGGTTATGTATCGTTTTGAACAACCTTCAGAAAGTTTTGAATCCGAAGGACAACTTCAAAAATTCAAATTCAAAAATGCTACTATAGCAGCACTTGTTTTGAATTCGAAAAATTCCTATGCCAGGATGATCTATGGGTTTTGTATTGTTTTGAACAACCTTTAAAAAGTTTTGAATCCGATTCAGTTTTTCGTAATAACGAATTCAAAAATGCTACTACAGGTTGACGCCTCAGTAGCACTTTCACCAAATTCAACGGAAACGATGCCATTTCGTAGTCTAGGTTATGTATCGTTTTGAACAACCTTCAGAAAGTTTTGAATCCGAAGGACAACTTCAAAAATTCAAATTCAAAAATGCTACTATAGCAGCACTTGTTTTGAATTCGAAAAATTCCTATGCCAGGATGATCTATGGGTTTTGTATAGTTTTGAACAACCTTTAAAAAGTTTTGAATCCGATTCTGTTTTTCGTAATAACGAATTCAAAAATGCTACTACAGGTTGACGCCTCAGTAGCACTTTCACCAAATTCAACGGAAACGATGCCATTTCGTAGTCTAGGTTATGTATCGTTTTGAACAACCTTCAGAAAGTTTTGAATCCGAAGGACAACTTCAAAAATTCAAATTCAAAAATGCTACTATAGCAGCACTTGTTTTGAATTCGAAAAATTCCTATGCCAGGATGATCTATGGGTTTTGTATAGTTTTGAACAACCTTTAAAAAGTTTTGAATCCGATTCAGTTTTTCGTAATAACGAATTCAAAAATGCCACTACAGGTTGACGTTTCAGTAGCACTTTCACCAAATTCAACGGAAACGATGCCATTTCGTAGTCTAGGTTATGTATCGTTTTGAACAACCTTCAGAAAGTTTTGAATCCGAAGGACAAGTTCAAAAATTCAAAATCAAAAATGCTACTATAGCAGCACTTGTTTTGAATTCGAAAAATTCCTATGCCAGGATGATCTATGGGTTTTGTATAGTTTTGAACAACCTTTAAAAAGTTTTGAATCCGATTCAGTTTTTCGTAATAACGAATTCAAAAATGCTACTACAGGTTGACGCCTCAGTAGCACTTTCACCAAATTCAACAAAAAATAATGCCATTTCGTAGTCTAGGTTATGTATCGTTTTGAACAACCTTAAGAAAGTTTTGAATCCGAAGGACAACTTCAAAAGTTCAAATTCAAAAATGCTACTATAGCAGCACTTGTTTTGAATTCAAAATATTCCTTTGCCAGGATGATCTATGGGTTTTGTATAGTTTTGAACAACCTTTAAAAAGTTTTGAATCCGATTCAGTTTTTCGTAATAACGAATTCAAAAATGCTACTACAGGTTGACGCCTCAGTAGCACTTTCACCAAATTCAACGGAAACGATGCCATTTCGTAGTCTAGGTTATGTATCGTTTTGAACAACCTTCATAAAGTTTTGAATCCGAAGGACAACTTCAAAAATTCAAATTCAAAAATGCTACTATAGCAGCACTTGTTTTGAATTCGAAAAATTCCTATGCCAGGATGATCTATGGGTTTTGTATAGTTTTGAACAACCTTTAAAAAGTTTTGAATCCGATTCAGTTTTTCGTAATAACGAATTCAAAAATGCCACTACAGGTTGACGTTTCAGTAGCACTTTCACCAAATTCAACGGAAACGATGCCATTTCGTAGTCTAGGTTATGTATCGTTTTGAACAACCTTCAGAAAGTTTTGAATCCGAAGGACAACTTCCAAAATTCAAATTCAAAAATGCTACTATAGCAGCACTTGTTTTGAATTCGAAAAATTCCTATGCCAGGATGATCTATGGGTTTTGTATAGTTTTGAACAACCTTTAAAAAGTTTTGAATCCGATTCAGTTTTTCGTAATAACGAATTCAAAAATGCTACTACAGGTTGACGCCTCAGTAGCACTTTCACCAAATTCAACGGAAACGATGCAATTTCGTAGTCTAGGTTATGTATCGTTTTGAACAACCTTCAGAAAGTTTTGAATCCGAAGGACAATTTCAAAAATTCAAATTCTAAAATGCTACTATAGCAGCACTTGTTTTGAATTCGAAAAATTCCTATGCCAGGATGATCTATGGGTTTTGTATAGTTTTGAACAACCTTTAAAAAGTTTTGAATCCGATTCAGTTTTTCGTAATAACGAATTCAAAAATGCTACTACAGGTTGACGCCTCAGTAGCACTTTCACCAAATTCAACGGAAACGATGCCATTTCGTAGTCTAGGTTATGTATCGTTTTGAACAACCTTCAGAAAGTTTTGAATCCGAAGGACAACTTCGAAAATTCAAATTCAAAAATGCTACTATAGCAGCACTTGTTTTGAATTCGAAAAAGCCTCATATAATTTGAGGAAATCACCCTTGGAAATGTCTAAATTGTAATTTTCTCTAGGAAATACCTCATTTCTGCCATTTTTAAGATATATGTTCTTGATGTTGCAGTTATCAAATTTGCTTGAATTTTTTTCCTGATTGTTGTGTCTTCCAGTCTGAAACAGTACCACCACAAAATCAGGCATGTCATATTGAATACTTGAGAATGAATTTGTAGCATCAAACTCATAATATGTGCCAGATGCAGGCTTCTGTACAGATTGATATGTATAAAATTGCAGAGGAACCTGTGGATTTTTTAGGATATCAGCTTTGTATTTAAGAGCATAGCTGGCCTCATATTCAACAACAGGGATTCTTAGCTCCATAGTCTGAATAATGCACTTGCCTTCATCAGGTAGGGTATTAGGCAGAGCTTCCCCTGTAGAGTTTATTGCACTGTACCTCATCAAAGCATTATTATCATTTGCAGCTCTTCTAAATGTAATTCTTAACCCACCCTTCCACATAATTTCTTTGTAATCTGAGAAGAATCCTGGCAACAGGCGCATGGGGAACAGCACTGTGTGGCTCTTGGATAATATTTTATCACCAGCTTCAAATCCACCTATTTTGTAGTATGAAGCCTCTGTTTTGGATAATTTTAATGTGGCCAAAGCCGTGGAGGTAATGCCGGGATAATCTATTCTGTTTATAACAACGCCATGCTTTCTGACCTCAATTTCAGAGAACAGATGCGGCACAAAATTGTCCACCAATCTTATATTTGAATTTGCCGGATAATCTGTTCCATCGAGCTTTACAACATCAAACTTGATGTATAGATCTGCTCTGTGGGGGTGTATAAAGCCATCCCCTACATCAAGATCAACCTCGATCTCTGTGTTGGGTTGATTTAAATTTGCAAATGTCCTCCTGTTTGGAGGGAATGATTGTAGCTCATAACTCTCAATATTTTCCATTGTATGTATTTTTATTTAAATATTAATCTCTATGATTGCAGTTGTTGTGGCTCCAGCAAAATCAACTAATTCTTCTTTTTCATTAGTGATCATCAATTCAATGTTATCTATTCTGTTATGGCCCACAGGAAAATATAATGTTGGGGATGGATTGTAGATGATGGGCTCCATGAATTCGGAATTAGGTTTGAATGTTGCAATGATGCCGGTTTGTTTGTGAGTGCCTATGCCATTTGATTTGGTGATCATACCCTCAGCAACATTACAGTGAATATTCAGAGTCTCTATGGCTAAGAATTTAGGTATATTCATAGCAGTGTGTTTGATGGCCGGTTCAAGTTTTGTGTTGTTCTCAAATCCTAGCAGCTCTCCTATAGTACCCAGATGCACTGTTTCTGTAGCAGATACAATCTCTACTCTGTGAGTGACAGAATTTTGACTTAAAACTACACCTCTGGGTAATTGAGCATTTAGAGTGGACAGATTATATTGCCCTGGAGTGATGAAAATTTTTTGATCCCCTACTGCAATTGTGTTGTTGTGGTGTGTAATATTAGGTATCAAGTACATGCCGTAAAATGCTCTGAGAGCTATTGTTTTGGGATACACTATGTCATCATGTAATTTGAGTTTCAATATTGAATTTTGGCTGGTGAGATGGAATACCCCCATGATGTTTCAGATACCACAAGGCCTTTTGAAAATTTTCAATTGATGGTTTATTTATTTGAGACATATATCTGAGAACAGATAAACACAAATGTCCGCAATTAACATCTTTGAAGTTTTGAATACGGGCATTATTGTAATAAAGATTAGCTGAATTTAGATATTTTATTAAATTTTCAGGTGGAACACCTCCAAATGAATCAAACACAAATGCCTCATTTTTTAAATATTTAAGATAACAGATCCAGTGAGTGCCCTGATTTTTTGTACTCATCCAAATTAACAATGCCACACTCTTTGTTGAGTGGTTGTTCTGGTAAAGAATCAGACATGTACACACCTCTAAAATGTTTGATGCCCAGTGGCTTGATTAAAGCTTCAATATCTTGGTTTGTAAGCGGCTCTTGTTTTTTTTAAACTTATTCATGGCTCTCTTAACACCTTTGCCTTGTTTCTCCATGGCCAGGTTATGGCGCCTCTGCTCATCTAATTCTGCCTTATTTTTCTTGGCATCTATTACTGTTTTTGCTATGGCTGCTGATCCCCCAGCCAAGCTCCCAACAGCCCCGAGAGCAGCTAAGATGGCAGGGATAGTAAATATGAAACCCCCCACATGTGATTTTTTTCTAGATTGCTGTAATTTTTTTAATTGGGGGGTACTAAGCAACAATTTCATACCATGTCCCTTTGCAAGACAAGAGCTTTTTTTCTTGCGCTGCTTTTTGGTCAAGAGACTATCAATAGTTTTAAGAGATTTAAGACCTGCATAAGGTATTTGATACATAACACCCTTGGCCTTCATTGTAGGTTTATTATATACATATTCACAGCCCCCACCCCAGTTTTTGTTTGGTGCTCATAGCTATGGTGGTTCCCAATGCTGCTATTTTTTCACTCAAAGAAGCATCTTTGCTTACAAATCTGCCAAATGCAGCCTCTTCTAATTTCTTGTCTGCAACATGTCTCTTGTCAAGATCAGAATGTGTGTTGTATGCTATGTCATGGTCTCTACAAGCAGCATCTAGGGGATTAACACCAGGATCACCTCTGTTTAATCTATGGTCCAATTTTGTGCCTGGACCACAATACTGATAGCCTGGAATGTGTAGTTCAAATGGCAGCTTGTTTATAATGTCATTAACCAACCCCCGACCCTCAGAAATATTCCAAAATTTGGGGGGTAGAGTATTAATAATTTTTATGAGATATCCAATCCCCTTAGGGTCATTCACTATAAAATTAGATAATTTGGTGCTTATCATGTCCATAATTCCAACCTTTTCATTGTAAAAATTGTGGTTGCCAGCATTTTCCTCCCCAGCTATCACCAATAACCTATCTACAAGTTTCCTGACATCATCAACCCACACAAATTCTTTAGGCAGGGTGTTGTATTGTTTGATTCCACTGCCAGTCTTAATTTGTGACCATATGGGCTTGATTAAATTGTTGTATTTTGCTCCACTGCTAGACTTGACTCTTTTTTGTGTGGGATCATTGTTCTGGTATAAAGCATCTGATTTTATTAATATTTCTTTGTAATATTCATAATCTTGATCTGTATAGCTGCCAGGCCTTTTCCTAGTCATCAGTTCCCACAACCCAGGTGTGCCGGGATATTTAACAAAAGCACCCTTTTCTCCGAGACGAGATTCTGAATAAACAATCAGATCATCCCCCATAAAAGTTACTCTGAAATTGCCAATTCTATGTATGATGCTGCCATCAAGCTCTGTGTCAGCATATAAGCCAAACACCTCATCTTTGTTGTCTTTAGGTGTGGTTAAATATTTTTGAGCAAGAAGACCCAATTCAATAGGATCCTGAGTAGCTTCAATTCTTCTAGGAGCAATAGGACTAGGTGTATGAATACTGGAAAGTGGGGTGAGTGGATAATCTAATATGTTCCTAGCAGCTACAGGTACAAGCTCTGTGATCAAATTTTGATTTTGCTCTGTAACAGTTTTGATATTCTTACCTAAATTATTAATAGCACCAATGACAGGCTGTTCTGCTTGTTTGTGTTTTTCATAAATTCCCCGGTTCTCTGATTTCCATCCCTTAAATCTTTTTACAAGATAATCTCTTAACTTAAGATCATCAATAATTGGCCTTTTCATGGTTATTTATATATGTCTCAACGTCTAGAAAATCGTTGATTTTATTTCTGTATTTGCCACTATTGGGTGTTCTTGTCATATCAATTGTGACAAACCCATAACTGTCCTGGTTCCAGCACTTGCTGCAAAACTTGGAAAAATCATTGTAGCTCAAGTCCCCACCTACATATTCATCATGTATGTGTTTGAGGTTGGTATGATCTTGATGAAACACACATATAAAATTGCTGTTGTCTCGGATCAGTTGCTTCGGTATTTTTGAAAAAGTCTGTGCCAGGTAGAAGCAATCAATGTTTTTGTGTCGGCCCTGTGTAAAGAAATTTCTAACCTTGTTTTGATTATCCAATATAATGTCGTCAAACACAACAACAGAATTATCGAGACATTCATGGAGTGGCTTAACATCTGGCTCAAAAGTAGCAATATCCAATCCATCATATAGCTTCATCAGCTGCTGATATTTTAATTGTTCCAAGCTCTTAGAGAAAACATACAAGTGCCTGTTTTTCCAGTCTAACCAGTTGGGTGCCAATAAAAAATTATCAACCATTAGTGTAGTTTTACCACAAGCAGATGGCCCAACAATAAGACACCTAATATTATCAGGCAGCAAGTTGCCATTTCTCTTATTCTGCTGTTCAGGTTCTGGCAGCCTTTTTATAACATCCCAGGTGCTCATATTATTATTTTGTCTGCATCGATCCAGCTGTTTTCCGGATGACCCAGCCATTTGACAAATAACTTGTTGCCTTTTCTGCGGATGATTTTTTCTATGAGATATGTGTCAGGCTGTTTAGTTTTGCTGAGTTCTTGTTCATAGAACCTGCCTTTGAGAGTTTCTCCTCGATGATCTTTTATTATATATGTGTTAAGGGTCCCAGGTTTAACTTGAACCACTGTAAATAATTCAGTGCTCCAGTTTCTCGTAAAGCCTCTTTTGAATAAGTGCTTATATTTGCTGATTCTTACTTGATCACCCACCCCGTATTTGGCCTTTCTTGTTGTTGGCTGGTATCTAGGATAATAAACAGTCCTGATCAATTTTTGCTCATCAGATGGAGTTACTTCAGAGGGTTTCATGTTGATTGTGGAATGGACCGAGTTGTTATATTTATGTAGAAGTTCTGGAAGAATATTAAGCCATTTATAATTACCTTGAAGTGTAAATTGTTTATACATAAGATTTTTTAAGGTTCTGTTGAATCTCTCTACAATTGAGGCCTTGAGATCACTGTAACTCGAGTAATGTTTTATTGCCTGGCTTTTAATAAATTGTTGGAACACAGAATTATAAAATTCTTTGCCATTATCTGTTTGCAAATAGCGCGGTGATCTTCCACTCTGATTGATGATTGTCCTGAAGGCTTCTGTAACACATTTTCCAGTCTTGGATTTGAGTGGCACAGCCCAGGCAAATTTTGAAAATGTGTCTATTACAGTGAGTAGATACTTGTAGCCCTTGTTGATTTTGTCTAAGTTTTTCAACTGTCCAGTTGACAACTCAATCAAGTCGCTCTGCCATAAATCATCTATGCCCTTTGTGACTACTGGCAGTCTCTTATAATTATGTCTGGCTTGTCTGTGTAATTCATCAACAATAATTTGTCTAGACATAATATGAAAACAAGAATATTGCAACTAAAGGGTGTTCAGCAGCTGATACTGCAGGATTTTCTAAATATAATTTGTCCCCTATTTGTATTTTAAATTCCAAAGTGCCATCATCTTCAGTATAGGCTGTTTCTAATGTATTGGGATCTGTAAAATCCTCTAACTCTACACTGGTGATTTTCACTTTGTTATCAGCATTTGTTATTGATAAGGTAGGGTAGTGGTGTGCCTGTGGTTGAAGCCAATATTTGATTTTGATTGGTCTCAGTGTTCCCCCAACAAAAAACTGGTAATAAAATTGTGCAGGGGACAGCATATATATTTTGCCACCTGGTGTAAATGGAGAATCATATTCTTTGTTGGGGATGCTGTACAATTCAAGAATTACTGTGTGTTTTGGATTCTCGATTATGCCGGTTATTTCCTTTTCTGCTGTAAGCAATCTGCTTGTTACAGATTCAAGGTGCTCATTGATGGTCCTAACAACATCATCATGGCCTGGCTTGATCTTTATGTCCACAACAAGTTTCTTGTATTGTTGCACAATCTCTTGTAGCTGGGTGGCAAAAACAGACAGAGCATTTGCTTGATTGGATTCCATGGTCCCTAGCTGTTGCTTGATATTAGCTACAATTTGTTGCAAATTTTCAACAACTGCCAATTTTGAATTTTGAGCAGTAAGATCATGGACCTGTCTTCTGATATCCTCAAACAGGCCATGCAGTTCATTAATATGTTGATTGGTTGGTAGAGTGGCCACTGTCTGTGTGAGATGTTTGATCTCTGCCTGGATATTCTTGATATCTTCTGATTTCAATATGCGATTCACTGCCCTCTTAATATTTTTAAGTTCCTGTGATGTAGGAAGATTTGACACTGTATTTTGTAAAAATTCAAGTGCCAATTTTACATTGTTTAATTCAGAAGCATCAGCCACATTTTGCATAGCATTTTGGAGCAGGGCTATATCTGCCTGAGAGGGTGTGGATTGTTGTAAAATTTCAAGTTTTGTTTGGATATCATCTATCAAGTGATGAAAATGAGATAGCTCAGATTCAGTGTTGAGGTTTTCAAGCTTTGTGATTTGTTGCTGGACACTGACAAGGGTATCTACAATTCCAGGCAATCGGGATTCTAGTACATTTGCCAAATCATTTTGCACTGCTGCTATTGTACCTTCAAGATGGGTTATGGTACTTTGAATTTTTCCAAAATCTTCATATGTTTCAAGTTGCAGCTTAATATTGGCAACACTCCGAGTTATTGCATTCAAAGCATCAGAAGATGGCAAATTGTTCATAAAATTTTCAAGTGTCTCAATTTTTTCTTTAACCTCGGCTATGGCATTGTGCAGAGGATCCAGATTAGGTATCTGGAGTGATTGAATCTGTTCCTTTAGAGTGGAAATGACTAGATCAAAATCTTCTTGTGATTTTATGCTTTTGACAATTGTTTGGAGCTGTGCCTGGACATTATTTATTTCCTCTTCCAATTGTTGTTTCAATTGCTCAGAGTTGGTGGCCTGGGTCTTAAATTTGGCTTGAAGAGCTGCTACAGCTTCTTCCAAACTTTGAAAATTATCCAATGTTGCCAGATCAGTATATTTTTGAAGCAATAATTTGAGTTCAGAATCAATTTTAAGAAGAGGGTCTATGCATTGTGATTGTAAATTTGTAATTTCTAATTGAAGACTGGCATTGAGTGTGGTTTGTAAAGCTTGTAAATCACTTCTTAATTTCTTGACTCTGACATCAAGCATCAGAATCTCATCACTGTGATCTTCATGTCTTGTATGGCCAAATATATCATTAGGCATTTTTGTTTTAGTGGTTATTTATTATAGAGTATCTGATTCTTAATTCTATAAAAAAAGGTATAAGCTTGTCATAGGATCCCGGGACCTCAATATATAAGCAGTCACCAGCAGAAACAGTATATACAGTGCCAGAAATCATGTTTGAGTGCTTAATTCTATAAATATTTCTCCCTACTGAAATCTTGACATCACCCTCAGGGGTTGTAATAAATTGCAATTGACCACCTACAGGTAATTGGTAATGATTTAAATTATTGTTAAATATGTACAATATTTTACCTGTTTCATCATCATTATCTGTAAGTATGCTGTTCAGATGAATAATTAACAAGCCACTCAGTTTAGACAGCATATCAGGAGAGGGTTGTGGTGTCGGCAGCTCCATAATAGCCTGTTTTTTGAACCCAAATAAGTTCATAGGCATGTTTATTTATTTCAAATCATGCTCTGGAATTGGGCATTGATTGCTATTTTTCAAATCACAATGCCCCCAAGGTAAAGTATGTATGCCACATGATAAAATGAATCTCTTATCATCATGTGGGTCCAGAGCCACTTTTCTTACAATATTGCTAGTCAATAAGTGATCCTCACTCTGAATTCTGGATTCTGATGTTTTGATTAAATTCTGAGATTTGATGCAATTTTTATAATCTTCAAATTGGAGCTCTTTGTCCACAGCTACTTTGCCAATGCCCTTGGCCTTTTTGACAACAGCACTACATGTTTTAAAACTATACACCTTGGCACTTAACCCAGCAAATTCCACAATAACATCACCACATGTCTCATCTTTTAACTTGCCAGGCACCTTTTTGTTGTGGGGTTGAATTATTGTATGTTCACTGGTATCAAAATATTGAAACAATTCAGGCTGTGACATATCTTGATAAACATCTTCTGTTTTAATATCAAGAATAAAACTATCCGTATCCATGTACATCAGTTTTACACGATCACCATAAAAAGGTTTCAGCACATCATAATACAATATTAACATATGTAATTTGGACGATTCCAATATCGCAGCCCCTACACAAATAGGTTTATCAAACTTAATCTTTGTTTTCTTCATGTTGAAAAGTGCCATGTGCTCATCATAAATTCTTCTATAATTGAAGTTGGGCTTTGCAACTAATTTTTTGCTCAGGCTGGGGTCAGTAATTATTTTAACATCGGTATGTTTTCTGACATTTTCAATAGTTTTGCCATACACAGAATTAACCATCAATTTAAACAAGCCCTTATCAAATTGGTTCTTTGCAGATGTTCGAAGCTCCGTGTTTGTATCAATGTATGGTTTCAACCATCTTGAGTGCCCGAACCTCAAAACTTTGCCAATTTTGGTCACTTGGACACCATGTTTCATCAGGAACTGGAGGTTTTTGTAATATATGACATAACCCTGTTTCGGCTCCAGTGTCATCATGAGCTTCTTCTGTTTAGAGCCAGGTGAGCACTGAACCTCGGAAATTGGGGGCAGATCAGAAAATTTATTGTGCAAATCATCAGGAATTATCAGATCAACCTCTAAGAATAGGCCATAGTCACTGTCATCAAAGTCCTGAAGATCTTCAATATTGAAATCTTCAACCCACTCAAGCCCTGCATATGGCAGTTTTTGCATCATGGCATGACCATAGAGGCTGTTTGCATCTACATACAGTATAAAATTTGATGGCCGTGCTGGATCATAATCAGGCATATATTTGTTATTTGCTCTTGCATATCTCTGAGAACATTGCACCATCCCCCCTCTTATACATTTCTCCATAAACAGATACTTATCTTGATCGTGGATCAGATCCAATTGCATTTTAGTGTTCAAAAATGTTGCGGCCCATGCTAGGCCCGGGGCACTGTAAAAATACACTGGGTCCAGTTTATAATTTTGCATGGAAGATTTTCTGAATGCCTGCATTATATCAGCTGAGAGGGTGACATCAAGTTTCAAATATGCCATGTGATAATCACCAAATGTCTGGCAATTTAAATTGTTCCACATCAACTGAGCATGGTGATAATCTTCATCACTGATTCCAGATCCTCTGATTCTGCTGTAAAACGCTTCTTGTGGTGGCAGGGAACACTCATCAAATTTAGAAAAATCTGTGACATAATCATATGGATATACACCCTTCCGCCTAATTAATTTCAGGTCCAGATTTGGAAACGAGGCACTTGTGATTTTGAATTGATCATCAGATAATTGAGTGGTCAGTGTAGCCAGGCTAGCAGGTAAAAATCTGTAAGAATCAAGAAATCTTATGTGAATAGGAACACTATTAACTTTAATTATCTTGCTAATAGATATATATTTTTCATCATTTTCAGCTAAAATATTTAAATTCTGCTTCTCAAACCCCTCGTACCTGATTAAATGATGATAATCATAATTGGATGCTCCATGGCAAAATATGGGGATAAATCTTGGTCTCTTGATCTGAATATTACAGCTTTTACACAGGGCCTGTTTATATCGACCATCTGTATGAGAATGGTGCTTCACCTTGATTTTTGTATCTGAAAATTCAGAATCACATACCGGGCATTTTTTTGCAATGTTGAAATCTTCAATCTGTTCCTCTGTTAAAGGCAACATAGGCTCTGATTTTAATAAGTTGTTAGATGCTATGTCACGGCACTCATTTTCCATTCTATGTGCAAATATTTTGATGGCATTTGGTCCCACGTATAAGTATGGCTCACTAGCTACACCATCCCGTATAACCACAGAACAAAAGCTAGAAGGTTCATGTACCTGATATGGTGTAATTGCAGATTCTTCAGGATCTGGGCTACAAAATGCAAGAGGTTTGAGGTTTGATTCAAAATCACAGACAATATATGCAGGGTGTTCCAACAAGGCTTCAAACTTTTTGAATTTGCAATTTTCACTTGGATTAGGCATAAGCATATGAACAGGTTTATGGTTGCCACAGTATTTCAGATTCTCAATTAACTTGTTTTTTGCAATTTCTGCATTACATTCAGGAACCCTATTTACCATTTTTTGACCATCTAATACAGTTAAACATCTTCTGCACAACTTAAATATTCTATTAGATTTGTCTAGTTGTGTTCTGACTAAAGCTTCAAGATTATGTATCAGAGTATAATGGTGTGTGCTATCTCCTTCAATTAAGAGGAGATCAATCGGAACAGCAGATTCATCATCAAGTGTACTGATTCTGAGAGGTGCTATCGGGCAATTGCCAGTGGAACAAATAAATACATTAAAAGATAATTGCTTGCCATTGATATGCCTGGCCCTTTTTTCAAATTTATCAATATTCTGAACAGACATTGGATATTCTAAACCCTCCATTGCATCGTCAAAATCATGTTCATGCTGTTTGTAATAAGTTATTCGCTGAGGATCCTTTGAAACTGGATACAGAGCAGCTAAAATACACCACAAAAAGCATTTCTGGTCATTATTTTTTATATTGACCACGGCTCTTTTGTTTTTGATATTGGCAGGTAATGGCAAATAAGTGGAACCTTTTAATGGGCTGAATTCAGAAATATTAACATATAACTTGTGCGGAGAGCCACATAGGCTCCATCCTGACTCTTTTGCCGCAAATTCAGAGTGTTTCATATTCAATTGATCCATCAATCTGCTTATTATTTTGTCCGAATTTGCATTTGAATATACCGGTACAGTTTCTGTTATGTGGGGCTGTGTAAATTTTGTGCCATTTGGTTTCTTATATTGAGTATACAATTTGAGGGACAGCTTATAAGAGCCATTTTGTGCATTTAGAATTGCCTGTATATCAGGTTTTTTACTGTTCAAAAAATTCTTAATGCCACATATTGGCTCTGATACAAACCGATAATCCCTAAGTTGGGCATTAAAACTGCTACGGATAGGTTCATAGCGTGGCTGCTTTGCAGGTCCAGCATTAACAGGTGCTTCATGCTTCCTTTTCAGACCAGATGTAGATGGTTGTGGGGGCAATGTTGATGACTGTACATAAGAATTACACTTATGCCATTTGTAATATGCCTTGCTTAATATTTTATGGCATCTTGGACACATTTTTGTGGCTTTTCTACATTTCTTAGAGTTACAAATACGGCAATGCCTAGCCCAATGAGAACTAGATATATTTTTATTACACCGATTGCAATATTTTTGTTTTGGCATTTTTTCTTGTTGTTTATTATATAAGATTTTCTGGGCTTCAATTCAAAACTTTATACTTAATAAAAAATATCAGTTGGGTTCAGCAGTTAGTGGCTGAGCTGGTGCTTTTATACCCAAACAACAGCAGTAACTAGGTTTTGGTGATAGTTTTGCTGATGTACAACACACTTCACCAGGTTTAAAACCCCATCTCTATATCAATTAAATACAATTCAAAATTGGATTTTGAACTGTGCAATAAATATTCTGTAAGACTCACTTGTGTTTATATTAACAGAACAATACAAAACCAGAATTGTATTCAGGATTGTATGTTTTCATACAAAAAAGCCATATTTTTGACAAGTTTATAAACAACAATCACACAGATATAGCTTTTACACACATGGCCGAATCTGTCTGAGCAGAGGAGGGAGGGGGGTTTCAGATTTGGGGGCTATCAACTAGCTGTAATTATTCTCAAAATCTCACTTGTGGACATATTATTTTGCCACATGTATTTCAATCTTAAATATTTTATCAGGACTCGAACCCCGAGCCTTTTGTTTACAAGACAACAATATTATCATTTTGCCATCAGGGGAGGCTTCATATTTTATGAGGACTTAAACCCAAACCTCCACACCTGAAAAATTAGGGTATAAGCCCCTCTTGCCATTGTCTTAAGTATGGGTAAATCTATCTGTTGAGCCCTCGCTTTTTCTACACTAGAAATTCAGAATTTCTTAAAAATCAGAGCATATCACACCTGAAGAATTGGGGTACAGGCCCCATCTTGGCATTGTTTTAAGTGTAAGCAAATCTGATTGTTCAATCAAATAGCCTCGCCTTTTCTACACTTGTAAGTGGCGCTGTCCCTATCATAAATACCACTACTTGCTACTATAGCAGCACTTGTTTTGAATTCGAAAAATTCCTATGCCAGGATGATCTATGGGTTTTGTATAGTTTTGAACAACCTTTAAAAAGTTTTGAATCCCATTCAGTTTTTCGTAATAACGAATTCAAAAATGCTACTACAGGTTGACGCCTCAGTAGCACTTTCACCAAATTCAACGGAAACGATGCCATTTCGTAGTCTAGGTTATGTATCGTTTTGAACAACCTTCAGAAAGTTTTGAATCCGAAGGACAACTTCAAAAATTCAAATTCAAAAATGCTACTATAGCAGCACTTGTTTTGAATTCGAAAAATTCCTATGCCAGGATGATCTATGGGTTTCGTATAGTTTTGAACAACCTTTAAAAAGTTTTGAATCCGATTCAGTTTTTCGTAATAACGAATTCAAAAATGCTACTACAGGTTGACGCCTCAGTAGCACTTTCACCAAATTCAACGGAAACGATGCCATTTCGTAGTCTAGGTTATGTATCGTTTTTAACAACCTTCAGAAAGTTTTGAATCCGAAGGACAACTTCAAAAATTCAAATTCAAAAATGCTACTATAGCAGCACTTGTTTTGAATTCGAAAAATTCCTATGCCAGGATGATCTATGGGTTTTGTATAGTTTTGAACAACCTTTAAAAAGTTTTGAATCCGATTCAGTTTTTCGTAATAACCAATTCAAAAATGCCACTACAGGTTGACGTTTCAGTAGCACTTTCACCAAATTCAACGGAAACGATGCCATTTCGTAGTCTAGGTTATGTATCGTTTTGAACAACCTTCAGAAAGTTTTGAATCCGAAGGACAACTTCAAAAATTCAAATTCAAAAATGCTACTATAGCAGCACTTGTTTTGAATTCGAAAAATTCCTATGCCAGGATGATCTATGGGTTTTGTATAGTTTTGAACAACCTTTAAAAAGTTTTGAATCCGATTCAGTTTTTCGTAATAACGAATTCAAAAATGCTACTACAGGTTGACGCCTCAGTAGCACTTTCACCAAATTCAACGGAAACGATGCAATTTCGTAGTCTAGGTTATGTATCGTTTTGAACAACCTTCAGAAAGTTTTGAATCCGAAGGACAATTTCAAAAATTCAAATTCTAAAATGCTACTATAACAGCACTTGTTTTGAATTCGAAAAATTCCTATGCCAGGATGATCTATGGGTTTTGTATAGTTTTGAACAACCTTTAAAAAGTTTTGAATCCGATTCAGTTTTTCGTAATAACGAATTCAAAAATGCTACTACAGGTTGACGCCTCAGTAGCACTTTCACCAAATTCAACGGAAACGATGCAATTTCGTAGTCTAGGTTATGTATCGTTTTGAACAAGCTTCAGAAAGTTTTGAACACGAATGACAACTTCAAAAATTCAAATTCAAAAATGCTACTATAGCAGCACTTGTTTTGAATTCGAAATATTCCTATGCCAGGATGATCTATGGGTTTTGTATAGTTTTGAACAATCTTTAAAAAGTTTTGAATCCGATTCAGTTTTTCGTAATAACGAATTCAAAAATGCTACTACAGGTTGACGCCTCAGTAGCACTTTCACCAAATTCAACAAAAAACTATGCCATTTCGTAGTCTAGGTTATGTATCGTTTTGAACAACCTTAAGAAAGTTTTGAATCCGAAGGACAACTTCAAAAATTCAAATTCAAAAATGCTACTATAGCAGCACTTGTTTTGAATTCAAAATATTCCTAGGCCAGAATGATCTATGGGTTTTGTATAGTTTTGAACAACCTTTAAAAAGTTTTGAATCCGATTCAGTTTTTCGTAATAACGAATTCAAAAATGCCACTACAGGTTGACGCCTCAGTAGCACTTCCACCAAATTCAACGGAAACGATGCCATTTCGTAGTGTATGTTATGTATCGTTTTGAACAACATTCAGAAAATTTTGAATCCGAAGGACAACTTCAAAAATTCAAATTAAAAAATGCTACTATAGCAGCACTTGTTTTGAATTCGAAAAATTCCTATGCCAGGATGATCTATGGGTTTTGTATAGTTTTGAACAACCTTTAAAAAGTTCTGAATCCGATTCAGTTTTTCGTAATAACGAATTCAAAAATGCTACTACAGGTTGACGCCTCAGTAGCACTTTCACCAACGTCAACGGAAACGATGCCATTTCGTAGTCTAGGTTATGTATCGTTTTGAACAACCTTCAGAAAGTTTTGAATCCGAAGGACAACTTCAAAAATTCAAATTCAAAGATGCTACTATAGCAGCACTTTTTTGAATTCGAAAAATTCCTATGCCAGGATGATCTATGGGTTTTGTATAGTTTTGAACAACCTTTAAAAAGTTTTGAATCCGATTCAGTTTTTCGTAATAACGAATTCAAAAATGCTACTACAGGTTGACGCCTCAGTAGCACTTTCACCAAATTCAACGGAAACGATGCCATTTCGTAGTCTAGGTTATGTATCGTTTTGAACAACCTTCAGAAAGTTTTGAATCCGAAGGACAACTTCAAAAATTCAAATTCTAAAATGCTACTATAGCAGCACTTGTTTTGAATTCGAAAAATTCCTATGCCAGGATGATCTATGGGTTTTGTATAGTTTTGAACAACCTTTAAAAAGTTTTGAATCCGATTCAGTTTTTCGTAATAACGAATTCAAAAATGCTACTACAGGTTGACGCCTCAGTAGCACTTTCACCAAATTCAACGGAAACGATGCCATTTCGTAGTCTAGGTTATGTATCGTTTTGAACAACCTTCAGAAAGTTTTGAATCCGAAGGACAACTTCAAAAATTCAAATTCAAAAATGCTACTATAGCAGCACTTGTTTTGAATTCGAAAAATTCCTATGCCAGGATGATCTATGGGTTTCGTATAGTTTTGAACAACCTTTAAAAAGTTTTGAATCCGATTCAGTTTTTCGTAATAACGAATTCAAAAATGCTACTACAGGTTGACGCCTCAGTAGCACTTTCACCAAATTCAACGGAAACGATGCCATTTCGTAGTCTAGGTTATGTATCGTTTTGAACAACCTTAAGAAAGTTTTGAATCCGAAGGACAACTTCAAAAATTCAAATTCAAAAATGCTACTATAGCAGCACTTGTTTTGAATTCAAAATATTCCTATGCCAGAATGATCTATGGGTTTTGTATAGTTTTGAACAACCTTTAAAAAGTTTTGAATCCGATTCAGTTTTTCGTAATAACGAATTCAAAAATGCCACTACAGGTTGACGCCTCAGTAGCACTTCCACCAAATTCAACGGAAACGATGCCATTTCGTAGTGTATGTTATGTATCGTTTTGAACAACATTCAGAAAATTTTGAATCCGAAGGACAACTTCAAAAATTCAAATTAAAAAATGCTACTATAGCAGCACTTGTTTTGAATTCGAAAAATTCCTATGCCAGGATGATCTATGGGTTTTGTATAGTTTTGAACAACCTTTAAAAAGTTCTGAATCCGATTCAGTTTTTCGTAATAACGAATTCAAAAATGCTACTACAGGTTGACGCCTCAGTAGCACTTTCACCAACGTCAACGGAAACGATGCCATTTCGTAGTCTAGGTTATGTATCGTTTTGAACAACCTTCAGAAAGTTTTGAATCCGAAGGACAACTTCAAAAATTCAAATTCAAAGATGCTACTATAGCAGCACTTTTTTGAATTCGAAAAATTCCTATGCCAGGATGATCTATGGGTTTTGTATAGTTTTGAACAACCTTTAAAAAGTTTTGAATCCGATTCAGTTTTTCGTAATAACGAATTCAAAAATGCTACTACAGGTTGACGCCTCAGTAGCACTTTCACCAAATTCAACGGAAACGATGCCATTTCGTAGTCTAGGTTATGTATCGTTTTGAACAACCTTCAGAAAGTTTTGAATCCGAAGGACAACTTCAAAAATTCAAATTCTAAAATGCTACTATAGCAGCACTTGTTTTGAATTCGAAAAATTCCTATGCCAGGATGATCTATGGGTTTTGTATAGTTTTGAACAACCTTTAAAAAGTTTTGAATCCGATTCAGTTTTTCGTAATAACGAATTCAAAAATGCTACTACAGGTTGACGCCTCAGTAGCACTTTCACCAAATTCAACGGAAACGATGCCATTTCGTAGTCTAGGTTATGTATCGTTTTGAACAACCTTCAGAAAGTTTTGAATCCGAAGGACAACTTCAAAAATTCAAATTCAAAAATGCTACTATAGCAGCACTTGTTTTGAATTCGAAAAATTCCTATGCCAGGATGATCTATGGGTTTCGTATAGTTTTGAACAACCTTTAAAAAGTTTTGAATCCGATTCAGTTTTTCGTAATAACGAATTCAAAAATGCTACTACAGGTTGACGCCTCAGTAGCACTTTCACCAAATTCAACGGAAACGATGCCATTTCGTAGTCTAGGTTATGTATCGTTTTGAACAACCTTCAGAAAGTTTTGAATCCGAAGGACAACTTCAAAAATTCAAATTCAAAAATGCTACTATAGCAGCACTTGTTTTGAATTCGAAAAATTCCTATGCCAGGATGATCTATGGGTTTTGTATAGTTTTGAACAACCTTTAAAAAGTTTTGAATCCGATTCAGTTTTTCGTAATAACCAATTCAAAAATGCCACTACAGGTTGACGTTTCAGTAGCACTTTCACCAAATTCAACGGAAACGATGCCATTTCGTAGTCTAGGTTATGTATCGTTTTGAACAACCTTCAGAAAGTTTTGAATCCGAAGGACAACTTCAAAAATTCAAATTCAAAAATGCTACTATAGCAGCACTTGTTTTGAATTCGAAAAACTCCTATGCCAGGATGATCTATGGGTTTTGTATAATTTTGAACAACCTTTAAAAAGTTTTGAATCCGATTCAGTTTTTCGTAATAACGAATTCAAAAATGCTACTACAGGTTGACGCCTCAGTAGCACTTTCACCAAATTCAAGGGAAACGATGCAATTTCGTAGTCTAGGTTATGTATCGTTTTGAACAACCTTCAGAAAGTTTTGAATCCGAAGGACAATTTCAAAAATTCAAATTCTAAAATGCTACTATAGCAGCACTTGTTTTGAATTCGAAAAATTCCTATGCCAGGATGATCTATGGGTTTTGTATAGTTTTGAACAACCTTTAAAAAGTTTTGAATCCGATTCAGTTTTTCGTAATAACGAATTCAAAAATGCTACTACAGGTTGACGCCTCAGTAGCACTTTCACCAAATTCAAAGGAAACGATGCAATTTCGTAGTCTAGGTTATGTATCGTTTTGAACAACCTTCAGAAAGTTTTGAATCCGAATGACAACTTCAAAAATTCAAATTCAAAAATGCTACTATAGCAGCACTTGTTTTGAATTCGAAATATTCCTATGCCAGGATGATCTATGGGTTTTGTATAGTTTTGAACAATCTTTAAAAAGTTTTGAATCCGATTCAGTTTTTCGTAATAACGAATTCAAAAATGCTACTACAGGTTGACGCCTCAGTAGCACTTTCACCAAATTCAACAAAAAACTATGCCATTTCGTAGTCTAGGTTATGTATCGTTTTGAACAACCTTAAGAAAGTTTTGAATCCGAAGGACAACTTCAAAAATTCAAATTCAAAAATGCTACTATAGAAGCACTTGTTTTGAATTCAAAATATTCCTATGCCAGGATGATCTATGGGTTTTGTATAGTTTTGAACAACCTTTAAAAAGTTTTGAATCCGATTCAGTTTTTCGTAATAACGAATTCAAAAATGCTACTACAGGTTGACGCCTCAGTAGCACTTTCACCAAATTCAACGGAAACGATGCCATTTCGTAGTGTATGTTATGTATCGTTTTGAACAACATTCAGAAAATTTTGAATCCGAAGGACAACTTCAAAAATTCAAATTCAAAAATGCTACTATAGCAGCACTTGTTTTGAATTCGAAAAATTCCTATGCCAGGATGATCTATGGGTTTTGTATAGTTTTGAACAACCTTTAAAAAGTTCTGAATCCGATTCAGTTTTTCGTAATAACGAATTCAAAAATGCTACTACAGGTTGACGCCTCAGTAGCACTTTCACCAACGTCAACGGAAACGATGCCATTTCGTAGTCTAGGTTATGTATCGTTTTGAACAACCTTCAGAAAGTTTTGAATCCGGAGGACAACTTCAAAAATTCAAATTCAAAGATGCTACTATAGCAGCACTTGTTTTGAATTCGAAAAATTCCTATGCCAGGATGATCTATGGGTTTTGTATAGTTTTGAACAACCTTTAAAAAGTTTTGAATCCGATTCAGTTTTTCGTAATAACGAATTCAAAAATGCTACTACAGGTTGACGCCTCAGTAGCACTTTCACCAAATTCAACGGAAACGATGCCATTTCGTAGTCTAGGTTATGTATCGTTTTGAACAACCTTCAGAAAGTTTTGAATCCGAAGGACAACTTCAAAAATTCAAATTCTAAAATGCTACTATAGCAGCACTTGTTTTGAATTCGAAAAATTCCTATGCCAGGATGATCTATGGGTTTTGTATAGTTTTGAACAACCTTTAAAAAGTTTTGAATCCGATTCAGTTTTTCGTAATAACGAATTCAAAAATGCTACTACAGGTTGACGCCTCAGTAGCACTTTCACCAAATTCAACGGAAACGATGCCATTTCGTAGTCTAGGTTATGTATCGTTTTGAACAACCTTCAGAAAGTTTTGAATCCGAAGGACAACTTCAAAAATTCAAATTCAAAAATGCTACTATAGCAGCACTTGTTTTGAATTCGAAAAATTCCTATGCCAGGATGATCTATGGGTTTTGTATAGTTTTGAACAACCTTTAAAAAGTTTTGAATCCGATTCAGTTTTTCGTAATAACGAATTCAAAAATGCTACTACAGGTTGACGCCTCAGTAGCAGTTTCACCAAATTCAACGGAAACGATGCCATTTCGTAGTATAGGTTATGTATCGTTTTGAACAACCTTCAGAAAGTTTTGAATCCGAAGGACAACTTCAAAAATTCAAATTCAAAAATGCTACTATAGCAGCACTTGTTTTGAATTCGAAAAATTCCTATGCCAGGATGATCTATGGGTTTCGTATAGTTTTGAACAACCTTTAAAAAGTTTTGAATCCGATTCAGTTTTTCGTAATAACGAATTCAAAAATGCTACTACAGGTTGACGCCTCAGTAGCACTTTCACCAAATTCAACGGAAACGATGCCATTTCGTAGTCTAGGTTATGTATCGTTTTGAACAACCTTCAGAAAGTTTTGAATCCGAAGGACAACTTCAAAAATTCAAATTCAAAAATGCTACTATAGCAGCACTTGTTTTGAATTCGAAAAATTCCTATGCCAGGATGATCTATGGGTTTTGTATAGTTTTGAACAACCTTTAAAAAGTTTTGAATCCGATTCAGTTTTTCGTAATAACCAATTCAAAAATGCCACTACAGGTTGACGTTTCAGTAGCACTTTCACCAAATTCAACGGAAACGATGCCATTTCGTAGTCTAGGTTATGTATCGTTTTGAACAACCTTCAGAAAGTTTTGAATCCGAAGGACAACTTCAAAAATTCAAATTCAAAAATGCTACTATAACAGCACTTGTTTTGAATTCGAAAAATTCCTATGCCAGGATGATCTATGGGTTTTGTATAGTTTTGAACAACCTTTAAAAAGTTTTGAATCCGATTCAGTTTTTCGTAATAACGAATTCAAAAATGCTACTACAGGTTGACGCCTCAGTAGCACTTTCACCAAATTCAACGGAAACGATGCAATTTCGTAGTCTAGGTTATGTATCGTTTTGAACAACATTCAGAAAGTTTTGAATCCGAAGGACAATTTCAAAAATTCAAATTCTAAAATGCTACTATAGCAGCACTTGTTTTGAATTCGAAAAATTCCTATGCCAGGATGATCTATGGGTTTTGTATAGTTTTGAACAACCTTTAAAAAGTTTTGAATCCGATTCAGTTTTTCGTAATAACGAATTCAAAAATGCTACTACAGGTTGACGCCTCAGTAGCACTTTCACCAAATTCAACGGAAACGATGCCATTTCGTAGTGTATGTTATGTATCGTTTTGAACAACATTCAGAAAATTTTGAATCCGAAGGACAACTTCAAAAATTCAAATTCAAAAATGCTACTATAGCAGCACTTGTTTTGAATTCGAAAAATTCCTATGCCAGGATGATCTATGGGTTTTGTATAGTTTTGAACAACCTTTAAAAAGTTCTGAATCCGATTCAGTTTTTCGTAATAACGAATTCAAAAATGCTACTACAGGTTGACGCCTCAGTAGCACTTTCACCAACGTCAACGGAAACGATGCCATTTCGTAGTCTAGGTTATGTATCGTTTTGAACAACCTTCAGAAAGTTTTGAATCCGAAGGACAACTTCAAAAATTCAAATTCAAAGATGCTACTATAGCAGCACTTGTTTTGAATTCGAAAAATTCCTATGCCAGGATGATCTATGGGTTTTGTATAGTTTTGAACAACCTTTAAAAAGTTTTGAATCCGATTCAGTTTTTCGTAATAACGAATTCAAAAATGCTACTACAGGTTGACGCCTCAGTAGCACTTTCACCAAATTCAACGGAAACGATGCCATTTCGTAGTCTAGGTTATGTATCGTTTTGAACAACCTTCAGAAAGTTTTGAATCCGAAGGACAACTTCAAAAATTCAAATTCTAAAATGCTACTATAGCAGCACTTGTTTTGAATTCGAAAAATTCCTATGCCAGGATGATCTATGGGTTTTGTATAGTTTTGAACAACCTTTAAAAAGTTTTGAATCCGATTCAGTTTTTCGTAATAACGAATTCAAAAATGCTACTACAGGTTGACGCCTCAGTAGCACTTTCACCAAATTCAACGGAAACGATGCCATTTCGTAGTCTAGGTTATGTATCGTTTTGAACAACCTTCAGAAAGTTTTGAATCCGAAGGACAACTTCAAAAATTCAAATTCAAAAATGCTACTATAGCAGCACTTGTTTTGAATTCGAAAAATTCCTACGCCAGGATGATCTATGGGTTTTGTATAGTTTTGAACAACCTTTAAAAAGTTTTAAATCCGATTCAGTTTTTCGTAATAACCAATTCAAAAATGCCACTACAGGTTGACGTTTCAGTAGCACTTTCACCAAATTCAACGGAAACGATGCCATTTCGTAGTCTAGGTTATGTATCGTTTTGAACAACCTTCAGAAAGTTTTGAATCCGAAGGACAACTTCAAAAATTCAAATTCAAAAATGCTACTATAGCAGCACTTGTTTTGAATTCGAAAAATTCCTATGCCAGGATGATCTATGGGTTTTGTATAGTTTTGAACAACCTTTAAAAAGTTTTGAATCCGATTCAGTTTTTCGTAATAACGAATTCAAAAATGCTACTACAGGTTGACGCCTCAGTAGCACTTTCACCAAATTCAAGGGAAACGATGCAATTTCGTAGTCTAGGTTATGTATCGTTTTGAACAACCTTCAGAAAGTTTTGTATCCGAAGGACAATTTCAAAAATTCAAATTCTAAAATGCTACTATAGCAGCACTTGTTTTGAATTCGAAAAATTCCTATGCCAGGATGATCTATGGGTTTTGTATAGTTTTGAACAACCTTTAAAAAGTTTTGAATCCGATTCAGTTTTTCGTAATAACGAATTCAAAAATGCTACTACAGGTTGACGCCTCAGTAGCACTTTCACCAAATTCAAAGGAAACGATGCAATTTCGTAGTCTAGGTTATGTATCGTTTTGAACAACCTTCAGAAAGTTTTGAATCCGAATGACAACTTCAAAAATTCAAATTCAAAAATGCTACTATAGCAGCACTTGTTTTGAATTCGAAATATTCCTATGCCAGGATGATCTATGGGTTTTGTATAGTTTTGAACAATCTTTAAAAAGTTTTCAATCCGATTCAGTTTTTCGTAATAACGAATTCAAAAATGCTACTACAGGTTGACGCCTCAGTAGCACTTTCACCAAATTCAACAAAAAACTATGCCATTTCGTAGTCTAGGTTATGTATCGTTTTGAACAACCTTAAGAAAGTTTTGAATCCGAAGGACAACTTCAAAAATTCAAATTCAAAAATGCTACTATAGCAGCACTTGTTTTGAATTCAAAATATTCCTATGCCAGGATGATCTATGGGTTTTGTATAGTTTTGAACAACCTTTAAAAAGTTTTGAATCCGATTCAGTTTTTCGTAATAACGAATTCAAAAATGCCACTACAGGTTGACGCCTCAGTAGCACTTTCACCAAATTCAACGGAAACGATGCCATTTCGTAGTGTATGTTATGTATCGTTTTGAACAACATTCAGAAAATTTTGAATCCGAAGGACAACTTCAAAAATTCAAATTAAAAAATGCTACTATAGCAGCACTTGTTTTGAATTCGAAAAATTCCTATGCCAGGATGATCTATGGGTTTTGTATAGTTTTGAACAACCTTTAAAAAGTTCTGAATCCGATTCAGTTTTTCGTAATAACGAATTCAAAAATGCTACTACAGGTTGACGCCTCAGTAGCACTTTCACCAACGTCAACGGAAACGATGCCATTTCGTAGTCTAAGTTATGTATCGTTTTGAACAACTTTCAGAATGTTTTGAATCCGAAGGACAACTTCAAAAATTCAAATTCAAAGATGCTACTATAGCAGCACTTGTTTTGAATTCGAAAAATTCCTATGCCAGGATGATCTATGGGTTTTGTATAGTTTTGAACAACCTTTAAAAAGTTTTGAATCCGATTCAGTTTTTCGTAATAACGAATTCAAAAATGCGACTACAGTTTGACGCCTCAGTAGCACTTTCACCAAATTCAACGGAAACGATGCCATTTCGTAGTCTAGGTTATGTATCGTTTTGAACAACCTTCAGAAAGTTTTGAATCCGAAGGACAACTTCAAAAATTCAAATTCAAAAATGCTACTATAGCAGCACTTGTTTTGAATTCGAAAAATTCCTATGGGTTTTGTATAGTTTTGAACAACCTTTAAAAAGTTTTGAATCCGATTCAGTTTTTCTAATAACCAATTCAAAAAAGCCACTACAGGTTGACGTTTCAGTAGCACTTTCACCAAATTCAACGGAAACGATGCCATTTCGTAGTCTAGGTTATGTATCGTTTTGAACAACCTTCAGAAAGTTTTGAATCCGAAGGACAACTTCAAAAATTCAAATTCAAAAATGCTACTATAGCAGCACTTGTTTTGAATTCGAAAAATTCCTATGCCAGGATGATCTATGGGTTTTGTATAGTTTTGAACAACCTTTAAAAAGTTTTGAATCAGATTCAGTTTTTCGTAATAACGAATTCAAAAATGCTACTACAGGTTGACGCCTCAGTAGCACTTTCACCAAATTCAACGGAAACGATGCAATTTCGTAGTCTAGGTTATGTATCGTTTTGAACAACCTTCAGAAAGTTTTGAATCCGAAGGACAATTTCAAAAATTCAAATTCTAAAATGCTACTATAGCAGCACTTGTTTTGAATTCGAAATATTCCTATGCCAGGATGATCTATGGCTTTTGTATAGTTTTGAACAACCTTTAAAAAGTTTTGAATCCGATTCAGTTTTTCGTAATAACGAATTCAAAAATGCTACTACAGGTTGACGCCTCAGTAGCACTTTCACCAAATTCAACGGAAACGATGCAATTTCGTAGTCTAGGTTATGTATCGTTTTGAACAACCTTCTGAAAGTTTTGAATCCGAATGACAACTTCAAAAATTCAAATTCAAAAATGCTACTATAGCAGCACTTGTTTTGAATTCGAAATATTCCTATGCCAGGATGATCTATGGGTTTTGTATAGTTTTGAACAATCTTTAAAAAGTTTTGAATCCGATTCAGTTTTTCGTAATAACGAATTCAAAAATGCTACTACAGGTTGACGCCTAAGTAGCACTTTCACCAAATTCAACAAAAAACTATGCCATTTCGTAGTCTAGGTTATGTATCGTTTTGAACAACCTTAAGAAAGTTTTGAATCCGAAGGACAACTTCAAAAATTCAAATTCAAAAATGCTACTATAGCAGCACTTGTTTTGAATTCAAAATATTCCTATGCCAGGATGATCTATTTCTTTTGTATAATTTTGAACAACCTTTAAAAAGTTTTGAATCCGATTCAGTTTTTCGTAATAACGAATTCAAAAATGCCACTACAGGTTGACGCCTCAGTAGCACTTTCACCAAATTCAACGGAAACGATGCCATTTCGTAGTGTATGTTATGTATCGTTTTGAACAACATTCAGAAAATTTTGAATCCGAAGGACAACTTCAAAAATTCAAATTAAAAAATGCTATTATAGCAGCACTTGTTTTGAATTCGAAAAATTCCTATGCCAGGATGATCTATGGGTTTTGTATAGTTTTGAACAACCTTTAAAAAGTTTAGAATCCGATTCAGTTTTTCGTAATAACGAATTCAAAAATGCGACTACAGTTTGACGCCTCAGTAGCACTTTCACCAAATTCAACGGAAACGATGCCATTTCGTAGTCTAGGTTATGTATCGTTTTGAACAACCTTCAGAAAGTTTTGAATCCGAAGGACAACTTCAAAAATTCAAATTCAAAAATGCTACTATAGCAGCACTTGTTTTGAATTCGAAAAATTCCTATGCCAGGATGATCTATGGGTTTTGTATAGTTTTGAACAACCTTTAAAAAGTTTTGAATCCGATTCAGTTTTTCGTAATAACCAATTCAAAAAAGCCACTACAGGTTGACGTTTCAGTAGCACTTTCACCAAATTCAACGGAAACGATGCCATTTCGTAGTCTAGGTTATGTATCGTTTTGAACAACCTTCAGAAAGTTTTGAATCCGAAGGACAACTTCAAAAATTCAAATTCAAAAATGCTACTATAGCAGCACTTGTTTTGAATTCGAAAAATTCCTATGCCAGGATGATCTATGGGTTTTGTATAGTTTTGAACAACCTTTAAAAAGTTTTGAATCAGATTCAGTTTTTCGTAATAACGAATTCAAAAATGCTACTACAGGTTGACGCCTCAGTAGCACTTTCACCAAATTCAACGGAAACGATGCCATTTCGTAGTCTAGGTTATGTATCGTTTTGAACAACCTTCAGAAAGTTTTGAATCCGAAGGACAACTTCAAAAATTCAAATTCTAAAATGCTACTATAGCAGCACTTGTTTTGAATTCGAAAAATTCCTATGCCAGGATGATCTATGGGTTTTGTATAGTTTTGAACAACCTTTAAAAAGTTTTGAATCCGATTCAGTTTTTCGTAATAACGAATTCAAAAATGCTACTACAGGTTGACGCCTCAGTAGCACTTTCACCAAATTCAACGGAAACGATGCCATTTCGTAGTCTAGGTTATGTATCGTTTTGAACAACCTTCAGAAAGTTTTGAATCCGAAGGACAACTTCAAAAATTCAAATTCAAAAATGCTACTATAGCAGCACTTGTTTTGAATTCGAAAAATTCCTATGCCAGGATGATCTATGGGTTTCGTATAGTTTTGAACAACCTTTAAAAAGTTTTGAATCCGATTCAGTTTTTCGTAATAACGAATTCAAAAATGCTACTACAGGTTGACGCCTCAGTAGCACTTTCACCAAATTCAACGGAAACGATGCCATTTCGTAGTCTAGGTTATGTATCGTTTTGAACAACCTTCAGAAAGTTTTGAATCCGAAGGACAACTTCAAAAATTCAAATTCAAAAATGCTACTATAGCAGCACTTGTTTTGAATTCGAAAAATTCCTATGCCAGGATGATCTATGGGTTTTGTATAGTTTTGAACAACCTTTAAAAAGTTTTGAATCCGATTCAGTTTTTCGTAATAACCAATTCAAAAATGCCACTACAGGTTGACGTTTCAGTAGCACTTTCACCAAATTCAACGGAAACGATGCCATTTCGTAGTCTAGGTTATGTATCGTTTTGAACAACCTTCAGAAAGTTTTGAATCCGAAGGACAACTTCAAAAATTCAAATTCAAAAATGCTACTATAGCAGCACTTGTTTTGAATTCGAAAAATTCCTATGCCAGGATGATCTATGGGTTTTGTATAATTTTGAACAACCTTTAAAAAGTTTTGAATCCGATTCAGTTTTTCGTAATAACGAATTCAAAAATGCTACTACAGGTTGACGCCTCAGTAGCACTTTCACCAAATTCAAGGGAAACGATGCAATTTCGTAGTCTAGGTTATGTATCGTTTTGAACAACCTTCAGAAAGTTTTGAATCCGAAGGACAATTTCAAAAATTCAAATTCTAAAATGCTACTATAGCAGCACTTGTTTTGAATTCGAAAAATTCCTATGCCAGGATGATCTATGGGTTTTGTATAGTTTTGAACAACCTTTAAAAATTTTGAATCCGATTCAGTTTTTAGTAATAACGAATTCAAAAATGCTACTACAGGTTGACGCCTCAGTAGCACTTTCACCAAATTCAAAGGAAACGATGCAATTTCGTAGTCTAGGTTATGTATCGTTTTGAACAACCTTCAGAAAGTTTTGAATCCGAATGACAACTTCAAAAATTCAAATTCAAAAATGCTACTATAGCAGCACTTGTTTTGAATTCGAAATATTCCTATGCCAGGATGATCTATGGGTTTTGTATAGTTTTGAACAATCTTTAAAAAGTTTTGAATCCGATTCAGTTTTTCGTAATAACGAATTCAAAAATGCTACTACAGGTTGACGCCTCAGTAGCACTTTCACCAAATTCAACAAAAAACTATGCCATTTCGTAGTCTAGGTTATGTATCGTTTTGAACAACCTTAAGAAAGTTTTGAATCCGAAGGACAACTTCAAAAATTCAAATTCAAAAATGCTACTATAGAAGCACTTGTTTTGAATTCAAAATATTCCTATGCCAGGATGATCTATGGGTTTTGTATAGTTTTGAACAACCTTTAAAAAGTTTTGAATCCGATTCAGTTTTTCGTAATAACGAATTCAAAAATGCTACTACAGGTTGACGCCTCAGTAGCACTTTCACCAAATTCAACGGAAACGATGCCATTTCGTAGTGTATGTTATGTATCGTTTTGAACAACATTCAGAAAATTTTGAATCCGAAGGACAACTTCAAAAATTCAAATTCAAAAATGCTACTATAGCAGCACTTGTTTTGAATTCGAAAAATTCCTATGCCAGGATGATCTATGGGTTTTCTATAGTTTTGAACAACCTTTAAAAAGTTCTGAATCCGATTCAGTTTTTCGTAATAACGAATTCAAAAATGCTACTACAGGTTGACGCCTCAGTAGCACTTTCACCAACGTCAACGAAACGATGCCATTTCGTAGTCTAGGTTATGTATCGTTTTGAACAACCTTCAGAAAGTTTTGAATCCGAAGGACAACTTCAAAAATTCAAATTCAAAGATGCTACTATAGCAGCACTTGTTTTGAATTCGAAAAATTCCTATGCCAGGATGATCTATGGGTTTTGTATAGTTTTGAACAACCTTTAAAAAGTTTTGAATCCGATTCAGTTTTTCGTAATAACGAATTCAAAAATGCTACTACAGGTTGACGCCTCAGTAGCACTTTCACCAAATTCAACGGAAACGATGCCATTTCGTAGTCTAGGTTATGTATCGTTTTGAACAACCTTCAGAAAGTTTTGAATCCGAAGGACAACTTCAAAAATTCAAATTCTAAAATGCTACTATAGCAGCACTTGTTTTGAATTCGAAAAATTCCTATGCCAGGATGATCTATGGGTTTTGTATAGTTTTGAACAACCTTTAAAAAGTTTTGAATCCGATTCAGTTTTTCGTAATAACGAATTCAAAAATGCTACTACAGGTTGACGCCTCAGTAGCACTTTCACCAAATTCAACGGAAACGATGCCATTTCGTAGTCTAGGTTATGTATCGTTTTGAACAACCTTCAGAAAGTTTTGAATCCGAAGGACAACTTCAAAAATTCAAATTCAAAAATGCTACTATAGCAGCACTTGTTTTGAATTCGAAAAATTCCTATGCCAGGATGATCTATGGGTTTTGTATAGTTTTGAACAACCTTTAAAAAGTTTTGAATCCGATTCAGTTTTTCGTAATAACGAATTCAAAAATGCTACTACAGGTTGACGCCTCAGTAGCAGTTTCACCAAATTCAACGGAAACGATGCCATTTCGTAGTATAGGTTATGTATCGTTTTGAACAACCTTCAGAAAGTTTTGAATCCGAAGGACAACTTCAAAAATTCAAATTCAAAAATGCTACTATAGCAGCACTTGTTTTGAATTCGAAAAATTCCTATGCCAGGATGATCTATGGGTTTCGTATAGTTTTGAACAACCTTTAAAAAGTTTTGAATCCGATTCAGTTTTTCGTAATAACGAATTCAAAAATGCTACTACAGGTTGACGCCTCAGTAGCACTTTCACCAAATTCAACGGAAACGATGCCATTTCGTAGTCTAGGTTATGTATCGTTTTGAACAACCTTCAGAAAGTTTTGAATCCGAAGGACAACTTCAAAAATTCAAATTCAAAAATGCTACTATAGCAGCACTTGTTTTGAATTCGAAAAATTCCTATGCCAGGATGATCTATGGGTTTTGTATAGTTTTGAACAACCTTTAAAAAGTTTTGAATCCGATTCAGTTTTTCGTAATAACCAATTCAAAAATGCCACTACAGGTTGACGTTTCAGTAGCACTTTCACCAAATTCAACGGAAACGATGCCATTTCGTAGTCTAGGTTATGTATCGTTTTGAACAACCTTCAGAAAGTTTTGAATCCGAAGGACAACTTCAAAAATTCAAATTCAAAAATGCTACTATAACAGCACTTGTTTTGAATTCGAAAAATTCCTATGCCAGGATGATCTATGGGTTTTGTATAGTTTTGAACAACCTTTAAAAAGTTTTGAATCCGATTCAGTTTTTCGTAATAACGAATTCAAAAATGCTACTACAGGTTGACGCCTCAGTAGCACTTTCACCAAATTCAACGGAAACGATGCAATTTCGTAGTCTAGGTTATGTATCGTTTTGAACAACATTCAGAAAGTTTTGAATCCGAAGGACAATTTCAAAAATTCAAATTCTAAAATGCTACTATAGCAGCACTTGTTTTGAATTCGAAAAATTCCTATGCCAGGATGATCTATGGGTTTTGTATAGTTTTGAACAACCTTTAAAAAGTTTTGAATCCGATTCAGTTTTTCGTAATAACGAATTCAAAAATGCTACTACAGGTTGACGCCTCAGTAGCACTTTCACCAAATTCAACGGAAACGATGCCATTTCGTAGTGTATGTTATGTATCGTTTTGAACAACATTCAGAAAATTTTGAATCCGAAGGACAACTTCAAAAATTCAAATTCAAAAATGCTACTATAGCAGCACTTGTTTTGAATTCGAAAAATTCCTATGCCAGGATGATCTATGGGTTTTGTATAGTTTTGAACAACCTTTAAAAAGTTCTGAATCCGATTCAGTTTTTCGTAATAACGAATTCAAAAATGCTACTACAGGTTGACGCCTCAGTAGCACTTTCACCAACGTCAACGGAAACGATGCCATTTCGTAGTCTAGGTTATGTATCGTTTTGAACAACCTTCAGAAAGTTTTGAATCCGAAGGACAACTTCAAAAATTCAAATTCAAAGATGCTACTATAGCAGCACTTGTTTTGAATTCGAAAAATTCCTATGCCAGGATGATCTATGGGTTTTGTATAGTTTTGAACAACCTTTAAAAAGTTTTGAATCCGATTCAGTTTTTCGTAATAACGAATTCAAAAATGCTACTACAGGTTGACGCCTCAGTAGCACTTTCACCAAATTCAACGGAAACGATGCCATTTCGTAGTCTAGGTTATGTATCGTTTTGAACAACCTTCAGAAAGTTTTGAATCCGAAGGACAACTTCAAAAATTCAAATTCTAAAATGCTACTATAGCAGCACTTGTTTTGAATTCGAAAAATTCCTATGCCAGGATGATCTATGGGTTTTGTATAGTTTTGAACAACCTTTAAAAAGTTTTGAATCCGATTCAGTTTTTCGTAATAACGAATTCAAAAATGCTACTACAGGTTGACGCCTCAGTAGCACTTTCACCAAATTCAACGGAAACGATGCCATTTCGTAGTCTAGGTTATGTATCGTTTTGAACAACCTTCAGAAAGTTTTGAATCCGAAGGACAACTTCAAAAATTCAAATTCAAAAATGCTACTATAGCAGCACTTGTTTTGAATTCGAAAAATTCCTATGCCAGGATGATCTATGGGTTTTGTATAGTTTTGAACAACCTTTAAAAAGTTTTAAATCCGATTCAGTTTTTCGTAATAACCAATTCAAAAATGCCACTACAGGTTGACGTTTCAGTAGCACTTTCACCAAATTCAACGGAAACGATGCCATTTCGTAGTCTAGGTTATGTATCGTTTTGAACAACCTTCAGAAAGTTTTGAATCCGAAGGACAACTTCAAAAAATCAAATTCAAAAATGCTACTATAGCAGCACTTGTTTTGAATTCGAAAAATTCCTATGCCAGGATGATCTATGGGTTTTGTATAGTTTTGAACAACCTTTAAAAAGTTTTGAATCCGATTCAGTTTTTCGTAATAACGAATTCAAAAATGCTACTACAGGTTGACGCCTCAGTAGCACTTTCACCAAATTCAAGGGAAACGATGCAATTTCGTAGTCTAGGTTATGTATCGTTTTGAACAACCTTCAGAATGTTTTGTATCCGAAGGACAATTTCAAAAATTCAAATTCTAAAATGCTACTATAGCAGCACTTGTTTTGAATTCGAAAAATTCCTATGCCAGGATGATCTATGGGTTTTGTATAGTTTTGAACAACCTTTAAAAAGTTTTGAATCCGATTCAGTTTTTCGTAATAACGAATTCAAAAATGCTACTACAGGTTGACGCCTCAGTAGCACTTTCACCAAATTCAAAGGAAACGATGCAATTTCGTAGTCTAGGTTATGTATCGTTTTGAACAACCTTCAGAAAGTTTTGAATCCGAATGACAACTTCAAAAATTCAAATTCAAAAATGCTACTATAGCAGCACTTGTTTTGAATTCGAAAAATTCCTATGCCAGGATGATCTATGGGTTTTGTATAGTTTTGAACAATCTTTAAAAAGTTTTGAATCCGATTCAGTTTTTCGTAATAACGAATTCAAAAATGCTACTACAGGTTGACGCCTCAGTAGCACTTTCACCAAATTCAACAAAAAACTATGCCATTTCGTAGTCTAGGTTATGTATCGTTTTGAACAACCTTAAGAAAGTTTTGAATCCGAAGGACAACTTCAAAAATTCAAATTCAAAAATGCTACTATAGCAGCACTTGTTTTGAATTCAAAATATTCCTATGCCAGGATGATCTATGGCTTTTGTATAGTTTTGAACAACCTTTAAAAAGTTTTGAATCCGATTCAGTTTTTCGTAATAACGAATTCAAAAATGCCACTACAGGTTGACGCCTCAGTAGCACTTTCACCAAATTCAACGGAAACGATGCCATTTCGTAGTGTATGTTATGTATCGTTTTGAACAACATTCAGAAAATTTTGAATCCGAAGGACAACTTCAAAAATTCAAATTAAAAAATGCTATTATAGCAGCACTTGTTTTGAATTCGAAAAATTCCTATGCCAGGATGATCTATGGGTTTTGTATAGTTTTGAACAACCTTTAAAAAGTTTTGAATCCGATTCAGTTTTTCGTAATAACGAATTAAAAAATGCGACTACAGTTTGACGCCTCAGTAGCACTTTCACCAAATTCAACGGAAACGATGCCATTTCGTAGTCTAGGTTATGTATCGTTTTGAACAACCTTCAGAAAGTTTTGAATCCGAAGGACAACTTCAAAAATTCAAATTCAAAAATGCTACTATAGCAGCACTTGTTTTGAATTCGAAAAATTCCTATGCCAGGATGATCTATGGGTTTTGTATAGTTTTGAACAACCTTTAAAAAGTTTTGAATCCGATTCAGTTTTTCGTAATAACCAATTCAAAAAAGCCACTACAGGTTGACGTTTCAGTAGCACTTTCACCAAATTCAACGGAAACGATGCCATTTCGTAGTCTAGGTTATGTATCGTTTTGAACAACCTTCAGAAAGTTTTGAATCCGAAGGACAACTTCAAAAATTCAAATTCAAAAATGCTACTATAGCAGCACTTGTTTTGAATTCGAAAAATTCCTATGCCAGGATGATCTATGGGTTTTGTATAGTTTTGAACAACTTTTAAAAAGTTTTGAATCAGATTCAGTTTTTCGTAATAACGAATTCAAAAATGCTACTACAGGTTGACGCCTCAGTAGCACTTTCACCAAATTCAACGGAAACGATGCAATTTCGTAGTCTAGGTTATGTATCGTTTTGAACAACCTTCAGAAAGTTTTGAATCCGAAGGACAACTTCAAAAATTCAAATTCAAAAATGCTACTATAGCAGCACTTGTTTTGATTTCGAAAAATTCCTATGCCAGGATGATCTATGGGTTTTGTATAGTTTTGAACAACCTTTAAAAAGTTTTGAATCCGATTCAGTTTTTCGTAATAAAGAATTCAAAAATGCTACTACAGGTTGACGCATCAGTAGCTCTTCCTCCAAATTCAACGGAAACGATGCCATTTCGTAGTCTAGGTTATGTATCGTTTTGAACAACCTTCAGAAAGTTTTGAATCCGAATGACAACTTCAAAAATTCAAATTCAAAAATGCTACTATAGCAGCACTTGTTTTGAATTCGAAATATTCCTATGCCAGGATGATCTATGGGTTTTGTATAGTTTTGAACAATCTTTAAAAAGTTTTGAATCCGATTCAGTTTTTCGTAATAACGAATTCAAAAATGCTACTACAGGTTGACGCCTCAGTAGCACTTTCACCAAATTCAACAAAAAACTATGCCATTTCGTAGTCTAGGTTATGTATCGTTTTGAACAACCTTAAGAAAGTTTTGAATCCGAAGGACAACTTCAAAAATTCAAATTCAAAAATGCTACTATAGCAGCACTTGTTTTGAATTCAAAATATTCCTATGCCAGGATGATCTATGGCTTTTGTATAGTTTTGAACAACCTTTAAAAAGTTTTGAATCCGATTCAGTTTTTCGTAATAACGAATTCAAAAATGCCACTACAGGTTGACGCCTCAGTAGCACTTTCACCAAATTCAACGGAAACGATGCCATTTCGTAGTGTATGTTATGTATCGTTTTGAACAACATTCAGAAAATTTTGAATCCGAAGGACAACTTCAAAAATTCAAATTAAAAAATGCTATTATAGCAGCACTTGTTTTGAATTCGAAAAATTCCTATGCCAGGATGATCTATGGGTTTTGTATAGTTTTGAACAACCTTTAAAAAGTTTTGAATCCGATTCAGTTTTTCGTAATAACGAATTCAAAAATGCGACTACAGTTTGACGCCTCAGTAGCACTTTCACCAAATTCAACGGAAACGATGCCATTTCGTAGTCTAGGTTATGTATCGTTTTGAACAACCTTCAGAAAGTTTTGAATCCGAAGGACAACTTCAAAAATTCAAATTCAAAAATGCTACTATAGCAGCACTTGTTTTGAATTCGAAAAATTCCTATGCCAGGATGATCTATGGGTTTTGTATAGTTTTGAACAACCTTTAAAAAGTTTTGAATCCGATTCAGTTTTTCGTAATAACCAATTCAAAAAAGCCACTACAGGTTGACGTTTCAGTAGCACTTTCACCAAATTCAACGGAAACGATGCCATTTCGTAGTCTAGGTTATGTATCGTTTTGAACAACCTTCAGAAAGTTTTGAATCCGAAGGACAACTTCAAAAATTCAAATTCAAAAATGCTACTATAGCAGCACTTGTTTTGAATTCGAAAAATTCCTATGCCAGGATGATCTATGGGTTTTGTATAGTTTTGAACAACTTTTAAAAAGTTTTGAATCAGATTCAGTTTTTCGTAATAACGAATTCAAAAATGCTACTACAGGTTGACGCCTCAGTAGCACTTTCACCAAATTCAACGGAAACGATGCAATTTCGTAGTCTAGGTTATGTATCGTTTTGAACAACCTTCAGAAAGTTTTGAATCCGAAGGACAATTTCAAAAATTCAAATTCTAAAATGCTACTATAGCAGCACTTGTTTTGAATTCGAAAAATTCCTATGCCAGGATGATCTATGGCTTTTGTATAGTTTTGAACAACCTTTAAAAAGTTTTGAATCCGATTCAGTTTTTCGTAATAACGAATTCAAAAATGCTACTACAGGTTGACGCCTCAGTAGCACTTTCACCAAATTCAACGGAAACGATGCAATTTCGTAGTCTAGGTTATGTATTGTTTTGAACAACCTTCTGAAAGTTTTGAATCCGAATGACAACTTCAAAAATTCAAATTCAAAAATGCTACTATAGCAGCACTTGTTTTGAATTCGAAATATTCCTATGCCAGGATGATCTATGGGTTTTGTATAGTTTTGAACAATCTTTAAAAAGTTTTGAATCCGATTCAGTTTTTCGTAATAACGAATTCAAAAATGCTACTACAGGTTGACGCCTAAGTAGCACTTTCACCAAATTCAACAAAAAACTATGCCATTTCGTAGTCTAGGTTATGTATCGTTTTGAACAACCTTAAGAAAGTTTTGAATCCGGAGGACAACATCAAAAATTCAAATTCTAAAATGCTACTATAGCAGCACTTGTTTTGAATTCAAAATATTCCTATGCCAGGATGATCTATGGCTTTTGTATAGTTTTGAACAACCTTTAAAAAGTTTTGAATCCGATTCAGTTTTTCGTAATAACGAATTCAAAAATGCCACTACAGGTTGACGCCTCAGTAGCACTTTCACCAAATTCAACGGAAACGATGCCATTTCGTAGTGTATGTTATGTATCGTTTTGAACAACATTCACAAAATTTTGAATCCGAAGGACAACTTCAAAAATTCAAATTAAAAAATGCTATTATAGCAGCACTTGTTTTGAATTCGAAAAATTCCTATGCCAGGATGATCTATGGGTTTTGTATAGTTTTGAACAACCTTTAAAAAGTTCTGAATCCGATTCAGTTTTTCGTAATAACGAATTCAAAAATGCTACTACAGGTTGACGCCTCAGTAGCACTTTCACCAACGTCAACGGAAACGATGCCATTTCGTAGTCTAGGTTATGTATCGTTTTGAACAACCTTCAGAAATTTTGAATCCGAAGGACAACTTCAAAAATTCAAATTCAAAGATGCTACTATAGCAGCACTTGTTTTGAATTCGAAAAATTCCTATGCCAGGATGATCTATGGGTTTTGTATAGTTTTGAACAACCTTTAAAAAGTTTTGAATCCGATTCAGTTTTTCGTAATAACGAATTCAAAAATGCTACTACAGGTTGACGCCTCAGTAGCACTTTCACCAAATTCAACGGAAACGATGCCATTTCGTAGTCTAGGTTATGTATCGTTTTGAACAACCTTCAGAAAGTTTTGAATCCGAAGGACAACTTCAAAAATTCAAATTCAAAAATGCTACTATAGCAGCACTTGTTTTGAATTCGAAAAATTCCTATGCCAGGATGATCTATGGGTTTTGTATAGTTTTGAACAACCTTTAAAAAGTTTTGAATCCGATTCAGTATTTCGTAATAACGAATTCAAAAATGCTACTACAGGTTGCCGCCTCAGTAGCACTTTCACCAAATTCAACGGAAACGATGCCATTTCGTAGTCTAGGTTATGTATCGTTTTGAACAACCTTCAGAAAGTTTTGAATCCGAAGGACAACTTCAAAAATTCAAATTCAAAAATGCTACTATAGCAGCACTTGTTTTGAATTCGAAAAATTCCTATGCCAGGATGATCTATGGGTTTTGTATAGTTTTGAACAACCTTTAAAAATTTTTGAATCCGATTCAGTTTTTCGTAATAACGAATTCAAAAATGCTACTACAGGTTGACGCCTCAGTAGCACTTTCACCAAATTCAACGGAAACGATGCCATTTCGTAGTCTAGGTTATGTATCGTTTTGAACAACCTTCAGAAAGTTTTGAATCCGAAGGACAACTTCAAAAATTCAAATTCAAAAATGCTACTATAGCAGCACTTGTTTTGAATTCGAAAAATTCCTAAGCCAGGATGATCTATGGGTTTTGTATAGTTTTGAACAACCTTTAAAAGTTTTGAATCCGATTCAGTTTTTCGTAATAACGAATTCAAAAATGCTACTACAGGTTGACGATTCAGTAGCACTTTCACCAAATTCAACGGAAACGATGCCATTTCGTAGTCTAGGTTATGTATCGTTTTGAACAACCTTCAGAAAGTTTTGAATCCGAAGGACAACTTCAAAAATTCAAATTCAAAAATTGTACTATAGCAGCACTTGTTTTGAATTCGAAAAATTCCTATGCCAGGATGATCTATGGGTTTTGTATAGTTTTGAACAACCTTTAAAAAGTTTTGAATCCGATTCAGTTTTTCGTAATAACGAATTCAAAAATGCCACTACAGGTTGACGCCTCAGTAGCACTTTCACCAAATTCAACGGAAACGATGCCATTTCGTAGTCTAGGTTATGTATCGTTTTAAACAACCTTCAGAAAGTTTTGAATCCGAAGGACAACTTCAAAAATTCAAATTCAAAAATGCTACTATAGCAGCACTTGTTTTGAATTCGAAAAATTCCTATGCCAGGATGATCTATGGGTTTTGTATAGTTTTGAACAACCTTTAAAAAGTTTTGAATCCGATTCAGTTTTTCGTAATAACGAATTCAAAAATGCTACTACAGGTTGACGCCTCAGTAGCACTTTCACCAAATTCAACGGAAACGATGCCATTTCGTAGTCTAGGTTATGTATCGTTTTGAACAACCTTCAGAAAGTTTTGAATCCGAAGGAAAACTTCAAAAATTCAAATTCAAAAATGCTACTATAGCAGCACTTGTTTTGAATTCGAAAAATTCCTATGCCAGGATGATCTATGGGTTTCGTATAGTTTTGAACAACCTTTAAAAAGTTTTGAATCCGATTCAGTTTTTCGTAATAACGAATTCAAAAATGCTACTACAGGTTGACGCCTCAGTAGCACTTTCACCAAATTCAACGGAAACGATGCCATTTCGTAGTCTAGGTTATGTATCGTTTTGAACAACCTTAAGAAAGTTTTGAATCCGAAGGACAACTTCAAAAATTCAAATTCAAAAATGCTACTATAGAAGCACTTGTTTTGAATTCAAAATATTCCTATGCCAGGATGATGTATGGGTTTTGTATAGTTTTGAACAACCTTTAAAAAGTTTTGAATCCGATTCAGTTTTTCGTAATAACGAATTCAAAAATGCTACTACAGGTTGACGCCTCAGTAGCACTTTCACCAAATTCAACGGAAACGATGCCATTTCGTAGTGTATGTTATGTATCGTTTTGAACAACATTCAGAAAATTTTGAATCCGAAGGACAACTTCAAAAATTCAAATTCAAAAATGCTACTATAGCAGCACTTGTTTTGAATTCGAAAAATTCCTATGCCAGGATGATCTATGGGTTTTTTATAGTTTTGAACAACCTTTAAAAAGTTCTGAATCCGATTCAGTTTTTCGTAATAACGAATTCAAAAATGCTACTACAGGTTGACGCCTCAGTAGCACTTTCACCAACGTCAACGGAAACGATGCCATTTCGTAGTCTAGGTTATGTATCGTTTTGAACAACCTTCAGAAAGTTTTGAATCCGAAGGACAACTTCAAAAATTCAAATTCAAAGATGCTACTATAGCAGCACTTGTTTTGAATTCGAAAAATTCCTATGCCAGGATGATCTATGGGTTTTGTATAGTTTTGAACAACCTTTAAAAAGTTTTGAATCCGATTCAGTTTTTCGTAATAACGAATTCAAAAATGCTACTACAGGTTGACGCCTCAGTAGCACTTTCACCAAATTCAACGGAAACGATGCCATTTCGTAGTCTAGGTTATGTATCGTTTTGAACAACCTTCAGAAAGTTTTGAATCCGAAGGACAACTTCAAAAATTCAAATTCTAAAATGCTACTATAGCAGCACTTGTTTTGAATTCGAAAAATTCCTATGCCAGGATTATCTATGGGTTTTGTATAGTTTTGAACAACCTTTAAAAAGTTTTGAATCCGATTCAGTTTTTCGTAATAACGAATTCAAAAATGCTACTACAGGTTGACGCCTCAGTAGCACTTTCACCAAATTCAACGGAAACGATGCCATTTCGTAGTCTAGGTTATGTATCGTTTTGAACAACCTTCAGAAAGATTTGAATCCGAAGGACAACTTCAAAAATTCAAATTCAAAAATGCTACTATAGCAGCACTTGTTTTGAATTCGAAAAATTCCTATGCCAGGATGATCTATGGGTTTCGTATAGTTTTGAACAACCTTTAAAAAGTTTTGAATCCGATTCAGTTTTTCGTAATGACGAATTCAAAAATGCTACTACAGGTTGACGCCTCAGTAGCACTTTCACCAAATTCAACGGAAACGATGCCATTTCGTTGTCTAGGTTATGTATCGTTTTGAACAACCTTCAGAAAGTTTTGAATCCGAAGGACAACTTCAAAAATTCAAATTCAAAAATGCTACTATAGCAGCACTTGTTTTGAATTCGAAAAATTCCTATGCCAGGATGATCTATGGGTTTTGTATAGTTTTGAACAACCTTTAAAAAGTTTTGAATCCGATTCAGTTTTTCGTAATAACCAATTCAAAAATGCCACTACAGGTTGACGTTTCAGTAGCACTTTCACCAAATTCAACGGAAATGATGCCATTTCGTAGTCTAGGTTATGTATCGTTTTGAACAACCTTCAGAAAGTTTTGAATCCGAAGGACAACTTCAAAAATTCAAATTAAAAAATGCTACTATAGCAGCACTTGTTTTGAATTCGAAAAATTCCTATGCCAGGATGATCTATGGGTTTTGTATAGTTTTGAACAACCTTTAAAAAGTTTTGAATCCGATTCAGTTTTTCGTAATAACGAATTCAAAAATGCTACTACAGGTTGACGCCTCAGTAGCACTTTCACCAAATTCAAGTGAAACGATGCAATTTCGTAGTCTAGGTTATGTATCGTTTTGAACAACCTTCAGAAAGTTTTGAATCCGAAGGACAATTTCAAAAATTCAAATTCTAAAATGCTACTATAGCAGCACTTGTTTTGAATTCGAAAAATTCCTATGCCAGGATGATCTATGGGTTTTGTATAGTTTTGAACAACCTTTAAAAAGTTTTGAATCCGATTCAGTTTTTCGTAATAACGAATTCAAAAATGCTACTACAGGTTGACGCCTCAGTAGCACTTTCACCAAATTCAAAGGAAACGATGCAATTTCGTAGTCTAGGTTATGTATCGTTTTGAACAACCTTCAGAAAGTTTTGAATCCGAATGACATCTTCAAAAATTCAAATTCAAAAATGCTACTATAGCAGCACTTGTTTTGAATTCGAAATATTCCTATGCCAGGATGATCTATGGGTTTTGTATAGTTTTGAACAATCTTTAAAAAGTTTTGAATCCGATTCAGTTTTTCGTAATAACGAATTCAAAAATGCTACTAAAGGTTGACGCCTCAGTAGCACTTTCACCAAATTCAACAAAAAACTATGCCATTTCGTAGTCTATTTTATGTATCGTTTTGAACAACCTTAAGAAAGTTTTGAATCCGAAGGACAACTTTAAAAATTCAAATTCAAAAATGCTACTATAGCAGCACTTGTTTTGAATTCAAAATATTCCTATGCCAGGATGATCTATGGGTTTTGTATAGTTTTGAACAACCTTTAAAAAGTTTTGAATCCGATTCAGTTTTTCGTAATAACGAATTCAAAAATGCCACTACAGGTTGACGCCTCAGTAGCACTTTCACCAAATTCAACGGAAACGATGCCATTTCGTAGTGTATGTTATGTATCGTTTTGAACAACATTCAGAAAATTTTGAATCCGAAGGACAACTTCAAAAATTCAAATTCAAAAATGCTACTATAGCAGCACTTGTTTTGAATTCGAAAAATTCCTATGCCAGGATGATCTATGGGTTTTGTATAGTTTTGAACAACCTTTAAAAAGTTCTGAATCCGATTCAGTTTTTCGTAATAACGAATTCAAAAATGCTACTACAGGTTGACGCCTCAGTAGCACTTTCACCAACGTCAACGGAAACGATGCCATTTCGTAGTCTAAGTTATGTATCGTTTTGAACAACCTTCAGAAAGTTTTGAATCCGAAGGACAACTTCAAAAATTCAAATTCAAAGATGCTACTATAGCAGCACTTGTTTTGAATTCGAAAAATTCCTATGCCAGGATGATCTATGGGTTTTGTATAGTTTTGAACAACCTTTAAAAAGTTTTGAATCCGATTCAGTTTTTCGTAATAACGAATTCAAAAATGCTACTACAGGTTGACGCCTCAGTAGCACTTTCACCAACGTCAACGGAAACGATGCCATTTCGTAGTCTAGGTTATGTATCGTTTTGAACAACCTTCAGAAAGTTTTGAATCCGAAGGACAACTTCAAAAATTCAAATTCTAAAATGCTACTATAGCAGCACTTGTTTTGAATTCGAAAAATTCCTATGCCAGGATTATCTATGGGTTTTGTATAGTTTTGAACAACCTTTAAAAAGTTTTGAATCCGATTCAGTTTTTCGTAATAACGAATTCAAAAATGCTACTACAGGTTGACGCCTCAGTAGCACTTTCACCAAATTCAACGGAAACGATGCCATTTCGTAGTCTAGGTTATGTATCGTTTTGAACAACCTTCAGAAAGTTTTGAATCCGAAGGACAACTTCAAAAATTCAAATTCAAAAATGCTACTATAGCAGCACTTGTTTTGAATTCGAAAAATTCCTATGCCAGGATGATCTATGGGTTTCGTATAGTTTTGAACAACCTTTAAAAAGTTTTGAATCCGATTCAGTTTTTCGTAATAACGAATTCAAAAATGCTACTACAGGTTGACGCCTCAGTAGCACTTTCACCAAATTCAACGGAAACGATGCCATTTCGTAGTCTAGGTTATGTATCGTTTTGAACAACCTTCAGAATGTTTTGAATCCGAAGGACAACTTCAAAAATTCAAATTCAAAAATGCTACTATAGCAGCACTTGTTTTGAATTCGAAAAATTCCTATGCCAGGATGATCTATGGGTTTTGTATAGTTTTGAACAACCTTTAAAAAGTTTTGAATCCGATTCAGTTTTTCGTAATAACGAATTCAAAAATGCTACTACAGTTTGACGCCTCAGTAGCACTTTCACCAAATTCAACGGAAACGATGCCATTTCGTAGTCTAGGTTATGTATCGTTTTGAACAACCTTCAGAAAGTTTTGAATCCGAAGGACAACTTCAAAAATTCAAATTCAAAAATTGTACTATAGCAGCACTTGTTTTGAATTCGAAAAATTCCTATGCCAGGATGATCTATGGGTTTTGTATAGTTTTGAACAACCTTTAAAAAGTTTTGAATCCGATTCAGTTTTTCGTAATAACGAATTCAAAAATGCCACTACAGGTTGACGCCTCAGTAGCACTTTCACCAAATTCAACGGAAACGATGCCATTTCGTAGTCTAGGTTATGTATCGTTTTAAACAACCTTCAGAAAGTTTTGAATCCGAAGGACAACTTCAAAAATTCAAATTCAAAAATGCTACTATAGCAGCACTTGTTTTGAATTCGAAAAATTCCTATGCCAGGATGATCTATGGGTTTTGTATAGTTTTGAACAACCTTTAAAAAGTTTTGAATCCGATTCAGTTTTTCGTAATAACGAATTCAAAAATGCTACTACAGGTTGACGCCTCAGTAGCACTTTCACCAAATTCAACGGAAACGATGCCATTTCGTAGTCTAGGTTATGTATCGTTTTGAACAACCTTCAGAAAGTTTTGAATCCGAAGGAAAACTTCAAAAATTCAAATTCAAAAATGCTACTATAGCAGCACTTGTTTTGAATTCGAAAAATTCCTATGCCAGGATGATCTATGGGTTTCGTATAGTTTTGAACAACCTTTAAAAAGTTTTGAATCCGATTCAGTTTTTCGTAATAACGAATTCAAAAATGCTACTACAGGTTGACGCCTCAGTAGCACTTTCACCAAATTCAACGGAAACGATGCCATTTCGTAGTCTAGGTTATGTATCGTTTTGAACAACCTTAAGAAAGTTTTGAATCCGAAGGACAACTTCAAAAATTCAAATTCAAAAATGCTACTATAGAAGCACTTGTTTTGAATTCAAAATATTCCTATGCCAGGATGATGTATGGGTTTTGTATAGTTTTGAACAACCTTTAAAAAGTTTTGAATCCGATTCAGTTTTTCGTAATAACGAATTCAAAAATGCTACTACAGGTTGACGCCTCAGTAGCACTTTCACCAAATTCAACGGAAACGATGCCATTTCGTAGTGTATGTTATGTATCGTTTTGAACAACATTCAGAAAATTTTGAATCCGAAGGACAACTTCAAAAATTCAAATTCAAAAATGCTACTATAGCAGCACTTGTTTTGAATTCGAAAAATTCCTATGCCAGGATGATCTATGGGTTTTTTATAGTTTTGAACAACCTTTAAAAAGTTCTGAATCCGATTCAGTTTTTCGTAATAACGAATTCAAAAATGCTACTACAGGTTGACGCCTCAGTAGCACTTTCACCAACGTCAACGGAAACGATGCCATTTCGTAGTCTAGGTTATGTATCGTTTTGAACAACCTTCAGAAAGTTTTGAATCCGAAGGACAACTTCAAAAATTCAAATTCAAAGATGCTACTATAGCAGCACTTGTTTTGAATTCGAAAAATTCCTATGCCAGGATGATCTATGGGTTTTGTATAGTTTTGAACAACCTTTAAAAAGTTTTGAATCCGATTCAGTTTTTCGTAATAACGAATTCAAAAATGCTACTACAGGTTGACGCCTCAGTAGCACTTTCACCAAATTCAACGGAAACGATGCCATTTCATAGTCTAGGTTATGTATCGTTTTGAACAACCTTCAGAAAGTTTTGAATCCGAAGGACAACTTCAAAAATTCAAATTCTAAAATGCTACTATAGCAGCACTTGTTTTGAATTCGAAAAATTCCTATGCCAGGATTATCTATGGGTTTTGTATAGTTTTGAACAACCTTTAAAAAGTTTTGAATCCGATTCAGTTTTTCGTAATAACGAATTCAAAAATGCTACTACAGGTTGACGCCTCAGTAGCACTTTCACCAAATTCAACGGAAACGATGCCATTTCGTAGTCTAGGTTATGTATCGTTTTGAACAACCTTCAGAAAGATTTGAATCCGAAGGACAACTTCAAAAATTCAAATTCAAAAATGCTACTATAGCAGCACTTGTTTTGAATTCGAAAAATTCCTATGCCAGGATGATCTATGGGTTTCGTATAGTTTTGAACAACCTTTAAAAAGTTTTGAATCCGATTCAGTTTTTCGTAATGACGAATTCAAAAATGTTACTACAGGTTGACGCCTCAGTAGCACTTTCACCAAATTCAACGGAAACGATGCCATTTCGTTGTCTAGGTTATGTATCGTTTTGAACAACCTTCAGAAAGTTTTGAATCCGAAGGACAACTTCAAAAATTCAAATTCAAAAATGCTACTATAGCAGCACTTGTTTTGAATTCGAAAAATTCCTATGCCAGGATGATCTATGGGTTTTGTATAGTTTTGAACAACCTTTAAAAAGTTTTGAATCCGATTCAGTTTTTCGTAATAACCAATTCAAAAATGCCACTACAGGTTGACGTTTCAGTAGCACTTTCACCAAATTCAACGGAAATGATGCCATTTCGTAGTCTAGGTTATGTATCGTTTTGAACAACCTTCAGAAAGTTTTGAATCCGAAGGACAACTTCAAAAATTCAAATTAAAAAATGCTACTATAGCAGCACTTGTTTTGAATTCGAAAAATTCCTATGCCAGGATGATCTATGGGTTTTGTATAGTTTTGAACAACCTTTAAAAAGTTTTGAATCCGATTCAGTTTTTCGTAATAACGAATTCAAAAATGCTACTACAGGTTGACGCCTCAGTAGCACTTTCACCAAATTCAAGTGAAACGATGCAATTTCGTAGTCTAGGTTATGTATCGTTTTGAACAACCTTCAGAAAGTTTTGAATCCGAAGGACAATTTCAAAAATTCAAATTCTAAAATGCTACTATAGCAGCACTTGTTTTGAATTCGAAAAATTCCTATGCCAGGATGATCTATGGGTTTTGTATAGTTTTGAACAACCTTTAAAAAGTTTTGAATCCGATTCAGTTTTTCGTAATAACGAATTCAAAAATGCTACTACAGGTTGACGCCTCAGTAGCACTTTCACCAAATTCAAAGGAAACGATGCAATTTCGTAGTCTAGGTTATGTATCGTTTTGAACAACCTTCAGAAAGTTTTGAATCCGAATGACAACTTCAAAAATTCAAATCAAAAATGCTACTATAGCAGCACTTGTTTTGAATTCGAAATATTCCTATGCCAGGATGATCTATGGGTTTTGTATAGTTTTGAACAATCTTTAAAAAGTTTTGAATCCGATTCAGTTTTTCGTAATAACGAATTCAAAAATGCTACTAAAGGTTGACGCCTCAGTAGCACTTTCACCAAATTCAACAAAAAACTATGCCATTTCGTAGTCTATTTTATGTATCGTTTTGAACAACCTTAAGAAAGTTTTGAATCCGAAGGACAACTTTAAAAATTCAAATTCAAAAATGCTACTATAGCAGCACTTGTTTTGAATTCAAAATATTCCTATGCCAGGATGATCTATGGGTTTTGTATAGTTTTGAACAACCTTTAAAAAGTTTTGAATCCGATTCAGTTTTTCGTAATAACGAATTCAAAAATGCCACTACAGGTTGACGCCTCAGTAGCACTTTCACCAAATTCAACGGAAACGATGCCATTTCGTAGTGTATGTTATGTATCGTTTTGAACAACATTCAGAAAATTTTGAATCCGAAGGACAACTTCAAAAATTCAAATTCAAAAATGCTACTATAGCAGCACTTGTTTTGAATTCGAAAAATTCCTATGCCAGGATGATCTATGGGTTTTGTATAGTTTTGAACAACCTTTAAAAAGTTCTGAATCCGATTCAGTTTTTCGTAATAACGAATTCAAAAATGCTACTACAGGTTGACGCCTCAGTAGCACTTTCACCAACGTCAACGGAAACGATGCCATTTCGTAGTCTAAGTTATGTATCGTTTTGAACAACCTTCAGAAAGTTTTGAATCCGAAGGACAACTTCAAAAATTCAAATTCAAAGATGCTACTATAGCAGCACTTGTTTTGAATTCGAAAAATTCCTATGCCAGGATGATCTATGGGTTTTGTATAGTTTTGAACAACCTTTAAAAAGTTTTGAATCCGATTCAGTTTTTCGTAATAACGAATTCAAAAATGCTACTACAGGTTGACGCCTCAGTAGCACTTTCACCAACGTCAACGGAAACGATGCCATTTCGTAGTCTAGGTTATGTATCGTTTTGAACAACCTTCAGAAAGTTTTGAATCCGAAGGACAACTTCAAAAATTCAAATTCTAAAATGCTACTATAGCAGCACTTGTTTTGAATTCGAAAAATTCCTATGCCAGGATTATCTATGGGTTTTGTATAGTTTTGAACAACCTTTAAAAAGTTTTGAATCCGATTCAGTTTTTCGTAATAACGAATTCAAAAATGCTACTACAGGTTGACGCCTCAGTAGCACTTTCACCAAATTCAACGGAAACGATGCCATTTCGTAGTCTAGGTTATGTATCGTTTTGAACAACCTTCAGAAAGTTTTGAATCCGAAGGACAACTTCAAAAATTCAAATTCAAAAATGCTACTATAGCAGCACTTGTTTTGAATTCGAAAAATTCCTATGCCAGGATGATCTATGGGTTTCGTATAGTTTTGAACAACCTTTAAAAAGTTTTGAATCCGATTCAGTTTTTCGTAATAACGAATTCAAAAATGCTACTACAGGTTGACGCCTCAGTAGCACTTTCACCAAATTCAACGGAAACGATGCCATTTCGTAGTCTAGGTTATGTATCGTTTTGAACAACCTTCAGAATGTTTTGAATCCGAAGGACAACTTCAAAAATTCAAATTCAAAAATGCTACTATAGCAGCACTTGTTTTGAATTCGAAAAATTCCTATGCCAGGATGATCTATGGGTTTTGTATAGTTTTGAACAACCTTTAAAAAGTTTTGAATCCGATTCAGTTTTTCGTAATAACGAATTCAAAAATGCTACTACAGTTTGACGCCTCAGTAGCACTTTCACCAAATTCAACGGAAACGATGCCATTTCGTAGTCTAGGTTATGTATCGTTTTGAACAACCTTCAGAAAGTTTTGAATCCGAAGGACAACTTCAAAAATTCAAATTTAAAAATGCTACTATAGCAGCACTTGTTTTGAATTCGAAAAATTCCTATGCCAGGATGATCTATGGGTTTTGTATAGTTTTGAACAACCTTTAAAAAGTTTTGAATCCGATTCAGTTTTTCGTAATAACCAATTCAAAAAAGCCACTACAGGTTGACGTTTCAGTAGCACTTTCACCAAATTCAACGGAAACGATGCCATTTCGTAGTCTAGGTTATGTATCGTTTTGAACAACCTTCAGAAAGTTTTGAATCCGAAGGACAACTTCAAAAATTCAAATTCAAAAATGCTACTATAGCAGCACTTGTTTTGAATTCGAAAAATTCCTATGCCAGGATGATCTATGGGTTTTGTATAGTTTTGAACAACCTTTAAAAAGTTTTGAATCCGATTCAGTTTTTCGTAATAACGAATTCAAAAATGCTACTACAGGTTGACGCCTCAGTAGCACTTTCACCAAATTCAACGGAAACGATGCAATTTCGTAGTCTAGGTTATGTATCGTTTTGAACAACCTTCAGAAAGTTTTGAATCCGAAGGACAATTTCAAAAATTCAAATTCTAAAATGCTACTATAGCAGCACTTGTTTTGAATTCGAAAAATTCCTATGCCAGGATGATCTATGGCTTTTGTATAGTTTTGAACAACCTTTAAAAAGTTTTGAATCCGATTCAGTTTTTCGTAATAACGAATTCAAAAATGCTACTACAGGTTGACGCCTCAGTAGCACTTTCACCAAATTCAACGGAAACGATGCAATTTCGTAGTCTAGGTTATGTATCGTTTTGAACAACCTTCAGAAAGTTTTGAATCCGAAGGACAACTTCAAAAATTCAAATTCAAAAATGCTACTATAGCAGCACTTGTTTTGAATTCGAAATATTCCTATGCCAGGATGATCTATGGGTTTTGTATAGTTTTGAACAATCTTTAAAAAGTTTTGAATCCGATTCAGTTTTTCGTAATAACGAATTCAAAAATGCTACTACAGGTTGACGCCTCAGTAGCACTTTCACCAAATTCAACAAAAAACTATGCCATTTCGTAGTCTAGGTTATGTATCGTTTTGAACAACCTTAAGAAAGTTTTGAATCCGAAGGACAACTTCAAAAATTCAAATTCAAAAATGCTACTATAGCAGCACTTGTTTTGAATTCAAAATATTCCTATGCCAGGATGATCTATGGGTTTTGTATAGTTTTGAACAACCTTTAAAAAGTTTTGAATCCGATTCAGTTTTTCGTAATAACGAATTCAAAAATGCCACTACAGGTTGACGCCTCAGTAGCACTTTCACCAAATTCAACGGAAACGATGCCATTTCGTAGTGTATGTTATGTATCGTTTTGAACAACATTCAGAAAATTTTGAATCCGAAGGACAACTTCAAAAATTCAAATTAAAAAATGCTATTATAGCAGCACTTGTTTTGAATTCGAAAAATTCCTATGCCAGGATGATCTATGGGTTTTGTATAGTTTTGAACAACCTTTAAAAAGTTCTGAATCCGATTCAGTTTTTCGTAATAACGAATTCAAAAATGCTACTACAGGTTGACGCCTCAGTAGCACTTTCACCAACGTCAACGGAAACGATGCCATTTCGTAGTCTAGGTTATGTATCGTTTTGAACAACCTTCAGAAATTTTGAATCCGAAGGACAACTTCAAAAATTCAAATTCAAAGATGCTACTATAGCAGCACTTGTTTTGAATTCGAAAAATTCCTATGCCAGGATGATCTATGGGTTTTGTATAGTTTTGAACAACCTTTAAAAAGTTTTGAATCCGATTCAGTTTTTCGTAATAACGAATTCAAAAATGCTACTACAGGTTGACGCCTCAGTAGCACTTTCACCAAATTCAACGGAAACGATGCCATTTCGTAGTCTAGGTTATGTATCGTTTTGAACAACCTTCAGAAAGTTTTGAATCCGAAGGACAACTTCAAAAATTCAAATTCAAAAATGCTACTATAGCAGCACTTGTTTTGAATTCGAAAAATTCCTATGCCAGGATGATCTATGGGTTTTGTATAGTTTTGAACAACCTTTAAAAAGTTTTGAATCCGATTCAGTATTTCGTAATAACGAATTCAAAAATGCTACTACAGGTTGCCGCCTCAGTAGCACTTTCACCAAATTCAACGGAAACGATGCCATTTCGTAGTCTAGGTTATGTATCGTTTTGAACAACCTTCAGAAAGTTTTGAATCCGAAGGACAACTTCAAAAATTCAAATTCAAAAATGCTACTATAGCAGCACTTGTTTTGAATTCGAAAAATTCCTATGCCAGGATGATCTATGGGTTTTGTATAGTTTTGAACAATCTTTAAAAAGTTTTGAATCCGATTCAGTTTTTCGTAATAACGAATTCAAAAATGCTACTACAGGTTGACGCCTCAGTAGCACTTTCACCAAATTCAACAAAAAACTATGCCATTTCGTAGTCTAGGTTATGTATCGTTTTGAACAACCTTAAGAAAGTTTTGAATCCGAAGGACAACTTCAAAAATTCAAATTCAAAAATGCTACTATAGCAGCACTTGTTTTGAATTCAAAATATTCCTATGCCAGGATGATCTATGGGTTTTGTATAGTTTTGAACAACCTTTAAAAAGTTTTGAATCCGATTCAGTTTTTCGTAATAACGAATTCAAAAATGCCACTACAGGTTGACGCCTCAGTAGCACTTTCACCAAATTCAACGGAAACGATGCCATTTCGTAGTGTATGTTATGTATCGTTTTGAACAACATTCAGAAAATTTTGAATCCGAAGGACAACTTCAAAAATTCAAATTAAAAAATGCTATTATAGCAGCACTTGTTTTGAATTCGAAAAATTCCTATGCCAGGATGATCTATGGGTTTTGTATAGTTTTGAACAACCTTTAAAAAGTTCTGAATCCGATTCAGTTTTTCGTAATAACGAATTCAAAAATGCTACTACAGGTTGACGCCTCAGTAGCACTTTCACCAACGTCAACGGAAACGATGCCATTTCGTAGTCTAGGTTATGTATCGTTTTGAACAACCTTCAGAAATTTTGAATCCGAAGGACAACTTCAAAAATTCAAATTCAAAGATGCTACTATAGCAGCACTTGTTTTGAATTCGAAAAATTCCTATGCCAGGATGATCTATGGGTTTTGTATAGTTTTGAACAACCTTTAAAAAGTTTTGAATCCGATTCAGTTTTTCGTAATAACGAATTCAAAAATGCTACTACAGGTTGACGCCTCAGTAGCACTTTCACCAAATTCAACGGAAACGATGCCATTTCGTAGTCTAGGTTATGTATCGTTTTGAACAACCTTCAGAAAGTTTTGAATCCGAAGGACAACTTCAAAAATTCAAATTCAAAAATGCTACTATAGCAGCACTTGTTTTGAATTCGAAAAATTCCTATGCCAGGATGATCTATGGGTTTTGTATAGTTTTGAACAACCTTTAAAAAGTTTTGAATCCGATTCAGTATTTCGTAATAACGAATTCAAAAATGCTACTACAGGTTGCCGCCTCAGTAGCACTTTCACCAAATTCAACGGAAACGATGCCATTTCGTAGTCTAGGTTATGTATCGTTTTGAACAACCTTCAGAAAGTTTTGAATCCGAAGGACAACTTCAAAAATTCAAATTCAAAAATGCTACTATAGCAGCACTTGTTTTGAATTCGAAAAATTCCTATGCCAGGATGATCTATGGGTTTTGTATAGTTTTGAACAACCTTTAAAAATTTTTGAATCCGATTCAGTTTTTCGTAATAACGAATTCAAAAATGCTACTACAGGTTGACGCCTCAGTAGCACTTTCACCAAATTCAACGGAAACGATGCCATTTCGTAGTCTAGGTTATGTATCGTTTTGAACAACCTTCAGAAAGTTTTGAATCCGAAGGACAACTTCAAAAATTCAAATTCAAAAATGCTACTATAGCAGCACTTGTTTTGAATTCGAAAAATTCCTAAGCCAGGATGATCTATGGGTTTTGTATAGTTTTGAACAACCTTTAAAAGTTTTGAATCCGATTCAGTTTTTCGTAATAACGAATTCAAAAATGCTACTACAGGTTGACGATTCAGTAGCACTTTCACCAAATTCAACGGAAACGATGCCATTTCGTAGTCTAGGTTATGTATCGTTTTGAACAACCTTCAGAAAGTTTTGAATCCGAAGGACAACTTCAAAAATTCAAATTCAAAAATTGTACTATAGCAGCACTTGTTTTGAATTCGAAATATTCCTATGCCAGGATGATCTATGGGTTTTGTATAGTTTTGAACAATCTTTAAAAAGTTTTGAATCCGATTCAGTTTTTCGTAATAACGAATTCAAAAATGCTACTACAGGTTGACGCCTCAGTAGCACTTTCACCAAATTCAACAAAAAACTATGCCATTTCGTAGTCTAGGTTATGTATCGTTTTGAACAACCTTAAGAAAGTTTTGAATCCGAAGGACAACTTCAAAAATTCAAATTCAAAAATGCCACTATAGCAGCACTTGTTTTGAATTCAAAATATTCCTATGCCAGGATGATCTATGGGTTTTGTATAGTTTTGAACAACCTTTAAAAAGTTTTGAATCCGATTCAGTTTTTCGTAATAACGAATTCAAAAATGCCACTACAGGTTGACGCCTCAGTAGCACTTTCACCAAATTCAACGGAAACGATGCCATTTCGTAGTGTATGTTATGTATCGTTTTGAACAACATTCAGAAAATTTTGAATCCGAAGGACAACTTCAAAAATTCAAATTAAAAAATGCTATTATAGCAGCACTTGTTTTGAATTCGAAAAATTCCTATGCCAGGATGATCTATGGGTTTTGTATAGTTTTGAACAACCTTTAAAAAGTTCTGAATCCGATTCAGTTTTTCGTAATAACGAATTCAAAAATGCTACTACAGGTTGACGCCTCAGTAGCACTTTCACCAACGTCAACGGAAACGATGCCATTTCGTAGTCTAGGTTATGTATCGTTTTGAACAACCTTCAGAAATTTTGAATCCGAAGGACAACTTCAAAAATTCAAATTCAAAGATGCTACTATAGCAGCAGTTGTTTTGAATTCGAAAAATTCCTATGCCAGGATGATCTATGGGTTTTGTATAGTTTTGAACAACCTTTAAAAAGTTTTGAATCCGATTCAGTATTTCGTAATAACGAATTCAAAAATGCTACTACAGGTTGCCGCCTCAGTAGCACTTTCACCAAATTCAACGGAAACGATGCCATTTCGTAGTCTAGGTTATGTATCGTTTTGAACAACCTTCAGAAAGTTTTGAATCCGAAGGACAACTTCAAAAATTCAAATTCAAAAATGCTACTATAGCAGCACTTGTTTTGAATTCGAAAAATTCCTATGCCAGGATGATCTATGGGTTTTGTATAGTTTTGAACAACCTTTAAAAATTTTTGAATCCGATTCAGTTTTTCGTAATAACGAATTCAAAAATGCTACTACAGGTTGACGCCTCAGTAGCACTTTCACCAAATTCAACGGAAACGATGCCATTTCGTAGTCTAGGTTATGTATCGTTTTGAACAACCTTCAGAAAGTTTTGAATCCGAAGGACAACTTCAAAAATTCAAATTCAAAAATGCTACTATAGCAGCACTTGTTTTGAATTCGAAAAATTCCTAAGCCAGGATGATCTATGGGTTTTGTATAGTTTTGAACAACCTTTAAAAGTTTTGAATCCGATTCAGTTTTTCGTAATAACGAATTCAAAAATGCTACTACAGGTTGACGATTCAGTAGCACTTTCACCAAATTCAACGGAAACGATGCCATTTCGTAGTCTAGGTTATGTATCGTTTTGAACAACCTTCAGAAAGTTTTGAATCCGAAGGACAACTTCAAAAATTCAAATTCAAAAATTGTACTATAGCAGCACTTGTTTTGAATTCGAAAAATTCCTATGCCAGGATGATCTATGGGTTTTGTATAGTTTTGAACAACCTTTAAAAAGTTTTGAATCCGATTCAGTTTTTCGTAATAACGAATTCAAAAATGCCACTACAGGTTGACGCCTCAGTAGCACTTTCACCAAATTCAACGGAAACGATGCCATTTCGTAGTCTAGGTTATGTATCGTTTTAAACAACCTTCAGAAAGTTTTGAATCCGAAGGACAACTTCAAAAATTCAAATTCAAAAATGCTACTATAGCAGCACTTGTTTTGAATTCGAAAAATTCCTATGCCAGGATGATCTATGGGTTTTGTATAGTTTTGAACAACCTTTAAAAAGTTTTGAATCCGATTCAGTTTTTCGTAATAACGAATTCAAAAATGCTACTACAGGTTGACGCCTCAGTAGCACTTTCACCAAATTCAACGGAAACGATGCAATTTCGTAGTCTAGGTTATGTATCGTTTTTAACAACCTTCAGAAAGTTTTGAATCCGAAGGACAATTTCAAAAATTCAAATTCTAAAATGCTACTATAGCAGCACTTGTTTTGAATTCGAAAAATTCCTATGCCAGGATGATCTATGGGTTTTGTATAGTTTTGAACAACCTTTAAAAAGTTTTGAATCCGATTCAGTTTTTCGTAATAACGAATTCAAAAATGCTACTACAGGTTGACGCCTCAGTAGCACTTTCACCAAATTCAACGGAAACGATGCCATTTCGTAGTCTAGGTTATGTATCGTTTTGAACAACCTTCAGAAAGTTTTGAATCCGAAGGACAACTTCAAAAATTCAAATTCAAAAATGCTACTATAGCAGCACTTGTTTTGAATTCGAAAAATTCCTATGCCAGGATGATCTATGGGTTTTGTATAGTTTTGAACAACCTTTAAAAAGTTTTGAATCCGATTCAGTTTTTCGTAATAACGAATTCAAAAATGCTACTACAGGTTGACGCCTCAGTAGCACTTTCACCAAATTCAACGGAAACGATGCCATTTCGTAGTCTAGGTTATGTATCGTTTTGAACAACCTTCAGAAAGTTTTGAATCCGAAGGACAACTTCAAAAATTCAAATTCAAAAATGCTACTATAGCAGCACTTGTTTTGAATTCGAAAAATTCCTATGCCAGGATGATCTATGGGTTTTGTATAGTTTTGAACAACCTTTAAAAAGTTTTGAATCCGATTCAGTTTTTCGTAATAACGAATTCAAAAATGCTACTACAGGTTGACGCCTCAGTAGCACTTTCACCAAATTCAACGGAAACGATGCCATTTCGTAGTCTAGGTTATGTATCGTTTTGAACAACCTTCAGAAAGTTTTGAATCCGAAGGACAACTTCAAAAATTCAAATTCAAAAATGCTACTATAGCAGCACTTGTTTAGAATTCGAAAAATTCCTATGCCAGGATGATCTATGGGTTTCGTATAGTTTTGAACAACCTTTAAAAAGTTTTGAATCCGATTCAGTTTTTCGTAATAACGAATTCAAAAATGCTACTACAGGTTGACGCCTCAGTAGCACTTTCACCAAATTAAACGGAAACGATGCCATTTCGTAGTCTAGGTTATGTATCGTTTTGAACAACCTTCAGAAAGTTTTGAATCCGAAGGACAACTTCAAAAATTCAAATTCAAAAATGCTACTATAGCAGCACTTGTTTTGAATTCGAAAAATTCCTATGCCAGGATGATCTATGGGTTTTGTATAGTTTTGAACAACCTTTAAAAAGTTTTGAATCCGATTCAGTTTTTCGTAATAACGAATTCAAAAATGCTACTAGAGGTTGACGCCTCAGTAGCACTCTCACCAAATTCAACGGAAACGATGCCATTTCGTAGTCTAGGTTATGTATCGTTTTGAACTACCTTCAGAAAGTTTTGAATCCGAAGGACAACTTCAAAAATTCAAATTCAAAAATGCTACTATAGCAGCACTTGTTTTGATTTCGAAAAATTCCTATGCCAGGATGATCTATGGGTTTTGTATAGTTTTGAACAACCTTTAAAAAGTTTTGAATCCGATTCAGTTTTTCGTAATAAAGAATTCAAAAATGCTACTACAGGTTGACGCATCAGTAGCTCTTCCTCCAAATTCAACGGAAACGATGCCATTTCGTAGTCTAGGTTATGTATCGTTTTGAACAACCTTCAGAAAGTTTTGAATCCGAATGACAACTTCAAAAATTCAAATTCAAAAATGCTACTATAGCAGCACTTGTTTTGAATTTGAAATATTCCTATGCCAGGATGATCTATGGGTTTTGTATAGTTTTGAACAATCTTTAATAAGTTTTGAATCCGATTCAGTTTTTCGTAATAACGAATTCAAAAATGCTACTACAGGTTGACGCCTCAGTAGCACTTTCACCAAATTCAACAAAAAACTATGCCATTTCGTAGTCTAGGTTATGTATCGTTTTGAACAACCTTAAGAAAGTTTTGAATCCGAAGGACAACTTCAAAAATTCAAATTCAAAAATGCTACTATAGCAGCACTTGTTTTGAATTCAAAATATTCCTATGCCAGGATGATCTATGGGTTTTGTATAGTTTTGAACAACCTTTAAAAAGTTTTGAATCCGATTCAGTTATTCGTAATAACGAATTCAAAAATGCCACTACAGGTTGACGCCTCAGTAGCAGTTTCACCAAATTCAACGGAAACGATGCCATTTCGTAGTCTAGGTTATGTATCGTTTTGAACAACCTTCAGAAAGTTTTGAATCCGAAGGACAACTTCAAAAATTCAAATTCAAAAATGCTACTATAGCAGCACTTGTTTAGAATTCGAAAAATTCCTATGCCAGGATGATCTATGGGTTTCGTATAGTTTTGAACAACCTTTAAAAAGTTTTGAATCCGATTCAGTTTTTCGTAATAACGAATTCAAAAATGCTACTACAGGTTGACGCCTCAGTAGCACTTTCACCAAATTAAACGGAAACGATGCCATTTCGTAGTCTAGGTTATGTATCGTTTTGAACAACCTTCAGAAAGTTTTGAATCCGAAGGACAACTTCAAAAATTCAAATTCAAAAATGCTACTATAGCAGCACTTGTTTTGAATTCGAAAAATTCCTATGCCAGGATGATCTATGGGTTTTGTATAGTTTTGAACAACCTTTAAAAAGTTTTGAATCCGATTCAGTTTTTCGTAATAACGAATTCAAAAATGCTACTAGAGGTTGACGCCTCAGTAGCACTCTCAACAAATTAAACGGAAACGATGCCATTTCGTAGTCTAGGTTATGTATCGTTTTGAACAACCTTCAGAAAGTTTTGAATCCGAAGGACAACTTCAAAAATTCAAATTCAAAAATGCTACTATAGCAGCACTTGTTTTGAATTCGAAAAATTCCTATGCCAGGATGATCTATGGGTTTTGTATAGTTTTGAACAACCTTTAAAAAGTTTTGAATCCGATTCAGTTTTTCGTAATAAAGAATTCAAAAATGCTACTACAGGTTGACGCATCAGTAGCTCTTCCTCCAAATTCAACGGAAACGATGCCATTTCGTAGTCTAGGTTATGTATCGTTTTGAACAATCTTCAGAAAGTTTTGAATCCGAATGACAACTTCAAAAATTCAAATTCAAAAATGCTACTATAGCAGCACTTGTTTTGAATTCGAAATATTCCTATGCCAGGATGATCTATGGGTTTTGTATAGTTTTGAACAATCTTTAAAAAGTTTTGAATCCGATTCAGTTTTTCGTAATAACGAATTCAAAAATGCTACTACAGGTTGACGCCTCAGTAGCACTTTCACCAAATTCAACAAAAAACTATGCCATTTCGTAGTCTAGGTTATGTATCGTTTTGAACAACCTTAAGAAAGTTTTGAATCCGAAGGACAACTTCAAAAATTCAAATTCAAAAATGCTACTATAGCAGCACTTGTTTTGAATTCAAAATATTCCTATGCCAGGATGATCTATGGGTTTTGTATAGTTTTGAACAACCTTTAAAAAGTTTTGAATCCGATTCAGTTATTCGTAATAAAGAATTCAAAAATGCTACTACAGGTTGACGCCTCAGTAGCACTTTCACCAAATTCAACGGAAACGATGCCATTTCGTAGTCTAGGTTATGTATCGTTTTGAACAACCTTCAGAAAGTTTTGAATCCGAAGGACAACTTCAAAAATTCAAATTCAAAAATGCTACTATAGCAGAAGTTGTTTTGAATTCGAAAAATTCCTATGCCAGGATGATCTATGGGTTTTGTATAGTTTTGAACAACCTTTAAAAAGTTTTGAATCCGATTCAGTTTTTCGTAATAACGAATTCAAAAATGCCACTACAGGTTGACGCCTCAGTAGCACTTTCACCAAATTCAAGGGAAACGATGCCATTTCGTAGTCTATGTTATGTATCGTTTTGAACAACATTCAGAAAATTTTGAATCCGTAGGACAACTTCAAAAATTCAAATTCAAAAATGCTACTATAGCAGCACTTGTTTTGAATTCGAAAAATTCCTATGCCAGGATGATCTATGGGTTTTGTATAGTTTTGAACAACCTTTAAAAAGTTTAAATCCGATTCAGTTTTTCGTAATAACGAATTCAAAAATGCTACTACAGGTTGACGCCTCAGTAGCACTTTCACCAAATTCAACGGAAACGATGCCATTTCGTAGTCTAGGTTATGTATCGTTTTGAACAACCTTCAGAGAGTTTTGAATCCGAAGGACAACTTCAAAAATTCAAATTCTAAAATGCTACTATAGCAGCACTTGTTTTGAATTCAAAATATTCCTATGCCAGGATGATCTATGGGTTTTGTATAGTTTTGAACAACCTTTAAAAAGTTTTGAATCCGATTCAGTTTTTCGTAATAACGAATTCAAAAATGCTACTACAGGTTGACGCCTCAGTAGCACTTTCACCAAATTCAACGGAAACGATGCCATTTCGTAGTCTAGGTTATGTATCGTTTTGAACAACCTTCAGAAAGTTTTGAATCCGAAGGACAACTTCAAAAATTCAAATTCAAAAATGCTACTATAGCAGCACTTGTTTTGAATTCGAAAAATTCCTATGCCAGGATGATCTATGGGTTTTGTATAGTTTTGAACAACCTTTAAAAAGTTTTGAATCCGATTCAGTATTTCGTAATAACGAATTCAAAAATGCTACTACAGGTTGCCGCCTCAGTAGCACTTTCACCAAATTCAACGGAAACGATGCCATTTCGTAGTCTAGGTTATGTATCGTTTTGAACAACCTTCAGAAAGTTTTGAATCCGAAGGACAACTTCAAAAATTCAAATTCAAAAATGCTACTATAGCAGCACTTGTTTTGAATTCGAAAAATTCCTATGCCAGGATGATCTATGGGTTTTGTATAGTTTTGAACAACCTTTAAAAAGTTTTGTATCCGATTCAGTTTTTCGTAATAACGAATTCAAAAATGCTACTACAGGTTGACGCCTCAGTAGCACTTTCACCAAATTCAACGGAAACGATGCCATTTCGTAGTCTAGGTTATGTATCGTTTTGAACAACCTTCAGAAAGTTTTGAATCCGAAGGACAACTTCAAAAATTCAAATTCAAAAATGCTACTATAGCAGCACTTGTTTTGAATTCGAAAAATTCCTAAGCCAGGATGATCTATGGGTTTTGTATAGTTTTGAACAACCTTTAAAAGTTTTGAATCCGATTCAGTTTTTCGTAATAACGAATTCAAAAATGCTACTACAGGTTGACGCCTCAGTAGCACTTTCACCAAATTCAACGGAAACGATGCCATTTCGTAGTCTAGGTTATGTATCGTTTTGAACAACCTTCAGAAAGTTTTGAATCCGAAGGACAACTTCAAAAATTCAAATTCAAAAATGCTACTATAGCAGCACTTGTTTTGAATTCGAAAAATTCCTATGCCAGGATGATCTATGGGTTTCGTATAGTTTTGAACAACCTTTAAAAAGTTTTGAATCCGATTCAGTTTTTCGTAATAACGAATTCAAAAATGCTACTACAGGTTGACGCCTCAGTAGCACTTTCACCAAATTCAACGGAAACGATGCCATTTCGTAGTCTAGGTTATGTATCGTTTTGAACAACCTTCAGAAAGTTTTGAATCCGAAGGACAACTTCAAAAATTCAAATTCAAAAATGCTACTATAGCAGCACTTGTTTTGAATTCAAAATATTCCTATGCCAGGATGTTCTATGGGTTTTGTATAGTTTTGAACAATCTTTAAAAAGTTTTGAATCCGATTCAGTTTTTCGTAATAACGAATTCAAAAATGCTACTACAGGTTGACGCCTCAGTAGCACTTTCACCAAATTCAACAAAAAACTATGCCATTTCGTAGTCTAGGTTATGTATCGTTTTGAACAACCTTAAGAAAGTTTTGAATCCGAAGGACAACTTCAAAAATTCAAATTCAAAAATGCCACTATAGCAGCACTTGTTTTGAATTCAAAATATTCCTATGCCAGGATGATCTATGGGTTTTGTATAGTTTTGAACAACCTTTAAAAAGTTTTGAATCCGATTCAGTTTTTCGTAATAACGAATTCAAAAATGCCACTACAGGTTGACGCCTCAGTAGCACTTTCACCAAATTCAACGGAAACGATGCCATTTCGTAGTGTATGTTATGTATCGTTTTGAACAACATTCAGAAAATTTTGAATCCGAAGGACAACTTCAAAAATTCAAATTAAAAAATGCTATTATAGCAGCACTTGTTTTGAATTCGAAAAATTCCTATGCCAGGATGATCTATGGGTTTTGTATAGTTTTGAACAACCTTTAAAAAGTTCTGAATCCGATTCAGTTTTTCGTAATAACGAATTCAAAAATGCTACTACAGGTTGACGCCTCAGTAGCACTTTCACCAACGTCAACGGAAACGATGCCATTTCGTAGTCTAGGTTATGTATCGTTTTGAACAACCTTCAGAAATTTTGAATCCGAAGGACAACTTCAAAAATTCAAATTCAAAGATGCTACTATAGCAGCAGTTGTTTTGAATTCGAAAAATTCCTATGCCAGGATGATCTATGGGTTTTGTATAGTTTTGAACAACCTTTAAAAAGTTTTGAATCCGATTCAGTATTTCGTAATAACGAATTCAAAAATGCTACTACAGGTTGCCGCCTCAGTAGCACTTTCACCAAATTCAACGGAAACGATGCCATTTCGTAGTCTAGGTTATGTATCGTTTTGAACAACCTTCAGAAAGTTTTGAATCCGAAGGACAACTTCAAAAATTCAAATTCAAAAATGCTACTATAGCAGCACTTGTTTTGAATTCGAAAAATTCCTATGCCAGGATGATCTATGGGTTTTGTATAGTTTTGAACAACCTTTAAAAATTTTTGAATCCGATTCAGTTTTTCGTAATAACGAATTCAAAAATGCTACTACAGGTTGACGCCTCAGTAGCACTTTCACCAAATTCAACGGAAACGATGCCATTTCGTAGTCTAGGTTATGTATCGTTTTGAACAACCTTCAGAAAGTTTTGAATCCGAAGGACAACTTCAAAAATTCAAATTCAAAAATGCTACTATAGCAGCACTTGTTTTGAATTCGAAAAATTCCTAAGCCAGGATGATCTATGGGTTTTGTATAGTTTTGAACAACCTTTAAAAGTTTTGAATCCGATTCAGTTTTTCGTAATAACGAATTCAAAAATGCTACTACAGGTTGACGATTCAGTAGCACTTTCACCAAATTCAACGGAAACGATGCCATTTCGTAGTCTAGGTTATGTATCGTTTTGAACAACCTTCAGAAAGTTTTGAATCCGAAGGACAACTTCAAAAATTCAAATTCAAAAATTGTACTATAGCAGCACTTGTTTTGAATTCGAAAAATTCCTATGCCAGGATGATCTATGGGTTTTGTATAGTTTTGAACAACCTTTAAAAAGTTTTGAATCCGATTCAGTTTTTCGTAATAACGAATTCAAAAATGCCACTACAGGTTGACGCCTCAGTAGCACTTTCACCAAATTCAACGGAAACGATGCCATTTCGTAGTCTAGGTTATGTATCGTTTTAAACAACCTTCAGAAAGTTTTGAATCCGAAGGACAACTTCAAAAATTCAAATTCAAAAATGCTACTATAGCAGCACTTGTTTTGAATTCGAAAAATTCCTATGCCAGGATGATCTATGGGTTTTGTATAGTTTTGAACAACCTTTAAAAAGTTTTGAATCCGATTCAGTTTTTCGTAATAACGAATTCAAAAATGCTACTACAGGTTGACGCCTCAGTAGCACTTTCACCAAATTCAACGGAAACGATGCAATTTCGTAGTCTAGGTTATGTATCGTTTTTAACAACCTTCAGAAAGTTTTGAATCCGAAGGACAATTTCAAAAATTCAAATTCTAAAATGCTACTATAGCAGCACTTGTTTTGAATTCGAAAAATTCCTATGCCAGGATGATCTATGGGTTTTGTATAGTTTTGAACAACCTTTAAAAAGTTTTGAATCCGATTCAGTTTTTCGTAATAACGAATTCAAAAATGCTACTACAGGTTGACGCCTCAGTAGCACTTTCACCAAATTCAACGGAAACGATGCCATTTCGTAGTCTAGGTTATGTATCGTTTTGAACAACCTTCAGAAAGTTTTGAATCCGAAGGACAACTTCAAAAATTCAAATTCAAAAATGCTACTATAGCAGCACTTGTTTTGAATTCGAAAAATTCCTATGCCAGGATGATCTATGGGTTTTGTATAGTTTTGAACAACCTTTAAAAAGTTTTGAATCCGATTCAGTTTTTCGTAATAACGAATTCAAAAATGCTACTACAGGTTGACGCCTCAGTAGCACTTTCACCAAATTCAACGGAAACGATGCCATTTCGTAGTCTAGGTTATGTATCGTTTTGAACAACCTTCAGAAAGTTTTGAATCCGAAGGACAACTTCAAAAATTCAAATTCAAAAATGCTACTATAGCAGCACTTGTTTTGAATTCGAAAAATTCCTATGCCAGGATGATCTATGGGTTTTGTATAGTTTTGAACAACCTTTAAAAAGTTTTGAATCCGATTCAGTTTTTCGTAATAACGAATTCAAAAATGCTACTACAGGTTGACGCCTCAGTAGCACTTTCACCAAATTCAACGGAAACGATGCCATTTCGTAGTCTAGGTTATGTATCGTTTTGAACAACCTTCAGAAAGTTTTGAATCCGAAGGACAACTTCAAAAATTCAAATTCAAAAATGCTACTATAGCAGCACTTGTTTAGAATTCGAAAAATTCCTATGCCAGGATGATCTATGGGTTTCGTATAGTTTTGAACAACCTTTAAAAAGTTTTGAATCCGATTCAGTTTTTCGTAATAACGAATTCAAAAATGCTACTACAGGTTGACGCCTCAGTAGCACTTTCACCAAATTAAACGGAAACGATGCCATTTCGTAGTCTAGGTTATGTATCGTTTTGAACAACCTTCAGAAAGTTTTGAATCCGAAGGACAACTTCAAAAATTCAAATTCAAAAATGCTACTATAGCAGCACTTGTTTTGAATTCGAAAAATTCCTATGCCAGGATGATCTATGGGTTTCGTATAGTTTTGAACAACCTTTAAAAAGTTTTGAATCCGATTCAGTTTTTCGTAATAACGAATTCAAAAATGCTACTACAGGTTGACGCCTCAGTAGCACTTTCACCAAATTAAACGGAAACGATGCCATTTCGTAGTCTAGGTTATGTATCGTTTTGAACAACCTTCAGAAAGTTTTGAATCCGAAGGACAACTTCAAAAATTCAAATTCAAAAATGCTACTATAGCAGCACTTGTTTTGAATTCGAAAAATTCCTATGCCAGGATGATCTATGGGTTTTGTATAGTTTTGAACAACCTTTAAAAAGTTTTGAATCCGATTCAGTTTTTCGTAATAACGAATTCAAAAATGCTACTAGAGGTTGACGCCTCAGTAGCACTCTCACCAAATTCAACGGAAACGATGCCATTTCGTAGTCTAGGTTATGTATCGTTTTGAACTACCTTCAGAAAGTTTTGAATCCGAAGGACAACTTCAAAAATTCAAATTCAAAAATGCTACTATAGCAGCACTTGTTTTGATTTCGAAAAATTCCTATGCCAGGATGATCTATGGGTTTTGTATAGTTTTGAACAACCTTTAAAAAGTTTTGAATCCGATTCAGTTTTTCGTAATAAAGAATTCAAAAATGCTACTACAGGTTGACGCATCAGTAGCTCTTCCTCCAAATTCAACGGAAACGATGCCATTTCGTAGTCTAGGTTATGTATCGTTTTGAACAACCTTCAGAAAGTTTTGAATCCGAATGACAACTTCAAAAATTCAAATTCAAAAATGCTACTATAGCAGCACTTGTTTTGAATTTGAAATATTCCTATGCCAGGATGATCTATGGGTTTTGTATAGTTTTGAACAATCTTTAATAAGTTTTGAATCCGATTCAGTTTTTCGTAATAACGAATTCAAAAATGCTACTACAGGTTGACGCCTCAGTAGCACTTTCACCAAATTCAACAAAAAACTATGCCATTTCGTAGTCTAGGTTATGTATCGTTTTGAACAACCTTAAGAAAGTTTTGAATCCGAAGGACAACTTCAAAAATTCAAATTCAAAAATGCTACTATAGCAGCACTTGTTTTGAATTCAAAATATTCCTATGCCAGGATGATCTATGGGTTTTGTATAGTTTTGAACAACCTTTAAAAAGTTTTGAATCCGATTCAGTTATTCGTAATAACGAATTCAAAAATGCCACTACAGGTTGACGCCTCAGTAGCAGTTTCACCAAATTCAACGGAAACGATGCCATTTCGTAGTCTAGGTTATGTATCGTTTTGAACAACCTTCAGAAAGTTTTGAATCCGAAGGACAACTTCAAAAATTCAAATTCAAAAATGCTACTATAGCAGCACTTGTTTAGAATTCGAAAAATTCCTATGCCAGGATGATCTATGGGTTTCGTATAGTTTTGAACAACCTTTAAAAAGTTTTGAATCCGATTCAGTTTTTCGTAATAACGAATTCAAAAATGCTACTACAGGTTGACGCCTCAGTAGCACTTTCACCAAATTAAACGGAAACGATGCCATTTCGTAGTCTAGGTTATGTATCGTTTTGAACAACCTTCAGAAAGTTTTGAATCCGAAGGACAACTTCAAAAATTCAAATTCAAAAATGCTACTATAGCAGCACTTGTTTTGAATTCGAAAAATTCCTATGCCAGGATGATCTATGGGTTTTGTATAGTTTTGAACAACCTTTAAAAAGTTTTGAATCCGATTCAGTTTTTCGTAATAACGAATTCAAAAATGCTACTAGAGGTTGACGCCTCAGTAGCACTCTCAACAAATTAAACGGAAACGATGCCATTTCGTAGTCTAGGTTATGTATCGTTTTGAACAACCTTCAGAAAGTTTTGAATCCGAAGGACAACTTCAAAAATTCAAATTCAAAAATGCTACTATAGCAGCACTTGTTTTGAATTCGAAAAATTCCTATGCCAGGATGATCTATGGGTTTTGTATAGTTTTGAACAACCTTTAAAAAGTTTTGAATCCGATTCAGTTTTTCGTAATAAAGAATTCAAAAATGCTACTACAGGTTGACGCATCAGTAGCTCTTCCTCCAAATTCAACGGAAACGATGCCATTTCGTAGTCTAGGTTATGTATCGTTTTGAACAATCTTCAGAAAGTTTTGAATCCGAATGACAACTTCAAAAATTCAAATTCAAAAATGCTACTATAGCAGCACTTGTTTTGAATTCGAAATATTCCTATGCCAGGATGATCTATGGGTTTTGTATAGTTTTGAACAATCTTTAAAAAGTTTTGAATCCGATTCAGTTTTTCGTAATAACGAATTCAAAAATGCTACTACAGGTTGACGCCTCAGTAGCACTTTCACCAAATTCAACAAAAAACTATGCCATTTCGTAGTCTAGGTTATGTATCGTTTTGAACAACCTTAAGAAAGTTTTGAATCCGAAGGACAACTTCAAAAATTCAAATTCAAAAATGCTACTATAGCAGCACTTGTTTTGAATTCAAAATATTCCTATGCCAGGATGATCTATGGGTTTTGTATAGTTTTGAACAACCTTTAAAAAGTTTTGAATCCGATTCAGTTATTCGTAATAAAGAATTCAAAAATGCTACTACAGGTTGACGCCTCAGTAGCACTTTCACCAAATTCAACGGAAACGATGCCATTTCGTAGTCTAGGTTATGTATCGTTTTGAACAACCTTCAGAAAGTTTTGAATCCGAAGGACAACTTCAAAAATTCAAATTCAAAAATGCTACTATAGCAGAAGTTGTTTTGAATTCGAAAAATTCCTATGCCAGGATGATCTATGGGTTTTGTATAGTTTTGAACAACCTTTAAAAAGTTTTGAATCCGATTCAGTTTTTCGTAATAACGAATTCAAAAATGCCACTACAGGTTGACGCCTCAGTAGCACTTTCACCAAATTCAAGGGAAACGATGCCATTTCGTAGTCTATGTTATGTATCGTTTTGAACAACATTCAGAAAATTTTGAATCCGTAGGACAACTTCAAAAATTCAAATTCAAAAATGCTACTATAGCAGCACTTGTTTTGAATTCGAAAAATTCCTATGCCAGGATGATCTATGGGTTTTGTATAGTTTTGAACAACCTTTAAAAAGTTTAAATCCGATTCAGTTTTTCGTAATAACGAATTCAAAAATGCTACTACAGGTTGACGCCTCAGTAGCACTTTCACCAAATTCAACGGAAACGATGCCATTTCGTAGTCTAGGTTATGTATCGTTTTGAACAACCTTCAGAGAGTTTTGAATCCGAAGGACAACTTCAAAAATTCAAATTCTAAAATGCTACTATAGCAGCACTTGTTTTGAATTCAAAATATTCCTATGCCAGGATGATCTATGGGTTTTGTATAGTTTTGAACAACCTTTAAAAAGTTTTGAATCCGATTCAGTTTTTCGTAATAACGAATTCAAAAATGCTACTACAGGTTGACGCCTCAGTAGCACTTTCACCAAATTCAACGGAAACGATGCCATTTCGTAGTCTAGGTTATGTATCGTTTTGAACAACCTTCAGAAAGTTTTGAATCCGAAGGACAACTTCAAAAATTCAAATTCAAAAATGCTACTATAGCAGCACTTGTTTTGAATTCGAAAAATTCCTATGCCAGGATGATCTATGGGTTTTGTATAGTTTTGAACAACCTTTAAAAAGTTTTGAATCCGATTCAGTATTTCGTAATAACGAATTCAAAAATGCTACTACAGGTTGCCGCCTCAGTAGCACTTTCACCAAATTCAACGGAAACGATGCCATTTCGTAGTCTAGGTTATGTATCGTTTTGAACAACCTTCAGAAAGTTTTGAATCCGAAGGACAACTTCAAAAATTCAAATTCAAAAATGCTACTATAGCAGCACTTGTTTTGAATTCGAAAAATTCCTATGCCAGGATGATCTATGGGTTTTGTATAGTTTTGAACAACCTTTAAAAAGTTTTGTATCCGATTCAGTTTTTCGTAATAACGAATTCAAAAATGCTACTACAGGTTGACGCCTCAGTAGCACTTTCACCAAATTCAACGGAAACGATGCCATTTCGTAGTCTAGGTTATGTATCGTTTTGAACAACCTTCAGAAAGTTTTGAATCCGAAGGACAACTTCAAAAATTCAAATTCAAAAATGCTACTATAGCAGCACTTGTTTTGAATTCGAAAAATTCCTAAGCCAGGATGATCTATGGGTTTTGTATAGTTTTGAACAACCTTTAAAAGTTTTGAATCCGATTCAGTTTTTCGTAATAACGAATTCAAAAATGCTACTACAGGTTGACGCCTCAGTAGCACTTTCACCAAATTCAACGGAAACGATGCCATTTCGTAGTCTAGGTTATGTATCGTTTTGAACAACCTTCAGAAAGTTTTGAATCCGAAGGACAACTTCAAAAATTCAAATTCAAAAATGCTACTATAGCAGCACTTGTTTTGAATTCGAAAAATTCCTATGCCAGGATGATCTATGGGTTTCGTATAGTTTTGAACAACCTTTAAAAAGTTTTGAATCCGATTCAGTTTTTCGTAATAACGAATTCAAAAATGCTACTACAGGTTGACGCCTCAGTAGCACTTTCACCAAATTCAACGGAAACGATGCCATTTCGTAGTCTAGGTTATGTATCGTTTTGAACAACCTTCAGAAAGTTTTGAATCCGAAGGACAACTTCAAAAATTCAAATTCAAAAATGCTACTATAGCAGCACTTGTTTTGAATTCAAAATATTCCTATGCCAGGATGTTCTATGGGTTTTGTATAGTTTTGAACAACCTTTAAAAAGTTTTGAATCCGATTCAGTTTTTCGTAATAACGAATTCAAAAATGCTACTACAGGTTGACGCCTCAGTAGCACTTTCACCAAATTCAACAAAAAACTATGCCATTTCGTAGTCTAGGTTATGTATCGTTTTGAACAACCTTAAGAAAGTTTTGAATCCGAAGGACAACTTCAAAAATTCAAATTCAAAAATGCTACTATAGCAGCACTTGTTTTGAATTCAAAATATTCCTATGCCAGGATGATCTATGGGTTTTGTATAGTTTTGAACAACCTTTAAAAAGTTTTGAATCCGATTCAGTTTTTCGTAATAACGAATTCAAAAATGCCACTACAGGTTGACGCCTCAGTAGCACTTTCACCAAATTCAACGGAAACGATGCCATTTCGTAGTGTATGTTATGTATCGTTTTGAACAACATTCAGAAAATTTTGAATCCGAAGGACAACTTCAAAAATTCAAATTAAAAAATGCTATTATAGCAGCACTTGTTTTGAATTCGAAAAATTCCTATGCCAGGATGATCTATGGGTTTTGTATAGTTTTGAACAACCTTTAAAAAGTTCTGAATCCGATTCAGTTTTTCGTAATAACGAATTCAAAAATGCTACTACAGGTTGACGCCTCAGTAGCACTTTCACCAACGTCAACGGAATCGATGCCATTTCGTAGTCTAGGTTATGTATCGTTTTGAACAACCTTCAGAAATTTTGAATCCGAAGGACAACTTCAAAAATTCAAATTCAAAGATGCTACTATAGCAGCACTTGTTTTGAATTCGAAAAATTCCTATGCCAGGATGATCTATGGGTTTTGTATAGTTTTGAACAACCTTTAAAAAGTTTTGAATCCGATTAAGTTTTTCGTAATAACGAATTCAAAAATGCTACTACAGGTTGACGCCTCAGTAGCACTTTCACCAAATTCAACGGAAACGATGCCATTTCGTAGTCTAGGTTATGTATCGTTTTGAACAACCTTCAGAAAGTTTTGAATCCGAAGGACAACTTCAAAAATTCAAATTCAAAAATGCTACTATAGCAGCACCTGTTTTGAATTCGAAAAATTCCTATGCCAGGATGATCTATGGGTTTTGTATAGTTTTGAACAACCTTTAAAAAGTTTTGAATCCGATTCAGTATTTCGTAATAACGAATTCAAAAATGCTACTACAGGTTGCCGCCTCAGTAGCACTTTCACCAAATTCAACGGAAACGATGCCATTTCGTAGTCTAGGTTATGTATCGTTTTGAACAACCTTCAGAAAGTTTTGAATCCGAAGGACAACTTCAAAAATTCAAATTCAAAAATGCTACTATAGCAGCACTTGTTTTGGATTCGAAAAATTCCTATGCCAGGATGATCTATGGGTTTTGTATAGTTTTGAACAACCTTTAAAAAGTTTTGAATCCGATTCAGTTTTTCGTAATAACGAATTCAAAAATGCCACTACAGGTTGACGCCTCAGTAGCACTTTCACCAAATTCAACGGAAACGATGCCATTTCGTAGTCTAGGTTATGTATCGTTTTAAACAACCTTCAGAAAGTTTTGAATCCGAAGGACAACTTCAAAAATTCAAATTCAAAAATGCTACTATAGCAGCACTTGTTTTGAATTCGAAAAATTCCTATGCCAGGATGATCTATGGGTTTTGTATAGTTTTGAACAACCTTTAAAAAGTTTTGAATCCGATTCAGTTTTTCGTAATAACGAATTCAAAAATGCTACTACAGGTTGACGCCTCAGTAGCACTTTCACCAAATTCAACGGAAACGATGCAATTTCGTAGTCTAGGTTATGTATCGTTTTGAACAACCTTCAGAAAGTTTTGAATCCGAAGGACAATTTCAAAAATTCAAATTCTAAAATGCTACTATAGCAGCACTTGTTTTGAATTCGAAAAATTCCTATGCCAGGATGATCTATGGGTTTTGTATAGTTTTGAACAACCTTTAAAAAGTTTTGAATCCGATTCAGTTTTTCGTAATAACGAATTCAAAAATGCTACTACAGGTTGACGCCTCAGTAGCACTTTCACCAAATTCAACGGAAACGATGCCATTTCGTAGTCTAGGTTATGTATCGTTTTGAACAACCTTCAGAAAGTTTTGAATCCGAAGGACAACTTCAAAAATTCAAATTCAAAAATGCTACTATAGCAGCACTTGTTTTGAATTCAAAAAATTCCTATGCCAGGATGATCTATGGGTTTCGTATAGTTTTGAACAACATTTAAAAAGTTTTGAATCCGATTCAGTTTTTCGTAATAACGAATTCAAAAATGCTACTACAGGTTGACGCCTCAGTAGCACTTTCACCAAATTCAACGGAAACGATGCCATTTCGTAGTCTAGGTTATGTATCGTTTTGAACAACCTTCAGAAAGTTTTGAATCCGAAGGACAACTTCAAAAATTCAAATTCAAAAATGCTACTATAGCAGCACTTGTTTTGAATTCGAAATATTCCTATGCCAGGATGATCTATGGGTTTTGTATAGTTTTGAACAACCTTTAAAAAGTTTTGAATCCGATTCAGTTTTTCGTAATAACGAATTCAAAAATGCTACTACAGGTTGACGCCTCAGTAGCACTTTCACCAAATTCAACGGAAACGATGCCATTTCGTAGTCTAGGTTATGTATCGTTTTGAACAACCTTCAGAAAGTTTTGAATCCGAAGGACAACTTCAAAAATTCAAATTCAAAAATGCTACTATAGCAGCACTTGTTTAGAATTCGAAAAATTCCTATGCCAGGATGATCTATGGGTTTCGTATAGTTTTGAACAACCTTTAAAAAGTTTTGAATCCGATTCAGTTTTTCGTAATAACGAATTCAAAAATGCTACTACAGGTTGACGCCTCAGTAGCACTTTCACCAAATTAAACGGAAACGATGCCATTTCGTAGTCTAGGTTATGTATCGTTTTGAACAACCTTCAGAAAGTTTTGAATCCGAAGGACAACTTCAAAAATTCAAATTCAAAAATGCTACTATAGCAGCACTTGTTTTGAATTCGAAAAATTCCTATGCCAGGATGATCTATGGGTTTTGTATAGTTTTGAACAACCTTTAAAAAGTTTTGAATCCGATTCAGTTTTTCGTAATAACGAATTCAAAAATGCTACTTGAGGTTGACGCCTCAGTAGCACTCTCACCAAATTCAACGGAAACGATGCCATTTCGTAGTCTAGGTTATGTATCGTTTTGAACTACCTTCAGAAAGTTTTGAATCCGAAGGACAACTTCAAAAATTCAAATTCAAAAATGCTACTATAGCAGCACTTGTTTTGATTTCGAAAAATTCCTATGCCAGGATGATCTATGGGTTTTGTATAGTTTTGAACAACCTTTAAAAAGTTTTGAATCCGATTCAGTTTTTCGTAATAAAGAATTCAAAAATGCTACTACAGGTTGACGCATCAGTAGCTCTTCCTCCAAATTCAACGGAAACGATGCCATTTCGTAGTCTAGGTTATGTATCGTTTTGAACAACCTTCAGAAAGTTTTGAATCCGAATGACAACTTCAAAAATTCAAATTCAAAAATGCTACTATAGCAGCACTTGTTTTGAATTCGAAATATTCCTATGCCAGGATGATCTATGGGTTTTGTATAGTTTTGAACAATCTTTAAAAAGTTTTGAATCCGATTCAGTTTTTCGTAATAACGAATTCAAAAATGCTACTACAGGTTGACGCCTCAGTAGCACTTTCACCAAATTCAACAAAAAACTATGCCATTTCGTAGTCTAGGTTATGTATCGTTTTGAACAACCTTAAGAAAGTTTTGAATCCGAAGGACAACTTCAAAAATTCAAATTCAAAAATGCTACTATAGCAGCACTTGTTTTGAATTCAAAATATTCCTATGCCAGGATGATCTATGGGTTTTGTATAGTTTTGAACAACCTTTAAAAAGTTTTGAATCCGATTCAGTTATTCGTAATAACGAATTCAAAAATGCCACTACAGGTTGACGCCTCAGTAGCAGTTTCACCAAATTCAACGGAAACGATGCCATTTCGTAGTCTAGGTTATGTATCGTTTTGAACAACCTTCAGAAAGTTTTGAATCCGAAGGACAACTTCAAAAATTCAAATTCAAAAATGCTAATATAGCAGAAGTTGTTTTGAATTCGAAAAATTCCTATGCCAGGATGATCTATGGGTTTTGTATAGTTTTGAACAACCTTTAAAAAGTTTTGAATCCGATTCAGTTTTTCGTAATAACGAATTCAAAAATGCCACTACAGGTTGACGCCTCAGTAGCACTTTCACCAAATTCAAGGGAAACGATGCCGTTTCGTAGTCTATGTTATGTATCGTTTTGAACAACATTCAGAAAATTTTGAATCCGAAGGACAACTTCAAAAATTCAAATTCAAAAATGCTACTATAGCAGCACTTGTTTTGAATTCGAAAAATTCCTATGCCAGGATGATCTATGGGTTTTTTAAAGTTTTGAACAACCTTTAAAAAGTTCTGAATCCGATTCAGTTTTTCGTAATAACGAATTCAAAAATGCTACTACAGGTTGACGCCTCAGTAGCACTTTCACCAACGTCAACGGAAACGATGCCATTTCGTAGTCTAGGTTATGTATCGTTTTGAACAACCTTCAGAAATTTTGAATCCGAAGGACAACTTCAAAAATTCAAATTCAAAGATGCTACTATAGCAGCACTTGTTTTGAATTCGAAAAATTCCTATGCCAGGATGATCTATGGGTTTTGTATAGTTTTCAACAACCTTTAAAAAGTTTTGAATCCGATTCAGTTTTTCGTAATAACGAATTCAAAAATGCTACTACAGGTTGACGCCTCAGTAGCACTTTCACCAAATTCAACGGAAACGATGCCATTTCGTAGTCTAGGTTATGTTTCGTTTTGAACAACCTTCAGAAAGTTTTGAATCCGAAGGACAACTTCAAAAATTCAAATTCAAAAATGCTACTATAGCAGCACTTGTTTTGAATTCGAAAAATTCCTATGCCAGGATGATCTATGGGTTTTGTATAGTTTTGAACAACCTTTAAAAAGTTTTGAATCCGATTCAGTATTTCGTAATAACGAATTCAAAAATGCTACTACAGGTTGCCGCCTCAGTAGCACTTTCACCAAATTCAACGGAAACGATGCCATTTCGTAGTCTAGGTTATGTATCGTTTTGAACAACCTTCAGAAAGTTTTGAATCCGAAGGACAACTTCAAAAATTCAAATTCAAAAATGTAACTATAGCAGCACTTGTTTTGAATTCGAAAAATTCCTATGCCAGGATGATCTATGGGTTTTGTATAGTTTTGAACAACCTTTAAAAAGTTTTGAATCCGATTCAGTTTTTCGTAATAACGAATTCAAAAATGCTACTACAGGTTGACGCCTCAGTAGCACTTTCACCAAATTCAACGGAAACGATGCCATTTCGTAGTCTAGGTTATGTATCGTTTTGAACAACCTTCAGAAAGTTTTGAATCCGAAGGACAACTTCAAAAATTCAAATTCAAAAATGCTACTATAGCAGCACTTGTTTTGAATTCGAAAAATTCCTAAGCCAGGATGATCTATGGGTTTTGTATAGTTTTGAACAACCTTTAAAAGTTTTGAATCCGATTCAGTTTTTCGTAATAACGAATTCAAAAATGCTACTACAGGTTGACGCCTCAGTAGCACTTTCACCAAATTCAACGGAAACGATGCCATTTCGTAGTCTAGGTTATGTATCATTTTGAACAACCTTCAGAAAGTTTTGAATCCGAAGGACAACTTCAAAAATTCAAATTCAAAAATTGTACTATAGCAGCACTTGTTTTGAATTCGAAAAATTCCAATGCCAGGATGATCTATGGGTTTTGTATAGTTTTGAACAACCTTTAAAAAGTTTTGAATCCGATTCAGTTTTTCGTAATAACGAATTCAAAAATGCCACTACAGGTTGACGTTTCAGTAGCACTTTCACCAAATTCAACGGAAACGATGCCATTTCGTAGTCTAGGTTATGTATCGTTTTGAACAACCTTCAGAAAGTTTTGAATCCGAAGGACAACTTCAAAAATTCAAATTCAAAAATGCTACTATAGCAGCACTTGTTTTGAATTCGAAAAATTCCTATGCCAGGATGATCTATGGGTTTTGTATAGTTTTGAACAACCTTTAAAAAGTTTTGAATCCGATTCAGTTTTTCGTAATAACGAATTCAAAAATGCTACTACAGGTTGACGCCTCAGTAGCACTTTCACCAAATTCAACGGAAACGATGCAATTTCGTAGTCTAGGTTATGTATCGTTTTGAACAACCTTCAGAAAGTTTTGAATCCGAAGGACAATTTCAAAAATTCAAATTCTAAAATGCTACTATAGCAGCACTTGTTTTGAATTCGAAAAATTCCTATGCCAGGATGATCTATGGGTTTTGTATAGTTTTGAACAACCTTTAAAAAGTTTTGAATCCGATTCAGTTTTTCGTAATAACGAATTCAAAAATGCTACTACAGGTTGACGCCTCAGTAGCACTTTCACCAAATTCAACGGAAACGATGCCATTTCGTAGTCTAGGTTATGTATCGTTTTGAACAACCTTCAGAAAGTTTTGAATCCGAAGGACAACTTCAAAAATTCAAATTCAAAAATGCTACTATAGCAGCACTTGTTTTGAATTCGAAAAATTCCTATGCCAGGATGATCTATGGGTTTCGTATAGTTTTGAACAACCTTTAAAAAGTTTTGAATCCGATTCAGTTTTTCGTAATAACGAATTCAAAAATGCTACTACAGGTTGACGCCTCAGTAGCACTTTCACCAAATTCAACGGAAACGATGCCATTTCGTAGTCTTGGTTATGTATCGTTTTGAACAACCTTCAGAAAGTTTTGAATCCGAAGGACAACTTCAAAAATTCAAATTCAAAAATGCTACTATAGCAGCACTTGTTTTGAATTCGAAAAATTCCTATGCCAGGATGATCTATGGGTTTTGTATAGTTTTGAACAACCTTTAAAAAGTTTTGAATCCGATTCAGTTTTTCGTAATAACGAATTCAAAAATGCTACTACAGGTTGACGCCTCAGTAGCACTTTCACCAAATTCAACGGAAACGATGCCATTTCGTAGTCTAGGTTATGTATCGTTTTGAACAACCTTCAGAAAGTTTTGAATCCGAAGGACAACTTCAAAAATTCAAATTCAAAAATGCTACTATAGCAGCACTTGTTTTGAATTCGAAAAATTCCTATGCCAGGATGATCTATGGGTTTCGTATAGTTTTGAACAACCTTTAAAAAGTTTTGAATCCGATTCAGTTTTTCGTAATAACGAATTCAAAAATGCTACTACAGGTTGACGCCTCAGTAGCACTTTCACCAAATTCAACGGAAACGATGCCATTTCGTAGTCTAGGTTATGTATCGTTTTGAACAACCTTCAGAAAGTTTTGAATCCGAAGGACAACTTCAAAAATTCAAATTCAAAAATGCTACTATAGCAGCACTTGTTTTGAATTCAAAATATTCCTATGCCAGGATGTTCTATGGGTTTTGTATAGTTTTGAACAACCTTTAAAAAGTTTTGAATCCGATTCAGTTTTTCGTAATAACGAATTCAAAAATGACACTACAGGTTGACGCCTCAGTAGCACTTTCACCAAATTCAACGGAAACGATGCCATTTCGTAGTGTATGTTATGTATCGTTTTGAACAACATTCAGAAAATTTTGAATCCGAAGGACAACTTCAAAAATTCAAATTAAAAAATGCTACTATAGCAGCACTTGTTTTGAATTCGAAAAATTCCTATGCCAGGATGATCTATGGGTTTTGTATAGTTTTGAACAACCTTTAAAAAGTTCTGAATCCGATTCAGTTTTTCGTAATAACGAATTCAAAAATGCTACTACAGGTTGACGCCTCAGTAGCACTTTCACCAACGTCAACGGAAACGATGCCATTTCGTAGTCTAGGTTATGTATCGTTTTGAACAACCTTCAGAAATTTTGAATCCGAAGGACAACTTCAAAAATTCAAATTCAAAGATGCTACTATAGCAGCACTTGTTTTGAATTCGAAAAATTCCTATGCCAGGATGATCTATGGGTTTTGTATAGTTTTGAACAACCTTTAAAAAGTTTTGAATCCGATTCAGTTTTTCGTAATAACGAATTCAAAAATGCTACTACAGGTTGACGCCTCAGTAGCACTTTCACCAAATTCAACGGAAACGATGCCATTTCGTAGTCTAGGTTATGTATCGTTTTGAACAACCTTCAGAAAGTTTTGAATCCGAAGGACAACTTCAAAAATTCAAATTCAAAAATGCTACTATAGCAGCACTTGTTTTGAATTCGAAAAATTCCTATGCCAGGATGATCTATGGGTTTTGTATAGTTTTGAACAACCTTTAAAAAGTTTTGAATCCGATTCAGTATTTCGTAATAACGAATTCAAAAATGCTACTACAGGTTGCCGCCTCAGTAGCACTTTCACCAAATTCAACGGAAACGATGCCATTTCGTAGTCTAGGTTATGTATCGTTTTGAACAACCTTCAGAAAGTTTTGAATCCGAAGGACAACTTCAAAAATTCAAATTCAAAAATGCTACTATAGCAGCACTTGTTTTGAATTCGAAAAATTCCTATGCCAGGATGATCTATGGGTTTTGTATAGTTTTGAACAACCTTTAAAAAGTTTTGAATCCGATTCAGTTTTTCGTAATAACGAATTTAAAATGCTACTACAGGTTGACGCCTCAGTAGCACTTTCACCAAATTCAACGGAAACGATGCCATTTCGTAGTCTAGGTTATGTATCATTTTGAACAACCTTCAGAAAGTTTTGAATCCGAAGGACAACTTCAAAAATTCAAATTCAAAAATTGAACTATAGCAGCACTTGTTTTGAATTCGAAAAATTCCTATGCCAGGATGATCTATGGGTTTTGTATAGTTTTGAACAACCTTTAAAAAGTTTTGAATCCGATTCAGTTTTTCGTAATAACGAATTCAAAAATGCCACTACAGGTTGACGTTTCAGTAGCACTTTCACCAAATTCAACGGAAACGATGCCATTTCGTAGTCTAGGTTATGTATCGTTTTGAACAACCTTCAGAAAGTTTTGAATCCGAAGGACAACTTCAAAAATTCAAATTCAAAAATGCTACTATAGCAGCACTTGTTTTGAATTCGAAAAATTCCTATGCCAGGATGATCTATGGGTTTTGTATAGTTTTGAACAACCTTTAAAAAGTTTTGAATCCGATTCAGTTTTTCGTAATAACGAATTCAAAAATGCTACTACAGGTTGACGCCTCAGTAGCACTTTCACCAAATTCAACGGAAACGATGCAATTTCGTAGTCTAGGTTATGTATCGTTTTGATCAACCTTCAGAAAGTTTTGAATCCGAAGGACAATTTCAAAAATTCAAATTCTAAAATGCTACTATAGCAGCACTTGTTTTGAATTCGAAAAATTCCTATGCCAGGATGATCTATGGGTTTTGTATAGTTTTGAACAACCTTTAAAAAGTTTTGAATCCGATTCAGTTTTTCGTAATAACGAATTCAAAAATGCTACTACAGGTTGACGCCTCAGTAGCACTTTCACCAAATTCAACGGAAACGATGCCATTTCGTAGTCTAGGTTATGTATCGTTTTGAACAACCTTCAGAAAGTTTTGAATCCGAAGGACAACTTCAAAAATTCAAATTCAAAAATGCTACTATAGCAGCACTTGTTTTGAATTCGAAAAATTCCTATGCCAGGATGATCTATGGGTTTCGTATAGTTTTGAACAACCTTTAAAAAGTTTTGAATCCGATTCAGTTTTTCGTAATAACGAATTCAAAAATGCTACTACAGGTTGACGCCTCAGTAGCACTTTCACCAAATTCAACGGAAACGATGCCATTTCGTAGTCTAGGTTATGTATCGTTTTGAACAACCTTCAGAAAGTTTTGAATCCGAAGGACAACTTCAAAAATTCAAATTCAAAAATGCTACTATAGCAGCACTTGTTTTGAATTCGAAAAATTATTATGCCAGGATGATCTATGGGTTTTGTATAGTTTTGAACAACCTTTAAAAAGTTTTGAATCCGATTCAGTTTTTCGTAATAACGAATTCAAAAATGCTACTACAGGTTGACGCCTCAGTAGCACTTTCACCAAATTCAACGGAAACGATGCCATTTCGTAGTCTAGGTTATGTATCGTTTTGAACAACCTTCAGAAAGTTTTGAATCCGAAGGACAACTTCAAAAATTCAAATTCAAAAATGCTACTATAGCAGCACTTGTTTTGAATTCGAAAAATTCCTATGCCAGGATGATCTATGGGTTTTGTATAGTTTTGAACAACCTTTAAAAAGTTTAAATCCGATTCAGTTTTTCGTAATAACGAATTCAAAAATGCTACTACAGGTTGACGCCTCAGTAGCACTTTCACCAAATTCAACGGAAACGATGCCATTTCGTAGTCTAGGTTATGTATCGTTTTGAACAACCTTCAGAGAGTTTTGAATCCGAAGGACAACTTCAAAAATTCAAATTCTAAAATGCTACTATAGCAGCACTTGTTTTGAATTCAAAATATTCCTATGCCAGGATGATCTATGGGTTTTGTATAGTTTTGAACAACCTTTAAAAAGTTTTGAATCCGATTCAGTTTTTCGTAATAACGAATTCAAAAATGCCACTACAGGTTGACGCCTCAGTAGCACTTTCACAAAATTCAACGGAAACGATGCCATTTCGTAGTCTATGTTATGTATCGTTTTGAACAACATTCAGAAAATTTTGAATCCGAAGGACAACTTCAAAAATTCAAATTCTAAAATGCTACTATAGCAGCATTTGTTTTGAATTCGAAAAATTCCTATGCCAGGATGATCTATGGGTTTTGTATAGTTTTGAACAACCTTTAAAAAGTTTTGAATCCGATTCAGTTTTTCGTAATAACGAATTCAAAAATGCTACTACAGGTTGACGCCTCAGTAGCACTTTCACCAAATTCAACGGAAACGATGCCATTTCGTAGTCTAGGTTATGTATCGTTTTGAACAACCTTCAGAATGTTTTGAATCCGAAGGACAACTTCAAAAATTCAAATTCAAAAATGCTACTATAGCAGCACTTGTTTTGAATTCGAAAAATTCCTATGCCAGGATGATCTATGGGTTTCGTATAGTTTTGAACAACCTTTAAAAAGTTTTGAATCCGATTCAGTTTTTCGTAATAACGAATTCAAAAATGCTACTACAGGTTGACGCCTCAGTAGCACTTTCACCAAATTCAACGGAAACGATGCCATTTCGTAGTCTAGGTTATGAATCGTTTTGAACAACCTTCAGAAAGTTTTGAATCCGAAGGACAACTTCAAAAATTCAAATTCAAAAATGCTACTATAGCAGCACTTGTTTTGAATTCGAAAAATTCCTATGCCAGGATGATCTATGGGTTTCGTATAGTTTTGAACAACCTTTAAAAAGTTTTGAATCCGATTCAGTTTTTCGTAATAACGAATTCAAAAATGCTACTACAGGTTGACGCCTCAGTAGCACTTTCACCAAATTCAACGGAAACGATGCCATTTCGTAGTCTAGGTTATGAATCGTTTTGAACAACCTTCAGAAAGTTTTGAATCCGAAGGACAACTTCAAAAATTCAAATTCAAAAATGCTACTATAGCAGCACTTGTTTTGAATTCGAAAAATTCCTATGCCAGGATGATCTATGGGTTTTGTATAGTTTTGAACAACCTTTAAAAAGTTTTGAATCCGATTCAGTTTTTCGTAATAACGAATTCAAAAATGCTACTACAGGTTGACGCCTCAGTAGCACTTTCACCAAATTCAACGGAAACGATGCCATTTCGTAGTCTAGGTTATGTATCGTTTTGAACAACCTTCAGAAAGTTTTGAATCCGAAGGACAACTTCAAAAATTCAAATTCAAAAATGCTACTATAGCAGCACTTGTTTTGAATTCAAAATATTCCTATGCCAGGATGATCTATGGGTTTTGTATAGTTTTGAACAACCTTTAAAAAGTTTTGAATCCGATTCAGTTATTCGTAATAACGAATTCAAAAATGCCACTACAGGTTGACGCCTCAGTAGCACTTTCACCACATTCAAGGGAAACGATGAAATTTCGTAGTCTATGTTATGTATCGTTTTGAACAACATTCAGAAAATTTTGAATCCGAAGGACAACTTCAAAAATTCAAATTCAAAAATGCTACTATAGCAGCTCTTGTTTTGAATTCGAAAAATTCCTATGCCAGGATGATCTTTGGGTTTTTTAAAGTTTTGAACAACCTTTAAAAAGTTTTGAATCCGATTCAGTTTTTCGTAATAACGAATTCAAAAATGCTACTACAGGTTGACGCCTCAGTAGCACTTTCACCAAATTCAACGGAAACGATGCCATTTCGTAGTCTAGGTTATGTATAGTTTTGAACAACCTTCAGAAAGTTTTGAATCCGAAGGACAACTTCAAAAATTCAAATTCAAAAATGCTACTATAGGAGCACTTGTTTTGAATTCGAAAAATTCCTATGCCAGGATGATCTATGGGTTTTGTATAGTTTTGAACAACCTTTAAAAAGTTTAAATCCGATTCATTTTTTCGTAATAACGAATTCAAAAATGCTACTACAGGTTGACGCCTCAGTAGCACTTTCACCAAATTCAACGGAAACGATGCCATTTCGTAGTCTAGGTTATGTATCGTTTTGAACAACCTTCAGAGAGTTTTGAATCCGAAGGACAACTTCAAAAATTCAAATTCTAAAATGCTACTATAGCAGCACTTGTTTTGAATTCGAAAAATTCCTATGCCAGGATGATCTATGGGTTTTGTATAGTTTTGAACAACCTTTAAAAAGTTTTGAATCCGATTCAGTTATTCGTAATAACGAATTCAAAAATGCCACTACAGGTTGACGCCTCAGTAGCACTTTCACCACATTCAAGGGAAACGATGAAATTTCGTAGTCTATGTTATGTATCGTTTTGAACAACATTCAGAAAATTTTGAATCCGAAGGACAACTTCAAAAATTCAAATTCAAAAATGCTACTATAGCAGCTCTTGTTTTGAATTCGAAAAATTCCTATGCCAGGATGATCTTTGGGTTTTTTAAAGTTTTGAACAACCTTTAAAAAGTTTTGAATCCGATTCAGTTTTTCGTAATAACGAATTCAAAAATGCTACTACAGGTTGACGCCTCAGTAGCACTTTCACCAAATTCAACGGAAACGATGCCATTTCGTAGTCTAGGTTATGAATCGTTTTGAACAACCTTCAGAAAGTTTTGAATCCGAAGGACAACTTCAAAAATTCAAATTCAAAAATGCTACTATAGCAGCACTTGTTTTGAATTCGAAAAATTCCTATGCCAGGATGATCTATGGGTTTTGTATAGTTTTGAACAACCTTTAAAAAGTTTTGAATCCGATTCAGTTTTTCGTAATAACGAATTCAAAAATGCTACTACAGGTTGACGCCTCAGTAGCACTTTCACCAAATTCAACGGAAACGATGCCATTTCGTAGTCTAGGTTATGTATCGTTTTGAACAACCTTCAGAAAGTTTTGAATCCGAAGGACAACTTCAAAAATTCAAATTCAAAAATGCTACTATAGCAGCACTTGTTTTGAATTCAAAATATTCCTATGCCAGGATGATCTATGGGTTTTGTATAGTTTTGAACAACCTTTAAAAAGTTTTGAATCCGATTCAGTTATTCGTAATAACGAATTCAAAAATGCCACTACAGGTTGACGCCTCAGTAGCACTTTCACCACATTCAAGGGAAACGATGAAATTTCGTAGTCTATGTTATGTATCGTTTTGAACAACATTCAGAAAATTTTGAATCCGAAGGACAACTTCAAAAATTCAAATTCAAAAATGCTACTATAGCAGCTCTTGTTTTGAATTCGAAAAATTCCTATGCCAGGATGATTTTTGGGTTTTTTAAAGTTTTGAACAACCTTTAAAAAGTTTTGAATCCGATTCAGTTTTTCGTAATAACGAATTCAAAAATGCTACTACAGGTTGACGCCTCAGTAGCACTTTCACCAAATTCAACGTAAACGATGCCATTTCGTAGTCTAGGTTATGTATAGTTTTGAACAACCTTCAGAAAGTTTTGAATCCGAAGGACAACTTCAAAAATTCAAATTCAAAAATGCTACTATAGGAGCACTTGTTTTGAATTCGAAAAATTCCTATGCCAGGATGATCTATGGGTTTTGTATAGTTTTGAACAACCTTTAAAAAGTTTAAATCCGATTCATTTTTTCGTAATAACGAATTCAAAAATGCTACTACAGGTTGACGCCTCAGTAGCACTTTCACCAAATTCAACGGAAACGATGCCATTTCGTAGTCTAGGTTATGTATCGTTTTGAACAACCTTCAGAGAGTTTTGAATCCGAAGGACAACTTCAAAAATTCAAATTCTAAAATGCTACTATAGCAGCACTTGTTTTGAATTCGAAAAATTCCTATGCCAGGATGATCTATGGGTTTTGTATAGTTTTGAACAACCTTTAAAAAGTTTTGAATCCGATTCAGTTATTCGTAATAACGAATTCAAAAATGCCACTACAGGTTGACGCCTCAGTAGCACTTTCACCACATTCAAGGGAAACGATGAAATTTCGTAGTCTATGTTATGTATCGTTTTGAACAACATTCAGAAAATTTTGAATCCGAAGGACAACTTCAAAAATTCAAATTCAAAAATGCTACTATAGCAGCTCTTGTTTTGAATTCGAAAAATTCCTATGCCAGGATGATCTTTGGGTTTTTTAAAGTTTTGAACAACCTTTAAAAAGTTTTGAATCCGATTCAGTTTTTCGTAATAACGAATTCAAAAATGCTACTACAGGTTGACGCCTCAGTAGCACTTTCACCAAATTCAACGGAAACGATGCCATTTCGTAGTCTAGGTTATGAATCGTTTTGAACAACCTTCAGAAAGTTTTGAATCCGAAGGACAACTTCAAAAATTCAAATTCAAAAATGCTACTATAGCAGCACTTGTTTTGAATTCGAAAAATTCCTATGCCAGGATGATCTATGGGTTTTGTATAGTTTTGAACAACCTTTAAAAAGTTTTGAATCCGATTCAGTTTTTCGTAATAACGAATTCAAAAATGCTACTACAGGTTGACGCCTCAGTAGCACTTTCACCAAATTCAACGGAAACGATGCCATTTCGTAGTCTAGGTTATGTATCGTTTTGAACAACCTTCAGAAAGTTTTGAATCCGAAGGACAACTTCAAAAATTCAAATTCAAAAATGCTACTATAGCAGCACTTGTTTTGAATTCAAAATATTCCTATGCCAGGATGATCTATGGGTTTTGTATAGTTTTGAACAACCTTTAAAAAGTTTTGAATCCGATTAAGTTATTCGTAATAACGAATTCAAAAATGCCACTACAGGTTGACGCCTCAGTAGCACTTTCACCACATTCAAGGGAAACGATGAAATTTCGTAGTCTATGTTATGTATCGTTTTGAACAACATTCAGAAAATTTTGAATCCGAAGGACAACTTCAAAAATTCAAATTCAAAAATGCTACTATAGCAGCTCTTGTTTTGAATTCGAAAAATTCCTATGCCAGGATGATCTTTGGGTTTTTTAAAGTTTTGAACAACCTTTAAAAAGTTTTGAATCCGATTCAGTTTTTCGTAATAACGAATTCAAAAATGCTTCTACAGGTTGACGCCTCAGTAGCACTTTCACCAAATTCAACGGAAACGATGCCATTTCGTAGTCTAGGTTATGTATAGTTTTGAACAACCTTCAGAAAGTTTTGAATCCGAAGGACAACTTCAAAAATTCAAATTCAAAAATGCTACTATAGGAGCACTTGTTTTGAATTCGAAAAATTCCTATGCCAGGATGATCTATGGGTTTTGTATAGTTTTGAACAACCTTTAAAAAGTTTAAATCCGATTCATTTTTTCGTAATAACGAATTCAAAAATGCTACTACAGGTTGACGCCTCAGTAGCACTTTCACCAAATTCAACGGAAACGATGCCATTTCGTAGTCTAGGTTATGTATCGTTTTGAACAACCTTCAGAGAGTTTTGAATCCGAAGGACAACTTCAAAAATTCAAATTCTAAAATGCTACTATAGCAGCACTTGTTTTGAATTCGAAAAATTCCTATGCCAGGATGATCTATGGGTTTTGTATAGTTTTGAACAACCTTTAAAAAGTTTTGAATCCGATTCAGTTTTTCGTAATAACGAATTCAAAAATGCTACTACAGGTTGACGCCTCAGTAGCACTTTCACCAAATTCAACGGAAACGATGCAATTTCGTAGTCTAGGTTATGTATCGTTTTGATCAACCTTCAGAAAGTTTTGAATCCGAAGGACAATTTCAAAAATTCAAATTCTAAAATGCTACTATAGCAGCACTTGTTTTGAATTCGAAAAATTCCTATGCCAGGATGATCTATGGGTTTTGTATAATTTTGAACAACCTTTAAAAAGTTTTGAATCCGATTCAGTTTTTCGTAATAACGAATTCAAAAATGCTACTACAGGTTGACGCCTCAGTAGCACTTTCACCAAATTCAACGGAAACGATGCCATTTCGTAGTCTAGGTTATGTATCGTTTTGAACAACCTTCAGAAAGTTTTGAATCCGAAGGACAACTTCAAAAATTCAAATTCAAAAATGCTACTATAGCAGCACTTGTTTTGAATTCGAAAAATTCCTATGCCAGGATGATCTATGGGTTTCGTATAGTTTTGAACAACCTTTAAAAAGTTTTGAATCCGATTCAGTTTTTCGTAATAACGAATTCAAAAATGCTACTACAGGTTGACGCCTCAGTAGCACTTTCACCAAATTCAACGGAAACGATGCCATTTCGTAGTCTAGGTTATGTATCGTTTTGAACAACCTTCAGAAAGTTTTGAATCCGAAGGACAACTTCAAAAATTCAAATTCAAAAATGCTACTATAGCAGCACTTGTTTTGAATTCGAAAAATTCCTATGCCAGGATGATCTATGGGTTTTGTATAGTTTTGAACAACCTTTAAAAAGTTTTGAATCCGATTCAGTTTTTCGTAATAACGAATTCAAAAATGCTACTACAGGTTGACGCCTCAGTAGCACTTTCACCAAATTCAACGGAAACGATGCCATTTCGTAGTCTAGGTTATGTATCGTTTTGAACAACCTTCAGAAAATTTTGAATCCGAAGGACAACTTCAAAAATTCAAATTCAAAAATGCTACTATAGCAGCACTTGTTTTGAATTCGAAAAATTCCTATGCCAGGATGATCTATGGGTTTTGTATAGTTTTGAACAACCTTTAAAAAGTTTAAATCCGATTCAGTTTTTCGTAATAACGAATTCAAAAATGCTACAATAGGTTGACGCCTCAGTAGCACTTTCACCAAATTCAACGGAAACGATGCCATTTCGTAGTCTAGGTTATGTATCGTTTTGAACAACCTTCAGAGAGTTTTGAATCCGAAGGACAACTTCAAAAATTCAAATTCTAAAATGCTACTATAGCAGCACTTGTTTTGAATTCAAAATATTCCTATGCCAGGATGATCTATGGGTTTTGTATAGTTTTGAACAACCTTTAAAAAGTTTTGAATCCGATTCAGTTTTTCGTAATAACGAATTCAAAAATGCCACTACAGGTTGACGCCTCAGTAGCACTTTCACCAAATTCAACGGAAACGATGCCATTTCGTAGTCTATGTTATGTATCGTTTTGAACAACATTCAGAAAATTTTGAATCCGAAGGACAACTTCAAAAATTCAAATTCTAAAATGCTACTATAGCAGCATTTGTTTTGAATTCGAAAAATTCCTATGCCAGGATGATCTATGGGTTTTGTATAGTTTTGAACAACCTTTAAAAAGTTTTGAATCCGATTCAGTTTTTCGTAATAACGAATTCAAAAATGCTACTACAGGTTGACGCCTCAGTAGCACTTTCACCAAATTCAACGGAAACGATGCCATTTCGTAGTCTAGGTTATGTATCGTTTTGAACAACCTTCAGAATGTTTTGAATCCGAAGGACAACTTCAAAAATTCAAATTCAAAAATGCTACTATAGCAGCACTTGTTTTGAATTCGAAAAATTCCTATGCCAGGATGATCTATGGGTTTCGTATAGTTTTGAACAACCTTTAAAAAGTTTTGAATCCGATTCAGTTTTTCGTTATAACGAATTCAAAAATGCTACTACAGGTTGACGCCTCAGTAGCACTTTCACCAAATTCAACGGAAACGATGCCATTTCGTAGTCTAGGTTATGAATCGTTTTGAACAACCTTCAGAAAGTTTTGAATCCGAAGGACAACTTCAAAAATTCAAATTCAAAAATGCTACTATAGCAGCACTTGTTTTGAATTCGAAAAATTCCTATGCCAGGATGATCTATGGGTTTTGTATAGTTTTGAACAACCTTTAAAAAGTTTTGAATCCGATTCAGTTTTTCGTAATAACGAATTCAAAAATGCTACTACAGGTTGACGCCTCAGTAGCACTTTCACCAAATTCAACGGAAACGATGCCATTTCGTAGTCTAGGTTATGTATCGTTTTGAACAACCTTCAGAAAGTTTTGAATCCGAAGGACAACTTCAAAAATTCAAATTCAAAAATGCTACTATAGCAGCACTTGTTTTGAATTCAAAATATTCCTATGCCAGGATGATCTATGGGTTTTGTATAGTTTTGAACAACCTTTAAAAAGTTTTGAATCCGATTCAGTTATTCGTAATAACGAATTCAAAAATGCCACTACAGGTTGACGCCTCAGTAGCACTTTCACCACATTCAAGGGAAACGATGAAATTTCGTAGTCTATGTTATGTATCGTTTTGAACAACATTCAGAAAATTTTGAATCCGAAGGACAACTTCAAAAATTCAAATTCAAAAATGCTACTATAGCAGCTCTTGTTTTGAATTCGAAAAATTCCTATGCCAGGATGATCTTTGGGTTTTTTAAAGTTTTGAACAACCTTTAAAAAGTTTTGAATCCGATTCAGTTTTTCGTAATAACGAATTCAAAAATGCTACTACAGGTTGACGCCTCAGTAGCACTTTCACCAAATTCAACGGAAACGATGCCATTTCGTAGTCTAGGTTATGTATAGTTTTGAACAACCTTCAGAAAGTTTTGAATCCGAAGGACAACTTCAAAAATTCAAATTCAAAAATGCTACTATAGGAGCACTTGTTTTGAATTCGAAAAATTCCTATGCCAGGATGATCTATGGGTTTTGTATAGTTTTGAACAACCTTTAAAAAGTTTAAATCCGATTCATTTTTTCGTAATAACGAATTCAAAAATGCTACTACAGGTTGACGCCTCAGTAGCACTTTCACCAAATTCAACGGAAACGATGCCATTTCGTAGTCTAGGTTATGTATCGTTTTGAACAACCTTCAGAGAGTTTTGAATCCGAAGGACAACTTCAAAAATTCAAATTCTAAAATGCTACTATAGCAGCACTTGTTTTGAATTCGAAAAATTCCTATGCCAGGATGATCTATGGGTTTTGTATAGTTTTGAACAACCTTTAAAAAGTTTTGAATCCGATTCAGTTTTTCGTAATAACGAATTCAAAAATGCTACTACAGGTTGACGCCTCAGTAGCACTTTCACCAAATTCAACGGAAACGATGCCATTTCGTAGTCTAGGTTATGTATCGTTTTGAACAACTTTCAGAAAGTTTTGAATCCGAAGGACAACTTCAAAAATTCAAATTCAAAAATGCTACTATAGCAGCACTTGTTTTGAATTCAAAATATTCCTATGCCAGGATGATCTATGGGTTTTGTATAGTTTTGAACAACCTTTAAAAAGTTTTGAATCCGATTCAGTTATTCGTAATAACGAATTCAAAAATGCCACTACAGGTTGACGCCTCAGTAGCAGTTTCACCAAATTCAACGGAAACGATGCCATTTCGTAGTCTAGGTTATGTATCGTTTTGAACAACCTTCAGAAAGTTTTGAATCCGAAGGACAACTTCAAAAATTCAAATTCAAAAATGCTACTATAGCAGCACTTGTTTTGAATTCGAAAAATTCCTATGCCAGGATGATCTATGGGTTTTGTATAGTTTTGAACAACCTTTAAAAAGTTTTGAATCCGATTCAGTTTTTCGTAATAACGAATTCAAAAATGCTACTACAGGTTGACGCCTCAGTAGCACTTTCACCAAATTCAACGGAAACGATGCCATTTCGTAGTCTAGGTTATGTATCGTTTCGAACAAACTTCAGAGAGTTTTGAATCCGAAGGACAACTTCAAAAATTCAAATTCTAAAATGCTACTATAGCAGCACTTGTTTTGAATTCGAAAAATTCCTATGCCAGGATGATCTATGGGTTTTGTATAGTTTTGAACAACCTTTAAAAAGTTTTGAATCCGATTCAGTTTTTCGTAATAACGAATTCAAAAATGCTTCTACAGGTTGACGCCTCAGTAGCACTTTCACCAAATTCAACGGAAACGATGTCATTTCGTAGTCTAGGTTATGTATCGTTTTGAACAACCTTCAGAAAGTTTTGAATCCGAAGGACAACTTCAAAAATTCAAATTCAAAAATGCTACTATAGCAGCACTTGTTTTGAATTCAAAATATTCCTATGCCAGGATGATCTATGGGTTTTGTATAGTTTTGAACAACCTTTAAAAAGTTTTGAATCCGATTCAGTTTTTCGTAATAACGAATTCAAAAATGCCACTACAGGTTGACGTTTCAGTAGCACTTTCACCAAATTCAACGGAAACGATGCCATTTCGTAGTCTAGGTTATGTATCGTTTTGAACAACCTTCAGAAAGTTTTGAATCCGAAGGACAACTTCAAAAATTCAAATTCAAAAATGCTACTATAGCAGCACTTGTTTTGAATTCGAAAAATTCCTATGCCAGGATGATCTATGGGTTTTGTATAGTTTTGAACAACCTTTAAAAAGTTTTGAATCCGATTCAGTTTTTCGTAATAACGAATTCAAAAATGCTACTACAGGTTGACGCCTCAGTAGCACTTTCACCAAATTCAACGGAAACGATGCCATTTCGTAGTCTAGGTTATGTATCGTTTTGAACAACCTTCAGAAAGTTTTGATTCCGAAGGACAACTTCAAAAATTCAAATTCAAAAATGCTACTATAGCAGCACTTGTTTTGAATTCGAAAAATTCCTATGCCAGAATGATCTATGGGTTTCGTATAGTTTTGAACAACCTTTAAAAAGTTTTGAATCCGATTCAGTTTTTCGTAATAACGAATTCAAAAATGCTACTACAGGTTGACGCCTCAGTAGCACTTTCACCAAATTCAACGGAAACGATGCCATTTCGTAGTCTAGGTTATGTATCGTTTTGAACAACCTTCAGAAAGTTTTGAATCCGAAGGACAACTTCAAAAATTCAAATTCAAAAATGCTACTATAGCAGCACTTGTTTTGAATTCGAAAAATTCCTATGCCAGGATGATCTATGGGTTTTGTATAGTTTTGAACAACCTTTAAAAAGTTTTGAATCCGATTCAGTTTTTCGTAATAACGAATTCAAAAATGCTACTACAGGTTGACGCCTCAGTAGCACTTTCACCAAATTCAACGGAAACGATGCCATTTCGTAGTCTAGGTTATGTATCGTTTTGAACAACCTTCAGAAAGTTTTGAATCCGAAGGACAACTTCAAAAATTCAAATTCAAAAATGCTACTATAGCAGCACTTGTTTTGAATTCGAAAAATTCCTATGCCAGGATGATCTATGGGTTTCGTATATTTTTGAACAACCTTTAAAAAGTTTTGAATCCGATTCAGTTTTTCGTAATAACGAATTCAAAAATGCTACTACAGGTTGACGCCTCAGTAGCACTTTCACCAAATTCAACGGAAACGATGCCATTTCGTAGTCTAGGTTATGTATCGTTTTGAACAACCTTCAGAAAGTTTTGAATCCGAAGGACAACTTCAAAAATTCAAATTCAAAAATGCTACTATAGCAGCACTTGTTTTGAATTCGAAAAATTCCTATGCCAGGATGATCTATGGGTTTTGTATAGTTTTGAACAACCTTTAAAAAGTTTTGAATCCGATTCAGTTTTTCGTAATAACGAATTCAAAAATGCTACTAGAGGTTGACGCCTCAGTAGCACTCTCACCAAATTCAACGGAAACGATGCCATTTCGTAGTCTAGGTTATGTATCGTTTTGAACTACCTTCAGAAAGTTTTGAATCCGAAGGACAACTTCAAAAATTCAAATTCAAAAATGCTACTATAGCAGCACTTGTTTTGATTTCGAAAAATTCCTATGCCAGGATGATCTATGGGTTTTGTATAGTTTTGAACAACCTTTAAAAAGTTTTGAATCCGATTCAGTTTTTCGTAATAAAGAATTCAAAAATGCTACTACAGGTTGACGCATCAGTAGCTCTTCCTCCAAATTCAACGGAAACGATGCCATTTCGTAGTCTAGGTTATGTATCGTTTTGAACAACCTTCAGAAAGTTTTGAACCCGAATGACAACTTCAAAAATTCAAATTCAAAAATGCTACTATAGCAGCACTTGTTTTGAATTCGAAATATTCCTATGCCAGGATGATCTATGGGTTTTGTATAGTTTTGAACAATCTTTAAAAAGTTTTGAATCCGATTCAGTTTTTCGTAATAACGAATTCAAAAATGCTACTACAGGTTGACGCCTCAGTAGCACTTTCACCAAATTCAACAAAAAACTATGCCATTTCGTAGTCTAGGTTATGTATCGTTTTGAACAACCTTAAGAAAGTTTTGAATCCGAAGGACAACTTCAAAAATTCAAATTCAAAAATGCTACTATAGCAGCACTTGTTTTGAATTCAAAATATTCCTATGCCAGGATGATCTATGGGTTTTGTATAGTTTTGAACAACCTTTAAAAAGTTTTGAATCCGATTCAGTTATTCGTAATAAAGAATTCAAAAATGCCACTACAGGTTGACGCCTCAGTAGCACTTTCACCAAATTCAACGGAAACGATGCCATTTCGTAGTCTAGGTTATGTATCGTTTTGAACAACCTTCAGAAAGTTTTGAATCCGAAGGACAACTTCAAAAATTCAAATTCAAAAATGCTACTATAGCAGAAGTTGTTTTGAATTCGAAAAATTCCTATGCCAGGATGATCTATGGGTTTTGTATAGTTTTGAACAACCTTTAAAAAGTTTTGAATCCGATTCAGTTTTTCGTAATAACGAATTCAAAAATGCCACTACAGGTTGACGCCTCAGTAGCACTTTCACCAAATTCAAGGGAAACGATGCCATTTCGTAGTCTATGTTATGTATCGTTTTGAACAACATTCAGAAAATTTTGAATCCGAAGGACAACTTCAAAAATTCAAATTCAAAAATGCTACTATAGCAGCACTTGTTTTGAATTCGAAAAATTCCTATGCCAGGATGATCTATGGGTTTTTTAAAGTTTTGAACAACCTTTAAAAAGTTTTGAATCCGATTCAGTTTTTCGTAATAACGAATTCAAAAATGCTACTACAGGTTGACGCCTCAGTAGCACTTTCACCAAATTCAACGGAAACGATGCCATTTCGTAGTCTAGGTTATGTATAGTTTTGAACAACCTTCAGAAAGTTTTGAATCCGAAGGACAACTTCAAAAATTCAAATTCAAAAATGCTACTATAGCAGCACTTGTTTTGAATTCGAAAAATTCCTATGCCAGGATGATCTATGGGTTTTGTATAGTTTTGAACAACCTTTAAAAAGTTTAAATCCGATTCAGTTTTTCGTAATAACGAATTCAAAAATGCTACTACAGGTTGACGCCTCAGTAGCACTTTCACCAAATTCAACGGAAACGATGCCATTTCGTAGTCTAGGTTATGTATCGTTTTGAACAACCTTCAGAGAGTTTTGAATCCGAAGGACAACTTCAAAAATTCAAATTCTAAAATGCTACTATAGCAGCACTTGTTTTGAATTCAAAATATTCCTATGCCAGGATGATCTATGGGTTTTGTATAGTTTTGAACAACCTTTAAAAAGTTTTGAATCCGATTCAGTTTTTCGTAATAACGAATTCAAAAATGCCACTACAGGTTGACGCCTCAGTAGCACTTTCACCAAATTCAACGGAAACGATGCCATTTCGTAGTCTATGTTATGTATCGTTTTGAACAACATTCAGAAAATTTTGAATCCGAAGGACAACTTCAAAAATTCAAATTCTAAAATGCTACTATAGCAGCATTTGTTTTGAATTCGAAAAATTCCTATGCCAGGATGATCTATGGGTTTTGTATAGTTTTGAACAACCTTTAAAAAGTTTTGAATCCGATTAAGTTTTTCGTAATAACGAATTCAAAAATGCTACTACAGGTTGACGCCTCAGTAGCACTTTCACCAAATTCAACGGAAACGATGCCATTTCGTAGTCTAGGTTATGTATCGTTTTGAACAACCTTCAGAATGTTTTGAATCCGAAGGACAACTTCAAAAATTCAAATTCAAAAATGCTACTATAGCAGCACTTGTTTTGAATTCGAAAAATTCCTATGCCAGGATGATCTATGGGTTTCGTATAGTTTTGAACAACCTTTAAAAAGTTTTGAATCCGATTCAGTTTTTCGTAATAACGAATTCAAAAATGCTACTACAGGTTGACGCCTCAGTAGCACTTTCACCAAATTCAACGGAAACGATGCCATTTCGTAGTCTAGGTTATGAATCGTTTTGAACAACCTTCAGAAAGTTTTGAATCCGAAGGACAACTTCAAAAATTCAAATTCAAAAATGCTACTATAGCAGCACTTGTTTTGAATTCAAAATATTCCTATGCCAGGATGATCTATGGGTTTTGTATAGTTTTGAACAACCTTTAAAAAGTTTTGAATCCGATTCAGTTATTCGTAATAACGAATTCAAAAATGCCACTACAGGTTGACGCCTCAGTAGCACTTTCACCACATTCAAGGGAAACGATGAAATTTCGTAGTCTATGTTATGTATCGTTTTGAACAACATTCAGAAAATTTTGAATCCGAAGGACAACTTCAAAAATTCAAATTCAAAAATGCTACTATAGCAGCTCTTGTTTTGAATTCGAAAAATTCCTATGCCAGGATGATCTTTGGGTTTTTTAAAGTTTTGAACAACCTTTAAAAAGTTTTGAATCCGATTCAGTTTTTCGTAATAACGAATTCAAAAATGCTACTACAGGTTGACGCCTCAGTAGCACTTTCACCAAATTCAACGGAAACGATGCCATTTCGTAGTCTAGGTTATGTATAGTTTTGAACAACCTTCAGAAAGTTTTGAATCCGAAGGACAACTTCAAAAATTCAAATTCAAAAATGCTACTATAGGAGCACTTGTTTTGAATTCGAAAAATTCCTATGCCAGGATGATCTATGGGTTTTGTATAGTTTTGAACAACCTTTAAAAAGTTTAAATCCGATTCATTTTTTCGTAATAACGAATTCAAAAATGCTACTACAGGTTGACGCCTCAGTAGCACTTTCACCAAATTCAACGGAAACGATGACATTTCGTAGTCTAGGTTATGTATCGTTTTGAACAACCTTCAGAGAGTTTTGAATCCGAAGGACAACTTCAAAAATTCAAATTCTAAAATGCTACTATAGCAGCACTTGTTTTGAATTCGAAAAATTCCTATGCCAGGATGATCTATGGGTTTTGTATAGTTTTGAACAACCTTTAAAAAGTTTTGAATCCGATTCAGTTTTTCGTAATAACGAATTCAAAAATGCTACTACAGGTTGACGCCTCAGTAGCACTTTCACCAAATTCAACGGAAACGATGCCATTTCGTAGTCTAGGTTATGTATCGTTTTGAACAACTTTCAGAAAGTTTTGAATCCGAAGGACAACTTCAAAAATTCAAATTCAAAAATGCTACTATAGCAGCACTTGTTTTGAATTCAAAATATTCCTATGCCAGGATGATCTATGGGTTTTGTATAGTTTTGAACAACCTTTAAAAAGTTTTGAATCCGATTCAGTTATTCGTAATAACGAATTCAAAAAAGCCACTACAGGTTGACGCCTCAGTAGCAGTTTCACCAAATTCAACGGAAACGATGCCATTTCGTAGTCTAGGTTATGTATCGTTTTGAACAACCTTCAGAAAGTTTTGAATCCGAAGGACAACTTCAAAAATTCAAATTCAAAAATGCTACTATAGCAGCACTTGTTTTGAATTCGAAAAATTCCTATGCCAGGATGATCTATGGGTTTTGTATAGTTTTGAACAACCTTTAAAAAGTTTTGAATCCGATTCAGTTTTTCGTAATAACGAATTCAAAAATGCTACTACAGGTTGACGCCTCAGTAGCACTTTCACCAAATTCAACGGAAACGATGCCATTTCGTAGTCTAGGTTATGTATCGTTTCGAACAAACTTCAGAGAGTTTTGAATCCGAAGGACAACTTCAAAAATTCAAATTCTAAAATGCTACTATAGCAGCACTTGTTTTGAATTCGAAAAATTCCTATGCCAGGATGATCTATGGGTTTTGTATAGTTTTGAACAACCTTTAAAAAGTTTAGAATCCGATTCAGTTTTTCGTAATAACGAATTCAAAAATGCTTCTTCAGGTTGACGCCTCAGTAGCACTTTCACCAAATTCAACGGAAACGATGCCATTTCGTAGTCTAGGTTATGTATCGTTTTGAACAACCTTCAGAAAGTTTTGAATCCGAAGGACAACTTCAAAAATTCAAATTCAAAAATGCTACTATAGCAGCACTTGTTTTGAATTCAAAATATTCCTATGCCAGGATGATCTATGGGTTTTGTATAGTTTTGAACAACCTTTAAAAAGTTTTGAATCCGATTCAGTTTTTCGTAATAACGAATTCAAAAATGCCACTACAGGTTGACGTTTCAGTAGCACTTTCACCAAATTCAACGGAAACGATGCCATTTCGTAGTCTAGGTTATGTATCGTTTTGAACAACCTTCAGAAAGTTTTGAATCCGAAGGACAACTTCAAAAATTCAAATTCAAAAATGCTACTATAGCAGCACTTGTTTTGAATTCGAAAAATTCCTATGCCAGGATGATCTATGGGTTTTGTATAGTTTTGAACAACCTTTAAAGAGTTTTGAATCCGATTCAGTTTTTCGTAATAACGAATTCAAAAATGCTACTACAGGTTGACGCCTCAGTAGCACTTTCACCAAATTCAACGGAAACGATGCCATTTCGTAGTCTAGGTTATGTATAGTTTTGAACAACCTTCAGAAAGTTTTGAATCCGAAGGACAACTTCAAAAATTCAAATTCAAAAATGCTACTATAGCAGCACTTGTTTTGAATTCAAAATATTCCTCTGCCAGGATGATCTATAGGTTTTGTATAGTTTTGAACAACCTTTAAAAAGTTTTGAATCGGATTCAGTTTTTCGTAATAACGAATTCAAAAATGCCACTACAGGTTGACGCCTCAGTAGCACTTTCACCAAATTCAAGGGAAACGATGCCATTTCGTAGTCTATGTTATGTATCGTTTTGAACAACATTCAGAAAATTTTGAATCCGAAGGACAACTTCAAAAATTCAAATTCAAAAATGCTACTATAGCAGCACTTGTTTTGAATTCGAAAAATTCCTATGCCAGGATGATCTATGGGTTTTTTAAAGTTTTGAACAACCTTTAAAAAGTTTTGAATCCGATTCAGTTTTTCGTAATAACGAATTCAAAAATGCTACTACAGGTTGACGCCTCAGTAGCACTTTCACCAAATTCAACGGAAACGATGCCATTTCGTAGTCTAGGTTATGTATAGTTTTGAACAACCTTCAGAAAGTTTTGAATCCGAAGGACAACTTCAAAAATTCAAATTCAAAAATGCTACTATAGGAGCACTTGTTTTGAATTCGAAAAATTCCTATGCCAGGATGATCTATGGGTTTTGTATAGTTTTGAACAACCTTTAAAAAGTTTAAATCCGATTCAGTTTTTCGTAATAACGAATTCAAAAATGCTACTACAGGTTGACGCCTCAGTAGCACTTTCACCAAATTCAACGGAAACGATGCCATTTCGTAGTCTAGGTTATGTATCGTTTTGAACAACCTTCAGAGAGTTTTGAATCCGAAGGACAACTTCAAAAATTCAAATTCTAAAATGCTACTATAGCAGCACTTGTTTTGAATTCAAAATATTCCTATGCCAGGATGATCTATGGGTTTTGTATAGTTTTGAACAACCTTTAAAAAGTTTTGAATCCGATTCAGTTTTTCGTAATAACGAATTCAAAAATGCCACTACAGGTTGACGCCTCAGTAGCACTTTCACCAAATTCAACGGAAACGATGCCATTTCGTAGTCTATGTTATGTATCGTTTTGAACAACATTCAGAAAATTTTGAATCCGAAGGACAACTTCAAAAATTCAAATTCTAAAATGCTACTATAGCAGCATTTGTTTTGAATTCGAAAAATTCCTATGCCAGGATGATCTATGGGTTTTGTATAGTTTTGAACAACCTTTAAAAAGTTTTGAATCCGATTCAGTTTTTCGTAATAACGAATTCAAAAATGCTACTACAGGTTGACGCCTCAGTAGCACTTTCACCAAATTCAACGGAAACGATGCCATTTCGTAGTCTAGGTTATGTATCGTTTTGAACAACCTTCAGAATGTTTTGAATCCGAAGGACAACTTCAAAAATTCAAATTCAAAAATGCTACTATAGCAGCACTTGTTTTGAATTCGAAAAATTCCTATGCCAGGATGATCTATGGGTTTCGTATAGTTTTGAACAACCTTTAAAAAGTTTTGAATCCGATTCAGTTTTTCGTAATAACGAATTCAAAAATGCTACTACAGGTTGACGCCTCAGTAGCACTTTCACCAAATTCAACGGAAACGATGCCATTTCGTAGTCTAGGTTATGAATCGTTTTGAACAACCTTCAGAAAGTTTTGAATCCGAAGGACAACTTCAAAAATTCAAATTCAAAAATGCTACTATAGCAGCACTTGTTTTGAATTCGAAAATTTCCTATGCCAGGATGATCTATGGGTTTTGTATAGTTTTGAACAACCTTTAAAAAGTTTTGAATCCGATTCAGTTTTTCGTAATAACGAATTCAAAAATGCTACTACAGGTTGACGCCTCAGTAGCACTTTCACCAAATTCAACGGAAACGATGCCATTTCGTAGTCTAGGTTATGTATCGTTTTGAACAACCTTCAGAAAGTTTTGAATCCGAAGGACAACTTCAAAAATTCAAATTCAAAAATGCTACTATAGCAGCACTTGTTTTGAATTCAAAATATTCCTATGCCAGGATGATCTATGGGTTTTGTATAGTTTTGAACAACCTTTAAAAAGATTTGAATCCGATTCAGTTATTCGTAATAACGAATTCAAAAATGCCACTACAGGTTGACGCCTCAGTAGCACTTTCACCACATTCAAGGGAAACGATGAAATTTCGTAGTCTATGTTATGTATCGTTTTGAACAACATTCAGAAAATTTTGAATCCGAAGGACAACTTCAAAAATTCAAATTCAAAAATGCTACTATAGCAGCTCTTGTTTTGAATTCGAAAAATTCCTATGCCAGGATGATCTTTGGGTTTTTTAAAGTTTTGAACAACCTTTAAAAAGTTTTGAATCCGATTCAGTTTTTCGTAATAACGAATTCAAAAATGCTACTACAGGTTGACGCCTCAGTAGCACTTTCACCAAATTCAACGGAAACGATGCCATTTCGTAGTCTAGGTTATGTATCGTTTCGAACAAACTTCAGAGAGTTTTGAATCCGAAGGACAACTTCAAAAATTCAAATTCTAAAATGCTACTATAGCAGCACTTGTTTTGAATTCGAAAAATTCCTATGCCAGGATGATCTATGGGTTTTGTATAGTTTTGAACAACCTTTAAAAAGTTTTGAATCCGATTCAGTTTTTCGTAATAACGAATTCAAAAATGCTTCTACAGGTTGACGCCTCAGTAGCACTTTCACCAAATTCAACGGAAACGATGCCATTTCGTAGTCTAGGTTATGTATCGTTTTGAACAACCTTCAGAAAGTTTTGAATCCGAAGGACAACTTCAAAAATTCAAATTCAAAAATGCTACTATAGCAGCACTTGTTTTGAATTCAAAATATTCCTATGCCAGGATGATCTATGGGTTTTGTATAGTTTTGAACAACCTTTAAAAAGTTTTGAATCCGATTCAGTTTTTCGTAATAACGAATTCAAAAATGCCACTACAGGTTGACGTTTCAGTAGCACTTTCACCAAATTCAACGGAAACGATGCCATTTCGTAGTCTAGGTTATGTATCGTTTTGAACAACCTTCAGAAAGTTTTGAATCCGAAGGACAACTTCAAAAATTCAAATTCAAAAATGCTACTATAGCAGCACTTGTTTTGAATTCGAAAAATTCCTATGCCAGGATGATCTATGGGTTTTGTATAGTTTTGAACAACCTTTAAAGAGTTTTGAATCCGATTCAGTTTTTCGTAATAACGAATTCAAAAATGCTACTACAGGTTGACGCCTCAGTAGCACTTTCACCAAATTCAACGGAAACGATGCCATTTCGTAGTCTAGGTTATGTATAGTTTTGAACAACCTTCAGAAAGTTTTGAATCCGAAGGACAACTTCAAAAATTCAAATTCAAAAATGCTACTATAGCAGCACTTGTTTTGAATTCAAAATATTCCTCTGCCAGGATGATCTATAGGTTTTGTATAGTTTTGAACAACCTTTAAAAAGTTTTGAATCGGATTCAGTTTTTCGTAATAACGAATTCAAAAATGCCACTACAGGTTGACGCCTCAGTAGCACTTTCACCAAATTCAACGGAAACGATGCCATTTCGTAGTCTATGTTATGTATAGTTTTGAACAACATTCAGAAAATTTTGAATCCGAAGGACAACTTCAAAAATTCAAATTCAAAAATGCTACTATAGCAGCACTTGTTTTGAATTCGAAAAATTCCTATGCCAGGATGATCTATGGGTTTTGTAAAGTTTTGTACAAGCTTTAAAAAGTTTTGAATCCGATTCAGTTTTTCGTAATAACGAATTCAAAAATGCTACTACAGGTTGACGCCTCAGTAGCACTTTCACCAAATTCAACGGAAACGATGCCATTTCGTAGTCTAGGTTATGTATCGTTTTGAACAACCTTCAGAAAGTTTTGAATCCGAAGGACAACTTCAAAAATTCAAATTCAAAAATGCTACTATAGCAGCACTTGTTTTGAATTCGAAAAATTCCTATGCCAGGATGATAGTTTTGAACAACCTTTAAAAAGTTTTAAATCCGATTCAGTTTTTCGTAATAACGAATTCAAAAATGCTACTACAGGTTGACGCCTCAGTAGCACTTTCACCAAATTCAACGGAAACGATGCCATTTCGTAGTCTAGGTTATGTATCGTTTTGAACAACCTTCAGAGAGTTTTGAATCCGAAGGACAACTTCAAAAATTCAAATTCTAAAATGCTACTATAGCAGCACTTGTTTTGAATTCGAAAAAATCCTATGCCAGAATGATCTATGGGTTTTGTATAGTTTTGAACAAACTTTAAAAAGTTTTGAATCCGATTCAGTTTTTCGTAATAACGAATTCAAAAATGCTACTACAGGTTGACGCCTCAGTAGCACTTTCACCAAATTCAACGGAAACGATGCCATTTCGTAGTCTAGGTTATGTATCGTTTTGAACAACCTTCAGAAAGTTTTGAATCCGAAGGACAACTTCAAAAATTCAAATTCAAAAATGCTACTATAGCAGCACTTGTTTTGAATTCGAAAAATTCCTATGCCAGGATGATCTATGGGTTTTGTATAGTTTTGAACAACCTTTAAAAAGTTTTGAATCCGATTCAGTTTTTCGTAATAACGAATTCAAAAATGCCACTACAGGTTGACGCCTCAGTAGCACTTTCACCAAATTCAACGGAAACGATGCCATTTCGTAGTCTAGGTTATGTATCGTTTTGAACAACCTTCAGAAAGTTTGAATCCGAAGGACAACTTCAAAAATTCAAATTCAAAAATGCTACTATAGCAGCACTTGTTTTGAATTCGAAAAATTCCTATGCCAGTATGATCTATGGGTTTTGTATAGTCTTGAACAACCTTTAAAGAGTTTTGAATCCCATTCAGTTTTTCGTAATAACGAATTCAAAAATGCTACTACAGGTTGACGCCTCAGTAGCACTTTCACCAAATTCAACGGAAACGATGCCATTTCGTAGTCTAGGTTATGTATAGTTTTGAACAACCTTCAGAAAGTTTTGAATCCGAAGGACAACTTCAAAAATTCAAATTCAAAAATGCTACTATAGCAGCACTTGTTTTGAATTCAAAATATTCCTATGCCTGGATGATCTATAGGTTTTGTATAGTTTTGAACAACTTTTAAAAAGTTTTGAATCGGATTCAGTTTTTCGTAATAACGAATTCAAAAATGCCACTACAGGTTGACGCCTCAGTGGCACTTTCACCAAATTCAACGGAAACGATGCCATTTCGTAGTCTATGTTACGTATCGTTTTGAACAACATTCAGAAAATTTTGAATCCGAAGGACAACTTCAAAAATTCAAATTCAAAAATGCTACTATAGCAGCACTTGTTTTGAATTCAAAATATTCCTATGCCAGGATGATCTATGGGTTTTGTATAGTTTTGAACAACCTTTAAAAAGTTTTGAATCCGATTCAGTTTTTCGTAATAACGAATTCAAAAATGCCACTACAGGTTGACGTTTCAGTAGCACTTTCACCAAATTCAACGGAAACGATGCCATTTCGTAGTCTAGGTTATGTATCGTTTTGAACAACCTTCAGAAAGTTTTGAATCCGAAGGACAACTTCAAAAATTCAAATTCAAAAATGCTACTATAGCAGCACTTGTTTTGAATTCGAAAAATTCCTATGCCAGGATGATCTATGGGTTTTGTATAGTTTTGAACAACCTTTAAAGAGTTTTGAATCCGATTCAGTTTTTCGTAATAACGAATTCAAAAATGCTACTACAGGTTGACGCCTCAGTAGCACTTTCACCAAATTCAACGGAAACGATGCCATTTCGTAGTCTAGGTTATGTATAGTTTTGAACAACCTTCAGAAAGTTTTGAATCCGAAGGACAACTTCAAAAATTCAAATTCAAAAATGCTACTATAGCAGCACTTGTTTTGAATTCAAAATATTCCTCTGCCAGGATGATCTATAGGTTTTGTATAGTTTTGAACAACCTTTAAAAAGTTTTGAATCGGATTCAGTTTTTCGTAATAACGAATTCAAAAATGCCACTACAGGTTGACGCCTCAGTAGCACTTTCACCAAATTCAACGGAAACGATGCCATTTCGTAGTCTATGTTATGTATAGTTTTGAACAACATTCAGAAAATTTTGAATCCGAAGGACAACTTCAAAAATTCAAATTCAAAAATGCTACTATAGCAGCACTTGTTTTGAATTCGAAAAATTCCTATGCCAGGATGATCTATGGGTTTTGTAAAGTTTTGTACAACCTTTAAAAAGTTTTGAATCCGATTCAGTTTTTCGTAATAACGAATTCAAAAATGCTACTACAGGTTGACGCCTCAGTAGCACTTTCACCAAATTCAACGGAAACGATGCCATTTCGTAGTCTAGGTTATGTATCGTTTTGAACAACCTTCAGAAAGTTTTGAATCCGAAGGACAACTTCAAAAATTCAAATTCAAAAATGCTACTATAGCAGCACTTGTTTTGAATTCGAAAAATTCCTATGCCAGGATGATAGTTTTGAACAACCTTTAAAAAGTTTTAAATCCGATTCAGTTTTTCGTAATAACGAATTCAAAAATGCTACTACAGGTTGACGCCTCAGTAGCACTTTCACCAAATTCAACGGAAACGATGCCATTTCGTAGTCTAGGTTATGTATCGTTTTGAACAACCTTCAGAGAGTTTTGAATCCGAAGGACAACTTCAAAAATTCAAATTCTAAAATGCTACTATAGCAGCACTTGTTTTGAATTCGAAAAAATCCTATGCCAGAATGATCTATGGGTTTTGTATAGTTTTGAACAAACTTTAAAAAGTTTTGAATCCGATTCAGTTTTTCGTAATAACGAATTCAAAAATGCTACTACAGGTTGACGCCTCAGTAGCACTTTCACCAAATTCAACGGAAACGATGCCATTTCGTAGTCTAGGTTATGTATCGTTTTGAACAACCTTCAGAAAGTTTTGAATCCGAAGGACAACTTCAAAAATTCAAATTCAAAAATGCTACTATAGCAGCACTTGTTTTGAATTCGAAAAATTCCTATGCCAGGATGATCTATGGGTTTTGTATAGTTTTGAACAACCTTTAAAAAGTTTTGAATCCGATTCAGTTTTTCGTAATAACGAATTCAAAAATGCCACTACAGGTTGACGCCTCAGTAGCACTTTCACCAAATTCAACGGAAACGATGCCATTTCGTAGTCTAGGTTATGTATCGTTTTGAACAACCTTCAGAAAGTTTGAATCCGAAGGACAACTTCAAAAATTCAAATTCAAAAATGCTACTATAGCAGCACTTGTTTTGAATTCGAAAAATTCCTATGCCAGTATGATCTATGGGTTTTGTATAGTCTTGAACAACCTTTAAAGAGTTTTGAATCCCATTCAGTTTTTCGTAATAACGAATTCAAAAATGCTACTACAGGTTGACGCCTCAGTAGCACTTTCACCAAATTCAACGGAAACGATGCCATTTCGTAGTCTAGGTTATGTATAGTTTTGAACAACCTTCAGAAAGTTTTGAATCCGAAGGACAACTTCAAAAATTCAAATTCAAAAATTGTACTATAGCAGCACTTGTTTTGAATTCAAAATATTCCTATGCCTGGATGATCTATAGGTTTTGTATATTTTTGAACAACTTTTAAAAAGTTTTGAATCGGATTCAGTTTTTCGTAATAACGAATTCAAAAATGCCACTACAGGTTGACGCCTCAGTAGCACTTTCACCAAATTCAACGGAAACGATGCCATTTCGTAGTCTATGTTACGTATCGTTTTGAACAACATTCAGAAAATTTTGAATCCGAAGGACAAGTTCAAAAATTCAAATTCAAAAATGCTACTATAGCAGCACTTGTTTTGAATTCGAAAAATTCCTATGCCAGGATGATCTATGGGTTTTGTAAAGTTTTGAACAACCTTTAAAAAGTTTTGAATCCGATTCAGTTTTTCGTAATAACGAATTCAAAAATGCTACTACAGTTTGACGCCTCAGTAGCACTTTCACCAAATTCAACGGAAACGATGCCATTTCGTAGTCTAGGTTATGTATCGTTTTGAACAACCTTCAGAAAGTTTTGAATCCGAAGGACAACTTCAAAAATTCAAATTCAAAAATGCTACTATAGCAGCACTTGTTTTGAATTCGAAAAATTCCTATGCCAGGATGATCTATGGGTTTTGTATAGTTTTGAACAACCTTTAAAAAGTTTTAAATCCGATTCAGTTTTTCGTAATAACGAATTCAAAAATGCTACTACAGGTTGACGCCTCAGTAGCACTTTCACCAAATTCAACGGAAACGATGCCATTTCGTAGTCTAGGTTATGTATCGTTTTGAACAACCTTCAGAGAGTTTTGAATCCGAAGGACAACTTCAAAATTTCAAATTCTAAAATGCTACTATAGCAGCACTTGTTTTGAATTCGAAAAATTCCTATGCCAGAATGATCTATGGGTTTTGTATAATTTTGAACAAACTTTAAAAAGTTTTGAATCCGATTCAGTTTTTCGTAATAACGAATTCAAAAATGCTACTACAGGTTGACGCCTCAGTAGCACTTTCACCAAATTCAACGGAAACGATGCCATTTCGTAGTCTAGGTTATGTATCGTTTTGAACAACCTTCAGAAAGTTTTGAATCCGAAGGACAACTTCAAAAATTCAAATTCAAAAATGCTACTATAGCAGCACTTGTTTTGAATTCGAAAAATTCCTATGCCAGGATGATCTATGGGTTTTGTATAGTTTTGAACAACCTTTAAAAAGTTTTGAATCCGAATCAGTTTTTCGTTATAACGAATTCAAAAATGCTACTACAGGTTGACGCCTCAGTAGCACTTTCACCAAATTCAACGGAAACGATGCCATTTCGTAGTCTAGGTTATGTATCGTTTTGAACAACCTTCAGAAAGTTTTGAATCCGAAGGACAACTTCAAAAATTCAAATTCAAAAATGTTAATATAGCAGCACTTGTTTTGAATTCGAAAAATTCCTATGCCAGGATGATCTATGGGTTTTGTATAGTTTTGAACAACCTTTAAAAAGTTTTGAATCCGATTCAGTTTTTCGTAATAACGAATTCAAAAATGCCACTACAGGTTGACGCCTCAGTAGCACTTTCACCAAATTCAACGGAAACGATGCCATTTCGTAGTCTAGGTTATGTATCGTTTTGAACAACCTTCAGAAAGTTTGAATCCGAAGGACAACTTCAAAAATTCAAATTCAAAAATGCTACTATAGCAGCACTTGTTTTGAATTCGAAAAATTCCTATGCCAGTATGATCTATGGGTTTTGTATAGTCTTGAACAACCTTTAAAGAGTTTTGAATCCCATTCAGTTTTTCGTAATAACGAATTCAAAAATGCTACTACAGGTTGACGCCTCAGTAGCACTTTCACCAAATTCAACGGAAACGATGCCATTTCGTAGTCTAGGTTATGTATAGTTTTGAACAACCTTCAGAAAGTTTTGAATCCGAAGGACAACTTCAAAAATTCAAATTCAAAAATGCTACTATAGCAGCACTTGTTTTGAATTCGAAAAATTCCTATGCCAGTATGATCTATGGGTTTTGTATAGTCTTGAACAACCTTTAAAGAGTTTTGAATCCCATTCAGTTTTTCGTAATAACGAATTCAAAAATGCTACTACAGGTTGACGCCTCAGTAGCACTTTCACCAAATTCAACGGAAACGATGCCATTTCGTAGTCTAGGTTATGTATAGTTTTGAACAACCTTCAGAAAGTTTTGAATCCGAAGGACAACTTCAAAAATTCAAATTCAAAAATGCTACTATAGCAGCACTTGTTTTGAATTCAAAATATTCCTATGCCTGGATGATCTATAGGTTTTGTATAGTTTTGAACAACTTTTAAAAAGTTTTGAATCGGATTCAGTTTTTCGTAATAACGAATTCAAAAATGCCACTACAGGTTGACGCCTCAGTGGCACTTTCACCAAATTCAACGGAAACGATGCCATTTCGTAGTCTATGTTACGTATCGTTTTGAACAACATTCAGAAAATTTTGAATCCGAAGGACAACTTCAAAAATTCAAATTCAAAAATGCTACTATAGCAGCACTTGTTTTGAATTCAAAATATTCCTATGCCAGGATGATCTATGGGTTTTGTATAGTTTTGAACAACCTTTAAAAAGTTTTGAATCCGATTCAGTTTTTCGTAATAACGAATTCAAAAATGCCACTACAGGTTGACGTTTCAGTAGCACTTTCACCAAATTCAACGGAAACGATGCCATTTCGTAGTCTAGGTTATGTATCGTTTTGAACAACCTTCAGAAAGTTTTGAATCCGAAGGACAACTTCAAAAATTCAAATTCAAAAATGCTACTATAGCAGCACTTGTTTTGAATTCGAAAAATTCCTATGCCAGGATGATCTATGGGTTTTGTATAGTTTTGAACAACCTTTAAAGAGTTTTGAATCCGATTCAGTTTTTCGTAATAACGAATTCAAAAATGCTACTACAGGTTGACGCCTCAGTAGCACTTTCACCAAATTCAACGGAAACGATGCCATTTCGTAGTCTAGGTTATGTATAGTTTTGAACAACCTTCAGAAAGTTTTGAATCCGAAGGACAACTTCAAAAATTCAAATTCAAAAATGCTACTATAGCAGCACTTGTTTTGAATTCAAAATATTCCTCTGCCAGGATGATCTATAGGTTTTGTATAGTTTTGAACAACCTTTAAAAAGTTTTGAATCGGATTCAGTTTTTCGTAATAACGAATTCAAAAATGCCACTACAGGTTGACGCCTCAGTAGCACTTTCACCAAATTCAACGGAAACGATGCCATTTCGTAGTCTATGTTATGTATAGTTTTGAACAACATTCAGAAAATTTTGAATCCGAAGGACAACTTCAAAAATTCAAATTCAAAAATGCTACTATAGCAGCACTTGTTTTGAATTCGAAAAATTCCTATGCCAGGATGATCTATGGGTTTTGTAAAGTTTTGTACAACCTTTAAAAAGTTTTGAATCCGATTCAGTTTTTCGTAATAACGAATTCAAAAATGCTACTACAGGTTGACGCCTCAGTAGCACTTTCACCAAATTCAACGGAAACGATGCCATTTCGTAGTCTAGGTTATGTATCGTTTTGAACAACCTTCAGAAAGTTTTGAATCCGAAGGACAACTTCAAAAATTCAAATTCAAAAATGCTACTATAGCAGCACTTGTTTTGAATTCGAAAAATTCCTATGCCAGGATGATAGTTTTGAACAACCTTTAAAAAGTTTTAAATCCGATTCAGTTTTTCGTAATAACGAATTCAAAAATGCTACTACAGGTTGACGCCTCAGTAGCACTTTCACCAAATTCAACGGAAACGATGCCATTTCGTAGTCTAGGTTATGTATCGTTTTGAACAACCTTCAGAGAGTTTTGAATCCGAAGGACAACTTCAAAAATTCAAATTCTAAAATGCTACTATAGCAGCACTTGTTTTGAATTCGAAAAAATCCTATGCCAGAATGATCTATGGGTTTTGTATAGTTTTGAACAAACTTTAAAAAGTTTTGAATCCGATTCAGTTTTTCGTAATAACGAATTCAAAAATGCTACTACAGGTTGACGCCTCAGTAGCACTTTCACCAAATTCAACGGAAACGATGCCATTTCGTAGTCTAGGTTATGTATCGTTTTGAACAACCTTCAGAAAGTTTTGAATCCGAAGGACAACTTCAAAAATTCAAATTCAAAAATGCTACTATAGCAGCACTTGTTTTGAATTCGAAAAATTCCTATGCCAGGATGATCTATGGGTTTTGTATAGTTTTGAACAACCTTTAAAAAGTTTTGAATCCGATTCAGTTTTTCGTAATAACGAATTCAAAAATGCCACTACAGGTTGACGCCTCAGTAGCACTTTCACCAAATTCAACGGAAACGATGCCATTTCGTAGTCTAGGTTATGTATCGTTTTGAACAACCTTCAGAAAGTTTGAATCCGAAGGACAACTTCAAAAATTCAAATTCAAAAATGCTACTATAGCAGCACTTGTTTTGAATTCGAAAAATTCCTATGCCAGTATGATCTATGGGTTTTGTATAGTCTTGAACAACCTTTAAAGAGTTTTGAATCCCATTCAGTTTTTCGTAATAACGAATTCAAAAATGCTACTACAGGTTGACGCCTCAGTAGCACTTTCACCAAATTCAACGGAAACGATGCCATTTCGTAGTCTAGGTTATGTATAGTTTTGAACAACCTTCAGAAAGTTTTGAATCCGAAGGACAACTTCAAAAATTCAAATTCAAAAATGCTACTATAGCAGCACTTGTTTTGAATTCAAAATATTCCTATGCCTGGATGATCTATAGGTTTTGTATAGTTTTGAACAACTTTTAAAAAGTTTTGAATCGGATTCAGTTTTTCGTAATAACGAATTCAAAAATGCCACTACAGGTTGACGCCTCAGTAGCACTTTCACCAAATTCAACGGAAACGATGCCATTTCGTAGTCTATGTTACGTATCGTTTTGAACAACATTCAGAAAATTTTGAATCCGAAGGACAAGTTCAAAAATTCAAATTCAAAAATGCTACTATAGCAGCACTTGTTTTGAATTCGAAAAATTCCTATGCCAGGATGATCTATGGGTTTTGTAAAGTTTTGAACAACCTTTAAAAAGTTTTGAATCCGATTCAGTTTTTCGTAATAACGAATTCAAAAATGCTACTACAGTTTGACGCCTCAGTAGCACTTTCACCAAATTCAACGGAAACGATGCCATTTCGTAGTCTAGGTTATGTATCGTTTTGAACAACCTTCAGAAAGTTTTGAATCCGAAGGACAACTTCAAAAATTCAAATTCAAAAATGCTACTATAGCAGCACTTGTTTTGAATTCGAAAAATTCCTATGCCAGGATGATCTATGGGTTTTGTATAGTTTTGAACAACCTTTAAAAAGTTTTAAATCCGATTCAGTTTTTCGTAATAACGAATTCAAAAATGCTACTACAGGTTGACGCCTCAGTAGCACTTTCACCAAATTCAACGGAAACGATGCCATTTCGTAGTCTAGGTTATGTATCGTTTTGAACAACCTTCAGAGAGTTTTGAATCCGAAGGACAACTTCAAAATTTCAAATTCTAAAATGCTACTATAGCAGCACTTGTTTTGAATTCGAAAAATTCCTATGCCAGAATGATCTATGGGTTTTGTATAATTTTGAACAAACTTTAAAAAGTTTTGAATCCGATTCAGTTTTTCGTAATAACGAATTCAAAAATGCTACTACAGGTTGACGCCTCAGTAGCACTTTCACCAAATTCAACGGAAACGATGCCATTTCGTAGTCTAGGTTATGTATCGTTTTGAACAACCTTCAGAAAGTTTTGAATCCGAAGGACAACTTCAAAAATTCAAATTCAAAAATGCTACTATAGCAGCACTTGTTTTGAATTCGAAAAATTCCTATGCCAGGATGATCTATGGGTTTTGTATAGTTTTGAACAACCTTTAAAAAGTTTTGAATCCGAATCAGTTTTTCGTTATAACGAATTCAAAAATGCTACTACAGGTTGACGCCTCAGTAGCACTTTCACCAAATTCAACTGAAACGATGCCATTTCGTAGTCTAGGTTATGTATCGTTTTGAACAACCTTCAGAAAGTTTTGAATCCGAAGGACAACTTCAAAAATTCAAATTCAAAAATGCTAATATAGCAGCACTTGTTTTGAATTCGAAAAATTCCTATGCCAGGATGATCTATGGGTTTTGTATAGTTTTGAACAACCTTTAAAAAGTTTTGAATCCGATTCAGTTTTTCGTAATAACGAATTCAAAAATGCTAATACAGGTTGACGCCTCAGTAGCACTTTCACCAAATTCAACGGAAAGATGCCATTTCGTAGTCTAGGTTATGTATCGTTTTGAACAACCTTCAGAAAGTTTTGAATCCGAAGGACAACATGAAAAATTCAAAATTCAAAAATGCTACTATAGCAGCACTTGTTTTGAATTCGAAAAATTCCTATGCCAGGATGATCTATGGGTTTTGTATAGTTTTGAACAACCTTTAAAAAGTTTTAAATCCGATTCAGTTTTTCGTAATAACGAATTCAAAAATGCTACTACAGGTTGACGCCTCAGTAGCACTTTCACCAAATTCAACGGAAACGATGCCATTTCGTAGTCTAGGTTATGTATCGTTTTGAACAACCTTCAGAAAGTTTTGAATCCGAAGGACAACTTCAAAAATTCAAATTCAAAAATGCTACTATAGCAGCACTTGTTTTGAATTCAAAATATTCCTATGCCAGGATGATCTATGGGTTTTGTATAGTTTTGAACAACCTTTAAAAAGTTTTGAATCCGATTCAGTTTTTCGTAATAACGAATTCAAAAATGCTACTACATGTTGACGCCTCAGTAGCACTTTCACCAAATTCAACGGAAACGATGCCATTTCGTAGTCTAGGTAATGTATCGTTTTGAACAACCTTCAGAAAGTTTTGAATCCGAAGGACAACTTCAAAAATTCAAATTCAAAAATGCTACTATAGCAGCACTTGTTTTGACTTCGAAAAATTCCTATGCCAGGATGATCTATGGGTTTTGTATAGTTTTGAACAATCTTTAAAAAAGTTTTGAATCCGATTCAGTTTTTCGTAATAACGAATTCAAAAATGCTACTACAGGTTGACGCCTCAGTAGCACTCTCACCAAATTCAACGGAAACGATGCCATTTCGTAGTCTAGGTTATGTATCGTTTTGAACTACCTTCAGAAATTTTTGAATCCGAAGGACAACTTCAAAAATTCAAATTCAAAAATGCTACTATAGCAGCACTTGTTTTGAATTCGAAAAATTCCTATGCCAGGATGATCTATGGGTTTTGTATAGTTTTGAACAACCTTTAAAAAGTTTTGAATCCGATTCAGTTTTTCGTAATAAAGAATTCAAAAATGCTACTACAGGTTGACGCCTCAGTAGCTCTTCCTCCAAATTCAAAGGAAACGATGCCATTTCGTAGTCTAGGTTATGTATCGTTTTGAACAACCTTCAGATATTTTGAATCCGAATGACAACTTCAAAAATTCAAATTCAAAAATGCTACTATAGCAGTACTTGTTTTGAATTTGAAAAATTCCTATGCCAGGATGATCTATGGGTTTTGTATAGTTTTGAACAATCTTTAAAAAGTTTTGAATCCGATTCAGTTTTTCGTAATAACGAATTCAAAAATGCTACTACAGGTTGACGACTCAGTAGCACTTTCACCAAATTCAACGGAAACTATGCCATTTCGTAGTCTAGGTTATGTATCGTTTTTAACAACCTTAAGAAAGTTTTGAATACGAAGGACAACTTCAAAAATTCAAATTCAAAAATGCTACTATTGCAGCACTTGTTTTGAATTCAAAATATTCCTATGCCAGGATGATCTATGGGTTTTGTATAGTTTTGAACAACCTTTAAAAAGTTTTGAATCCGATTCAGTTTTTCGTAATAACGAATTCAAAAATGCCACTACAGGTTGACGCCTCAGTAGCACTTTCACCAAATTCAACGGAAACGATGCCATTTCGTAGTCTATGTTATATATCGTTTTGAACAACATTCAGAAAATTTTGAATCCGAAGGACAACTTTAAAAATTCAAATTCAAAAATGCTACTATAGCAGCACTTGTTTTGAATTCGAAAAATTCCTATGCCAGGATGATCTATGGGTTTTGTATAGTTTTGAACAACCTTTAAAAAGTTTTGAATCCGATTCAGTTTTTCGTAATAACGAATTCAAAAATGCTACTACAGGTTGACGCCTCAGTAGCACTTTCACCAAATTCAACGGAAACGATGCCATTTCGTAGTCTAGGTTATGTATCGTTTTGAACAACCTTCAGAAAGTTTTGAATCCGAAGGACAACTTCAAAAATTCAAATTCAAAGATCCTACTATAGCAGCACTTGTTTTGAATTCGAAAAATTCCTATGCCAGGATGATCTATGGGTTTTGTATAGTTTTGAACAACCTTTAAAAAGTTTTGAATCCGATTCAGTTTTTCGTAATAACGAATTCAAAAATGCTACTACAGGTTGACGCCTCAGTAGCACTTTCACCAACGTCAACGGAAACGATGCCATTTCGTAGTCTAGGTTATGTATCGTTTTGAACAACCTTCAGAAAGTTTTGAATCCGAAGGACAACTTCAAAAATTCAAATTCAAAAATGCTACTATAGCAGCACTTGTTTTGAATTCGAAAAATTCCTATGCCAGGATGATCTATGGGTTTTGTATAGTTTTGAACAACCTTTAAAAAGTTTTGAATCCGATTCAGTTTTTCGTAATAACGAATTCAAAAATGCTACTACAGGTTGACGCCTCAGTAGCACTTTCACCAAATTCAACGGAAACGATGCAATTTCGTAGTCTAGGTTATGTATCGTTTTGAACAACCTTCAGAAAGTTTTGAATCCGAAGGACAATTTCAAAAATTCAAATTCTAAAATGCTACTATAGCAGCACTTGTTTTGAATTCGAAAAATTCCTATGCCAGGATGATCTATGGGTTTTGTATAGTTTTGAACAACCTTTAAAAAGTTTTAAATCCGATTCAGTTTTTCGTAATAACGAATTCAAAAATGCTACTACAGGTTGACGCCTCAGTAGCACTTTCACCAAATTCAACGGAAACGATGCCATTTCGTAGTCTAGGTTATGTATCGTTTTGAACAACCTTCAGAAAGTTTTGAATCCGAAGGACAACTTCAAAAATTCAAATTCAAAAATGCTACTATAGCAGCACTTGTTTTGAATTCAAAATATTCCTATGCCAGGATGATCTATGGGTTTTGTATAGTTTTGAACAACCTTTAAAAAGTTTTGAATCCGATTCAGTTTTTCGTAATAACGAATTCAAAAATGCTACTACAGGTTGACGCCTCAGTAGCACTTTCACCAAATTCAACGGAAACGATGCAATTTCGTAGTCTAGGTTATGTATCGTTTTGAACAAGCTTCAGAAAGTTTTGAACACGAATGACAACTTCAAAAATTCAAATTCAAAAATGCTACTATAGCAGCACTTGTTTTGAATTCGAAATATTCCTATGCCAGGATGATCTATGGGTTTTGTATAGTTTTGAACAATCTTTAAAAAGTTTTGAATCCGATTCAGTTTTTCGTAATAACGAATTCAAAAATGCTACTACAGGTTGACGCCTCAGTAGCACTTTCACCAAATTCAACGGAAACGATGCCATTTCGTAGTCTATGTTATGTATAGTTTTGAACAACATTCAGAAAATTTTGAATCCGAAGGACAACTTCAAAAATTCAAATTCAAAAATGCTACTATAGCAGCACTTGTTTTGAATTCGAAAAATTCCTATGCCAGGATGATCTATGGGTTTTGTAAAGTTTTGTACAACCTTTAAAAAGTTTTGAATCCGATTCAGTTTTTCGTAATAACGAATTCAAAAATGCTACTACAGGTTGACGCCTCAGTAGCACTTTCACCAAATTCAACGGAAACGATGCCATTTCGTAGTCTAGGTTATGTATCGTTTTGAACAACCTTCAGAAAGTTTTGAATCCGAAGGACAACTTCAAAAATTCAAATTCAAAAATGCTACTATAGCAGCACTTGTTTTGAATTCGAAAAATTCCTATGCCAGGATGATAGTTTTGAACAACCTTTAAAAAGTTTTAAATCCGATTCAGTTTTTCGTAATAACGAATTCAAAAATGCTACTACAGGTTGACGCCTCAGTAGCACTTTCACCAAATTCAACGGAAACGATGCCATTTCGTAGTCTAGGTTATGTATCGTTTTGAACAACCTTCAGAGAGTTTTGAATCCGAAGGACAACTTCAAAAATTCAAATTCTAAAATGCTACTATAGCAGCACTTGTTTTGAATTCGAAAAAATCCTATGCCAGAATGATCTATGGGTTTTGTATAGTTTTGAACAAACTTTAAAAAGTTTTGAATCCGATTCAGTTTTTCGTAATAACGAATTCAAAAATGCTACTACAGGTTGACGCCTCAGTAGCACTTTCACCAAATTCAACGGAAACGATGCCATTTCGTAGTCTAGGTTATGTATCGTTTTGAACAACCTTCAGAAAGTTTTGAATCCGAAGGACAACTTCAAAAATTCAAATTCAAAAATGCTACTATAGCAGCACTTGTTTTGAATTCGAAAAATTCCTATGCCAGGATGATCTATGGGTTTTGTATAGTTTTGAACAACCTTTAAAAAGTTTTGAATCCGATTCAGTTTTTCGTAATAACGAATTCAAAAATGCCACTACAGGTTGACGCCTCAGTAGCACTTTCACCAAATTCAACGGAAACGATGCCATTTCGTAGTCTAGGTTATGTATCGTTTTGAACAACCTTCAGAAAGTTTGAATCCGAAGGACAACTTCAAAAATTCAAATTCAAAAATGCTACTATAGCAGCACTTGTTTTGAATTCGAAAAATTCCTATGCCAGTATGATCTATGGGTTTTGTATAGTCTTGAACAACCTTTAAAGAGTTTTGAATCCCATTCAGTTTTTCGTAATAACGAATTCAAAAATGCTACTACAGGTTGACGCCTCAGTAGCACTTTCACCAAATTCAACGGAAACGATGCCATTTCGTAGTCTAGGTTATGTATAGTTTTGAACAACCTTCAGAAAGTTTTGAATCCGAAGGACAACTTCAAAAATTCAAATTCAAAAATGCTACTATAGCAGCACTTGTTTTGAATTCAAAATATTCCTATGCCTGGATGATCTATAGGTTTTGTATAGTTTTGAACAACTTTTAAAAAGTTTTGAATCGGATTCAGTTTTTCGTAATAACGAATTCAAAAATGCCACTACAGGTTGACGCCTCAGTAGCACTTTCACCAAATTCAACGGAAACGATGCCATTTCGTAGTCTATGTTACGTATCGTTTTGAACAACATTCAGAAAATTTTGAATCCGAAGGACAAGTTCAAAAATTCAAATTCAAAAATGCTACTATAGCAGCACTTGTTTTGAATTCGAAAAATTCCTATGCCAGGATGATCTATGGGTTTTGTAAAGTTTTGAACAACCTTTAAAAAGTTTTGAATCCGATTCAGTTTTTCGTAATAACGAATTCAAAAATGCTACTACAGTTTGACGCCTCAGTAGCACTTTCACCAAATTCAACGGAAACGATGCCATTTCGTAGTCTAGGTTATGTATCGTTTTGAACAACCTTCAGAAAGTTTTGAATCCGAAGGACAACTTCAAAAATTCAAATTCAAAAATGCTACTATAGCAGCACTTGTTTTGAATTCGAAAAATTCCTATGCCAGGATGATCTATGGGTTTTGTATAGTTTTGAACAACCTTTAAAAAGTTTTAAATCCGATTCAGTTTTTCGTAATAACGAATTCAAAAATGCTACTACAGGTTGACGCCTCAGTAGCACTTTCACCAAATTCCACGGAAACGATTCCATTTCGTAGTCTAGGTTATGTATCGTTTTGAACAACCTTCAGAGAGTTTTGAATCCGAAGGACAACTTCAAAATTTCAAATTCTAAAATGCTACTATAGCAGCACTTGTTTTGAATTCGAAAAATTCCTATGCCAGAATGATCTATGGGTTTTGTATAATTTTGAACAAACTTTAAAAAGTTTTGAATCCGATTCAGTTTTTCGTAATAACGAATTCAAAAATGCTACTACAGGTTGACGCCTCAGTAGCACTTTCACCAAATTCAACGGAAACGATGCCATTTCGTAGTCTAGGTTATGTATCGTTTTGAACAACCTTCAGAAAGTTTTGAATCCGAAGGACAACTTCAAAAATTCAAATTCAAAAATGCTACTATAGCAGCACTTGTTTTGAATTCGAAAAATTCCTATGCCAGGATGATCTATGGGTTTTGTATAGTTTTGAACAACCTTTAAAAAGTTTTGAATCCGAATCAGTTTTTCGTTATAACGAATTCAAAAATGCTACTACAGGTTGACGCCTCAGTAGCACTTTCACCAAATTCAACGGAAACGATGCCATTTCGTAGTCTAGGTTATGTATCGTTTTGAACAACCTTCAGAAAGTTTTGAATCCGAAGGACAACTTCAAAAATTCAAATTCAAAAATGCTAATATAGCAGCACTTGTTTTGAATTCGAAAAATTCCTATGCCAGGATGATCTATGGGTTTTGTATAGTTTTGAACAACCTTTAAAAAGTTTTGAATCCGATTCAGTTTTTCGTAATAACGAATTCAAAAATGCTAATACAGGTTGACGCCTCAGTAGCACTTTCACCAAATTCAACGGAAAGATGCCATTTCGTAGTCTAGGTTATGTATCGTTTTGAACAACCTTCAGAAAGTTTTGAATCCGAAGGACAACATGAAAAATTCAAAATTCAAAAATGCTACTATAGCAGCACTTGTTTTGAATTCGAAAAATTCCTATGCCAGGATGATCTATGGGTTTTGTATAGTTTTGAACAACCTTTAAAAAGTTTTAAATCCGATTCAGTTTTTCGTAATAACGAATTCAAAAATGCTACTACAGGTTGACGCCTCAGTAGCACTTTCACCAAATTCAACGGAAACGATGCCATTTCGTAGTCTAGGTTATGTATCGTTTTGAACAACCTTCAGAAAGTTTTGAATCCGAAGGACAACTTCAAAAATTCAAATTCAAAAATGCTACTATAGCAGCACTTGTTTTGAATTCAAAATATTCCTATGCCAGGATGATCTATGGGTTTTGTATAGTTTTGAACAACCTTTAAAAAGTTTTGAATCCGATTCAGTTTTTCGTAATAACGAATTCAAAAATGCTACTACATGTTGACGCCTCAGTAGCACTTTCACCAAATTCAACGGAAACGATGCCATTTCGTAGTCTAGGTAATGTATCGTTTTGAACAACCTTCAGAAAGTTTTGAATCCGAAGGACAACTTCAAAAATTCAAATTCAAAAATGCTACTATAGCAGCACTTGTTTTGACTTCGAAAAATTCCTATGCCAGGATGATCTATGGGTTTTGTATAGTTTTGAACAATCTTTAAAAAAGTTTTGAATCCGATTCAGTTTTTCGTAATAACGAATTCAAAAATGCTACTACAGGTTGACGCCTCAGTAGCACTCTCACCAAATTCAACGGAAACGATGCCATTTCGTAGTCTAGGTTATGTATCGTTTTGAACTACCTTCAGAAATTTTTGAATCCGAAGGACAACTTCAAAAATTCAAATTCAAAAATGCTACTATAGCAGCACTTGTTTTGAATTCGAAAAATTCCTATGCCAGGATGATCTATGGGTTTTGTATAGTTTTGAACAACCTTTAAAAAGTTTTGAATCCGATTCAGTTTTTCGTAATAAAGAATTCAAAAATGCTACTACAGGTTGACGCCTCAGTAGCTCTTCCTCCAAATTCAAAGGAAACGATGCCATTTCGTAGTCTAGGTTATGTATCGTTTTGAACAACCTTCAGATATTTTGAATCCGAATGACAACTTCAAAAATTCAAATTCAAAAATGCTACTATAGCAGTACTTGTTTTGAATTTGAAAAATTCCTATGCCAGGATGATCTATGGGTTTTGTATAGTTTTGAACAATCTTTAAAAAGTTTTGAATCCGATTCAGTTTTTCGTAATAACGAATTCAAAAATGCTACTACAGGTTGACGACTCAGTAGCACTTTCACCAAATTCAACGGAAACTATGCCATTTCGTAGTCTAGGTTATGTATCGTTTTTAACAACCTTAAGAAAGTTTTGAATACGAAGGACAACTTCAAAAATTCAAATTCAAAAATGCTACTATTGCAGCACTTGTTTTGAATTCAAAATATTCCTATGCCAGGATGATCTATGGGTTTTGTATAGTTTTGAACAACCTTTAAAAAGTTTTGAATCCGATTCAGTTTTTCGTAATAACGAATTCAAAAATGCCACTACAGGTTGACGCCTCAGTAGCACTTTCACCAAATTCAACGGAAACGATGCCATTTCGTAGTCTAGGTTATGTATCGTTTTGAACAACCTTCAGAGAGTTTTGAATCCGAAGGACAACTTCAAAAATTCAAATTCTAAAATGCTACTATAGCAGCACTTGTTTTGAATTCGAAAAAATCCTATGCCAGAATGATCTATGGGTTTTGTATAGTTTTGAACAAACTTTAAAAAGTTTTGAATCCGATTCAGTTTTTCGTAATAACGAATTCAAAAATGCTACTACAGGTTGACGCCTCAGTAGCACTTTCACCAAATTCAACGGAAACGATGCCATTTCGTAGTCTAGGTTATGTATCGTTTTGAACAACCTTCAGAAAGTTTTGAATCCGAAGGACAACTTCAAAAATTCAAATTCAAAAATGCTACTATAGCAGCACTTGTTTTGAATTCGAAAAATTCCTATGCCAGGATGATCTATGGGTTTTGTATAGTTTTGAACAACCTTTAAAAAGTTTTGAATCCGATTCAGTTTTTCGTAATAACGAATTCAAAAATGCCACTACAGGTTGACGCCTCAGTAGCACTTTCACCAAATTCAACGGAAACGATGCCATTTCGTAGTCTAGGTTATGTATCGTTTTGAACAACCTTCAGAAAGTTTGAATCCGAAGGACAACTTCAAAAATTCAAATTCAAAAATGCTACTATAGCAGCACTTGTTTTGAATTCGAAAAATTCCTATGCCAGTATGATCTATGGGTTTTGTATAGTCTTGAACAACCTTTAAAGAGTTTTGAATCCCATTCAGTTTTTCGTAATAACGAATTCAAAAATGCTACTACAGGTTGACGCCTCAGTAGCACTTTCACCAAATTCAACGGAAACGATGCCATTTCGTAGTCTAGGTTATGTATAGTTTTGAACAACCTTCAGAAAGTTTTGAATCCGAAGGACAACTTCAAAAATTCAAATTCAAAAATGCTACTATAGCAGCACTTGTTTTGAATTCAAAATATTCCTATGCCTGGATGATCTATAGGTTTTGTATAGTTTTGAACAACTTTTAAAAAGTTTTGAATCGGATTCAGTTTTTCGTAATAACGAATTCAAAAATGCCACTACAGGTTGACGCCTCAGTAGCACTTTCACCAAATTCAACGGAAACGATGCCATTTCGTAGTCTATGTTACGTATCGTTTTGAACAACATTCAGAAAATTTTGAATCCGAAGGACAAGTTCAAAAATTCAAATTCAAAAATGCTACTATAGCAGCACTTGTTTTGAATTCGAAAAATTCCTATGCCAGGATGATCTATGGGTTTTGTAAAGTTTTGAACAACCTTTAAAAAGTTTTGAATCCGATTCAGTTTTTCGTAATAACGAATTCAAAAATGCTACTACAGTTTGACGCCTCAGTAGCACTTTCACCAAATTCAACGGAAACGATGCCATTTCGTAGTCTAGGTTATGTATCGTTTTGAACAACCTTCAGAAAGTTTTGAATCCGAAGGACAACTTCAAAAATTCAAATTCAAAAATGCTACTATAGCAGCACTTGTTTTGAATTCGAAAAATTCCTATGCCAGGATGATCTATGGGTTTTGTATAGTTTTGAACAACCTTTAAAAAGTTTTAAATCCGATTCAGTTTTTCGTAATAACGAATTCAAAAATGCTACTACAGGTTGACGCCTCAGTAGCACTTTCACCAAATTCCACGGAAACGATTCCATTTCGTAGTCTAGGTTATGTATCGTTTTGAACAACCTTCAGAGAGTTTTGAATCCGAAGGACAACTTCAAAATTTCAAATTCTAAAATGCTACTATAGCAGCACTTGTTTTGAATTCGAAAAATTCCTATGCCAGAATGATCTATGGGTTTTGTATAATTTTGAACAAACTTTAAAAAGTTTTGAATCCGATTCAGTTTTTCGTAATAACGAATTCAAAAATGCTACTACAGGTTGACGCCTCAGTAGCACTTTCACCAAATTCAACGGAAACGATGCCATTTCGTAGTCTAGGTTATGTATCGTTTTGAACAACCTTCAGAAAGTTTTGAATCCGAAGGACAACTTCAAAAATTCAAATTCAAAAATGCTACTATAGCAGCACTTGTTTTGAATTCGAAAAATTCCTATGCCAGGATGATCTATGGGTTTTGTATAGTTTTGAACAACCTTTAAAAAGTTTTGAATCCGAATCAGTTTTTCGTTATAACGAATTCAAAAATGCTACTACAGGTTGACGCCTCAGTAGCACTTTCACCAAATTCAACGGAAACGATGCCATTTCGTAGTCTAGGTTATGTATCGTTTTGAACAACCTTCAGAAAGTTTTGAATCCGAAGGACAACTTCAAAAATTCAAATTCAAAAATGCTAATATAGCAGCACTTGTTTTGAATTCGAAAAATTCCTATGCCAGGATGATCTATGGGTTTTGTATAGTTTTGAACAACCTTTAAAAAGTTTTGAATCCGATTCAGTTTTTCGTAATAACGAATTCAAAAATGCTAATACAGGTTGACGCCTCAGTAGCACTTTCACCAAATTCAACGGAAAGATGCCATTTCGTAGTCTAGGTTATGTATCGTTTTGAACAACCTTCAGAAAGTTTTGAATCCGAAGGACAACATGAAAAATTCAAAATTCAAAAATGCTACTATAGCAGCACTTGTTTTGAATTCGAAAAATTCCTATGCCAGGATGATCTATGGGTTTTGTATAGTTTTGAACAACCTTTAAAAAGTTTTAAATCCGATTCAGTTTTTCGTAATAACGAATTCAAAAATGCTACTACAGGTTGACGCCTCAGTAGCACTTTCACCAAATTCAACGGAAACGATGCCATTTCGTAGTCTAGGTTATGTATCGTTTTGAACAACCTTCAGAAAGTTTTGAATCCGAAGGACAACTTCAAAAATTCAAATTCAAAAATGCTACTATAGCAGCACTTGTTTTGAATTCAAAATATTCCTATGCCAGGATGATCTATGGGTTTTGTATAGTTTTGAACAACCTTTAAAAAGTTTTGAATCCGATTCAGTTTTTCGTAATAACGAATTCAAAAATGCTACTACATGTTGACGCCTCAGTAGCACTTTCACCAAATTCAACGGAAACGATGCCATTTCGTAGTCTAGGTAATGTATCGTTTTGAACAACCTTCAGAAAGTTTTGAATCCGAAGGACAACTTCAAAAATTCAAATTCAAAAATGCTACTATAGCAGCACTTGTTTTGACTTCGAAAAATTCCTATGCCAGGATGATCTATGGGTTTTGTATAGTTTTGAACAATCTTTAAAAAAGTTTTGAATCCGATTCAGTTTTTCGTAATAACGAATTCAAAAATGCTACTACAGGTTGACGCCTCAGTAGCACTCTCACCAAATTCAACGGAAACGATGCCATTTCGTAGTCTAGGTTATGTATCGTTTTGAACTACCTTCAGAAATTTTTGAATCCGAAGGACAACTTCAAAAATTCAAATTCAAAAATGCTACTATAGCAGCACTTGTTTTGAATTCGAAAAATTCCTATGCCAGGATGATCTATGGGTTTTGTATAGTTTTGAACAACCTTTAAAAAGTTTTGAATCCGATTCAGTTTTTCGTAATAAAGAATTCAAAAATGCTACTACAGGTTGACGCCTCAGTAGCTCTTCCTCCAAATTCAAAGGAAACGATGCCATTTCGTAGTCTAGGTTATGTATCGTTTTGAACAACCTTCAGATATTTTGAATCCGAATGACAACTTCAAAAATTCAAATTCAAAAATGCTACTATAGCAGTACTTGTTTTGAATTTGAAAAATTCCTATGCCAGGATGATCTATGGGTTTTGTATAGTTTTGAACAATCTTTAAAAAGTTTTGAATCCGATTCAGTTTTTCGTAATAACGAATTCAAAAATGCTACTACAGGTTGACGACTCAGTAGCACTTTCACCAAATTCAACGGAAACTATGCCATTTCGTAGTCTAGGTTATGTATCGTTTTTAACAACCTTAAGAAAGTTTTGAATACGAAGGACAACTTCAAAAATTAATATTCAAAAATGCTACTATTGCAGCACTTGTTTTGAATTCAAAATATTCCTATGCCAGGATGATCTATGGGTTTTGTATAGTTTTGAACAACCTTTAAAAAGTTTTGAATCCGATTCAGTTTTTCGTAATAACGAATTCAAAAATGCCACTACAGGTTGACGCCTCAGTAGCACTTTCACCAAATTCAACGGAAACGATGCCATTTCGTAGTCTATGTTATATATCGTTTTGAACAACATTCAGAAAATTTTGAATCCGAAGGACAACTTTAAAAATTCAAATTCAAAAATGCTACTATAGCAGCACTTGTTTTGAATTCGAAAAATTCCTATGCCAGGATGATCTATGGGTTTTGTATAGTTTTGAACAACCTTTAAAAAGTTTTGAATCCGATTCAGTTTTTCGTAATAACGAATTCAAAAATGCTACTACAGGTTGACGCCTCAGTAGCACTTTCACCAAATTCAACGGAAACGATGCCATTTCGTAGTCTAGGTTATGTATCGTTTTGAACAACCTTCAGAAAGTTTTGAATCCGAAGGACAACTTCAAAAATTCAAATTCAAAGATCCTACTATAGCAGCACTTGTTTTGAATTCGAAAAATTCCTATGCCAGGATGATCTATGGGTTTTGTATAGTTTTGAACAACCTTTAAAAAGTTTTGAATCCGATTCAGTTTTTCGTAATAACGAATTCAAAAATGCTACTACAGGTTGACGCCTCAGTAGCACTTTCACCAACGTCAACGGAAACGATGCCATTTCGTAGTCTAGGTTATGTATCGTTTTGAACAACCTTCAGAAAGTTTTGAATCCGAAGGACAACTTCAAAAATTCAAATTCAAAAATGCTACTATAGCAGCACTTGTTTTGAATTCGAAAAATTCCTATGCCAGGATGATCTATGGGTTTTGTATAGTTTTGAACAACCTTTAAAAAGTTTTGAATCCGATTCAGTTTTTCGTAATAACGAATTCAAAAATGCTACTACAGGTTGACGCCTCAGTAGCACTTTCACCAAATTCAACGGAAACGATGCAATTTCGTAGTCTAGGTTATGTATCGTTTTGAACAACCTTCAGAAAGTTTTGAATCCGAAGGACAATTTCAAAAATTCAAATTCTAAAATGCTACTATAGCAGCACTTGTTTTGAATTCGAAAAATTCCTATGCCAGGATGATCTATGGGTTTTGTATAGTTTTGAACAACCTTTAAAAAGTTTTAAATCCGATTCAGTTTTTCGTAATAACGAATTCAAAAATGCTACTACAGGTTGACGCCTCAGTAGCACTTTCACCAAATTCAACGGAAACGATGCCATTTCGTAGTCTAGGTTATGTATCGTTTTGAACAACCTTCAGAAAGTTTTGAATCCGAAGGACAACTTCAAAAATTCAAATTCAAAAATGCTACTATAGCAGCACTTGTTTTGAATTCAAAATATTCCTATGCCAGGATGATCTATGGGTTTTGTATAGTTTTGAACAACCTTTAAAAAGTTTTGAATCCGATTCAGTTTTTCGTAATAACGAATTCAAAAATGCTACTACAGGTTGACGCCTCAGTAGCACTTTCACCAAATTCAACGGAAACGATGCAATTTCGTAGTCTAGGTTATGTATCGTTTTGAACAAGCTTCAGAAAGTTTTGAACACGAATGACAACTTCAAAAATTCAAATTCAAAAATGCTACTATAGCAGCACTTGTTTTGAATTCGAAATATTCCTATGCCAGGATGATCTATGGGTTTTGTATAGTTTTGAACAATCTTTAAAAAGTTTTGAATCCGATTCAGTTTTTCGTAATAACGAATTCAAAAATGCTACTACAGGTTGACGCCTCAGTAGCACTTTCACCAAATTCAACAAAAAACTATGCCATTTCGTAGTCTAGGTTATGTATCGTTTTGAACAACCTTAAGAAAGTTTTGAATCCGAAGGACAACTTCAAAAATTCAAATTCAAAAATGCTACTATAGCAGCACTTGTTTTGAATTCGAAATATTCCTATGCCAGGATGATCTATGGGTTTTGTATAGTTTTGAACAACCTTTAAAAAGTTTTGAATCCGATTCAGTTTTTCGTAATAACGAATTCAAAAATGCCACTACAGGTTGACGCCTCAGTAGCACTTCCACCAAATTCAACGGAAACGATGCCATTTCGTAGTGTATGTTATGTATCGTTTTGAACAACATTCAGAAAATTTTGAATCCGAAGGACAACTTCAAAAATTCAAATTAAAAAATGCTACTATAGCAGCACTTGTTTTGAATTCGAAAAATTCCTATGCCAGGATGATCTATGGGTTTTGTATAGTTTTGAACAACCTTTAAAAAGTTCTGAATCCGATTCAGTTTTTCGTAATAACGAATTCAAAAATGCTACTACAGGTTGACGCCTCAGTAGCACTTTCACCAACGTCAACGGAAACGATGCCATTTCGTAGTCTAGGTTATGTATCGTTTTGAACAACCTTCAGAAAGTTTTGAATCCGAAGGACAACTTCAAAAATTCAAATTCAAAGATGCTACTATAGCAGCACTTTTTTGAATTCGAAAAATTCCTATGCCAGGATGATCTATGGGTTTTGTATAGTTTTGAACAACCTTTAAAAAGTTTTGAATCCGATTCAGTTTTTCGTAATAACGAATTCAAAAATGCTACTACAGGTTGACGCCTCAGTAGCACTTTCACCAAATTCAACGGAAACGATGCCATTTCGTAGTCTAGGTTATGTATCGTTTTGAACAACCTTCAGAAAGTTTTGAATCCGAAGGACAACTTCAAAAATTCAAATTCTAAAATGCTACTATAGCAGCACTTGTTTTGAATTCGAAAAATTCCTATGCCAGGATGATCTATGGGTTTTGTATAGTTTTGAACAACCTTTAAAAAGTTTTGAATCCGATTCAGTTTTTCGTAATAACGAATTCAAAAATGCTACTACAGGTTGACGCCTCAGTAGCACTTTCACCAAATTCAACGGAAACGATGCCATTTCGTAGTCTAGGTTATGTATCGTTTTGAACAACCTTCAGAAAGTTTTGAATCCGAAGGACAACTTCAAAAATTCAAATTCAAAAATGCTACTATAGCAGCACTTGTTTTGAATTCGAAAAATTCCTATGCCAGGATGATCTATGGGTTTCGTATAGTTTTGAACAACCTTTAAAAAGTTTTGAATCCGATTCAGTTTTTCGTAATAACGAATTCAAAAATGCTACTACAGGTTGACGCCTCAGTAGCACTTTCACCAAATTCAACGGAAACGATGCCATTTCGTAGTCTAGGTTATGTATCGTTTTGAACAACCTTCAGAAAGTTTTGAATCCGAAGGACAACTTCAAAAATTCAAATTCAAAAATGCTACTATAGCAGCACTTGTTTTGAATTCGAAAAATTCCTATGCCAGGATGATCTATGGGTTTTGTATAGTTTTGAACAACCTTTAAAAAGTTTTGAATCCGATTCAGTTTTTCGTAATAACCAATTCAAAAATGCCACTACAGGTTGACGTTTCAGTAGCACTTTCACCAAATTCAACGGAAACGATGCCATTTCGTAGTCTAGGTTATGTATCGTTTTGAACAACCTTCAGAAAGTTTTGAATCCGAAGGACAACTTCAAAAATTCAAATTCAAAAATGCTACTATAGCAGCACTTGTTTTGAATTCGAAAAACTCCTATGCCAGGATGATCTATGGGTTTTGTATAATTTTGAACAACCTTTAAAAAGTTTTGAATCCGATTCAGTTTTTCGTAATAACGAATTCAAAAATGCTACTACAGGTTGACGCCTCAGTAGCACTTTCACCAAATTCAAGGGAAACGATGCAATTTCGTAGTCTAGGTTATGTATCGTTTTGAACAACCTTCAGAAAGTTTTGAATCCGAAGGACAATTTCAAAAATTCAAATTCTAAAATGCTACTATAGCAGCACTTGTTTTGAATTCGAAAAATTCCTATGCCAGGATGATCTATGGGTTTTGTATAGTTTTGAACAACCTTTAAAAAGTTTTGAATCCGATTCAGTTTTTCGTAATAACGAATTCAAAAATGCTACTACAGGTTGACGCCTCAGTAGCACTTTCACCAAATTCAAAGGAAACGATGCAATTTCGTAGTCTAGGTTATGTATCGTTTTGAACAACCTTCAGAAAGTTTTGAATCCGAATGACAACTTCAAAAATTCAAATTCAAAAATGCTACTATAGCAGCACTTGTTTTGAATTCGAAATATTCCTATGCCAGGATGATCTATGGGTTTTGTATAGTTTTGAACAATCTTTAAAAAGTTTTGAATCCGATTCAGTTTTTCGTAATAACGAATTCAAAAATGCTACTACAGGTTGACGCCTCAGTAGCACTTTCACCAAATTCAACAAAAAACTATGCCATTTCGTAGTCTAGGTTATGTATCGTTTTGAACAACCTTAAGAAAGTTTTGAATCCGAAGGACAACTTCAAAAATTCAAATTCAAAAATGCTACTATAGAAGCACTTGTTTTGAATTCGAAATATTCCTATGCCAGGATGATCTATGGGTTTTGTATAGTTTTGAACAACCTTTAAAAAGTTTTGAATCCGATTCAGTTTTTCGTAATAACGAATTCAAAAATGCTACTACAGGTTGACGCCTCAGTAGCACTTTCACCAAATTCAACGGAAACGATGCCATTTCGTAGTGTATGTTATGTATCGTTTTGAACAACATTCAGAAAATTTTGAATCCGAAGGACAACTTCAAAAATTCAAATTCAAAAATGCTACTATAGCAGCACTTGTTTTGAATTCGAAAAATTCCTATGCCAGGATGATCTATGGGTTTTGTATAGTTTTGAACAACCTTTAAAAAGTTCTGAATCCGATTCAGTTTTTCGTAATAACGAATTCAAAAATGCTACTACAGGTTGACGCCTCAGTAGCACTTTCACCAACGTCAACGGAAACGATGCCATTTCGTAGTCTAGGTTATGTATCGTTTTGAACAACCTTCAGAAAGTTTTGAATCCGAAGGACAACTTCAAAAATTCAAATTCAAAGATGCTACTATAGCAGCACTTGTTTTGAATTCGAAAAATTCCTATGCCAGGATGATCTATGGGTTTTGTATAGTTTTGAACAACCTTTAAAAAGTTTTGAATCCGATTCAGTTTTTCGTAATAACGAATTCAAAAATGCTACTACAGGTTGACGCCTCAGTAGCACTTTCACCAAATTCAACGGAAACGATGCCATTTCGTAGTCTAGGTTATGTATCGTTTTGAACAACCTTCAGAAAGTTTTGAATCCGAAGGACAACTTCAAAAATTCAAATTCTAAAATGCTACTATAGCAGCACTTGTTTTGAATTCGAAAAATTCCTATGCCAGGATGATCTATGGGTTTTGTATAGTTTTGAACAACCTTTAAAAAGTTTTGAATCCGATTCAGTTTTTCGTAATAACGAATTCAAAAATGCTACTACAGGTTGACGCCTCAGTAGCACTTTCACCAAATTCAACGGAAACGATGCCATTTCGTAGTCTAGGTTATGTATCGTTTTGAACAACCTTCAGAAAGTTTTGAATCCGAAGGACAACTTCAAAAATTCAAATTCAAAAATGCTACTATAGCAGCACTTGTTTTGAATTCGAAAAATTCCTATGCCAGGATGATCTATGGGTTTTGTATAGTTTTGAACAACCTTTAAAAAGTTTTGAATCCGATTCAGTTTTTCGTAATAACGAATTCAAAAATGCTACTACAGGTTGACGCCTCAGTAGCAGTTTCACCAAATTCAACGGAAACGATGCCATTTCGTAGTATAGGTTATGTATCGTTTTGAACAACCTTCAGAAAGTTTTGAATCCGAAGGACAACTTCAAAAATTCAAATTCAAAAATGCTACTATAGCAGCACTTGTTTTGAATTCGAAAAATTCCTATGCCAGGATGATCTATGGGTTTCGTATAGTTTTGAACAACCTTTAAAAAGTTTTGAATCCGATTCAGTTTTTCGTAATAACGAATTCAAAAATGCTACTACAGGTTGACGCCTCAGTAGCACTTTCACCAAATTCAACGGAAACGATGCCATTTCGTAGTATAGGTTATGTATCGTTTTGAACAACCTTCAGAAAGTTTTGAATCCGAAGGACAACTTCAAAAATTCAAATTCAAAAATGCTACTATAGCAGCACTTGTTTTGAATTCGAAAAATTCCTATGCCAGGATGATCTATGGGTTTTGTATAGTTTTGAACAACCTTTAAAAAGTTTTGAATCCGATTCAGTTTTTCGTAATAACCAATTCAAAAATGCCACTACAGGTTGACGTTTCAGTAGCACTTTCACCAAATTCAACGGAAACGATGCCATTTCGTAGTCTAGGTTATGTATCGTTTTGAACAACCTTCAGAAAGTTTTGAATCCGAAGGACAACTTCAAAAATTCAAATTCAAAAATGCTACTATAACAGCACTTGTTTTGAATTCGAAAAATTCCTATGCCAGGATGATCTATGGGTTTTGTATAGTTTTGAACAACCTTTAAAAAGTTTTGAATCCGATTCAGTTTTTCGTAATAACGAATTCAAAAATGCTACTACAGGTTGACGCCTCAGTAGCACTTTCACCAAATTCAACGGAAACGATGCAATTTCGTAGTCTAGGTTATGTATCGTTTTGAACAACATTCAGAAAGTTTTGAATCCGAAGGACAATTTCAAAAATTCAAATTCTAAAATGCTACTATAGCAGCACTTGTTTTGAATTCGAAAAATTCCTATGCCAGGATGATCTATGGGTTTTGTATAGTTTTGAACAACCTTTAAAAAGTTTTGAATCCGATTCAGTTTTTCGTAATAACGAATTCAAAAATGCTACTACAGGTTGACGCCTCAGTAGCACTTTCACCAAATTCAACGGAAACGATGCCATTTCGTAGTGTATGTTATGTATCGTTTTGAACAACATTCAGAAAATTTTGAATCCGAAGGACAACTTCAAAAATTCAAATTCAAAAATGCTACTATAGCAGCACTTGTTTTGAATTCGAAAAATTCCTATGCCAGAATGATCTATGGGTTTTGTATAGTTTTGAACAACCTTTAAAAAGTTCTGAATCCGATTCAGTTTTTCGTAATAACGAATTCAAAAATGCTACTACAGGTTGACGCCTCAGTAGCACTTTCACCAACGTCAACGGAAACGATGCCATTTCGTAGTCTAGGTTATGTATCGTTTTGAACAACCTTCAGAAAGTTTTGAATCCGAAGGACAACTTCAAAAATTCAAATTCAAAGATGCTACTATAGCAGCACTTGTTTTGAATTCGAAAAATTCCTATGCCAGGATGATCTATGGGTTTTGTATAGTTTTGAACAACCTTTAAAAAGTTTTGAATCCGATTCAGTTTTTCGTAATAACGAATTCAAAAATGCTACTACAGGTTGACGCCTCAGTAGCACTTTCACCAAATTCAACGGAAACGATGCCATTTCGTAGTCTAGGTTATGTATCGTTTTGAACAACCTTCAGAAAGTTTTGAATCCGAAGGACAACTTCAAAAATTCAAATTCTAAAATGCTACTATAGCAGCACTTGTTTTGAATTCGAAAAATTCCTATGCCAGGATGATCTATGGGTTTTGTATAGTTTTGAACAACCTTTAAAAAGTTTTGAATCCGATTCAGTTTTTCGTAATAACGAATTCAAAAATGCTACTACAGGTTGACGCCTCAGTAGCACTTTCACCAAATTCAACGGAAACGATGCCATTTCGTAGTCTAGGTTATGTATCGTTTTGAACAACCTTCAGAAAGTTTTGAATCCGAAGGACAACTTCAAAAATTCAAATTCAAAAATGCTACTATAGCAGCACTTGTTTTGAATTCGAAAAATTCCTATGCCAGGATGATCTATGGGTTTTGTATAGTTTTGAACAACCTTTAAAAAGTTTTAAATCCGATTCAGTTTTTCGTAATAACCAATTCAAAAATGCCACTACAGGTTGACGTTTCAGTAGCACTTTCACCAAATTCAACGGAAACGATGCCATTTCGTAGTCTAGGTTATGTATCGTTTTGAACAACCTTCAGAAAGTTTTGAATCCGAAGGACAACTTCAAAAATTCAAATTCAAAAATGCTACTATAGCAGCACTTGTTTTGAATTCGAAAAATTCCTATGCCAGGATGATCTATGGGTTTTGTATAGTTTTGAACAACCTTTAAAAAGTTTTGAATCCGATTCAGTTTTTCGTAATAACGAATTCAAAAATGCTACTACAGGTTGACGCCTCAGTAGCACTTTCACCAAATTCAAGGGAAACGATGCAATTTCGTAGTCTAGGTTATGTATCGTTTTGAACAACCTTCAGAAAGTTTTGTATCCGAAGGACAATTTCAAAAATTCAAATTCTAAAATGCTACTATAGCAGCACTTGTTTTGAATTCGAAAAATTCCTATGCCAGGATGATCTATGGGTTTTGTATAGTTTTGAACAACCTTTAAAAAGTTTTGAATCCGATTCAGTTTTTCGTAATAACGAATTCAAAAATGCTACTACAGGTTGACGCCTCAGTAGCACTTTCACCAAATTCAAAGGAAACGATGCAATTTCGTAGTCTAGGTTATGTATCGTTTTGAACAACCTTCAGAAAGTTTTGAATCCGAATGACAACTTCAAAAATTCAAATTCAAAAATGCTACTATAGCAGCACTTGTTTTGAATTCGAAATATTCCTATGCCAGGATGATCTATGGGTTTTGTATAGTTTTGAACAATCTTTAAAAAGTTTTCAATCCGATTCAGTTTTTCGTAATAACGAATTCAAAAATGCTACTACAGGTTGACGCCTCAGTAGCACTTTCACCAAATTCAACAAAAAACTATGCCATTTCGTAGTCTAGGTTATGTATCGTTTTGAACAACCTTAAGAAAGTTTTGAATCCGAAGGACAACTTCAAAAATTCAAATTCAAAAATGCTACTATAGCAGCACTTGTTTTGAATTCAAAATATTCCTATGCCAGGATGATCTATGGGTTTTGTATAGTTTTGAACAACCTTTAAAAAGTTTTGAATCCGATTCAGTTTTTCGTAATAACGAATTCAAAAATGCCACTACAGGTTGACGCCTCAGTAGCACTTTCACCAAATTCAACGGAAACGATGCCATTTCGTAGTGTATGTTATGTATCGTTTTGAACAACATTCAGAAAATTTTGAATCCGAAGGACAACTTCAAAAATTCAAATTAAAAAATGCTACTATAGCAGCACTTGTTTTGAATTCGAAAAATTCCTATGCCAGGATGATCTATGGGTTTTGTATAGTTTTGAACAACCTTTAAAAAGTTCTGAATCCGATTCAGTTTTTCGTAATAACGAATTCAAAAATGCTACTACAGGTTGACGCCTCAGTAGCACTTTCACCAACGTCAACGGAAACGATGCCATTTCGTAGTCTAAGTTATGTATCGTTTTGAACAACCTTCAGAAAGTTTTGAATCCGAAGGACAACTTCAAAAATTCAAATTCAAAAATGCTACTATAGCAGCACTTGTTTTGAATTCGAAAAATTCCTATGCCAGGATGATCTATGGGTTTTGTATAGTTTTGAACAACCTTTAAAAAGTTTTGAATCCGATTCAGTTTTTCGTAATAACGAATTCAAAAATGCGACTACAGTTTGACGCCTCAGTAGCACTTTCACCAAATTCAACGGAAACGATGCCATTTCGTAGTCTAGGTTATGTATCGTTTTGAACAACCTTCAGAAAGTTTTGAATCCGAAGGACAACTTCAAAAATTCAAATTCAAAAATGCTACTATAGCAGCACTTGTTTTGAATTCGAAAAATTCCTATGGGTTTTGTATAGTTTTGAACAACCTTTAAAAAGTTTTGAATCCGATTCAGTTTTTCGTAATAACCAATTCAAAAAAGCCACTACAGGTTGACGTTTCAGTAGCACTTTCACCAAATTCAACGGAAACGATGCCATTTCGTAGTCTAGGTTATGTATCGTTTTGAACAACCTTCAGAAAGTTTTGAATCCGAAGGACAACTTCAAAAATTCAAATTCAAAAATGCTACTATAGCAGCACTTGTTTTGAATTCGAAAAATTCCTATGCCAGGATGATCTATGGGTTTTGTATAGTTTTGAACAACCTTTAAAAAGTTTTGAATCAGATTCAGTTTTTCGTAATAACGAATTCAAAAATGCTACTACAGGTTGACGCCTCAGTAGCACTTTCACCAAATTCAACGGAAACGATGCAATTTCGTAGTCTAGGTTATGTATCGTTTTGAACAACCTTCAGAAAGTTTTGAATCCGAAGGACAATTTCAAAAATTCAAATTCTAAAATGCTACTATAGCAGCACTTGTTTTGAATTCGAAATATTCCTATGCCAGGATGATCTATGGCTTTTGTATAGTTTTGAACAACCTTTAAAAAGTTTTGAATCCGATTCAGTTTTTCGTAATAACGAATTCAAAAATGCTACTACAGGTTGACGCCTCAGTAGCACTTTCACCAAATTCAACGGAAACGATGCAATTTCGTAGTCTAGGTTATGTATCGTTTTGAACAACCTTCTGAAAGTTTTGAATCCGAATGACAACTTCAAAAATTCAAATTCAAAAATGCTACTATAGCAGCACTTGTTTTGAATTCGAAATATTCCTATGCCAGGATGATCTATGGGTTTTGTATAGTTTTGAACAATCTTTAAAAAGTTTTGAATCCGATTCAGTTTTTCGTAATAACGAATTCAAAAATGCTACTACAGGTTGACGCCTAAGTAGCACTTTCACCAAATTCAACAAAAAACTTGTGACGATTTTTTATGCGAACTCGATTTTAAGTACAATGTGAAAAAATCCCGCATCGAATATCGTCACATTTCTCCTCATGTTACTCCGGTACGCTTCGCGTCTGTCTGGTTTCAAGATTAATGGATTGACCGCTAGAGGTCTCTAGTGCATTTTTCGCCTTACGAACAGCATCGACGAAAAGCAGCAGTTCCTTATCAGCTCGCGAGCCGCGAGGGATTCCTGACGTGACGTAGCAGATTACGGGAGAAGCAGCGGCTCGCAGAACTCAGTGTGCTTCCCTCCCTTTTTCTCTCTCTCGACGGCAGTTTTGATTTCGTCAAACGCTACGAGGGGACGTTGGTTCGCACGCGTTTAGTGCAAATACGTCAGAAGTGATTGGAGTATTTTGGAAATACAGGAACGTCAAATTACGTGGATGCCGATAATGGAATTTGCTTTCCCCATTGAGTATTTTTCGCCGAGGACGACTTGTTGGTTTCGTCTGGTAGAAACCTGAAGTACGAAGGACAATTGGGTCGACAAGTGAGAAGGAAGGATGAGAACAAATACACGACTATAGTATTCGACGAGCACGAGAAGCGACCGATTTGACGACGTCCCAGTGTTCGCTTGATCCAGAGGGATTGTCCAGTTAGTATGGTGGCTCGATTGCGATGACGCTGAGGTATGTACCCAATGACTCTTTTCAATAAGTGAAGTGTGAAAGTGTGTGATTTTTGGACGAGAAGGCCACTTTGACTCTCTTGTCGTTACCTTCGTCACGGAATGATAAATTGAATCATAAGTAAGCCACGAAGTGCGAAGAGTGAATCACGAGTAAAAACATTTACAATCCTCCCCCCCCCTTTTTTTTTGTGAATAGACGTCGTAATGTTGCCGTGGATACAGTGAAGAAAGAAAGTGTCGCTGCGACACGTCCTTCCTCTCCCCCCCCGGTTTCTTGCTCAGAGAAACAAAAGGATTAATCGTTCAATTTACCTTGCATATGGGCAACTCGAGTAAGGAGCTTAATGACTCCCCCTCTCACAAAAAAAACAAAAACAGAATCACGAGTTGACATAACTTTCACGCAATATATCAAATGAGTTTAGTATGAGCACCAAAGTAATATGTAATGTAAAAAACGGGTGGTCTTTTTCCTTTGGAATAACTAGCATTTAACGAAAGAGTAGTGTAAAAAAGGCAATCATAGATTTGTTTCGACCTGTTTTAATATATTGTATATTTACGTCATTGGTAGTCACTGGGTTTTGTTCCCGGTTATATTTTTTTGTTGTGCCACCAGTAACGAAGAATTGTTAGTAACTTTTAGTCAGTTATTGTTACGAAGGAACGAAATAATTGTTGTGAATAGTATATGTATATGTTACGTTTGGAAAACGCCTGCCATTCTGCGTTGCGAGGTAGTGCGTAATAAATCTTGAGTTGACTCAACAAATTAAATTAAGTGTAAATAATTACCCCTTACTCTGTAAAAAATTAGAATCCATTGCATTAGGGCATTTTGACTAAAACGTGATCGGAAGAGCATGCTTGGATGAACAGGCGATTTACTTTCATTGATTGAGAAAGCGACTTAATTTGACTACGATATTTTCAAGTTTGGTTATTGACAAATTGTTTTCTTTTTCTCTTTTTTGTGTGTCAAGTTGGTTCTCTGCGGAGACTGAGGCGACGGTCTAAAATACTGTCATTAGCCTCAACAAGCCCTTCTGACTATTGTAAGTGATAGTTTTCTCTTTACTTCTATTATCGTGCGAGTGATTGAATTTTCCACGGACCTCTGCACCTTCCTTTCAAAAAAATCTTGACCTTATTGTCCCGCACGCGACTATCACGTTACAAAGTTTTTGGTAGCAGATCTGGTTCTGTATACATACTTTTTCTGCTTTACGCGTTAAACGTAAGAAAAGTTTGGATTCACCCCCTTTTTTTTTACAAAAATTTTTTCCCCCCACCCCCCCTTTTAAGAACCTTTTGTTTTCTTTTCCCTTTTCCATTGGAAATTTGAGTAATTTAGTGGAAGATAGTAGTCACTTCTATACTTCTATCACCATGCCTCCCCCGGAAACGAGCAATGTTGGCGAATTGATATCTATACAACAGGAGTCTTCTCCATTCGTTTTACCCCCACCGCCACCCTTAACGGGCCCCCACATTACACATCCGGTTCAAGTTGTCTCGTAGGTAACTACGGTACCAATTCACACAACTACCACATCTACTGCTCCCTCAATGTTTTCGTCACCCTTGCCCGCAACAACAACGGCGACTGTAACGGTCCCTATATCACCTGGTTCAGTTACGTCATCTCATCTTAACGGAGACTCTTCTGTTATTCATAAGATTCTTCTGAGGAATTTAGATACCCATATAGATGCGCTGGCTATGTGCGACGGTCAAAGTCATTCTGCTTTATTTACATTCATGTTGGCTTTACACCGTCTGGTCATTTCCCACCAATATCCATTGCAGTGGCTTTTGCAAAACGCAACTCGCCGTACCGCGGGTGCCTTGCAAACACTTTGGACGACGGCTATCGCTTCTCTTATGCCTTGGCACGACATGAAACTCTATATATGGAGACATTCGGTTCCGATGTCTTTGTATACAGACTTGGTTCATGCCCACGTTACTCGTCCTCAACGTGAATTTGAGACGCTTCACATTTATGTGTCAGACGTCCGCGATTCGGCCGAGGCTCTGGCATTGGGCTGGGATTCTACCATTTTGGTCACTTTTGTTTTACAACATCTTAACAATACCTCCACCAACTGTTTATTATTTCAGTCCCGTCCACAATCTATGCCTGAGTTAGTAGCTTTAGCTCATTCCATCATTCCTTTAGAGATGCAAAAGGCGTATACACAACGCCAATTAGGTCAGCTTGACCGGCAGGTGACTCCCCCTCCTCATAATCTTGCTAACCGAGGGCAGAATTTAAATCGCCCCCTGCGTCAATCTCAATCCTTTTACTGCAATTTTTGCCACAGAAGTGGACATTCCACGTCTCACTGCCGCCGTCGTTCCTCCCAGCATGATCCCCATTCTCGTAATCTGGCTGTTCCAAGGTAACCAATGCATTCACTTTCACATGTATGGTATGGTATGATAAGTGTTGTTATGTACTAGAATGTTAAGGTTTCTACTGCAAGTGTACTGTTTATATCTTGTTTATTACTATGTGTTTATTCACAGTTTTGTATTCTTACTTGGAGTATGTTAAAAAACATTTATTCATTAATCTTCATCGAAGTAAAACAAACTATGATTCATTACTAAAGTTATAATTTAACTTCATTTAGTAAATTTGGATATCAATTTTTATACCCGTTTGACAGTATATGTATATTTTTGGGATTGTTTGTTTCAAATATCTTGTAATTGGTGCTCTTATCCCTCGCTGTATTCCCTTCCTCCCTTTGGTTTCCTCCCCTCTTTCCTATCCTTTTGTTTTTTCTTCTCCTCTTCTCTTCTAATGTATTTCATTTTTTTTTCTTTTCATGGTTTTTGAGGAACCTCACAATTATATAACATCTCGGAATCAGTGGAATAGAGGCATCATAAGGATGATTATTTATCCCCGTGCAACAACATATATATATATATTTCCGTCTACGTCGCAAATATCTTCGACCTGTAAGTGCATATCTGATCGTTGTTCCAGTGTCAGTTTCTCCGCAAAATTAAGTGCTACGTATCATATATCCCTATTTTTCCTTTATAGAAGGCAATTCTGTGCGCCCCATTATAGACTCTATTGGCGCCTATGGTAATTAGGTGTTGCAAAATTTTTGATATTATGTATTACCACATTCTTAAATTGTTAAATGTTTTATACCATTTGTTCATTCCCATTTTTTAGATTGCAATCAATCATTCACTTCCATTTTTTATATTATTGTTATTGTATTTATTACTGGTATTTAACTCATGTATTTCAATTTATTGCAATTATTAATCTCTATGTTGTCCACTGCCTTTCTCAGAGATTAACTAGTCTTTCAAGTAATAATTCCTGTAGGCAGGCAGGTGTTGGTGTCCAAAAAAAAAAAAAATTGAGGGTGTTTTGACTTAATTATTGTCTGGTTTTCATGTGTGTGTTTTCATCAAGGTTACCTTGTTTATATCAGGTATATATATAAATGTTTTAATATGGTTAGGGGTTATTTTGTAATTGGTGCTCTTGCGATACTATTGCGGTTAGGCCATGTTATGAATTCTGAGCCTTATTGGTGTCTTTTTCCTTTTTTCGCAAGGCAGGGGAGTTTGTGACGATTTTTTATGCGAACTCGATTTTAAGTACAATGTGAAAAAATCCCGCATCGAATATCGTCACATTTCTCCTCATGTTACTCCGGTACGCTTCGCGTCTGTCTGGTTTCAAGATTAATGGATTGACCGCTAGAGGTCTCTAGTGCATTTTTCGCCTTACGAACAGCATCGACGAAAAGCAGCAGTTCCTTATCAGCTCGCGAGCCGCGAGGGATTCCTGACGTGACGTAGCAGATTACGGGAGAAGCAGCGGCTCGCAGAACTCAGTGTGCTTCCCTCCCTTTTTCTCTCTCTCGACGGCAGTTTTGATTTCGTCAAACGCTACGAGGGGACGTTGGTTCGCACGCGTTTAGTGCAAATACGTCAGAAGTGATTGGAGTATTTTGGAAATACAGGAACGTCAAATTACGTGGATGCCGATAATGGAATTTGCTTTCCCCATTGAGTATTTTTCGCCGAGGACGACTTGTTGGTTTCGTCTGGTAGAAACCTGAAGTACGAAGGACAATTGGGTCGACAAGTGAGAAGGAAGGATGAGAACAAATACACGACTATAGTATTCGACGAGCACGAGAAGCGACCGATTTGACGACGTCCCAGTGTTCGCTTGATCCAGAGGGATTGTCCAGTTAGTATGGTGGCTCGATTGCGATGACGCTGAGGTATGTACCCAATGACTCTTTTCAATAAGTGAAGTGTGAAAGTGTGTGATTTTTGGACGAGAAGGCCACTTTGACTCTCTTGTCGTTACCTTCGTCACGGAATGATAAATTGAATCATAAGTAAGCCACGAAGTGCGAAGAGTGAATCACGAGTAAAACATTTACAATCCTCCCCCCCCTTTTTTTTTGTGAATAGACGTCGTAATGTTGCCGTGGATACAGTGAAGAAAGAAAGTGTCGCTGCGACACGTCCTTCCTCTCCCCCCCCGGTTTCTTGCTCAGAGAAACAAAAGGATTAATCGTTCAATTTACCTTGCATATGGGCAACTCGAGTAAGGAGCTTAATGACTCCCCCTCTCACAAAAAAAACAAAAACAGAATCACGAGTTGACATAACTTTCACGCAATATATCAAATGAGTTTAGTATGAGCACCAAAGTAATATGTAATGTAAAAAACGGGTGGTCTTTTTCCTTTGGAATAACTAGCATTTAACGAAAGAGTAGTGTAAAAAAGGCAATCATAGATTTGTTTCGACCTGTTTTAATATATTGTATATTTACGTCATTGGTAGTCACTGGGTTTTGTTCCCGGTTATATTTTTTTGTTGTGCCACCAGTAACGAAGAATTGTTAGTAACTTTTAGTCAGTTATTGTTACGAAGGAACGAAATAATTGTTGTGAATAGTATATGTATATGTTACGTTTGGAAAACGCCTGCCATTCTGCGTTGCGAGGTAGTGCGTAATAAATCTTGAGTTGACTCAACAAATTAAATTAAGTGTAAATAATTACCCCTTACTCTGTAAAAAATTAGAATCCATTGCATTAGGGCATTTTGACTAAAACGTGATCGGAAGAGCATGCTTGGATGAACAGGCGATTTACTTTCATTGATTGAGAAAGCGACTTAATTTGACTACGATATTTTCAAGTTTGGTTATTGACAAATTGTTTTCTTTTTCTCTTTTTTGTGTGTCAAGTTGGTTCTCTGCGGAGACTGAGGCGACGGTCTAAAATACTGTCATTAGCCTCAACAAGCCCTTCTGACTATTGTAAGTGATAGTTTTCTCTTTACTTCTATTATCGTGCGAGTGATTGAATTTTCCACGGACCTCTGCACCTTCCTTTCAAAAAAATCTTGACCTTATTGTCCCGCACGCGACTATCACGTTACAAACTATGCCATTTCGTAGTCTAGGTTATGTATCGTTTTGAACAACCTTAAGAAAGTTTTGAATCCGAAGGACAACTTCAAAAATTCAAATTCAAAAATGCTACTATAGCAGCACTTGTTTTGAATTCAAAATATTCCTATGCCAGGATGATCTATTTCTTTTGTATAGTTTTGAACAACCTTTAAAAAGTTTTGAATCCGATTCAGTTTTTCGTAATAACGAATTCAAAAATGCCACTACAGGTTGACGCCTCAGTAGCACTTTCACCAAATTCAACGGAAACGATGCCATTTCGTAGTGTATGTTATGTATCGTTTTGAACAACATTCAGAAAATTTTGAATCCGAAGGACAACTTCAAAAATTCAAATTAAAAAATGCTATTATAGCAGCACTTGTTTTGAATTCGAAAAATTCCTATGCCAGGATGATCTATGGGTTTTGTATAGTTTTGAACAACCTTTAAAAAGTTTAGAATCCGATTCAGTTTTTCGTAATAACGAATTCAAAAATGCGACTACAGTTTGACGCCTCAGTAGCACTTTCACCAAATTCAACGGAAACGATGCCATTTCGTAGTCTAGGTTATGTATCGTTTTGAACAACCTTCAGAAAGTTTTGAATCCGAAGGACAACTTCAAAAATTCAAATTCAAAAATGCTACTATAGCAGCACTTGTTTTGAATTCGAAAAATTCCTATGCCAGGATGATCTATGGGTTTTGTATAGTTTTGAACAACCTTTAAAAAGTTTTGAATCCGATTCAGTTTTTCGTAATAACCAATTCAAAAAAGCCACTACAGGTTGACGTTTCAGTAGCACTTTCACCAAATTCAACGGAAACGATGCCATTTCGTAGTCTAGGTTATGTATCGTTTTGAACAACCTTCAGAAAGTTTTGAATCCGAAGGACAACTTCAAAAATTCAAATTCAAAAATGCTACTATAGCAGCACTTGTTTTGAATTCGAAAAATTCCTATGCCAGGATGATGTATGGGTTTTGTATAGTTTTGAACAACCTTTAAAAAGTTTTGAATCAGATTCATTTTTTCGTAATAACGAATTCAAAAATGCTACTACAGGTTGACGCCTCAGTAGCACTTTCACCAAATTCAACGGAAACGATGCCATTTCGTAGTCTAGGTTATGTATCGTTTTGAACAACCTTCAGAAAGTTTTGAATCCGAAGGACAACTTCAAAAATTCAAATTCTAAAATGCTACTATAGCAGCACTTGTTTTGAATTCGAAAAATTCCTATGCCAGGATGATCTATGGGTTTTGTATAGTTTTGAACAACCTTTAAAAAGTTTTGAATCCGATTCAGTTTTTCGTAATAACGAATTCAAAAATGCTACTACAGGTTGACGCCTCAGTAGCACTTTCACCAAATTCAACGGAAACGATGCCATTTCGTAGTCTAGGTTATGTATCGTTTTGAACAACCTTCAGAAAGTTTTGAATCCGAAGGACAACTTCAAAAATTCAAATTCAAAAATGCTACTATAGCAGCACTTGTTTTGAATTCGAAAAATTCCTATGCCAGGATGATCTATGGGTTTCGTATAGTTTTGAACAACCTTTAAAAAGTTTTGAATCCGATTCAGTTTTTCGTAATAACGAATTCAAAAATGCTACTACAGGTTGACGCCTCAGTAGCACTTTCACCAAATTCAACGGAAACGATGCCATTTCGTAGTCTAGGTTATGTATCGTTTTGAACAACCTTCAGAAAGTTTTGAATCCGAAGGACAACTTCAAAAATTCAAATTCAAAAATGCTACTATAGCAGCACTTGTTTTGAATTCGAAAAATTCCTATGCCAGGATGATCTATGGGTTTTGTATAGTTTTGAACAACCTTTAAAAAGTTTTGAATCCGATTCAGTTTTTCGTAATAACCAATTCAAAAATGCCACTACAGGTTGACGTTTCAGTAGCACTTTCACCAAATTCAACGGAAACGATGCCATTTCGTAGTCTAGGTTATGTATCGTTTTGAACAACCTTCAGAAAGTTTTGAATCCGAAGGACAACTTCAAAAATTCAAATTCAAAAATGCTACTATAGCAGCACTTGTTTTGAATTCGAAAAATTCCTATGCCAGGATGATCTATGGGTTTTGTATAATTTTGAACAACCTTTAAAAAGTTTTGAATCCGATTCAGTTTTTCGTAATAACGAATTCAAAAATGCTACTACAGGTTGACGCCTCAGTAGCACTTTCACCAAATTCAAGGGAAACGATGCAATTTCGTAGTCTAGGTTATGTATCGTTTTGAACAACCTTCAGAAAGTTTTGAATCCGAAGGACAATTTCAAAAATTCAAATTCTAAAATGCTACTATAGCAGCACTTGTTTTGAATTCGAAAAATTCCTATGCCAGGATGATCTATGGGTTTTGTATAGTTTTGAACAACCTTTAAAAAGTTTTGAATCCGATTAAGTTTTTCGTAATAACGAATTCAAAAATGCTACTACAGGTTGACGCCTCAGTAGCACTTTCACCAAATTCAAAGGAAACGATGCAATTTCGTAGTCTAGGTTATGTATCGTTTTGAACAACCTTCAGAAAGTTTTGAATCCGAATGACAACTTCAAAAATTCAAATTCAAAAATGCTACTATAGCAGCACTTGTTTTGAATTCGAAATATTCCTATGCCAGGATGATCTATGGGTTTTGTATAGTTTTGAACAATCTTTAAAAAGTTTTGAATCCGATTCAGTTTTTCGTAATAACGAATTCAAAAATGCTACTACAGGTTGACGCCTCAGTAGCACTTTCACCAAATTCAACAAAAAACTATGCCATTTCGTAGTCTAGGTTATGTATCGTTTTGAACAACCTTAAGAAAGTTTTGAATCCGAAGGACAACTTCAAAAATTCAAATTCAAAAATGCTACTATAGAAGCACTTGTTTTGAATTCAAAATATTCCTATGCCAGGATGATCTATGGGTTTTGTATAGTTTTGAACAACCTTTAAAAAGTTTTGAATCCGATTCAGTTTTTCGTAATAACGAATTCAAAAATGCTACTACAGGTTGACGCCTCAGTAGCACTTTCACCAAATTCAACGGAAACGATGCCATTTCGTAGTGTATGTTATGTATCGTTTTGAACAACATTCAGAAAATTTTGAATCCGAAGGACAACTTCAAAAATTCAAATTCAAAAATGCTACTATAGCAGCACTTGTTTTGAATTCGAAAAATTCCTATGCCAGGATGATCTATGGGTTTTCTATAGTTTTGAACAACCTTTAAAAAGTTCTGAATCCGATTCAGTTTTTCGTAATAACGAATTCAAAAATGCTACTACAGGTTGACGCCTCAGTAGCACTTTCACCAACGTCAACGGAAACGATGCCATTTCGTAGTCTAGGTTATGTATCGTTTTGAACAACCTTCAGAAAGTTTTGAATCCGAAGGACAACTTCAAAAATTCAAATTCAAAGATGCTACTATAGCAGCACTTGTTTTGAATTCGAAAAATTCCTATGCCAGGATGATCTATGGGTTTTGTATAGTTTTGAACAACCTTTAAAAAGTTTTGAATCCGATTCAGTTTTTCGTAATAACGAATTCAAAAATGCTACTACAGGTTGACGCCTCAGTAGCACTTTCACCAAATTCAACGGAAACGATGCCATTTCGTAGTCTAGGTTATGTATCGTTTTGAACAACCTTCAGAAAGTTTTGAATCCGAAGGACAACTTCAAAAATTCAAATTCTAAAATGCTACTATAGCAGCACTTGTTTTGAATTCGAAAAATTCCTATGCCAGGATGATCTATGGGTTTTGTATAGTTTTGAACAACCTTTAAAAAGTTTTGAATCCGATTCAGTTTTTCGTAATAACGAATTCAAAAATGCTACTACAGGTTGACGCCTCAGTAGCACTTTCACCAAATTCAACGGAAACGATGCCATTTCGTAGTCTAGGTTATGTATCGTTTTGAACAACCTTCAGAAAGTTTTGAATCCGAAGGACAACTTCAAAAATTCAAATTCAAAAATGCTACTATAGCAGCACTTGTTTTGAATTCGAAAAATTCCTATGCCAGGATGATCTATGGGTTTTGTATAGTTTTGAACAACCTTTAAAAAGTTTTGAATCCGATTCAGTTTTTCGTAATAACGAATTCAAAAATGCTACTACAGGTTGACGCCTCAGTAGCAGTTTCACCAAATTCAACGGAAACGATGCCATTTCGTAGTATAGGTTATGTATCGTTTTGAACAACCTTCAGAAAGTTTTGAATCCGAAGGACAACTTCAAAAATTCAAATTCAAAAATGCTACTATAGCAGCACTTGTTTTGAATTCGAAAAATTCCTATGCCAGGATGATCTATGGGTTTCGTATAGTTTTGAACAACCTTTAAAAAGTTTTGAATCCGATTCAGTTTTTCGTAATAACGAATTCAAAAATGCTACTACAGGTTGACGCCTCAGTAGCACTTTCACCAAATTCAACGGAAACGATGCCATTTCGTAGTCTAGGTTATGTATCGTTTTGAACAACCTTCAGAAAGTTTTGAATCCGAAGGACAACTTCAAAAATTCAAATTCAAAAATGCTACTATAGCAGCACTTGTTTTGAATTCGAAAAATTCCTATGCCAGGATGATCTATGGGTTTTGTATAGTTTTGAACAACCTTTAAAAAGTTTTGAATCCGATTCAGTTTTTCGTAATAACCAATTCAAAAATGCCACTACAGGTTGACGTTTCAGTAGCACTTTCACCAAATTCAACGGAAACGATGCCATTTCGTAGTCTAGGTTATGTATCGTTTTGAACAACCTTCAGAAAGTTTTGAATCCGAAGGACAACTTCAAAAATTCAAATTCAAAAATGCTACTATAACAGCACTTGTTTTGAATTCGAAAAATTCCTATGCCAGGATGATCTATGGGTTTTGTATAGTTTTGAACAACCTTTAAAAAGTTTTGAATCCGATTCAGTTTTTCGTAATAACGAATTCAAAAATGCTACTACAGGTTGACGCCTCAGTAGCACTTTCACCAAATTCAACGGAAACGATGCAATTTCGTAGTCTAGGTTATGTATCGTTTTGAACAACATTCAGAAAGTTTTGAATCCGAAGGACAATTTCAAAAATTCAAATTCTAAAATGCTACTATAGCAGCACTTGTTTTGAATTCGAAAAATTCCTATGCCAGGATGATCTATGGGTTTTGTATAGTTTTGAACAACCTTTAAAAAGTTTTGAATCCGATTCAGTTTTTCGTAATAACGAATTCAAAAATGCTACTACAGGTTGACGCCTCAGTAGCACTTTCACCAAATTCAACGGAAACGATGCCATTTCGTAGTGTATGTTATGTATCGTTTTGAACAACATTCAGAAAATTTTGAATCCGAAGGACAACTTCAAAAATTCAAATTCAAAAATGCTACTATAGCAGCACTTGTTTTGAATTCGAAAAATTCCTATGCCAGGATGATCTATGGGTTTTGTATAGTTTTGAACAACCTTTAAAAAGTTCTGAATCCGATTCAGTTTTTCGTAATAACGAATTCAAAAATGCTACTACAGGTTGACGCCTCAGTAGCACTTTCACCAACGTCAACGGAAACGATGCCATTTCGTAGTCTAGGTTATGTATCGTTTTGAACAACCTTCAGAAAGTTTTGAATCCGAAGGACAACTTCAAAAATTCAAATTCAAAGATGCTACTATAGCAGCACTTGTTTTGAATTCGAAAAATTCCTATGCCAGGATGATCTATGGGTTTTGTATAGTTTTGAACAACCTTTAAAAAGTTTTGAATCCGATTCAGTTTTTCGTAATAACGAATTCAAAAATGCTACTACAGGTTGACGCCTCAGTAGCACTTTCACCAAATTCAACGGAAACGATGCCATTTCGTAGTCTAGGTTATGTATCGTTTTGAACAACCTTCAGAAAGTTTTGAATCCGAAGGACAACTTCAAAAATTCAAATTCTAAAATGCTACTATAGCAGCACTTGTTTTGAATTCGAAAAATTCCTATGCCAGGATGATCTATGGGTTTTGTATAGTTTTGAACAACCTTTAAAAAGTTTTGAATCCGATTCAGTTTTTCGTAATAACGAATTCAAAAATGCTACTACAGGTTGACGCCTCAGTAGCACTTTCACCAAATTCAACGGAAACGATGCCATTTCGTAGTCTAGGTTATGTATCGTTTTGAACAACCTTCAGAAAGTTTTGAATCCGAAGGACAACTTCAAAAATTCAAATTCAAAAATGCTACTATAGCAGCACTTGTTTTGAATTCGAAAAATTCCTATGCCAGGATGATCTATGGGTTTTGTATAGTTTTGAACAACCTTTAAAAAGTTTTAAATCCGATTCAGTTTTTCGTAATAACCAATTCAAAAATGCCACTACAGGTTGACGTTTCAGTAGCACTTTCACCAAATTCAACGGAAACGATGCCATTTCGTAGTCTAGGTTATGTATCGTTTTGAACAACCTTCAGAAAGTTTTGAATCCGAAGGACAACTTCAAAAATTCAAATTCAAAAATGCTACTATAGCAGCACTTGTTTTGAATTCGAAAAATTCCTATGCCAGGATGATCTATGGGTTTTGTATAGTTTTGAACAACCTTTAAAAAGTTTTGAATCCGATTCAGTTTTTCGTAATAACGAATTCAAAAATGCTACTACAGGTTGACGCCTCAGTAGCACTTTCACCAAATTCAAAGGAAACGATGCAATTTCGTAGTCTAGGTTATGTATCGTTTTGAACAACCTTCAGAAAGTTTTGAATCCGAATGACAACTTCAAAAATTCAAATTCAAAAATGCTACTATAGCAGCACTTGTTTTGAATTCGAAAAATTCCTATGCCAGGATGATCTATGGGTTTTGTATAGTTTTGAACAATCTTTAAAAAGTTTTGAATCCGATTCAGTTTTTCGTAATAACGAATTCAAAAATGCTACTACAGGTTGACGCCTCAGTAGCACTTTCACCAAATTCAACAAAAAACTATGCCATTTCGTAGTCTAGGTTATGTATCGTTTTGAACAACCTTAAGAAAGTTTTGAATCCGAAGGACAACTTCAAAAATTCAAATTCAAAAATTTTACTATAGCAGCACTTGTTTTGAATTCAAAATATTCCTATGCCAGGATGATCTATGGCTTTTGTATAGTTTTGAACAACCTTTAAAAAGTTTTGAATCCGATTCAGTTTTTCGTAATAACGAATTCAAAAATGCCACTACAGGTTGACGCCTCAGTAGCACTTTCACCAAATTCAACGGAAACGATGCCATTTCGTAGTGTATGTTATGTATCGTTTTGAACAACATTCAGAAAATTTTGAATCCGAAGGACAACTTCAAAAATTCAAATTAAAAAATGCTATTATAGCAGCACTTGTTTTGAATTCGAAAAATTCCTATGCCAGGATGATCTATGGGTTTTGTATAGTTTTGAACAACCTTTAAAAAGTTTTGAATCCGATTCAGTTTTTCGTAATAACGAATTAAAAAATGCGACTACAGTTTGACGCCTCAGTAGCACTTTCACCAAATTCAACGGAAACGATGCCATTTCGTAGTCTAGGTTATGTATCGTTTTGAACAACCTTCAGAAAGTTTTGAATCCGAAGGACAACTTCAAAAATTCAAATTCAAAAATGCTACTATAGCAGCACTTGTTTTGAATTCGAAAAATTCCTATGCCAGGATGATCTATGGGTTTTGTATAGTTTTGAACAACCTTTAAAAAGTTTTGAATCCGATTCAGTTTTTCGTAATAACCAATTCAAAAAAGCCACTACAGGTTGACGTTTCAGTAGCACTTTCACCAAATTCAACGGAAACGATGCCATTTCGTAGTAAAGGTTATGTATCGTTTTGAACAACCTTCAGAAAGTTTTGAATCCGAAGGACAACTTCAAAAATTCAAATTCAAAAATGCTACTATAGCAGCACTTGTTTTGAATTCGAAAAATTCCTATGCCAGGATGATCTATGGGTTTTGTATAGTTTTGAACAACTTTTAAAAAGTTTTGAATCAGATTCAGTTTTTCGTAATAACGAATTCAAAAATGCTACTACAGGTTGACGCCTCAGTAGCACTTTCACCAAATTCAACGGAAACGATGCAATTTCGTAGTCTAGGTTATGTATCGTTTTGAACAACCTTCAGAAAGTTTTGAATCCGAAGGACAACTTCAAAAATTCAAATTCAAAAATGCTACTATAGCAGCACTTGTTTTGATTTCGAAAAATTCCTATGCCAGGATGATCTATGGGTTTTGTATAGTTTTGAACAACCTTTAAAAAGTTTTGAATCCGATTCAGTTTTTCGTAATAAAGAATTCAAAAATGCTACTACAGGTTGACGCATCAGTAGCTCTTCCTCCAAATTCAACGGAAACGATGCCATTTCGTAGTCTAGGTTATGTATCGTTTTGAACAACCTTCAGAAAGTTTTGAATCCGAATGACAACTTCAAAAATTCAAATTCAAAAATGCTACTATAGCAGCACTTGTTTTGAATTCGAAATATTCCTATGCCAGGATGATCTATGGGTTTTGTATAGTTTTGAACAATCTTTAAAAAGTTTTGAATCCGATTCAGTTTTTCGTAATAACGAATTCAAAAATGCTACTACAGGTTGACGCCTCAGTAGCACTTTCACCAAATTCAACAAAAAACTATGCCATTTCGTAGTCTAGGTTATGTATCGTTTTGAACAACCTTAAGAAAGTTTTGAATCCGAAGGACAACTTCAAAAATTCAAATTCAAAAATGCTACTATAGCAGCACTTGTTTTGAATTCAAAATATTCCTATGCCAGGATGATCTATGGCTTTTGTATAGTTTTGAACAACCTTTAAAAAGTTTTGAATCCGATTCAGTTTTTCGTAATAACGAATTCAAAAATGCCACTACAGGTTGACGCCTCAGTAGCACTTTCACCAAATTCAACGGAAACGATGCCATTTCGTAGTGTATGTTATGTATCGTTTTGAACAACATTCAGAAAATTTTGAATCCGAAGGACAACTTCAAAAATTCAAATTAAAAAATGCTATTATAGCAGCACTTGTTTTGAATTCGAAAAATTCCTATGCCAGGATGATCTATGGGTTTTGTATAGTTTTGAACAACCTTTAAAAAGTTTTGAATCCGATTCAGTTTTTCGTAATAACGAATTCAAAAATGCGACTACAGTTTGACGCCTCAGTAGCACTTTCACCAAATTCAACGGAAACGATGCCATTTCGTAGTCTAGGTTATGTATCGTTTTGAACAACCTTCAGAAAGTTTTGAATCCGAAGGACAACTTCAAAAATTCAAATTCAAAAATGCTACTATAGCAGCACTTGTTTTGAATTCGAAAAATTCCTATGCCAGGATGATCTATGGGTTTTGTATAGTTTTGAACAACCTTTAAAAAGTTTTGAATCCGATTCAGTTTTTCGTAATAACCAATTCAAAAAAGCCACTACAGGTTGACGTTTCAGTAGCACTTTCACCAAATTCAACGGAAACGATGCCATTTCGTAGTCTAGGTTATGTATCGTTTTGAACAACCTTCAGAAAGTTTTGAATCCGAAGGACAACTTCAAAAATTCAAATTCAAAAATGCTACTATAGCAGCACTTGTTTTGAATTCGAAAAATTCCTATGCCAGGATGATCTATGGGTTTTGTATAGTTTTGAACAACTTTTAAAAAGTTTTGAATCAGATTCAGTTTTTCGTAATAACGAATTCAAAAATGCTACTACAGGTTGACGCCTCAGTAGCACTTTCACCAAATTCAACGGAAACGATGCAATTTCGTAGTCTAGGTTATGTATCGTTTTGAACAACCTTCAGAAAGTTTTGAATCCGAAGGACAATTTCAAAAATTCAAATTCTAAAATGCTACTATAGCAGCACTTGTTTTGAATTCGAAAAATTCCTATGCCAGGATGATCTATGGCTTTTGTATAGTTTTGAACAACCTTTAAAAAGTTTTGAATCCGATTCAGTTTTTCGTAATAACGAATTCAAAAATGCTACTACAGGTTGACGCCTCAGTAGCACTTTCACCAAATTCAACGGAAACGATGCAATTTCGTAGTCTAGGTTATGTATCGTTTTGAACAACCTTCTGAAAGTTTTGAATCCGAATGACAACTTCAAAAATTCAAATTCAAAAATGCTACTATAGCAGCACTTGTTTTGAATTCGAAATATTCCTATGCCAGGATGATCTATGGGTTTTGTATAGTTTTGAACAATCTTTAAAAAGTTTTGAATCCGATTCAGTTTTTCGTAATAACGAATTCAAAAATGCTACTACAGGTAGACGCCTAAGTAGCACTTTCACCAAATTCAACAAAAAACTATGCCATTTCGTAGTCTAGGTTATGTATCGTTTTGAACAACCTTAAGAAAGTTTTGAATCCGAAGGACAACTTCAAAAATTCAAATTCAAAAATGCTACTATAGCAGCACTTGTTTTGAATTCGAAAAATTCCTATGCCAGGATGATCTATGGGTTTCGTATAGTTTTGAACAACCTTTAAAAAGTTTTGAATCCGATTCAGTTTTTCGTAATAACGAATTCAAAAATGCTACTACAGGTTGACGCCTCAGTAGCACTTTCACCAAATTCAACGGAAACGATGCCATTTCGTAGTCTAGGTTATGTATCGTTTTGAACAACCTTCAGAAAGTTTTGAATCCGAAGGACAACTTCAAAAATTCAAATTCAAAAATGCTACTATAGCAGCACTTGTTTTGAATTCGAAAAATTCCTATGCCAGGATGATCTATGGGTTTTGTATAGTTTTGAACAACCTTTAAAAAGTTTTGAATCCGATTCAGTTTTTCGTAATAACCAATTCAAAAATGCCACTACAGGTTGACGTTTCAGTAGCACTTTCACCAAATTCAACGGAAACGATGCCATTTCGTAGTCTAGGTTATGTATCGTTTTGAACAACCTTCAGAAAGTTTTGAATCCGAAGGACAACTTCAAAAATTCAAATTCAAAAATGCTACTATAACAGCACTTGTTTTGAATTCGAAAAATTCCTATGCCAGGATGATCTATGGGTTTTGTATAGTTTTGAACAACCTTTAAAAAGTTTTGAATCCGATTCAGTTTTTCGTAATAACGAATTCAAAAATGCTACTACAGGTTGACGCCTCAGTAGCACTTTCACCAAATTCAACGGAAACGATGCAATTTCGTAGTCTAGGTTATGTATCGTTTTGAACAACATTCAGAAAGTTTTGAATCCGAAGGACAATTTCAAAAATTCAAATTCTAAAATGCTACTATAGCAGCACTTGTTTTGAATTCGAAAAATTCCTATGCCAGGATGATCTATGGGTTTTGTATAGTTTTGAACAACCTTTAAAAAGTTTTGAATCCGATTCAGTTTTTCGTAATAACGAATTCAAAAATGCTACTACAGGTTGACGCCTCAGTAGCACTTTCACCAAATTCAACGGAAACGATGCCATTTCGTAGTGTATGTTATGTATCGTTTTGAACAACATTCAGAAAATTTTGAATCCGAAGGACAACTTCAAAAATTCAAATTCAAAAATGCTACTATAGCAGCACTTGTTTTGAATTCGAAAAATTCCTATGCCAGGATGATCTATGGGTTTTGTATAGTTTTGAACAACCTTTAAAAAGTTCTGAATCCGATTCAGTTTTTCGTAATAACGAATTCAAAAATGCTACTACAGGTTGACGCCTCAGTAGCACTTTCACCAACGTCAACGGAAACGATGCCATTTCGTAGTCTAGGTTATGTATCGTTTTGAACAACCTTCAGAAAGTTTTGAATCCGAAGGACAACTTCAAAAATTCAAATTCAAAGATGCTACTATAGCAGCACTTGTTTTGAATTCGAAAAATTCCTATGCCAGGATGATCTATGGGTTTTGTATAGTTTTGAACAACCTTTAAAAAGTTTTGAATCCGATTCAGTTTTTCGTAATAACGAATTCAAAAATGCTACTACAGGTTGACGCCTCAGTAGCACTTTCACCAAATTCAACGGAAACGATGCCATTTCGTAGTCTAGGTTATGTATCGTTTTGAACAACCTTCAGAAAGTTTTGAATCCGAAGGACAACTTCAAAAATTCAAATTCTAAAATGCTACTATAGCAGCACTTGTTTTGAATTCGAAAAATTCCTATGCCAGGATGATCTATGGGTTTTGTATAGTTTTGAACAACCTTTAAAAAGTTTTGAATCCGATTCAGTTTTTCGTAATAACGAATTCAAAAATGCTACTACAGGTTGACGCCTCAGTAGCACTTTCACCAAATTCAACGGAAACGATGCCATTTCGTAGTCTAGGTTATGTATCGTTTTGAACAACCTTCAGAAAGTTTTGAATCCGAAGGACAACTTCAAAAATTCAAATTCAAAAATGCTACTATAGCAGCACTTGTTTTGAATTCGAAAAATTCCTATGCCAGGATGATCTATGGGTTTTGTATAGTTTTGAACAACCTTTAAAAAGTTTTAAATCCGATTCAGTTTTTCGTAATAACCAATTCAAAAATGCCACTACAGGTTGACGTTTCAGTAGCACTTTCACCAAATTCAACGGAAACGATGCCATTTCGTAGTCTAGGTTATGTATCGTTTTGAACAACCTTCAGAAAGTTTTGAATCCGAAGGACAACTTCAAAAATTCAAATTCAAAAATGCTACTATAGCAGCACTTGTTTTGAATTCGAAAAATTCCTATGCCAGGATGATCTATGGGTTTTGTATAGTTTTGAACAACCTTTAAAAAGTTTTGAATCCGATTCAGTTTTTCGTAATAACGAATTCAAAAATGCTACTACAGGTTGACGCCTCAGTAGCACTTTCACCAAATTCAAGGGAAACGATGCAATTTCGTAGTCTAGGTTATGTATCGTTTTGAACAACCTTCAGAATGTTTTGTATCCGAAGGACAATTTCAAAAATTCAAATTCTAAAATGCTACTATAGCAGCACTTGTTTTGAATTCGAAAAATTCCTATGCCAGGATGATCTATGGGTTTTGTATAGTTTTGAACAACCTTTAAAAAGTTTTGAATCCGATTCAGTTTTTCGTAATAACGAATTCAAAAATGCTACTACAGGTTGACGCCTCAGTAGCACTTTCACCAAATTCAAAGGAAACGATGCAATTTCGTAGTCTAGGTTATGTATCGTTTTGAACAACCTTCAGAAAGTTTTGAATCCGAATGACAACTTCAAAAATTCAAATTCAAAAATGCTACTATAGCAGCACTTGTTTTGAATTCGAAAAATTCCTATGCCAGGATGATCTATGGGTTTTGTATAGTTTTGAACAATCTTTAAAAAGTTTTGAATCCGATTCAGTTTTTCGTAATAACGAATTCAAAAATGCTACTACAGGTTGACGCCTCAGTAGCACTTTCACCAAATTCAACAAAAAACTATGCCATTTCGTAGTCTAGGTTATGTATCGTTTTGAACAACCTTAAGAAAGTTTTGAATCCGAAGGACAACTTCAAAAATTCAAATTCAAAAATGCTACTATAGCAGCACTTGTTTTGAATTCAAAATATTCCTATGCCAGGATGATCTATGGCTTTTGTATAGTTTTGAACAACCTTTAAAAAGTTTTGAATCCGATTCAGTTTTTCGTAATAACGAATTCAAAAATGCCACTACAGGTTGACGCCTCAGTAGCACTTTCACCAAATTCAACGGAAACGATGCCATTTCGTAGTGTATGTTATGTATCGTTTTGAACAACATTCAGAAAATTTTGAATCCGAAGGACAACTTCAAAAATTCAAATTAAAAAATGCTATTATAGCAGCACTTGTTTTGAATTCGAAAAATTCCTATGCCAGGATGATCTATGGGTTTTGTATAGTTTTGAACAACCTTTAAAAAGTTTTGAATCCGATTCAGTTTTTCGTAATAACGAATTAAAAAATGCGACTACAGTTTGACGCCTCAGTAGCACTTTCACCAAATTCAACGGAAACGATGCCATTTCGTAGTCTAGGTTATGTATCGTTTTGAACAACCTTCAGAAAGTTTTGAATCCGAAGGACAACTTCAAAAATTCAAATTCAAAAATGCTACTATAGCAGCACTTGTTTTGAATTCGAAAAATTCCTATGCCAGGATGATCTATGGGTTTTGTATAGTTTTGAACAACCTTTAAAAAGTTTTGAATCCGATTCAGTTTTTCGTAATAACCAATTCAAAAAAGCCACTACAGGTTGACGTTTCAGTAGCACTTTCACCAAATTCAACGGAAACGATGCCATTTCGTAGTCTAGGTTATGTATCGTTTTGAACAACCTTCAGAAAGTTTTGAATCCGAAGGACAACTTCAAAAATTCAAATTCAAAAATGCTACTATAGCAGCACTTGTTTTGAATTCGAAAAATTCCTATGCCAGGATGATCTATGGGTTTTGTATAGTTTTGAACAACTTTTAAAAAGTTTTGAATCAGATTCAGTTTTTCGTAATAACGAATTCAAAAATGCTACTACAGGTTGACGCCTCAGTAGCACTTTCACCAAATTCAACGGAAACGATGCAATTTCGTAGTCTAGGTTATGTATCGTTTTGAACAACCTTCAGAAAGTTTTGAATCCGAAGGACAACTTCAAAAATTCAAATTCAAAAATGCTACTATAGCAGCACTTGTTTTGATTTCGAAAAATTCCTATGCCAGGATGATCTATGGGTTTTGTATAGTTTTGAACAACCTTTAAAAAGTTTTGAATCCGATTCAGTTTTTCGTAATAAAGAATTCAAAAATGCTACTACAGGTTGACGCATCAGTAGCTCTTCCTCCAAATTCAACGGAAACGATGCCATTTCGTAGTCTAGGTTATGTATCGTTTTGAACAACCTTCAGAAAGTTTTGAATCCGAATGACAACTTCAAAAATTCAAATTCAAAAATGCTACTATAGCAGCACTTGTTTTGAATTCGAAATATTCCTATGCCAGGATGATCTATGGGTTTTGTATAGTTTTGAACAATCTTTAAAAAGTTTTGAATCCGATTCAGTTTTTCGTAATAACGAATTCAAAAATGCTACTACAGGTTGACGCCTCAGTAGCACTTTCACCAAATTCAACAAAAAACTATGCCATTTCGTAGTCTAGGTTATGTATCGTTTTGAACAACCTTAAGAAAGTTTTGAATCCGAAGGACAACTTCAAAAATTCAAATTCAAAAATGCTACTATAGCAGCACTTGTTTTGAATTCAAAATATTCCTATGCCAGGATGATCTATGGCTTTTGTATAGTTTTGAACAACCTTTAAAAAGTTTTGAATCCGATTCAGTTTTTCGTAATAACGAATTCAAAAATGCGACTACAGTTTGACGCCTCAGTAGCACTTTCACCAAATTCAACGGAAACGATGCCATTTCGTAGTCTAGGTTATGTATCGTTTTGAACAACCTTCAGAAAGTTTTGAATCCGAAGGACAACTTCAAAAATTCAAATTCAAAAATGCTACTATAGCAGCACTTGTTTTGAATTCGAAAAATTCCTATGCCAGGATGATCTATGGGTTTTGTATAGTTTTGAACAACCTTTAAAAAGTTTTGAATCCGATTCAGTTTTTCGTAATAACCAATTAAAAAAAGCCACTACAGGTTGACGTTTCAGTAGCACTTTCACCAAATTCAACGGAAACGATGCCATTTCGTAGTCTAGGTTATGTATCGTTTTGAACAACCTTCAGAAAGTTTTGAATCCGAAGGACAACTTCAAAAATTCAAATTCAAAAATGCTACTATAGCAGCACTTGTTTTGAATTCGAAAAATTCCTATGCCAGGATGATCTATGGGTTTTGTATAGTTTTGAACAACTTTTAAAAAGTTTTGAATCAGATTCAGTTTTTCGTAATAACGAATTCAAAAATGCTACTACAGGTTGACGCCTCAGTAGCACTTTCACCAAATTCAACGGAAACGATGCAATTTCGTAGTCTAGGTTATGTATCGTTTTGAACAACCTTCAGAAAGTTTTGAATCCGAAGGACAATTTCAAAAATTCAAATTCTAAAATGCTACTATAGCAGCACTTGTTTTGAATTCGAAAAATTCCTATGCCAGGATGATCTATGGCTTTTGTATAGTTTTGAACAACCTTTAAAAAGTTTTGAATCCGATTCAGTTTTTCGTAATAACGAATTCAAAAATGCTACTACAGGTTGACGCCTCAGTAGCACTTTCACCAAATTCAACGGAAACGATGCAATTTCGTAGTCTAGGTTATGTATCGTTTTGAACAACCTTCTGAAAGTTTTGAATCCGAATGACAACTTCAAAAATTCAAATTCAAAAATGCTACTATAGCAGCACTTGTTTTGAATTCGAAATATTCCTATGCCAGGATGATCTATGGGTTTTGTATAGTTTTGAACAATCTTTAAAAAGTTTTGAATCCGATTCAGTTTTTCGTAATAACGAATTCAAAAATGCTACTACAGGTTGACGCCTAAGTAGCACTTTCACCAAATTCAACAAAAAACTATGCCATTTCGTAGTCTAGGTTATGTATCGTTTTGAACAACCTTAAGAAAGTTTTGAATCCGAAGGACAACATCAAAAATTCAAATTCTAAAATGCTACTATAGCAGCACTTGTTTTGAATTCAAAATATTCCTATGCCAGGATGATCTATGGCTTTTGTATAGTTTTGAACAACCTTTAAAAAGTTTTGAATCCGATTCAGTTTTTCGTAATAACGAATTCAAAAATGCCACTACAGGTTGACGCCTCAGTAGCACTTTCACCAAATTCAACGGAAACGATGCCATTTCGTAGTGTATGTTATGTATCGTTTTGAACAACATTCAGAAAATTTTGAATCCGAAGGACAACTTCAAAAATTCAAATTAAAAAATGCTATTATAGCAGCACTTGTTTTGAATTCGAAAAATTCCTATGCCAGGATGATCTATGGGTTTTGTATAGTTTTGAACAACCTTTAAAAAGTTCTGAATCCGATTCAGTTTTTCGTAATAACGAATTCAAAAATGCTACTACAGGTTGACGCCTCAGTAGCACTTTCACCAACGTCAACGGAAACGATGCCATTTCGTAGTCTAGGTTATGTATCGTTTTGAACAACCTTCAGAAATTTTGAATCCGAAGGACAACTTCAAAAATTCAAATTCAAAGATGCTACTATAGCAGCACTTGTTTTGAATTCGAAAAATTCCTATGCCAGGATGATCTATGGGTTTTGTATAGTTTTGAACAACCTTTAAAAAGTTTTGAATCCGATTCAGTTTTTCGTAATAACGAATTCAAAAATGCTACTACAGGTTGACGCCTCAGTAGCACTTTCACCAAATTCAACGGAAACGATGCCATTTCGTAGTCTAGGTTATGTATCGTTTTGAACAACCTTCAGAAAGTTTTGAATCCGAAGGACAACTTCAAAAATTCAAATTCAAAAATGCTACTATAGCAGCACTTGTTTTGAATTCGAAAAATTCCTATGCCAGGATGATCTATGGGTTTTGTATAGTTTTGAACAACCTTTAAAAAGTTTTGAATCCGATTCAGTATTTCGTAATAACGAATTCAAAAATGCTACTACAGGTTGCCGCCTCAGTAGCACTTTCACCAAATTCAACGGAAACGATGCCATTTCGTAGTCTAGGTTATGTATCGTTTTGAACAACCTTCAGAAAGTTTTGAATCCGAAGGACAACTTCAAAAATTCAAATTCAAAAATGCTACTATAGCAGCACTTGTTTTGAATTCGAAAAATTCCTATGCCAGGATGATCTATGGGTTTTGTATAGTTTTGAACAACCTTTAAAAATTTTTGAATCCGATTCAGTTTTTCGTAATAACGAATTCAAAAATGCTACTACAGGTTGACGCCTCAGTAGCACTTTCACCAAATTCAACGGAAACGATGCCATTTCGTAGTCTAGGTTATGTATCGTTTTGAACAACCTTCAGAAAGTTTTGAATCCGAAGGACAACTTCAAAAATTCAAATTCAAAAATGCTACTATAGCAGCACTTGTTTTGAATTCGAAAAATTCCTAAGCCAGGATGATCTATGGGTTTTGTATAGTTTTGAACAACCTTTAAAAGTTTTGAATCCGATTCAGTTTTTCGTAATAACGAATTCAAAAATGCTACTACAGGTTGACGATTCAGTAGCACTTTCACCAAATTCAACGGAAACGATGCCATTTCGTAGTCTAGGTTATGTATCGTTTTGAACAACCTTCAGAAAGTTTTGAATCCGAAGGACAACTTCAAAAATTCAAATTCAAAAATTGTACTATAGCAGCACTTGTTTTGAATTCGAAAAATTCCTATGCCAGGATGATCTATGGGTTTTGTATAGTTTTGAACAACCTTTAAAAAGTTTTGAATCCGATTCAGTTTTTCGTAATAACGAATTCAAAAATGCCACTACAGGTTGACGCCTCAGTAGCACTTTCACCAAATTCAACGGAAACGATACCATTTCGTAGTCTAGGTTATGTATCGTTTTAAACAACCTTCAGAAAGTTTTGAATCCGAAGGACAACTTCAAAAATTCAAATTCAAAAATGCTACTATAGCAGCACTTGTTTTGAATTCGAAAAATTCCTATGCCAGGATGATCTATGGGTTTTGTATAGTTTTGAACAACCTTTAAAAAGTTTTGAATCCGATTCAGTTTTTCGTAATAACGAATTCAAAAATGCTACTACAGGTTGACGCCTCAGTAGCACTTTCACCAAATTCAACGGAAACGATGCCATTTCGTAGTCTAGGTTATGTATCGTTTTGAACAACCTTCAGAAAGTTTTGAATCCGAAGGACAACTTCAAAAATTCAAATTCAAAAATGCTACTATAGCAGCACTTGTTTTGAATTCGAAAAATTCCTATGCCAGGATGATCTATGGGTTTCGTATAGTTTTGAACAACCTTTAAAAAGTTTTGAATCCGATTCAGTTTTTCGTAATAACGAATTCAAAAATGCTACTACAGGTTGACGCCTCAGTAGCACTTTCACCAAATTCAACGGAAACGATGCCATTTCGTAGTCTAGGTTATGTATCGTTTTGAACAACCTTAAGAAAGTTTTGAATCCGAAGGACAACTTCAAAAATTCAAATTCAAAAATGCTACTATAGAAGCACTTGTTTTGAATTCAAAATATTCCTATGCCAGGATGATCTATGGGTTTTGTATAGTTTTGAACAACCTTTAAAAAGTTTTGAATCCGATTCAGTTTTTCGTAATAACGAATTCAAAAATGCTACTACAGGTTGACGCCTCAGTAGCACTTTCACCAAATTCAACGGAAACGATGCCATTTCGTAGTGTATGTTATGTATCGTTTTGAACAACATTCAGAAAATTTTGAATCCGAAGGACAACTTCAAAAATTCAAATTCAAAAATGCTACTATAGCAGCACTTGTTTTGAATTCGAAAAATTCCTATGCCAGGATGATCTATGGGTTTTTTATAGTTTTGAACAACCTTTAAAAAGTTCTGAATCCGATTCAGTTTTTCGTAATAACGAATTCAAAAATGCTACTACAGGTTGACGCCTCAGTAGCACTTTCACCAACGTCAACGGAAACGATGCCATTTCGTAGTCTAGGTTATGTATCGTTTTGAACAACCTTCAGAAAGTTTTGAATCCGAAGGACAACTTCAAAAATTCAAATTCAAAGATGCTACTATAGCAGCACTTGTTTTGAATTCGAAAAATTCCTATGCCAGGATGATCTATGGGTTTTGTATAGTTTTGAACAACCTTTAAAAAGTTTTGAATCCGATTCAGTTTTTCGTAATAACGAATTCAAAAATGCTACTACAGGTTGACGCCTCAGTAGCACTTTCACCAAATTCAACGGAAACGATGCCATTTCGTAGTCTAGGTTATGTATCGTTTTGAACAACCTTCAGAAAGTTTTGAATCCGAAGGACAACTTCAAAAATTCAAATTCTAAAATGCTACTATAGCAGCACTTGTTTTGAATTCGAAAAATTCCTATGCCAGGATTATCTATGGGTTTTGTATAGTTTTGAACAACCTTTAAAAAGTTTTGAATCCGATTCAGTTTTTCGTAATAACGAATTCAAAAATGCTACTACAGGTTGACGCCTCAGTAGCACTTTCACCAAATTCAACGGAAACGATGCCATTTCGTAGTCTAGGTTATGTATCGTTTTGAACAACCTTCAGAAAGATTTGAATCCGAAGGACAACTTCAAAAATTCAAATTCAAAAATGCTACTATAGCAGCACTTGTTTTGAATTCGAAAAATTCCTATGCCAGGATGATCTATGGGTTTCGTATAGTTTTGAACAACCTTTAAAAAGTTTTGAATCCGATTCAGTTTTTCGTAATGACGAATTCAAAAATGCTACTACAGGTTGACGCCTCAGTAGCACTTTCACCAAATTCAACGGAAACGATGCCATTTCGTTGTCTAGGTTATGTATCGTTTTGAACAACCTTCAGAAAGTTTTGAATCCGAAGGACAACTTCAAAAATTCAAATTCAAAAATGCTACTATAGCAGCACTTGTTTTGAATTCGAAAAATTCCTATGCCAGGATGATCTATGGGTTTTGTATAGTTTTGAACAACCTTTAAAAAGTTTTGAATCCGATTCAGTTTTTCGTAATAACCAATTCAAAAATGCCACTACAGGTTGACGTTTCAGTAGCACTTTCACCAAATTCAACGGAAATGATGCCATTTCGTAGTCTAGGTTATGTATCGTTTTGAACAACCTTCAGAAAGTTTTGAATCCGAAGGACAACTTCAAAAATTCAAATTAAAAAATGCTACTATAGCAGCACTTGTTTTGAATTCGAAAAATTCCTATGCCAGGATGATCTATGGGTTTTGTATAGTTTTGAACAACCTTTAAAAAGTTTTGAATCCGATTCAGTTTTTCGTAATAACGAATTCAAAAATGCTACTACAGGTTGACGCCTCAGTAGCACTTTCACCAAATTCAAGTGAAACGATGCAATTTCGTAGTCTAGGTTATGTATCGTTTTGAACAACCTTCAGAAAGTTTTGAATCCGAAGGACAATTTCAAAAATTCAAATTCTAAAATGCTACTATAGCAGCACTTGTTTTGAATTCGAAAAATTCCTATGCCAGGATGATCTATGGGTTTTGTATAGTTTTGAACAACCTTTAAAAAGTTTTGAATCCGATTCAGTTTTTCGTAATAACGAATTCAAAAATGCTACTACAGGTTGACGCCTCAGTAGCACTTTCACCAACGTCAACGGAAACGATGCCATTTCGTAGTCTAAGTTATGTATCGTTTTGAACAACCTTCAGAAAGTTTTGAATCCGAAGGACAACTTCAAAAATTCAAATTCAAAGATGCTACTATAGCAGCACTTGTTTTGAATTCGAAAAATTCCTATGCCAGGATGATCTATGGGTTTTGTATAGTTTTGAACAACCTTTAAAAAGTTTTGAATCCGATTCAGTTTTTCGTAATAACGAATTCAAAAATGCGACTACAGTTTGACGCCTCAGTAGCACTTTCACCAAATTCAACGGAAACGATGCCATTTCGTAGTCTAGGTTATGTATCGTTTTGAACAACCTTCAGAAAGTTTTGAATCCGAAGGACAACTTCAAAAATTCAAATTCAAAAATGCTACTATAGCAGCACTTGTTTTGAATTCGAAAAATTCCTATGGGTTTTGTATAGTTTTGAACAACCTTTAAAAAGTTTTGAATCCGATTCAGTTTTTCTAATAACCAATTCAAAAAAGCCACTACAGGTTGACGTTTCAGTAGCACTTTCACCAAATTCAACGGAAACGATGCCATTTCGTAGTCTAGGTTATGTATCGTTTTGAACAACCTTCAGAAAGTTTTGAATCCGAAGGACAACTTCAAAAATTCAAATTCAAAAATGCTACTATAGCAGCACTTGTTTTGAATTCGAAAAATTCCTATGCCAGGATGATCTATGGGTTTTGTATAGTTTTGAACAACCTTTAAAAAGTTTTGAATCAGATTCAGTTTTTCGTAATAACGAATTCAAAAATGCTACTACAGGTTGACGCCTCAGTAGCACTTTCACCAAATTCAACGGAAACGATGCAATTTCGTAGTCTAGGTTATGTATCGTTTTGAACAACCTTCAGAAAGTTTTGAATCCGAAGGACAATTTCAAAAATTCAAATTCTAAAATGCTACTATAGCAGCACTTGTTTTGAATTCGAAATATTCCTATGCCAGGATGATCTATGGCTTTTGTATAGTTTTGAACAACCTTTAAAAAGTTTTGAATCCGATTCAGTTTTTCGTAATAACGAATTCAAAAATGCTACTACAGGTTGACGCCTCAGTAGCACTTTCACCAAATTCAACGGAAACGATGCAATTTCGTAGTCTAGGTTATGTATCGTTTTGAACAACCTTCTGAAAGTTTTGAATCCGAATGACAACTTCAAAAATTCAAATTCAAAAATGCTACTATAGCAGCACTTGTTTTGAATTCGAAATATTCCTATGCCAGGATGATCTATGGGTTTTGTATAGTTTTGAACAATCTTTAAAAAGTTTTGAATCCGATTCAGTTTTTCGTAATAACGAATTCAAAAATGCTACTACAGGTTGACGCCTAAGTAGCACTTTCACCAAATTCAACAAAAAACTATGCCATTTCGTAGTCTAGGTTATGTATCGTTTTGAACAACCTTAAGAAAGTTTTGAATCCGAAGGACAACTTCAAAAATTCAAATTCAAAAATGCTACTATAGCAGCACTTGTTTTGAATTCAAAATATTCCTATGCCAGGATGATCTATTTCTTTTGTATAGTTTTGAACAACCTTTAAAAAGTTTTGAATCCGATTCAGTTTTTCGTAATAACGAATTCAAAAATGCCACTACAGGTTGACGCCTCAGTAGCACTTTCACCAAATTCAACGGAAACGATGCCATTTCGTAGTGTATGTTATGTATCGTTTTGAACAACATTCAGAAAATTTTGAATCCGAAGGACAACTTCAAAAATTCAAATTAAAAAATGCTATTATAGCAGCACTTGTTTTGAATTCGAAAAATTCCTATGCCAGGATGATCTATGGGTTTTGTATAGTTTTGAACAACCTTTAAAAAGTTTAGAATCCGATTCAGTTTTTCGTAATAACGAATTCAAAAATGCGACTACAGTTTGACGCCTCAGTAGCACTTTCACCAAATTCAACGGAAACGATGCCATTTCGTAGTCTAGGTTATGTATCGTTTTGAACAACCTTCAGAAAGTTTTGAATCCGAAGGACAACTTCAAAAATTCAAATTCAAAAATGCTACTATAGCAGCACTTGTTTTGAATTCGAAAAATTCCTATGCCAGGATGATCTATGGGTTTTGTATAGTTTTGAACAACCTTTAAAAAGTTTTGAATCCGATTCAGTTTTTCGTAATAACGAATTCAAAAAAGCCACTACAGGTTGACGTTTCAGTAGCACTTTCACCAAATTCAACGGAAACGATGCCATTTCGTAGTCTAGGTTATGTATCGTTTTGAACAACCTTCAGAAAGTTTTGAATCCGAAGGACAACTTCAAAAATTCAAATTCTAAAATGCTACTATAGCAGCACTTGTTTTGAATTCGAAAAATTCCTATGCCAGGATGATCTATGGGTTTTGTATAGTTTTGAACAACCTTTAAAAAGTTTTGAATCCGATTCAGTTTTTCGTAATAACGAATTCAAAAATGCTACTACAGGTTGACGCCTCAGTAGCACTTTCACCAAATTCAACGGAAACGATGCCATTTCGTAGTCTAGGTTATGTATCGTTTTGAACAACCTTCAGAAAGTTTTGAATCCGAAGGACAACTTCAAAAATTCAAATTCAAAAATGCTACTATAGCAGCACTTGTTTTGAATTCGAAAAATTCCTATGCCAGGATGATCTATGGGTTTCGTATAGTTTTGAACAACCTTTAAAAAGTTTTGAATCCGATTCAGTTTTTCGTAATAACGAATTCAAAAATGCTACTACAGGTTGACGCCTCAGTAGCACTTTCACCAAATTCAACGGAAACGATGCCATTTCGTAGTCTAGGTTATGTATCGTTTTGAACAACCTTCAGAAAGTTTTGAATCCGAAGGACAACTTCAAAAATTCAAATTCAAAAATGCTACTATAGCAGCACTTGTTTTGAATTCGAAAAATTCCTATGCCAGGATGATCTATGGGTTTTGTATAGTTTTGAACAACCTTTAAAAAGTTTTGAATCCGATTCAGTTTTTCGTAATAACCAATTCAAAAATGCCACTACAGGTTGACGTTTCAGTAGCACTTTCACCAAATTCAACGGAAACGATGCCATTTCGTAGTCTAGGTTATGTATCGTTTTGAACAACCTTCAGAAAGTTTTGAATCCGAAGGACAACTTCAAAAATTCAAATTCAAAAATGCTACTATAGCAGCACTTGTTTTGAATTCGAAAAATTCCTATGCCAGGATGATCTATGGGTTTTGTATAATTTTGAACAACCTTTAAAAAGTTTTGAATCCGATTCAGTTTTTCGTAATAACGAATTCAAAAATGCTACTACAGGTTGACGCCTCAGTAGCACTTTCACCAAATTCAAGGGAAACGATGCAATTTCGTAGTCTAGGTTATGTATCGTTTTGAACAACCTTCAGAAAGTTTTGAATCCGAAGGACAATTTCAAAAATTCAAATTCTAAAATGCTACTATAGCAGCACTTGTTTTGAATTCGAAAAATTCCTATGCCAGGATGATCTATGGGTTTTGTATAGTTTTGAACAACCTTTAAAAAGTTTTGAATCCGATTAAGTTTTTCGTAATAACGAATTCAAAAATGCTACTACAGGTTGACGCCTCAGTAGCACTTTCACCAAATTCAAAGGAAACGATGCAATTTCGTAGTCTAGGTTATGTATCGTTTTGAACAACCTTCAGAAAGTTTTGAATCCGAATGACAACTTCAAAAATTCAAATTCAAAAATGCTACTATAGCAGCACTTGTTTTGAATTCGAAATATTCCTATGCCAGGATGATCTATGGGTTTTGTATAGTTTTGAACAATCTTTAAAAAGTTTTGAATCCGATTCAGTTTTTCGTAATAACGAATTCAAAAATGCTACTACAGGTTGACGCCTCAGTAGCACTTTCACCAAATTCAACAAAAAACTATGCCATTTCGTAGTCTAGGTTATGTATCGTTTTGAACAACCTTAAGAAAGTTTTGAATCCGAAGGACAACTTCAAAAATTCAAATTCAAAAATGCTACTATAGAAGCACTTGTTTTGAATTCAAAATATTCCTATGCCAGGATGATCTATGGGTTTTGTATAGTTTTGAACAACCTTTAAAAAGTTTTGAATCCGATTCAGTTTTTCGTAATAACGAATTCAAAAATGCTACTACAGGTTGACGCCTCAGTAGCACTTTCACCAAATTCAACGGAAACGATGCCATTTCGTAGTGTATGTTATGTATCGTTTTGAACAACATTCAGAAAATTTTGAATCCGAAGGACAACTTCAAAAATTCAAATTCAAAAATGCTACTATAGCAGCACTTGTTTTGAATTCGAAAAATTCCTATGCCAGGATGATCTATGGGTTTTCTATAGTTTTGAACAACCTTTAAAAAGTTCTGAATCCGATTCAGTTTTTCGTAATAACGAATTCAAAAATGCTACTACAGGTTGACGCCTCAGTAGCACTTTCACCAACGTCAACGGAAACGATGCCATTTCGTAGTCTAGGTTATGTATCGTTTTGAACAACCTTCAGAAAGTTTTGAATCCGAAGGACAACTTCAAAAATTCAAATTCAAAGATGCTACTATAGCAGCACTTGTTTTGAATTCGAAAAATTCCTATGCCAGGATGATCTATGGGTTTTGTATAGTTTTGAACAACCTTTAAAAAGTTTTGAATCCGATTCAGTTTTTCGTAATAACGAATTCAAAAATGCTACTACAGGTTGACGCCTCAGTAGCACTTTCACCAAATTCAACGGAAACGATGCCATTTCGTAGTCTAGGTTATGTATCGTTTTGAACAACCTTCAGAAAGTTTTGAATCCGAAGGACAACTTCAAAAATTCAAATTCTAAAATGCTACTATAGCAGCACTTGTTTTGAATTCGAAAAATTCCTATGCCAGGATGATCTATGGGTTTTGTATAGTTTTGAACAACCTTTAAAAAGTTTTGAATCCGATTCAGTTTTTCGTAATAACGAATTCAAAAATGCTACTACAGGTTGACGCCTCAGTAGCACTTTCACCAAATTCAACGGAAACGATGCCATTTCGTAGTCTAGGTTATGTATCGTTTTGAACAACCTTCAGAAAGTTTTGAATCCGAAGGACAACTTCAAAAATTCAAATTCAAAAATGCTACTATAGCAGCACTTGTTTTGAATTCGAAAAATTCCTATGCCAGGATGATCTATGGGTTTTGTATAGTTTTGAACAACCTTTAAAAAGTTTTGAATCCGATTCAGTTTTTCGTAATAACGAATTCAAAAATGCTACTACAGGTTGACGCCTCAGTAGCAGTTTCACCAAATTCAACGGAAACGATGCCATTTCGTAGTATAGGTTATGTATCGTTTTGAACAACCTTCAGAAAGTTTTGAATCCGAAGGACAACTTCAAAAATTCAAATTCAAAAATGCTACTATAGCAGCACTTGTTTTGAATTCGAAAAATTCCTATGCCAGGATGATCTATGGGTTTCGTATAGTTTTGAACAACCTTTAAAAAGTTTTTAATCCGATTCAGTTTTTCGTAATAACGAATTCAAAAATGCTACTACAGGTTGACGCCTCAGTAGCACTTTCACCAAATTCAACGGAAACGATGCCATTTCGTAGTCTAGGTTATGTATCGTTTTGAACAACCTTCAGAAAGTTTTGAATCCGAAGGACAACTTCAAAAATTCAAATTCAAAAATGCTACTATAGCAGCACTTGTTTTGAATTCGAAAAATTCCTATGCCAGGATGATCTATGGGTTTTGTATAGTTTTGAACAACCTTTAAAAAGTTTTGAATCCGATTCAGTTTTTCGTAATAACCAATTCAAAAATGCCACTACAGGTTGACGTTTCAGTAGCACTTTCACCAAATTCAACGGAAACGATGCCATTTCGTAGTCTAGGTTATGTATCGTTTTGAACAACCTTCAGAAAGTTTTGAATCCGAAGGACAACTTCAAAAATTCAAATTCAAAAATGCTACTATAACAGCACTTGTTTTGAATTCGAAAAATTCCTATGCCAGGATGATCTATGGGTTTTGTATAGTTTTGAACAACCTTTAAAAAGTTTTGAATCCGATTCAGTTTTTCGTAATAACGAATTCAAAAATGCTACTACAGGTTGACGCCTCAGTAGCACTTTCACCAAATTCAACGGAAACGATGCAATTTCGTAGTCTAGGTTATGTATCGTTTTGAACAACATTCAGAAAGTTTTGAATCCGAAGGACAATTTCAAAAATTCAAATTCTAAAATGCTACTATAGCAGCACTTGTTTTGAATTCGAAAAATTCCTATGCCAGGATGATCTATGGGTTTTGTATAGTTTTGAACAACCTTTAAAAAGTTTTGAATCCGATTCAGTTTTTCGTAATAACGAATTCAAAAATGCTACTACAGGTTGACGCCTCAGTAGCACTTTCACCAAATTCAACGGAAACGATGCCATTTCGTAGTGTATGTTATGTATCGTTTTGAACAACATTCAGAAAATTTTGAATCCGAAGGACAACTTCAAAAATTCAAATTCAAAAATGCTACTATAGCAGCACTTGTTTTGAATTCGAAAAATTCCTATGCCAGGATGATCTATGGGTTTTGTATAGTTTTGAACAACCTTTAAAAAGTTCTGAATCCGATTCAGTTTTTCGTAATAACGAATTCAAAAATGCTACTACAGGTTGACGCCTCAGTAGCACTTTCACCAACGTCAACGGAAACGATGCCATTTCGTAGTCTAGGTTATGTATCGTTTTGAACAACCTTCAGAAAGTTTTGAATCCGAAGGACAACTTCAAAAATTCAAATTCAAAGATGCTACTATAGCAGCACTTGTTTTGAATTCGAAAAATTCCTATGCCAGGATGATCTATGGGTTTTGTATAGTTTTGAACAACCTTTAAAAAGTTTTGAATCCGATTCAGTTTTTCGTAATAACGAATTCAAAAATGCTACTACAGGTTGACGCCTCAGTAGCACTTTCACCAAATTCAACGGAAACGATGCCATTTCGTAGTCTAGGTTATGTATCGTTTTGAACAACCTTCAGAAAGTTTTGAATCCGAAGGACAACTTCAAAAATTCAAATTCTAAAATGCTACTATAGCAGCACTTGTTTTGAATTCGAAAAATTCCTATGCCAGGATGATCTATGGGTTTTGTATAGTTTTGAACAACCTTTAAAAAGTTTTGAATCCGATTCAGTTTTTCGTAATAACGAATTCAAAAATGCTACTACAGGTTGACGCCTCAGTAGCACTTTCACCAAATTCAACGGAAACGATGCCATTTCGTAGTCTAGGTTATGTATCGTTTTGAACAACCTTCAGAAAGTTTTGAATCCGAAGGACAACTTCAAAAATTCAAATTCAAAAATGCTACTATAGCAGCACTTGTTTTGAATTCGAAAAATTCCTATGCCAGGATGATCTATGGGTTTTGTATAGTTTTGAACAACCTTTAAAAAGTTTTAAATCCGATTCAGTTTTTCGTAATAACCAATTCAAAAATGCCACTACAGGTTGACGTTTCAGTAGCACTTTCACCAAATTCAACGGAAACGATGCCATTTCGTAGTCTAGGTTATGTATCGTTTTGAACAACCTTCAGAAAGTTTTGAATCCGAAGGACAACTTCAAAAATTCAAATTCAAAAATGCTACTATAGCAGCACTTGTTTTGAATTCGAAAAATTCCTATGCCAGGATGATCTATGGGTTTTGTATAGTTTTGAACAACCTTTAAAAAGTTTTGAATCCGATTCAGTTTTTCGTAATAACGAATTCAAAAATGCTACTACAGGTTGACGCCTCAGTAGCACTTTCACCAAATTCAAGGGAAACGATGCAATTTCGTAGTCTAGGTTATGTATCGTTTTGAACAACCTTCAGAATGTTTTGTATCCGAAGGACAATTTCAAAAATTCAAATTCTAAAATGCTACTATAGCAGCACTTGTTTTGAATTCGAAAAATTCCTATGCCAGGATGATCTATGGGTTTTGTATAGTTTTGAACAACCTTTAAAAAGTTTTGAATCCGATTCAGTTTTTCGTAATAACGAATTCAAAAATGCTACTACAGGTTGACGCCTCAGTAGCACTTTCACCAAATTCAAAGGAAACGATGCAATTTCGTAGTCTAGGTTATGTATCGTTTTGAACAACCTTCAGAAAGTTTTGAATCCGAATGACAACTTCAAAAATTCAAATTCAAAAATGCTACTATAGCAGCACTTGTTTTGAATTCGAAAAATTCCTATGCCAGGATGATCTATGGGTTTTGTATAGTTTTGAACAATCTTTAAAAAGTTTTGAATCCGATTCAGTTTTTCGTAATAACGAATTCAAAAATGCTACTACAGGTTGACGCCTCAGTAGCACTTTCACCAAATTCAACAAAAAACTATGCCATTTCGTAGTCTAGGTTATGTATCGTTTTGAACAACCTTAAGAAAGTTTTGAATCCGAAGGACAACTTCAAAAATTCAAATTCAAAAATGCTACTATAGCAGCACTTGTTTTGAATTCAAAATATTCCTATGCCAGGATGATCTATGGCTTTTGTATAGTTTTGAACAACCTTTAAAAAGTTTTGAATCCGATTCAGTTTTTCGTAATAACGAATTCAAAAATGCCACTACAGGTTGACGCCTCAGTAGCACTTTCACCAAATTCAACGGAAACGATGCCATTTCGTAGTGTATGTTATGTATCGTTTTGAACAACATTCAGAAAATTTTGAATCCGAAGGACAACTTCAAAAATTCAAATTAAAAAATGCTATTATAGCAGCACTTGTTTTGAATTCGAAAAATTCCTATGCCAGGATGATCTATGGGTTTTGTATAGTTTTGAACAACCTTTAAAAAGTTTTGAATCCGATTCAGTTTTTCGTAATAACGAATTAAAAAATGCGACTACAGTTTGACGCCTCAGTAGCACTTTCACCAAATTCAACGGAAACGATGCCATTTCGTAGTCTAGGTTATGTATCGTTTTGAACAACCTTCAGAAAGTTTTGAATCCGAAGGACAACTTCAAAAATTCAAATTCAAAAATGCTACTATAGCAGCACTTGTTTTGAATTCGAAAAATTCCTATGCCAGGATGATCTATGGGTTTTGTATAGTTTTGAACAACCTTTAAAAAGTTTTGAATCCGATTCAGTTTTTCGTAATAACCAATTCAAAAAAGCCACTACAGGTTGACGTTTCAGTAGCACTTTCACCAAATTCAACGGAAACGATGCCATTTCGTAGTCTAGGTTATGTATCGTTTTGAACAACCTTCAGAAAGTTTTGAATCCGAAGGACAACTTCAAAAATTCAAATTCAAAAATGCTACTATAGCAGCACTTGTTTTGAATTCGAAAAATTCCTATGCCAGGATGATCTATGGGTTTTGTATAGTTTTGAACAACTTTTAAAAAGTTTTGAATCAGATTCAGTTTTTCGTAATAACGAATTCAAAAATGCTACTACAGGTTGACGCCTCAGTAGCACTTTCACCAAATTCAACGGAAACGATGCAATTTCGTAGTCTAGGTTATGTATCGTTTTGAACAACCTTCAGAAAGTTTTGAATCCGAAGGACAACTTCAAAAATTCAAATTCAAAAATGCTACTATAGCAGCACTTGTTTTGATTTCGAAAAATTCCTATGCCAGGATGATCTATGGGTTTTGTATAGTTTTGAACAACCTTTAAAAAGTTTTGAATCCGATTCAGTTTTTCGTAATAAAGAATTCAAAAATGCTACTACAGGTTGACGCATCAGTAGCTCTTCCTCCAAATTCAACGGAAACGATGCCATTTCGTAGTCTAGGTTATGTATCGTTTTGAACAACCTTCAGAAAGTTTTGAATCCGAATGACAACTTCAAAAATTCAAATTCAAAAATGCTACTATAGCAGCACTTGTTTTGAATTCGAAATATTCCTATGCCAGGATGATCTATGGGTTTTGTATAGTTTTGAACAATCTTTAAAAAGTTTTGAATCCGATTCAGTTTTTCGTAATAACGAATTCAAAAATGCTACTACAGGTTGACGCCTCAGTAGCACTTTCACCAAATTCAACAAAAAACTATGCCATTTCGTAGTCTAGGTTATGTATCGTTTTGAACAACCTTAAGAAAGTTTTGAATCCGAAGGACAACTTCAAAAATTCAAATTCAAAAATGCTACTATAGCAGCACTTGTTTTGAATTCAAAATATTCCTATGCCAGGATGATCTATGGCTTTTGTATAGTTTTGAACAACCTTTAAAAAGTTTTGAATCCGATTCAGTTTTTCGTAATAACGAATTCAAAAATGCCACTACAGGTTGACGCCTCAGTAGCACTTTCACCAAATTCAACGGAAACGATGCCATTTCGTAGTGTATGTTATGTATCGTTTTGAACAACATTCAGAAAATTTTGAATCCGAAGGACAACTTCAAAAATTCAAATTAAAAAATGCTATTATAGCAGCACTTGTTTTGAATTCGAAAAATTCCTATGCCAGGATGATCTATGGGTTTTGTATAGTTTTGAACAACCTTTAAAAAGTTTTGAATCCGATTCAGTTTTTCGTAATAACGAATTCAAAAATGCGACTACAGTTTGACGCCTCAGTAGCACTTTCACCAAATTCAACGGAAACGATGCCATTTCGTAGTCTAGGTTATGTATCGTTTTGAACAACCTTCAGAAAGTTTTGAATCCGAAGGACAACTTCAAAAATTCAAATTCAAAAATGCTACTATAGCAGCACTTGTTTTGAATTCGAAAAATTCCTATGCCAGGATGATCTATGGGTTTTGTATAGTTTTGAACAACCTTTAAAAAGTTTTGAATCCGATTCAGTTTTTCGTAATAACCAATTCAAAAAAGCCACTACAGGTTGACGTTTCAGTAGCACTTTCACCAAATTCAACGGAAACGATGCCATTTCGTAGTCTAGGTTATGTATCGTTTTGAACAACCTTCAGAAAGTTTTGAATCCGAAGGACAACTTCAAAAATTCAAATTCAAAAATGCTACTATAGCAGCACTTGTTTTGAATTCGAAAAATTCCTATGCCAGGATGATCTATGGGTTTTGTATAGTTTTGAACAACTTTTAAAAAGTTTTGAATCAGATTCAGTTTTTCGTAATAACGAATTCAAAAATGCTACTACAGGTTGACGCCTCAGTAGCACTTTCACCAAATTCAACGGAAACGATGCAATTTCGTAGTCTAGGTTATGTATCGTTTTGAACAACCTTCAGAAAGTTTTGAATCCGAAGGACAATTTCAAAAATTCAAATTCTAAAATGCTACTATAGCAGCACTTGTTTTGAATTCGAAAAATTCCTATGCCAGGATGATCTATGGCTTTTGTATAGTTTTGAACAACCTTTAAAAAGTTTTGAATCCGATTCAGTTTTTCGTAATAACGAATTCAAAAATGCTACTACAGGTTGACGCCTCAGTAGCACTTTCACCAAATTCAACGGAAACGATGCAATTTCGTAGTCTAGGTTATGTATCGTTTTGAACAACCTTCTGAAAGTTTTGAATCCGAATGACAACTTCAAAAATTCAAATTCAAAAATGCTACTATAGCAGCACTTGTTTTGAATTCGAAATATTCCTATGCCAGGATGATCTATGGGTTTTGTATAGTTTTGAACAATCTTTAAAAAGTTTTGAATCCGATTCAGTTTTTCGTAATAACGAATTCAAAAATGCTACTACAGGTTGACGCCTAAGTAGCACTTTCACCAAATTCAACAAAAAACTATGCCATTTCGTAGTCTAGGTTATGTATCGTTTTGAACAACCTTAAGAAAGTTTTGAATCCGAAGGACAACATCAAAAATTCAAATTCTAAAATGCTACTATAGCAGCACTTGTTTTGAATTCAAAATATTCCTATGCCAGGATGATCTATGGCTTTTGTATAGTTTTGAACAACCTTTAAAAAGTTTTGAATCCGATTCAGTTTTTCGTAATAACGAATTCAAAAATGCCACTACAGGTTGACGCCTCAGTAGCACTTTCACCAAATTCAACGGAAACGATGCCATTTCGTAGTGTATGTTATGTATCGTTTTGAACAACATTCAGAAAATTTTGAATCCGAAGGACAACTTCAAAAATTCAAATTAAAAAATGCTATTATAGCAGCACTTGTTTTGAATTCGAAAAATTCCTATGCCAGGATGATCTATGGGTTTTGTATAGTTTTGAACAACCTTTAAAAAGTTCTGAATCCGATTCAGTTTTTCGTAATAACGAATTCAAAAATGCTACTACAGGTTGACGCCTCAGTAGCACTTTCACCAACGTCAACGGAAACGATGCCATTTCGTAGTCTAGGTTATGTATCGTTTTGAACAACCTTCAGAAATTTTGAATCCGAAGGACAACTTCAAAAATTCAAATTCAAAGATGCTACTATAGCAGCACTTGTTTTGAATTCGAAAAATTCCTATGCCAGGATGATCTATGGGTTTTGTATAGTTTTGAACAACCTTTAAAAAGTTTTGAATCCGATTCAGTTTTTCGTAATAACGAATTCAAAAATGCTACTACAGGTTGACGCCTCAGTAGCACTTTCACCAAATTCAACGGAAACGATGCCATTTCGTAGTCTAGGTTATGTATCGTTTTGAACAACCTTCAGAAAGTTTTGAATCCGAAGGACAACTTCAAAAATTCAAATTCAAAAATGCTACTATAGCAGCACTTGTTTTGAATTCGAAAAATTCCTATGCCAGGATGATCTATGGGTTTTGTATAGTTTTGAACAACCTTTAAAAAGTTTTGAATCCGATTCAGTATTTCGTAATAACGAATTCAAAAATGCTACTACAGGTTGCCGCCTCAGTAGCACTTTCACCAAATTCAACGGAAACGATGCCATTTCGTAGTCTAGGTTATGTATCGTTTTGAACAACCTTCAGAAAGTTTTGAATCCGAAGGACAACTTCAAAAATTCAAATTCAAAAATGCTACTATAGCAGCACTTGTTTTGAATTCGAAAAATTCCTATGCCAGGATGATCTATGGGTTTTGTATAGTTTTGAACAACCTTTAAAAATTTTTGAATCCGATTCAGTTTTTCGTAATAACGAATTCAAAAATGCTACTACAGGTTGACGCCTCAGTAGCACTTTCACCAAATTCAACGGAAACGATGCCATTTCGTAGTCTAGGTTATGTATCGTTTTGAACAACCTTCAGAAAGTTTTGAATCCGAAGGACAACTTCAAAAATTCAAATTCAAAAATGCTACTATAGCAGCACTTGTTTTGAATTCGAAAAATTCCTAAGCCAGGATGATCTATGGGTTTTGTATAGTTTTGAACAACCTTTAAAAGTTTTGAATCCGATTCAGTTTTTCGTAATAACGAATTCAAAAATGCTACTACAGGTTGACGATTCAGTAGCACTTTCACCAAATTCAACGGAAACGATGCCATTTCGTAGTCTAGGTTATGTATCGTTTTGAACAACCTTCAGAAAGTTTTGAATCCGAAGGACAACTTCAAAAATTCAAATTCAAAAATTGTACTATAGCAGCACTTGTTTTGAATTCGAAAAATTCCTATGCCAGGATGATCTATGGGTTTTGTATAGTTTTGAACAACCTTTAAAAAGTTTTGAATCCGATTCAGTTTTTCGTAATAACGAATTCAAAAATGCCACTACAGGTTGACGCCTCAGTAGCACTTTCACCAAATTCAACGGAAACGATGCCATTTCGTAGTCTAGGTTATGTATCGTTTTAAACAACCTTCAGAAAGTTTTGAATCCGAAGGACAACTTCAAAAATTCAAATTCAAAAATGCTACTATAGCAGCACTTGTTTTGAATTCGAAAAATTCCTATGCCAGGATGATCTATGGGTTTTGTATAGTTTTGAACAACCTTTAAAAAGTTTTGAATCCGATTCAGTTTTTCGTAATAACGAATTCAAAAATGCTACTACAGGTTGACGCCTCAGTAGCACTTTCACCAAATTCAACGGAAACGATGCCATTTCGTAGTCTAGGTTATGTATCGTTTTGAACAACCTTCAGAAAGTTTTGAATCCGAAGGACAACTTCAAAAATTCAAATTCAAAAATGCTACTATAGCAGCACTTGTTTTGAATTCGAAAAATTCCTATGCCAGGATGATCTATGGGTTTCGTATAGTTTTGAACAACCTTTAAAAAGTTTTGAATCCGATTCAGTTTTTCGTAATAACGAATTCAAAAATGCTACTACAGGTTGACGCCTCAGTAGCACTTTCACCAAATTCAACGGAAACGATGCCATTTCGTAGTCTAGGTTATGTATCGTTTTGAACAACCTTAAGAAAGTTTTGAATCCGAAGGACAACTTCAAAAATTCAAATTCAAAAATGCTACTATAGAAGCACTTGTTTTGAATTCAAAATATTCCTATGCCAGGATGATCTATGGGTTTTGTATAGTTTTGAACAACCTTTAAAAAGTTTTGAATCCGATTCAGTTTTTCGTAATAACGAATTCAAAAATGCTACTACAGGTTGACGCCTCAGTAGCACTTTCACCAAATTCAACGGAAACGATGCCATTTCGTAGTGTATGTTATGTATCGTTTTGAACAACATTCAGAAAATTTTGAATCCGAAGGACAACTTCAAAAATTCAAATTCAAAAATGCTACTATAGCAGCACTTGTTTTGAATTCGAAAAATTCCTATGCCAGGATGATCTATGGGTTTTTTATAGTTTTGAACAACCTTTAAAAAGTTCTGAATCCGATTCAGTTTTTCGTAATAACGAATTCAAAAATGCTACTACAGGTTGACGCCTCAGTAGCACTTTCACCAACGTCAACGGAAACGATGCCATTTCGTAACTAGGTTATGTATCGTTTTGAACAACCTTCAGAAAGTTTTGAATCCGAAGGACAACTTCAAAAATTCAAATTCAAAGATGCTACTATAGCAGCACTTGTTTTGAATTCGAAAAATTCCTATGCCAGGATGATCTATGGGTTTTGTATAGTTTTGAACAACCTTTAAAAAGTTTTGAATCCGATTCAGTTTTTCGTAATAACGAATTCAAAAATGCTACTACAGGTTGACGCCTCAGTAGCACTTTCACCAAATTCAACGGAAACGATGCCATTTCGTAGTCTAGGTTATGTATCGTTTTGAACAACCTTCAGAAAGTTTTGAATCCGAAGGACAACTTCAAAAATTCAAATTCTAAAATGCTACTATAGCAGCACTTGTTTTGAATTCGAAAAATTCCTATGCCAGGATTATCTATGGGTTTTGTATAGTTTTGAACAACCTTTAAAAAGTTTTGAATCCGATTCAGTTTTTCGTAATAACGAATTCAAAAATGCTACTACAGGTTGACGCCTCAGTAGCACTTTCACCAAATTCAACGGAAACGATGCCATTTCGTAGTCTAGGTTATGTATCGTTTTGAACAACCTTCAGAAAGATTTGAATCCGAAGGACAACTTCAAAAATTCAAATTCAAAAATGCTACTATAGCAGCACTTGTTTTGAATTCGAAAAATTCCTATGCCAGGATGATCTATGGGTTTCGTATAGTTTTGAACAACCTTTAAAAAGTTTTGAATCCGATTCAGTTTTTCGTAATGACGAATTCAAAAATGCTACTACAGGTTGACGCCTCAGTAGCACTTTCACCAAATTCAACGGAAACGATGCCATTTCGTTGTCTAGGTTATGTATCGTTTTGAACAACCTTCAGAAAGTTTTGAATCCGAAGGACAACTTCAAAAATTCAAATTCAAAAATGCTACTATAGCAGCACTTGTTTTGAATTCGAAAAATTCCTATGCCAGGATGATCTATGGGTTTTGTATAGTTTTGAACAACCTTTAAAAAGTTTTGAATCCGATTCAGTTTTTCGTAATAACCAATTCAAAAATGCCACTACAGGTTGACGTTTCAGTAGCACTTTCACCAAATTCAACGGAAATGATGCCATTTCGTAGTCTAGGTTATGTATCGTTTTGAACAACCTTCAGAAAGTTTTGAATCCGAAGGACAACTTCAAAAATTCAAATTAAAAAATGCTACTATAGCAGCACTTGTTTTGAATTCGAAAAATTCCTATGCCAGGATGATCTATGGGTTTTGTATAGTTTTGAACAACCTTTAAAAAGTTTTGAATCCGATTCAGTTTTTCGTAATAACGAATTCAAAAATGCTACTACAGGTTGACGCCTCAGTAGCACTTTCACCAAATTCAAAGGAAACGATGCAATTTCGTAGTCTAGGTTATGTATCGTTTTGAACAACCTTCAGAAAGTTTTGAATCCGAATGACAACTTCAAAAATTCAAATTCAAAAATGCTACTATAGCAGCACTTGTTTTGAATTCGAAATATTCCTATGCCAGGATGATCTATGGGTTTTGTATAGTTTTGAACAATCTTTAAAAAGTTTTGAATCCGATTCAGTTTTTCGTAATAACGAATTCAAAAATGCTACTAAAGGTTGACGCCTCAGTAGCACTTTCACCAAATTCAACAAAAAACTATGCCATTTCGTAGTCTATTTTATGTATCGTTTTGAACAACCTTAAGAAAGTTTTGAATCCGAAGGACAACTTCAAAAATTCAAATTCAAAAATGCTACTATAGCAGCACTTGTTTTGAATTCAAAATATTCCTATGCCAGGATGATCTATGGGTTTTGTATAGTTTTGAACAACCTTTAAAAAGTTTTGAATCCGATTCAGTTTTTCGTAATAACGAATTCAAAAATGCCACTACAGGTTGACGCCTCAGTAGCACTTTCACCAAATTCAACGGAAACGATGCCATTTCGTAGTGTATGTTATGTATCGTTTTGAACAACCTTCAGAAAGTTTTGAATCCGAAGGACAACTTCAAAAATTCAAATTCAAAGATGCTACTATAGCAGCACTTGTTTTGAATTCGAAAAATTCCTATGCCAGGATGATCTATGGGTTTTGTATAGTTTTGAACAACCTTTAAAAAGTTTTGAATCCGATTCAGTTTTTCGTAATAACGAATTCAAAAATGCTACTACAGGTTGACGCCTCAGTAGCACTTTCACCAACGTCAACGGAAACGATGCCATTTCGTAGTCTAGGTTATGTATCGTTTTGAACAACCTTCAGAAAGTTTTGAATCCGAAGGACAACTTCAAAAATTCAAATTCTAAAATGCTACTATAGCAGCACTTGTTTTGAATTCGAAAAATTCCTATGCCAGGATTATCTATGGGTTTTGTATAGTTTTGAACAACCTTTAAAAAGTTTTGAATCCGATTCAGTTTTTCGTAATAACGAATTCAAAAATGCTACTACAGGTTGACGCCTCAGTAGCACTTTCACCAAATTCAACGGAAACGATGCCATTTCGTAGTCTAGGTTATGTATCGTTTTGAACAACCTTCAGAAAGTTTTGAATCCGAAGGACAACTTCAAAAATTCAAATTCAAAAATGCTACTATAGCAGCACTTGTTTTGAATTCGAAAAATTCCTATGCCAGGATGATCTATGGGTTTCGTATAGTTTTGAACAACCTTTAAAAAGTTTTGAATCCGATTCAGTTTTTCGTAATAACGAATTCAAAAATGCTACTACAGGTTGACGCCTCAGTAGCACTTTCACCAAATTCAACGGAAACGATGCCATTTCGTAGTCTAGGTTATGTATCGTTTTGAACAACCTTCAGAATGTTTTGAATCCGAAGGACAACTTCAAAAATTCAAATTCAAAAATGCTACTATAGCAGCACTTGTTTTGAATTCGAAAAATTCCTATGCCAGGATGATCTATGGGTTTTGTATAGTTTTGAACAACCTTTAAAAAGTTTTGAATCCGATTCAGTTTTTCGTAATAACCAATTCAAAAATGCCACTACAGGTTGACGTTTCAGTAGCACTTTCACCAAATTCAACGGAAATGATGCCATTTCGTAGTCTAGGTTATGTATCGTTTTGAACAACCTTCAGAAAGTTTTGAATCCGAAGGACAACTTCAAAAATTCAAATTAAAAAATGCTACTATAGCAGCACTTGTTTTGAATTCGAAAAATTCCTATGCCAGGATGATCTATGGGTTTTGTATAGTTTTGAACAACCTTTAAAAAGTTTTGAATCCGATTCAGTTTTTCGTAATAACGAATTCAAAAATGCTACTACAGGTTGACGCCTCAGTAGCACTTTCACCAAATTCAAGTGAAACGATGCAATTTCGTAGTCTAGGTTATGTATCGTTTTGAACAACCTTCAGAAAGTTTTGAATCCGAAGGACAATTTCAAAAATTCAAATTCTAAAATGCTACTATAGCAGCACTTGTTTTGAATTCGAAAAATTCCTATGCCAGGATGATCTATGGGTTTTGTATAGTTTTGAACAACCTTTAAAAAGTTTTGAATCCGATTCAGTTTTTCGTAATAACGAATTCAAAAATGCTACTACAGGTTGACGCCTCAGTAGCACTTTCACCAAATTCAAAGGAAACGATGCAATTTCGTAGTCTAGGTTATGTATCGTTTTGAACAACCTTCAGAAAGTTTTGAATCCGAATGACAACTTCAAAAATTCAAATTCAAAAATGCTACTATAGCAGAACTTGTTTTGAATTCGAAATATTCCTATGCCAGGATGATCTATGGGTTTTGTATAGTTTTGAACAATCTTTAAAAAGTTTTGAATCCGATTCAGTTTTTCGTAATAACGAATCCAAAAATGCTACTAAAGGTTGACGCCTCAGTAGCACTTTCACCAAATTCAACAAAAAACTATGCCATTTCGTAGTCTATTTTATGTATCGTTTTGAACAACCTTAAGAAAGTTTTGAATCCGAAGGACAACTTCAAAAATTCAAATTCAAAAATGCTACTATAGCAGCACTTGTTTTGAATTCAAAATATTCCTATGCCAGGATGATCTATGGGTTTTGTATAGTTTTGAACAACCTTTAAAAAGTTTTGAATCCGATTCAGTTTTTCGTAATAACGAATTCAAAAATGCCACTACAGGTTGACGCCTCAGTAGCACTTTCACCAAATTCAACGGAAACGATGCCATTTCGTAGTGTATGTTATGTATCGTTTTGAACAACATTCAGAAAATTTTGAATCCGAAGGACAACTTCAAAAATTCAAATTCAAAAATGCTACTATAGCAGCACTTGTTTTGAATTCGAAAAATTCCTATGCCAGGATGATCTATGGGTTTTGTATAGTTTTGAACAACCTTTAAAAAGTTCTGAATCCGATTCAGTTTTTCGTAATAACGAATTCAAAAATGCTACTACAGGTTGACGCCTCAGTAGCACTTTCACCAACGTCAACGGAAACGATGCCATTTCGTAGTCTAAGTTATGTATCGTTTTGAACAACCTTCAGAAAGTTTTGAATCCGAAGGACAACTTCAAAAATTCAAATTCAAAGATGCTACTATAGCAGCACTTGTTTTGAATTCGAAAAATTCCTATGCCAGGATGATCTATGGGTTTTGTATAGTTTTGAACAACCTTTAAAAAGTTTTGAATCCGATTCAGTTTTTCGTAATAACGAATTCAAAAATGCTACTACAGTTTGACGCCTCAGTAGCACTTTCACCAAATTCAACGGAAACGATGCCATTTCGTAGTCTAGGTTATGTATCGTTTTGAACAACCTTCAGAAAGTTTTGAATCCGAAGGACAACTTCAAAAATTCAAATTTAAAAATGCTACTATAGCAGCACTTGTTTTGAATTCGAAAAATTCCTATGCCAGGATGATCTATGGGTTTTGTATAGTTTTGAACAACCTTTAAAAAGTTTTGAATCCGATTCAGTTTTTCGTAATAACCAATTCAAAAAAGCCACTACAGGTTGACGTTTCAGTAGCACTTTCACCAAATTCAACGGAAACGATGCCATTTCGTAGTCTAGGTTATGTATCGTTTTGAACAACCTTCAGAAAGTTTTGAATCCGAAGGACAACTTCAAAAATTCAAATTCAAAAATGCTACTATAGCAGCACTTGTTTTGAATTCGAAAAATTCCTATGCCAGGATGATCTATGGGTTTTGTATAGTTTTGAACAACCTTTAAAAAGTTTTGAATCCGATTCAGTTTTTCGTAATAACGAATTCAAAAATGCTACTACAGGTTGACGCCTCAGTAGCACTTTCACCAAATTCAACGGAAACGATGCAATTTCGTAGTCTAGGTTATGTATCGTTTTGAACAACCTTCAGAAAGTTTTGAATCCGAAGGACAATTTCAAAAATTCAAATTCTAAAATGCTACTATAGCAGCACTTGTTTTGAATTCGAAAAATTCCTATGCCAGGATGATCTATGGCTTTTGTATAGTTTTGAACAACCTTTAAAAAGTTTTGAATCCGATTCAGTTTTTCGTAATAACGAATTCAAAAATGCTACTACAGGTTGACGCCTCAGTAGCACTTTCACCAAATTCAACGGAAACGATGCAATTTCGTAGTCTAGGTTATGTATCGTTTTGAACAACCTTCAGAAAGTTTTGAATCCGAAGGACAACTTCAAAAATTCAAATTCAAAAATGCTACTATAGCAGCACTTGTTTTGAATTCGAAATATTCCTATGCCAGGATGATCTATGGGTTTTGTATAGTTTTGAACAATCTTTAAAAAGTTTTGAATCCGATTCAGTTTTTCGTAATAACGAATTCAAAAATGCTACTACAGGTTGACGCCTCAGTAGCACTTTCACCAAATTCAACAAAAAACTATGCCATTTCGTAGTCTAGGTTATGTATCGTTTTGAACAACCTTAAGAAAGTTTTGAATCCGAAGGACAACTTCAAAAATTCAAATTCAAAAATGCTACTATAGCAGCACTTGTTTTGAATTCAAAATATTCCTATGCCAGGATGATCTATGGGTTTTGTATAGTTTTGAACAACCTTTAAAAAGTTTTGAATCCGATTCAGTTTTTCGTAATAACGAATTCAAAAATGCCACTACAGGTTGACGCCTCAGTAGCACTTTCACCAAATTCAACGGAAACGATGCCATTTCGTAGTGTATGTTATGTATCGTTTTGAACAACATTCAGAAAATTTTGAATCCGAAGGACAACTTCAAAAATTCAAATTAAAAAATGCTATTATAGCAGCACTTGTTTTGAATTCGAAAAATTCCTATGCCAGGATGATCTATGGGTTTTGTATAGTTTTGAACAACCTTTAAAAAGTTCTGAATCCGATTCAGTTTTTCGTAATAACGAATTCAAAAATGCTACTACAGGTTGACGCCTCAGTAGCACTTTCACCAACGTCAACGGAAACGATGCCATTTCGTAGTCTAGGTTATGTATCGTTTTGAACAACCTTCAGAAATTTTGAATCCGAAGGACAACTTCAAAAATTCAAATTCAAAGATGCTACTATAGCAGCACTTGTTTTGAATTCGAAAAATTCCTATGCCAGGATGATCTATGGGTTTTGTATAGTTTTGAACAACCTTTAAAAAGTTTTGAATCCGATTCAGTTTTTCGTAATAACGAATTCAAAAATGCTACTACAGGTTGACGCCTCAGTAGCACTTTCACCAAATTCAACGGAAACGATGCCATTTCGTAGTCTAGGTTATGTATCGTTTTGAACAACCTTCAGAAAGTTTTGAATCCGAAGGACAACTTCAAAAATTCAAATTCAAAAATGCTACTATAGCAGCACTTGTTTTGAATTCGAAAAATTCCTATGCCAGGATGATCTATGGGTTTTGTATAGTTTTGAACAACCTTTAAAAAGTTTTGAATCCGATTCAGTATTTCGTAATAACGAATTCAAAAATGCTACTACAGGTTGCCGCCTCAGTAGCACTTTCACCAAATTCAACGGAAACGATGCCATTTCGTAGTCTAGGTTATGTATCGTTTTGAACAACCTTCAGAAAGTTTTGAATCCGAAGGACAACTTCAAAAATTCAAATTCAAAAATGCTACTATAGCAGCACTTGTTTTGAATTCGAAAAATTCCTATGCCAGGATGATCTATGGGTTTTGTATAGTTTTGAACAATCTTTAAAAAGTTTTGAATCCGATTCAGTTTTTCGTAATAACGAATTCAAAAATGCTACTACAGGTTGACGCCTCAGTAGCACTTTCACCAAATTCAACAAAAAACTATGCCATTTCGTAGTCTAGGTTATGTATCGTTTTGAACAACCTTAAGAAAGTTTTGAATCCGAAGGACAACTTCAAAAATTCAAATTCAAAAATGCTACTATAGCAGCACTTGTTTTGAATTCAAAATATTCCTATGCCAGGATGATCTATGGGTTTTGTATAGTTTTGAACAACCTTTAAAAAGTTTTGAATCCGATTCAGTTTTTCGTAATAACGAATTCAAAAATGCCACTACAGGTTGACGCCTCAGTAGCACTTTCACCAAATTCAACGGAAACGATGCCATTTCGTAGTGTATGTTATGTATCGTTTTGAACAACATTCAGAAAATTTTGAATCCGAAGGACAACTTCAAAAATTCAAATTAAAAAATGCTATTATAGCAGCACTTGTTTTGAATTCGAAAAATTCCTATGCCAGGATGATCTATGGGTTTTGTATAGTTTTGAACAACCTTTAAAAAGTTCTGAATCCGATTCAGTTTTTCGTAATAACGAATTCAAAAATGCTACTACAGGTTGACGCCTCAGTAGCACTTTCACCAACGTCAACGGAAACGATGCCATTTCGTAGTCTAGGTTATGTATCGTTTTGAACAACCTTCAGAAATTTTGAATCCGAAGGACAACTTCAAAAATTCAAATTCAAAGATGCTACTATAGCAGCACTTGTTTTGAATTCGAAAAATTCCTATGCCAGGATGATCTATGGGTTTTGTATAGTTTTGAACAACCTTTAAAAAGTTTTGAATCCGATTCAGTTTTTCGTAATAACGAATTCAAAAATGCTACTACAGGTTGACGCCTCAGTAGCACTTTCACCAAATTCAACGGAAACGATGCCATTTCGTAGTCTAGGTTATGTATCGTTTTGAACAACCTTCAGAAAGTTTTGAATCCGAAGGACAACTTCAAAAATTCAAATTCAAAAATGCTACTATAGCAGCACTTGTTTTGAATTCGAAAAATTCCTATGCCAGGATGATCTATGGGTTTTGTATAGTTTTGAACAACCTTTAAAAAGTTTTGAATCCGATTCAGTATTTCGTAATAACGAATTCAAAAATGCTACTACAGGTTGCCGCCTCAGTAGCACTTTCACCAAATTCAACGGAAACGATGCCATTTCGTAGTCTAGGTTATGTATCGTTTTGAACAACCTTCAGAAAGTTTTGAATCCGAAGGACAACTTCAAAAATTCAAATTCAAAAATGCTACTATAGCAGCACTTGTTTTGAATTCGAAAAATTCCTATGCCAGGATGATCTATGGGTTTTGTATAGTTTTGAACAACCTTTAAAAATTTTTGAATCCGATTCAGTTTTTCGTAATAACGAATTCAAAAATGCTACTACAGGTTGACGCCTCAGTAGCACTTTCACCAAATTCAACGGAAACGATGCCATTTCGTAGTCTAGGTTATGTATCGTTTTGAACAACCTTCAGAAAGTTTTGAATCCGAAGGACAACTTCAAAAATTCAAATTCAAAAATGCTACTATAGCAGCACTTGTTTTGAATTCGAAAAATTCCTAAGCCAGGATGATCTATGGGTTTTGTATAGTTTTGAACAACCTTTAAAAGTTTTGAATCCGATTCAGTTTTTCGTAATAACGAATTCAAAAATGCTACTACAGGTTGACGATTCAGTAGCACTTTCACCAAATTCAACGGAAACGATGCCATTTCGTAGTCTAGGTTATGTATCGTTTTGAACAACCTTCAGAAAGTTTTGAATCCGAAGGACAACTTCAAAAATTCAAATTCAAAAATTGTACTATAGCAGCACTTGTTTTGAATTCGAAATATTCCTATGCCAGGATGATCTATGGGTTTTGTATAGTTTTGAACAATCTTTAAAAAGTTTTGAATCCGATTCAGTTTTTCGTAATAACGAATTCAAAAATGCTACTACAGGTTGACGCCTCAGTAGCACTTTCACCAAATTCAACAAAAAACTATGCCATTTCGTAGTCTAGGTTATGTATCGTTTTGAACAACCTTAAGAAAGTTTTGAATCCGAAGGACAACTTCAAAAATTCAAATTCAAAAATGCCACTATAGCAGCACTTGTTTTGAATTCAAAATATTCCTATGCCAGGATGATCTATGGGTTTTGTATAGTTTTGAACAACCTTTAAAAAGTTTTGAATCCGATTCAGTTTTTCGTAATAACGAATTCAAAAATGCCACTACAGGTTGACGCCTCAGTAGCACTTTCACCAAATTCAACGGAAACGATGCCATTTCGTAGTCTAGGTTATGTATCGTTTTGAACAACATTCAGAAAATTTTGAATCCGAAGGACAACTTCAAAAATTCAAATTAAAAAATGCTATTATAGCAGCACTTGTTTTGAATTCGAAAAATTCCTATGCCAGGATGATCTATGGGTTTTGTATAGTTTTGAACAACCTTTAAAAAGTTCTGAATCCGATTCAGTTTTTCGTAATAACGAATTCAAAAATGCTACTACAGGTTGACGCCTCAGTAGCACTTTCACCAACGTCAACGGAAACGATGCCATTTCGTAGTCTAGGTTATGTATCGTTTTGAACAACCTTCAGAAATTTTGAATCCGAAGGACAACTTCAAAAATTCAAATTCAAAGATGCTACTATAGCAGCACTTGTTTTGAATTCGAAAAATTCCTATGCCAGGATGATCTATGGGTTTTGTATAGTTTTGAACAACCTTTAAAAAGTTTTGAATCCGATTCAGTTTTTCGTAATAACGAATTCAAAAATGCTACTACAGGTTGACGCCTCAGTAGCACTTTCACCAAATTCAACGGAAACGATGCCATTTCGTAGTCTAGGTTATGTATCGTTTTGAACAACCTTCAGAAAGTTTTGAATCCGAAGGACAACTTCAAAAATTCAAATTCAAAAATGCTACTATAGCAGCACTTGTTTTGAATTCGAAAAATTCCTATGCCAGGATGATCTATGGGTTTTGTATAGTTTTGAACAACCTTTAAAAAGTTTTGAATCCGATTCAGTATTTCGTAATAACGAATTCAAAAATGCTACTACAGGTTGCCGCCTCAGTAGCACTTTCACCAAATTCAACGGAAACGATGCCATTTCGTAGTCTAGGTTATGTATCGTTTTGAACAACCTTCAGAAAGTTTTGAATCCGAAGGACAACTTCAAAAATTCAAATTCAAAAATGCTACTATAGCAGCACTTGTTTTGAATTCGAAAAATTCCTATGCCAGGATGATCTATGGGTTTTGTATAGTTTTGAACAACCTTTAAAAATTTTTGAATCCGATTCAGTTTTTCGTAATAACGAATTCAAAAATGCTACTACAGGTTGACGCCTCAGTAGCACTTTCACCAAATTCAACGGAAACGATGCCATTTCGTAGTCTAGGTTATGTATCGTTTTGAACAACCTTCAGAAAGTTTTGAATCCGAAGGACAACTTCAAAAATTCAAATTCAAAAATGCTACTATAGCAGCACTTGTTTTGAATTCGAAAAATTCCTAAGCCAGGATGATCTATGGGTTTTGTATAGTTTTGAACAACCTTTAAAAGTTTTGAATCCGATTCAGTTTTTCGTAATAACGAATTCAAAAATGCTACTACAGGTTGACGATTCAGTAGCACTTTCACCAAATTCAACGGAAACGATGCCATTTCGTAGTCTAGGTTATGTATCGTTTTGAACAACCTTCAGAAAGTTTTGAATCCGAAGGACAACTTCAAAAATTCAAATTCAAAAATTGTACTATAGCAGCACTTGTTTTGAATTCGAAAAATTCCTATGCCAGGATGATCTATGGGTTTTGTATAGTTTTGAACAACCTTTAAAAAGTTTTGAATCCGATTCAGTTTTTCGTAATAACGAATTCAAAAATGCTACTACAGGTTGACGCCTCAGTAGCACTTTCACCAAATTCAACGGAAACGATGCCATTTCGTAGTCTAGGTTATGTATCGTTTTAAACAACCTTCAGAAAGTTTTGAATCCGAAGGACAACTTCAAAAATTCAAATTCAAAAATGCTACTATAGCAGCACTTGTTTTGAATTCGAAAAATTCCTATGCCAGGATGATCTATGGGTTTTGTATAGTTTTGAACAACCTTTAAAAAGTTTTGAATCCGATTCAGTTTTTCGTAATAACGAATTCAAAAATGCTACTACAGGTTGACGCCTCAGTAGCACTTTCACCAAATTCAACGGAAACGATGCAATTTCGTAGTCTAGGTGATGTATCGTTTTGAACAACCTTCAGAAAGTTTTGAATCCGAAGGACAATTTCAAAAATTCAAATTCTAAAATGCTACTATAGCAGCACTTGTTTTGAATTCGAAAAATTCCTATGCCAGGATGATCTATGGGTTTTGTATAGTTTTGAACAACCTTTAAAAAGTTTTGAATCCGATTCAGTTTTTCGTAATAACGAATTCAAAAATGCTACTACAGGTTGACGCCTCAGTAGCACTTTCACCAAATTCAACGGAAACGATGCCATTTCGTAGTCTAGGTTATGTATCGTTTTGAACAACCTTCAGAAAGTTTTGAATCCGAAGGACAACTTCAAAAATTCAAATTCAAAAATGCTACTATAGCAGCACTTGTTTTGAATTCGAAAAATTCCTATGCCAGGATGATCTATGGGTTTTGTATAGTTTTGAACAACCTTTAAAAAGTTTTGAATCCGATTCAGTTTTTCGTAATAACGAATTCAAAAATGCTACTACAGGTTGACGCCTCAGTAGCACTTTCACCAAATTCAACGGAAACGATGCCATTTCGTAGTCTAGGTTATGTATCGTTTTGAACAACCTTCAGAAAGTTTTGAATCCGAAGGACAACTTCAAAAATTCAAATTCAAAAATGCTACTATAGCAGCACTTGTTTAGAATTCGAAAAATTCCTATGCCAGGATGATCTATGGGTTTCGTATAGTTTTGAACAACCTTTAAAAAGTTTTGAATCCGATTCAGTTTTTCGTAATAACGAATTCAAAAATGCTACTACAGGTTGACGCCTCAGTAGCACTTTCACCAAATTAAACGGAAACGATGCCATTTCGTAGTCTAGGTTATGTATCGTTTTGAACAACCTTCAGAAAGTTTTGAATCCGAAGGACAACTTCAAAAATTCAAATTCAAAAATGCTACTATAGCAGCACTTGTTTTGAATTCGAAAAATTCCTATGCCAGGATGATCTATGGGTTTTGTATAGTTTTGAACAACCTTTAAAAAGTTTTGAATCCGATTCAGTTTTTCGTAATAACGAATTCAAAAATGCTACTAGAGGTTGACGCCTCAGTAGCACTCTCACCAAATTCAACGGAAACGATGCCATTTCGTAGTCTAGGTTATGTATCGTTTTGAACTACCTTCAGAAAGTTTTGAATCCGAAGGACAACTTCAAAAATTCAAATTCAAAAATGCTACTATAGCAGCACTTGTTTTGATTTCGAAAAATTCCTATGCCAGGATGATCTATGGGTTTTGTATAGTTTTGAACAACCTTTAAAAAGTTTTGAATCCGATTCAGTTTTTCGTAATAAAGAATTCAAAAATGCTACTACAGGTTGACGCATCAGTAGCTCTTCCTCCAAATTCAACGGAAACGATGCCATTTCGTAGTCTAGGTTATGTATCGTTTTGAACAACCTTCAGAAAGTTTTGAATCCGAATGACAACTTCAAAAATTCAAATTCAAAAATGCTACTATAGCAGCACTTGTTTTGAATTCGAAATATTCCTATGCCAGGATGATCTATGGGTTTTGTATAGTTTTGAACAATCTTTAATAAGTTTTGAATCCGATTCAGTTTTTCGTAATAACGAATTCAAAAATGCTACTACAGGTTGACGCCTCAGTAGCACTTTCACCAAATTCAACAAAAAACTATGCCATTTCGTAGTCTAGGTTATGTATCGTTTTGAACAACCTTAAGAAAGTTTTGAATCCGAAGGACAACTTCAAAAATTCAAATTCAAAAATGCTACTATAGCAGCACTTGTTTTGAATTCAAAATATTCCTATGCCAGGATGATCTATGGGTTTTGTATAGTTTTGAACAACCTTTAAAAAGTTTTGAATCCGATTCAGTTATTCGTAATAACGAATTCAAAAATGCCACTACAGGTTGACGCCTCAGTAGCAGTTTCACCAAATTCAACGGAAACGATGCCATTTCGTAGTCTAGGTTATGTATCGTTTTGAACAACCTTCAGAAAGTTTTGAATCCGAAGGACAACTTCAAAAATTCAAATTCAAAAATGCTACTATAGCAGCACTTGTTTAGAATTCGAAAAATTCCTATGCCAGGATGATCTATGGGTTTCGTATAGTTTTGAACAACCTTTAAAAAGTTTTGAATCCGATTCAGTTTTTCGTAATAACGAATTCAAAAATGCTACTACAGGTTGACGCCTCAGTAGCACTTTCACCAAATTAAACGGAAACGATGCCATTTCGTAGTCTAGGTTATGTATCGTTTTGAACAACCTTCAGAAAGTTTTGAATCCGAAGGACAACTTCAAAAATTCAAATTCAAAAATGCTACTATAGCAGCACTTGTTTTGAATTCGAAAAATTCCTATGCCAGGATGATCTATGGGTTTTGTATAGTTTTGAACAACCTTTAAAAAGTTTTGAATCCGATTCAGTTTTTCGTAATAACGAATTCAAAAATGCTACTAGAGGTTGACGCCTCAGTAGCACTCTCACCAAATTCAACGGAAACGATGCCATTTCGTAGTCTAGGTTATGTATCGTTTTGAACTACCTTCAGAAAGTTTTGAATCCGAAGGACAACTTCAAAAATTCAAATTCAAAAATGCTACTATAGCAGCACTTGTTTTGAATTCGAAATATTCCTATGCCAGGATGATCTATGGGTTTTGTATAGTTTTGAACAATCTTTAAAAAGTTTTGAATCCGATTCAGTTTTTCGTAATAACGAATTCAAAAATGCTACTACAGGTTGACGCCTCAGTAGCACTTTCACCAAATTCAACAAAAAACTATGCCATTTCGTAGTCTAGGTTATGTATCGTTTTGAACAACCTTAAGAAAGTTTTGAATCCGAAGGACAACTTCAAAAATTCAAATTCAAAAATGCTACTATAGCAGCACTTGTTTTGAATTCAAAATATTCCTATGCCAGGATGATCTATGGGTTTTGTATAGTTTTGAACAACCTTTAAAAAGTTTTGAATCCGATTCAGTTATTCGTAATAAAGAATTCAAAAATGCTACTACAGGTTGACGCCTCAGTAGCACTTTCACCAAATTCAACGGAAACGATGCCATTTCGTAGTCTAGGTTATGTATCGTTTTGAACAACCTTCAGAAAGTTTTGAATCCGAAGGACAACTTCAAAAATTCAAATTCAAAAATGCTACTATAGCAGAAGTTGTTTTGAATTCGAAAAATTCCTATGCCAGGATGATCTATGGGTTTTGTATAGTTTTGAACAACCTTTAAAAAGTTTTGAATCCGATTCAGTTTTTCGTAATAACGAATTCAAAAATGCCACTACAGGTTGACGCCTCAGTAGCACTTTCACCAAATTCAAGGGAAACGATGCCATTTCGTAGTCTATGTTATGTATCGTTTTGAACAACATTCAGAAAATTTTGAATCCGTAGGACAACTTCAAAAATTCAAATTCAAAAATGCTACTATAGCAGCACTTGTTTTGAATTCGAAAAATTCCTATGCCAGGATGATCTATGGGTTTTGTATAGTTTTGAACAACCTTTAAAAAGTTTAAATCCGATTCAGTTTTTCGTAATAACGAATTCAAAAATGCTACTACAGGTTGACGCCTCAGTAGCACTTTCACCAAATTCAACGGAAACGATGCCATTTCGTAGTCTAGGTTATGTATCGTTTTGAACAACCTTCAGAGAGTTTTGAATCCGAAGGACAACTTCAAAAATTCAAATTCTAAAATGCTACTATAGCAGCACTTGTTTTGAATTCAAAATATTCCTATGCCAGGATGATCTATGGGTTTTGTATAGTTTTGAACAACCTTTAAAAAGTTTTGAATCCAATTCAGTTTTTCGTAATAACGAATTCAAAAATGCTACTACAGGTTGACGCCTCAGTAGCACTTTCACCAAATTCAACGGAAACGATGCCATTTCGTAGTCTAGGTTATGTATCGTTTTGAACAACCTTCAGAAAGTTTTGAATCCGAAGGACAACTTCAAAAATTCAAATTCAAAAATGCTACTATAGCAGCACTTGTTTTGAATTCGAAAAATTCCTATGCCAGGATGATCTATGGGTTTTGTATAGTTTTGAACAACCTTTAAAAAGTTTTGAATCCGATTCAGTATTTCGTAATAACGAATTCAAAAATGCTACTACAGGTTGCCGCCTCAGTAGCACTTTCACCAAATTCAACGGAAACGATGCCATTTCGTAGTCTAGGTTATGTATCGTTTTGAACAACCTTCAGAAAGTTTTGAATCCGAAGGACAACTTCAAAAATTCAAATTCAAAAATGCTACTATAGCAGCACTTGTTTTGAATTCGAAAAATTCCTATGCCAGGATGATCTATGGGTTTTGTATAGTTTTGAACAACCTTTAAAAAGTTTTGTATCCGATTCAGTTTTTCGTAATAACGAATTCAAAAATGCTACTACAGGTTGACGCCTCAGTAGCACTTTCACCAAATTCAACGGAAACGATGCCATTTCGTAGTCTAGGTTATGTATCGTTTTGAACAACCTTCAGAAAGTTTTGAATCCGAAGGACAACTTCAAAAATTCAAATTCAAAAATGCTACTATAGCAGCACTTGTTTTGAATTCGAAAAATTCCTAAGCCAGGATGATCTATGGGTTTTGTATAGTTTTGAACAACCTTTAAAAGTTTTGAATCCGATTCAGTTTTTCGTAATAACGAATTCAAAAATGCTACTACAGGTTGACGCCTCAGTAGCACTTTCACCAAATTCAACGGAAACGATGCCATTTCGTAGTCTAGGTTATGTATCGTTTTGAACAACCTTCAGAAAGTTTTGAATCCGAAGGACAACTTCAAAAATTCAAATTCAAAAATGCTACTATAGCAGCACTTGTTTTGAATTCGAAAAATTCCTATGCCAGGATGATCTATGGGTTTCGTATAGTTTTGAACAACCTTTAAAAAGTTTTGAATCCGATTCAGTTTTTCGTAATAACGAATTCAAAAATGCTACTACAGGTTGACGCCTCAGTAGCACTTTCACCAAATTCAACGGAAACGATGCCATTTCGTAGTCTAGGTTATGTATCGTTTTGAACAACCTTCAGAAAGTTTTGAATCCGAAGGACAACTTCAAAAATTCAAATTCAAAAATGCTACTATAGCAGCACTTGTTTTGAATTCAAAATATTCCTATGCCAGAATGTTCTATGGGTTTTGTATAGTTTTGAACAACCTTTAAAAAGTTTTGAATCCGATTCAGTTTTTCGTAATAACGAATTCAAAAATGCTACTACAGGTTGACGCCTCAGTAGCACTTTCACCAAATTCAACAAAAAACTATGCCATTTCGTAGTCTAGGTTATGTATCGTTTTGAACAACCTTAAGAAAGTTTTGAATCCGAAGGACAACTTCAAAAATTCAAATTCAAAAATGCTACTATAGCAGCACTTGTTTTGAATTCAAAATATTCCTATGCCAGGATGATCTATGGGTTTTGTATAGTTTTGAACAACCTTTAAAAAGTTTTGAATCCGATTCAGTTTTTCGTAATAACGAATTCAAAAATGCCACTACAGGTTGACGCCTCAGTAGCACTTTCACCAAATTCAACGGAAACGATGCCATTTCGTAGTGTATGTTATGTATCGTTTTGAACAACATTCAGAAAATTTTGAATCCGAAGGACAACTTCAAAAATTCAAATTAAAAAATGCTATTATAGCAGCACTTGTTTTGAATTCGAAAAATTCCTATGCCAGGATGATCTATGGGTTTTGTATAGTTTTGAACAACCTTTAAAAAGTTCTGAATCCGATTCAGTTTTTCGTAATAACGAATTCAAAAATGCTACTACAGGTTGACGCCTCAGTAGCACTTTCACCAACGTCAACGGAATCGATGCCATTTCGTAGTCTAGGTTATGTATCGTTTTGAACAACCTTCAGAAATTTTGAATCCGAAGGACAACTTCAAAAATTCAAATTCAAAGATGCTACTATAGCAGCACTTGTTTTGAATTCGAAAAATTCCTATGCCAGGATGATCTATGGGTTTTGTATAGTTTTGAACAACCTTTAAAAAGTTTTGAATCCGATTAAGTTTTTCGTAATAACGAATTCAAAAATGCTACTACAGGTTGACGCCTCAGTAGCACTTTCACCAAATTCAACGGAAACGATGCCATTTCGTAGTCTAGGTTATGTATCGTTTTGAACAACCTTCAGAAAGTTTTGAATCCGAAGGACAACTTCAAAAATTCAAATTCAAAAATGCTACTATAGCAGCACCTGTTTTGAATTCGAAAAATTCCTATGCCAGGATGATCTATGGGTTTTGTATAGTTTTGAACAACCTTTAAAAAGTTTTGAATCCGATTCAGTATTTCGTAATAACGAATTCAAAAATGCTACTACAGGTTGCCGCCTCAGTAGCACTTTCACCAAATTCAACGGAAACGATGCCATTTCGTAGTCTAGGTTATGTATCGTTTTGAACAACCTTCAGAAAGTTTTGAATCCGAAGGACAACTTCAAAAATTCAAATTCAAAAATGCTACTATAGCAGCACTTGTTTTGGATTCGAAAAATTCCTATGCCAGGATGATCTATGGGTTTTGTATAGTTTTGAACAACCTTTAAAAAGTTTTGAATCCGATTCAGTTTTTCGTAATAACGAATTCAAAAATGCCACTACAGGTTGACGCCTCAGTAGCACTTTCACCAAATTCAACGGAAACGATGCCATTTCGTAGTCTAGGTTATGTATCGTTTTAAACAACCTTCAGAAAGTTTTGAATCCGAAGGACAACTTCAAAAATTCAAATTCAAAAATGCTACTATAGCAGCACTTGTTTTGAATTCGAAAAATTCCTATGCCAGGATGATCTATGGGTTTTGTATAGTTTTGAACAACCTTTAAAAAGTTTTGAATCCGATTCAGTTTTTCGTAATAACGAATTCAAAAATGCTACTACAGGTTGACGCCTCAGTAGCACTTTCACCAAATTCAACGGAAACGATGCAATTTCGTAGTCTAGGTTATGTATCGTTTTGAACAACCTTCAGAAAGTTTTGAATCCGAAGGACAATTTCAAAAATTCAAATTCTAAAATGCTACTATAGCAGCACTTGTTTTGAATTCGAAAAATTCCTATGCCAGGATGATCTATGGGTTTTGTATAGTTTTGAACAACCTTTAAAAAGTTTTGAATCCGATTCAGTTTTTCGTAATAACGAATTCAAAAATGCTACTACAGGTTGACGCCTCAGTAGCACTTTCACCAAATTCAACGGAAACGATGCCATTTCGTAGTCTAGGTTATGTATCGTTTTGAACAACCTTCAGAAAGTTTTGAATCCGAAGGACAACTTCAAAAATTCAAATTCAAAAATGCTACTATAGCAGCACTTGTTTTGAATTCAAAAAATTCCTATGCCAGGATGATCTATGGGTTTCGTATAGTTTTGAACAACCTTTAAAAAGTTTTGAATCCGATTCAGTTTTTCGTAATAACGAATTCAAAAATGCTACTACAGGTTGACGCCTCAGTAGCACTTTCACCAAATTCAACGGAAACGATGCCATTTCGTAGTCTAGGTTATGTATCGTTTTGAACAACCTTCAGAAAGTTTTGAATCCGAAGGACAACTTCAAAAATTCAAATTCAAAAATGCTACTATAGCAGCACTTGTTTTGAATTCGAAATATTCCTATGCCAGGATGATCTATGGGTTTTGTATAGTTTTGAACAACCTTTAAAAAGTTTTGAATCCGATTCAGTTTTTCGTAATAACGAATTCAAAAATGCTACTACAGGTTGACGCCTCAGTAGCACTTTCACCAAATTCAACGGAAACGATGCCATTTCGTAGTCTAGGTTATGTATCGTTTTGAACAACCTTCATAAAGTTTTGAATCCGAAGGACAACTTCAAAAATTCAAATTCAAAAATGCTACTATAGCAGCACTTGTTTAGAATTCGAAAAATTCCTATGCCAGGATGATCTATGGGTTTCGTATAGTTTTGAACAACCTTTAAAAAGTTTTGAATCCGATTCAGTTTTTCGTAATAACGAATTCAAAAATGCTACTACAGGTTGACGCCTCAGTAGCACTTTCACCAAATTAAACGGAAACGATGCCATTTCGTAGTCTAGGTTATGTATCGTTTTGAACAACCTTCAGAAAGTTTTGAATCCGAAGGACAACTTCAAAAATTCAAATTCAAAAATGCTACTATAGCAGCACTTGTTTTGAATTCGAAAAATTCCTATGCCAGGATGATCTATGGGTTTTGTATAGTTTTGAACAACCTTTAAAAACTTTTGAATCCGATTCAGTTTTTCGTAATAACGAATTCAAAAATGCTACTTGAGGTTGACGCCTCAGTAGCACTCTCACCAAATTCAACGGAAACGATGCCATTTCGTAGTCTAGGTTATGTATCGTTTTGAACTACCTTCAGAAAGTTTTGAATCCGAAGGACAACTTCAAAAATTCAAATTCAAAAATGCTACTATAGCAGCACTTGTTTTGATTTCGAAAAATTCCTATGCCAGGATGATCTATGGGTTTTGTATAGTTTTGAACAACCTTTAAAAAGTTTTGAATCCGATTCAGTTTTTCGTAATAAAGAATTCAAAAATGCTACTACAAGTTGACGCATCAGTAGCTCTTCCTCCAAATTCAACGGAAACGATGCCATTTCGTAGTCTAGGTTATGTATCGTTTTGAACAACCTTCAGAAAGTTTTGAATCCGAATGACAACTTCAAAAATTCAAATTCAAAAATGCTACTATAGCAGCACTTGTTTTGAATTCGAAATATTCCTATGCCAGGATGATCTATGGGTTTTGTATAGTTTTGAACAATCTTTAAAAAGTTTTGAATCCGATTCAGTTTTTCGTAATAACGAATTCAAAAATGCTACTACAGGTTGACGCCTCAGTAGCACTTTCACCAAATTCAACAAAAAACTATGCCATTTCGTAGTCTAGGTTATGTATCGTTTTGAACAACCTTAAGAAAGTTTTGAATCCGAAGGACAACTTCAAAATTTCAAATTCAAAAATGCTACTATAGCAGCACTTGTTTTGAATTCAAAATATTCCTATGCCAGGATGATCTATGGGTTTTGTATAGTTTTGAACAACCTTTAAAAAGTTTTGAATCCGATTCAGTTATTCGTAATAACGAATTCAAAAATGCCACTACAGGTTGACGCCTCAGTAGCAGTTTCACCAAATTCAACGGAAACGATGCCATTTCGTAGTCTAGGTTATGTATTCTTTTGAACAACCTTCAGAAAGTTTTGAATCCGAAGGACAACTTCAAAAATTCAAATTCAAAAATGCTAATATAGCAGAAGTTGTTTTGAATTCGAAAAATTCCTATGCCAGGATGATCTATGGGTTTTGTATAGTTTTGAACAACCTTTAAAAAGTTTTGAATCCGATTCAGTTTTTCGTAATAACGAATTCAAAAATGCCACTACAGGTTGACGCCTCAGTAGCACTTTCACCAAATTCAAGGGAAACGATGCCGTTTCGTAGTCTATGTTATGTATCGTTTTGAACAACATTCAGAAAATTTTGAATCCGAAGGACAACTTCAAAAATTCAAATTCAAAAATGCTACTATAGCAGCACTTGTTTTGAATTCGAAAAATTCCTATGCCAGGATGATCTATGGGTTTTTTAAAGTTTTGAACAACCTTTAAAAAGTTCTGAATCCGATTCAGTTTTTCGTAATAACGAATTCAAAAATGCTACTACAGGTTGACGCCTCAGTAGCACTTTCACCAACGTCAACGGAAACGATGCCATTTCGTAGTCTAGGTTATGTATCGTTTTGAACAACCTTCAGAAATTTTGAATCCGAAGGACAACTTCAAAAATTCAAATTCAAAGATGCTACTATAGCAGCACTTGTTTTGAATTCGAAAAATTCCTATGCCAGGATGATCTATGGGTTTTGTATAGTTTTCAACAACCTTTAAAAAGTTTTGAATCCGATTCAGTTTTTCGTAATAACGAATTCAAAAATGCTACTACAGGTTGACGCCTCAGTAGCACTTTCACCAAATTCAACGGAAACGATGCCATTTCGTAGTCTAGGTTATGTTTCGTTTTGAACAACCTTCAGAAAGTTTTGAATCCGAAGGACAACTTCAAAAATTCAAATCAAAAATGCTACTATAGCAGCACTTGTTTTGAATTCGAAAAATTCCTATGCCAGGATGATCTATGGGTTTTGTATAGTTTTGAACAACCTTTAAAAAGTTTTGAATCCGATTCAGTATTTCGTAATAACGAATTCAAAAATGCTACTACAGGTTGCCGCCTCAGTAGCACTTTCACCAAATTCAACGGAAACGATGCCATTTCGTAGTCTAGGTTATGTATCGTTTTGAACAACCTTCAGAAAGTTTTGAATCCGAAGGACAACTTCAAAAATTCAAATTCAAAAATGTAACTATAGCAGCACTTGTTTTGAATTCGAAAAATTCCTATGCCAGGATGATCTATGGGTTTTGTATAGTTTTGAACAACCTTTAAAAAGTTTTGAATCCGATTCAGTTTTTCGTAATAACGAATTCAAAAATGCTACTACAGGTTGACGCCTCAGTAGCACTTTCACCAAATTCAACGGAAACGATGCCATTTCGTAGTCTAGGTTATGTATCGTTTTGAACAACCTTCAGAAAGTTTTGAATCCGAAGGACAACTTCAAAAATTCAAATTCAAAAATGCTACTATAGCAGCACTTGTTTTGAATTCGAAAAATTCCTAAGCCAGGATGATCTATGGGTTTTGTATAGTTTTGAACAACCTTTAAAAGTTTTGAATCCGATTCAGTTTTTCGTAATAACGAATTCAAAAATGCTACTACAGGTTGACGCCTCAGTAGCACTTTCACCAAATTCAACGGAAACGATGCCATTTCGTAGTCTAGGTTATGTATCATTTTGAACAACCTTCAGAAAGTTTTGAATCCGAAGGACAACTTCAAAAATTCAAATTCAAAAATTGTACTATAGCAGCACTTGTTTTGAATTCGAAAAATTCCAATGCCAGGATGATCTATGGGTTTTGTATAGTTTTGAACAACCTTTAAAAAGTTTTGAATCCGATTCAGTTTTTCGTAATAACGAATTCAAAAATGCCACTACAGGTTGACGTTTCAGTAGCACTTTCACCAAATTCAACGGAAACGATGCCATTTCGTAGTCTAGGTTATGTATCGTTTTGAACAACCTTCAGAAAGTTTTGAATCCGAAGGACAACTTCAAAAATTCAAATTCAAAAATGCTACTATAGCAGCACTTGTTTTGAATTCGAAAAATTCCTATGCCAGGATAATCTATGGGTTTTGTATAGTTTTGAACAACCTTTAAAAAGTTTTGAATCCGATTCAGTTTTTCGTAATAACGAATTCAAAAATGCTACTACAGGTTGACGCCTCAGTAGCACTTTCACCAAATTCAACGGAAACGATGCAATTTCGTAGTCTAGGTTATGTATCGTTTTGAACAACCTTCAGAAAGTTTTGAATCCGAAGGACAATTTCAAAAATTCAAATTCTAAAATGCTACTATAGCAGCACTTGTTTTGAATTCGAAAAATTCCTATGCCAGGATGATCTATGGGTTTTGTATAGTTTTGAACAACCTTTAAAAAGTTTTGAATCCGATTCAGTTTTTCGTAATAACGAATTCAAAAATGCTACTACAGGTTGACGCCTCAGTAGCACTTTCACCAAATTCAACGGAAACGATGCCATTTCGTAGTCTAGGTTATGTATCGTTTTGAACAACCTTCAGAAAGTTTTGAATCCGAAGGACAACTTCAAAAATTCAAATTCAAAAATGCTACTACAGCAGCACTTGTTTTGAATTCGAAAAATTCCTATGCCAGGATGATCTATGGGTTTCGTATAGTTTTGAACAATCTTTAAAAAGTTTTGAATCCGATTCAGTTTTTCGTAATAACGAATTCAAAAATGCTACTACAGGTTGACGCCTCAGTAGCACTTTCACCAAATTCAACGGAAACGATGCCATTTCGTAGTCTAGGTTATGTATCGTTTTGAACAACCTTCAGAAAGTTTTGAATCCGAAGGACAACTTCAAAAATTCAAATTCAAAAATGCTACTATAGCAGCACTTGTTTTGAATTCGAAAAATTCCTATGCCAGGATGATCTATGGGTTTTGTATAGTTTTGAACAACCTTTAAAAAGTTTTGAATCCGATTCAGTTTTTCGTAATAACGAATTCAAAAATGCTACTACAGGTTGACGCCTCAGTAGCACTTTCACCAAATTCAACGGAAACGATGCCATTTCGTAGTCTAGGTTATGTATCGTTTTGAACAACCTTCAGAAAGTTTTGAATCCGAAGGACAACTTCAAAAATTCAAATTTAAAAATGCTACTATAGCAGCACTTGTTTTGAATTCGAAAAATTCCTATGCCAGGATGATCTATGGGTTTCGTATAGTTTTGAACAACCTTTAAAAAGTTTTGAATCCGATTCAGTTTTTCGTAATAACGAATTCAAAAATGCTACTACAGGTTGACGCCTCAGTAGCACTTTCACCAAATTCAACGGAAACGATGCCATTTCGTAGTCTAGGTTATGTATCGTTTTGAACAACCTTCAGAAAGTTTTGAATCCGAAGGACAACTTCAAAAATTCAAATTCAAAAATGCTACTATAGCAGCACTTGTTTTGAATTCAAAATATTCCTATGCCAGGATGTTCTATGGGTTTTGTATAGTTTTGAACAACCTTTAAAAAGTTTTGAATCCGATTCAGTTTTTCGTAATAACGAATTCAAAAATGACACTACAGGTTGACGCCTCAGTAGCACTTTCACCAAATTCAACGGAAACGATGCCATTTCGTAGTGTATGTTATGTATCGTTTTGAACAACATTCAGAAAATTTTGAATCCGAAGGACAACTTCAAAAATTCAAATTAAAAAATGCTACTATAGCAGCACTTGTTTTGAATTCGAAAAATTCCTATGCCAGGATGATCTATGGGTTTTGTATAGTTTTGAACAACCTTTAAAAAGTTCTGAATCCGATTCAGTTTTTCGTAATAACGAATTCAAAAATGCTACTACAGGTTGACGCCTCAGTAGCACTTTCACCAACGTCAACGGAAACGATGCCATTTCGTAGTCTAGGTTATGTATCGTTTTGAACAACCTTCAGAAATTTTGAATCCGAAGGACAACTTCAAAAATTCAAATTCAAAGATGCTACTATAGCAGCACTTGTTTTGAATTCGAAAAATTCCTATGCCAGGATGATCTATGGGTTTTGTATAGTTTTGAACAACCTTTAAAAAGTTTTGAATCCGATTCAGTTTTTCGTAATAACGAATTCAAAAATGCTACTACAGGTTGACGCCTCAGTAGCACTTTCACCAAATTCAACGGAAACGATGCCATTTCGTAGTCTAGGTTATGTATCGTTTTGAACAACCTTCAGAAAGTTTTGAATCCGAAGGACAACTTCAAAAATTCAAATTCAAAAATGCTACTATAGCAGCACTTGTTTTGAATTCGAAAAATTCCTATGCCAGGATGATCTATGGGTTTTGTATAGTTTTGAACAACCTTTAAAAAGTTTTGAATCCGATTCAGTATTTCGTAATAACGAATTCAAAAATGCTACTACAGGTTGCCGCCTCAGTAGCACTTTCACCAAATTCAACGGAAACGATGCCATTTCGTAGTCTAGGTTATGTATCGTTTTGAACAACCTTCAGAAAGTTTTGAATCCGAAGGACAACTTCAAAAATTCAAATTCAAAAATGCTACTATAGCAGCACTTGTTTTGAATTCGAAAAATTCCTATGCCAGGATGATCTATGGGTTTTGTATAGTTTTGAACAACCTTTAAAAAGTTTTGAATCCGATTCAGTTTTTCGTAATAACGAATTTAAAATGCTACTACAGGTTGACGCCTCAGTAGCACTTTCACCAAATTCAACGGAAACGATGCCATTTCGTAGTCTAGGTTATGTATCATTTTGAACAACCTTCAGAAAGTTTTGAATCCGAAGGACAACTTCAAAAATTCAAATTCAAAAATTGAACTATAGCAGCACTTGTTTTGAATTCGAAAAATTCCTATGCCAGGATGATCTATGGGTTTTGTATAGTTTTGAACAACCTTTAAAAAGTTTTGAATCCGATTCAGTTTTTCGTAATAACGAATTCAAAAATGCCACTACAGGTTGACGTTTCAGTAGCACTTTCACCAAATTCAACGGAAACGATGCCATTTCGTAGTCTAGGTTATGTATCGTTTTGAACAACCTTCAGAAAGTTTTGAATCCGAAGGACAACTTCAAAAATTCAAATTCAAAAATGCTACTATAGCAGCACTTGTTTTGAATTCGAAAAATTCCTATGCCAGGATGATCTATGGGTTTTGTATAGTTTTGAACAACCTTTAAAAAGTTTTGAATCCGATTCAGTTTTTCGTAATAACGAATTCAAAAATGCTACTACAGGTTGACGCCTCAGTAGCACTTTCACCAAATTCAACGGAAACGATGCAATTTCGTAGTCTAGGTTATGTATCGTTTTGATCAACCTTCAGAAAGTTTTGAATCCGAAGGACAATTTCAAAAATTCAAATTCTAAAATGCTACTATAGCAGCACTTGTTTTGAATTCGAAAAATTCCTATGCCAGGATGATCTATGGGTTTTGTATAGTTTTGAACAACCTTTAAAAAGTTTTGAATCCGATTCAGTTTTTCGTAATAACGAATTCAAAAATGCTACTACAGGTTGACGCCTCAGTAGCACTTTCACCAAATTCAACGGAAACGATGCCATTTCGTAGTCTAGGTTATGTATCGTTTTGAACAACCTTCAGAAAGTTTTGAATCCGAAGGACAACTTCAAAAATTCAAATTCAAAAATGCTACTATAGCAGCACTTGTTTTGAATTCGAAAAATTCCTATGCCAGGATGATCTATGGGTTTCGTATAGTTTTGAACAACCTTTAAAAAGTTTTGAATCCGATTCAGTTTTTCGTAATAACGAATTCAAAAATGCTACTACAGGTTGACGCCTCAGTAGCACTTTCACCAAATTCAACGGAAACGATGCCATTTCGTAGTCTAGGTTATGTATCGTTTTGAACAACCTTCAGAAAGTTTTGAATCCGAAGGACAACTTCAAAAATTCAAATTCAAAAATGCTACTATAGCAGCACTTGTTTTGAATTCGAAAAATTCCTATGCCAGGATGATCTATGGGTTTTGTATAGTTTTGAACAACCTTTAAAAAGTTTTGAATCCGATTCAGTTTTTCGTAATAACGAATTCAAAAATGCTACTACAGGTTGACGCCTCAGTAGCACTTTCACCAAATTCAACGGAAACGATGCCATTTCGTAGTCTAGGTTATGTATCGTTTTGAACAACCTTCAGAAAGTTTTGAATCCGAAGGACAACTTCAAAAATTCAAATTCAAAAATGCTACTATAGCAGCACTTGTTTTGAATTCGAAAAATTCCTATGCCAGGATGATCTATGGGTTTTGTATAGTTTTGAACAACCTTTAAAAAGTTTAAATCCGATTCAGTTTTTCGTAATAACGAATTCAAAAATGCTACTACAGGTTGACGCCTCAGTAGCACTTTCACCAAATTCAACGGAAACGATGCCATTTCGTAGTCTAGGTTATGTATCGTTTTGAACAACCTTCAGAGAGTTTTGAATCCGAAGGACAACTTCAAAAATTCAAATTCTAAAATGCTACTATAGCAGCACTTGTTTTGAATTCAAAATATTCCTATGCCAGGATGATCTATGGGTTTTGTATAGTTTTGAACAACCTTTAAAAAGTTTTGAATCCGATTCAGTTTTTCGTAATAACGAATTCAAAAATGCCACTACAGGTTGACGCCTCAGTAGCACTTTCACAAAATTCAACGGAAACGATGCCATTTCGTAGTCTATGTTATGTATCGTTTTGAACAACATTCAGAAAATTTTGAATCCGAAGGACAACTTCAAAAATTCAAATTCTAAAATGCTACTATAGCAGCATTTGTTTTGAATTCGAAAAATTCCTATGCCAGGATGATCTATGGGTTTTGTATAGTTTTGAACAACCTTTAAAAAGTTTTGAATCCGATTCAGTTTTTCGTAATAACGAATTCAAAAATGCTACTACAGGTTGACGCCTCAGTAGCACTTTCACCAAATTCAACGGAAACGATGCCATTTCGTAGTCTAGGTTATGTATCGTTTTGAACAACCTTCAGAATGTTTTGAATCCGAAGGACAACTTCAAAAATTCAAATTCAAAAATGCTACTATAGCAGCACTTGTTTTGAATTCGAAAAATTCCTATGCCAGGATGATCTATGGGTTTCGTATAGTTTTGAACAACCTTTAAAAAGTTTTGAATCCGATTCAGTTTTTCGTAATAACGAATTCAAAAATGCTACTACAGGTTGACGCCTCAGTAGCACTTTCACCAAATTCAACGGAAACGATGCCATTTCGTAGTCTAGGTTATGAATCGTTTTGAACAACCTTCAGAAAGTTTTGAATCCGAAGGACAACTTCAAAAATTCAAATTCAAAAATGCTACTATAGCAGCACTTGTTTTGAATTCGAAAAATTCCTATGCCAGGATGATCTATGGGTTTCGTATAGTTTTGAACAACCTTTAAAAAGTTTTGAATCCGATTCAGTTTTTCGTAATAACGAATTCAAAAATGCTACTACAGGTTGACGCCTCAGTAGCACTTTCACCAAATTCAACGGAAACGATGCCATTTCGTAGTCTAGGTTATGAATCGTTTTGAACAACCTTCAGAAAGTTTTGAATCCGAAGGACAACTTCAAAAATTCAAATTCAAAAATGCTACTATAGCAGCACTTGTTTTGAATTCGAAAAATTCCTATGCCAGGATGATCTATGGGTTTTGTATAGTTTTGAACAACCTTTAAAAAGTTTTGAATCCGATTCAGTTTTTCGTAATAACGAATTCAAAAATGCTACTACAGGTTGACGCCTCAGTAGCACTTTCACCAAATTCAACGGAAACGATGCCATTTCGTAGTCTAGGTTATGTATCGTTTTGAACAACCTTCAGAAAGTTTTGAATCCGAAGGACAACTTCAAAAATTCAAATTCAAAAATGCTACTATAGCAGCACTTGTTTTGAATTCAAAATATTCCTATGCCAGGATGATCTATGGGTTTTGTATAGTTTTGAACAACCTTTAAAAAGTTTTGAATCCGATTCAGTTATTCGTAATAACGAATTCAAAAATGCCACTACAGGTTGACGCCTCAGTAGCACTTTCACCACATTCAAGGGAAACGATGAAATTTCGTAGTCTATGTTATGTATCGTTTTGAACAACATTCAGAAAATTTTGAATCCGAAGGACAACTTCAAAAATTCAAATTCAAAAATGCTACTATAGCAGCTCTTGTTTTGAATTCGAAAAATTCCTATGCCAGGATGATCTTTGGGTTTTTTAAAGTTTTGAACAACCTTTAAAAAGTTTTGAATCCGATTCAGTTTTTCGTAATAACGAATTCAAAAATGCTACTACAGGTTGACGCCTCAGTAGCACTTTCACCAAATTCAACGGAAACGATGCCATTTCGTAGTCTAGGTTATGTATAGTTTTGAACAACCTTCAGAAAGTTTTGAATCCGAAGGACAACTTCAAAAATTCAAATTCAAAAATGCTACTATAGGAGCACTTGTTTTGAATTCGAAAAATTCCTATGCCAGGATGATCTATGGGTTTTGTATAGTTTTGAACAACCTTTAAAAAGTTTAAATCCGATTCATTTTTTCGTAATAACGAATTCAAAAATGCTACTACAGGTTGACGCCTCAGTAGCACTTTCACCAAATTCAACGGAAACGATGCCATTTCGTAGTCTAGGTTATGTATCGTTTTGAACAACCTTCAGAGAGTTTTGAATCCGAAGGACAACTTCAAAAATTCAAATTCTAAAATGCTACTATAGCAGCACTTGTTTTGAATTCGAAAAATTCCTATGCCAGGATGATCTATGGGTTTTGTATAGTTTTGAACAACCTTTAAAAAGTTTTGAATCCGATTCAGTTATTCGTAATAACGAATTCAAAAATGCCACTACAGGTTGACGCCTCAGTAGCACTTTCACCACATTCAAGGGAAACGATGAAATTTCGTAGTCTATGTTATGTATCGTTTTGAACAACATTCAGAAAATTTTGAATCCGAAGGACAACTTCAAAAATTCAAATTCAAAAATGCTACTATAGCAGCTCTTGTTTTGAATTCGAAAAATTCCTATGCCAGGATGATCTTTGGGTTTTTTAAAGTTTTGAACAACCTTTAAAAAGTTTTGAATCCGATTCAGTTTTTCGTAATAACGAATTCAAAAATGCTACTACAGGTTGACGCCTCAGTAGCACTTTCACCAAATTCAACGGAAACGATGCCATTTCGTAGTCTAGGTTATGAATCGTTTTGAACAACCTTCAGAAAGTTTTGAATCCGAAGGACAACTTCAAAAATTCAAATTCAAAAATGCTACTATAGCAGCACTTGTTTTGAATTCGAAAAATTCCTATGCCAGGATGATCTATGGGTTTTGTATAGTTTTGAACAACCTTTAAAAAGTTTTGAATCCGATTCAGTTTTTCGTAATAACGAATTCAAAAATGCTACTACAGGTTGACGCCTCAGTAGCACTTTCACCAAATTCAACGGAAACGATGCCATTTCGTAGTCTAGGTTATGTATCGTTTTGAACAACCTTCAGAAAGTTTTGAATCCGAAGGACAACTTCAAAAATTCAAATTCAAAAATGCTACTATAGCAGCACTTGTTTTGAATTCAAAATATTCCTATGCCAGGATGATCTATGGGTTTTGTATAGTTTTGAACAACCTTTAAAAAGTTTTGAATCCGATTCAGTTATTCGTAATAACGAATTCAAAAATGCCACTACAGGTTGACGCCTCAGTAGCACTTTCACCACATTCAAGGGAAACGATGAAATTTCGTAGTCTATGTTATGTATCGTTTTGAACAACATTCAGAAAATTTTGAATCCGAAGGACAACTTCAAAAATTCAAATTCAAAAATGCTACTATAGCAGCTCTTGTTTTGAATTCGAAAAATTCCTATGCCAGGATGATTTTTGGGTTTTTTAAAGTTTTGAATAACCTTTAAAAAGTTTTGAATCCGATTCAGTTTTTCGTAATAACGAATTCAAAAATGCTACTACAGGTTGACGCCTCAGTAGCACTTTCACCAAATTCAACGTAAACGATGCCATTTCGTAGTCTAGGTTATGTATAGTTTTGAACAACCTTCAGAAAGTTTTGAATCCGAAGGACAACTTCAAAAATTCAAATTCAAAAATGCTACTATAGGAGCACTTGTTTTGAATTCGAAAAATTCCTATGCCAGGATGATCTATGGGTTTTGTATAGTTTTGAACAACCTTTAAAAAGTTTAAATCCGATTCATTTTTTCGTAATAACGAATTCAAAAATGCTACTACAGGTTGACGCCTCAGTAGCACTTTCACCAAATTCAACGGAAACGATGCCATTTCGTAGTCTAGGTTATGTATCGTTTTGAACAACCTTCAGAGAGTTTTGAATCCGAAGGACAACTTCAAAAATTCAAATTCTAAAATGCTACTATAGCAGCACTTGTTTTGAATTCGAAAAATTCCTATGCCAGGATGATCTATGGGTTTTGTATAGTTTTGAACAACCTTTAAAAAGTTTTGAATCCGATTCAGTTATTCGTAATAACGAATTCAAAAATGCCACTACAGGTTGACGCCTCAGTAGCACTTTCACCACATTCAAGGGAAACGATGAAATTTCGTAGTCTATGTTATGTATCGTTTTGAACAACATTCAGAAAATTTTGAATCCGAAGGACAACTTCAAAAATTCAAATTCAAAAATGCTACTATAGCAGCTCTTGTTTTGAATTCGAAAAATTCCTATGCCAGGATGATCTTTGGGTTTTGTATAGTTTTGAACAACCTTTAAAAAGTTTAAATCCGATTCATTTTTTCGTAATAACGAATTCAAAAATGCTACTACAGGTTGACGCCTCAGTAGCACTTTCACCAAATTCAACGGAAACGATGCCATTTCGTAGTCTAGGTTATGTATCGTTTTGAACAACCTTCAGAGAGTTTTGAATCCGAAGGACAACTTCAAAAATTCAAATTCTAAAATGCTACTATAGCAGCACTTGTTTTGAATTCGAAAAATTCCTATGCCAGGATGATCTATGGGTTTTGTATAGTTTTGAACAACCTTTAAAAAGTTTTGAATCCGATTCAGTTTTTCGTAATAACGAATTCAAAAATGCTACTACAGGTTGACGCCTCAGTAGCACTTTCACCAAATTCAACGGAAACGATGCAATTTCGTAGTCTAGGTTATGTATCGTTTTGATCAACCTTCAGAAAGTTTTGAATCCGAAGGACAATTTCAAAAATTCAAATTCTAAAATGCTACTATAGCAGCACTTGTTTTGAATTCGAAAAATTCCTATGCCAGGATGATCTATGGGTTTTGTATAGTTTTGAACAACCTTTAAAAAGTTTTGAATCCGATTCAGTTTTTCGTAATAACGAATTCAAAAATGCTACTACAGGTTGACGCCTCAGTAGCACTTTCACCAAATTCAACGGAAACGATGCCATTTCGTAGTCTAGGTTATGTATCGTTTTGAACAACCTTCAGAAAGTTTTGAATCCGAAGGACAACTTCAAAAATTCAAATTCAAAAATGCTACTATAGCAGCACTTGTTTTGAATTCGAAAAATTCCTATGCCAGGATGATCTATGGGTTTCGTATAGTTTTGAACAACCTTTAAAAAGTTTTGAATCCGATTCAGTTTTTCGTAATAACGAATTCAAAAATGCTACTACAGGTTGACGCCTCAGTAGCACTTTCACCAAATTCAACGGAAACGATGCCATTTCGTAGTCTAGGTTATGTATCGTTTTGAACAACCTTCAGAAAGTTTTGAATCCGAAGGACAACTTCAAAAATTCAAATTCAAAAATGCTACTATAGCAGCACTTGTTTTGAATTCGAAAAATTCCTATGCCAGGATGATCTATGGGTTTTGTATAGTTTTGAACAACCTTTAAAAAGTTTTGAATCCGATTCAGTTTTTCGTAATAACGAATTCAAAAATGCTACTACAGGTTGACGCCTCAGTAGCACTTTCACCAAATTCAACGGAAACGATGCCATTTCGTAGTCTAGGTTATGTATCGTTTTGAACAACCTTCAGAAAGTTTTGAATCCGAAGGACAACTTCAAAAATTCAAATTCAAAAATGCTACTATAGCAGCACTTGTTTTGAATTCGAAAAATTCCTATGCCAGGATGATCTATGGGTTTTGTATAGTTTTGAACAACCTTTAAAAAGTTTAAATCCGATTCAGTTTTTCGTAATAACGAATTCAAAAATGCTACTACAGGTTGACGCCTCAGTAGCACTTTCACCAAATTCAACGGAAACGATGCCATTTCGTAGTCTAGGTTATGTATCGTTTTGAACAACCTTCAGAGAGTTTTGAATCCGAAGGACAACTTCAAAAATTCAAATTCTAAAATGCTACTATAGCAGCACTTGTTTTGAATTCAAAATATTCCTATGCCAGGATGATCTATGGGTTTTGTATAGTTTTGAACAACCTTTAAAAAGTTTTGAATCCGATTCAGTTTTTCGTAATAACGAATTCAAAAATGCCACTACAGGTTGACGCCTCAGTAGCACTTTCACCAAATTCAACGGAAACGATGCCATTTCGTAGTCTATGTTATGTATCGTTTTGAACAACATTCAGAAAATTTTGAATCCGAAGGACAACTTCAAAAATTCAAATTCTAAAATGCTACTATAGCAGCATTTGTTTTGAATTCGAAAAATTCCTATGCCAGGATGATCTATGGGTTTTGTATAGTTTTGAACAACCTTTAAAAAGTTTTGAATCCGATTCAGTTTTTCGTAATAACGAATTCAAAAATGCTACTACAGGTTGACGCCTCAGTAGCACTTTCACCAAATTCAACGGAAACGATGCCATTTCGTAGTCTAGGTTATGTATCGTTTTGAACAACCTTCAGAATGTTTTGAATCCGAAGGACAACTTCAAAAATTCAAATTCAAAAATGCTACTATAGCAGCACTTGTTTTGAATTCGAAAAATTCCTATGCCAGGATGATCTATGGGTTTCGTATAGTTTTGAACAACCTTTAAAAAGTTTTGAATCCGATTCAGTTTTTCGTTATAACGAATTCAAAAATGCTACTACAGGTTGACGCCTCAGTAGCACTTTCACCAAATTCAACGGAAACGATGCCATTTCGTAGTCTAGGTTATGAATCGTTTTGAACAACCTTCAGAAAGTTTTGAATCCGAAGGACAACTTCAAAAATTCAAATTCAAAAATGCTACTATAGCAGCACTTGTTTTGAATTCGAAAAATTCCTATGCCAGGATGATCTATGGGTTTTGTATAGTTTTGAACAACCTTTAAAAAGTTTTGAATCCGATTCAGTTTTTCGTAATAACGAATTCAAAAATGCTACTACAGGTTGACGCCTCAGTAGCACTTTCACCAAATTCAACGGAAACGATGCCATTTCGTAGTCTAGGTTATGTATCGTTTTGAACAACCTTCAGAAAGTTTTGAATCCGAAGGACAACTTCAAAAATTCAAATTCAAAAATGCTACTATAGCAGCACTTGTTTTGAATTCAAAATATTCCTATGCCAGGATGATCTATGGGTTTTGTATAGTTTTGAACAACCTTTAAAAAGTTTTGAATCCGATTCAGTTATTCGTAATAACGAATTCAAAAATGCCACTACAGGTTGACGCCTCAGTAGCACTTTCACCACATTCAAGGGAAACGATGAAATTTCGTAGTCTATGTTATGTATCGTTTTGAACAACATTCAGAAAATTTTGAATCCGAAGGACAACTTCAAAAATTCAAATTCAAAAATGCTACTATAGCAGCTCTTGTTTTGAATTCGAAAAATTCCTATGCCAGGATGATCTTTGGGTTTTTTAAAGTTTTGAACAACCTTTAAAAAGTTTTGAATCCGATTCAGTTTTTCGTAATAACGAATTCAAAAATGCTACTACAGGTTGACGCCTCAGTAGCACTTTCACCAAATTCAACGGAAACGATGCCATTTCGTAGTCTAGGTTATGTATAGTTTTGAACAACCTTCAGAAAGTTTTGAATCCGAAGGACAACTTCAAAAATTCAAATTCAAAAATGCTACTATAGGAGCACTTGTTTTGAATTCGAAAAATTCCTATGCCAGGATGATCTATGGGTTTTGTATAGTTTTGAACAACCTTTAAAAAGTTTTGAATCCGATTCAGTTTTTCGTTATAACGAATTCAAAAATGCTACTACAGGTTGACGCCTCAGTAGCACTTTCACCAAATTCAACGGAAACGATGCCATTTCGTAGTCTAGGTTATGTATCGTTTTGAACAACCTTCAGAGAGTTTTGAATCCGAAGGACAACTTCAAAAATTCAAATTCTAAAATGCTACTATAGCAGCACTTGTTTTGAATTCAAAATATTCCTATGCCAGGATGATCTATGGGTTTTGTATAGTTTTGAACAACCTTTAAAAAGTTTTGAATCCGATTCAGTTTTTCGTAATAACGAATTCAAAAATGCCACTACAGGTTGACGCCTCAGTAGCACTTTCACAAAATTCAACGGAAACGATGCCATTTCGTAGTCTATGTTATGTATCGTTTTGAACAACATTCAGAAAATTTTGAATCCGAAGGACAACTTCAAAAATTCAAATTCTAAAATGCTACTATAGCAGCATTTGTTTTGAATTCGAAAAATTCCTATGCCAGGATGATCTATGGGTTTTGTATAGTTTTGAACAACCTTTAAAAAGTTTTGAATCCGATTCAGTTTTTCGTAATAACGAATTCAAAAATGCTACTACAGGTTGACGCCTCAGTAGCACTTTCACCAAATTCAACGGAAACGATGCCATTTCGTAGTCTAGGTTATGTATCGTTTTGAACAACCTTCAGAATGTTTTGAATCCGAAGGACAACTTCAAAAATTCAAATTCAAAAATGCTACTATAGCAGCACTTGTTTTGAATTCGAAAAATTCCTATGCCAGGATGATCTATGGGTTTCGTATAGTTTTGAACAACCTTTAAAAAGTTTTGAATCCGATTCAGTTTTTCGTAATAACGAATTCAAAAATGCTACTACAGGTTGACGCCTCAGTAGCACTTTCACCAAATTCAACGGAAACGATGCCATTTCGTAGTCTAGGTTATGAATCGTTTTGAACAACCTTCAGAAAGTTTTGAATCCGAAGGACAACTTCAAAAATTCAAATTCAAAAATGCTACTATAGCAGCACTTGTTTTGAATTCGAAAAATTCCTATGCCAGGATGATCTATGGGTTTCGTATAGTTTTGAACAACCTTTAAAAAGTTTTGAATCCGATTCAGTTTTTCGTAATAACGAATTCAAAAATGCTACTACAGGTTGACGCCTCAGTAGCACTTTCACCAAATTCAACGGAAACGATGCCATTTCGTAGTCTAGGTTATGAATCGTTTTGAACAACCTTCAGAAAGTTTTGAATCCGAAGGACAACTTCAAAAATTCAAATTCAAAAATGCTACTATAGCAGCACTTGTTTTGAATTCGAAAAATTCCTATGCCAGGATGATCTATGGGTTTTGTATAGTTTTGAACAACCTTTAAAAAGTTTTGAATCCGATTCAGTTTTTCGTAATAACGAATTCAAAAATGCTACTACAGGTTGACGCCTCAGTAGCACTTTCACCAAATTCAACGGAAACGATGCCATTTCGTAGTCTAGGTTATGTATCGTTTTGAACAACCTTCAGAAAGTTTTGAATCCGAAGGACAACTTCAAAAATTCAAATTCAAAAATGCTACTATAGCAGCACTTGTTTTGAATTCAAAATATTCCTATGCCAGGATGATCTATGGGTTTTGTATAGTTTTGAACAACCTTTAAAAAGTTTTGAATCCGATTCAGTTATTCGTAATAACGAATTCAAAAATGCCACTACAGGTTGACGCCTCAGTAGCACTTTCACCACATTCAAGGGAAACGATGAAATTTCGTAGTCTATGTTATGTATCGTTTTGAACAACATTCAGAAAATTTTGAATCCGAAGGACAACTTCAAAAATTCAAATTCAAAAATGCTACTATAGCAGCTCTTGTTTTGAATTCGAAAAATTCCTATGCCAGGATGATCTTTGGGTTTTTTAAAGTTTTGAACAACCTTTAAAAAGTTTTGAATCCGATTCAGTTTTTCGTAATAACGAATTCAAAAATGCTACTACAGGTTGACGCCTCAGTAGCACTTTCACCAAATTCAACGGAAACGATGCCATTTCGTAGTCTAGGTTATGTATAGTTTTGAACAACCTTCAGAAAGTTTTGAATCCGAAGGACAACTTCAAAAATTCAAATTCAAAAATGCTACTATAGGAGCACTTGTTTTGAATTCGAAAAATTCCTATGCCAGGATGATCTATGGGTTTTGTATAGTTTTGAACAACCTTTAAAAAGTTTAAATCCGATTCATTTTTTCGTAATAACGAATTCAAAAATGCTACTACAGGTTGACGCCTCAGTAGCACTTTCACCAAATTCAACGGAAACGATGCCATTTCGTAGTCTAGGTTATGTATCGTTTTGAACAACCTTCAGAGAGTTTTGAATCCGAAGGACAACTTCAAAAATTCAAATTCTAAAATGCTACTATAGCAGCACTTGTTTTGAATTCGAAAAATTCCTATGCCAGGATGATCTATGGGTTTTGTATAGTTTTGAACAACCTTTAAAAAGTTTTGAATCCGATTCAGTTATTCGTAATAACGAATTCAAAAATGCCACTACAGGTTGACGCCTCAGTAGCACTTTCACCACATTCAAGGGAAACGATGAAATTTCGTAGTCTATGTTATGTATCGTTTTGAACAACATTCAGAAAATTTTGAATCCGAAGGACAACTTCAAAAATTCAAATTCAAAAATGCTACTATAGCAGCTCTTGTTTTGAATTCGAAAAATTCCTATGCCAGGATGATCTTTGGGTTTTTTAAAGTTTTGAACAACCTTTAAAAAGTTTTGAATCCGATTCAGTTTTTCGTAATAACGAATTCAAAAATGCTACTACAGGTTGACGCCTCAGTAGCACTTTCACCAAATTCAACGGAAACGATGCCATTTCGTAGTCTAGGTTATGAATCGTTTTGAACAACCTTCAGAAAGTTTTGAATCCGAAGGACAACTTCAAAAATTCAAATTCAAAAATGCTACTATAGCAGCACTTGTTTTGAATTCGAAAAATTCCTATGCCAGGATGATCTATGGGTTTTGTATAGTTTTGAACAACCTTTAAAAAGTTTTGAATCCGATTCAGTTTTTCGTAATAACGAATTCAAAAATGCTACTACAGGTTGACGCCTCAGTAGCACTTTCACCAAATTCAACGGAAACGATGCCATTTCGTAGTCTAGGTTATGTATCGTTTTGAACAACCTTCAGAAAGTTTTGAATCCGAAGGACAACTTCAAAAATTCAAATTCAAAAATGCTACTATAGCAGCACTTGTTTTGAATTCAAAATATTCCTATGCCAGGATGATCTATGGGTTTTGTATAGTTTTGAACAACCTTTAAAAAGTTTTGAATCCGATTCAGTTATTCGTAATAACGAATTCAAAAATGCCACTACAGGTTGACGCCTCAGTAGCACTTTCACCACATTCAAGGGAAACGATGAAATTTCGTAGTCTATGTTATGTATCGTTTTGAACAACATTCAGAAAATTTTGAATCCGAAGGACAACTTCAAAAATTCAAATTCAAAAATGCTACTATAGCAGCTCTTGTTTTGAATTCGAAAAATTCCTATGCCAGGATGATTTTTGGGTTTTTTAAAGTTTTGAACAACCTTTAAAAAGTTTTGAATCCGATTCAGTTTTTCGTAATAACGAATTCAAAAATGCTACTACAGGTTGACGCCTCAGTAGCACTTTCACCAAATTCAACGTAAACGATGCCATTTCGTAGTCTAGGTTATGTATAGTTTTGAACAACCTTCAGAAAGTTTTGAATCCGAAGGACAACTTCAAAAATTCAAATTCAAAAATGCTACTATAGGAGCACTTGTTTTGAATTCGAAAAATTCCTATGCCAGGATGATCTATGGGTTTTGTATAGTTTTGAACAACCTTTAAAAAGTTTAAATCCGATTCATTTTTTCGTAATAACGAATTCAAAAATGCTACTACAGGTTGACGCCTCAGTAGCACTTTCACCAAATTCAACGGAAACGATGCCATTTCGTAGTCTAGGTTATGTATCGTTTTGAACAACCTTCAGAGAGTTTTGAATCCGAAGGACAACTTCAAAAATTCAAATTCTAAAATGCTACTATAGCAGCACTTGTTTTGAATTCGAAAAATTCCTATGCCAGGATGATCTATGGGTTTTGTATAGTTTTGAACAACCTTTAAAAAGTTTTGAATCCGATTCAGTTATTCGTAATAACGAATTCAAAAATGCCACTACAGGTTGACGCCTCAGTAGCACTTTCACCACATTCAAGGGAAACGATGAAATTTCGTAGTCTATGTTATGTATCGTTTTGAACAACATTCAGAAAATTTTGAATCCGAAGGACAACTTCAAAAATTCAAATTCAAAAATGCTACTATAGCAGCTCTTGTTTTGAATTCGAAAAATTCCTATGCCAGGATGATCTTTGGGTTTTGTATAGTTTTGAACAACCTTTAAAAAGTTTAAATCCGATTCATTTTTTCGTAATAACGAATTCAAAAATGCTACTACAGGTTGACGCCTCAGTAGCACTTTCACCAAATTCAACGGAAACGATGCCATTTCGTAGTCTAGGTTATGTATCGTTTTGAACAACCTTCAGAGAGTTTTGAATCCGAAGGACAACTTCAAAAATTCAAATTCTAAAATGCTACTATAGCAGCACTTGTTTTGAATTCGAAAAATTCCTATGCCAGGATGATCTATGGGTTTTGTATAGTTTTGAACAACCTTTAAAAAGTTTTGAATCCGATTCAGTTTTTCGTAATAACGAATTCAAAAATGCTACTACAGGTTGACGCCTCAGTAGCACTTTCACCAAATTCAACGGAAACGATGCAATTTCGTAGTCTAGGTTATGTATCGTTTTGATCAACCTTCAGAAAGTTTTGAATCCGAAGGACAATTTCAAAAATTCAAATTCTAAAATGCTACTATAGCAGCACTTGTTTTGAATTCGAAAAATTCCTATGCCAGGATGATCTATGGGTTTTGTATAGTTTTGAACAACCTTTAAAAAGTTTTGAATCCGATTCAGTTTTTCGTAATAACGAATTCAAAAATGCTACTACAGGTTGACGCCTCAGTAGCACTTTCACCAAATTCAACGGAAACGATGCCATTTCGTAGTCTAGGTTATGTATCGTTTTGAACAACCTTCAGAAAGTTTTGAATCCGAAGGACAACTTCAAAAATTCAAATTCAAAAATGCTACTATAGCAGCACTTGTTTTGAATTCGAAAAATTCCTATGCCAGGATGATCTATGGGTTTCGTATAGTTTTGAACAACCTTTAAAAAGTTTTGAATCCGATTCAGTTTTTCGTAATAACGAATTCAAAAATGCTACTACAGGTTGACGCCTCAGTAGCACTTTCACCAAATTCAACGGAAACGATGCCATTTCGTAGTCTAGGTTATGTATCGTTTTGAACAACCTTCAGAAAGTTTTGAATCCGAAGGACAACTTCAAAAATTCAAATTCAAAAATTGTACTATAGCAGCACTTGTTTTGAATTCGAAAAATTCCTATGCCAGGATGATCTATGGGTTTTGTATAGTTTTGAACAACCTTTAAAAAGTTTTGACTCCGATTCAGTTTTTCGTAATAACGAATTCAAAAATGCTACTACAGGTTGACGCCTCAGTAGCACTTTCACCAAATTCAACGGAAACGATGCCATTTCGTAGTCTAGGTTATGTATCGTTTTGAACAACCTTCAGAAAGTTTTGAATCCGAAGGACAACTTCAAAAATTCAAATTCAAAAATGCTACTATAGCAGCACTTGTTTTGAATTCGAAAAATTCCTATGCCAGGATGATCTATGGGTTTTGTATAGTTTTGAACAACCTTTAAAAAGTTTAAATCCGATTCAGTTTTTCGTAATAACGAATTCAAAAATGCTACTACAGGTTGACGCCTCAGTAGCACTTTCACCAAATTCAACGGAAACGATGCCATTTCGTAGTCTAGGTTATGTATCGTTTTGAACAACCTTCAGAGAGTTTTGAATCCGAAGGACAACTTCAAAAATTCAAATTCTAAAATGCTACTATAGCAGCACTTGTTTTGAATTCAAAATATTCCTATGCCAGGATGATCTATGGGTTTTGTATAGTTTTGAACAACCTTTAAAAAGTTTTGAATCCGATTCAGTTTTTCGTAATAACGAATTCAAAAATGCCACTACAGGTTGACGCCTCAGTAGCACTTTCACCAAATTCAACGGAAACGATGCCATTTCGTAGTCTATGTTATGTATCGTTTTGAACAACATTCAGAAAATTTTGAATCCGAAGGACAACTTCAAAAATTCAAATTCTAAAATGCTACTATAGCAGCATTTGTTTTGAATTCGAAAAATTCCTATGCCAGGATGATCTATGGGTTTTGTATAGTTTTGAACAACCTTTAAAAAGTTTTGAATCCGATTCAGTTTTTCGTAATAACGAATTCAAAAATGCTACTACAGGTTGACGCCTCAGTAGCACTTTCACCAAATTCAACGGAAACGATGCCATTTCGTAGTCTAGGTTATGTATCGTTTTGAACAACCTTCAGAATGTTTTGAATCCGAAGGACAACTTCAAAAATTCAAATTCAAAAATGCTACTATAGCAGCACTTGTTTTGAATTCGAAAAATTCCTATGCCAGGATGATCTATGGGTTTCGTATAGTTTTGAACAACCTTTAAAAAGTTTTGAATCCGATTCAGTTTTTCGTTATAACGAATTCAAAAATGCTACTACAGGTTGACGCCTCAGTAGCACTTTCACCAAATTCAACGGAAACGATGCCATTTCGTAGTCTAGGTTATGAATCGTTTTGAACAACCTTCAGAAAGTTTTGAATCCGAAGGACAACTTCAAAAATTCAAATTCAAAAATGCTACTATAGCAGCACTTGTTTTGAATTCGAAAAATTCCTATGCCAGGATGATCTATGGGTTTTGTATAGTTTTGAACAACCTTTAAAAAGTTTTGAATCCGATTCAGTTTTTCGTAATAACGAATTCAAAAATGCTACTACAGGTTGACGCCTCAGTAGCACTTTCACCAAATTCAACGGAAACGATGCCATTTCGTAGTCTAGGTTATGTATCGTTTTGAACAACCTTCAGAAAGTTTTGAATCCGAAGGACAACTTCAAAAATTCAAATTCAAAAATGCTACTATAGCAGCACTTGTTTTGAATTCAAAATATTCCTATGCCAGGATGATCTATGGGTTTTGTATAGTTTTGAACAACCTTTAAAAAGTTTTGAATCCGATTCAGTTATTCGTAATAACGAATTCAAAAATGCCACTACAGGTTGACGCCTCAGTAGCACTTTCACCACATTCAAGGGAAACGATGAAATTTCGTAGTCTATGTTATGTATCGTTTTGAACAACATTCAGAAAATTTTGAATCCGAAGGACAACTTCAAAAATTCAAATTCAAAAATGCTACTATAGCAGCTCTTGTTTTGAATTCGAAAAATTCCTATGCCAGGATGATCTTTGGGTTTTTTAAAGTTTTGAACAACCTTTAAAAAGTTTTGAATCCGATTCAGTTTTTCGTAATAACGAATTCAAAAATGCTACTACAGGTTGACGCCTCAGTAGCACTTTCACCAAATTCAACGGAAACGATGCCATTTCGTAGTCTAGGTTATGTATAGTTTTGAACAACCTTCAGAAAGTTTTGAATCCGAAGGACAACTTCAAAAATTCAAATTCAAAAATGCTACTATAGGAGCACTTGTTTTGAATTCGAAAAATTCCTATGCCAGGATGATCTATGGGTTTTGTATAGTTTTGAACAACCTTTAAAAAGTTTAAATCCGATTCATTTTTTCGTAATAACGAATTCAAAAATGCTACTACAGGTTGACGCCTCAGTAGCACTTTCACCAAATTCAACGGAAACGATGCCATTTCGTAGTCTAGGTTATGTATCGTTTTGAACAACCTTCAGAGAGTTTTGAATCCGAAGGACAACTTCAAAAATTCAAATTCTAAAATGCTACTATAGCAGCACTTGTTTTGAATTCGAAAAATTCCTATGCCAGGATGATCTATGGGTTTTGTATAGTTTTGAACAACCTTTAAAAAGTTTTGAATCCGATTCAGTTTTTCGTAATAACGAATTCAAAAATGCTACTACAGGTTGACGCCTCAGTAGCACTTTCACCAAATTCAACGGAAACGATGCCATTTCGTAGTCTAGGTTATGTATCGTTTTGAACAACTTTCAGAAAGTTTTGAATCCGAAGGACAACTTCAAAAATTCAAATTCAAAAATGCTACTATAGCAGCACTTGTTTTGAATTCAAAATATTCCTATGCCAGGATGATCTATGGGTTTTGTATAGTTTTGAACAACCTTTAAAAAGTTTTGAATCCGATTCAGTTATTCGTAATAACGAATTCAAAAATGCCACTACAGGTTGACGCCTCAGTAGCAGTTTCACCAAATTCAACGGAAACGATGCCATTTCGTAGTCTAGGTTATGTATCGTTTTGAACAACCTTCAGAAAGTTTTGAATCCGAAGGACAACTTCAAAAATTCAAATTCAAAAATGCTACTATAGCAGCACTTGTTTTGAATTCGAAAAATTCCTATGCCAGGATGATCTATGGGTTTTGTATAGTTTTGAACAACCTTTAAAAAGTTTTGAATCCGATTCAGTTTTTCGTAATAACGAATTCAAAAATGCTACTACAGGTTGACGCCTCAGTAGCACTTTCACCAAATTCAACGGAAACGATGCCATTTTGTAGTCTAGGTTATGTATCGTTTCGAACAAACTTCAGAGAGTTTTGAATCCGAAGGACAACTTCAAAAATTCAAATTCTAAAATGCTACTATAGCAGCACTTGTTTTGAATTCGAAAAATTCCTATGCCAGGATGATCTATGGGTTTTGTATAGTTTTGAACAACCTTTAAAAAGTTTTGAATCCGATTCAGTTTTTCGTAATAACGAATTCAAAAATGCTTCTACAGGTTGACGCCTCAGTAGCACTTTCACCAAATTCAACGGAAACGATGTCATTTCGTAGTCTAGGTTATGTATCGTTTTGAACAACCTTCAGAAAGTTTTGAATCCGAAGGACAACTTCAAAAATTCAAATTCAAAAATGCTACTATAGCAGCACTTGTTTTGAATTCAAAATATTCCTATGCCAGGATGATCTATGGGTTTTGTATAGTTTTGAACAACCTTTAAAAAGTTTTGAATCCGATTCAGTTTTTCGTAATAACGAATTCAAAAATGCCACTACAGGTTGACGTTTCAGTAGCACTTTCACCAAATTCAACGGAAACGATGCCATTTCGTAGTCTAGGTTATGTATCGTTTTGAACAACCTTCAGAAAGTTTTGAATCCGAAGGACAACTTCAAAAATTCAAATTCAAAAATGCTACTATAGCAGCACTTGTTTTGAATTCGAAAAATTCCTATGCCAGGATGATCTATGGGTTTTGTATAGTTTTGAACAACCTTTAAAAAGTTTTGAATCCGATTCAGTTTTTCGTAATAACGAATTCAAAAATGCTACTACAGGTTGACGCCTCAGTAGCACTTTCACCAAATTCAACGGAAACGATGCCATTTCGTAGTCTAGGTTATGTATCGTTTTGAACAACCTTCAGAAAGTTTTGATTCCGAAGGACAACTTCAAAAATTCAAATTCAAAAATGCTACTATAGCAGCACTTGTTTTGAATTCGAAAAATTCCTATGCCAGAATGATCTATGGGTTTCGTATAGTTTTGAACAACCTTTAAAAAGTTTTGAATCCGATTCAGTTTTTCGTAATAACGAATTCAAAAATGCTACTACAGGTTGACGCCTCAGTAGCACTTTCACCAAATTCAACGGAAACGATGCCATTTCGTAGTCTAGGTTATGTATCGTTTTGAACAACCTTCAGAAAGTTTTGAATCCGAAGGACAACTTCAAAAATTCAAATTCAAAAATGCTACTATAGCAGCACTTGTTTTGAATTCGAAAAATTCCTATGCCAGGATGATCTATGGGTTTTGTATAGTTTTGAACAACCTTTAAAAAGTTTTGAATCCGATTCAGTTTTTCGTAATAACGAATTCAAAAATGCTACTACAGGTTGACGCCTCAGTAGCACTTTCACCAAATTCAACGGAAACGATGCCATTTCGTAGTCTAGGTTATGTATCGTTTTGAACAACCTTCAGAAAGTTTTGAATCCGAAGGACAACTTCAAAAATTCAAATTCAAAAATGCTACTATAGCAGCACTTGTTTTGAATTCGAAAAATTCCTATGCCAGGATGATCTATGGGTTTCGTATAGTTTTGAACAACCTTTAAAAAGTTTTGAATCCGATTCAGTTTTTCGTAATAACGAATTCAAAAATGCTACTACAGGTTGACGCCTCAGTAGCACTTTCACCAAATTCAACGGAAACGATGCCATTTCGTAGTCTAGGTTATGTATCGTTTTGAACAACCTTCAGAAAGTTTTGAATCCGAAGGACAACTTCAAAAATTCAAATTCAAAAATGCTACTATAGCAGCACTTGTTTTGAATTCGAAAAATTCCTATGCCAGGATGATCTATGGGTTTTGTATAGTTTTGAACAACCTTTAAAAAGTTTTGAATCCGATTCAGTTTTTCGTAATAACGAATTTAAAAATGCTACTAGAGGTTGACGCCTCAGTAGCACTCTCACCAAATTCAACGGAAACGATGCCATTTCGTAGTCTAGGTTATGTATCGTTTTGAACTACCTTCAGAAAGTTTTGAATCCGAAGGACAACTTCAAAAATTCAAATTCAAAAATGCTACTATAGCAGCACTTGTTTTGATTTCGAAAAATTCCTATGCCAGGATGATCTATGGGTTTTGTATAGTTTTGAACAACCTTTAAAAAGTTTTGAATCCGATTCAGTTTTTCGTAATAAAGAATTCAAAAATGCTACTACAGGTTGACGCATCAGTAGCTCTTCCTCCAAATTCAACGGAAACGATGCCATTTCGTAGTCTAGGTTATGTATCGTTTTGAACAACCTTCAGAAAGTTTTGAACCCGAATGACAACTTCAAAAATTCAAATTCAAAAATGCTACTATAGCAGCACTTGTTTTGAATTCGAAATATTCCTATGCCAGGATGATCTATGGGTTTTGTATAGTTTTGAACAATCTTTAAAAAGTTTTGAATCCGATTCAGTTTTTCGTAATAACGAATTCAAAAATGCTACTACAGGTTGACGCCTCAGTAGCACTTTCACCAAATTCAACAAAAAACTATGCCATTTCGTAGTCTAGGTTATGTATCGTTTTGAACAACCTTAAGAAAGTTTTGAATCCGAAGGACAACTTCAAAAATTCAAATTCAAAAATGCTACTATAGCAGCACTTGTTTTGAATTCAAAATATTCCTATGCCAGGATGATCTATGGGTTTTGTATAGTTTTGAACAACCTTTAAAAAGTTTTGAATCCGATTCAGTTATTCGTAATAAAGAATTCAAAAATGCCACTACAGGTTGACGCCTCAGTAGCACTTTCACCAAATTCAACGGAAACGATGCCATTTCGTAGTCTAGGTTATGTATCGTTTTGAACAACCTTCAGAAAGTTTTGAATCCGAAGGACAACTTCAAAAATTCAAATTCAAAAATGCTACTATAGCAGAAGTTGTTTTGAATTCGAAAAATTCCTATGCCAGGATGATCTATGGGTTTTGTATAGTTTTGAACAACCTTTAAAAAGTTTTGAATCCGATTCAGTTTTTCGTAATAACGAATTCAAAAATGCCACTACAGGTTGACGCCTCAGTAGCACTTTCACCAAATTCAAGGGAAACGATGCCATTTCGTAGTCTATGTTATGTATCGTTTTGAACAACATTCAGAAAATTTTGAATCCGAAGGACAACTTCAAAAATTCAAATTCAAAAATGCTACTATAGCAGCACTTGTTTTGAATTCGAAAAATTCCTATGCCAGGATGATTTATGGGTTTTTTAAAGTTTTGAACAACCTTTAAAAAGTTTTGAATCCGATTCAGTTTTTCGTAATAACGAATTCAAAAATGCTACTACAGGTTGACGCCTCAGTAGCACTTTCACCAAATTCAACGGAAACGATGCCATTTCGTAGTCTAGGTTATGTATAGTTTTGAACAACCTTCAGAAAGTTTTGAATCCGAAGGACAACTTCAAAAATTCAAATTCAAAAATGCTACTATAGCAGCACTTGTTTTGAATTCGAAAAATTCCTATGCCAGGATGATCTATGGGTTTTGTATAGTTTTGAACAACCTTTAAAAAGTTTAAATCCGATTCAGTTTTTCGTAATAACGAATTCAAAAATGCTACTACAGGTTGACGCCTCAGTAGCACTTTCACCAAATTCAACGGTAACGATGCCATTTCGTAGTCTAGGTTATGTATCGTTTTGAACAACCTTCAGAGAGTTTTGAATCCGAAGGACAACTTCAAAAATTCAAATTCTAAAATGCTACTATAGCAGCACTTGTTTTGAATTCAAAATATTCCTATGCCAGGATGATCTATGGGTTTTGTATAGTTTTGAACAACCTTTAAAAAGTTTTGAATCCGATTCAGTTTTTCGTAATAACGAATTCAAAAATGCCACTACAGGTTGACGCCTCAGTAGCACTTTCACCAAATTCAACGGAAACGATGCCATTTCGTAGTCTATGTTATGTATCGTTTTGAACAACATTCAGAAAATTTTGAATCCGAAGGACAACTTCAAAAATTCAAATTCTAAAATGCTACTATAGCAGCATTTGTTTTGAATTCGAAAAATTCCTATGCCAGGATGATCTATGGGTTTTGTATAGTTTTGAACAACCTTTAAAAAGTTTTGAATCCGATTCAGTTTTTCGTAATAACGAATTCAAAAATGCTACTACAGGTTGACGCCTCAGTAGCACTTTCACCAAATTCAACGGAAACGATGCCATTTCGTAGTCTAGGTTATGTATCGTTTTGAACAACCTTCAGAATGTTTTGAATCCGAAGGACAACTTCAAAAATTCAAATTCAAAAATGCTACTATAGCAGCACTTGTTTTGAATTCGAAAAATTCCTATGCCAGGATGATCTATGGGTTTCGTATAGTTTTGAACAACCTTTAAAAAGTTTTGAATCCGATTCAGTTTTTCGTAATAACGAATTCAAAAATGCTACTACAGGTTGACGCCTCAGTAGCACTTTCACCAAATTCAACGGAAACGATGCCATTTCGTAGTCTAGGTTATGAATCGTTTTGAACAACCTTCAGAAAGTTTTGAATCCGAAGGACAACTTCAAAAATTCAAATTCAAAAATGCTACTATAGCAGCACTTGTTTTGAATTCGAAAAATTCCTATGCCAGGATGATCTATGGGTTTTGTATAGTTTTGAACAACCTTTAAAAAGTTTTGAATCCGATTCAGTTTTTCGTAATAACGAATTCAAAAATGCTACTACAGGTTGACGCCTCAGTAGCACTTTCACCAAATTCAACGGAAACGATGCCATTTCGTAGTCTAGGTTATGTATCGTTTTGAACAACCTTCAGAAAGTTTTGAATCCGAAGGACAACTTCAAAAATTCAAATTCAAAAATGCTACTATAGCAGCACTTGTTTTGAATTCAAAATATTCCTATGCCAGGATGATCTATGGGTTTTGTATAGTTTTGAACAACCTTTAAAAAGTTTTGAATCCGATTCAGTTATTCGTAATAACGAATTCAAAAATGCCACTACAGGTTGACGCCTCAGTAGCACTTTCACCACATTCAAGGGAAACGATGAAATTTCGTAGTCTATGTTACGTATCGTTTTGAACAACATTCAGAAAATTTTGAATCCGAAGGACAACTTCAAAAATTCAAATTCAAAAATGCTACTATAGCAGCTCTTGTTTTGAATTCGAAAAATTCCTATGCCAGGATGATTTTTGGGTTTTTTAAAGTTTTGAACAACCTTTAAAAAGTTTTGAATCCGATTCAGTTTTTCGTAATAACGAATTCAAAAATGCTACTACAGGTTGACGCCTCAGTAGCACTTTCACCAAATTCAACGTAAACGATGCCATTTCGTAGTCTAGGTTATGTATAGTTTTGAACAACCTTCAGAAAGTTTTGAATCCGAAGGACAACTTCAAAAATTCAAATTCAAAAATGCTACTATAGGAGCACTTGTTTTGAATTCGAAAAATTCCTATGCCAGGATGATCTATGGGTTTTGTATAGTTTTGAACAACCTTTAAAAAGTTTAAATCCGATTCATTTTTTCGTAATAACGAATTCAAAAATGCTACTACAGGTTGACGCCTCAGTAGCACTTTCACCAAATTCAACGGAAACGATGACATTTCGTAGTCTAGGTTATGTATCGTTTTGAACAACCTTCAGAGAGTTTTGAATCCGAAGGACAACTTCAAAAATTCAAATTCTAAAATGCTACTATAGCAGCACTTGTTTTGAATTCGAAAAATTCCTATGCCAGGATGATCTATGGGTTTTGTATAGTTTTGAACAACCTTTAAAAAGTTTTGAATCCGATTCAGTTTTTCGTAATAACGAATTCAAAAATGCTACTACAGGTTGACGCCTCAGTAGCACTTTCACCAAATTCAACGGAAACGATGCCATTTCGTAGTCTAGGTTATGTATCGTTTTGAACAACTTTCAGAAAGTTTTGAATCCGAAGGACAACTTCAAAAATTCAAATTCAAAAATGCTACTATAGCAGCACTTGTTTTGAATTCAAAATATTCCTATGCCAGGATGATCTATGGGTTTTGTATAGTTTTGAACAACCTTTAAAAAGTTTTGAATCCGATTCAGTTATTCGTAATAACGAATTCAAAAATGCCACTACAGGTTGACGCCTCAGTAGCAGTTTCACCAAATTCAACGGAAACGATGCCATTTCGTAGTCTAGGTTATGTATCGTTTTGAACAACCTTCAGAAAGTTTTGAATCCGAAGGACAACTTCAAAAATTCAAATTCAAAAATGCTACTATAGCAGCACTTGTTTTGAATTCGAAAAATTCCTATGCCAGGATGATCTATGGGTTTTGTATAGTTTTGAACAACCTTTAAAAAGTTTTGAATCCGATTCAGTTTTTCGTAATAACGAATTCAAAAATGCTACTACAGGTTGACGCCTCAGTAGCACTTTCACCAAATTCAACGGAAACGATGCCATTTCGTAGTCTAGGTTATGTATCGTTTCGAACAAACTTCAGAGAGTTTTGAATCCGAAGGACAACTTCAAAAATTCAAATTCTAAAATGCTACTATAGCAGCACTTGTTTTGAATTCGAAAAATTCCTATGCCAGGATGATCTATGGGTTTTGTATAGTTTTGAACAACCTTTAAAAAGTTTAGAATCCGATTCAGTTTTTCGTAATAACGAATTCAAAAATGCTTCTACAGGTTGACGCCTCAGTAGCACTTTCACCAAATTCAACGGAAACGATGCCATTTCGTAGTCTAGGTTATGTATCGTTTTGAACAACCTTCAGAAAGTTTTGAATCCGAAGGACAACTTCAAAAATTCAAATTCAAAAATGCTACTATAGCAGCACTTGTTTTGAATTCAAAATATTCCTATGCCAGGATGATCTATGGGTTTTGTATAGTTTTGAACAACCTTTAAAAAGTTTTGAATCCGATTCAGTTTTTCGTAATAACGAATTCAAAAATGCCACTACAGGTTGACGTTTCAGTAGCACTTTCACCAAATTCAACGGAAACGATGCCATTTCGTAGTCTAGGTTATGTATCGTTTTGAACAACCTTCAGAAAGTTTTGAATCCGAAGGACAACTTCAAAAATTCAAATTCAAAAATGCTACTATAGCAGCACTTGTTTTGAATTCGAAAAATTCCTATGCCAGGATGATCTATGGGTTTTGTATAGTTTTGAACAACCTTTAAAGAGTTTTGAATCCGATTCAGTTTTTCGTAATAACGAATTCAAAAATGCTACTACAGGTTGACGCCTCAGTAGCACTTTCACCAAATTCAACGGAAACGATGCCATTTCGTAGTCTAGGTTATGTATAGTTTTGAACAACCTTCAGAAAGTTTTGAATCCGAAGGACAACTTCAAAAATTCAAATTCAAAAATGCTACTATAGCAGCACTTGTTTTGAATTCAAAATATTCCTCTGCCAGGATGATCTATAGGTTTTGTATAGTTTTGAACAACCTTTAAAAAGTTTTGAATCGGATTCAGTTTTTCGTAATAACGAATTCAAAAATGCCACTACAGGTTGACGCCTCAGTAGCACTTTCACCAAATTCAAGGGAAACGATGCCATTTCGTAGTCTATGTTATGTATCGTTTTGAACAACATTCAGAAAATTTTGAATCCGAAGGACAACTTCAAAAATTCAAATTCAAAAATGCTACTATAGCAGCACTTGTTTTGAATTCGAAAAATTCCTATGCCAGGATGATCTATGGGTTTTTTAAAGTTTTGAACAACCTTTAAAAAGTTTTGAATCCGATTCAGTTTTTCGTAATAACGAATTCAAAAATGCTACTACAGGTTGACGCCTCAGTAGCACTTTCACCAAATTCAACGGAAACGATGCCATTTCGTAGTCTAGGTTATGTATAGTTTTGAACAACCTTCAGAAAGTTTTGAATCCGAAGGACAACTTCAAAAATTCAAATTCAAAAATGCTACTATAGGAGCACTTGTTTTGAATTCGAAAAATTCCTATGCCAGGATGATCTATGGGTTTTGTATAGTTTTGAACAACCTTTAAAAAGTTTAAATCCGATTCAGTTTTTCGTAATAACGAATTCAAAAATGCTACTACAGGTTGACGCCTCAGTAGCACTTTCACCAAATTCAACGGAAACGATGCCATTTCGTAGTCTAGGTTATGTATCGTTTTGAACAACCTTCAGAGAGTTTTGAATCCGAAGGACAACTTCAAAAATTCAAATTCTAAAATGCTACTATAGCAGCACTTGTTTTGAATTCAAAATATTCCTATGCCAGGATGATCTATGGGTTTTGTATAGTTTTGAACAACCTTTAAAAAGTTTTGAATCCGATTCAGTTTTTCGTAATAACGAATTCAAAAATGCCACTACAGGTTGACGCCTCAGTAGCACTTTCACCAAATTCAACGGAAACGATGCCATTTCGTAGTCTATGTTATGTATCGTTTTGAACAACATTCAGAAAATTTTGAATCCGAAGGACAACTTCAAAAATTCAAATTCTAAAATGCTACTATAGCAGCATTTGTTTTGAATTCGAAAAATTCCTATGCCAGGATGATCTATGGGTTTTGTATAGTTTTGAACAACCTTTAAAAAGTTTTGAATCCGATTCAGTTTTTCGTAATAACGAATTCAAAAATGCTACTACAGGTTGACGCCTCAGTAGCACTTTCACCAAATTCAACGGAAACGATGCCATTTCGTAGTCTAGGTTATGTATCGTTTTGAACAACCTTCAGAATGTTTTGAATCCGAAGGACAACTTCAAAAATTCAAATTCAAAAATGCTACTATAGCAGCACTTGTTTTGAATTCGAAAAATTCCTATGCCAGGATGATCTATGGGTTTCGTATAGTTTTGAACAACCTTTAAAAAGTTTTGAATCCGATTCAGTTTTTCGTAATAACGAATTCAAAAATGCTACTACAGGTTGACGCCTCAGTAGCACTTTCACCAAATTCAACGGAAACGATGCCATTTCGTAGTCTAGGTTATGAATCGTTTTGAACAACCTTCAGAAAGTTTTGAATCCGAAGGACAACTTCAAAAATTCAAATTCAAAAATGCTACTATAGCAGCACTTGTTTTGAATTCGAAAAATTCCTATGCCAGGATGATCTATGGGTTTTGTATAGTTTTGAACAACCTTTAAAAAGTTTTGAATCCGATTCAGTTTTTCGTAATAACGAATTCAAAAATGCTACTACAGGTTGACGCCTCAGTAGCACTTTCACCAAATTCAACGGAAACGATGCCATTTCGTAGTCTAGGATATGTATCGTTTTGAACAACCTTCAGAAAGTTTTGAATCCGAAGGACAACTTCAAAAATTCAAATTCAAAAATGCTACTATAGCAGCACTTGTTTTGAATTCAAAATATTCCTATGCCAGGATGATCTATGGGTTTTGTATAGTTTTGAACAACCTTTAAAAAGTTTTGAATCCGATTCAGTTATTCGTAATAACGAATTCAAAAATGCCACTACAGGTTGACGCCTCAGTAGCACTTTCACCACATTCAAGGGAAACGATGAAATTTCGTAGTCTATGTTATGTATCGTTTTGAACAACATTCAGAAAATTTTGAATCCGAAGGACAACTTCAAAAATTCAAATTCAAAAATGCTACTATAGCAGCTCTTGTTTTGAATTCGAAAAATTCCTATGCCAGGATGATCTTTGGGTTTTTTAAAGTTTTGAACAACCTTTAAAAAGTTTTGAATCCGATTCAGTTTTTCGTAATAACGAATTCAAAAATGCTACTACAGGTTGACGCCTCAGTAGCACTTTCACCAAATTCAACGGAAACGATGCCATTTCGTAGTCTAGGTTATGTATAGTTTTGAACAACCTTCAGAAAGTTTTGAATCCGAAGGACAACTTCAAAAATTCAAATTCAAAAATGCTACTATAGGAGCACTTGTTTTGAATTCGAAAAATTCCTATGCCAGGATGATCTATGGGTTTTGTATAGTTTTGAACAACCTTTAAAAAGTTTAAATCCGATTCATTTTTTCGTAATAACGAATTCAAAAATGCTACTACAGGTTGACGCCTCAGTAGCACTTTCACCAAATTCAACGGAAACGATGACATTTCGTAGTCTAGGTTATGTATCGTTTTGAACAACCTTCAGAGAGTTTTGAATCCGAAGGACAACTTCAAAAATTCAAATTCTAAAATGCTACTATAGCAGCACTTGTTTTGAATTCGAAAAATTCCTATGCCAGGATGATCTATGGGTTTTGTATAGTTTTGAACAACCTTTAAAAAGTTTTGAATCCGATTCAGTTATTCGTAATAACGAATTCAAAAATGGCACTACAGGTTGACGCCTCAGTAGCAGTTTCACCAAATTCAACGGAAACGATGCCATTTCGTAGTCTAGGTTATGTATCGTTTTGAACAACCTTCAGAAAGTTTTGAATCCGAAGGACAACTTCAAAAATTCAAATTCAAAAATGCTACTATAGCAGCACTTGTTTTGAATTCGAAAAATTCCTATGCCAGGATGATCTATGGGTTTTGTATAGTTTTGAACAACCTTTAAAAAGTTTTGAATCCGATTCAGTTTTTCGTAATAACGAATTTAAAAATGCTACTACAGGTTGACGCCTCAGTAGCACTTTCACCAAATTCAACGGAAACGATGCCATTTCGTAGTCTAGGTTATGTATCGTTTCGAACAAACTTCAGAGAGTTTTGAATCCGAAGGACAACTTCAAAAATTCAAATTCTAAAATGCTACTATAGCAGCACTTGTTTTGAATTCGAAAAATTCCTATGCCAGGATGATCTATGGGTTTTGTATAGTTTTGAACAACCTTTAAAAAGTTTTGAATCCGATTCAGTTTTTCGTAATAACGAATTCAAAAATGCTTCTACAGGTTGACGCCTCAGTAGCACTTTCACCAAATTCAACGGAAACGATGCCATTTCGTAGTCTAGGTTATGTATCGTTTTGAACAACCTTCAGAAAGTTTTGAATCCGAAGGACAACTTCAAAAATTCAAATTCAAAAATGCTACTATAGCAGCACTTGTTTTGAATTCAAAATATTCCTATGCCAGGATGATCTATGGGTTTTGTATAGTTTTGAACAACCTTTAAAAAGTTTTGAATCCGATTCAGTTTTTCGTAATAACGAATTCAAAAATGCCACTACAGGTTGACGTTTCAGTAGCACTTTCACCAAATTCAACGGAAACGATGCCATTTCGTAGTCTAGGTTATGTATCGTTTTGAACAACCTTCAGAAAGTTTTGAATCCGAAGGACAACTTCAAAAATTCAAATTCAAAAATGCTACTATAGCAGCACTTGTTTTGAATTCGAAAAATTCCTATGCCAGGATGATCTATGGGTTTTGTATAGTTTTGAACAACCTTTAAAGAGTTTTGAATCCGATTCAGTTTTTCGTAATAACGAATTCAAAAATGCTACTACAGGTTGACGCCTGAGTAGCACTTTCACCAAATTCAACGGAAACGATGCCATTTCGTAGTCTAGGTTATGTATAGTTTTGAACAACCTTCAGAAAGTTTTGAATCCGAAGGACAACTTCAAAAATTCAAATTCAAAAATGCTACTATAGCAGCACTTGTTTTGAATTCAAAATATTCCTCTGCCAGGATGATCTATAGGATTTGTATAGTTTTGAACAACCTTTAAAAAGTTTTGAATCGGATTCAGTTTTTCGTAATAACGAATTCAAAAATGCCACTACAGGTTGACGCCTCAGTAGCACTTTCACCAAATTCAACGGAAACGATGCCATTTCGTAGTCTATGTTATGTATAGTTTTGAACAACATTCAGAAAATTTTGAATCCGAAGGACAACTTCAAAAATTCAAATTCAAAAATGCTACTATAGCAGCACTTGTTTTGAATTCGAAAAATTCCTATGCCAGGATGATCTATGGGTTTTGTAAAGTTTTGTACAACCTTTAAAAAGTTTTGAATCCGATTCAGTTTTTCGTAATAACGAATTCAAAAATGCTACTACAGGTTGACGCCTCAGTAGCACTTTCACCAAATTCAACGGAAACGATGCCATTTCGTAGTCTAGGTTATGTATCGTTTTGAACAACCTTCAGAAAGTTTTGAATCCGAAGGACAACTTCAAAAATTCAAATTCAAAAATGCTACTATAGCAGCACTTGTTTTGAATTCGAAAAATTCCTATGCCAGGATGATAGTTTTGAACAACCTTTAAAAAGTTTTAAATCCGATTCAGTTTTTCGTAATAACGAATTCAAAAATGCTACTACAGGTTGACGCCTCAGTAGCACTTTCACCAAATTCAACGGAAACGATGCCATTTCGTAGTCTAGGTTATGTATCGTTTTGAACAACCTTCAGAGAGTTTTGAATCCGAAGGACAACTTCAAAAATTCAAATTCTAAAATGCTACTATAGCAGCACTTGTTTTGAATTCGAAAAAATCCTATGCCAGAATGATCTATGGGTTTTGTATAGTTTTGAACAAACTTTAAAAAGTTTTGAATCCGATTCAGTTTTTCGTAATAACGAATTCAAAAATGCTACTACAGGTTGACGCCTCAGTAGCACTTTCACCAAATTCAACGGAAACGATGCCATTTCGTAGTCTAGGTTATGTATCGTTTTGAACAACCTTCAGAAAGTTTTGAATCCGAAGGACAACTTCAAAAATTCAAATTCAAAAATGCTACTATAGCAGCACTTGTTTTGAATTCGAAAAATACCTATGCCAGGATGATCTATGGGTTTTGTATAGTTTTGAACAACCTTTAAAAAGTTTTGAATTAGATTCAGTTTTTCGTAATAACGAATTCAAAAATGCCACTACAGGTTGACGCCTCAGTAGCACTTTCACCAAATTCAACGGAAACGATGCCATTTCGTAGTCTAGGTTATGTATCGTTTTGAACAACCTTCAGAAAGTTTGAATCCGAAGGACAACTTCAAAAATTCAAATTCAAAAATGCTACTATAGCAGCACTTGTTTTGAATTCGAAAAATTCCTATGCCAGTATGATCTATGGGTTTTGTATAGTCTTGAACAACCTTTAAAGAGTTTTGAATCCCATTCAGTTTTTCGTAATAACGAATTCAAAAATGCTACTACAGGTTGACGCCTCAGTAGCACTTTCACCAAATTCAACGGAAACGATGCCATTTCGTAGTCTAGGTTATGTATAGTTTTGAACAACCTTCAGAAAGTTTTGAATCCGAAGGACAACTTCAAAAATTCAAATTCAAAAATGCTACTATAGCAGCACTTGTTTTGAATTCAAAATATTCCTATGCCTGGATGATCTATAGGTTTTGTATAGTTTTGAACAACTTTTAAAAAGTTTTGAATCGGATTCAGTTTTTCGTAATAACGAATTCAAAAATGCCACTACAATTTGACGCCTCAGTGGCACTTTCACCAAATTCAACGGAAACGATGCCATTTCGTAGTCTATGTTACGTATCGTTTTGAACAACATTCAGAAAATTTTGAATCCGAAGGACAACTTCAAAAATTCAAATTCAAAAATGCTACTATAGCAGCACTTGTTTTGAATTCAAAATATTCCTATGCCAGGATGATCTATGGGTTTTGTATAGTTTTGAACAACCTTTAAAAAGTTTTGAATCCGATTCAGTTTTTCGTAATAACGAATTCAAAAATGCCACTACAGGTTGACGTTTCAGTAGCACTTTCACCAAATTCAACGGAAACGATGCCATTTCGTAGTCTAGGTTATGTATCGTTTTGAACAACCTTCAGAAAGTTTTGAATCCGAAGGACAACTTCAAAAATTCAAATTCAAAAATGCTACTATAGCAGCACTTGTTTTGAATTCGAAAAATTCCTATGCCAGGATGATCTATGGGTTTTGTATAGTTTTGAACAACCTTTAAAGAGTTTTGAATCCGATTCAGTTTTTCGTAATAACGAATTCAAAAATGCTACTACAGGTTGACGCCTCAGTAGCACTTTCACCAAATTCAACGGAAACGATGCCATTTCGTAGTCTAGGTTATGTATAGTTTTGAACAACCTTCAGAAAGTTTTGAATCCAAAGGACAACTTCAAAAATTCAAATTCAAAAATGCTACTATAGCAGCACTTGTTTTGAATTCAAAATATTCCTCTGCCAGGATGATCTATAGGTTTTGTATAGTTTTGAACAACCTTTAAAAAGTTTTGAATCGGATTCAGTTTTTCGTAATAACGAATTCAAAAATGCCACTACAGGTTGACGCCTCAGTAGCACTTTCACCAAATTCAACGGAAACGATGCCATTTCGTAGTCTATGTTATGTATAGTTTTGAACAACATTCAGAAAATTTTGAATCCGAAGGACAACTTCAAAAATTCAAATTCAAAAATGCTACTATAGCAGCACTTGTTTTGAATTCGAAAAATTCCTATGCCAGGATGATCTATGGGTTTTGTAAAGTTTTGTACAACCTTTAAAAAGTTTTGAATCCGATTCAGTTTTTCGTAATAACGAATTCAAAAATGCTACTACAGGTTGACGCCTCAGTAGCACTTTCACCAAATTCAACGGAAACGATGCCATTTCGTAGTCTAGGTTATGTATCGTTTTGAACAACCTTCAGAAAGTTTTGAATCCGAAGGACAACTTCAAAAATTCAAATTCAAAAATGCTACTATAGCAGCACTTGTTTTGAATTCGAAAAATTCCTATGCCAGGATGATAGTTTTGAACAACCTTTAAAAAGTTTTAAATCCGATTCAGTTTTTCGTAATAACGAATTCAAAAATGCTACTACAGTTTGACGCCTCAGTAGCACTTTCACCAAATTCAACGGAAACGATGCCATTTCGTAGTCTAGGTTATGTATCGTTTTGAACAACCTTCAGAGAGTTTTGAATCCGAAGGACAACTTCAAAAATTCAAATTCTAAAATGCTACTATAGCAGCACTTGTTTTGAATTCGAAAAAATCCTATGCCAGAATGATCTATGGGTTTTGTATAGTTTTGAACAAACTTTAAAAAGTTTTGAATCCGATTCAGTTTTTCGTAATAACGAATTCAAAAATGCTACTACAGGTTGACGCCTCAGTAGCACTTTCACCAAATTCAACGGAAACGATGCCATTTCGTAGTCTAGGTTATGTATCGTTTTGAACAACCTTCAGAAAGTTTTGAATCCGAAGGACAACTTCAAAAATTCAAATTCAAAAATGCTACTATAGCAGCACTTGTTTTGAATTCGAAAAATTCCTATGCCAGGATGATCTATGGGTTTTGTATAGTTTTGAACAACCTTTAAAAAGTTTTGAATCCGATTCAGTTTTTCGTAATAACGAATTCAAAAATGCCACTACAGGTTGACGCCTCAGTAGCACTTTCACCAAATTCAACGGAAACGATGCCATTTCGTAGTCTAGGTTATGTATCGTTTTGAACAACCTTCAGAAAGTTTGAATCCGAAGGACAACTTCAAAAATTCAAATTCAAAAATGCTACTATAGCAGCACTTGTTTTGAATTCGAAAAATTCCTATGCCAGTATGATCTATGGGTTTTGTATAGTCTTGAACAACCTTTAAAGAGTTTTGAATCCCATTCAGTTTTTCGTAATAACGAATTCAAAAATGCTACTACAGGTTGACGCCTCAGTAGCACTTTCACCAAATTCAACGGAAACGATGCCATTTCGTAGTCTAGGTTATGTATAGTTTTGAACAACCTTCAGAAAGTTTTGAATCCGAAGGACAACTTCAAAAATTCAAATTCAAAAATGCTACTATAGCAGCACTTGTTTTGAATTCAAAATATTCCTATGCCTGGATGATCTATAGGTTTTGTATAGTTTTGAACAACTTTTAAAAAGTTTTGAATCGGATTCAGTTTTTCGTAATAACGAATTCAAAAATGCCACTACAGGTTGACGCCTCAGTAGCACTTTCACCAAATTCAACGGAAACGATGCCATTTCGTAGTCTATGTTACGTATCGTTTTGAACAACATTCAGAAAATTTTGAATCCGAAGGACAAGTTCAAAAATTCAAATTCAAAAATGCTACTATAGCAGCACTTGTTTTGAATTCGAAAAATTCCTATGCCAGGATGATCTATGGGTTTTGTAAAGTTTTGAACAACCTTTAAAAAGTTTTGAATCCGATTCAGTTTTTCGTAATAACGAATTCAAAAATGCTACTACAGTTTGACGCCTCAGTAGCACTTTCACCAAATTCAACGGAAACGATGCCATTTCGTAGTCTAGGTTATGTATCGTTTTGAACAACCTTCAGAAAGTTTTGAATCCGAAGGACAACTTCAAAAATTCAAATTCAAAAATGCTACTATAGCAGCACTTGTTTTGAATTCGAAAAATTCCTATGCCAGGATGATCTATGGGTTTTGTATAGTTTTGAACAACCTTTAAAAAGTTTTAAATCCGATTCAGTTTTTCGTAATAACGAATTCAAAAATGCTACTACAGGTTGACGCCTCAGTAGCACTTTCACCAAATTCAACGGAAACGATGCCATTTCGTAGTCTAGGTTATGTATCGTTTTGAACAACCTTCAGAGAGTTTTGAATCCGAAGGACAACTTCAAAATTTCAAATTCTAAAATGCTACTATAGCAGCACTTGTTTTGAATTCGAAAAATTCCTATGCCAGAATGATCTATGGGTTTTGTATAATTTTGAACAAACTTTAAAAAGTTTTGAATCCGATTCAGTTTTTCGTAATAACGAATTCAAAAATGCTACTACAGGTTGACGCCTCAGTAGCACTTTCACCAAATTCAACGGAAACGATGCCATTTCGTAGTCTAGGTTATGTATCGTTTTGAACAACCTTCAGAAAGTTTTGAATCCGAAGGACAACTTCAAAAATTCAAATTCAAAAATGCTACTATAGCAGCACTTGTTTTGAATTCGAAAAATTCCTATGCCAGGATGATCTATGGGTTTTGTATAGTTTTGAACAACCTTTAAAAAGTTTTGAATCCGAATCAGTTTTTCGTTATAACGAATTCAAAAATGCTACTACAGGTTGACGCCTCAGTAGCACTTTCACCAAATTCAACGGAAACGATGCCATTTCGTAGTCTAGGTTATGTATCGTTTTGAACAACCTTCAGAAAGTTTTGAATCCGAAGGACAACTTCAAAAATTCAAATTCAAAAATGCTAATATAGCAGCACTTGTTTTGAATTCGAAAAATTCCTATGCCAGGATGATCTATGGGTTTTGTATAGTTTTGAACAACCTTTAAAAAGTTTTGAATCCGATTCAGTTTTTCGTAATAACGAATTCAAAAATGCCACTACAGGTTGACGCCTCAGTAGCACTTTCACCAAATTCAACGGAAACGATGCCATTTCGTAGTCTAGGTTATGTATCGTTTTGAACAACCTTCAGAAAGTTTGAATCCGAAGGACAACTTCAAAAATTCAAATTCAAAAATGCTACTATAGCAGCACTTGTTTTGAATTCGAAAAATTCCTATGCCAGTATGATCTATGGGTTTTGTATAGTCTTGAACAACCTTTAAAGAGTTTTGAATCCCATTCAGTTTTTCGTAATAACGAATTCAAAAATGCTACTACAGGTTGACGCCTCAGTAGCACTTTCACCAAATTCAACGGAAACGATGCCATTTCGTAGTCTAGGTTATGTATAGTTTTGAACAACCTTCAGAAAGTTTTGAATCCGAAGGACAACTTCAAAAATTCAAATTCAAAAATGCTACTATAGCAGCACTTGTTTTGAATTCGAAAAATTCCTATGCCAGTATGATCTATGGGTTTTGTATAGTCTTGAACAACCTTTAAAGAGTTTTGAATCCCATTCAGTTTTTCGTAATAACGAATTCAAAAATGCTACTACAGGTTGACGCCTCAGTAGCACTTTCACCAAATTCAACGGAAACGATGCCATTTCGTAGTCTAGGTTATGTATAGTTTTGAACAACCTTCAGAAAGTTTTGAATCCGAAGGACAACTTCAAAAATTCAAATTCAAAAATGCTACTATAGCAGCACTTGTTTTGAATTCAAAATATTCCTATGCCTGGATGATCTATAGGTTTTGTATAGTTTTGAACAACTTTTAAAAAGTTTTGAATCGGATTCAGTTTTTCGTAATAACGAATTCAAAAATGCCACTACAGGTTGACGCCTCAGTGGCACTTTCACCAAATTCAACGGAAACGATGCCATTTCGTAGTCTATGTTACGTATCGTTTTGAACAACATTCAGAAAATTTTGAATCCGAAGGACAACTTCAAAAATTCAAATTCAAAAATGCTACTATAGCAGCACTTGTTTTGAATTCAAAATATTCCTATGCCAGGATGATCTATGGGTTTTGTATAGTTTTGAACAACCTTTAAAAAGTTTTGAATCCGATTCAGTTTTTCGTAATAACGAATTCAAAAATGCCACTACAGGTTGACGTTTCAGTAGCACTTTCACCAAATTCAACGGAAACGATGCCATTTCGTAGTCTAGGTTATGTATCGTTTTGAACAACCTTCAGAAAGTTTTGAATCCGAAGGACAACTTCAAAAATTCAAATTCAAAAATGCTACTATAGCAGCACTTGTTTTGAATTCGAAAAATTCCTATGCCAGGATGATCTATGGGTTTTGTATAGTTTTGAACAACCTTTAAAGAGTTTTGAATCCGATTCAGTTTTTCGTAATAACGAATTCAAAAATGCTACTACAGGTTGACGCCTCAGTAGCACTTTCACCAAATTCAACGGAAACGATGCCATTTCGTAGTCTAGGTTATGTATAGTTTTGAACAACCTTCAGAAAGTTTTGAATCCGAAGGACAACTTCAAAAATTCAAATTCAAAAATGCTACTATAGCAGCACTTGTTTTGAATTCAAAATATTCCTCTGCCAGGATGATCTATAGGTTTTGTATAGTTTTGAACAACCTTTAAAAAGTTTTGAATCGGATTCAGTTTTTCGTAATAACGAATTCAAAAATGCCACTACAGGTTGACGCCTCAGTAGCACTTTCACCAAATTCAACGGAAACGATGCCATTTCGTAGTCTATGTTATGTATAGTTTTGAACAACATTCAGAAAATTTTGAATCCGAAGGACAACTTCAAAAATTCAAATTCAAAAATGCTACTATAGCAGCACTTGTTTTGAATTCGAAAAATTCCTATGCCAGGATGATCTATGGGTTTTGTAAAGTTTTGTACAACCTTTAAAAAGTTTTGAATCCGATTCAGTTTTTCGTAATAACGAATTCAAAAATGCTACTACAGGTTGACGCCTCAGTAGCACTTTCACCAAATTCAACGGAAACGATGCCATTTCGTAGTCTAGGTTATGTATCGTTTTGAACAACCTTCAGAAAGTTTTGAATCCGAAGGACAACTTCAAAAATTCAAATTCAAAAATGCTACTATAGCAGCACTTGTTTTGAATTCGAAAAATTCCTATGCCAGGATGATAGTTTTGAACAACCTTTAAAAAGTTTTAAATCCGATTCAGTTTTTCGTAATAACGAATTCAAAAATGCTACTACAGGTTGACGCCTCAGTAGCACTTTCACCAAATTCAACGGAAACGATGCCATTTCGTAGTCTAGGTTATGTATCGTTTTGAACAACCTTCAGAGAGTTTTGAATCCGAAGGACAACTTCAAAAATTCAAATTCTAAAATGCTACTATAGCAGCACTTGTTTTGAATTCGAAAAAATCCTATGCCAGAATGATCTATGGGTTTTGTATAGTTTTGAACAAACTTTAAAAAGTTTTGAATCCGATTCAGTTTTTCGTAATAACGAATTCAAAAATGCTACTACAGGTTGACGCCTCAGTAGCACTTTCACCAAATTCAACGGAAACGATGCCATTTCGTAGTCTAGGTTATGTATCGTTTTGAACAACCTTCAGAAAGTTTTGAATCCGAAGGACAACTTCAAAAATTCAAATTCAAAAATGCTACTATAGCAGCACTTGTTTTGAATTCGAAAAATTCCTATGCCAGGATGATCTATGGGTTTTGTATAGTTTTGAACAACCTTTAAAAAGTTTTGAATCCGATTCAGTTTTTCGTAATAACGAATTCAAAAATGCCACTACAGGTTGACGCCTCAGTAGCACTTTCACCAAATTCAACGGAAACGATGCCATTTCGTAGTCTAGGTTATGTATCGTTTTGAACAACCTTCAGAAAGTTTGAATCCGAAGGACAACTTCAAAAATTCAAATTCAAAAATGCTACTATAGCAGCACTTGTTTTGAATTCGAAAAATTCCTATGCCAGTATGATCTATGGGTTTTGTATAGTCTTGAACAACCTTTAAAGAGTTTTGAATCCCATTCAGTTTTTCGTAATAACGAATTCAAAAATGCTACTACAGGTTGACGCCTCAGTAGCACTTTCACCAAATTCAACGGAAACGATGCCATTTCGTAGTCTAGGTTATGTATAGTTTTGAACAACCTTCAGAAAGATTTGAATCCGAAGGACAACTTCAAAAATTCAAATTCAAAAATGCTACTATAGCAGCACTTGTTTTGAATTCAAAATATTCCTATGCCTGGATGATCTATAGGTTTTGTATAGTTTTGAACAACTTTTAAAAAGTTTTGAATCGGATTCAGTTTTTCGTAATAACGAATTCAAAAATGCCACTACAGGTTGACGCCTCAGTAGCACTTTCACCAAATTCAACGGAAACGATGCCATTTCGTAGTCTATGTTACGTATCGTTTTGAACAACATTCAGAAAATTTTGAATCCGAAGGACAAGTTCAAAAATTCAAATTCAAAAATGCTACTATAGCAGCACTTGTTTTGAATTCGAAAAATTCCTATGCCAGGATGATCTATGGGTTTTGTAAAGTTTTGAACAACCTTTAAAAAGTTTTGAATCCGATTCAGTTTTTCGTAATAACGAATTCAAAAATGCTACTACAGTTTGACGCCTCAGTAGCACTTTCACCAAATTCAACGGAAACGATGCCATTTCGTAGTCTAGGTTATGTATCGTTTTGAACAACCTTCAGAAAGTTTTGAATCCGAAGGACAACTTCAAAAATTCAAATTCAAAAATGCTACTATAGCAGCACTTGTTTTGAATTCGAAAAATTCCTATGCCAGGATGATCTATGGGTTTTGTATAGTTTTGAACAACCTTTAAAAAGTTTTAAATCCGATTCAGTTTTTCGTAATAACGAATTCAAAAATGCTACTACAGGTTGACGCCTCAGTAGCACTTTCACCAAATTCAACGGAAACGATGCCATTTCGTAGTCTAGGTTATGTATCGTTTTGAACAACCTTCAGAGAGTTTTGAATCCGAAGGACAACTTCAAAATTTCAAATTCTAAAATGCTACTATAGCAGCACTTGTTTTGAATTCGAAAAATTCCTATGCCAGAATGATCTATGGGTTTTGTATAATTTTGAACAAACTTTAAAAAGTTTTGAATCCGATTCAGTTTTTCGTAATAACGAATTCAAAAATGCTACTACAGGTTGACGCCTCAGTAGCACTTTCACCAAATTCAACGGAAACGATGCCATTTCGTAGTCTAGGTTATGTATCGTTTTGAACAACCTTCAGAAAGTTTTGAATCCGAAGGACAACTTCAAAAATTCAAATTCAAAAATGCTACTATAGCAGCACTTGTTTTGAATTCGAAAAATTCCTATGCCAGGATGATCTATGGGTTTTGTATAGTTTTGAACAACCTTTAAAAAGTTTTGAATCCGAATCAGTTTTTCGTTATAACGAATTCAAAAATGCTACTACAGGTTGACGCCTCAGTAGCACTTTCACCAAATTCAACGGAAACGATGCCATTTCGTAGTCTAGGTTATGTATCGTTTTGAACAACCTTCAGAAAGTTTTGAATCCGAAGGACAACTTCAAAAATTCAAATTCAAAAATGCTAATATAGCAGCACTTGTTTTGAATTCGAAAAATTCCTATGCCAGGATGATCTATGGGTTTTGTATAGTTTTGAACAACCTTTAAAAAGTTTTGAATCCGATTCAGTTTTTCGTAATAACGAATTCAAAAATGCTAATACAGGTTGACGCCTCAGTAGCACTTTCACCAAATTCAACGGAAAGATGCCATTTCGTAGTCTAGGTTATGTATCGTTTTGAACAACCTTCAGAAAGTTTTGAATCCGAAGGACAACATGAAAAATTCAAAATTCAAAAATGCTACTATAGCAGCACTTGTTTTGAATTCGAAAAATTCCTATGCCAGGATGATCTATGGGTTTTGTATAGTTTTGAACAACCTTTAAAAAGTTTTAAATCCGATTCAGTTTTTCGTAATAACGAATTCAAAAATGCTACTACAGGTTGACGCCTCAGTAGCACTTTCACCAAATTCAACGGAAACGATGCCATTTCGTAGTCTAGGTTATGTATCGTTTTGAACAACCTTCAGAAAGTTTTGAATCCGAAGGACAACTTCAAAAATTCAAATTCAAAAATGCTACTATAGCAGCACTTGTTTTGAATTCAAAATATTCCTATGCCAGGATGATCTATGGGTTTTGTATAGTTTTGAACAACCTTTAAAAAGTTTTGAATCCGATTCAGTTTTTCGTAATAACGAATTCAAAAATGCTACTACATGTTGACGCCTCAGTAGCACTTTCACCAAATTCAACGGAAACGATGCCATTTCGTAGTCTAGGTAATGTATCGTTTTGAACAACCTTCAGAAAGTTTTGAATCCGAAGGACAACTTCAAAAATTCAAATCAAAAATGCTACTATAGCAGCACTTGTTTTGACTTCGAAAAATTCCTATGCCAGGATGATCTATGGGTTTTGTATAGTTTTGAACAATCTTTAAAAAAGTTTTGAATCCGATTCAGTTTTTCGTAATAACGAATTCAAAAATGCTACTACAGGTTGACGCCTCAGTAGCACTCTCACCAAATTCAACGGAAACGATGCCATTTCGTAGTCTAGGTTATGTATCGTTTTGAACTACCTTCAGAAATTTTTGAATCCGAAGGACAACTTCAAAAATTCAAATTCAAAAATGCTACTATAGCAGCACTTGTTTTGAATTCGAAAAATTCCTATGCCAGGATGATCTATGGGTTTTGTATAGTTTTGAACAACCTTTAAAAAGTTTTGAATCCGATTCAGTTTTTCGTAATAAAGAATTCAAAAATGCTACTACAGGTTGACGCCTCAGTAGCTCTTCCTCCAAATTCAAAGGAAACGATGCCATTTCGTAGTCTAGGTTATGTATCGTTTTGAACAACCTTCAGAAAGTTTGAATCCGAATGACAACTTCAAAAATTCAAATTCAAAAATGCTACTATAGCAGCACTTGTTTTGAATTCGAAAAATTCCTATGCCAGTATGATCTATGGGTTTTGTATAGTCTTGAACAACCTTTAAAGAGTTTTGAATCCCATTCAGTTTTTCGTAATAACGAATTCAAAAATGCTACTACAGGTTGACGCCTCAGTAGCACTTTCACCAAATTCAACGGAAACGATGCCATTTCGTAGTCTAGGTTATGTATAGTTTTGAACAACCTTCAGAAAGTTTTGAATCCGAAGGACAACTTCAAAAATTCAAATTCAAAAATGCTACTATAGCAGCACTTGTTTTGAATTCAAAATATTCCTATGCCTGGATGATCTATAGGTTTTGTATAGTTTTGAACAACTTTTAAAAAGTTTTGAATCGGATTCAGTTTTTCGTAATAACGAATTCAAAAATGCCACTACAGGTTGACGCCTCAGTAGCACTTTCACCAAATTCAACGGAAACGATGCCATTTCGTAGTCTATGTTACGTATCGTTTTGAACAACATTCAGAAAATTTTGAATCCGAAGGACAAGTTCAAAAATTCAAATTCAAAAATGCTACTATAGCAGCACTTGTTTTGAATTCGAAAAATTCCTATGCCAGGATGATCTATGGGTTTTGTAAAGTTTTGAACAACCTTTAAAAAGTTTTGAATCCGATTCAGTTTTTCGTAATAACGAATTCAAAAATGCTACTACAGTTTGACGCCTCAGTAGCACTTTCACCAAATTCAACGGAAACGATGCCATTTCGTAGTCTAGGTTATGTATCGTTTTGAACAACCTTCAGAAAGTTTTGAATCCGAAGGACAACTTCAAAAATTCAAATTCAAAAATGCTACTATAGCAGCACTTGTTTTGAATTCGAAAAATTCCTATGCCAGGATGATCTATGGGTTTTGTATAGTTTTGAACAACCTTTAAAAAGTTTTAAATCCGATTCAGTTTTTCGTAATAACGAATTCAAAAATGCTACTACAGGTTGACGCCTCAGTAGCACTTTCACCAAATTCAACGGAAACGATGCCATTTCGTAGTCTAGGTTATGTATCGTTTTGAACAACCTTCAGAGAGTTTTGAATCCGAAGGACAACTTCAAAATTTCAAATTCTAAAATGCTACTATAGCAGCACTTGTTTTGAATTCGAAAAATTCCTATGCCAGAATGATCTATGGGTTTTGTATAATTTTGAACAAACTTTAAAAAGTTTTGAATCCGATTCAGTTTTTCGTAATAACGAATTCAAAAATGCTACTACAGGTTGACGCCTCAGTAGCACTTTCACCAAATTCAACGGAAACGATGCCATTTCGTAGTCTAGGTTATGTATCGTTTTGAACAACCTTCAGAAAGTTTTGAATCCGAAGGACAACTTCAAAAATTCAAATTCAAAAATGCTACTATAGCAGCACTTGTTTTGAATTCGAAAAATTCCTATGCCAGGATGATCTATGGGTTTTGTATAGTTTTGAACAACCTTTAAAAAGTTTTGAATCCGAATCAGTTTTTCGTTATAACGAATTCAAAAATGCTACTACAGGTTGACGCCTCAGTAGCACTTTCACCAAATTCAACGGAAACGATGCCATTTCGTAGTCTAGGTTATGTATCGTTTTGAACAACCTTCAGAAAGTTTTGAATCCGAAGGACAACTTCAAAAATTCAAATTCAAAAATGCTAATATAGCAGCACTTGTTTTGAATTCGAAAAATTCCTATGCCAGGATGATCTATGGGTTTTGTATAGTTTTGAACAACCTTTAAAAAGTTTTGAATCCGATTCAGTTTTTCGTAATAACGAATTCAAAAATGCTAATACAGGTTGACGCCTCAGTAGCACTTTCACCAAATTCAACGGAAAGATGCCATTTCGTAGTCTAGGTTATGTATCGTTTTGAACAACCTTCAGAAAGTTTTGAATCCGAAGGACAACATGAAAAATTCAAAATTCAAAAATGCTACTATAGCAGCACTTGTTTTGAATTCGAAAAATTCCTATGCCAGGATGATCTATGGGTTTTGTATAGTTTTGAACAACCTTTAAAAAGTTTTAAATCCGATTCAGTTTTTCGTAATAACGAATTCAAAAATGCTACTACAGGTTGACGCCTCAGTAGCACTTTCACCAAATTCAACGGAAACGATGCCATTTCGTAGTCTAGGTTATGTATCGTTTTGAACAACCTTCAGAAAGTTTTGAATCCGAAGGACAACTTCAAAAATTCAAATTCAAAAATGCTACTATAGCAGCACTTGTTTTGAATTCAAAATATTCCTATGCCAGGATGATCTATGGGTTTTGTATAGTTTTGAACAACCTTTAAAAAGTTTTGAATCCGATTCAGTTTTTCGTAATAACGAATTCAAAAATGCTACTACATGTTGACGCCTCAGTAGCACTTTCACCAAATTCAACGGAAACGATGCCATTTCGTAGTCTAGGTAATGTATCGTTTTGAACAACCTTCAGAAAGTTTTGAATCCGAAGGACAACTTCAAAAATTCAAATCAAAAATGCTACTATAGCAGCACTTGTTTTGACTTCGAAAAATTCCTATGCCAGGATGATCTATGGGTTTTGTATAGTTTTGAACAATCTTTAAAAAAGTTTTGAATCCGATTCAGTTTTTCGTAATAACGAATTCAAAAATGCTACTACAGGTTGACGCCTCAGTAGCACTCTCACCAAATTCAACGGAAACGATGCCATTTCGTAGTCTAGGTTATGTATCGTTTTGAACTACCTTCAGAAATTTTTGAATCCGAAGGACAACTTCAAAAATTCAAATTCAAAAATGCTACTATAGCAGCACTTGTTTTGAATTCGAAAAATTCCTATGCCAGGATGATCTATGGGTTTTGTATAGTTTTGAACAACCTTTAAAAAGTTTTGAATCCGATTCAGTTTTTCGTAATAAAGAATTCAAAAATGCTACTACAGGTTGACGCCTCAGTAGCTCTTCCTCCAAATTCAAAGGAAACGATGCCATTTCGTAGTCTAGGTTATGTATCGTTTTGAACAACCTTCAGATATTTTGAATCCGAATGACAACTTCAAAAATTCAAATTCAAAAATGCTACTATAGCAGTACTTGTTTTGAATTTGAAAAATTCCTATGCCAGGATGATCTATGGGTTTTGTATAGTTTTGAACAATCTTTAAAAAGTTTTGAATCCGATTCAGTTTTTCGTAATAACGAATTCAAAAATGCTACTACAGGTTGACGACTCAGTAGCACTTTCACCAAATTCAACGGAAACTATGCCATTTCGTAGTCTAGGTTATGTATAGTTTTTAACAACCTTAAGAAAGTTTTGAATACGAAGGACAACTTCAAAAATTCAAATTCAAAAATGCTACTATTGCAGCACTTGTTTTGAATTCAAAATATTCCTATGCCAGGATGATCTATGGGTTTTGTATAGTTTTGAACAACCTTTAAAAAGTTTTGAATCCGATTCAGTTTTTCGTAATAACGAATTCAAAAATGCCACTACAGGTTGACGCCTCAGTAGCACTTTCACCAAATTCAACGGAAACGATGCCATTTCGTAGTCTATGTTATATATCGTTTTGAACAACATTCAGAAAATTTTGAATCCGAAGGACAACTTTAAAAATTCAAATTCAAAAATGCTACTATAGCAGCACTTGTTTTGAATTCGAAAAATTCCTATGCCAGGATGATCTATGGGTTTTGTATAGTTTTGAACAACCTTTAAAAAGTTTTGAATCCGATTCAGTTTTTCGTAATAACGAATTCAAAAATGCTACTACAGGTTGACGCCTCAGTAGCACTTTCACCAAATTCAACGGAAACGATGCCATTTCGTAGTCTAGGTTATGTATCGTTTTGAACAACCTTCAGAAAGTTTTGAATCCGAAGGACAACTTCAAAAATTCAAATTCAAAGATCCTACTATAGCAGCACTTGTTTTGAATTCGAAAAATTCCTATGCCAGGATGATCTATGGGTTTTGTATAGTTTTGAACAACCTTTAAAAAGTTTTGAATCCGATTCAGTTTTTCGTAATAACGAATTCAAAAATGCTACTACAGGTTGACGCCTCAGTAGCACTTTCACCAACGTCAACGGAAACGATGCCATTTCGTAGTCTAGGTTATGAATCGTTTTGAACAACCTTCAGAAAGTTTTGAATCCGAAGGACAACTTCAAAAATTCAAATTCAAAGATGCTACTATAGCAGCACTTGTTTTGAATTCGAAAAATTCCTATGCCAGGATGATCTATGGGTTTTGTATAGTTTTGAACAACCTTTAAAAAGTTTTGAATCCGATTCAGTTTTTCGTAATAACGAATTCAAAAATGCTACTACAGGTTGACGCTTCAGTAGCACTTTCACCAAATTCAACGGAAACGATGCCATTTCGTAGTCTAGGTTATGTATCGTTTTGAACAACCTTCAGAAAGTTTTGAATCCGAAGGACAACTTCAAAAATTCAAATTCAAAAATGCTACTATAGCAGCACTTGTTTTGAATTCGAAAAATTCCTATGCCAGGATGATCTATGGGTTTTGTATAGTTTTGAACAACCTTTAAAAAGTTTTAAATCCGATTCAGTTTTTCGTAATAACGAATTCAAAAATGCTACTACAGGTTGACGCCTCAGTAGCACTTTCACCAAATTCAACGGAAACGATGCCATTTCGTAGTCTAGGTTATGTATCGTTTTGAACAACCTTCAGAAAGTTTTGAATCCGAAGGACAACTTCAAAAATTCAAATTCAAAAATGCTACTATAGCAGCACTTGTTTTGAATTCAAAATATTCCTATGCCAGGATGATCTATGGGTTTTGTATAGTTTTGAACAACCTTTAAAAAGTTTTGAATCCGATTCAGTTTTTCGTAATAACGAATTCAAAAATGCTACTACATGTTGACGCCTCAGTAGCACTTTCACCAAATTCAACGGAAACGATGCCATTTCGTAGTCTAGGTAATGTATCGTTTTGAACAACCTTCAGAAAGTTTTGAATCCGAAGGACAACTTCAAAAATTCAAATTCAAAAATGCTACTATAGCAGCACTTGTTTTGACTTCGAAAAATTCCTATGCCAGGATGATCTATGGGTTTTGTATAGTTTTGAACAATCTTTAAAAAAGTTTTGAATCCGATTCAGTTTTTCGTAATAACGAATTCAAAAATGCTACTACAGGTTGACGCCTCAGTAGCACTCTCACCAAATTCAACGGAAACGATGCCATTTCGTAGTCTAGGTTATGTATCGTTTTGAACTACCTTCAGAAATTTTTGAATCCGAAGGACAACTTCAAAAATTCAAATTCAAAAATGCTACTATAGCAGCACTTGTTTTGAATTCGAAAAATTCCTATGCCAGGATGATCTATGGGTTTTGTATAGTTTTGAACAACCTTTAAAAAGTTTTGAATCCGATTCAGTTTTTCGTAATAAAGAATTCAAAAATGCTACTACAGGTTGACGCCTCAGTAGCTCTTCCTCCAAATTCAAAGGAAACGATGCCATTTCGTAGTCTAGGTTATGTATCGTTTTGAACAACCTTCAGATATTTTGAATCCGAATGACAACTTCAAAAATTCAAATTCAAAAATGCTACTATAGCAGTACTTGTTTTGAATTTGAAAAATTCCTATGCCAGGATGATCTATGGGTTTTGTATAGTTTTGAACAATCTTTAAAAAGTTTTGAATCCGATTCAGTTTTTCGTAATAACGAATTCAAAAATGCTACTACAGGTTGACGACTCAGTAGCACTTTCACCAAATTCAACGGAAACTATGCCATTTCGTAGTCTAGGTTATGTATCGTTTTTAACAACCTTAAGAAAGTTTTGAATACGAAGGACAACTTCAAAAATTCAAATTCAAAAATGCTACTATTGCAGCACTTGTTTTGAATTCAAAATATTCCTATGCCAGGATGATCTATGGGTTTTGTATAGTTTTGAACAACCTTTAAAAAGTTTTGAATCCGATTCAGTTTTTCGTAATAACGAATTCAAAAATGCCACTACAGGTTGACGCCTCAGTAGCACTTTCACCAAATTCAACGGAAACGATGCCATTTCGTAGTCTATGTTATATATCGTTTTGAACAACATTCAGAAAATTTTGAATCCGAAGGACAACTTTAAAAATTCAAATTCAAAAATGCTACTATAGCAGCACTTGTTTTGATTTCGAAAAATTCCTATGCCAGGATGATCTATGGGTTTTGTATAGTTTTGAACAACCTTTAAAAAGTTTTGAATCCGATTCAGTTTTTCGTAATAACGAATTCAAAAATGCTACTACAGGTTGACGCCTCAGTAGCACTTTCACCAAATTCAACGGAAACGATGCCATTTCGTAGTCTAGGTTATGTATCGTTTTGAACAACCTTCAGAAAGTTTTGAATCCGAAGGACAACTTCAAAAATTCAAATTCAAAGATCCTACTATAGCAGCACTTGTTTTGAATTCGAAAAATTCCTATGCCAGGATGATCTATGGGTTTTGTATAGTTTTGAACAACCTTTAAAAAGTTTTGAATCCGATTCAGTTTTTCGTAATAACGAATTCAAAAATGCTACTACAGGTTGACGCCTCAGTAGCACTTTCACCAACGTCAACGGAAACGATGCCATTTCGTAGTCTAGGTTATGAATCGTTTTGAACAACCTTCAGAAAGTTTTGAATCCGAAGGACAACTTCAAAAATTCAAATTCAAAGATGCTACTATAGCAGCACTTGTTTTGAATTCGAAAAATTCCTATGCCAGGATGATCTATGGGTTTTGTATAGTTTTGAACAACCTTTAAAAAGTTTTGAATCCGATTCAGTTTTTCGTAATAACGAATTCAAAAATGCTACTACAGGTTGACGCCTCAGTAGCACTTTCACCAAATTCAACGGAAACGATGCCATTTCGTAGTCTAGGTTATGTATCGTTTTGAACAACCTTCAGAAAGTTTTGAATCCGAAGGACAACTTCAAAAATTCAAATTCAAAAATGCTACTATAGCAGCACTTGTTTTGAATTCGAAAAATTCCTATGCCAGGATGATCTATGGGTTTTGTATAGTTTTGAACAACCTTTAAAAAGTTTTGAATCCGATTCAGTTTTTCGTTATAACGAATTCAAAAATGCTACTACAGGTTGACGCCTCAGTAGCACTTTCACCAAATTCAACGGAAACGATGCCATTTCGTAGTCTAGGTTATGTATCGTTTTGAACAACCTTCACAAAGTTTTGAATCCGAAGGACAACATCAAAAATTCAAATTCAAAAATGCTACTATAGAAGCACTTGTTTTGAATTCGAAAAATTCCTATGCCAGGATGATCTATGGGTTTTGTATAGTTTTGAACAACCTTTAAAAAGTTTTGAATCCGATTCAGTTTTTCGTAATAACGAATTCAAAAATGCTACTACAGGTTGACGCCTCAGTAGCACTTTCACCAAATTCAACGGAAACGATGCCATTTCGTAGTCTAGGTTATGTATCGTTTTGAACAACCTTCAGAAAGTTTTGAATCCGAAGGACAACTTCAAAAATTCAAATTCAAAAATGCTACTATAGCAGCACTTGTTTTGAATTAGAAAAATTCCTATGCCAGGATGATCTACGGGTTTTGTGTAGTTTTGAACAACCTTTAATAAGTTTTGAATCCGATTCAGTTTTTCGTAATAAAGAATTCAAAAATGCTACTACAGGTTGACGCCTCAGTAGCTCTTCCTCCAAATTCAAAGGAAACGATGCCATTTCGAAGTCTAGGTTATGTATCGTTTTGAACAACCTTCAGATATTTTGAATCCGAATGACAACTTCAAAAATTCAAATTCAAAAATGCTACTATAGCAGTACTTGTTTTGAATTTGAAAAATTCCTATGCCAGGATGATCTATGGGTTTTGTATAGTTTTGAACAATCTTTAAAAAGTTTTGAATGCGATTCAGTTTTTCGTAATAACGAATTCAAAAATGCTACTACAGGTTGCCGCCTCAGTAGCACTTTCACCAAATTCAACGGAAACTATGCCATTTCGTAGTCTAGGTTATGTATCGTTTTGAACAACCTTCAGAAAGTTTTGAATCCGAAGGACAACTTCAAAAATTCAAATTCAAAAATGCTACTATTGCAGCACTTGTTTTGAATTCAAAATATTCCTATGACAGGATGATCTATGGGTTTTGTATAGTTTTGAACAACCTTTAAAAAGTTTTGAATCCGATTCAGTTTTTCGTAATAACGAATTCAAAAATGCCACTACAGGTTGACGCCTCAGTAGCACTTTCACCAAATTCAACGGAAACGATGCCATTTCGTAGTCTATGTTATATATCGTTTTGAACAACATTCAGAAAATTTTGAATCCGAAGGACAACTTTAAAAATTCAAATTCAAAAATGCTACTAAAGCAGCACTTGTTTTGAATTCGAAAAATTCCTATGCCAGGATGATCTATGGGTTTTGTATAGTTTTGAACAACCTTTAAAAAGTTTTGAATCCGATTCAGTTTTTCGTAATAACGAATTCAAAAATGCTACTACAGGTTGACGCCTCAGTAGCACTTTCACCAAATTCAACGGAAACGATGCCATTTCGTAGTCTAGGTTATGTATCGTTTTGAACAACCTTCAGAAAGTTTTGAATCCGAAGGACAACTTCAAAAATTCAAATTCAAAGATCCTACTATAGCAGCACTTGTTTTGAATTCGAAAAATTCCTATGCCAGGATGATCTATGGGTTTTGTATAGTTTTGAACAACCTTTAAAAAGTTTTGAATCCGATTCAGTTTTTCGTAATAACGAATTCAAAAATGCTACTACAGGTTGACGCCTCAGTAGCACTTTCACCAACGTCAACGGAAACGATGCCATTTCGTAGTCTAGGTTATGAATCGTTTTGAACAACCTTCAGAAAGTTTTGAATCCGAAGGACAACTTCAAAAATTCAAATTCAAAGATGCTACTATAGCAGCACTTGTTTTGAATTCGAAAAATTCCTATGCCAGGATGATCTATGGGTTTTGTATAGTTTTGAACAACCTTTAAAAAGTTTTGAATCCGATTCAGTTTTTCGTAATAACGAATTCAAAAATGCTACTACAGGTTGACGCCTCAGTAGCACTTTCACCAAATTCAACGGAAACGATGCCATTTCGTAGTCTAGGTTATGTATCGTTTTGAACAACCTTCAGAAAGTTTTGAATCCGAAGGACAACTTCAAAAATTCAAATTCAAAAATGCTACTATAGCAGCACTTGTTTTGAATTCGAAAAATTCCTATGCCAGGATGATCTATGGGTTTTGTATAGTTTTGAACAACCTTTAAAAAGTTTTGAATCCGATTCAGTTTTTCGTTATAACGAATTCAAAAATGCTACTACAGGTTGACGCCTCAGTAGCACTTTCACCAAATTCAACGGAAACGATGCCATTTCGTAGTCTAGGTTATGTATCGTTTTGAACAACTTTCACAAAGTTTTGAATCCGAAGGACAACATCAAAAATTCAAATTCAAAAATGCTACTATAGAAGCACTTGTTTTGAATTCGAAAAATTCCTATGCCAGGATGATCTATGGGTTTTGTATAGTTTTGAACAACCTTTAAAAAGTTTTGAATCCGATTCAGTTTTTCGTAATAACGAATTCAAAAATGCTACTACAGGTTGACGCCTCAGTAGCACTTTCACCAAATTCAACGGAAACGATGCCATTTCGTAGTCTAGGTTATGAATCGTTTTGAACAACCTTCAGAAAGTTTTGAATCCGAAGGACAACTTCAAAAATTCAAATTCAAAAATGCTACTATAGCAGCACTTGTTTTGAATTAGAAAAATTCCTATGCCAGGATGATCTATGGGTTTTGTATAGTTTTGAACAACCTTTAAAAAGTTTTGAATCCGATTCAGTTTTTCGTAATAACGAATTCAAAAATGCTACTACAGGTTGACGCCTCAGTAGCACTTTCACCAAATTCAACGGAAACGATGCCATTTCGTAGTCTAGGTTATGTATCGTTTTGAACAACCTTCAGAAAGTTTTGAATCCGAAGGACAACTTCAAAAATTCAAATTCAAAAATGCTACTATAGCAGCAATTGTTTTGAATTCAAAATATTCCTATGCCAGGATGATCTATGAGTTTTGTATAGTTTTGAACAACCTTTAAAAAGTTTTGAATCCGATTCAGTTTTACGTAATAACGAATTCAAAAATGCCACTACAGGTTGACGCCTCATTAGCACTTTCACCAAATTCAACGGAAACGATGCCATTTCGTAGTCTATGTTATGTATCGTTGTGAACAACATTCAGAAAATTTTGAATCCGAAGGACAACTTCAAAAATTCAAATTCAAAAATGCTACTATAGCAGCACTTGTTTTGAATTCGAAAAATTCCTATGCCAGGATGATCTATGGGTTTTGTATAGTTTTGAACAACCTTTAAAAAGTTTTGAATCCGATTCAGTTTTTCGTAATAACGAATTCAAAAATGCTACTACAGGTTGACGCCTCAGTAGCACTTTCACCAAATTCAACGGAAACGATGCCATTTCGTAGTCTAGGTTATGTATCGTTTTGAACAACCTTCAGAAAGTTTTGAATCCGAAGGACAACTTCAAAAATTCAAATTCAAAGATCCTACTATAGCAGCACTTGTTTTGAATTCGAAAAATTCCTATGCCAGGATGATCTATGGGTTTTGTATAGTTTTGAACAACCTTTAAAAAGTTCTGAATCCGATTCAGTTTTTCGTAATAACGAATTCAAAAATGCTACTACAGGTTGACGCCTCAGTAGCACTTTCACCAACGTCAACGGAAACGATGCCATTTCGTAGTCTAGGTTATGAATCGTTTTGAACAACCTTCAGAAAGTTTTGAATCCGAAGGACAACTTCAAAAATTCAAATTCAAAGATGCTACTATAGCAGCACTTGTTTTGAATTCGAAAAATTCCTATGCCAGGATGATCTATGGGTTTTGTATAGTTTTGAACAACCTTTAAAAAGTTTTGAATCCGATTCAGTTTTTCGTAATAACGAATTCAAAAATGCTACTACAGGTTGACGCCTCAGTAGCACTTTCACCAAATTCAACGGAAACGATGCCATTTCGTAGTCTAGGTTATGTATCGTTTTGAACAACCTTCAGAAAGTTTTGAATCCGAAGGACAACTTCAAAAATTCAAATTCAAAAATGCTACTATAGCAGCACTTGTTTTGAATTCGAAAAATTCCTATGCCAGGATGATCTATGGGTTTTGTATAGTTTTGAACAACCTTTAAAAAGTTTTGAATCCGATTCAGTTTTTCGTTATAACGAATTCAAAAATGCTACTACAGGTTGACGCCTCAGTAGCACTTTCACCAAATTCAACGGAAACGATGCCATTTCGTAGTCTAGGTTATGTATCGTTTTGAACAACCTTCACAAAGTTTTGAATCCGAAGGACAACATCAAAAATTCAAATTCAAAAATGCTACTATAGAAGCACTTGTTTTGAATTCGAAAAATTCCTATGCCAGGATGATCTATGGGTTTTGTATAGTTTTGAACAACCTTTAAAAAGTTTTGAATCCGATTCAGTTTTTCGTAATAACGAATTCAAAAATGCTACTACAGGTTGACGCCTCAGTAGCACTTTCACCAAATTCAACGGAAACGATGCCATTTCGTAGTCTAGGTTATGTATCGTTTTGAACAACCTTCAGAAAGTTTTGAATCCGAAGGACAACTTCAAAAATTCAAATTCAAAAATGCTACTATAGCAGCACTTGTTTTGAATTAGAAAAATTCCTATGCCAGGATGATCTACGGGTTTTGTGTAGTTTTGAACAACCTTTAAAAAGTTTTGAATCCGATTCAGTTTTTCGTAATAAAGAATTCAAAAATGCTACTACAGGTTGACGCCTCATTAGCTCTTCCTCCAAATTCAAAGGAAACGATGCCATTTCGAAGTCTAGGTTATGTATCGTTTTGAACAACCTTCAGATATTTTGAATCCGAATGACAACTTCAAAAATTCAAATTCAAAAATGCTACTATAGCAGTACTTGTTTTGAATTTGAAAAATTCCTATGCCAGGATGATCTATGGGTTTTGTATAGTTTTGAACAATCTTTAAAAAGTTTTGAATGCGATTCAGTTTTTCGTAATAACGAATTCAAAAATGCTACTACAGGTTGCCGCCTCAGTAGCACTTTCACCAAATTCAACGGAAACTATGCCATTTCGTAGTCTAGGTTATGTATCGTTTTGAACAACCTTCAGAAAGTTTTGAATCCGAAGGACAACTTCAAAAATTCAAATTCAAAAATGCTACTATTGCAGCACTTGTTTTGAATTCAAAATATTCCTATGACAGGATGATCTATGGGTTTTGTATAGTTTTGAACAACCTTTAAAAAGTTTTGAATCCGATTCAGTTTTTCGTAATAACGAATTCAAAAATGCCACTACAGGTTGACGCCTCAGTAGCACTTTCACCAAATTCAACGGAAACGATGCCATTTCGTAGTCTATGTTATATATCGTTTTGAACAACATTCAGAAAATTTTGAATCCGAAGGACAACTTTAAAAATTCAAATTCAAAAATGCTACTAAAGCAGCACTTGTTTTGAATTCGAAAAATTCCTATGCCAGGATGATCTATGGGTTTTGTATAGTTTTGAACAACCTTTAAAAAGTTTTGAATCCGATTCAGTTTTTCGTAATAACGAATTCAAAAATGCTACTACAGGTTGACGCCTCAGTAGCACTTTCACCAAATTCAACGGAAACGATGCCATTTCGTAGTCTAGGTTATGTATCGTTTTGAACAACCTTCAGAAAGTTTTGAATCCGAAGGACAACTTCAAAAATTCAAATTCAAAGATCCTACTATAGCAGCACTTGTTTTGAATTCGAAAAATTCCTATGCCAGGATGATCTATGGGTTTTGTATAGTTTTGAACAACCTTTAAAAAGTTTTGAATCCGATTCAGTTTTTCGTAATAACGAATTCAAAAATGCTACTACAGATTGACGCCTCAGTAACACTTTCACCAACGTCAACGGAAACGATGCCATTTCGTAGTCTAGGTTATGAATCGTTTTGAACAACCTTCAGAAAGTTTTGAATCCGAAGGACAACTTCAAAAATTCAAATTCAAAGATGCTACTATAGCAGCACTTGTTTTGAATTCGAAAAATTCCTATGCCAGGATGATCTATGGGTTTTGTATAGTTTTGAACAACCTTTAAAAAGTTTTGAATCCGATTCAGTTTTTCGTAATAACGAATTCAAAAATGCTACTACAGGTTGACGCCTCAGTAGCACTTTCACCAAATTCAACGGAAACGATGCCATTTCGTAGTCTAGGTTATGTATCGTTTTGAACAACCTTCAGAAAGTTTTGAATAAGAAGGACAACTTCAAAAATTCAAATTCAAAAATGCTACTATAGCAGCACTTGTTTTGAATTCGAAAAATTCCTATGCCAGGATGATCTATGGGTTTTGTATAGTTTTGAACAACCTTTAAAAAGTTTTGAATCCGATTCAGTTTTTCGTTATAACGAATTCAAAAATGCTACTACAGGTTGACGCCTCAGTAGCACTTTCACCAAATTCAACGGAAACGATGCCATTTCGTAGTCTAGGTTATGTATCGTTTTGAACAACTTTCACAAAGTTTTGAATCCGAAGGACAACATCAAAAATTCAAATTCAAAAATGCTACTATAGAAGCACTTGTTTTGAATTCGAAAAATTCCTATGCCAGGATGATCTATGGGTTTTGTATAGTTTTGAACAACCTTTAAAAAGTTTTGAATCCGATTCAGTTTTTCGTAATAACGAATTCAAAAATGCTACTACAGGTTGACGCCTCAGTAGCACTTTCACCAAATTCAACGGAAACGATGCCATTTCGTAGTCTAGGTTATGAATCGTTTTGAACAACCTTCAGAAAGTTTTGAATCCGAAGGACAACTTCAAAAATTCAAATTCAAAAATGCTACTATAGCAGCACTTGTTTTGAATTAGAAAAATTCCTATGCCAGGATGATCTACGGGTTTTGTGTAGTTTTGAACAACCTTTATAAAGTTTTAAATCCGATTCAGTTTTTCGTAATAACGAATTCAAAAATGCTACTACAGGTTGACGCCTCAGTAGCACTTTCACCAAATTCAACGGAAACGATGCCATTTCGTAGTCTAGGTTATGTATCGTTTTGAACAACCTTCAGAGAGTTTTGAATCCGAAGGACAACTTCAAAAATTCAAATTCTAAAATGCTACTATAGCAGCACTTGTTTTCAATTCGAAAAATTCCTATGCCAGGATGATCTATGGGTTTTGTATCTTTTTGAACAACCTTTAAAAAGTTTTGAATCCGATTCAGTTTTTCGTAATAACGAATTCAAAAATGCTACTACAGGTTGACGCCTCAGTAGCACTTTCACCAAATTCAACGGAAACGATGCCATTTCGTAGTCTAGGTTATGTATCGTTTTGAACAACCTTCAGAAAGTTTTGAATCCGAAGGACAACTTCAAAAATTCAAATTCAAAAATGCTACTATAGCAGCACTTGTTTTGAATTCAAAATATTCCTATGCCAGGATGATCTATGGGTTTTGTATAGTTTTGAACAACCTTTAAAAAGTTTTGAATCCGATTCAGTTTTTCGTAATAACGAATTCAAAAATGCCACTACAGGTTGACGCCTCAGTAGCACTTTCACCAAATTCAACGGAAACGATGTCATTTCGTAGTCTAGGTTATGTATCGTTTTGAACAACCTTCAGAAAGTTTTGAATCCGAAGGACAACTTCAAAAATTCAAATTCAAAAATGCTACTATAGCAGCACTTGTTTTGAATTCGAAAAATTCCTATGCCAGGATGATCTATGGGTTTTGTATAGTTTTGAACAACCTTTAAAAAGTTTTGAATCCGATTCAGTTTTTCGTAATAACGAATTCAAAAATGCTACTACAGGTTGACGCCTCAGTAGCACTTTCACCAAATTCAACGGAAACGATGCCATTTCGTAGTCTAGGTTATGTATCGTTTTGAACAACCTTCAGAAAGTTTTGAATCCGAAGGACAACTTCAAAAATTCAAATTCAAAAATGCTACTATAGCAGCAATTGTTTTGAATTCAAAATATTCCTATGCCAGGATGATCTATGAGTTTTGTATAGTTTTGAACAACCTTTAAAAAGTTTTGAATCCGATTCAGTTTTACGTAATAACGAATTCAAAAATGCCACTACAGGTTGACGCCTCATTAGCACTTTCACCAAATTCAACGGAAACGATGCCATTTCGTAGTCTATGTTATGTATCGTTGTGAACAACATTCAGAAAATTTTGAATCCGAAGGACAACTTCAAAAATTCAAATTCAAAAATGCTACTATAGCAGCACTTGTTTTGAATTCGAAAAATTCCTATGCCAGGATGATCTATGGGTTTTGTATAGTTTTGAACAACCTTTAAAAATTTTGAATCCGATTCAGTTTTTCGTAATAACGAATTCAAAAATGCTACTACAGGTTGACGCCTCAGTAGCACTTTCACCAAATTCAACGGAAAGTTGCCATTTCGTAGTCTAGGTTATGTATCGTTTTGAACAACCTTCAGAAAGTTATGAATCCGAAGGACAACATCAAAAATTCAAAATTCAAAAATGCTATTATAGCAGCACTTGTTTTGAATTCAAAATATTCCTATGCCAGGATGATCTATGGGTTTTGTATAGTTTTGAACAACCTTTAAAAAGTTTTGAATCCGATTCAGTTTTTCGTAATAACGAATTCAAAAATGCCACTACAGGTTGACGCCTCAGTAGCACTTTCACCAAATTCAACGGAAACGATGCCATTTCGTAGTCTAGGTTATGTATCGTTTTGAACAACCTTCAGAAAGTTTTGAATCCGAAGGACAACTTCAAAAATTCAAATTCTAAAATGCAACTATAGCAGCATTTGTTTTGAATTCGAAAAATTCCTATGCCAGGATGATCTATGGGTTTTGTATAGTTTTGAACAACCTTTAAAAAGTTTTGAATCCGATTCAGTTTTTCGTAATAACGAATTCAAAAATGCTACTACAGGTTGACGCCTCAGTAGCACTTTCACCAAATTCAACGGAAACGATGCCATTTCGTAGTCTAGGTTATGTATCATTTTGAACAACCTTCAGAAAGTTTTGAATCCGAAGGACAACTTCAAAAATTCAAATTCAAAAATGCTACTATAGCAGCACTTGTTTTGAATTCAAAATATTCCTATGCCAGGATGATCTATGGGTTTTGTATAGTTTTGAACAACCTTTAAAAAGTTTTGAATCCGATTCAGTTTTTCGTAATAACGAATTCAAAAATGCCACTACAGGTTGACGCCTCAGTAGCACTTTCACCAAATTCAACGGAAACGATGCCATTTCGTAGTCTATGTTATGTATCGTTTTGAACAACATTCAGAAAATTTTGAATCCGAAGGACAACTTCAAAAATTCAAATTCAAAAATGCTACTATAGCAGCACTTGTTTTGAATTCGAAAAATTCCTATGCCAGGATGATCTATGGGTTTTGTAAAGTTTTGAACAACCTTTAAAAAGTTTTGAATCCGATTCAGTTTTTCGTAATAACGAATTCAAAAATGCTACTACAGGTTGACGCCTCAGTAGCACTTTCATCAAATTCAACGGAAACGATGCCATTTCGTAGTCTAGGTTATGTATCGTTTTGAACAACCTTCAGAATGTTTTGAATCCGAAGGACAACTTCAAAAATTCAAATTGAAAAATGCTACTATAGCAGCACTTGTTCTGAATTCGAAAAATTCCTATGCCAGGATGATCTATGGGTTTTGTATAGTTTTGAACAACCTTTAAAAAGTTTTAAATCCGATTCAGTTTTTCGTAATAACGAATTCAAAAATGCTACTACAGGTTGACGCCTCAGTAGCACTTTCACCAAATTCAACGGAAACGATGCCATTTAGTAGTCTAGGTTATGTATCGTTTGAACAACCTTCAGAGAGTTTTGAATCCGAAGGACAACTTCAAAAATTCAAATTCTAAAATGCTACTATAGCAGCACTTGTTTTGAATTCGAAAAATTCCTATGCCAGGATGATCTATGGGTTTTGTATAGTTTTGAACAACCTTTAAAAAGTTTTGAATCCGATTCAGTTTTTCGTAATAACGAATTCAAAAATGCTACTACAGGTTGACGCCTCAGTAGCACTTTCACCAAATTCAACGGAAACGATGCCATTTCGTAGTCTAGGTTATGTATCGTTTTGAACAACCTTCAGAAAGTTTTGAATCCGAAGGACAACTTCAAAAATTCAAATTCTAAAATGCTACTATAGCAGCACTTGTTTTGAACTCGAAAAATTCCTATGCCAGGATGATCTATGGGTTTCGTATAATTTTGAACAACCTTTAAAAAGTTTTGAATCCGATTCAGTTTTTCGTAATAACGAATTCAAAAATGCTACTACAGGTTGACGCCTCAGTAGCACTTTCACCAAATTCAACGGAAACGATGCCATTTCGTAGTCTAGGTTATGTATCGTTTTGAACAACCTTCAGAAAGTTTTGAATCCGAAGGACAACTTCAAAAATTCAAATTCAAAAATGCTACTATAGCAGCACTTGTTTTGAATTCAAAATATTCCTATGCCAGGATGATCTATGGGTTTTGTATAGTTTTGAACAACCTTTAAAAAGTTTTGAATCCGATTCAGTTTTTCGTAATAACGAATTCAAAAATGCCACTACAGGTTGACGCCTCAGTAGCACTTTCACCAAATTCAACGGAAACGATGCCATTTCGTAGTCTAGGTTATGTATCGTTTTGAACAACCTTCAGAAAGTTTTGAATCCGAAGGACAACTTCAAAAATTCAAATTCAAAAATGCTACTATAGCAGCACTTGTTTTGAATTCGAAAAATTCCTATGCCAGGATGATCTATGGGTTTTGTATAGTTTTGAACAACCTTTAAAAAGTTTTGAATCCGATTCAGTTTTTCGTAATAACGAATTCAAAAATGCTACTACAGGTTGACGCCTCAGTAGCACTTTCACCAAATTCAACGGAAACGATGCCATTTCGTAGTCTAGGTTATGTATCGTTTTGAACAACTTTCAGAAAGTTTTGAATCCGAAGGACAACTTCAAAAATTCAAATTCAAAAATGCTACTATAGCAGCACTTGTTTTGAATTCAAAATATTCCTATGCCAGGATGATCTATGGGTTTTGTATAGTTTTGAACAACCTTTAAAAAGTTTTGAATCCGATTCAGTTTTTCGTAATAACGAATTCAAAAATGCCACTACAGGTTGACGCCTCAGTAGCACTTTCACCAAATTCAACGGAAACGATGCCATTTCGTAGTCTAGGTTATGTATCGTTTTGAACAACCTTCAGGAAGTTTTGAATCCGAAGGACAACTTCAAAAATTCAAATTCAAAAATGCAACTATAGCAGCATTTGTTTTGAATTCGAAAAATTCCTATGCCAGGATGATCTATGGGTTTTGTATAGTTTTGAACAACCTTTAAAAAGTTTTGAATCCGATTCAGTTTTTCGTAATAACGAATTCAAAAATGCCACTACAGGTTGACGCCTCAGTAGCACTTTCACCAAATTCAACGGAAACGATGCCATTTCGTAGTCTAGGTTATGTATCGTTTTGAACAACCTTCAGAAAGTTTTGAATCCGAAGGACAACTTCAAAAATTCAAATTCAAAAATGCAACTATAGCAGCATTTGTTTTGAATTCGAAAAATTCCTATGCCAGGATGATCTATGGGTTTTGTATAGTTTTGAACAACCTTTAAAAAGTTTTGAATCCGATTCAGTTTTTCGTAATAACGAATTCAAAAATGCTACTACAGGTTGACGCCTCAGTAGCACTTTCACCAAATTCAACGGAAACGATGCCATTTCGTAGTCTAGGTTATGTATCGTTCTGAACAACCTTCAGAAAGTTTTGAATCCGAAGGACAACTTCAAAAATTCAAATTCAAAAATGCTACTATAGCAGCACTTGTTTTGAATTCAAAATATTCCTATGCCAGGATGATCTATGGGTTTTGTATAGTTTTGAACAACCTTTAAAAAGTTTTGAATCCGATTCAGTTTTTCGTAATAACGAATTCAAAAATGCCATACAGGTTGACGCCTCAGTAGCACTTTCACCAAATTCAACGGAAACGATGCCATTTCGTAGTCTATGTTATGTATCGTTTTGAACAACATTCAGAAAATTTTGAATCAGAAGGACAACTTCAAAAATTCAAATTCAAAAATGCTACTATAGCAGCACTTGTTTTGAATTCGAAAAATTCCTATGCCAGGATGATCTATGGGTTTTGTAAAGTTTTGAACAACCTTTAAAAAGTTTTGAATCCGATTCAGTTTTTCGTAATAACGAATTCAAAAATGCTACTACAGGTTGACGCCTCAGTAGCACTTTCATCAAATTCAACGGAAACGATGCCATTTCGTAGTCTAGGTTATGTATCGTTTTGAACAACCTTCAGAATGTTTTGAATCCGAAGGACAACTTCAAAAATTCAAATTGAAAAATGCTACTATAGCAGCACTTGTTTTGAATTCGAAAAATTCCTATGCCAGGATGATCTATGGGTTTTGTATAGTTTTGAACAACCTTTAAAAAGTTTTAAATCCGATTCAGTTTTTCGTAATAAAGAATTCAAAAATGGTACTACAGGTTGACGCCTCAGTAGCACTTTCACCAAATTCAACGGAAACGATGCCATTTCGTAGTCTAGGTTATGTATCGTTTGAACAACCTTCAGAGAGTTTTGAATCCGAAGGACAACTTCAAAAATTCAAATTCTAAAATGCTACTATAGCAGCACTTGTTTTGAATTCGAAAAATTCCTATGCCAGGATGATCTATGGGTTTTGTATAGTTTTGAACAACCTTTAAAAAGTTTTGAATCCGATTCAGTTTTTCGTAATAACGAATTCAAAAATGCTACTACAGGTTGACGCCTCAGTAGCACTTTCACCAAATTCAACGGAAACGATGCCATTTCGTAGTCTAGGTTATGTATCGTTTTGAACAACCTTCAGAAAGTTTTGAATCCGAAGGACAACTTCAAAAATTCAAATTCAAAAATGCTACTATAGCAGCACTTGTTTTGAATTCAAAATATTCCTATGCCAGGATGATCTATGGGTTTTGTATAGTTTTGAACAACCTTTAAAAAGTTTTGAATCCGATTCAGTTTTTCGTAATAACGAATTCAAAAATGCCACTACAGGTTGACGCCTCAGTAGCACTTTCACCAAATTCAACGGAAACGATGCCATTTCGTAGTCTAGGTTATGTATCGTTTTGAACAACCTTCAGTAAGTTTTGAATCCGAAGGACAACTTCAAAAATTCAAATTCAAAAATGCTACTATAGCAGCACTTGTTTTGAATTCGAAAAATTCCAATGCCAGGATGATCTATGTGTTTTGTATAGTTTTGAACAACCTTTAAAAAGTTTTGAATCCGATTCAGTTTTTCGTAATAACGAATTCAAAAATGCTACTACAGGTTGACGCCTCAGTAGCACTTTCACCAAATTCAACGGAAACGATGCCATTTCGTAGTCTAGGTTATGTATCGTTTTGAACAACCTTCAGAAAGTTTTGAATCCGAAGGACAACTTCAAAAATTCAAATTCAAAAATGCTACTATAGCAGCACTTGTTTTGAATTCGAAAAATTCCTATGCCAGGATGATCTATGGGTTTTGTATAGTTTTGAACAACCTTTAAAAAGTTTTGAATCCGATTCAGTTTTTCGTAATAACGAATTCAAAAATGCTACTACAGGTTGACGCCTCAGTAGCACTTTCACCAAATTCAACGGAAACGATGCCATTTCGTAGTCTAGGTTATGTATCGTTTTGAACAACCTTCAGAAAGTTTTGAATCCGAAGGACAACTTCAAAAATTCAAATTCTAAAATGCTACTATAGCAGCACTTGTTTTGAACTCGAAAAATTCCTATGCCAGGATGATCTATGGGTTTCGTATAATTTTGAACAACCTTTAAAAAGTTTTGAATCCGATTCAGTTTTTCGTAAAAACGAATTCAAAAATGCTACTACAGGTTGACGCCTCAGTAGCACTTTCACCAAATTCAACGGAAACGATGCCATTTCGTAGTCTAGGTTATGTATCGTTTTGAACAACCTTCAGAAAGTTTTGAATCCGAAGGACAACTTCAAAAATTCAAATTCAAAAATGCTACTATAGCAGCACTTGTTTTGAATTCAAAATATTCCTATGCCAGGATGATCTATGGGTTTTGTATAGTTTTGAACAACCTTTAAAAAGTTTTGAACCCGATTCAGTTTTTCGTAATAACGAATTCAAAAATGCCACTACAGGTTGACGCCTCAGTAGCAGTTTCACCAAATTCAACGGAAACGATGCCATTTCGTAGTCTAGGTTATGTATCGTTTTGAACAACCTTCAGAAAGTTTTGAATCCGAAGGACAACTTCAAAAATTCAAATTCAAAAATGCTACTATAGCAGCACTTGTTTTGAATTCGAAAAATTCCTATGCCAGGATGATCTATGGGTTTTGTATAGTTTTGAACAACCTTTAAAAAGTTTTGAATCCGATTCAGTTTTTCGTAATAACGAATTCAAAAATGCTACTACAGGTTGACGCCTCAGTAGCACTTTCACCAAATTCAACGGAAACGATGCCATTTCGTAGTCTAGGTTATGTATCGTTTTGAACAACTTTCAGAAAGTTTTGAATCCGAAGGACAACTTCAAAAATTCAAATTCAAAAATGCTACTATAGCAGCACTTGTTTTGAATTCAAAATATTCCTATGCCAGGATGATCTATGGGTTTTGTATAGTTTTGAAAAACCTTTAAAAAGTTTTGAATCCGATTCAGTTTTTCGTAATAACGAATTCAAAAATGCCACTACAGGTTGACGCCTCAGTAGCACTTTCACCAAATTCAACGGAAACGATGCCATTTCGTAGTCTAGGTTATGTATCGTTTTGAACAACCTTCAGAAAGTTTTGAATCCGAAGGACAACTTCAAAAATTGAAATTCAAAAATGCAACTATAGCAGCATTTGTTTTGAATTCGAAAAATTCCTATGCCAGGATGATCTATGGATTTTGTATAGTTTTGAACAACCTTTAAAAAGTTTTGAATCCGATTCAGTTTTTCGTAATAACGAGTTCAAAAATGCTACTACAGGTTGACGCCTCAGTAGCACTTTCACCAAATTCAACGGAAACGATGCCATTTCGTAGTCTAGGTTATGTATCGTTTTGAACAACCTTCAGAAAGTTTTGAATCCGAAGGACAACTTCAAAAATTCAAATTCAAAAATGCTACTATAGCAGCACTTGTTTTGAATTCAAAATATTCCTATGCCAGGATGATCTATGGGTTTTGTATAGTTTTCAACAACCTTTAAAAAGTTTTGAATCCGATTCAGTTTTTCGTAATAACGAATTCAAAAATGCCACTACAGGTTGACGCCTCAGTAGCACTTTCACCAAATTCAACGGAAACGATGCCATTTCGTAGTCTAGGTTATGTATCGTTTTGAACAACCTTCAGAAAGTTTTGAATCCGAAGGACAACTTCAAAAATTCAAATTCAAAAATGCAACTATAGCAGCATTTGTTTTGAATTCGAAAAATTCCTATGCCAGGATGATCTATGGGTTTTGTATAGTTTTGAACAACCTTTAAAAAGTTTTGAATCCGATTCAGTTTTTCGTAATAACGAATTCAAAAATGCTACTACAGGTTGACGCCTCAGTAGCACTTTCACCAAATTCAACGGAAACGATGCCATTTCGTAGTCTAGGTTATGTATCGTTTTGAACAACCTTCAGAAAGTTTTGAATCCGAAGGACAACTTCAAAAATTCAAATTCAAAAATGCTACTATAGCAGCACTTGTTTTGAATTCGAAAAATTCCTATGCCAGGATGATCTATGTGTTTTGTATAGTTTTGAACAACCTTTAAAAAGTTTTGAATCCGATTCAGTTTTTCGTAATAACGAATTCAAAAATGCTACTACAGGTTGACGCCTCAGTAGCACTTTCACCAAATTCAACGGAAACGATGCCATTTCGTAGTCTAGGTTATGTATCGTTTTGAACAACCTTCAGAAAGTTTTGAATCCGAAGGACAACTTCAAAAATTCAAATTCAAAAATGCTACTATAGCAGCACTTGTTTTGAATTCGAAAAATTCCTATGCCAGGATGATCTATGGGTTTTGTATAGTTTTGAACAACCTTTAAAAAGTTTTGAATCCGATTCAGTTTTTCGTAATAACGAATTCAAAAATGCTACTACAGGTTGACGCCTCAGTAGCACTTTCACCAAATTCAACGGAAACGATGCCATTTCGTAGTCTAGGTTATGTATCGTTTTGAACAACCTTCGGAAAGTTTTGAATCCGAAGGACAACTTCAAAAATTCAAATTCAAAAATGCTACTATAGCAGCACTTGTTTTGAATTCAAAATATTCCTATGCCAGGATGATCTATGGGTTTTGTATAGTTTTGAACAACCTTTAAAAAGTTTTGAATCCGATTCAGTTTTTCGTAATAACGAATTCAAAAATGCCATACAGGTTGACGCCTCAGTAGCACTTTCACCAAATTCAACGGAAACGATGCCATTTCGTAGTCTATGTTATGTATCGTTTTGAACAACATTCAGAAAATTTTGAATCCGAAGGACAACTTCAAAAATTCAAATTCAAAAATGCTACTATAGCAGCACTTGTTTTGAATTCGAAAAATTCCTATGCCAGGATGATCTATGGGTTTTGTAAAGTTTTGAACAACCTTTAAAAAGTTTTGAATCCGATTCAGTTTTTCGTAATAACGAATTCAAAAATGTTACTACAGGTTGACGCCTCAGTAGCACTTTCATCAAATTCAACGGAAACGATGCCATTTCGTAGTCTAGGTTATGTATCGTTTTGAACAACCTTCAGAATGTTTTGAATCCGAAGGACAACTTCAAAAATTCAAATTGAAAAATGCTACTATAGCAGCACTTGTTTTGAATTCGAAAAATTCCTATGCCAGGATGATCTATGGGTTTTGTATAGTTTTGAACAACCTTTAAAAAGTTTTAAATCCGATTCAGTTTTTCGTAATAAAGAATTCAAAAATGGTACTACAGGTTGACGCCTCAGTAGCACTTTCACCAAATTCAACGGAAACGATGCCATTTCGTAGTCTAGGTTATGTATCGTTTGAACAACCTTCAGAGAGTTTTGAATCCGAAGGACAACTTCAAAAATTCAAATTCTAAAATGCTACTATAGCAGCACTTGTTTTGAATTCGAAAAATTCCTATGCCAGGATGATCTATGGGTTTTGTATAGTTTTGAACAACCTTTAAAAAGTTTTGAATCCGATTCAGTTTTTCGTAATAACGAATTCAAAAATGCTACTACAGGTTGACGCCTCAGTAGCACTTTCACCAAATTCAACGGAAACGATGCCATTTCGTAGTCTAGGTTATGTATCGTTTTGAACAACCTTCAGAAAGTTTTGAATCCGAAGGACAACTTCAAAAATTCAAATTCTAAAATGCTACTATAGCAGCACTTGTTTTGAATTCGAAAAATTCCTATGCCAAGATGATCTATGGGTTTCGTATAATTTTGAACAACCTTTAAAAAGTTTTGAATCCGATTCAGTTTTTCGTAATAACGAATTCAAAAATGCTACTACAGGTTGACGCCTCAGTAGCACTTTCACCAAATTCAACGGAAACGATGCCATTCCGTAGTCTAGGTTATGTATCGTTTTGAACAACCTTCAGAAAGTTTTGAATCCGAAGGACAACTTCAAAAATTCAAATTCAAAAATGCTACTATAGCAGCACTTGTTTTGAATTCAAAATATTCCTATGCCAGGATGATCTATGGGTTTTGTATAGTTTTGAACAACCTTTAAAAAGTTTTGAATCCGATTCAGTTTTTCGTAATAACGAATTCAAAAATGCCACTACAGGTTGACGCCTCAGTAGCACTTTCACCAAATTCAACGGAAACGATGCCATTTCGTAGTCTAGGTTATGTATCGTTTTGAACAACCTTCAGTAAGTTTTGAATCCGAAGGACAACTTCAAAAATTCAAATTCAAAAATGCTACTATAGCAGCACTTGTTTTGAATTCGAAAAATTCCAATGCCAGGATGATCTATGTGTTTTGTATAGTTTTGAACAACCTTTAAAAAGTTTTGAATCCGATTCAGTTTTTCGTAATAACGAATTCAAAAATGCTACTACAGGTTGACGCCTCAGTAGCACTTTCACCAAATTCAACGGAAACGATGCCATTTCGTAGTCTAGGTTATGTATCGTTTTGAACAACCTTCAGAAAGTTTTGAATCCGAAGGACAACTTCAAAAATTCAAATTCAAAAATGCTACTATAGCAGCACTTGTTTTGAATTCGAAAAATTCCTATGCCAGGATGATCTATGGGTTTTGTATAGTTTTGAACAACCTTTAAAAAGTTTTGAATCCGATTCAGTTTTTCGTAATAACGAATTCAAAAATGCTACTACAGGTTGACGCCTCAGTAGCACTTTCACCAAATTCAACGGAAACGATGCCATTTCGTAGTCTAGGTTATGTATCGTTTTGAACAACCTTCAGAAAGTTTTGAATCCGAAGGACAACTTCAAAAATTCAAATTCTAAAATGCTACTATAGCAGCACTTGTTTTGAACTCGAAAAATTCCTATGCCAGGATGATCTATGGGTTTCGTATAATTTTGAACAACCTTTAAAAAGTTTTGAATCCGATTCAGTTTTTCGTAATAACGAATTCAAAAATGCTACTACAGGTTGACGCCTCAGTAGCACTTTCACCAAATTCAACGGAAACGATGCCATTTCGTAGTCTAGGTTATGTATCGTTTTGAACAACCTTCAGAAAGTTTAGAATCCGAAGGACAACTTCAAAAATTCAAATTCAAAAATGCTACTATAGCAGCACTTGTTTTGAATTCAAAATATTCCTATGCCAGGATGATCTATGGGTTTTGTATAGTTTTGAACAACCTTTAAAAAGTTTTGAACCCGATTCAGTTTTTCGTAATAACGAATTCAAAAATGCCACTACAGGTTGACGCCTCAGTAGCAGTTTCACCAAATTCAACGGAAACGATGCCATTTCGTAGTCTAGGTTATGTATCGTTTTGAACAACCTTCAGAAAGTTTTGAATCCGAAGGACAACTTCAAAAATTCAAATTCAAAAATGCTACTATAGCAGCACTTGTTTTGAATTCGAAAAATTCCTATGCCAGGATGATCTATGGGTTTTGTATAGTTTTGAACAACCTTTAAAAAGTTTTGAATCCGATTCAGTTTTTCGTAATAACGAATTCAAAAATGCTACTACAGGTTGACGCCTCAGTAGCACTTTCACCAAATTCAACGGAAACGATGCCATTTCGTAGTCTAGGTTATGTATCGTTTTGAACAACTTTCAGAAAGTTTTGAATCCGAAGGACAACTTCAAAAATTCAAATTCAAAAATGCTACTATAGCAGCACTTGTTTTGAATTCAAAATATTCCTATGCCAGGATGATCTATGGGTTTTGTATAGTTTTGAAAAACCTTTAAAAAGTTTTGAATCCGATTCAGTTTTTCGTAATAACGAATTCAAAAATGCCACTACAGGTTGACGCCTCAGTAGCACTTTCACCAAATTCAACGGAAACGATGCCATTTCGTAGTCTAGGTTATGTATCGTTTTGAACAACCTTCAGAAAGTTTTGAATCCGAAGGACAACTTCAAAAATTGAAATTCAAAAATGCAACTATAGCAGCATTTGTTTTGAATTCGAAAAATTCCTATGCCAGGATGATCTATGGGTTTTGTATAGTTTTGAACAACCTTTAAAAAGTTTTGAATCCGATTCAGCTTTTCGTAATAACGAGTTCAAAAATGCTACTACAGGTTGACGCCTCAGTAGCACTTTCACCAAATTCAACGGAAACGATGCCATTTCGTAGTCTAGGTTATGTATCGTTTTGAACAACCTTCAGAAAGTTTTGAATCCGAAGGACAACTTCAAAAATTCAAATTCAAAAATGCTACTATAGCAGCACTTGTTTTGAATTCAAAATATTCCTATGCCAGGATGATCTATGGGTTTTGTATAGTTTTCAACAACCTTTAAAAAGTTTTGAATCCGATTCAGTTTTTCGTAATAACGAATTCAAAAATGCCACTACAGGTTGACGCCTCAGTAGCACTTTCACCAAATTCAACGGAAACGATGCCATTTCGTAGTCTAGGTTATGTATCGTTTTGAACAACCTTCAGAAAGTTTTGAATCCGAAGGACAACTTCAAAAATTCAAATTCAAAAATGCAACTATAGCAGCATTTGTTTTGAATTCGAAAAATTCCTATGCCAGGATGATCTATGGGTTTTGTATAGTTTTGAACAACCTTTAAAAAGTTTTGAATCCGATTCAGTTTTTCGTAATAACGAATTCAAAAATGCTACTACAGGTTGACGCCTCAGTAGCACTTTCACCAAATTCAACGGAAACGATGCCATTTCGTAGTCTAGGTTATGTATCGTTTTGAACAACCTTCAGAAAGTTTTGAATCCGAAGGACAACTTCAAAAATTCAAATTCAAAAATGCTACTATAGCAGCACTTGTTTTGAATTCGAAAAATTCCTATGCCAGGATGATCTATGTGTTTTGTATAGTTTTGAACAACCTTTAAAAAGTTTTGAATCCGATTCAGTTTTTCGTAATAACGAATTCAAAAATGCTACTACAGGTTGACGCCTCAGTAGCACTTTCACCAAATTCAACGGAAACGATGCCATTTCGTAGTCTAGGTTATGTATCGTTTTGAACAACCTTCAGAAAGTTTTGAATCCGAAGGACAACTTCAAAAATTCAAATTCAAAAATGCTACTATAGCAGCACTTGTTTTGAATTCGAAAAATTCCTATGCCAGGATGATCTATGGGTTTTGTATAGTTTTGAACAACCTTTAAAAAGTTTTGAATCCGATTCAGTTTTTCGTAATAACGAATTCAAAAATGCTACTACAGGTTGACGCCTCAGTAGCACTTTCACCAAATTCAACGGAAACGATGCCATTTCGTAGTCTAGGTTATGTATCGTTTTGAACAACCTTCAGAAAGTTTTGAATCCGAAGGACAACTTCAAAAATTCAAATTCAAAAATGCTACTATAGCAGCACTTGTTTTGAATTCGAAAAATTCCTATGCCAGGATGATCTATGGGTTTTGTATTGTTTTGAACAACCTTTAATCGGTGTTTCAAAATGACGAGTTCAAAAACGCTTCTTCAAATTTGCAACTCAGGATAAGTTTCAACAAATTCTACCGTTGAATTTTCCTTTTCTTAATACACTCCTAACTGTGCACATTTCACTAGAAATTGTTTCATCTTAACACGTAATATTGATGTTGATAGTTCCTTAGAAAAGGGGCCACGCCTTATAATTTTGTCCGGATTGCAGTAGCGAAATACTGATAAAATAGTGTGGTCACATAAAATATTTATGAGTAGAGACGGGAAGTTTGGCAAAATGCCTCTTTTTATCTACTGCATATATTGATAAAATTTTTCCGGATATACGTTTCTCATGTTGTTTCGAATGTTTTAGAAGCCTTTTCATTTTGCCTATTTTGCCTATTTGGGACCCCACTGCCTATTTTTAATTATAATGCCTTTTTTTGCCTTTTTCAATTAAATTTGACCATTTTTTTAAAAAAAATGTGTATATAAATTATTTTTCTCCCAAAAAACGTTGTTGGCATTTATTTTTCTTTCGTTTATTATGTGAATAATTTTCGCCTTATTTAAGTAATATTGAACTCATGCATGTTTCAACATTGCTGAAGGAGAAAAGTGTGAGAAAAATGTATTTCATGCTCAGTTAGGATATTGCCTTTCGGTTAACATTTCCTTGTGCTGCTGAAGTGCTGAAGTGGACAGGTTGATTTCGAACACAAAGAAGATATTTCTGAAATCTCCCTCTCGAACCCGAAAATTTAAGGAAGTTGCATTTGAGCTTAGCTTACCCCCGCAACCAGTCTTAACCAGATGGGGAACCTGGATATCAGCAGTTACATATTATGCTAACAACCTTGAAAAAATCAGTGAAGTGATAGATGCTCTTCCAGAAAATGAAGCGGCTTCAATTGGTGAAGTGAAAAAACTCCTGTGCTATTCAAGTTTATTTTTGCACATTATGGCGCATTCCCAGAGACAATTACAATTTCAGAACTTAAAAAAAATACCTTGCAGCATCCATGAAAATGTACGAGGAATCTATGCAGCAGATGATGGAAGTGCCAGGAGAAAAGGGGTCAGCTGTTGCGGAAAAGTGCAAGCGGGTAGTGAGTGCAAATGAGGACTTGAAACAATTGAAAACAATTTGTGATATTCTAAAAGGTAAAAATGCTGTTACCGAAATGCGTCCAGCTACATTAGCTTGTTTTATGTATGCTCCAATAACTTCTGTCGAAGTAGAAATATCATTTTCTATTATGAAAAACATTCTCTCTGACAGACTATCAATGAATGTTGAGTAATTAAAAAAACACCTTGTAGTTATGTGCAATCAAGACGGTGAAAATTGAAATGCTCTTCCCAATGAAGATTTTAACATTTTGCCAGAAATTATAGATAAAAGTAAGCGATTTCCAAATGTGCCTTTTTTCGGTTTATTTTGCCTTTTTTCATTTTTAGTGCCTATTTTCCACATTATAAATGCCTTTTTGCCTGCCTATTTTAACGAAAATAAATGCCTGAACAGTAGTGCTTATTGGGCGCTTCAAAATAGTACTAAGTAGGTATGCTTTTTTTTATCAATCGAATATCACTTTTTGACATACTTTGACAATTTTTTGTCGATGTTTTAGCGTTTAGCGATGTTTTAGTACAAATTTTCACCATACTCATTTTTTCCCCACTCGTACTTGGTAGGTATATCATGATGTTACGTGATACAACTTAACCTATCTTTTTTTTACGATTATTTAATTTTTTTATGATCCTAAGTGATATAACTTAACCTATTATTTTTTTTATTTAGATACTGTTTGAACGTCATTATTTGAGGATCATATTTTGTAGGTATTTTTTTTTATCAATCGAATATAAGTTTTTGAGATATTTTGACAATTTTTTGTCGATGTTATAGCGTTTAGCGATGTTTTAGTACAAATTTTCACCGCACTCATTTTTTTCCCCACTCGTACTTGGTAGGTATATCACGATCTTACGTGATACAACTTAACCTATTTTTTTTTTTACGATCCTAAGTGATATAACTTAACCTATCATTTTTTTTATTTACGCACCGAACTAACCTACAGGGGGGACTCTGTTTGTTTTAATATTTCAGTATTATAAGGTTTTCACAAATTTTATATAACCTAAAATGTGTTGGATGTTGATTTTTAGTATGTGGCAATTTTTTATGAATTTTAAAACTGCTCTGTGACTCTCTCGTTCTTCACGTCGTAGGCGAAGGACTTCTCCGCAATCAGGATGACGCTGCATAGGGTATCCTCGGGCAAGGCGTCGTGGAACTCGCAAACACCCACTCTACAAAAATTCTACTATATGATCTTTCACTGGCTAAGCTAACCTACAAATAGGAATTGGCAGCACTGACTTATAAACCCACTGGGTCTTCTTGGCATGTTTTTTCATGATGTGTTGCCAGGCTATTGGGCATCTTGGCGTATACAATGTATATATTTTGAGAGGGGGGTTATAGCTTTTTATGCTGTACGAATACTAAAAACTTGACAGTGACAACCAACAGAGTAAATAAACCTACATGCAGAAACTAATAACACTAGTTTCTGACAGTGAATTTGAAATAAAATATTAAACAAAATACATGAGTAAGCACTGTGATTACAAATAATACCACAATTTATATGATTTTACAACTGTGAAAAGAAAGCATATGTGTTCTGTATGCACACATTCATTCTTATTTTTCGAAGTTGAATGGAAGCACGTGTTTTTTACGCTCTCGTAATACTGACCTTGCCCCAGTGATTTTAAATTGCTTCCATCCGGTTTTTTTTTCTGTGCTATTTCCGCGTGCACGCAACATTCGCTTTCAATAGACAGAAAGGAGTGTTAGTATAGCAGGCTCCGAGTTTACAATTTATTAAATTAAACAATAATTTATGTAAGAATATACTTGTACTTACCGAACACAAAATAATAAAAGCACATGTGAATTTTTGCGTGTGTTCATGTTATATGACGACTGAGTAAAAAATAATGTTGGCTCCCCGAAAGATAAAAGTTTCTGGTTCGACATCAGATGCATGCAAATTTTATGTTTTGCTCTCCAAAATCTTGATTTTTATGTTTGTGCTATTTGTCATACAGCAGAGGAGAAGAGGGGAGAGGGGAGGGGAGGGGGTACTATTAGCGCCATCTATTAGCAAACAATAGAAATAAAAAGTAGGGTCAAACTTTTTCAACACCCAAAAATTTTAAACGTCCTCGTTTAGTAATACGATCAGCAGAAGACGTTTGAAAGAGTACTCTTAGTCGAGAAAGCTAATTGCTAGGGCCCATATATTGCTAAAATGTTCTTTGATTTGCATATTTCTCATACCGCCATATGTTGTTCTAGTTGACTTCTTCCAAAAAAATGCTAATTAGCGAGAGTTAATTAAGCCAGGCAAGTAAAAGAAGCAAATAGGGCAACATGTGGCGGCGTGGAAATATGTAAAAATTCGATAAAATTCGAATTAAAATTGGAGGATATTTTGCAGTTTTTTCCTATAATATACAAAACATTTACCGTACATAATTTTTTCTATTTACAACAGTATAAAATAAGAGGAATATGCGACAATATCCATATTAATTAGGAAGGTGTATTGTATGCTAGGTTAGCTAATTGTGTCTTCTACAGCTTCACTCTATAGAGGAAAAATGAAAAAAGAGAGCTCTACAAAAACTAACGCTCTTAACAATATTGTACGCCCCGTGAAAATTATATATAAATAAGGCATAAGCGTATTATCTACTTTCATGTTAGATTTTACCGACCTGTGAGCTGTAGTGTTTAGGCGACAAGCGGCTCGCTCAAATATAATACCGTTGACAATATTGAACGCCCCGTGAAAATTATATATAAATAAGGCATAAGCGTATTATCTGCTTTCATGTCAGATTTTCCCGACTTGTGAGCTGTAGTGTTTAGGTGACAAGCGACGCGCTCAAATATAATACCGTTGACAATATTGAACGCCCCGTGAAAATTATATATAAATAAGGCATAAGCGTATTATCTGCTTTCATGTTAGATTTTACCGACCTGTGAGCTGTAGTGTTTAGGTGACAAGCGGCTCGCTCAAATATAATACCGTTGACAATATTGAACGCCCCGTGAAAATTATATATAAATAAGGCATAAGCGTATTATCTGCTTTCATGTCAGATTTTCCCGACTTGTGAGCTGTAGTGTTTAGGTGACAAGCGACGCGCTCAAATATAATACCGTTGACAATATTGAACGCCCCGTGAAAATTATATATAAATAAGGCATAAGCGTATTATCTGCTTTCATGTTAGATTTTACCGACCTGTGAGCTGTAGTGTTTAGGTGACAAGCGGCTCGCTCAAATATAATACCGTTGACAATATTGAACGCCCCGTGAAAATTATATATAAATAAGGCATAAGCGTATTATCTGCTTTCATGTTAGATTTTCCCGACCTGTGAGCTGTAGTGTTTAGGCGACAAGCGGCCCGCTCAAATATAATACCGTTGACAATATTGTACGCCCCGTGAAAATTATATATAAAATAACATACCTGAAAATTATATTCACAGTAGATTTATTTTTTGAGTTTTGTAATTACCCCAAGAAAATTCTATATAAAATAACATACCTGAAAATTGTATTTACAGTAGATTGAATTCTTGAGTTTTTGTATTCGCACACAAGAAATTCTATATAAATAACATACCTGAAATTCTATTTACAGTATATTGAATTTTTGAGTTTTGTAATCACTCCAAGAAATTCTATATAAAATAACATACCTGAAAATTGTGTCGCTATATACTAGACTTTTTGATTTCTGTGATTTTGGAGAAAGCAATGGCATCCACCACCAGTTTCAATCGTAAAAATGATAAAACTGAATGTGTTACTTGTGGGAAGCTAATCTCAAGGAACAATTTATCGGTACACAGGGCAAGATGTAGCGAAACAGGTTCGAGAATTAATCGTTCGTTACCTTCTAAGCCATGTGCTCGATGCGGAAAAATAATCAGCATTACAAATTTAAGTAAACATCTCAAAATTTGCAAACCATCGACCGAACAAGGAACATCGAAAAGGAAAATCGATAATTCAGAAACGGAAGCTTCCACTTCCAAGCAAATTAAATTATCTAATGAACGCAAACCAATTAGATCTGCATTTAACGACCAACTCCAGGATTTTTCAATTAAGTCAGAACCAGGTCGTGACATCCTTAGTTTCTTGGATGAAACGAAAACATCTGTACTAAATATTTTAAAAGATAAACTTGAAAACAACTCTATAAAAGTATACGTTGTTCTGTTTTCTGAATACAAGAAAGTTGATGGCACAACAAGTATTTTTTATCATCGTACAAAAAACCAGACTCTTTATTTGGCGGACGTCGAAAATTTGGACAACTTCTATTATAAAGTTTCCAACGAGCTGGTTAAGAAACATGACGATTTCGAGGCTAAAGGGTCGGGATGGTCTCTATGTGGAAGTCCTCACACGTTAACTGTTTACGTGAACCGATTCTCGCCTCTTGGAGCTTCCAGCTACGTTCCTCTTCCACCGAACATTCAACACAAGAGGGCTGTGTTAAATATACAGAACAGCGATAACAAGTGTTTTCTCTGGTGTGTGTTGGCTGCACTGCATCCTGTTCATTGCAAAAATAATCCACAGTGGGTTGGACATTACAAACAATACGAGACCGACTTTCAAAGTGTAATGTCTGACATCGAATACCCGGTGACATTGTCGGATATAACAAAGTTCGAAAATTGTACAGGAAAACGCCTCGCTATTAATGTGTATTCCTTCACGTCAGATAAATATCTCGTGCACCCTGTCAGGATAAGCGATATCGACGATGACGATGCCTGTGTAATAAATCTCCTTCTAATTTCAAACGAGGATGTTCATCACTACACGCTAATTCGTTCACTATCACGTTTGGTCAGAAGTCAATCAACCAAGCATAAACATTGCATCGAAGTTTGCCCGAGATGCCTAACCACGTTCGACGATCGAAAACAACTCGATTATCGAAATTACACCGGACGTCAAATTGCTATCGAGAAACTTGCCGAACATAAAATTTATTGCGGCGACAACAGACCGGCTAGAATGTTGATGCCCGAAACGAACGAAGTCGAAGAATTCAAAATGCACAAGGCATTGTTGGAACATCCCGCAATCATCGTCGCAGATTTCGAGGCGTTCCTCAAACCACTCTCCTACTGCGAACCGGATCCCGAAATTTCCTCCACAACGCCGTACCAGCTTCATCAACCTAATAGTTTCGGCTATGTTGTTGTGCGACGTGATAAAATAAATGAAGCATATATATATCGCGGGCCAAATGTAATCGAACACTTCCTGGAAAAAATGGTGGAGGAGGTTGAGGTAATTGGTAGCGTACTGCTTACATCAAAACCGATGGCACCTTTAACTGAAAATGAACTTCAAAATTACAATTCCACTGAGGTGTGTCCGGTATGTGATCAAAGTTTCACTGATGAGAACAAAAAAATATTCCACCACGATCATTTCAGCGGAAACTACATAGGTGGAATTTGCAACACGTGCAATCTTAAAATCCAGAAACCTAAATTCATCCCCATATTCTTTCACAACGGAAGCGGATATGATTTTCACCACCTGGTGAGACATCTTGGCTACGATCCGAAACATATAGGTGTCTTGGCCGAGAATGAAGAACGTTACATTAGTCTCAGCAAGCAAGTGTCGATTCCGGGAACGAAAAATACAATCGAGATGCGCTTCCTGGATTCGTATAGATTTCTCTCTGCAAGTCTGGATGCTTTAGCGAACAAACTCACCGACGATCAATTTAAAATAACTAGAGCTAGTTTTCCCAACGTAGACATAGAACTCGTTAGACGTAAAGGGGTTTATCCTTACGAATATGTTAGTGATGGTTCTAAATTTAACGACGACGCTCTTCCACTTCCAAGAGAATTTTACAGCAGACTCAGAGAGAAAGGAATCACGGACGAAGAATACCAACACGCGCAACTCATGTGGGAGAAATTAGAATGTAGGACACTCGGAGACTACCACGATGCATACTTAAAATTAGACGTGACGATACTCGCGGATGTTTTTCAAGCGTTCAGGAAAACGGCAACGAATATTTACAAATTAGATCCAGCGTATTTCTACAGTCTACCGGGATTAGCGTGGTCGGCAATGTTATTCCAGACAAAGGTCAAGCTGGAACTGATATCGGACGTTGACATGTTGCTATTCATCGAAAGAGGGATACGAGGTGGAATGGTGCAATGCGTACAGAGACATGCAAAAGCTAATAACGTACACATGAAAGAAGATTACGATTCAAATCGAGCATCGAATTACATCTTCTACGCCGACGTTAATAATCTCTACGGACATGCCATGGTTCAGAAACTTCCTTACGGGGGATTCGAATGGTTAGATCCCACTTCGATAGATATTATTCATTTCGACGATAGCGAGTGTGGTTTCTTCGCAGAGGTAGATCTCCAATTCTCCGACCACCTGCACGACACGTTTTCGGATTTGCCTCCGACCCCCGAAATCAAATGTCCACCCGACTCGGTTCAAGACAAGCTTTTGTTAACATTGGACCCTAAACAGAGATACGTTGTCCACTACAAGAATCTCCGGTTTTTGATTGCGAAGGGTGTTCAGATAGTGAATGTTAGACGAATACTAAAGTTTAAACATTCCACGTGGTTAAGACCTTACATAGAAATTAACACACAACATAGAACAGCTGCCACTTCCGATTTAGACAAGGACTTCTTTAAATTAATGAACAATGCGGTGTACGGAAAGACCATGGAGAATGTTAGAAAGCACGTAGACGTGAAATTAATTTCCGATAAGAATAAATGTCGGAAGTGGATAGCCGATCCTAGATTCAAGTCGAGAAAAATTTACAACGAGAATTTGGCACTTTTCAATCTACATATAAAATTGATGAAATTCAGAAAACCAATTTACGTTGGCGCAACGGTTCTCGACTTGTCGAAACTTTACATGTTCGAATTTCATTATGACGTGATGAAACCCTTCTACAATGATAAAATATCACTATTGTACACGGACACCGACAGCTTCATTTACAGCATACAAACACCTAACCTATACGAAGACATAAAAAATCCTTCTATGCTTGAGTATTTCGATACTTCTGCGTACCCTCAACCCAACAGATTTGGAATTCCATCCCTCAACAAAAAAGTCCTAGGTAAACTGAAAGATGAATGTAACGGCGATATTATTGTCGATTTCGCGGGTTTGCGTTCGAAGATGTATGCCATGAGAACAGAGAGTAGTGTCACGAAGAAAGCAAAAGGTGGGGGCAAAAATACGGTGGAGAACAAACTCACCTTCCACGATTACATCGATTGCCTCAAGACCAGGTCGTCGGTTCTAAGAGAAGAACAAAGAATCCAGAGCGTCAACCATATCATCACAACAAACAAAATTAGAAAAATTGCGCTGGATCCCGATGACGACAAGAGGTGCGTTTTCGAGTGTGGTATTCACACATTGCCGTGGGGACATCGTCGTTTAGAAATAAATAAGAATTGCGCACAGTGCAAATAATTAACACTCACCACCACACACAACAATTTTTACTAACTCAAGAAAAAAAAACATTTTGTTACTGAGTAAAAAAAACACTTTGACTGTCATTACAAAATAAAACTTTGACCGTATCCTTAAATAACCAGCATGCCTATGAACTTGTTCGGTTTCAAAAAACAGATCATCATGGAAACCATACCAGATCATGAAGTCTTACCTTCCGTGTTACCTAAACTCAACGGTCTGCTGATCATTCACCTCAACAGCATTTGGACGAAACTGAATGACGATGTGGGCAAGATGTTTTACGTTTTTAATAACAATTTACATTTCTACGAAATTCCGATCGACGGGAAACTTCAAATCACCGTGAATCCGGAAAACGCAGGCGAAATCAAAATTTCTACCGGCAAGAACATTTTTCGAATCAAGCACGACAAGATGCTTTCTAACATTACGTACGATGTGTCTGCAGGAGATTATTTTTACATAGAACTCCTCGGAGATTACGACAAACTTATTCCTCTTTTTGTAGAATTACGAATCGTCTATCCTATTATAAATAACCGTTAACCAAAAATGCCTAACGACATTTTCGGCAACACCAAGCGTGTAGACCACGCAGAAGAGATTCTCATGTTGGACATTCGAGTTAAGAAGTTAAGGGCCGATTTGATCGCTTTGCAGGAGACCTTAAACAAAAGTTTAGAGTCGGAAATCGCTACGCTCCAAACGCAATGTCTCGACCCCATTCTGAAAATCGATTCCGAACTGAAAACGCTCATAAAAAATTATGTCGACGTACCTTCTTACGACAACGTTCAAAATATACAGTTGAGCGTGGATTCGCTTCAAAATGATTTGGCCAAATTACAGCAATTTCAATCGAAAAATGAAGATTTGGAAAAATTGAAACTCGAAATCGAAGAACGAACTTCCGCAATAGAAAAGAATTTCTCTGAACTTCAAACCGTCGTGAACGATATTGATGTAGAACGCTTGCATGTCGTTGTTTCCAAATTACAAGAAGAATTCACCAGCACGTTGGAAGAAATTAAATCCAAGTTGCAGACTTTGGAAGATACCATGACGAACCTACCATCGTCGGACGAACTGCAGGTCATCGGTAAAAGCGTCGCGAACATAAAAATTCAATTGGAGGCCTATCGAGATTTCGAACACATTCAAACCACCATCGCTACGCTTCAGGCGTCCTTGGAATTGATCAACGAAGAAATTAAAAATATTCACGCTGAAGCGAGAGCGTTGACGAGCATTCAAGATACGTTGAGTACGGTTCAGCAGAAGATCGAATATTTAGAAAATTTGAACGTCGAAACGAATCTCGCTCATTTTCATCACGTACTCGACAACATACAGGGTGACTTGGAATCGTTACGGACGAGCGTGCCTTCGAGCGAAGATTTGGAAAAATTGAAAACGGCGGTGACGGCACTATCCGATTCGGGCGACATCAAAAGTTCATTGAGCGATCTCGAGAGTAAAGTGGCCAATCTCCCCACCTCCAAAGAATTGCACGTTTTGAAAAGAAACATATCTCGAATGCTGAAACGACTGGAAACGGAAACGGCGAACGTGGAACAGATTCGAGACGAAATTAGTTCGCTGGTGTCGACGCTGCCCACTTCGCAGAGCGTAGCCGACCTTCACACGCAGCTTACAGAGATGCGAAGCATCGTGAACGATCTTACCGAGAAGAGCTCGAAATTGAATCAAGTCGAGAACCTTCAGAGCATCGTCGTCAACATCAGAGATCAAGTTGGAGTGCTGGAATCCACGCAGGAATCGACGCAGGCCTCTTTCGGTGCCAAGTTGCAAGAACTCAACGAAAACTACAAGCAGTTGAACGTGGAAGTGAAAATCAAACCGTCGTTTTCTGCCGTAACGGATACCATAGTCGAGCATTTGCTGCCCATCGAAAATAAACTCGGACAAGTTCACAGTAACCTCGTTAGCGTCGACACTAAATTCGCTAAACTGCATTCTCTGCAAGCCATCGAAATCAACAGCGTACCCAATCAACAAAGAATCTCCACGTTCGTCGAAGGTAACAAACTGTACATGTTGCATCCTTATCATCCGTACTACAAGTTTCTCCTCGATGGCACGATTCAGATAAACGAATTTTCGTACTGGTCTCACGGCAGAAAAGCTAGCGTTCCCACCATGACTTTGATATCGAATCGTGGTGTCCAGAAAGCAGGAAACATTCCTCTGGCACGTTGGAACGAAACGCGCAACATATATGAAATACACGAAGACGAAGATCTCACCGTTTTCGACGTGAGTGCCGGCGATAAGCTGATCATTCAAAACACGAGCGAAGTGCCACCTTCTTTGAATCCTATCACGCTTGTGCTTCTCTTGAAACGTAATCTCTAAACAAAAAATGTCTAGGCAAGCCATCGTCGAAGAATTGCATAAACCTGCACGCCGCAACTACGAACGTTTGGCTGTGGTAACCAAGGGCATCGACGACCTCTGGCAAAGTGACCTCGTGGAGATGAGTAGCGGCAATTTGAAAAACGTACATAAATAGAACAAGGGCAACAAGTACCTCCTCACCGTTATAGACACGTTTTCGAAATTCGCATGGGCTCTACCTTTGAAGGCGAAAACGGGAACGTGCGTCACGGAAGCATTCAAATTAATTTTTCGCAAAAGCGGTGGCAGACGACCACGGTTTCTGCAAACGGACAATGGTAAAGAATTTTACAACGCCGTATTCCAAAAGTTTATTCAAAAACATGGCATTCGACATTATTCGACCTTCAGTCACATCAAAGCCAGCATCGTGGAAAGATTCAATCGAACCTTGAAAACACACATGTGGAAACGATTCACGCTTCGGGGAAATTACAAATGGGTCGACATCCTGCCGGAACTCGTCGACACCTATAATGATACGGTACACAGAACGATAGGCATGAAGCCAGTTGACGTTACCAAGTCTGACGAGCAGCATTTAATTTCTACAGTTTACTGTCCAAAGTACACACCCACGACAAAAAAAGCTAAATACAAAATTGGAGACCGGGTGAGGATCAGCAAATTCAAACGCACCTTCGAGAAGGGGTTCACAAAAAATTGGAGCACGGAACTTTTTACGGTGGTTCGAGTTTTACCCGGAAACCGATACACGTATATAATAAAAGATAGTAGCGGCGAGATTTTGAAAGGAAGATTTTACGAAGAGGAACTCTCTAAAACAAAACACCCCGACACGTACCTCATCGAGAAAGTATTGCGTAGGAAAGGTGACAAACTGTTTGTCAAATGGCTGGGACTTCCGGAAAAAAGTTGGATCGACGCGGACGAAGTGATCTTGTGAGTACGTGGAACGTGGTGAAGCGTCTACCGGATCCGGAAAGTCAAACGAAGAAAAAGAACGGCGAGTTGCTTCCCGACAGCATCCGCTGTCTGATCGTAGGTCCTTCGGGGTGTGGGAAAACGACACTGCTCGTGGACAATTTTCTCCTCGCACCGAATTGGTTAGATTGGAAGAACAGGCACCTGTACGTGTTCTCGAAAAGTTTAGAGCAATCCAAATACCAGCAACTGATGAAACTGTACGATGGTCTGGACATTGCAACGTTTGCCTCGGAAATAAAACCACTCGACGATTGTCGTGAAAATTCAGTTGTTGTGTTCGACGACGCCATCCTGGAAAATCAAAATGAAATTCGCAACTTTTTCACGCAAGGTCGTCACAAAGGAATGGATTGCTTCTACCTAGCTCAAACGTTTTCCAAAATTCCAAAACAGTTAGTACGCGACAACGCTAATTTCATATGTTTGTTTCGTCAAGATCACACCAACCTCAAGCACGCGTACGATGACTACGTAGGCGGAGACATGAACTACAATCAATTTTCGGAACGCTGCTGCTATACTTGCTGGAACGGTGACGATTTCGGATTCGCGACGATCGACATGACGAGGAAACCCAACGATGGAAAATACAGAAACAAAATTAACGACTTTCTAAACGTTGCAACGTTGTGAGAAACGATGTATATAAATAACGTCATGACGAAACGAAAAATCGAAGACGAAAATCTCAAGCTTCGCGATTACCTCGCGAAACGCTTCAAAGGTTGGAAATCCGAGAATCGCGGATTCTACGAAGAGAAGAAACGTCAGGATCAACCCGTGATCGATGCCATCAGCGGTCTAGGTAAAGAAATTAAAAGTGTCACGGAACAAAATAAAAATTTGATTAATGAACTCGTACCGCTCGCAGCTAAAAGTTACGCCGTACCCACGCCCATTTCGAGCATTCCTTCGACGCCGTTCGAACTGAAGGATGCACCGGCACGACGTCGAGCTATTGGTAGCACGTCCTCGTCTTCGGATAAAATTGAGTTGGGGCCTTTGGCACGAGACTACCTGAGCACGGGGAAATTCGACAAGGATGAAGTGTTCGGATTGTATCCCAGCATGGAAACCAACGAAGGCGGCGGTGTGGTGTGGAAGATTGGGAAATCGAAGGTGACCTTCGAAGGCAACGACATTAAAGTCAATTTAGGCGACAAGGATAGTTGGACCAGGTATCCGGGTACGGTGGGACTGTGGGAACTCGTCGCCAAAAAGCAGCCGAAAGATTACACCGACGAAGATTACCAAAGTTACAAGGAAATTCTGATCATGACGGATGCCTTGTACCAGAACAACGACGCCTCGCAGAATAGGGTGAAATCGAGCAGCGGCGAGAAGTACAGGAATCTCATCAAACCGATTTGGAACCAGGTCAAAACGGGCAGCGGCGTCAAACGCTACAACACGTTACCCAAAGAATTTGTTTGGGTGGACGACGTTAGGAAACTCGTGGACCGATTGTTGGTGATAGCCGGCGAAGAGAATGCAGGCAACCGTAATTTCTACAACGAGAAGGTTGGCATCGTGGACATGATCAGCACGAAACTTTCCAACTTCATCGTGAACGACGACAAGGGCATAGGTTACCTGATCAAAATCATCAACACGCTGCCTCCGAAATTTTGGAACGTGGCCGAAGGAAAGGGACTCGTGAACGACATCATCAACGAGTTACCTTTCGAGATGCATCTACCTGGCTACCAGTACTGCGGACCGGGTACCAAACTCGAGAAAAGATTGGAGAGAGGAGACAAGGGTGTGAATCCGTTGGACGCGGCATGCAAAGATCACGACATCGCCTACAACACCACGCAGACGGATCTGGACGCACGTCACGAAGCAGACAGAAAGTTAGAGCACGCAGCTTTCGAAAGATTCGTGAGCAGAGACGCATCGCTGGGTGAACGGGTCGCCGCACTAGGTACCACCATCGCCATGAACACAAAACAAAAATTGGGGTGGGGTATATAAATAACATGCAGTAAAAAATAAACATGGCTTGCATAACTGATTTGCCGCCAGAGCTACTATGTAAAATATTTAAACATGTAGTAAACGGCGATTGTGAGGATGTAGGCGCAAGTCTAAGCAGGAGACGGAAGATATCATTACGTACATCATCGCGGACTTTCTTCTTCTGTTAAAAAAATAATATATATATATACGTGTCAAAAAAAACTTGATATATAAATAACACACATCATAAAAAAATAATTTTTGGTATATATAAATAACACACATCGTGAAAAAAAAATTAAATTTCTCTAACACACACACTGAAAATTTCTCTCCTTCGATATGACAACTGAAAAAATGAGCGATATCCAAGCATTAAAACAAATGCTAAATTTGTCAGTCGAGTATGTAAAAATTCAGGAATTGGAAGTCGACAAACCTTACACGATAACTTCCGGTTCAATCGTTTCTACCCAGTATGGTCCCAAGGTACGCCTGTTGCTCAACGCACAATACAGTCTATTTTTACCAGATCGATACGCTAACATGTTATCCGATGACAAGCTATCTATTTTAATCGAGAACAAAACTCGAATCGTGTACAAGGGGACAAAGGAACTTCTTGGCAAGAAAACGAAGCACGTAATAGAATTTGTGTAACGACTGCGAGGCCTTGAAAATATATAAATAACATACCGTAAAAAACTACACAAGAAAAAATCTCAGAATATATATATAAATAACATACCGTGAAAATAACACATAGAGCATCAACATGAAGCCCAAGGGTGTTGTGTACCAGATACCATACTCCAATCTTAAAAATCTAGGTGCCCTCGATGGGTTACTCACCAAGAAACAACGCGAGAAGAAACGTTCTTGCTTGTCGAAAGGACACGGAATGAAATTACTTCTCAGCACACCTCAATTGAAAAGATTGCAGCGTTCGCGGAAACAGCAAAAGGTCGGAGGTTTCATATTCAGCATCCCGGCCATCCTGGCAGCATTGGGGGCCGTTGGAAGTTTAGCCGGCGGTAGCGCCGCCATCGCGAAAACCGTCATCGACTCGAAGAAGAACAAAGCGGAATTGGAAGAACAGAAACGTCACAACCTGGCCATGGAGAAGAAGGGGAAGGGCGTGATGAAAAAATTTAAAAAAAAGAAACAGAAGCACTCACCAACCGAGACATTGAATCTCTGATCGGACCGTTACGAATCAAACACTTCAGAGGAGTTTTCATGTCCGACTCGTTACCTTCAAGCGTTAAAAAAAGAGAATGCGGTGTAGTCAACTTGGACGATCAAGAAAATCCAGGCACGCATTGGATATGTTACCACAAAAATGACAATAACAAAGCATTCGTTTTCGATTCTTTCGGAGGTGTTCCACCTACAAATTTAATTCATTATCTGAAAACGAACAAAACCTCTATATACTACAACGACGAACGCATTCAAAATTTCGGAGACGTGAACTGCGGTCATCTCTGCCTCTCCGTGCTCGCATTTCTCTCTAAAATAAATAACCCTACGATCGAGGATTTCCAGAAAGCATTGTGGAACCTCAAACAGCATCACTAGGATGGGCGTGTTCCATCTCACGAGCGAATCTTCAATCTTGAAACTCACGCTGCACGACGACATCGTCTATCCTAAATCCGTGGCTCTGCGTGCATTCTACAGCATGTACCTCATACCTAACGTCACGCAGCACAACAACAAAATTAGCGTCGGAAGCGAACACATCGTCGTCACGCCAGGACAATACAATCTTTCCACTTTGCAAGCTCAGTTACCCAAAGGCACATACCTTTCTCAAAATTCGGTCACGCACAGAGTGGAAATCCTATCCGCGACGGAGACCGTGGACCTGGGCACCATGGGAGAACTTTTAGGTTTCGAGAACGACACCAAACTCGAAGCCGGCATCAAGCACACGGCAGTCAATATTCCTAAATTTCTAGCCATCGAAACTCTGAACGTTCACTGCAACGTAGCCGAAGGTATGATCACGAAATCCTCGGACGGATTACTGGGAAGTCACAAGCAGACGGGAATCATAGCCACTTTCAAACCAAGTTCTGAGTTCATGGAACCGATCATCTACACGCCCTCTTCGCCGATCTATTTTCCAGTATGTCGCAACCGCATAGACGACATAGAGTTGGTGGTGACGAACGAGAAAGGAGACGTGGTGGATTTCGCAGGTGCCACTACGACGGCCATCGTGGAGATCAACATATAATAAATAACCATACATGTAAAATGGAGCAAATCGAAAGTTACGAATTGCAATCTTTCCCTCCCAACCGTCGCACGTTCGCCAATCTCAACGAGGCAAACAGGGAGATCGAATACGACGTGGACGTAGGCGACGGGTTTATTCATCCTCACAGAGCGGACCTCTACCTTCAATTCGACGTGGTGAAGAAAGAAAGCGGAGACGCGTTTCCCGCAGCAGCAAACTTGATACTCGTGGACAACTTCGTGCCTCACCTGTTCTCGCAGGTGGAGGTGAGGAAACACAACACCGTCATCGACAGAATAGATTATCCAGGCATTACGTCGACGGCAGTGGGAACTTTGAAATTATCCAAAACGGACGCAGCGTACTACCAGGCCGGGGGATTCGAAGCCGGGACCAAAATATCGACGAGAAGTCACACGGTGCTCTTTCCCATGCGTCTGCTTCCAGGATTCTTCTCCGATTACAAGGAGATCATGTGGAAGGGAGGACTGAGAGTCACGTTTCGAAGAGCGGCCAACGACAACGACGCACTGATGCGATACGCTACTTTGGCTCCGGACGGCACCACGCCACTGCCCAACACTTTACCCGAAGCAGCGAAATGCGTCATCCGAAGCATGGAATTGAGAATGCCGGTGGTGGAATACGAAACGAACTACGCCCTCAAGTACAAAGTGGAGATCTTGAAAAATCCTCAGGTGTTGATTCACTTTCACGGTTACCAGTGCGTGCAGAAGATGGCGTCGGGAAGTCACATGGAATTCGACGTGACGACGCAGTTCAACAACATACAGTTCGACATGCCAGATTTCGTCGTGGTGCTTTTTCAGACCGGGCGCGATAACAATCAGGAGAAAGATTCCAGCAAGTTCGACGACTGCAAGATCAAGAACGTTTATCTGAAGAATGGACGCAACGAAGTGTTCCCGCGCGAGAATTACAACCTCGACGTGACCAAAGACGATTACCTCAAACTTTACGAAGCTTAAACGGCTTACAAACGCGTGACCGAGGGAAGCGTGGACATGTACTACACGCCCAGCGAATTCAAAGCCCGGAGACCCATGACCGTCATCAACACATCTAAGAGGAAGAAGGTTGTGGTCAACGATCGAACCAACATCAAGGTCGTCTGCGAGTTCCACGATGCCTTGCCCGAGGATACCCTATGCAGCGTCATCCTGATTGCGGAGAAGTCCTTCGCCTACGACGTGAAGAACGAGAGAGTCACAGAGCAGTTTTAAAATTCATAAAAAATTGCCACATACTAAAAATCAACATCCAACACATTTTAGGTTATATAAAATTTGTGAAAACCTTATAATACTGAAATATTAAAACAAACAGAGTCCCCCCTGTAGGTTAGTTCGGTGCGTAAATAAAAAAAAATGATAGGTTAAGTTATATCACTTAGGATCGTAAAAAAAAAATAGGTTAAGTTGTATCACGTAAGATCGTGATATACCTACCAAGTACGAGTGGGGAAAAAAATGAGTGCGGTGAAAATTTGTACTAAAACATCGCTAAACGCTATAACATCGACAAAAAATTGTCAAAATATCTCAAAAACTTATATTCGATTGATAAAAAAAAAATACCTACAAAATATGATCCTCAAATAATAACGTTCAAACAGTGCATAAATAAAAAAAATAATAGGTTAAGTTATATCACTTAGGATCATAAAAAAATTAAATAATCGTAAAAAAAAGATAGGTTAAGTTGTATCACGTAACATCATGATATACCTACCAAGTACGAGTGGGGAAAAAATGAGTATGGTGAAAATTTGTACTAAAACATCGCTAAACGCTAAAACATCGACAAAAAATTGTCAAAGTATGTCAAAAAGTGATATTCGATTGATAAAAAAAAAGCATACCTACTAAGTACTATTTTGAAGCGCCCAATAAGCACTACTCTGAACTTCCGGGCTCTATTTATGAGTTTTACAAGCACGTATTCTCTGGCCCTCTTACTTTCATTCTCTCTTCTATTTTTTGTTTTTCTTTCGCCTTTTCTCTTTGCTGCTGCATCACTTCTTATTTACCCTTTTCCACCATTGTCCTCTGCTTGTAATCCAACCACATCGCGCTAAGACGCCAGGTGTACCAGGTTCGAATCCTGGTCTGGGCATGCATGTTTGTAGTGTCCATTCATCAATTTCATCACATCATCACATCATCACTCATCCCCATCTTCGCAAGTTAGCCAAAAGTGGCACAAATAGCGAAGCAAAATAAAGCAAATCAATCAATCAATCAATTGTATTAGAGCCCTCTCTTCCGCTTTCGCCGTTTTTCTAATGTTCTTGTTAACTGTCTCATTTTTAGTATCTCTATCCATTCCAATCTAGAAAGAAGTTGGGAAGGGACTCGATGTTGTCACCTGTTGTTCCTATCTCTCCTGTTTCAATCTTCACATAATCTTCCTATTTCTCTCCCTCTTGAGTTTCCCTAGCTCCGGTCTCCGTGGCGGAATGAATAGCGCGTTTCTCGGTTTTGAATCCCGGCCTTGGAATAGGTGTCCCTTCAATCAATTTCATCTTAGCATCACTCATCTTCATCTTCGCGATTAGCCATAAGTGGCAGAAAACCGAAACAAAATAAAATAAATCAAATGAAAGTTTCCTAGCCTTCATTGTATCCCTGTCCATGTATTTCAGTTGCTCGCAGTGGACTTTTCTCTTTAATTTATACTAGTATATTAGGTGAACCAAGCAAATTACATTAATTGATATGAATTATTTGTATCATTTAGATTATTATACTGGCTTTGAGTCCAGATGTCAAAGGTTTGTTAGTCCGCAAAATGCAGTCTAGAGTGTACTAAGTTAGCATTTAGGGAACAGATTAGAGTATATTGTTTAATTCATGCGACAATTATGAAAAATATGGAAAATTTTTTTTACAAGTGCAAGTGACACCCAAGTTATACTATAGCCGTCCGTAGGAGAGGAGCAAGGTTTCACACTTCATGGATGGAAGCAAACGAGCAGCAAAACTTTTTGAAATGTAATTTTTGCGTTTAGAATCTATCTTGTATGTATGCAAAACACCACAGGAAACGACCGTTCTGACTTAACTTCCAGGGGAGCGCGGCAGGGTTGCCACTAGCTTCACTTGGCCGTCTTACTTGAGTTAAATACAAAAGAGTAATGATATTTGCGATCTTGTAAGAATTACATATTTACAGTACTTATTAGAATCAACACTCTTGAATTTCAGTACTCATTTATTTGAAATCATTTGCATTGGTAAGTTTGTAAGTACTCTAAATACTACTTACAACATCACAAATAACATTATTCTTTTGAATTTAGCTCAGGTAAGACCGCCAAGTGACACTAGTGGCAACCCTGCCGCGTTCCCCTGGGATTTATGTCAGAGCGGTAGTTTTCTGTGTTGGGTTGCATACACACAGGATAGATTTTAAGCGCTTGTAGCGCAGAAACTAAGCGCTTTCGAGGAAAAGTATATTAGGAAAAGTTACTTGTTTTTATGATATCTACCAGCACCCAAGCGTTGTTGAAGTTGTTTTGCGACACCCTGTAAATTAAATATAAAATTGATTTAACTTCTGATTTTCCTGTGTTCAGTACTGTCCTTCACTTCTCAAAGTTCTCTCGATCCATCCAAATAGGAGTAGCTACGTCTGTCCATCTTGAAGTGCTTCTGAGTTCTAATTTGAAGAAATCCTGCTTTCAAGAAGAATTACAAAACAACCCTTTTTCTAGCTCCACCTTTTAGTCTACAAGGAACGGACATGTTTAAATTTTCATACTGGTGCTAATGCAGGCCCAGACTGGCCCACCGGCGCAGTGCTAATGCACGTGTTTCTGGAGAACAATTAACAACACCTTGCAGTCACGGTAGCACGTAACACATTAACAGAATAACGACTTACCTTCTTCCGTTTGGAAACTGTTTTTGGGGAAATGTTTACTGGAATGTTTTCGATTCTGTATGATTGTATTGTCTGTCTCAAAACTATAAAATAACTATCGATCTAACAATACATCGCTGCTAACAATTGGGTCGTAATTTGAGACGGAGTGGTGGACTATTGCGGTAGTGGTTTAGATTTGTCATCATTGGATATACTATATGCGTCAATAAGTTGAATTGTTCTACAACTCACACCTAGTATCAAAATATAAAAGATAAGTTTAACGCGGCAGAGTTGAAACCTTTCAACGCCTTTACATAAATGGCAATCACACTGTATTTTTGTCTCCAGGTCTGAAACTTCTATTTTAGGAATTTCTTTGTATTGCTATGTGCGCCCGCTCGTGTTCGTATTTTACCGTATATCTTCCTGCACTCTATGGAAATACAAAAATATCGTCCTGTTAATATTTACTACAATTGGTCCACTTTGCATGTCAAATGTACGCCTAAAAGTATATCTGACTGTACTAAAGGAACGTGGAAAAATTCTATAGGCTGAATTGAATTAAGTAAATGTATCAAACAGAATGCAGTGGTCATTATTCAGCTGATTAGAAAGTACTTTCGTTTTTTGTTTTTCAAATTGCCTCGATACACTTATCGCCTTTAAAGAATGGTATCGAAGGTGTCGTTTTTGAGATTGAACCCAAGATAAATATGTTCTTAGTCTTAGGAATGTTAGGAATGTTTCTGTTAAGTTTTCTTTAAAACGTATTGTTGAATTCAAAGAACATCCTCTGTGAGATTTTAAAAACATTATTTTAGAAATTTCAGATTCTTGCCCGCAATAGCAGAATAAAAAGTTCGGTAGGGGAGACTGTTGTCCTATGGAACACATCTAATTTACATTTAAAGTGTATATTTTTTACAAACATTACCTTCTCCTTTTAAATAATTCAAACCACTGTGAACATATTCTACAATATAGTGGTAGTTAGTTCACTTTATCTGTGCTCTTGTAAACATTTTTTAAAGAGATGAAAATTGTTTAAAATGGGTGTGTAATGGTGTAATATGAAGAAGTGTAGTTACAGGGTATTACGTCGATTCAGTGCCGGATCTACAAGCCGCAAAACCCCGCAGTGCAAGGGGGGGGGGGGCGGAGACAAGCAAGCCTTTAGGGGGCCCTCAGCCATTGTCATAGTGGAGGGTTAATATATGCATAGGCTATGGAAAAAATACAAAGTTAGTTACTCAGGGGTACAGAAACGAATACAATATATACAGATAAAAGAAAAGTTATATTCCCTGTGTATATAGCACCGTGCTATGAAGGCACATTTAGGGAATGTGGCCTCACAGATTTTTTATATCAGCCATCTTGGAGATGATGTGATCAGCACCACGTTGTGGTTGCCTTTACCCCCCGGCCAGATTCCATTTGATTTGAGGTTGGGTGGTCCCTAGAGTCGCTTTATACGGGGACAAAGCCGGAAAAATTACGACCTTAGATCACCCACCCTGGGTCTCCCGCGTGGCAGTCAGACTAGAATCAAATCAGGCTAGAATTTTACGAGAAATGCAGAGGTGAAGGTTTCTTCAATCTATCTTTAATCAGGAAAAAAATATGACTGCATGATTGTAACAAATGCATCATTTTCCAGGTGTGAGAAAACAGTGTACTATATATATATATATATCACATAACCCCCTTCCCATTTAAAAAAAATTGAGTTGGGTGGGTGTGTGTAGGTGGGTGGAGGTAGGGGTGTAACCTTTGGTAATATTTTGCGGGAGGGGGGGCAAGACTTGCAGATACCGCACTGCGTCGATTGCTTGATAAGATGTAAATTTGTTTCAGAAGACTATGCTGCACGCCTTCTTTCTATCAGATTTTTTTAAAAATAATTTTCCGAAAGTAAATACCGTACTTACACAATTCACACAAAAGATATTGTAGGAATTTTTACTACCTATGAAATTATATATATTGTAACTATTTGTATTCCATCACTAAGAAGAATTGATATTTTCCTCATTGTATGCATATATAAATGAATTAAAAAGGTCACATACTTTTATCAGATAAATTATTTACAGATAGGTATTTCTATTTCAATTTAATCGCCTGGTTCAGTCCCGATTAGATTGTTTTAACACACTTCTGAGTATAGGCTCAGACGAGAACAAACACAAACAAGGAGAAGGGCCTCACCATACACAAGACGAAACGAGATTGTGACAAATCTCGACTCGTCTCATCTCGATAATATTTCGAATAGGTTGTGAGTTTACTATCTGAGTAAGCTTGTAGGTGTGTGCCAGCAGTTTCCAAGACACACAGGTTTCTATTAATTGAAACCTCGCATGCACTATCTCTTTTATCTATAAATTAAGTGTGCTATTAATTCCATGTTAATTGCTTAAAATCTAGTTTTGTTATCACATGGAACACAAATTAACATAATTTATAGTTAAATTCTAAAATCAAACTATAAACATTCAAAGTTAAATTCTAAAATCAAACTATAGGAAAAATCATATAAATCTGCTGATTAGACAAATGAATGGGACTGTTCCTGCAGGTCTGATGGTTAACCAGTTGCTGTGTGAAGGGCACTGAGATCCTTGGACTTGATAAAAAGAAACGGTTCTATTGATTTCTCTCATCTGATAAAGCTAGATTCATAGCATTGACCCCGCTTTCACATTCAGCTGTAGATATTGTTACAATTTCGATTGGATTCACAAAGTCTTTCAGTGTGTTGGCAGTGTGATTTAGATTTTCTTTGTAAATGCGATAATATATAACATGCTTTCGCTTACATTAAATTTCACATTTTCACATAAACGAGGTACTAACATGTCGCTATAAACACACACGTTGACGCTCATCTGAATGTTATGTATCTGCATTCAACACAATTATATCCAGAATATTATATATATTTATTTGGTTCAGTGTCTTCAGGACATATATTACATAGTTTGTTACATATTTGCTGTTATTTATGTCACAAACCAACTTTTACTGTAGTCGGCCCCCTTGGGGGAGTAGTTAGCAAATTGCACTACGACGTCTGAGGTCCAGGGGTCCCGGGTTCGAATCCTGGACTGGGCATGGATGTTTATGAATGTCCATTCATCAATTTCATCATATCATCTTTCATCTTCGCAATTAGCCAAAAACTGCTATAAAATGAAGTAAAATAAATCAAATAAAGAAATCAACTTTTACTCTAATTCCCAAATTAAAGTAAATAATTGGAGCTTTCTAATTCAATTAAGATATAAGATAACTTTATCAAACAAAAACCATAAGTTATCAAATGGTCTGCTCTTTAATTTTGGTTATCTTCAGTTTTAGTGCACAATTCACCGTTTTCGAGATATTCTTTTTTTTTAAATTTTCAACGTTAAATCTTGGCGCCCTTTTTCAAGATGTCGTCGAAGTTACAGATTAGAGAGTTGTAAACTCTTCAAAATCGGATTCGTCACATTTTGTTTTACTATGGAGGCAGTTAGTTTCATTTCTGTTGCAATTAGTTGCCCAGACGACATTACTAGACTAAGTTCTAAGGTGTTTCACTCAATGTAGCATATACTACTGTCAGATTTGTTTTATACCTGTTCTCAAATCAACCCCTAAATGAAACGTAGACCAAACAGACATTACACTTAACTGCATAACATACCTTATTCCCACCAAAATTGAAGATCCGCTTTGCTAGGTATTCGAAGTCAAAGGTCACATCATGTGAGCTTGTAAAGAAACTTAATTTTTTTATGTAAGACTATTTTTTACCAAACTTATGCTCCCTTAGTTCCAAAACAAGCCCAAGATGAAAGTTACACCATAATTAGAAGAAAAGTCATGATATCTTTTGTTGGCCTTGTAAGAATAAATTTGACATTTTTTATGAAGTTGGCATCCCTGCTGCAGGAACACCGTGCATCATTGAGGTCTAAAATTTTACACATGTAAGATATTTCATGTCCTCTACCATTCTACCAAATTTTATGAAAATCTTAGATGCTAGGGTAGGGAGCTGTGATGATTTCACACGCAAGAACCCTATTGTCAATATCTGTCTCTTTGTCATCATCCTTGAAAATATACGGCACACACAACATTGTTTTGTATAGCAAGAAAAAAACAAGGCATTTCATTTTGAAAAGTGCGTTAGTAGTAGTAACTAAGGGTGCAACTGTAAACTTCGAATTTTGGCATAAGTTGCTTTCAGAATATAAAACGCTAAAATTACATTTCAAAAAGTTTTGCTGCTCGTTTGCTTCCATCCATGAAGTGTGAAACCTTGCTCCTCTCCTACGGACGGCTATAGTATAACTTGGGTGTCACTTGCACTTGTAAAGAAAATTTTCCATATTTTTCATAATTGTCGCATGAATTAAACAATATACTCTAATCTGCCCGACCCTGTGGCCGAGTGGTTAGCACATCGCGCTGCGACGCCAAGGGTCCCGGGTTCGAATCCCGGTCGGGCTTGGTTGTTTGTGAATGTCCATTCATCAATTTCATCATTTCATCACTCATCCCCATCTTCGCAAATTAGCCAAGAGGCACAAAACGCGAAGTAAAATAAACTAAATCAAATCAAATTAAATATACTCTAATCTGTTCCCTAAATGCTAACTTAGTACACTCTAGACTGCATTTTGCGGACTAACAAACCTTTGACATCTGGACTCAAAGCCAGTATAATAATCTAAATGATACAAATAATTCATATCAATTAATGTAATTTGCTTGGTTCACCTAATATACTAGTATAACTTAAAGAGAAAAGTCCACTGCGAGCAACTGAAATACATGGACAGGGATACAATGAAGGCTAGGAAACTTTCATTTGATTTATTTTATTTTGTTTCGGTTTTCTGCCACTTATGGCTAATCGCGAAGATGAAGATGAGTGATGCTAAGATGAAATTGATTGAAGGGACACCTATTCCAAGGCCGGGATTCAAAACCGAGAAACGCGCTATTCATTCCGCCACGGAGACCGGAGCTAGGGAAATTCAAGAGGGAGAGAAATAGGAAGATTATGTGAAGATTGAAACAGGAGAGATAGGAACAACAGGTGACAACATCGAGTCCCTTCCCTACTTCTTTCTAGATTGGAATGGATAGAGATACTAAAAATGAGACAGTTAACAAGAACATTAGAAAAACGGCGAAAGCGGAAGTGAGGGCTGTAATACAGTAGTTGTATTTGTACTATTATAAACCCAAGAAAGTATGAACCCCCCTCAAGCAGATTTGGCTACACTTAAAACAAGCTCAACATGTCCATATGAGCTTTTTGCTCAAGTGTGGAACCCTGCCTAATCAAAGATTTTTGTAAAAAATGCCCTCGGGAATTTCTCGGAAAGTATGAACCCCCTCAGATTGATTTGTTTACACTTACAAAAGGCACTTCTGTGAGATTGTTGTCCATAAACCTGTCAAAAATATGCCCCTCTTGATATTTTTTTTGGCCACACTTAAAATTAAGCCAAGATGCTTATAAAACCCACACCCACACACACCGACACCCACCTACACCCAGCCACATACACCCACACCTACCCACACCCACACATATTCACTTCCGGTCCACTTCCGGCCCACTTCCGGTCTACTTCCGGTCTACTTCCGGTCTACTTCCGGTCCACTTCCGGTCTACTTCCGGTCCACTTCCGGTCCACTTCCGGTTTGCCTACTTCCGGTCCACTTGTGGCCAAGTTGTGGCCTATTTCTGGTCTTATTGTTTCAGATATTTTCAATGCGGTCCGTGCTTAGGCTATATAAAGAGATTTTGCATTGCATATCAGCCAGTATTGTGAGAGCTGTTGAAGAGAAAGGGTGTGTTGTTGCAGTGCTGCTCATATTTTTTAAACACAAAAATGCCGAATCAAAAATATTGCAATCAATGCAATAAAAATATATCCAGCCCCAATTGGGTTAAGAAAGATTTGTAGTCCAGATAAAAGCAGAATAGTCACAAAAATATGCCCCAAATGCCATAGAGAATATAGCATGAAATGCTTCACATATGAACATATAGATACTTCTTCTGCACAGTCATCAATATTTCCAAACAAAATTGATTGGAAATATTTGTGTGATTGCCCTGTATAACTTAGATTGCAAGGCCAAATTTTGTAATTTTGTTGACCAGGAGCTGGATCCTATGCTCCAGAAACAGGCTCTCCACAAATTATGTGAACATCATGGAGCACACAATATATTTTACAATTTTGAGAATCTCAATTTAAATTCAGGAACAAGAGATTTGGATTTGATGTATCTGGAAATATTTTTGCATCTTGAATCTACCTGCAAACAATATTACATGTTAGGCTGGGCTATTTCAACAGCAGTAAATATTTACCAAATGTTTCAATGTTAAAAAACAATCAGAATAATATCTTCCAGGAAATATAGATACCTGAACATGCAAACATATTTTGAAAGAAGAAACATTGCAAGATATATAAAATCAGACCACCTGTTGGATTGTTTTAGGGAAAAATTTGAAAATCTATCAGAGTATGATTTTTTTAAAGTGCAAAATGAAACAGAGGCAAGATGGGTACTTGACAGTGATGTTGGGTTTGGGTATGTGAGCATAGAATTGGGTTCTGAATATGATGATTTTGAATCCAATACATACTGGCATAGAATTGATGCATACCTGTTGCATTGTTATTGGGGAAAATATGTTGCTTTTTTTACAAAAAGTACTTCAAGTTTAGAAAAATTTAGGTTTTACAAATTTTTCCATGATCATAGAATTTATACAAACAGCAGGTGGCCTGTTGATGACATAACATGGGACACAACAATTTCCATACTTGATGAGGCAGGAAAATTGGATGTAAATTCTGGTTTATATTTTAATGAGTTGATTATGTACCTGCTTAAAAACAATATCAATTCTGGCTTATTCAATACAAGATGGACTTAAATAATTAGAGTTTTTACACAAAATATTGTTTTTGCTAACAATTTCAAGTTCCTTGAGTGGGAATATGTTGTTTTTAAGATCAGCATTGATTCTGTAGTACAGTATTGCTGTGGAACATGTCAAGTCCTTGGATTCTGTCACACCTATTCTAATACAATTAATATCACAAGTACCATTACAAGGCACGCACTGCATAAAATCATAATTCCAAGCGATGGAATGGAGTAATTATTTTTCCACGATTCCATATCATACAAAAAAATTATACTGCAATTGGAGCTTCAGCAGTTCGGGACTGTGCAATATATTGTCTACAAATGTAGGAAAAATAATATTGTACGGGTTGCAAACAAAACTCCCAAAGCTTATGTATTTTAGGTTTCTTAAATTTGAAACAGAATCCAAACTGTCTGGAAGTTCATAAAAGTGAAGCCATTCTACAAGCGGGTCTATCTCAGCTTTTGCATGATATATTTGAGCAAGAGGTGATGTGTTTATAATATTTGTTGGTATAGAGGTTTGTTCTGAGTACAATTATATCTTATTAATTATGAACAGCTCTGCTGCATGTTGTGATGATGAATATTTAGTCCCTAAACCTAACAGAGCTGTGCAGTGATGTTGTTATTGGGAACAGGATTCAAATCCTACACAGATTTATGGATAGGAGTGAAGAATTAATTTTTGCCATGAAATTATATCTAGATACTCAATATCCCTGTGCAATAATGCTGTTATTGGGAACAGGATTTAAATCCTACACAGATACAGATTCTTGCTGAGCTTAATAGGTGATTGTCATGGAAGATACTCTATATTTCTGCTGTTATTAGGTACAAAATTCAATTACACAGACACAGCTATAAATAATAATGCATACAGAACTGTGGTTTCTATAAATCTATACTCAATATCCCTATACCTGACAGCTGTGCGGTGATGCTGTTATTGGGAACAAGATTCAAATCCCACACAGAAACAGATTTTTGCTGGGCTTAGAACTATTATGGATAGGTGATTGCCATGAAATAATATCCCTATACCTGACAGAGCTGTGCAGTGATGCTGTTATTGGGAACAATTTTAACAGAGCTGTGTTTTCCATAAATCTATACTCAATATCCCTATACCTGACAGAGCTGTGCAGTGATGCTGTTATTGGAACAGGATTCAAATATACAGATTCTTGCTAAACTTAGAACTATGCCATGATCAAAACTGTGCGGTGATATAATTATTGGGAACAAGCTTCAAATCCCCGCACAAATACAGATTCTTGCTGAGCTTAGAGTGAAGATACCAGTGATATAATTATTGGGATCAGGATTCAAATTTTGGAACTATTATGGATAGGTGATTAACATGAAGATACTCAATATTTTTGTTATTAGGTACAATATTCAATTATACAGATACAAAAATATTCATTACCAGAGCTGTGCGGTGATGTTGTTATTGGGAACAGGATTCAAATCCTACACAGATACAGAGCCTTGGAATTATTATGGATAGGTGATTGCCATGAAGATAGATACTCAATATCCCTATACATGACAGAGCTGTGCAATAATGTTATTATTGGGAATTGGAACTTAGGTACAAGATTCAATTACACAGATACAGACACGGAAATAATATCTAGATAATATTTTTTAACAGAGCTGTAGTTTCCATAAATTTATACTCAATATCCTATACCGTGCAGTGATGCTGTTATTGGGAACAAGCTTCAAATCTCACACAGATATAGAGCTTTGGAATTATTATAGATAAGTGATTGCCATGAAGATAGATATTCAATATCCTATTAGACACAAACACAGTATCAATAAATTTATAATATCTTTATATTTAATAGAACTGTGCTGTGATGCTGTTATTGGGAACAGGATCCAAATCATAGATAGGTGATTGCCATGAGGATAGATATTAGACACAGACACAGAAATAATATTTATCATTAAATTTATAATATCCCTATACCTGACAAAACTATGCAGTGATGCTATTATTGGGAACAAGCTTCAAATCATGGATAGGTGATTGTCATGAGGATATATATTAGACACAGACACAGAAATAATATTTTCCATAAATCTATACTCAATATTCTTATACCTGACAGAGTTGTGCGGTGATGTTGTTATTGGGAACAGGATTCAAATCATGGATAGGTGATTGTCATGAGGATAGATATTAGACACAGACACAGAAATAATATTTTCCATAAATCTATACTCAATATCCTTATACCTGACAGAACTGTGTGGTTAATATTATTAGGAACAAGTTTTAAATCTTACACAGATATAGAGCGGAATTATTATGGATAGGTGATTGCCATGAGGATAGATACTCAATATCTCTGCTGTTATTGGACACAAACACAGAGAATGAAATAATATTTAATAACATAAATCTATACTCAATATCCCTATACCTAACAGAGCTGTGTAGTGATGCTGTTATTGGGAACAGGATTCAAATCATGGATAGGTGATTGCCATGAGGATAGATATTAGATATAGATATAGAAATAATATTTATCCATAAATCTATACTCAATATCCCTATATTTAATAGAGCTGTGTAGTGATGCTGTTATTGGGAACAGGATTCAAATCATGGATAGGTGATTGCCCTATACCTAACAAAGCTGTGCGGTGATATAATTATTGGGAACAGGATTCAAATCTTACACAGATACAGAGCGGAATTATTATGGATAGGTGATTGTCATGAAGATAGATATTAGACACAAATACAAACAGATACAGAGCCTTGCTGAGCTTGGAATTATTATAGATAGGTAATTGTCATAAAGAACACAGAGAATGAAATTGTAAATCTATACTCAATATCCTTTTGACAGAGCTGTGCGGTCATAATGTTATTGGGAACAGGATTCAAATCATGGATAAGTGATTGCCATGAAGAGGTAAATAATATTTATCCATAAATCTATACTCAATATCCCTATACCTGACAGAGCTGTGCGGTGAAGCTGTTATTGAGAGGATTCAAATCCTACACAAATACAAATCCTTGCTGAGCTTAGAATTATTATAGATAGGTGTGTTATTGAGAACAGCATTCAAATCCTACACAGATACAAATCCTTGCTGTGCTTAGAATTATTATGGAAAAGTGATTGTCATGAAGATAGATATTAGATACAAATTTTATAAATCTATACTCAATATCCCTATACCTGACAGAGCTGTGTGGTGATGCTGTTATTGGGAAGAAGCTTTAATACTGAGCTTGGAATTATTATAGATAGGTGATTGCCATGTAGATAGATATTAGACACAAATTTTATAAATGTATACTCAATAACCCTATACCTGACAGAGATGTGTGGTGATGCTGTTATTGGGAAGAAGCTTTAATACTGAGCTTGGAATTATTATAGAAAGGCATGAAGATAGATGTTAGATACAGACACAGAAAATAAAATAATATTTAGTATTAATTCTATACTTAATATCCCTATCTCTAACAATTACAAATCCCACACAGATACAGAGCCTTGCTGAGTTTGGAATTATTATGGACAGGTGATTACTATGGAAATAACATCTAATAGAGCCTTGCTGATATTTCTACAGCATGGAATGGTTATGAATCCCTAACAGAGCTGTGTTGTGTAGGTACATATCTCACACATAGATATAGAGCCTTGTTGATATTGTTATTGTCATAATCCCTATCTCTAACAGAGCTGTGTTGTGTAGGTTGCTTTGAAAATATTATTTACCCTTGCTGATATGTTATGGATAAGATGTGAATAATACATACCCTAATAATCTGATTCTGATATTTTCCACTATTGTTCCTTTATAAACGTTTCAACATACGTTCCAGCTTTGTAGCTACATGGCAATCACCTATCTATAATAATTCCAAGCTCAGTATTAAAGCTTCTTCCCAATAACAGCATCACCACACAGCTCTGTCAGGTATAGGGATATTGAGTATAGATTTATAAAATTTGTATCTAATATCTATCTTCATGACAATCACTTTTCCATAATAATTCTAAGCACAGCAAGGATTTGTATCTGTGTAGGATTTGAATGCTGTTCTCAATAACACACCTATCTATAATAATTCTAAGCTCAGCAAGGATTTGTATTTGTGTAGGATTTGAATCCTCTCAATAACAGCTTCACCGCACAGCTCTGTCAGGTATAGGGATATTGAGTATAGATTTATGGATAAATATCATTTACCTCTTCATGGCAATCACTTATCCATGATTTGAATCCTGTTCCCAATAACATTATGACCGCACAGCTCTGTCAAAAGGATATTGAGTATAGATTTACAATTGCATTCTCTGTGTTCTTTATGACAATTACCTATCTATAATAATTCCAAGCTCAGCAAGGCTCTGTATCTGTTTGTATTTGTGTCTAATATCTATCTTCATGACAATCACCTATCCATAATAATTCCGCTCTGTATCTGTGTAAGATTTGAATCCTGTTCCCAATAATTATATCACCGCACAGCTTTGTTAGGTATAGGGCAATCACCTATCCATGATTTGAATCCTGTTCCCAATAACAGCATCACTACACAGCTCTATTAAATATAGGGATATTGAGTATAGATTTATGGATAAATATTATTTCTATATCTATATCTAATATCTATCCTCATGGCAATCACCTATCCATGATTTGAATCCTGTTCCCAATAACAGCATCACTACACAGCTCTGTTAGGTATAGGGATATTGAGTATAGATTTATGTTATTAAATATTATTTCATTCTCTGTGTTTGTGTCCAATAACAGCAGAGATATTGAGTATCTATCCTCATGGCAATCACCTATCCATAATAATTCCGCTCTATATCTGTGTAAGATTTAAAACTTGTTCCTAATAATATTAACCACACAGTTCTGTCAGGTATAAGGATATTGAGTATAGATTGATGGAAAATATTATTTCTGTGTCTGTATCTAATATCTATCTTCATGACAATCACCTATCCATGATTTGAATCCTGTTCCCAATAACAACATCACCGCACAACTCTGTCAGGTATAAGAATATTGAGTATAGATTTATGGAAAATATTATTTCTGTGTCTGTGTCTAATATATATCCTCATGACAATCACCTATCCATGATTTGAAGCTTGTTCCCAATAATAGCATCACTGCATAGTTTTGTCAGGTATAGGGATATTATAAATTTAATGATAAATATTATTTCTGTGTCTGTGTCTAATATCTATCCTCATGGCAATCACCTATCTATGATTTGGATCCTGTTCCCAATAACAGCATCACAGCACAGTTCTATTAAATATAAAGATATTATAAATTTATTGATACTGTGTTTGTGTCTAATAGGATATTGAATATCTATCTTCATGGCAATCACTTATCTATAATAATTCCAAAGCTCTATATCTGTGTGAGATTTGAAGCTTGTTCCCAATAACAGCATCACTGCACGGTATAGGATATTGAGTATAAATTTATGGAAACTACAGCTCTGTTAAAAAATATTATCTAGATATTATTTCCGTGTCTGTATCTGTGTAATTGAATCTTGTACCTAAGTTCCAATTCCCAATAATAACATTATTGCACAGCTCTGTCATGTATAGGGATATTGAGTATCTATCTTCATGGCAATCACCTATCCATAATAATTCCAAGGCTCTGTATCTGTGTAGGATTTGAATCCTGTTCCCAATAACAACATCACCGCACAGCTCTGGTAATGAATATTTTTGTATCTGTATAATTGAATATTGTACCTAATAACAAAAATATTGAGTATCTTCATGTTAATCACCTATCCATAATAGTTCCAAAATTTGAATCCTGATCCCAATAATTATATCACTGGTATCTTCACTCTAAGCTCAGCAAGAATCTGTATTTGTGCGGGGATTTGAAGCTTGTTCCCAATAATTATATCACCGCACAGTTTTGTTCATGGCATAGTTCTAAGTTTAGCAAGAATCTGTATATTTGAATCCTGTTCCAATAACAGCATCACTGCACAGCTCTGTCAGGTATAGGGATATTGAGTATAGATTTATGGAAAACACAGCTCTGTTAAAATTGTTCCCAATAACAGCATCACTGCACAGCTCTGTCAGGTATAGGGATATTATTTCATGGCAATCACCTATCCATAATAGTTCTAAGCCCAGCAAAAATCTGTTTCTGTGTGGGATTTGAATCTTGTTCCCAATAACAGCATCACCGCACAGCTGTCAGGTATAGGGATATTGAGTATAGATTTATAGAAACCACAGATCTGTATGCATTATTATTTATATCTGTGTCTGTGTAATTGAATTTTGTACCTAATAACAGCAGAAATATTGAGTATCTTCCATGACAATCACCTATTAAGCTCAGCAAGAATCTGTATCTGTGTAGGATTTAAATCCTGTTCCCAATAACAGCATTATTGCACAGGGATATTGAGTATCTAGATATAATTTCATGACAAAAATTAATTCTTCACTCCTATCCATAAATCTGTGTAGGATTTGAATCCTGTTCCCAATAACAACATCACTGCACAGCTCTGTTAGGTTTAGGGACTAGATATTCATCATCACAACATGCAGCAGAGCTGTTCATAATTAATAAGATATAATTGTACTCAGAACAAACCTCTATACCAACAAATATTATAAACACATCACCTCTTGCTCAAATATATCATGCAAAAGCTGAGATAGACCCGCTTGTAGAATGGCTTCACTTTTATGAACTTCCAGACAGTTTGGATTCTGTTTCAAATTTAAGAAACCTGAAATACATAAGCTTTGGGAGTTTTGTTTGCAACCCGTACAATATTATTTTTCCTACATTTGTAGACAATATATTGCACAGTCCCGAACTGCTGAAGCTCCAATTGCAGTATAATTTTTTGTATGATATGGAATCGTGGAAAAATAATCACTCCATTCCATCGCTTGGAATTATGATTTTATACAGTGCGTGCCTTGTAATGGTACTTGTGATATTAATTGTATTAGAATAGGTGTGACAGAATCCAAGGACTTGACATGTTCCATAGCAATACTGTACTACAGAATCAATGCTGATCTTAAAAACAACATATTCCCACTCAAGGAACTTGAAATTGTTAGCAAAAAAAATATTTTGTGTAAAAACTCTAATTATTTAAGTCCATCTTGTATTGAATAAGCCAGAATTGATATTGTTTTTAAGCAGGTACATAATCAACTCATTAAAATATAAACCAGAATTTACATCCAATTTTCCTGCCTCATCAAGTATGGAAATTGTTGTGTTCCATGTTATGTCATCAACAGGCCACCTGCTGTTTGTATAAATTCTATGATCATGGAAAAATTTGTAAAACCTAAATTTTTCTAAACTTGAAGTACTTTTTGTAAAAAAAGCAACATATTTTCCCCAATAACAATGCAACAGGTATGCATCAATTCTATGCCAGTATGTATTGGATTCAAAATCATCATATTCAGAACCCAATTCTATGCTCACATACCCAAACCCAACATCACTGTCAAGTACCCATCTTGCCTCTGTTTCATTTTGCACTTTAAAAAAATCATACTCTGATAGATTTTCAAATTTTTCCCTAAAACAATCCAACAGGTGGTCTGATTTTATATATCTTGCAATGTTTCTTCTTTCAAAATATGTTTGCATGTTCAGGTATCTATATTTCCTGGAAAATATTATTCTGATTGTTTTTTAACATTGAAACATTTGGTAAATATTTACTGCTGTTGAAATAGTCCAGCCTAACATGTAATATTGTTTGCAGGTTGATTCAAGATGCAAAAATATTTCCAGATACATCAAATCCAAATCTCTTGTTCCTGAATTTAAATTGAGATTCTCAAAATTGTAAAATATATTGTGTGCTCCATGATGTTCACATAATTTGTGGAGAGCCTGTTTCTGGAGCATAGGATCCAGCTCCTGGACTACAAAATTACAAAATTTGGCCTTGCAATCTAAGTTATACAGGGCAATCACACAAATATTTCCAATCAATTTTGTTTGGAAATATTGATGACTGTTCAGAAGAAGTATCTATATGTTCATATGTGAAGTATTTCATGCTATATTCTCTATGGCATTTGGGGCATATTTTTGTGACTATTCTGCTTTTATCTGGACTACAAATCTTTTGGTGCTTAACCCAATTGGGGCTGGATATATTTTTATTGCATTGATTGCAATATTTTTGATTCGGCATTTTTGTGTTTAAAAAATATGAACAGCACTGCAACAACACACCCTTTCTCTTCAACAGCTCTCACAATACTGGCTGATATGCAATGCAAAATCTCTTTATATAGCCTAAGCACGGCCCGCATTGAAAATATCTAAAACAATAAGACCAGAAATAGGCCACAACTTGGCCACAAGTGGACCGGAAGTAGGCAAACCGGAAGTGGACCGGAAGTGGACCGGAAGTAGACCGGAAGTGGACCGGAAGTGGACCGGAAGTAGACCGGAAGTAGACCGGAAGTAGACCGGAAGTGGGCCGGAAGTAGACCGGAAGTGGACCGGAAGTGAATATGTGTGGGTTTGGGTAGGTGTGGGTGTATGTGGGTGGGTGTAGGTGAGTGTGGGTGTGTGTGGGTGTGGGTTTTATAAGCATCTTGGCTTAATTTTAAGTGTGGCCAAAAAAAATATCAAGAGGGGCATATTTTTGACAGGTTTATGGACAACAATCTCACAGAAGTGCCTTTTGTAAGTGTAAACAAATCAATCTGAGGGGGTTCATACTTTCCGAGAAATTCCCGAGGGCATTTTTTACAAAAATCTTTGATTAGGCAGGGTTCCACACTTGAGCAAAAAGCTCATATGGACATGTTGAGCTTGTTTTAAGTGTAGCCAAATCTGCTTGAGGGGGGTTCATACTTTCTTGGGTTTATAATAGTACAAATACAACTACTTAATACAATTGATTGATTGATTGATTTGCTTTATTTTGCTTCGCTATTTGTGCCACTTTTGGCTAACTTGCGAAGATGGGGATGAGTGATGATGTGATGATGTGATGAAATTGATGAATGGACACTCCAAACATGCATGCCCAGACCAGGATTCGAACCTGGTACACCTGGCGTCTTAGCGCGATGTGGTTGGATTACAAGCAGAGGACAATGGTGGAAAAGGGTAAATAAGAAGTGATGCAGCAGCAAAGAGAAAAGGCGAAAGAAAAACAAAAAACAGAAGAGAGAATGAAAGTAAGAGGACCAGAGAATACGTGCTTGTAAAACTCATAAATAGAGCCCGGAAGTTCAGGCATTTATTTTCGTTAAAATAGGCAGGCAAAAAGGCATTTATAATGTGGAAAATAGGCACTAAAAATGAAAAAGGCAAAATAAACCGAAAAAAGGCACATTTGGAAGTCGCTTACTTTTATCTATAATTTCTGGCAAAATGTTAAAATCTACATTGGGAAGAGCATTTCAATTTTCTCCGTCTTGATTGCACATAACTACAAGGTGTTTTTTTAATTACTCAACATTCATTGATAGTAGTCTGTCAGAGAGAATGTTTTTCATAATAGAAAATGATATTTCTACTTCGAGAGAAGTTATTGGAGCATACATAAAACAAGCTAATGTAGCTGGACGCATTTCGGTAACAGCATTTTCACCTTTTAGAATATCACAAATTGTTTTCAATTGTTTCAAGTCCTCATTTGCACTCACTACCCGCTTGCACTTTTCCGCAACAGCTGACCCCTTTTCTCCTGGCACTTCCATCATCTGCTGCATAGATTCCTCGTACATTTTCATGGATGCTACAAGGTATTTTTTTTAAGTTCTGTAATTGTAATTGTCTCTGGGAATGCGCCATAATGTGCAAAAATAAACTTGAATAGCACAGGAGTTTTTTCACTTCACGAACTGAAGCCGCTTCATTTTCTGGAAGAGCATCTGTCAACTCACTGTTTTTTTCAAGGTTGTTAGCATAATATGTAACTGCTGATATCCAGGTTCCCCATCTGGTTAAGACTGGTTGCGGAGATAAGCTAAGCTCAAATGCAACTTCCTTAAATTTTCGGGTTCGAGAGGGAGATTTCATAAATATCTTCTTTGTGTTCGAAATCAACCTGTCCACTTCAGCACTTCACCAGCACAAGGAAATGTTAACCGAAAGGCAATATCCTAACTGAGCATGAAATACATTTTTCTCACACTTTTCTCCTTCAGCAATGTTGAAACATGCATGAGTTCAATATTACTTAAATAAGGCGAAAATTATTCACATAATAAACGAAAGAAAAATAAATGCCAACAACGTTTTTTGGGAGAAAAATAATTTATATACACATTTTTTTTTTAAAAAAATGGTCAAATTTAATTGAAAAAGGCGAAAAAAGGCATTATAATTAAAAATAGGCAGTGGGGTCCCAAATAGGCAAAATAGGCAAAATGAAAAGGCTTCTAAAACATTCGAAACAACATGAGAAACGTATATCCGGAAAAATTTTATCAATATATGCAGTAGATAAAAAGAGGCATTTTGCCAAACTTCCCGGCTCTACTCATAAACATTTTATCTGACCACACTATTTTATCAGTATTTCGCTCCAGCAATCCGGACAAAATTATAAGGCGTGGCCCCTTTTCTAAGGAACTATCAACATCAATATTACGTGTTAAGATGGAACAATTTCTAGTGAAATGTGCACAGTCCTGAGTGTATTAAGAAAAAGAAAATTCAACGGTAGAATTTGTTGAAACTTATCCTGAGTTGCAAATTTGAAGAAGCGTTTTTGAACTCGTCATTTTGAAACAACGATTAAAGGTTGTTCAAAACTATACAAAACCCATAGATCATCCTGGCATAAGAATTTTTCGAATTCAAAACAAGTGCTGCTATAGTAGCATTTTTGAATTTGAATTTTTGAAGTTGTCCTTCGGATTCAAAACTTTCTGAAGGTTGTTCAAAACGATACATAACCTAGACTACGAAATGGCATCGTTTTCGTTGAATTTGGTGAAAGTGCTACTGAGGCGTCAACCTGTAGTAGCATTTTTGAATTCGTTATTACGAAAAACTGAATCGGAGTCAAAACTTTTTAAAGGTTGTTCAAAACTATACAAAACCCATAGATCATCCTGGCATAGGAATTTTTCGAATTCAAAACAAGTGCTGCTATAGTAGCATTTTTGAATTTGAATTTTTGAAGTTGTCCTTCGGATTCAAAACTTTCTGAAGGTTGTTCAAAACGATACATAACCTAGACTACGAAATGGCATCGTTTCCGTTGAATTTGGTGAAAGTGCTACTGAGGCGTCAACCTGTAGTAGCATTTTTGTATTCGCTATTACGAAAAACTGAATCGGATTTAAAACTTTTTAAAGGTTGTTCAAAACTATACAAAACCCATAGATCATCCTGGCATAGGAATTTTTCGAATTCAAAACAAGTGCTGCTTTAGTAGCATTTTTGAATTTGAATTTTTGAAGTTGTCCTTCGGATTCAAAACTTTCTGAAGGTTGTTCAAAACGATACATAACCTAGACTACGAAATGGCATCGTTTCCGTTGAATTTGGTGAAAGTGCTACTCAGGCGTCAACCTGTAGTAGCATTTTTGAATTCGTTACTACGAAAAACTGAATCGGAGTCAAAACTTTTTAAAGGTTGTTCAAAACTATACAAAACCCATAGATCATCCTGGAATAGGAATTTTTCGAATTCAAAACAAGTGCTGCTATAGTATCATTTTTGAATTTGAATTTTTGAAGTTGTCCTTCAGATTCAAAACTTTCTGAAGGTTGTTCAAAACTATACATAACCTAGACTACGAAATGGCATCGTTTCCGTTGAATTTGGTGAAAGTGCTACTGAGGCGTCAACCTGTAGTAGCATTTTTGAATTCGTTATTACGAAAAACTGAATCGGATTCAAAACTTTTTAAAGGTTGTTCAAAACTATACAAAACCCATAGATCATCCTGGCATAGGAATTTTTCGAATTCAAAACAAGTGCTGCTATAGTAGCATTTTTTAATTTGAATTTTTGAAGTTGTGCTTCGGATTCAAAACTTTCTGAAGGTTGTTCAAAACGATACATAACCTAGACTACGAAATGGCATCGTTTCCGTTGAATTTGGTGAAAGTGCTACTGAGTCGTCAACCTGTAGTAGCATTTTTGAATTCGTTATTACGAAAAACTGAATCGGATTCAAAACTTTTTAAAGGTTGTTCAAAACTATACAAAACCCATAGATCATCCTGGCATAGGAATTTTTCGAATTCAAAACAAGTGCTGCTATAGTAGCATTTTTGAATTTGAATTTTTGAAGTTGTCCTTCGGATTCAAAACTTTCTGAAGGTTGTTCAAAACGATACATAACCTAGACTACGAAATGGCATCGTTTCCGTTGAATTTTGTGAAAGTGCTACTGAGGCGTCAACCTGTAGTAGCATTTTTGAATTCGTTATTACGAAAAACTGAATCGGATTCAAAACTTTTTAAAGGTTGTTCAAAACTATACAAAACACACAGATCATCCTGGCATAGGAATTTTTCGAATTCAAAACAAGTGCTGCTATAGTACAATTTTTGAATTTGAATTTTTGAAGTTGTCCTTCGGATTCAAAACTTTCTGAAGGTTGTTCAAAACGATACATAACCTAGACTACGAAATGGCATCGTTTTCGTTGAATTTGGTGGAAGTGCTACTGAGGCGTCAACCTGCAGTAGCATTTTTGAATTCGTTATTACGAAAAACTGAATCGGAGTCAAAACTTTTTAAAGGTTGTTCAAAACTATACAAAACCCATAGATCATCCTGGCATAGGAATTTTTCGAATTCAAAACAAGTGCTGCTATAGTAGCATTTTTGAATTTGAATTTTTGAAGTTGTCCTTCGGATTCAAAACTTTCTGAAGGTTGTTCAAAACTATACATAACCTAGACTACGAAATGGCATCGTTTCCGTTGAATTTGGTGAAAGTGCTACTGAGGCGTCAACCTGTAGTAGCATTTTTGTATTCGCTATTACGAAAAACTGAATCGGATTTAAAACTTTTTAAAGGTTGTTCAAAACTATACAAAACCCATAGATCATCCTGGCATAAGAATTTTTCGAATTCAAAACAAGTGCTGCTATAGTAGCATTTTTGAATTTGAATTTTTGAAGTTGTGCTTCGGATTCAAAACTTTCTGAAGGTTGTTCAAAACGATACATAACCTAGACTACGAAATGGCATCGTTTCCGTTGAATTTGGTGAAAGTGCTACTGAGTCGTCAACCTGTAGTAGCATTTTTGAATTCGTTATTACGAAAAACTGAATCGGATTCAAAACTTTTTAAAGGTTGTTCAAAACTATACAAAACCCATAGATAATCCTGGCATAGGAATTTTTCGAATTCAAAACAAGTGCTGCTATAGTAGCATTTTTGAATTTGAATTTTTGAAGTTGTCCTTCGGATTCAAAACTTTCTGAAGGTTGTGCAAAACGATACATAACCTAGACTACGAAATGGCATCGTTTCCGTTGAATTTGGTGAAAGTGCTACTGAGGCGTCAACCTGTAGTAGCATTTTTGAATTCGTTATTACGAAAAACTGAATCGGATTCAAAACTTTTTAAAGGTTGTTCAAAACTATACAAAACCCATAGATCATCCTGGCATAGGAATTTTTCGAATTCAAAACAAGTGCTGCTATAGTACAATTTTTGAATTTGAATTTTTGAAGTTGTCCTTCGGATTCAAAACTTTCTGAAGGTTGTTCAAAACGATACATAACCTAGACTACGAAATGGCATCGTTTTCGTTGAATTTGGTGGAAGTGCTACTGAGGCGTCAACCTGTAGTAGCATTTTTGAATTCGTTATTACGAAAAACTGAATCGGAGTCAAAACTTTTTAAAGGTTGTTCAAAACTATACAAAACCCATAGATCATCCTGGCATAGGAATTTTTCGAATTCAAAACAAGTGCTGCTATAGTAGCATTTTTGAATTTGAATTTTTGAAGTTGTCCTTCGGATTCAAAACTTTCTGAAGGTTGTTCAAAACGATACATAACCTAGACTACGAAATGGCATCGTTTCCGTTGAATTTGGTGAAAGTGCTACTCAGGCGTCAACCTGTAGTAGCATTTTTGTATTCGCTATTACGAAAAACTGAATCGGATTTAAAACTTTTTAAAGGTTGTTCAAAACTATACAAAACCCATAGATCATCCTGGCATAGGAATTTTTCGAATTCAAAACAAGTGCTTCTTTAGTAGCATTTTTGAATTTGAATTTTTGAAGTTGTCCTTCGGATTCAAAACTTTCTGAAGGTTGTTCAAAACGATACATAACCTAGACTACGAAATGGCATCGTTTCCGTTGAATTTGGTGAAAGTGCTACTCAGGCGTCAACCTGTAGTAGCATTTTTGAATTCGTTACTACGAAAAACTGAATCGGAGTCATAACTTTTTAAAGGTTGTTCAAAACTATACAAAACCCATAGATCATCCTGGAATAGGAATTTTTCGAATTCAAAACAAGTGCTGCTATAGTATCATTTTTGAATTTGAATTTTTGAAGTTGTCCTTCAGATTCAAAACTTTCTGAAGGTTGTTCAAAACTATACATAACCTAGACTACGAAATGGCATCGTTTCCGTTGAATTTGGTGAAAGTGCTACTGAGGCGTCAACCTGTAGTAGCATTTTTGAATTCGTTATTACGAAAAACTGAATCGGATTCAAAACTTTTTAAAGGTTGTTCAAAACTATACAAAACCCATAGATCATCCTGGCATAGGAATTTTTCGAATTCAAAACAAGTGCTGCTATAGTAGCATTTTTTAATTTGAATTTTTGAAGTTGTGCTTCGGATTCAAAACTTTCTGAAGGTTGTTCAAAACGATACATAACCTAGACTACGAAATGGCATCGTTTCCGTTGAATTTGGTGAAAGTGCTACTGAGTCGTCAACCTGTAGTAGCATTTTTGAATTCGTTATTACGAAAAACTGAATCGGATTCAAAACTTTTTAAAGGTTGTTCAAAACTATACAAAACCCATAGATCATCCTGGCATAGGAATTTTTCGAATTCAAAACAAGTGCTGCTATAGTAGCATTTTTGAATTTGAATTTTTGAAGTTGTCCTTCGGATTCAAAATTTTCTGAAGGTTGTTCAAAACGATACATAACCTAGACTACGAAATGGCATCGTTTCCGTTGAATTTGGTGAAAGTGCTACTGAGGCGTCAACCTGTAGTAGCATTTTTGAATTCGTTATTACGAAAAACTGAATCGGATTCAAAACTTTTTAAAGGTTGTTCAAAACTATACAAAACCCACAGATCATCCTGGCATAGGAATTTTTCGAATTCAAAACAAGTGCTGCTATAGTACAATTTTTGAATTTGAATTTTTGAAGTTGTCCTTCGGATTCAAAACTTTCTGAAGGTTGTTCAAAACGATACATAACCTAGACTACGAAATGGCATCGTTTTCGTTGAATTTGGTGGAAGTGCTACTGAGGCGTCAACCTGCAGTAGCATTTTTGAATTCGTTATTACGAAAAACTGAATCGGAGTCAAAACTTTTTAAAGGTTGTTCAAAACTATACAAAACCCATAGATCATCCTGGCATAGGAATTTTTCGAATTCAAAACAAGTGCTGCTATAGTAGCATTTTTGAATTTGAATTTTTGAAGTTGTCCTTCGGATTCAAAACTTTCTGAAGGTTGTTCAAAACTATACATAACCTAGACTACGAAATGGCATCGTTTCCGTTGAATTTGGTGAAAGTGCTACTGAGGCGTCAACCTGTAGTAGCATTTTTGTATTCGCTATTACGAAAAACTGAATCGGATTTAAAACTTTTTAAAGGTTGTTCAAAACTATACAAAACCCATAGATCATCCTGGCATAGGAATTTTTCGAATTCAAAACAAGTGCTGCTATAGTAGCATTTTTGACTTTGAATTTTTGAAGTTGTCCTTCGGATTCAAAACTTTCTGAAGGTTGTTCAAAACGATACATAACCTAGACTACGAAATGGCATCGTTTCCGTTGAATTTGGTGAAAGTGCTACTGAGGCGTCAACCTGTAGTAGCATTTTTGAATTCGTTATTACGAAAAACTGAATCGGATTCAAAACTTTTTAAAGGTTGTTCAAAACTATACAAAACCCATAGATCATCCTGGCATAGGAATTTTTCGAATTCAAAACAAGTGCTGCTATAGTAGCATTTTTGAATTTGAATTTTTGAAGTTGTCCTTCGGATTCAAAACTTTCTGAAGGTTGTTCAAAACGATACATAACCTAGACTACGAAATGGCATCGTTTCCGTTGAATTTGGTGAAAGTGCTACTGAGGCGTCAACCTGTAGTAGCATTTTTGAATTCGTTATTACGAAAAACTGAATCGGATTCAAAACTTTTTAAAAGTTGTTCAAAACTCTACAAAACCCATAGATCATCCTGGCATAGGAATTTTTCGAATTCAAAACAAGTGCTGCTATAGTAGCATTTTTGAATTTGAATTTTTGAAGTTGTCCTCCGGATTCAAAGCTTTCTGAAGGTTGTTCAAAACGATACATAACCTAGACTACGAAATGGCATCGTTTCCGTTGAATTTGGTGAAAGTGCTACTGAGGCGTCAACCTGTAGTAGCATTTTTGAATTCGTTATTACGAAAAACTGAATCGGATTCAAAACTTTTTAAAGGTTGTTCAAAACAATACAAAACCCATAGATCATCCTGGCATAGGAATTTTTCGAATTCAAAACAAGTGCTGCTATAATAGCATTTTTGAATTTGAATTTTTGAAGTTGTCCTTCGGATTCAAAACTTTCTGAAGGTTGTTCAAAACGATACATAACCTAGACTACGAAATGGCATCGTTTCCGTTGAATTTGGTGAAAGTGCTACTGAGGCGTCAACCTGTAGTAGCATATTTGTATTCGCTATTACGAAAAACTGAATCGGATTTAAAACTTTTTAAAGGTTGTTCAAAACTATACAAAACCCATAGATCATCCTGGCATAGGAATTTTTCGAATTCAAAACAAGTGCTGCTATAGTAGCATTTTTGAATTTGAATTTTTGAAGTTGTCCTTCGGATTCAAAACTTTCTGAAGGTTGTTCAAAACGATACATAACCTAGACTACGAAATGGCATCGTTTCCGTTGAATTTGGTGAAAGTGCTACTGAGGCGTCAACCTGTAGTAGCATTTTTGAATTCGTTATTACGAAAAACTGAATCGGATTCAAAACTTTTTAAAGGTTGTTCAAAACTATACAAAACCCATAGATCATCCTGGCATAGGAATTTTTCGAATTCAAAACAAGTGCTGCTATAGTACAATTTTTGAATTTGAATTTTTGAAGTTGTCCTTCGGATTCAAAACTTTCTGAAGGTTGTTCAAAACGATACATAACCTAGACTACGAAATGGCATCGTTTCCGTTGAATTTGGTGAAAGTGCTACTGAGGCGTCAACCTGTAGTAGCATTTTTGAATTCGTTATTACGAAAAACTGAATCGGATTCAAAACTTTTTAAAGGTTGTTCAAAACTATACAAAACCCATAGATCATCCTGGCATAGGAATTTTTCGAATTCAAAACAAGTGCTGCGATAGTAGCATTTTTGAATTTGAATTTTTGAAGTTGTCCTTCGGATTCAAAACTTTCTGAAGGTTGTTCAAAACGATACATAACCTAGACTACGAAATGGCATCGTTTCCGTTGAATTTGGTGAAAGTGCTACTGAGGCGTCAACCTGTAGTAGCATTTTTGAATTCGTTATTACGAAAAACTGAATCGGATTCAAAACTTTTTAAAGGTTGTTCAAAACTATACAAAACCCATAGATCATCCTGGCATAGGAATTTTTCGAATTCAAAACAAGTGCTGCTATAGTACAATTTTTGAATTTGAATTTTTGAAGTTGTCCTTCGGATTCAAAACTTTCTGAAGGTTGTTCAAAACGATACATAACCTAGACTACGAAATGGCATCGTTTTCGTTGAATTTGGTGGAAGTGCTACTGAGGCGTCAACCTGTAGTAGCATTTTTGAATTCGTTATTACGAAAAACTGAATCGGAGTCAAAACTTTTTAAAGGTTGTTCAAAACTATACAAAACCCATAGATCATCCTGGAATAGGAATTTTTCGAATTCAAAACAAGTGCTGCTATAGTATCATTTTTGAATTTTAATTTTTGAAGTTGTCCTTCAGATTCAAAACTTTCTGAAGGTTGTTCAAAACTATACATAACCTAGACTACGAAATGGCATCGTTTCCGTTGAATTTGGTGAAAGTGCTACTGAGACGTCAACCTGTAGTAGCATTTTTGAATTCGTTATTACGAAAAACTGAATCGGATTCAAAACTTTTTAAAGGTTGTTCAAAACTATACAAAACCCATAGATAATCCTGGCATAGGAATTTTTCGAATTCAAAACAAGTGCTGCTATAGTAGCATTTTTTAATTTGAATTTTTGAAGTTGTGCTTCGGATTCAAAACTTTCTGAAGGTTGTTCAAAACGATACATAACCTAGACTACGAAATGGCATCGTTTCCGTTGAATTTGGTGAAAGTGCTACTGAGTCGTCAACCTGTAGTAGCATTTTTGAATTCGTTATTACGAAAAACTGAATCGGATTCAAAACTTTTTAAAGGTTGTTCAAAACTATACAAAACCCATAGATCATCCTGGCATAGGAATTTTTCGGATTCAAAACAAGTGCTGCTATAGTAGCATTTTTGAATTTGAATTTTTGAAGTTGATCTTCGGATTCAAAACTTTCTGAAGGTTGTTCAAAACGATAAATAACCTAGACTACGAAATGGCATCGTTTCCGTTGAATTTGGTGAAAGTGCTACTGAGGCGTCAACCTGTAGTAGCATTTTTGAATTCGTTATTACGAAAAACTGAATCGGATTTAAAACTTTTTAAAGGTTGTTCAAAACTATACAAAACCCATAGATCATCCTGGCATAGGAATTTTTCGAATTCAAAACAAGTGCTGCTATAGTAGCATTTTTGAATTTGAATTTTTGAAGTTGTCCTTCGGATTCAAAACTTTCTGAAGGTTGTTCAAAACGATACATAACCTAGACTACGAAATGGCATCGTTTCCGTTGAATTTGGTGAAAGTGCTACTGAGGCGTCAACCTGTAGTAGCATTTTTGAATTCGTTATTACGAAAAACTGAATCGGATTCAAAACTTTTTAAAGGTTGTTCAAAACTATACAAAACCCATAGATCATCCTGGCATAGGAATTTTTCGAATTCAAAACAAGTGCTGCTATAGTACAATTTTTGAATTTGAATTTTTGAAGTTGTCCTTCGGATTCAAAACTTTCTGAAGGTTGTTCAAAACGATACATAACCTAGACTACGAAATGGCATCGTTTCCGTTGAATTTGGTGAAAGTGCTACTGAGGCGTCAACCTGTAGTAGCATTTTTGAATTCGTTATTACGAAAAACTGAATCGGATTCAAAACATTTTAAAGGTTGTTCAAAACTATACAAAACCCATAGATCATCCTGGCATAGGAATTTTTCGAATTCAAAACAAGTGCTGCTATAGTAGCATTTTTGAATTTGAATTTTTGAAGTTGTCCTTCGGATTCAAAACTTTCTGAAGGTTGTTCAAAACGATACATAACCTAGACTACGAAATGGCATCGTTTCCGTTGAATTTGGTGAAAGTGCTACTGAGGCGTCAACCTGTAGTAGCATTTTTGAATTCGTTATTACGAAAAACTGAATCGGATTCAAAACTTTTTAAAGGTTGTTCAAAACTATACAAAACCCATAGATCATCCTGGCATAGGAATTTTTCGAATTCAAAACAAGTGCTGCTATAGTACAATTTTTGAATTTGAATTTTTGAAGTTGTCCTTCGGATTCAAAACTTTCTGAAGGTTGTTCAAAACGATACATAACCTAGACTACGAAATGGCATCGTTTTCGTTGAATTTGGTGGAAGTGCTACTGAGGCGTCAACCTGTAGTAGCATTTTTGAATTCGTTATTACGAAAAACTGAATCGGAGTCAAAACTTTTTAAAGGTTGTTCAAAACTATACAAAACCCATAGATCATCCTGGAATAGGAATTTTTCGAATTCAAAACAAGTGCTGCTATAGTATCATTTTTGAATTTTAATTTTTGAAGTTGTCCTTCAGATTCAAAACTTTCTGAAGGTTGTTCAAAACTATACATAACCTAGACTACGAAATGGCATCGTTTCCGTTGAATTTGGTGAAAGTGCTACTGAGGCGTCAACCTGTAGTAGCATTTTTGAATTCGTTATTACGAAAAACTGAATCGGATTCAAAACTTTTTAAAGGTTGTTCAAAACTATACAAAACCCATAGATAATCCTGGCATAGGAATTTTTCGAATTCAAAACAAGTGCTGCTATAGTAGCATTTTTTAATTTGAATTTTTGAAGTTGTGCTTCGGATTCAAAACTTTCTGAAGGTTGTTCAAAACGATACATAACCTAGACTACGAAATGGCATCGTTTCCGTTGAATTTGGTGAAAGTGCTACTGAGGCGTCAACCTGTAGTAGCATTTTTGAATTCGTTATTACGAAAAACTGAATCGGATTTAAAACTTTTTAAAGGTTGTTCAAAACTATACAAAACCCATAGATCATCCTGGCATAGGAATTTTTCGAATTCAAAACAAGTGCTGCTATAGTAGCATTTTTGAATTTGAATTTTTGAAGTTGTCCTTCGGATTCAAAACTTTCTGAAGGTTGTTCAAAACGATACATAACCTAGACTACGAAATGGCATCGTTTCCGTTGAATTTGGTGAAAGTGCTACTGAGGCGTCAACCTGTAGTAGCATTTTTGAATTCGTTATTACGAAAAACTGAATCGGATTCAAAACTTTTTAAAGGTTGTTCAAAACTATACAAAACCCATAGATCATCCTGGCATAGGAATTTTTCGAATTCAAAACAAGTGCTGCTATAGTAGCATTTTTGAATTTGAATTTTTGAAGTTGTCCTTCGGATTCAAAACTTTCTGAAGGTTGTTCAAAACGATACATAACCTAGACTACAAAATGGCATCGTTTCCGTTGAATTTGGTGAAAGTGCTACTGAGGCGTCAACCTGTAGTAGCATTTTTGAATTCGTTATTACGAAAAACTGAATCGGATTCAAAACTTTTTAAAAGTTGTTCAAAACTCTACAAAACCCATAGATCATCCTGGCATAGGAATTTTTCGAATTCAAAACAAGTGCTGCTATAGTAGCATTTTTGAATTTGAATTTTTGAAGTTGTCCTCCGGATTCAAAACTTTCTGAAGGTTGTTCAAAACGATACATAACCTAGACTACGAAATGGCATCGTTTCCGTTGAATTTGGTGAAAGTGCTACTGAGGCGTCAACCTGTAGTAGCATTTTTGAATTCGTTATTACGAAAAACTGAATCGGATTCAAAACTTTTTAAAGGTTGTTCAAAACAATACAAAACCCATAGATCATCCTGGCATAGGAATTTTTCGAATTCAAAACAAGTGCTGCTATAATAGCATTTTTGAATTTGAATTTTTGAAGTTGTCCTTCGGATTCAAAACTTTCTGAAGGTTGTTCAAAACGATACATAACCTAGACTACGAAATGGCATCGTTTCCGTTGAATTTGGTGAAAGTGCTACTGAGGCGTCAACCTGTAGTAGCATATTTGTATTCGCTATTACGAAAAACTGAATCGGATTTAAAACTTTTTAAAGGTTGTTCAAAACTATACAAAACCCATAGATCATCCTGGCATAGGAATTTTTCGAATTCAAAACAAGTGCTGCTATAGTAGCATTTTTGAATTTGAATTTTTGAAGTTGTCCTTCGGATTCAAAACTTTCTGAAGGTTGTTTAAAACGATACATAACCTAGACTACGAAATGGCATCGTTTCCGTTGAATTTGGTGAAAGTGCTACTGAGGCGTCAACCTGTAGTAGCATTTTTGAATTCGTTATTACGAAAAACTGAATCGGATTCAAAACTTTTTAAAGGTTGTTCAAAACTATACAAAACCCATAGATCATCCTGGCATAGGAATTTTTCGAATTCAAAACAAGTGCTGCTATAGTACAATTTTTAAATTTGAATTTTTGAAGTTGTCCTTCGGATTCAAAACTTTCTGAAGGTTGTTCAAATCGAAACATAACCTAGACTACGAAATGGCATCGTTTCCGTTGAATTTGGTGAAAGTGCTACTGAGGCGTCAACCTGTAGTAGCATTTTTGAATTCGTTATTACGAAAAACTGAATCGGATTCAAAACTTTTTAAAGGTTGTTCAAAACTATACAAAACCCATAGATCATCCTGGCATAGGAATTTTTCGAATTCAAAACAAGTGCTGCTATAGTAGCATTTTTGAATTTGAATTTTTGAAGTTGTCCTTCGGATTCAAAACTTTCTGAAGGTTGTTCAAAACGATACATAACCTAGACTACGAAATGGGATCGTTTCCGTTGAATTTGGTGAAAGTGCTACTGAGGCGTCAACCTGCAGTAGCATTTTTGAATTCGTTATTACGAAAAACTGAATCGGATTCAAAACTTTTTAAAGGTTGTTCAAAACTATACAAAACCCATAGATCATCCTGGCATAGGAATTTTTCGAATTCAAAACAAGTGCTGCTATAGTAGCATTTTTTAATTTGAATTTTTGAAGTTGTGCTTCGGATTCAAAACTTTCTGAAGGTTGTTCAAAACGATACATAACCGAGACTACGAAATGGCATCGTTTCCGTTGAATTTGGTGAAAGTGCTACTGAGGCGTCAACCTGTAGTAGCATTTTTGAATTCGTTATTACGAAAAACTGAATCGGATTCAAAACTTTTTAAAGGTTGTTCAAAACTATACAAAACCCATAGATCATCCTGGCATAGGAATTTTTCGAATTCAAAACAAGTGCTGCTATAGTAGCATTTTTGAATTTGAATTTTTGAAGTTGTCCTTCGGATTCAAAACTTTCTGAAGGTTGTTCAAAACGATACATAACCTAGACTACGAAATGGCTTCGTTTCCGTTGAATTTGGTGAAAGTGCTACTGAGGCGTCAACCTGTAGTAGCATTTTTGAATTCGTTATTACGAAAAACTGAATCGGATTCAAAACTTTTTAAAGGTTGTTCAAAACTATACAAAACCCATAGATCATCCTGGCATAGGAATTTTTCGAATTCAAAACAAGTGCTGCTATAGTACAATTTTTGAATTTGAATTTTTGAAGTTGTCCTTCGGATTCAAAACTTTCTGAAGGTTGTTCAAAACGATACATAACCTAGACTACGAAATGGCATCGTTTTCGTTGAATTTGGTGGAAGTGCTACTGAGGCGTCAACCTGCAGTAGCATTTTTGAATTCGTTATTACGAAAAACTGAATCGGAGTCAAAACTTTTTAAAGGTTGTTCAAAACTATACAAAACCCATAGATCATCCTGGCATAGGAATTTTTCGAATTCAAAACAAGTGCTGCTATAGTAGCATTTTTGAATTTGAATTTTTGAAGTTGTCCTTCGGATTCAAAACTTTCTGAAGGTTGTTCAAAACGATACATAACCTAGACTACGAAATGGCATCGTTTCCGTTGAATTTGGTGAAAGTGCTACTGAGGCGTCAACCTGTAGTAGCATTTTTGTATTCGCTATTACGAAAAACTGAATCGGATTTAAAACTTTTTAAAGGTTGTTCAAAACTATACAAAACCCATAGATCATCCTGGCATAGGAATTTTTCGAATTCAAAACAAGTGCTGCTATAGTAGCATTTTTGAATTTGAATTTTTGAAGTTGTCCTTCGGATTCAAAACTTTCTGAAGGTTGTTCAAAACGATACATAACCTAGACTACAAAATGGCATCGTTCCCGTTGAATTTGGTGAAAGTGCTACTGAGGCGTCAACCTGTAGTAGCATTTTTGAATTCGTTATTACGAAAACCTGAATCGGATTCAAAACTTTTTAAAAGTTGTTCAAAACTCTACAAAACCCATAGATCATCCTATCATAGGAATTTTTCGAATTCAAAACAAGTGCTGCTATAGTAGCATTTTTGAATTTGAATTTTTGAAGTTGTCCTCCGGATTCAAAACTTTCTGAAGGTTGTTCAAAACGATACATAACCTAGACTACGAAATGGCATCGTTTCCGTTGAATTTGGTGAAAGTGCTACTGAGGCGTCAACCTGTAGTAGCATTTTTGAATTCGTTATTACGAAAAACTGAATCGGATTCAAAACTTTTTAAAGGTTGTTCAAAACAATACAAAACCCATAGATCATCCTGGCATAGGAATTTTTCGAATTCAAAACAAGTGCTGCTATAATAGCATTTTTGAATTTGAATTTTTGAAGTTGTCCTTCGGATTCAAAACTTTCTGAAGGTTGTTCAAAACGATACATAACCTAGACTACGAAATGGCATCGTTTCCGTTGAATTTGGTGAAAGTGCTACTGAGGCGTCAACCTGTAGTAGCATTTTTGAATTCGTTATTACGAAAAACTGAATCGGATTCAAAACTTTTTAAAGGTTGTTCAAAACTATACAAAACCCATAAATCATCCTGGCATAGGAATTTTTCGAATTCAAAACAAGTGCTGCTATAGTAGCATTTTTGAATTTGAATTTTTGAAGTTGTCCTTCGGATTCAAAATTTTCTGAAGGTTGTTCAAAACGATACATAACCTAGACTACGAAATGGGATCGTTTCCGTTGAATTTGGTGAAAGTGCTACTGAGGCGTCAACCTGTAGTAGCATTTTTGAATTCGTTATTACGAAAAACTGAATCGGATTCAAAACTTTTTAAAAGTTGTTCAAAATTTTACAAAACCCATAGATCATCCTGGCATAGGAATTTTTCGAATTCAAAACAAGTGCTGCTATAGTACAATTTTTGAATTTGAATTTTTGAAGTTGTCCTTCGGATTCAAAACTTTCTGAAGGTTGTTCAAAACGAAACATAACCTAGACTACGAAATGGCATCGTTTCCGTTGAATTTGGTGAAAGTGCTACTGAGGCGTCAACCTGTAGTAGCATTTTTGAATTCGTTATTACGAAAAACTGAATCGGATTCAAAACTTTTTAAAGGTTGTTCAAAACTATACAAAACCCATAGATCATCCTGGCATAGGAATTTTTCGAATTCAAAACAAGTGCTGCTATAGTACAATTTTTGAATTTGAATTTTTGAAGTTGTCCTTCGGATTCAAAACTTTCTGAAAGTTGTTTAAAACGATACATAACCTAGACTACGAAATGGCATCGTTTCCGTTGAATTTGGTGAAAGTGCTACTGAGGCGTCAACCTGTAGTAGCATTTTTGAATTTGTTATTACGAAAAACTGAATCGGATTCAAAACTTTTTAAAGGTTGTTCAAAACTATACAAAACCCATAGATCATCCTGGCATAGGAATTTTTCGAATTCAAAACAAGTGGTGCTATAGTAGCATTTTTGAATTTGAATTTTTGAAGTTGTCCTTCGGATTCAAAACTTTCTGAAGGTTGTTCAAAACGATACATAACCTAGACTACGAAATGGCATCGTTTCCGTTGAATTTGGTGAAAGTGCTACTGAGGCGTCAACCTGTAGTAGCATTTTTGAATTCGTTTTTACGAAAAACTGAATCGGATTCAAAACTTTTTAAAGGTTGTTCAAAACTATACAAAACCCATAGATCATCCTGGCATAGGAATTTTTCGAATTCAAAACAATTGCTGCTATAGCAGCATTTTTGAATTTGAATTTTTGAAGTTGTCCTTCGGATTCACAACTTTCTGAAGGTTGTTCAAAACGATACATAACCTAGACTACGAAATGGCATCGTTTCCGTTGAATTTGGTGAAAGTCCTACTGAGGCGTCAACCTGTAGTAGCATTTTTGTATTCGCTATTACGAAAAACTGAATCGGATTTAAAACTTTTTAAAGGTTGTTCAAAACTATACAAAACCCATAGATCATCCTGGCATAGGAATTTTTCGAATTCAAAACAAGTGCTGCAATAGTAGCATTTTTGAATTTGAATTTTTGAAGTTGTCCTTCGGATTCAAAACTTTCTGAAGGTTGTTCAAAACGATACATAACCTAGACTACGAAATGGCATCGTTTCCGTTGAATTTGGTGAAAGTGCTACTGAGGCGTCAACCTGTAGTAGCATTTTTGAATTCGTTATTACGAAAAACTGAATCGGATTCAAAACTTTTTAAAGGTTGTTCAAAACTATACAAAACCCATAGATCATCCTGGAATAGGAATTTTTCGAATTCAAAACAAGTGCTGCTATAGTAGCATTTTTGAATTTGAATTTTTGAAGTTGTCCTTCGGATTCAAAACTTTCTGAAGGTTGTTCAAAACGATACATAACCTAGACTACGAAATGGCATCGTTTCCGTTGAATTTGGTGAAAGTGCTACTGAGTCGTCAACCTGTAGTAGCATTTTTGAATTCGTTATTACGAAAAACTGAATCGGATTCAAAACTTTTTAAAGGTTGTTCAAAACTATACAAAACCCATAGATCATCCTGGCATAGGAATTTTTCGAATTCAAAACAAGTGCTGCTATAGTAGCATTTTTGAATTTGAATTTTTGAAGTTGTCCTTCGGATTCAAAACTTTCTGAAGGTTGTTCAAAACGATACATAACCTAGACTACGAAATGGCATCGTTTCCGTTGAATTTGGTGAAAGTGCTACTGAGGCGTCAACCTGTAGTAGCATTTTTGAATTCGTTATTACGAAAAACTGAATCGGATTCAAAACTTTTTAAAGGTTGTTCAAAACTATACAAAACCCATAGATCATCCTGGCATAGGAATTTTTCGAATTCAAAACAAGTGCTGCTATAGTACAATTTTTGAATTTGAATTTTTGAAGTTGTCCTACGGATTCAAAACTTTCTGAAGGTTGTTCAAAACGATACATAACCTAGACTACGAAATGGCATCGTTTCCGTTGAATTTGGTGAAAGTGCTACTGAGGCGTCAACCTGTAGTAGCATTTTTGAATTCGTTATTACGAAAAACTGAATCGGATTCAAAACTTTTTAAAGGTTGTTCAAAACTATACAAAACCCATAGATCATCCTGGCATAGGAATTTTTCGAATTCAAAACAAGTGCTGCTATAGTAGCATTTTTGAATTTGAATTTTTGAAGTTGTCCTTCGGATTCAAAACTTTCTGAAGGTTGTTCAAAACGATACATAACCTAGACTACGAAATGGGATCGTTTCCGTTGAATTTGGTGAAAGTGCTACTGAGGCGTCAACCTGTAGTAGCATTTTTGAATTCGTTATTACGAAAAACTGAATCGGATTCAAAACTTTTTAAAAGTTGTTCAAAATTTTACAAAACCCATAGATCATCCTGGCATAGGAATTTTTCGAATTCAAAACAAGTGCTGCTATAGTACAATTTTTGAATTTGAATTTTTGAAGTTGTCCTTCGGATTCAAAACTTTCTGAAGGTTGTTCAAAACGAAACATAACCTAGACTACGAAATGGCATCGTTTCCGTTGAATTTGGTGAAAGTGCTACTGAGGCGTCAACCTGTAGTAGCATTTTTGAATTCGTTATTACGAAAAACTGAATCGGATTCAAAACTTTTTAAAGGTTGTTCAAAACTATACAAAACCCATAGATCATCCTGGCATAGGAATTTTTCGAATTCAAAACAAGTGCTGCTATAGTACAATTTTTGAATTTGAATTTTTGAAGTTGTCCTTCGGATTCAAAACTTTCTGAAGGTTGTTTAAAACGATACATAACCTAGACTACGAAATGGCATCGTTTCCGTTGAATTTGGTGAAAGTGCTACTGAGGCGTCAACCTGTAGTAGCATTTTTGAATTTGTTATTACGAAAAACTGAATCGGATTCAAAACTTTTTAAAGGTTGTTCAAAACTATACAAAACCCATAGATCATCCTGGCATAGGAATTTTTCGAATTCAAAACAAGTGCTGCTATAGTACAATTTTTGAATTTGAATTTTTGAAGTTGTCCTTCGGATTCAAAACTTTCTGAAGGTTGTTCAAAACGATACATAACCTAGACTACGAAATGGCATCGTTTCCGTTGAATTTGGTGAAAGTGCTACTGAGGCGTCAACCTGTAGTAGCATTTTTGAATTCGTTTTTACGAAAAACTGAATCGGATTCAAAACTTTTTAAAGGTTGTTCAAAACTATACAAAACCCATAGATCATCCTGGCATAGGAATTTTTCGAATTCAAAACAAGTGCTGCTATAGTAGCATTTTTGAATTTGAATTTTTGAAGTTGTCCTTCGGATTCAAAACTTTCTGAAGGTTGTTCAAAACGGTACATAACCTAGACTACGAAATGGCATCGTTTCCGTTGAATTTGGTGAAAGTGCTACTGAGGCGTCAACCTGTAGTAGCATTTTTGTATTCGCTATTACGAAAAACTGAATCGGATTTAAAACTTTTTAAAGGTTGTTCAAAACTATACAAAACCCATAGATCATCCTGGCATAGGAATTTTTCGAATTCAAAACAAGTGCTGCTATAGTAGCATTTTTGAATTTGAATTTTTGAAGTTGTCCTTCGGATTCAAAACTTTCTGAAGTTTGTTCAAAACGATACATAACCTAGACTACGAAATGGCATCGTTTCCGTTGAATTTGGTGAAAGTGCTACTGAGGCGTCAACCTGTAGTAGCATTTTTGAATTCGTTATTACGAAAAACTGAATCGGATTCAAAACTTTTTAAAGGTTGTTCAAAACTATACAAAACCCATAGATCATCCTGGCATAGGAATTTTTCGAATTCAAAACAAGTGCTTCTATTATAGCATTTTTGAATTTGAATTTTTGAAGTTGTCCTTCGGATTCAAAACTTTCTGAAGGTTGTTCAAAACGATACATAACCTAGACTACGAAATGGCATCGTTTCCGTTGAATTTGGTGAAAGTGCTACTGAGTCGTCAACCTGTAGTAGCATTTTTGAATTCGTTATTACGAAAAACTGAATCGGATTCAAAACTTTTTAAAGGTTGTTCAAAACTATACAAAACCCATAGATCATCCTGGCATAGGAATTTTTCGAATTCAAAACAAGTGCTGCTATAGTACAATTTTTGAATTTGAATTTTTGAAGTTGTCCTTCGGATTCAAAACTTTCTGAAGGTTGTTCAAAACGATACATAACCTAGACTACGAAATGGCATCGTTTCCGTTGAATTTGGTGAAAGTGCTACTGAGGCGTCAACCTGCAGTAGCATTTTTGAATTCGTTATTACGAAAAACTGAATCGGAGTCAAAACTTTTTAAAGGTTGTTCAAAACTATACAAAACCCATAGATCATCCTGGCATAGGAATTTTTCGAATTCAAAACAAGTGCTGCTATAGTAGCATTTTTGAATTTGAATTTTTGAAGTTGTCCTTCGGATTCAAAACTTTCTGAAGGTTGTTCAAAACGATACATAACCTAGACTACGAAATGGCATCGTTTCCGTTGAATTTGGTGAAAGTGCTACTGAGGCGTCAACCTGTAGTAGCATTTTTGTATTCGCTATTACGAAAAACTGAATCGGATTTAAAACTTTTTAAAGGTTGTTCAAAACTATACAAAACCCATAGATCATCCTGGCATAGGAATTTTTCGAATTCAAAACAAGTGCTGCTATAGTAGCATTTTTGAATTTGAATTTTTGAAGTTGTCCTTCGGATTCAAAACTTTCTGAAGGTTGTTCAAAACGATACATAACCTAGACTACGAAATGGCATCGTTTCCGTTGAATTTGGTGAAAGTGCTACTGAGGCGTCAACCTGTAGTAGCATTTTTGAATTCGTTATTACGAAAAACTGAATCGGATTCAAAACTTTTTAAAGGTTGTTCAAAACTATACAAAACCCATAGATCATCCTGGCATAGGAATTTTTCGAATTCAAAACAAGTGCTGCTATAGTAGCATTTTTGAATTTGAATTTTTGAAGTTGTCCTTCGGATTCAAAACTTTCTGAAGGTTGTTCAAAACGATACATAACCTAGACTACGAAATGGCATCGTTTCCGTTGAATTTGGTGAAAGTGCTACTGAGGCGTCAACCTGTAGTAGCATTTTTGTATTCGCTATTACGAAAAACTGAATCGGATTTAAAACTTTTTAAAGGTTGTTCAAAACTATACAAAACCCATAGATCATCCTGGCATAGGAATTTTTCGAATTCAAAACAAGTGCTGCTATAGTAGCATTTTTGAATTTGAATTTTTGAAGTTGTCCTTCGGATTCAAAACTTTCTGAAGGTTGTTCAAAACGATACATAACCTAGATTACGAAATGGCATCGTTTCCGTTGAATTTGGTGAAAGTGCTACTGAGGCGTCAACCTGTAGTAGCATTTTTGAATTCGTTATTACGAAAAACTGAATCGGATTCAAAACTTTTTAAAGGTTGTTCAAAACTATACAAAACCCATAGATCATCCTGGCATAGGAATTTTTCGAATTCAAAACAAGTGCTGCTATAGTAGCATTTTTGAATTTGAATTTTTGAAGTTGTCCTTCGGATTCAAAACTTTCTGAAGGTTGTTCAAAACGATACATAACCTAGACTACAAAATGGCATCGTTTCCGTTGAATTTGGTGAAAGTGCTACTGAGGCGTCAACCTGTAGTAGCATTTTTGAATTCGTTATTATGAAAAACTGAATCGGATTCAAAACTTTTTAAAAGTTGTTCAAAACTCTACAAAACCCATAGATCATCCTGGCATAGGAATTTTTCGAATTCAAAACAAGTGCTGCTATAGTAGCATTTTTGAATTTGAATTTTTGAAGTTGTCCTCCGGATTCAAAACTTTCTGAAGGTTGTTCAAAACGATACATAACCTAGACTACGAAATGGCATCGTTTCCGTTGAATTTGGTGAAAGTGCTACTGAGGCGTCAACCTGTAGTAGCATTTTTGAATTCGTTATTACGAAAAACTGAATCGGATTCAAAACTTTTTAAAAGTTGTTCAAAATTTTACAAAACCCATAGATCATCCTGGCATAGGAATTTTTCGAATTCAAAACAAGTGCTGCTATAGTACAATTTTTGAATTTGAATTTTTGAAGTTGTCCTTCGGATTCAAAACTTTCTGAAGGTTGTTCAAAACGAAACATAACCTAGACTACGAAATGGCATCGTTTCCGTTGAATTTGGTGAAAGTGCTACTGAGGCGTCAACCTGTAGTAGCATTTTTGAATTCGTTATTACGAAAAACTGAATCGGATTCAAAACTTTTTAAAGGTTGTTCAAAACTATACAAAACCCATAAATCATCCTGGCATAGGAATTTTTCGAATTCAAAACAAGTGCTGCTATAGTAGCATTTTTGAATTTGAATTTTTGAAGTTGTCCTTCGGATTCAAAATTTTCTGAAGGTTGTTCAAAACGATACATAACCTAGACTACGAAATGGGATCGTTTCCGTTGAATTTGGTGAAAGTGCTACTGAGGCGTCAACCTGTAGTAGCATTTTTGAATTCGTTATTACGAAAAACTGAATCGGATTCAAAACTTTTTAAAAGTTGTTCAAAATTTTACAAAACCCATAGATCATCCTGGCATAGGAATTTTTCGAATTCAAAACAAGTGCTGCTATAGTACAATTTTTGAATTTGAATTTTTGAAGTTGTCCTTCGGATTCAAAACTTTCTGAAGGTTGTTCAAAACGAAACATAACCTAGACTACGAAATGGCATCGTTTCCGTTGAATTTGGTGAAAGTGCTACTGAGGCGTCAACCTGTAGTAGCATTTTTGAATTCGTTATTACGAAAAACTGAATCGGATTCAAAACTTTTTAAAGGTTGTTCAAAACTATACAAAACCCATAGATCATCCTGGCATAGGAATTTTTCGAATTCAAAACAAGTGCTGCTATAGTACAATTTTTGAATTTGAATTTTTGAAGTTGTCCTTCGGATTCAAAACTTTCTGAAAGTTGTTTAAAACGATACATAACCTAGACTACGAAATGGCATCGTTTCCGTTGAATTTGGTGAAAGTGCTACTGAGGCGTCAACCTGTAGTAGCATTTTTGAATTTGTTATTACGAAAAACTGAATCGGATTCAAAACTTTTTAAAGGTTGTTCAAAACTATACAAAACCCATAGATCATCCTGGCATAGGAATTTTTCGAATTCAAAACAAGTGGTGCTATAGTAGCATTTTTGAATTTGAATTTTTGAAGTTGTCCTTCGGATTCAAAACTTTCTGAAGGTTGTTCAAAACGATACATAACCTAGACTACGAAATGGCATCGTTTCCGTTGAATTTGGTGAAAGTGCTACTGAGGCGTCAACCTGTAGTAGCATTTTTGAATTCGTTTTTACGAAAAACTGAATCGGATTCAAAACTTTTTAAAGGTTGTTCAAAACTATACAAAACCCATAGATCATCCTGGCATAGGAATTTTTCGAATTCAAAACAATTGCTGCTATAGCAGCATTTTTGAATTTGAATTTTTGAAGTTGTCCTTCGGATTCACAACTTTCTGAAGGTTGTTCAAAACGATACATAACCTAGACTACGAAATGGCATCGTTTCCGTTGAATTTGGTGAAAGTCCTACTGAGGCGTCAACCTGTAGTAGCATTTTTGTATTCGCTATTACGAAAAACTGAATCGGATTTAAAACTTTTTAAAGGTTGTTCAAAACTATACAAAACCCATAGATCATCCTGGCATAGGAATTTTTCGAATTCAAAACAAGTGCTGCAATAGTAGCATTTTTGAATTTGAATTTTTGAAGTTGTCCTTCGGATTCAAAACTTTCTGAAGGTTGTTCAAAACGATACATAACCTAGACTACGAAATGGCATCGTTTCCGTTGAATTTGGTGAAAGTGCTACTGAGGCGTCAACCTGTAGTAGCATTTTTGAATTCGTTATTACGAAAAACTGAATCGGATTCAAAACTTTTTAAAGGTTGTTCAAAACAATACAAAACCCATAGATCATCCTGGCATAGGAATTTTTCGAATTCAAAACAAGTGCTGCTATAATAGCATTTTTGAATTTGAATTTTTGAAGTTGTCCTTCGGATTCAAAACTTTCTGAAGGTTGTTCAAAACGATACATAACCTAGACTACGAAATGGCATCGTTTCCGTTGAATTTGGTGAAAGTGCTACTGAGGCGTCAACCTGTAGTAGCATTTTTGAATTCGTTATTACGAAAAACTGAATCGGATTCAAAACTTTTTAAAGGTTGTTCAAAACTATACAAAACCCATAAATCATCCTGGCATAGGAATTTTTCGAATTCAAAACAAGTGCTGCTATAGTAGCATTTTTGAATTTGAATTTTTGAAGTTGTCCTTCGGATTCAAAATTTTCTGAAGGTTGTTCAAAACGATACATAACCTAGACTACGAAATGGGATCGTTTCCGTTGAATTTGGTGAAAGTGCTACTGAGGCGTCAACCTGTAGTAGCATTTTTGAATTCGTTATTACGAAAAACTGAATCGGATTCAAAACTTTTTAAAAGTTGTTCAAAATTTTACAAAACCCATAGATCATCCTGGCATAGGAATTTTTCGAATTCAAAACAAGTGCTGCTATAGTACAATTTTTGAATTTGAATTTTTGAAGTTGTCCTTCGGATTCAAAACTTTCTGAAGGTTGTTCAAAACGAAACATAACCTAGACTACGAAATGGCATCGTTTCCGTTGAATTTGGTGAAAGTGCTACTGAGGCGTCAACCTGTAGTAGCATTTTTGAATTCGTTATTACGAAAAACTGAATCGGATTCAAAACTTTTTAAAGGTTGTTCAAAACTATACAAAACCCATAGATCATCCTGGCATAGGAATTTTTCGAATTCAAAACAAGTGCTGCTATAGTACAATTTTTGAATTTGAATTTTTGAAGTTGTCCTTCGGATTCAAAACTTTCTGAAAGTTGTTTAAAACGATACATAACCTAGACTACGAAATGGCATCGTTTCCGTTGAATTTGGTGAAAGTGCTACTGAGGCGTCAACCTGTAGTAGCATTTTTGAATTTGTTATTACGAAAAACTGAATCGGATTCAAAACTTTTTAAAGGTTGTTCAAAACTATACAAAACCCATAGATCATCCTGGCATAGGAATTTTTCGAATTCAAAACAAGTGGTGCTATAGTAGCATTTTTGAATTTGAATTTTTGAAGTTGTCCTTCGGATTCAAAACTTTCTGAAGGTTGTTCAAAACGATACATAACCTAGACTACGAAATGGCATCGTTTCCGTTGAATTTGGTGAAAGTGCTACTGAGGCGTCAACCTGTAGTAGCATTTTTGAATTCGTTTTTACGAAAAACTGAATCGGATTCAAAACTTTTTAAAGGTTGTTCAAAACTATACAAAACCCATAGATCATCCTGGCATAGGAATTTTTCGAATTCAAAACAATTGCTGCTATAGCAGCATTTTTGAATTTGAATTTTTGAAGTTGTCCTTCGGATTCACAACTTTCTGAAGGTTGTTCAAAACGATACATAACCTAGACTACGAAATGGCATCGTTTCCGTTGAATTTGGTGAAAGTCCTACTGAGGCGTCAACCTGTAGTAGCATTTTTGTATTCGCTATTACGAAAAACTGAATCGGATTTAAAACTTTTTAAAGGTTGTTCAAAACTATACAAAACCCATAGATCATCCTGGCATAGGAATTTTTCGAATTCAAAACAAGTGCTGCAATAGTAGCATTTTTGAATTTGAATTTTTGAAGTTGTCCTTCGGATTCAAAACTTTCTGAAGGTTGTTCAAAACGATACATAACCTAGACTACGAAATGGCATCGTTTCCGTTGAATTTGGTGAAAGTGCTACTGAGGCGTCAACCTGTAGTAGCATTTTTGAATTCGTTATTACGAAAAACTGAATCGGATTCAAAACTTTTTAAAGGTTGTTCAAAACTATACAAAACCCATAGATCATCCTGGAATAGGAATTTTTCGAATTCAAAACAAGTGCTGCTATAGTAGCATTTTTGAATTTGAATTTTTGAAGTTGTCCTTCGGATTCAAAACTTTCTGAAGGTTGTTCAAAACGATACATAACCTAGACTACGAAATGGCATCGTTTCCGTTGAATTTGGTGAAAGTGCTACTGAGTCGTCAACCTGTAGTAGCATTTTTGAATTCGTTATTACGAAAAACTGAATCGGATTCAAAACTTTTTAAAGGTTGTTCAAAACTATACAAAACCCATAGATCATCCTGGCATAGGAATTTTTCGAATTCAAAACAAGTGCTGCTATAGTAGCATTTTTGAATTTGAATTTTTGAAGTTGTCCTTCGGATTCAAAACTTTCTGAAGGTTGTTCAAAACGATACATAACCTAGACTACGAAATGGCATCGTTTCCGTTGAATTTGGTGAAAGTGCTACTGAGGCGTCAACCTGTAGTAGCATTTTTGAATTCGTTATTACGAAAAACTGAATCGGATTCAAAACTTTTTAAAGGTTGTTCAAAACTATACAAAACCCATAGATCATCCTGGCATAGGAATTTTTCGAATTCAAAACAAGTGCTGCTATAGTACAATTTTTGAATTTGAATTTTTGAAGTTGTCCTACGGATTCAAAACTTTCTGAAGGTTGTTCAAAACGATACATAACCTAGACTACGAAATGGCATCGTTTCCGTTGAATTTGGTGAAAGTGCTACTGAGGCGTCAACCTGTAGTAGCATTTTTGAATTCGTTATTACGAAAAACTGAATCGGATTCAAAACTTTTTAAAGGTTGTTCAAAACTATACAAAACCCATAGATCATCCTGGCATAGGAATTTTTCGAATTCAAAACAAGTGCTGCTATAGTAGCATTTTTGAATTTGAATTTTTGAAGTTGTCCTTCGGATTCAAAACTTTCTGAAGGTTGTTCAAAACGATACATAACCTAGACTACGAAATGGGATCGTTTCCGTTGAATTTGGTGAAAGTGCTACTGAGGCGTCAACCTGTAGTAGCATTTTTGAATTCGTTATTACGAAAAACTGAATCGGATTCAAAACTTTTTAAAAGTTGTTCAAAATTTTACAAAACCCATAGATCATCCTGGCATAGGAATTTTTCGAATTCAAAACAAGTGCTGCTATAGTACAATTTTTGAATTTGAATTTTTGAAGTTGTCCTTCGGATTCAAAACTTTCTGAAGGTTGTTCAAAACGAAACATAACCTAGACTACGAAATGGCATCGTTTCCGTTGAATTTGGTGAAAGTGCTACTGAGGCGTCAACCTGTAGTAGCATTTTTGAATTCGTTATTACGAAAAACTGAATCGGATTCAAAACTTTTTAAAGGTTGTTCAAAACTATACAAAACCCATAGATCATCCTGGCATAGGAATTTTTCGAATTCAAAACAAGTGCTGCTATAGTACAATTTTTGAATTTGAATTTTTGAAGTTGTCCTTCGGATTCAAAACTTTCTGAAGGTTGTTTAAAACGATACATAACCTAGACTACGAAATGGCATCGTTTCCGTTGAATTTGGTGAAAGTGCTACTGAGGCGTCAACCTGTAGTAGCATTTTTGAATTTGTTATTACGAAAAACTGAATCGGATTCAAAACTTTTTAAAGGTTGTTCAAAACTATACAAAACCCATAGATCATCCTGGCATAGGAATTTTTCGAATTCAAAACAAGTGCTGCTATAGTACAATTTTTGAATTTGAATTTTTGAAGTTGTCCTTCGGATTCAAAACTTTCTGAAGGTTGTTCAAAACGATACATAACCTAGACTACGAAATGGCATCGTTTCCGTTGAATTTGGTGAAAGTGCTACTGAGGCGTCAACCTGTAGTAGCATTTTTGAATTCGTTTTTACGAAAAACTGAATCGGATTCAAAACTTTTTAAAGGTTGTTCAAAACTATACAAAACCCATAGATCATCCTGGCATAGGAATTTTTCGAATTCAAAACAAGTGCTGCTATAGTAGCATTTTTGAATTTGAATTTTTGAAGTTGTCCTTCGGATTCAAAACTTTCTGAAGGTTGTTCAAAACGGTACATAACCTAGACTACGAAATGGCATCGTTTCCGTTGAATTTGGTGAAAGTGCTACTGAGGCGTCAACCTGTAGTAGCATTTTTGTATTCGCTATTACGAAAAACTGAATCGGATTTAAAACTTTTTAAAGGTTGTTCAAAACTATACAAAACCCATAGATCATCCTGGCATAGGAATTTTTCGAATTCAAAACAAGTGCTGCTATAGTAGCATTTTTGAATTTGAATTTTTGAAGTTGTCCTTCGGATTCAAAACTTTCTGAAGTTTGTTCAAAACGATACATAACCTAGACTACGAAATGGCATCGTTTCCGTTGAATTTGGTGAAAGTGCTACTGAGGCGTCAACCTGTAGTAGCATTTTTGAATTCGTTATTACGAAAAACTGAATCGGATTCAAAACTTTTTAAAGGTTGTTCAAAACTATACAAAACCCATAGATCATCCTGGCATAGGAATTTTTCGAATTCAAAACAAGTGCTTCTATTATAGCATTTTTGAATTTGAATTTTTGAAGTTGTCCTTCGGATTCAAAACTTTCTGAAGGTTGTTCAAAACGATACATAACCTAGACTACGAAATGGCATCGTTTCCGTTGAATTTGGTGAAAGTGCTACTGAGTCGTCAACCTGTAGTAGCATTTTTGAATTCGTTATTACGAAAAACTGAATCGGATTCAAAACTTTTTAAAGGTTGTTCAAAACTATACAAAACCCATAGATCATCCTGGCATAGGAATTTTTCGAATTCAAAACAAGTGCTGCTATAGTACAATTTTTGAATTTGAATTTTTGAAGTTGTCCTTCGGATTCAAAACTTTCTGAAGGTTGTTCAAAACGATACATAACCTAGACTACGAAATGGCATCGTTTCCGTTGAATTTGGTGAAAGTGCTACTGAGGCGTCAACCTGCAGTAGCATTTTTGAATTCGTTATTACGAAAAACTGAATCGGAGTCAAAACTTTTTAAAGGTTGTTCAAAACTATACAAAACCCATAGATCATCCTGGCATAGGAATTTTTCGAATTCAAAACAAGTGCTGCTATAGTAGCATTTTTGAATTTGAATTTTTGAAGTTGTCCTTCGGATTCAAAACTTTCTGAAGGTTGTTCAAAACGATACATAACCTAGACTACGAAATGGCATCGTTTCCGTTGAATTTGGTGAAAGTGCTACTGAGGCGTCAACCTGTAGTAGCATTTTTGTATTCGCTATTACGAAAAACTGAATCGGATTTAAAACTTTTTAAAGGTTGTTCAAAACTATACAAAACCCATAGATCATCCTGGCATAGGAATTTTTCGAATTCAAAACAAGTGCTGCTATAGTAGCATTTTTGAATTTGAATTTTTGAAGTTGTCCTTCGGATTCAAAACTTTCTGAAGGTTGTTCAAAACGATACATAACCTAGACTACGAAATGGCATCGTTTCCGTTGAATTTGGTGAAAGTGCTACTGAGGCGTCAACCTGTAGTAGCATTTTTGAATTCGTTATTACGAAAAACTGAATCGGATTCAAAACTTTTTAAAGGTTGTTCAAAACTATACAAAACCCATAGATCATCCTGGCATAGGAATTTTTCGAATTCAAAACAAGTGCTGCTATAGTAGCATTTTTGAATTTGAATTTTTGAAGTTGTCCTTCGGATTCAAAACTTTCTGAAGGTTGTTCAAAACGATACATAACCTAGACTACGAAATGGCATCGTTTCCGTTGAATTTGGTGAAAGTGCTACTGAGGCGTCAACCTGTAGTAGCATTTTTGTATTCGCTATTACGAAAAACTGAATCGGATTTAAAACTTTTTAAAGGTTGTTCAAAACTATACAAAACCCATAGATCATCCTGGCATAGGAATTTTTCGAATTCAAAACAAGTGCTGCTATAGTAGCATTTTTGAATTTGAATTTTTGAAGTTGTCCTTCGGATTCAAAACTTTCTGAAGGTTGTTCAAAACGATACATAACCTAGATTACGAAATGGCATCGTTTCCGTTGAATTTGGTGAAAGTGCTACTGAGGCGTCAACCTGTAGTAGCATTTTTGAATTCGTTATTACGAAAAACTGAATCGGATTCAAAACTTTTTAAAGGTTGTTCAAAACTATACAAAACCCATAGATCATCCTGGCATAGGAATTTTTCGAATTCAAAACAAGTGCTGCTATAGTAGCATTTTTGAATTTGAATTTTTGAAGTTGTCCTTCGGATTCAAAACTTTCTGAAGGTTGTTCAAAACGATACATAACCTAGACTACAAAATGGCATCGTTTCCGTTGAATTTGGTGAAAGTGCTACTGAGGCGTCAACCTGTAGTAGCATTTTTGAATTCGTTATTATGAAAAACTGAATCGGATTCAAAACTTTTTAAAAGTTGTTCAAAACTCTACAAAACCCATAGATCATCCTGGCATAGGAATTTTTCGAATTCAAAACAAGTGCTGCTATAGTAGCATTTTTGAATTTGAATTTTTGAAGTTGTCCTCCGGATTCAAAACTTTCTGAAGGTTGTTCAAAACGATACATAACCTAGACTACGAAATGGCATCGTTTCCGTTGAATTTGGTGAAAGTGCTACTGAGGCGTCAACCTGTAGTAGCATTTTTGAATTCGTTATTACGAAAAACTGAATCGGATTCAAAACTTTTTAAAAGTTGTTCAAAATTTTACAAAACCCATAGATCATCCTGGCATAGGAATTTTTCGAATTCAAAACAAGTGCTGCTATAGTACAATTTTTGAATTTGAATTTTTGAAGTTGTCCTTCGGATTCAAAACTTTCTGAAGGTTGTTCAAAACGAAACATAACCTAGACTACGAAATGGCATCGTTTCCGTTGAATTTGGTGAAAGTGCTACTGAGGCGTCAACCTGTAGTAGCATTTTTGAATTCGTTATTACGAAAAACTGAATCGGATTCAAAACTTTTTAAAGGTTGTTCAAAACTATACAAAACCCATAGATCATCCTGGCATAGGAATTTTTCGAATTCAAAACAAGTGCTGCTATAGTACAATTTTTGAATTTGAATTTTTGAAGTAGTCCTTCGGATTCAAAACTTTCTGAAGGTTGTTTAAAACGATACATAACCTAGACTACGAAATGGCATCGTTTCCGTTGAATTTGGTGAAAGTGCTACTGAGGCGTCAACCTGTAGTAGCATTTTTGAATTTGTTATTACGAAAAACTGAATCGGATTCAAAACTTTTTAAAGGTTGTTCAAAACTATACAAAACCCATAGATCATCCTGGCATAGGAATTTTTCGAATTCAAAACAAGTGCTGCTATAGTACAATTTTTGAATTTGAATTTTTGAAGTTGTCCTTCGGATTCAAAACTTTCTGAAGGTTGTTCAAAACGATACATAACCTAGACTACGAAATGGCATCGTTTCCGTTGAATTTGGTGAAAGTGCTACTGAGGCGTCAACCTGTAGTAGCATTTTTGAATTCGTTTTTACGAAAAACTGAATCGGATTCAAAACTTTTTAAAGGTTGTTCAAAACTATACAAAACCCATAGATCATCCTGGCATAGGAATTTTTCGAATTCAAAACAAGTGCTGCTATAGTAGCATTTTTGAATTTGAATTTTTGAAGTTGTCCTTCGGATTCAAAACTTTCTGAAGGTTGTTCAAAACGATACATAACCTAGACTACGAAATGGCATCGTTTCCGTTGAATTTGGTGAAAGTGCTACTGAGGCGTCAACCTGTAGTAGCATTTTTGTATTCGCTATTACGAAAAACTGAATCGGATTTAAAACTTTTTAAAGGTTGTTCAAAACTATACAAAACCCATAGATCATCCTGGCATAGGAATTTTTCGAATTCAAAACAAGTGCTGCTATAGTAGCATTTTTGAATTTGAATTTTTGAAGTTGTCCTTCGGATTCAAAACTTTCTGAAGGTTGTTCAAAACGATACATAACCTAGACTACGAAATGGCATCGTTTCCGTTGAATTTGGTGAAAGTGCTACTGAGGCGTCAACCTGTAGTAGCATTTTTGAATTCGTTATTACGAAAAACTGAATCGGATTCAAAACTTTTTAAAGGTTGTTCAAAACTATACAAAACCCATAGATCATCCTGGCATAGGAATTTTTCGAATTCAAAACAAGTGCTGCTATAGTAGCATTTTTGAATTTGAATTTTTGAAGTTGTCCTTCGGATTCAAAACTTTCTGAAGGTTGTTCAAAACGATACATAACCTAGACTACAAAATGGCATCGTTTCCGTTGAATTTGGTGAAAGTGCTACTGAGGCGTCAACCTGTAGTAGCATTTTTGAATTCGTTATTACGAAAAACTGAATCGGATTCAAAACTTTTTAAAAGTTGTTCAAAACTCTACAAAACCCATAGATCATCCTGGCATAGGAATTTTTCGAATTCAAAACAAGTGCTGCTATAGTAGCATTTTTGAATTTGAATTTTTGAAGTTGTCCTCCGGATTCAAAACTTTCTGAAGGTTGTTCAAAACGATACATAACCTAGACTACGAAATGGCATCGTTTCCGTTGAATTTGGTGAAAGTGCTACTGAGGCGTCAACCTGTAGTAGCATTTTTGAATTCGTTATTACGAAAAACTGAATCGGATTCAAAACTTTTTAAAAGTTGTTCAAAATTTTACAAAACCCATAGATCATCCTGGCATAGGAATTTTTCGAATTCAAAACAAGTGCTGCTATAGTACAATTTTTGAATTTGAATTTTTGAAGTTGTCCTTCGGATTCAAAACTTTCTGAAGGTTGTTCAAAACGAAACATAACCTAGACTACGAAATGGCATCGTTTCCGTTGAATTTGGTGAAAGTGCTACTGAGGCGTCAACCTGTAGTAGCATTTTTGAATTCGTTATTACGAAAAACTGAATCGGATTCAAAACTTTTTAAAGGTTGTTCAAAACTATACAAAACCCATAGATCATCCTGGCATAGGAATTTTTCGAATTCAAAACAAGTGCTGCTATAGTACAATTTTTGAATTTGAATTTTTGAAGTAGTCCTTCGGATTCAAAACTTTCTGAAGGTTGTTTAAAACGATACATAACCTAGACTACGAAATGGCATCGTTTCCGTTGAATTTGGTGAAAGTGCTACTGAGGCGTCAACCTGTAGTAGCATTTTTGAATTTGTTATTACGAAAAACTGAATCGGATTCAAAACTTTTTAAAGGTTGTTCAAAACTATACAAAACCCATAGATCATCCTGGCATAGGAATTTTTCGAATTCAAAACAAGTGCTGCTATAGTACAATTTTTGAATTTGAATTTTTGAAGTTGTCCTTCGGATTCAAAACTTTCTGAAGGTTGTTCAAAACGATACATAACCTAGACTACGAAATGGCATCGTTTCCGTTGAATTTGGTGAAAGTGCTACTGAGGCGTCAACCTGTAGTAGCATTTTTGAATTCGTTTTTACGAAAAACTGAATCGGATTCAAAACTTTTTAAAGGTTGTTCAAAACTATACAAAACCCATAGATCATCCTGGCATAGGAATTTTTCGAATTCAAAACAAGTGCTGCTATAGTAGCATTTTTGAATTTGAATTTTTGAAGTTGTCCTTCGGATTCAAAACTTTCTGAAGGTTGTTCAAAACGATACATAACCTAGACTACGAAATGGCATCGTTTCCGTTGAATTTGGTGAAAGTGCTACTGAGGCGTCAACCTGTAGTAGCATTTTTGTATTCGCTATTACGAAAAACTGAATCGGATTTAAAACTTTTTAAAGGTTGTTCAAAACTATACAAAACCCATAGATCATCCTGGCATAGGAATTTTTCGAATTCAAAACAAGTGCTGCTATAGTAGCATTTTTGAATTTGAATTTTTGAAGTTGTCCTTCGGATTCAAAACTTTCTGAAGGTTGTTCAAAACGATACATAACCTAGACTACGAAATGGCATCGTTTCCGTTGAATTTGGTGAAAGTGCTACTGAGGCGTCAACCTGTAGTAGCATTTTTGAATTCGTTATTACGAAAAACTGAATCGGATTCAAAACTTTTTAAAGGTTGTTCAAAACTATACAAAACCCATAGATCATCCTGGCATAGGAATTTTTCGAATTCAAAACAAGTGCTGCTATTGTAGCATTTTTGAATTTGAATTTTTGAAGTTGTCCTTCGGATTCAAAACTTTCTGAAGGTTGTTCAAAACGATACATAACCTAGACTACGAAATGGCATCGTTTCCGTTGAATTTGGTGAAAGTGCTACTGAGGCGTCAACCTGTAGTAGCATTTTTGAATTCGTTATTACGAAAAACTGAATCGGATTCAAAACTTTTTAAAGGTTGTTCAAAACTATACAAAACCCATAGATCATCCTGGCATAGGAATTTTTCGAATTCAAAACAAGTGCTGCTATAGTAGCATTTTTGAATTTGAATTTTTGAAGTTGTCCTTCGGATTCAAAACTTTCTGAAGGTTGTTCAAAACGATACATAACCTAGACTACGAAATGGCATCGTTTCCGTTGAATTTGGTGAAAGTGCTACTGAGGCGTCAACCTGTAGTAGCATTTTTGAATTCGTTATTACGAAAAACTGAATCGGATTCAAAACTTTTTAAAGGTTGTTCAAAACTATACAAAACCCATAGATCATCCTGGCATAGGAATTTTTCGAATTCAAAACAAGTGCTGCTATAGTACAATTTTTGAATTTGAATTTTTGAAGTTGTCCTTCGGATTCAAAACTTTCTGAAGGTTGTTCAAAACGATACATAACCTAGACTACGAAATGGCATCGTTTTCGTTGAATTTGGTGGAAGTGCTACTGAGGCGTCAACCTGCAGTAGCATTTTTGAATTCGTTATTACGAAAAACTGAATCGGAGTCAAAACTTTTTAAAGGTTGTTCAAAACTATACAAAACCCATAGATCATCCTGGCATAGGAATTTTTCGAATTCAAAACAAGTGCTGCTATAGTAGCATTTTTGAATTTGAATTTTTGAAGTTGTCCTTCGGATTCAAAACTTTCTGAAGGTTGTTCAAAACGATACATAACCTAGACTACGAAATGGCATCGTTTCCGTTGAATTTGGTGAAAGTGCTACTGAGGCGTCAACCTGTAGTAGCATTTTTGTATTCGCTATTACGAAAAACTGAATCGGATTTAAAACTTTTTAAAGGTTGTTCAAAACTATACAAAACCCATAGATCATCCTGGCATAGGAATTTTTCGAATTCAAAACAAGTGCTGCTATAGTAGCATTTTTGAATTTGAATTTTTGAAGTTGTCCTTCGGATTCAAAACTTTCTGAAGGTTGTTCAAAACGATACATAACCTAGACTACGAAATGGCATCGTTTCCGTTGAATTTGGTGAAAGTGCTACTGAGGCGCCAACCTGTAGTAGCATTTTTGAATTCGTTATTACGAAAAACTGAATCGGATTCAAAACTTTTTAAAGGTTGTTCAAAACTATACAAAACCCATAGATCATCCTGGCATAGGAATTTTTCGAATTCAAAACAAGTGCTGCTATAGTAGCATTTTTGAATTTGAATTTTTGAAGTTGTCCTTCGGATTCAAAACTTTCTGAAGGTTGTTCAAAACGATACATAACCTAGACTACAAAATGGCATCGTTTCCGTTGAATTTGGTGAAAGTGCTACTGAGGCGTCAACCTGTAGTAGCATTTTTGAATTCGTTATTACGAAAAACTGAATCGGATTCAAAACTTTTTAAAAGTTGTTCAAAACTCTACAAAACCCATAGATCATCCTGGCATAGGAATTTTTCGAATTCAAAACAAGTGCTGCTATAGTAGCATTTTTGAATTTGAATTTTTGAAGTTGTCCTCCGGATTCAAAACATTCTGAAGGTTGTTCAAAACGATACATAACCTAGACTACGAAATGGCATCGTTTCCGTTGAATTTGGTGAAAGTGCTACTGAGGCGTCAACCTGTAGTAGCATTTTTGAATTCGTTATTACGAAAAACTGAATCGGATTCAAAACTTTTTAAAGGTTGTTCAAAACAATACAAAACCCATAGATCATCCTGGCATAGGAATTTTTCGAATTCAAAACAAGTGCTGCTATAATAGCATTTTTGAATTTGAATTTTTGAAGTTGTCCTTCGGATTCAAAACTTTCTGAAGGTTGTTCAAAACGATACATAACCTAGACTACGAAATGGCATCGTTTCCGTTGAATTTGGTGAAAGTGCTACTGAGGCGTCAACCTGTAGTAGCATTTTTGTATTCGCTATTACGAAAAACTGAATCGGATTTAAAACTTTTTAAAGGTTGTTCAAAACTATACAAAACCCATAGATCATCCTGGCATAGGAATTTTTCGAATTCAAAACAAGTGCTGCTATAGTAGCATTTTTGAATTTGAATTTTTGAAGTTGTCCTTCGGATTCAAAACTTTCTGAAGGTTGTTCAAAACGATACATAACCTAGACTACGAAATGGCATCGTTTCCGTTGAATTTGGTGAAAGTGCTACTGAGGCGTCAACCTGTAGTAGCATTTTTGAATTCGTTATTACGAAAAACTGAATCGGATTCAAAACTTTTTAAAGGTTGTTCAAAACTATACAAAACCCATAGATCATCCTGGCATAGGAATTTTTCGAATTCAAAACAAGTGCTGCTATAGTACAATTTTTGAATTTGAATTTTTGAAGTTGTCCTTCGGATTCAAAACTTTCTGAAGGTTGTTCAAAACGAAACATAACCTAGACTACGAAATGGCATCGTTTCCGTTGAATTTGGTGAAAGTGCTACTGAGGCGTCAACCTGTAGTAGCATTTTTGAATTCGTTATTACGGAAAACTGAATCGGATTCAAAACTTTTTAAAGGTTGTTCAAAACTATACAAAACCCATAGATCATCCTGGCATAGGAATTTTTCGAATTCAAAACAAGTGCTGCTATAGTAGCATTTTTTAATTTGAATTTTTGAAGTTGTCCTTCGGATTCAAAACTTTCTGAAGGTTGTTCAAAACGATACATAACCTAGACTACGAAATGGCATCGTTTCCGTTGAATTTGGTGAAAGTGCTACTGAGGCGTCAACCTGTAGTAGCATTTTTGAATTCGTTATTACGAAAAACTGAATCGGATTCAAAACTTTTTAAAGGTTGTTCAAAACTATACAAAACCCATAGATCATCCTGGCATAGGAATTTTTCGAATTCAAAACAAGTGCTGCTATAGTAGCATTTTTGAATTTGAATTTTTGAAGTTGTCCTTCGGATTCAAAACTTTCTGAAGGTTGTTCAAAACGATACATAACCTAGACTACGAAATGGCATCGTTTCCGTTGAATTTGGTGAAAGTGCTACTGAGGCGTCAACCTGTAGTAGCATTTTTGAATTCGTTATTACGAAAAACTGAATCGGATTCAAAACTTTTTAAAGGTTGTTCAAAACTATACAAAACCCATAGATCATCCTGGCATAGGAATTTTTCGAATTCAAAACAAGTGCTGCTATAGTACAATTTTTGAATTTGAATTTTTGAAGTTGTCCTTCGGATTCAAAACTTTCTGAAGGTTGTTCAAAACGATACATAACCTAGACTACGAAATGGCATCGTTTTCGTTGAATTTGGTGGAAGTGCTACTGAGGCGTCAACCTGCAGTAGCATTTTTGAATTCGTTATTACGAAAAACTGAATCGGAGTCAAAACTTTTTAAAGGTTGTTCAAAACTATACAAAACCCATAGATCATCCTGGCATAGGAATTTTTCGAATTCAAAACAAGTGCTGCTATAGTAGCATTTTTGAATTTGAATTTTTGAAGTTGTCCTTCGGATTCAAAACTTTCTGAAGGTTGTTCAAAACGATACATAACCTAGACTACGAAATGGCATCGTTTCCGTTGAATTTGGTGAAAGTGCTACTGAGGCGTCAACCTGTAGTAGCATTTTTGTATTCGCTATTACGAAAAACTGAATCGGATTTAAAACTTTTTAAAGGTTGTTCAAAACTATACAAAACCCATAGATCATCCTGGCATAGGAATTTTTCGAATTCAAAACAAGTGCTGCTATAGTAGCATTTTTGAATTTGAATTTTTGAAGTTGTCCTTCGGATTCAAAACTTTCTGAAGGTTGTTCAAAACGACACATAACCTAGACTACGAAATGGCATCGTTTCCGTTGAATTTGGTGAAAGTGCTACTGAGGCGTCAACCTGTAGTAGCATTTTTGAATTCGTTATTACGAAAAACTGAATCGGATTCAAAACTTTTTAAAGGTTGTTCAAAACTATACAAAACCCATAGATCATCCTGGCATAGGAATTTTTCGAATTCAAAACAAGTGCTGCTATAGTAGCATTTTTGAATTTGAATTTTTGAAGTTGTCCTTCGGATTCAAAACTTTCTGAAGGTTGTTCAAAACGATACATAACCTAGACTACAAAATGGCATCGTTTCCGTTGAATTTGGTGAAAGTGCTACTGAGGCGTCAACCTGTAGTAGCATTTTTGAATTCGTTATTACGAAAAACTGAATCGGATTCAAAACTTTTTAAAAGTTGTTCAAAACTCTACAAAACCCATAGATCATCCTGGCATAGGAATTTTTCGAATTCAAAACAAGTGCTGCTATAGTAGCATTTTTGAATTTGAATTTTTGAAGTTGTCCTCCGGATTCAAAACTTTCTGAAGGTTGTTCAAAACGATACATAACCTAGACTACGAAATGGCATCGTTTCCGTTGAATTTGGTGAAAGTGCTACTGAGGCGTCAACCTGTAGTAGCATTTTTGAATTCGTTATTACGAAAAACTGAATCGGATTCAAAACTTTTTAAAAGTTGTTCAAAATTTTACAAAACCCATAGATCATCCTGGCATAGGAATTTTTCGAATTCAAAACAAGTGCTGCTATAGTACAATTTTTGAATTTGAATTTTTGAAGTTGTCCTTCGGATTCAAAACTTTCTGAAGGTTGTTCAAAACGAAACATAACCTAGACTACGAAATGGCATCGTTTCCGTTGAATTTGGTGAAAGTGCTACTGAGGCGTCAACCTGTAGTAGCATTTTTGAATTCGTTATTACGAAAAACTGAATCGGATTCAAAACTTTTTAAAGGTTGTTCAAAACTATACAAAACCCATAGATCATCCTGGCATAGGAATTTTTCGAATTCAAAACAAGTGCTGCTATAGTACAATTTTTGAATTTGAATTTTTGAAGTAGTCCTTCGGATTCAAAACTTTCTGAAGGTTGTTTAAAACGATACATAACCTAGACTACGAAATGGCATCGTTTCCGTTGAATTTGGTGAAAGTGCTACTGAGGCGTCAACCTGTAGTAGCATTTTTGAATTTGTTATTACGAAAAACTGAATCGGATTCAAAACTTTTTAAAGGTTGTTCAAAACTATACAAAACCCATAGATCATCCTGGCATAGGAATTTTTCGAATTCAAAACAAGTGCTGCTATAGTACAATTTTTGAATTTGAATTTTTGAAGTTGTCCTTCGGATTCAAAACTTTCTGAAGGTTGTTCAAAACGATACATAACCTAGACTACGAAATGGCATCGTTTCCCTTGAATTTGGTGAAAGTGCTACTGAGGCGTCAACCTGTAGTAGCATTTTTGAATTCGTTTTTACGAAAAACTGAATCGGATTCAAAACTTTTTAAAGGTTGTTCAAAACTATACAAAACCCATAGATCATCCTGGCATAGGAATTTTTCGAATTCAAAACAAGTGCTGCTATAGTAGCATTTTTGAATTTGAATTTTTGAAGTTGTCCTTCGGATTCAAAACTTTCTGAAGGTTGTTCAAAACGATACATAACCTAGACTACGAAATGGCATCGTTTCCGTTGAATTTGGTGAAAGTGCTACTGAGGCGTCAACCTGTAGTAGCATTTTTGTATTCGCTATTACGAAAAACTGAATCGGATTTAAAACTTTTTAAAGGTTGTTCAAAACTATACAAAACCCATAGATCATCCTGGCATAGGAATTTTTCGAATTCAAAACAAGTGCTGCTATAGTAGCATTTTTGAATTTGAATTTTTGAAGTTGTCCTTCGGATTCAAAACTTTCTGAAGGTTGTTCAAAACGATACATAACCTAGACTACGAAATGGCATCGTTTCCGTTGAATTTGGTGAAAGTGCTACTGAGGCGTCAACCTGTAGTAGCATTTTTGAATTCGTTATTACGAAAAACTGAATCGGATTCAAAACTTTTTAAAGGTTGTTCAAAACTATACAAAACCCATAGATCATCCTGGCATAGGAATTTTTCGAATTCAAAACAAGTGCTGCTATAGTACAATTTTTGAATTTGAATTTTTGAAGTTGTCCTTCGGATTCAAAACTTTCTGAAGGTTGTTCAAAACGATACATAACCTAGACTACGAAATGGCATCGTTTTCGTTGAATTTGGTGGAAGTGCTACTGAGGCGTCAACCTGCAGTAGCATTTTTGAATTCGTTATTACGAAAAACTGAATCGGAGTCAAAACTTTTTAAAGGTTGTTCAAAACTATACAAAACCCATAGATCATCCTGGCATAGGAATTTTTCGAATTCAAAACAAGTGCTGCTATAGTAGCATTTTTGAATTTGAATTTTTGAAGTTGTCCTTCGGATTCAAAACTTTCTGAAGGTTGTTCAAAACGATACATAACCTAGACTACGAAATGGCATCGTTTCCGTTGAATTTGGTGAAAGTGCTACTGAGGCGTCAACCTGTAGTAGCATTTTTGTATTCGCTATTACGAAAAACTGAATCGGATTTAAAACTTTTTAAAGGTTGTTCAAAACTATACAAAACCCATAGATCATCCTGGCATAGGAATTTTTCGAATTCAAAACAAGTGCTGCTATAGTAGCATTTTTGAATTTGAATTTTTGAAGTTGTCCTTCGGATTCAAAACTTTCTGAAGGTTGTTCAAAACGATACATAACCTAGACTACGAAATGGCATCGTTTCCGTTGAATTTGGTGAAAGTGCTACTGAGGCGCCAACCTGTAGTAGCATTTTTGAATTCGTTATTACGAAAAACTGAATCGGATTCAAAACTTTTTAAAGGTTGTTCAAAACTATACAAAACCCATAGATCATCCTGGCATAGGAATTTTTCGAATTCAAAACAAGTGCTGCTATAGTAGCATTTTTGAATTTGAATTTTTGAAGTTGTCCTTCGGATTCAAAACTTTCTGAAGGTTGTTCAAAACGATACATAACCTAGACTACAAAATGGCATCGTTTCCGTTGAATTTGGTGAAAGTGCTACTGAGGCGTCAACCTGTAGTAGCATTTTTGAATTCGTTATTACGAAAAAACTGAATTGGATTCAAAACTTTTTAAAAGTTGTTCAAAACTCTACAAAACCCATAGATCATCCTGGCATAGGAATTTTTCGAATTCAAAACAAGTGCTGCTATAGTAGCATTTTTGAATTTGAATTTTTGAAGTTGTCCTCCGGATTCAAAACATTCTGAAGGTTGTTCAAAACGATACATAACCTAGACTACGAAATGGCATCGTTTCCGTTGAATTTGGTGAAAGTGCTACTGAGGCGTCAACCTGTAGTAGCATTTTTGAATTCGTTATTACGAAAAACTGAATCGGATTCAAAACTTTTTAAAGGTTGTTCAAAACAATACAAAACCCATAGATCATCCTGGCATATTAATTTTTCGAATTCAAAACAAGTGCTGCTATAATAGCATTTTTGAATTTGAATTTTTGAAGTTGTCCTTCGGATTCAAAACTTTCTGAAGGTTGTTCAAAACGATACATAACCTAGACTACGAAATGGCATCGTTTCCGTTGAATTTGGTGAAAGTGCTACTGAGGCGTCAACCTGTAGTAGCATTTTTGTATTCGCTATTACGAAAAACTGAATCGGATTTAAAACTTTTTAAAGGTTGTTCAAAACTATACAAAACCCATAGATCATCCTGGCATAGGAATTTTTCGAATTCAAAACAAGTGCTGCTATAGTAGCATTTTTGAATTTGAATTTTTGAAGTTGTCCTTCGGATTCAAAACTTTCTGAAGGTTGTTCAAAACGATACATAACCTAGACTACGAAATGGCATCGTTTCCGTTGAATTTGGTGAAAGTGCTACTGAGGCGTCAACCTGTAGTAGCATTTTTGAATTCGTTATTACGAAAAACTGAATCGGATTCAAAACTTTTTAAAGGTTGTTCAAAACTATACAAAACCCATAGATCATCCTGGCATAGGAATTTTTCGAATTCAAAACAAGTGCTGCTATAGTACAATTTTTGAATTTGAATTTTTGAAGTTGTCCTTCGGATTCAAAACTTTCTGAAGGTTGTTCAAAACGAAACATAACCTAGACTACGAAATGGCATCGTTTCCGTTGAATTTGGTGAAAGTGCTACTGAGGCGTCAACCTGTAGTAGCATTTTTGAATTCGTTATTACGGAAAACTGAATCGGATTCAAAACTTTTTAAAGGTTGTTCAAAACTATACAAAACCCATAGATCATCCTGGCATAGGAATTTTTCGAATTCAAAACAAGTGCTGCTATAGTAGCATTTTTGAATTTGAATTTTTGAAGTTGTCCTTCGGATTCAAAACTTTCTGAAGGTTGTTCAAAACGATACATAACCTAGACTACGAAATGGCATCGTTTCCGTTGAATTTGGTGAAAGTGCTACTGAGGCGTCAACCTGTAGTAGCATTTTTGAATTCGTTATTACGAAAAACTGAATCGGATTCAAAACTTTTTAAAGGTTGTTCAAAACTATACAAAACCCATAGATCATCCTGGCATAGGAATTTTTCGAATTCAAAACAAGTGCTGCTATAGTACAATTTTTGAATTTGAATTTTTGAAGTTGTCCTTCGGATTCAAAACTTTCTGAAGGTTGTTCAAAACGATACATAACCTAGACTACGAAATGGCATCGTTTTCGTTGAATTTGGTGGAAGTGCTACTGAGGCGTCAACCTGTAGTAGCATTTTTGAATTCGTTATTACGAAAAACTGAATCGGAGTCAAAACTTTTTAAAGGTTGTTCAAAACTATACAAAACCCATAGATCATCCTGGAATAGGAATTTTTCGAATTCAAAACAAGTGCTGCTATAGTATCATTTTTGAATTTGAATTTTTGAAGTTGTCCTTCAGATTCAAAATTTCTGAAGGTTGTTCAAAACTATACATAACCTAGACTACGAAATGGCATCGTTTCCGTTGAATTTGGTGAAAGTGCTACTGAGGCGTCAACCTGTAGTAGCATTTTTGAATTCGTTATTACGAAAAACTGAATCTGATTCAAAACTTTTTAAAGGTTGTTCAAAACTATACAAAACCCATAGATCATTCTGGCATAGGAATTTTTCGAATTCAAAACAAGTGCTGCTATAGTAGCATTTTTTAATTTGAATTTTTGAAGTTGTGCTTCGGATTCAAAACTTTCTGAAGGTTGTTCAAAACGATACATAACCTAGACTACGAAATGGCATCGTTTCCGTTGAATTTGGTGAAAGTGCTACTGAGTCGTCAACCTGTAGTAGCATTTTTGAATTCGTTATTACGAAAAACTGAATCGGATTCAAAACTTTTTAAAGGTTGTTCAAAACTATACAAAACCCATAGATCATCCTGGCATAGGAATTTTTCGAATTCAAAACAAGTGCTGCTATAGTAGCATTTTTGAATTTGAATTTTTGAAGTTGTCCTTCGGATTCAAAACTTTCTGAAGGTTGTTCAAAACGATACATAACCTAGACTACGAAATGGCATCGTTTCCGTTGAATTTGGTGAAAGTGCTACTGAGGCGTCAACCTGTAGTAGCATTTTTGTATTCGCTATTACGAAAAACTGAATCGGATTTAAAACTTTTTAAAGGTTGTTCAAAACTATACAAAACCCATAGATCATCCTGGCATAGGAATTTTTCGAATTCAAAACAAGTGCTGCTATAGTATCATTTTTGAATTTGAATTTTTGAAGTTGTCCTTCAGATTCAAAACTTTCTGAAGGTTGTTCAAAACTATACATAACCTAGACTACGAAATGGCATCGTTTCCGTTGAATTTGGTGAAAGTGCTACTGAGGCGTCAACCTGTAGTAGCATTTTTGAATTCGTTATTACGAAAAACTGAATCGGATTCAAAACTTTTTAAAGGTTGTTCAAAACTATACAAAACCCATAGATCATCCTGGCATAGGAATTTTTCGAATTCAAAACAAGTGCTGCTATAGTAGCATTTTTTAATTTGAATTTTTGAAGTTGTGCTTCGGATTCAAAAGTTTCTGAAGGTTGTTCAAAACGATACATAACCTAGACTACGAAATGGCATCGTTTCCGTTGAATTTGGTGAAAGTGCTACTGAGTCGTCAACCTGTAGTAGCATTTTTGAATTCGTTATTACGAAAAACTGAATCGGATTCAAAACTTTTTAAAGGTTGTTCAAAACTATACAAAACCCATAGATCATCCTGGCATAGGAATTTTTCGAATTCAAAACAAGTGCTGCTATAGTAGCATTTTTGAATTTGAATTTTTGAAGTTGTCCTTCGGATTCAAAACTTTCTGAAGGTTGTTCAAAACGATACATAACCTAGACTACGAAATGGCATCGTTTCCGTTGAATTTGGTGAAAGTGCTACTGAGGCGTCAACCTGTAGTAGCATTTTTGAATTCGTTATTACGAAAAACTGAATCGGATTCAAAACTTTTTAAAGGTTGTTCAAAACTATACAAAACCCATAGATCATCCTGGCATAGGAATTTTTCGAATTCAAAACAAGTGCTGCTATAGTACAATTTTTGAATTTGAATTTTTGAAGTTGTCCGTCGGATTCAAAACTTTCTGAAGGTTGTTCAAAACGATACATAACCTAGACTACGAAATGGCATCGTTTTCGTTGAATTTGGTGGAAGTGCTACTGAGGCGTCAACCTGCAGTAGCATTTTTGAATTCGTTATTACGAAAAACTGAATCGGAGTCAAAACTTTTTAAAGGTTGTTCAAAACTATACAAAACCCATAGATCATCCTGGCATAGGAATTTTTCGAATTCAAAACAAGTGCTGCTATAGTAGCATTTTTGAATTTGAATTTTTGAAGTTGTCCTTCGGATTCAAAACTTTCTGAAGGTTGTTCAAAACGATACATAACCTAGACTACGAAATGGCATCGTTTCCGTTGAATTTGGTGAAAGTGCTACTGAGGCGTCAACCTGTAGTAGCATTTTTGAATTCGTTATTACGAAAAACTGAATCGGATTCAAAACTTTTTAAAGGTTGTTCAAAACTATACAAAACCCATAGATCATCCTGGCATAGGAATTTTTCGAATTCAAAACAAGTGCTGCTATAGTAGCATTTTTGAATTTGAATTTTTGAAGTTGTCCTTCGGATTCAAAACTTTCTGAAAGTTGTTCAAAACGATACATAACCTAGACTACGAAATGGCATCGTTTCCGTTGAATTTGGTGAAAGTGCTACTGAGGCGTCAACCTGTAGTAGCATTTTTGTATTCGCTATTACGAAAAACTGAATCGGATTTAAAACTTTTTAAAGGTTGTTCAAAACTATACAAAACCCATAGATCATCCTGGCATACGAATTTTTCGAATTCAAAACAAGTGCTGCTATAGTAGCATTTTTGAATTTGAATTTTTGAAGTTGTCCTTCGGATTCAAAACTTTCTGAAGGTTGTTCAAAACGATACATAACCTAGACTACGAAATGGCATCGTTTCCTTTGAATTTGGTGAAAGTGCTACTGAGGCGTCAACCTGTAGTAGCATTTTTGAATTCGTTATTACGAAAAACTGAATAGGATTCAAAACTTTTTAAAGGTTGTTCAAAACTATACAAAACCCATAGATCATCCTGGCATAGGAATTTTTCGAATTCAAAACAAGTGCTGCTATAGTAGCATTTTTGAATTTGAATTTTTGAAGTTGTCCTTCGGATTCAAAACTTTCTGAAGGTTGTTCAAAACGATACATAACCTAGACTACAAAATGGCATCGTTTCCGTTGAATTTGGTGAAAGTGCTACTGAGGCGTCAACCTGTAGTAGCATTTTTGAATTCGTTATTACGAAAAACTGAATCGGATTCAAAACTTTTTAAAAGTTGTTCAAAACTCTACAAAACCCATAGATCATCCTGGCATAGGAATTTTTCGAATTCAAAACAAGTGCTGCTATAGTAGCATTTTTGAATTTGAATTTTTGAAGTTGTCCTCCGGATTCAAAACTTTCTGAAGGTTGTTCAAAACGATACATAACCTAGACTACGAAATGGCATCGTTTCCGTTGAATTTGGTGAAAGTGCTAGTGAGGCGTCAAAATGTAGTAGCATTTTTGAATTCGTTATTACGAAAAACTGAATCGGATTCAAAACTTTTTAAAGGTTGTTCAAAACTATACAAAACCCATAGATCATCCTGGCATAGGAATTTTTCGAATTCAAAACAAGTGCTTCTATAGTAGCATTTTTGAATTTGAATTTTTGAAGTTGTCCTCCGGATTCAAAACTTTCTGAAGGTTGTTCAAAACGATACATAACCTAGACTACGAAATGGCATCGTTTCCGTTGAATTTGGTGAAAGTGCTACTGAGGCGTCAACCTGTAGTAGCATTTTTGAATTCGTTATTACGAAAAACTGAATCGGATTCAAAACTTTTTAAAGGTTGTTCAAAACTATACAAAACCCATAGATCATCCTGGCATAGGAATTTTTCGAATTCAAAACAAGTGCTGCTATAGTAGCATTTTTGAATTTGAATTTTTGAAGTTGTCCTTCGGATTCAAAACTTTCTGAAGGTTGTTCAAAACGATACATAACCTAGACTACGAAATGGGATCGTTTCCGTTGAATTTGGTGAAAGTGCTACAGAGGCGTCAGCCTGTAGTAGCATTTTTGAATTCGTTATTACGAAAAACTGAATCGGATTCAAAACTTTTTAAAAGTTGTTCAAAATTTTACAAAACCCATAGATCATCCTGGCATAGGAATTTTTCGAATTCAAAACAAGTGCTGCTATAGTACAATTTTTGAATTTGAATTTTTGAAGTTGTCCTTCGGATTCAAAACTTTCTGAAGGTTGTTCAAAACGAAACATAACCTAGACTACGAAATGGCATCGTTTCCGTTGAATTTGGTGAAAGTGCTACTGAGGCGTCAACCTGTAGTAGCATTTTTGAATTCGTTATTACGAAAAACTGAATCGGATTCAAAACTTTTTAAAGGTTGTTCAAAACTATACAAAACCCATAGATCATCCTGGCATAGGAATTTTTCGAATTCAAAACAAGTGCTGCTATAGTACAATTTTTGAATTTGAATTTTTGAAGTTGTCCTTCGGATTCAAAACTTTCTGAAGGTTGTTTAAAACGATACATAACCTAGACTACGAAATGGCATCGTTTCCGTTGAATTTGGTGAAAGTGCTACTGAGGCGTCAACCTGTAGTAGCATTTTTGAATTTGTTATTACGAAAAACTGAATCGGATTCAAAACTTTTTAAAGGTTGTTCAAAACTATACAAAACCCATAGATCATCCTGGCATAGGAATTTTTCGAATTCAAAACAAGTGCTCCTATAGTACAATTTTTGAATTTGAATTTTTGAAGTTGTCCTTCGGATTCAAAACTTTCTGAAGGTTGTTCAAAACGATACATAACCTAGACTACGAAATGGCATCGTTTCCGTTGAATTTGGTGAAAGTGCTACTGAGGCGTCAACCTGTAGTAGCATTTTTGAATTCGTTTTTACGAAAAACTGAATCGGATTCAAAACTTTTTAAAGGTTGTTCAAAACTATACAAAACCCATAGATCATCCTGGCTTAGGAATTTTTCGAATTCAAAACAAGTGCTGCTATAGTAGCATTTTTGAATTTGAATTTTTGAAGTTGTCCTTCGGATTCAAAACTTTCTGAAGGTTGTTCAAAACGATACATAACCTAGACTACGAAATGGCATCGTTTCCGTTGAATTTGGTGAAAGTGCTACTGAGGCGTCAACCTGTAGTAGCATTTTTGTATTCGCTATTACGAAAAACTGAATCGGATTTAAAACTTTTTAAAGGTTGTTCAAAACTATACAAAACCCATAGATCATCCTGGCATAGGAATTTTTCGAATTCAAAACAAGTGCTGCTATAGTAGCATTTTTGAATTTGAATTTTTGAAGTTGTCCTTCGGATTCAAAACTTTCTGAAGGTTGTTCAAAACGATACATAACCTAGACTACGAAATGGCATCGTTTCCGTTGAATTTGGTGAAAGTGCTACTGAGGCGTCAACCTGTAGTAGCATTTTTGAATTCGTTATTACGAAAAACTGAATCGGATTCAAAACTTTTTAAAGGTTGTTCAAAACTATACAAAACCCATAGATCATCCTGGCATAGGAATTTTTCGAATTCAAAACAAGTGCTGCTATAGTAGCATTTTTGAATTTGAATTTTTGAAGTTGTCCTTCGGATTCAAAACTTTCTGAAGGTTGTTCAAAACGATACATAACCTAGACTACGAAATGGCATCGTTTCCGTTGAATTTGGTGAAAGTGCTACTGAGGCGTCAACCTGTAGTAGCATTTTTGAATTCGTTATTACGAAAAACTGAATCGGATTCAAAACTTTTTAAAGGTTGTTCAAAACTATACAAAACCCATAGATCATCCTGGCATAGGAATTTTTCGAATTCAAAACAAGTGCTGCTATAGTACAATTTTTGAATTTGAATTTTTGAAGTTGTCCTTCGGATTCAAAACTTTCTGAAGGTTGTTTAAAACGATACATAACCTAGACTACGAAATGGCATCGTTTCCGTTGAATTTGGTGAAAGTGCTACTGAGGCGTCAACCTGTAGTAGCATTTTTGAATTTGTTATTACGAAAAACTGAATCGGATTCAAAACTTTTTAAAGGTTGTTCAAAACTATACAAAACCCATAGATCATCCTGGCATAGGAATTTTTCGAATTCAAAACAAGTGCTGCTATAGTACAATTTTTGAATTTGAATTTTTGAAGTTGTCCTTCGGATTCAAAACTTTCTGAAGGTTGTTCAAAACGATACATAACCTAGACTACGAAATGGCATCGTTTCCGTTGAATTTGGTGAAAGTGCTACTGAGGCGTCAACCTGTAGTAGCATTTTTGAATTCGTTATTACGAAAAACTGAATCGGATTCAAAACTTTTTAAAGGTTGTTCAAAACTATACAAAACCCATAGATCATCCTGGCTTAGGAATTTTTCGAATTCAAAACAAGTGCTGCTATAGTACAATTTTTGAATTTGAATTTTTGAAGTTGTCCTTCGGATTCAAAACTTTCTGAAGGTTGTTCAAAACGATACATAACCTAGACTACGAAATGGCATCGTTTCCGTTGAATTTGGTGAAAGTGCTACTGAGGCGTCAACCTGTAGTAGCATTTTTGAATTCGTTATTACGAAAAACTGAATCGGATTCAAAACTTTTTAAAGGTTGTTCAAAACTATACAAAACCCATAGATCATCCTGGCTTAGGAATTTTTCGAATTCAAAACAAGTGCTGCTATAGTAGCATTTTTGAATTTGAATTTTTGAAGTTGTCCTTCGGATTCAAAACTTTCTGAAGGTTGTTCAAAACGATACATAACCTAGACTACGAAATGGCATCGTTTCCGTTGAATTTGGTGAAAGTGCTACTGAGGCGTCAACCTGTAGTAACATTTTTGAATTCGTTATTACGAAAAACTGAATCGGATTCAAAACTTTTTAAAGGTTGTTCAAAACTATACAAAACCCATAGATCATCCTGGCATAGGAATTTTTCGAATTCAAAACAAGTGCTGCTATAGTAGCATTTTTGAATTTGAATTTTTGATGTTGTCCTTCGGATTCAAAACTTTCTGAAGGTTGTACAAAACGATACATAACCTAGACTACGAAATGGGATCGTTTCCGTTGAATTTGGTGAAAGTGCTACTGAGGCGTCAACCTGTAGTAGCATTTTTGAATTCGTTATTACGAAAAACTGAATCGGATTCAAAACCTTTTAAAGGTTGTTCAAAACTATACAAAACCCATAGATCATCCTGGCATAGGAATTTTTCGAATTCAAAACAAGTGCTGCTATAGTAGCATTTTTCAATTTGAATTTTTGAAGTTGTCCTTCGGATTCAAAACTTTCTGAAGGTTGTTCAAAACGATACATAACCTAGACTACGAAATGGCATCGTTTCCGTTGAATTTGGTGAAAGTGCTACTGAGGCGTCACCCGTAGTATTAGCATTTTTGAATTCGTTATTACGAAAAACTGAATCGGATTTAAAACTTTTTAAAGGTTGTTCAAAACTATACAAAACCCATAGATCATCCTGGCATAGGAATTTTTCGAATTCAAAACAAGTGCTGCCATAGTAGCATTTTTGAATTTGAATTTTTGAAGTTGTCCTTCGGATTCAAAACTTTCTGAAGGTTGTTCAAAACGATACATAATCTAGACTACGAAATGGCATCGTTTCCGTTGAATTTGGTGAAAGTGCTACTGAGGCGTCACCCGTAGTATTAGCATTTTTGAATTCGTTATTACGAAAAACTGAATCGGATTCAAAACTTTTTAAAGGTTGTTCAAAACTATACAAAACCCATAGATCATCCTGGCATAGGAATTTTTCGAATTCAAAACAAGTGCTGCTATAGTAGCATTTTTGAATTTGAATTTTTGAAGTTGTCCTTCGGATTCAAAACTTTCTGAAGGTTGTTCAAAACGATACATAACCTAGACTACGAAATGGGATCGTTTCCGTTGAATTTGGTGAAAGTGCTACTGAGGCGTCACCCGTAGTATTAGCATTTTTGAATTCGTTATTACGAAAAACTGAATCGGATTTAAAACTTTTTAAAGGTTGTTCAAAACTATACAAAACCCATAGATCATCCTGGCATAGGAATTTTTCGAATTCAAAACAAGTGCTGCTATAGTAGCATTTTTGAATTTGAATTTTTGAAGTTGTCCTTCGGATTCAAAACTTTCTGAAGGTTGTTCAAAACGATACATAACCTTGACTACGAAATGGCATCGTTTCCGTTGAATTTGGTGAAAGTGCTACTGAGGCGTCAACCTGTAGTAGCATTTTTGAATTCGCTATTACGAAAAACTGAATCGGATTCAAATCTTTTTAAAGGTTGTTCAAAACTATACAAAACCCATAGATCATCCTGGCATAGGAATTTTTAGAATTCAAAACAAGTGCTGCTATAGTACAATTTTTGAATTTGAATTTTTGAAGTTGTCCTTCGGATTCAAAACTTTCTGAAGGTTGTTCAAAACGATACATAACCTAGACTACGAAATGGGATCGTTTCCGTTGAATTTGGTGAAAGAGCTACTGAGGCGTCACCCGTTGTATTAGCATTTTTGAATTCGTTATTACGAAAAACTGAATCGGATTTAAAACTTTTTAAAGGTTGTTCAAAACTATACAAAACCCATAGATCATCCTGGCATAGGAATTTTTTGAATTCAAAACAAGTGCTGCTATAGTAGCATTTTTGAATTTGAATTTTTGAAGTTGTCCTTCGGATTCAAAACTTTCTGAATGTTGTTCAAAACGATACATAACCTAGACTACGAAATGGGATCGTTTCCGTTGAATTTGGTGAAAGTGCTACTGAGGCGTCACCCGTAGTATTAGCATTTTTGAATTCGTTATTACGAAAAACTGAATCGGATTTAAAACTTTTTAAAGGTTGTTCAAAATTATACAAAACCCATAGATCATCCTGGCATAGGAATTTTTCGAATTCAAAACAAGTGCTGCTATAGTAGCATTTTTGAATTTGAATTTTTGAAGTTGTCCTTCGGATTCGAAACTTTCTGAATGTTGTTCAAAACGATACATAACCTAGAATACGAAATGGCATCGTTTCCGTTGAATTTGGTGAAAGTGCTACTGAGGCGTCAACGTGTATTAACATTTTTGAATTCGTTATTACGAAAAAATGAATCGGATTCAAAACTTTTTAAAGGTTGTTCAAAACTATACAAAACCCATAGATCATCCTGGCATAGGAATTTTTCGAATTCAAAACAAGTGCTGCTATAGTAGCATTTTTGAATTTGAATTTTTGAAGTTGCCCTTCGGATTCAAAACTTTCTGAAGGTTGTTCAAAACGATACATAACCTAGACTACGAAGTGGCATCGTTTCCTTTGAATTTGGTGAAAGTGCTACTGAGGCGTCAACCTGTAGTAGCATTTTTGAATTCGTTATTACGAAAAACTGAATCGGATTCAAAACTTTTTAAAGGTTGTTCAAAACTATACAAAACCCATAGATCATCCTGGCATAGGAATTTTTCGAATTCAAAACAAGTGCTGCTATTGTAGCATTTTTGAATTTGAATTTTTGAAGTTGTCCTTCGGATTCAAAACTTTCTGAAGGTTGTTCAAAACGATACATAACCTAGACTACGAGATGGGATCGTTTCCGTTGAATTTGGTGAAAGTGCTACTGAGGCGTCACCCGTAGTATTAGCATTTTTGAATTCGTTATTACGAAAAACTGAATCGGATTTAAAACTTTTTAAAGGTTGTTCAAAACTATACAAAACCCATAGATCATCCTGGCATAGGAATTTTTCGAATTCAAAACAAGTGCTGCTATAGTAGCTTTATTGAATTTGAATTTTTGAAGTTGTCCTTCAGATTCAAAATTTCTGAAGGTTGTTCAAAACGATACATAACCTAGACTAAGAAATGGCATCGTTTCCGTTGAATTTGGTGAAAGTGCTACTGAGGCGTCAACCTGTAGTAGCATTTTTGAATTCGTTATTACGAAAAACTGAATCGGATTCAAAACTTTTTAAAGGTTGTTCAAAACTATACAAAACCCATAGATCATCCTGGCATAGGAATTTTTCGAAATCAAAACAAGTGCTGCTATACTAGCATTTTTGAATTTGAATTTTTGAAGTTGTCCTTCGGATTCAAAACTTTATGAAGGTTGTTCAAAACGATACATAACCTAGACTACGAAATGGCATCGTTTCCGTTGAATTTGGTGAAAGTGCTACTGAGGCGTGAACCTGTAGTAGCATTTTTGAATTTGTTATTACGAAAAACTGAATCGGATTCAATACTTTTTAAAGGTTGTTCAAAACTATACAAAACCCATAGATCATCCTGGCATAGGAATTTTTCGAATTCAAAACAAGTGCTGCTATAGTACAATTTTTGAATTTGAATTTTTGAAGTTGTCCTTCGGATTCAAAACTTTCTGAAGGTTGTTCAAAACGATACATAACCTAGACTACGAAATGGCATCGTTTCCGTTGAATTTGGTGAAAGTGCTACTGAGGCGTCAACCTGTAGTAGCATTTTTGGATTCGTTATTACGAAAAACTGAATCGGATTCAAAACTTTTTAAAGGTTGTTCAAAACTATACAAAACCCATAGATCATCCTGGCATAGGAATTTTTCGAATTCAAAACAAGTGCTGCTATAGTACAATTTTTGAATTTGAATTTTTGAAGTTGTCCTTCGGATTCAAAACTTTCTGAAGGTTGTTTAAAACGATACATAACCTAGACTACGAAATGGCATCGTTTCCGTTGAATTTGGTGAAAGTGCTACTGAGGCGTCAACCTGTAGTAGCATTTTTGAATTTGTTATTACGAAAAACTGAATCGGATTCAAAACTTTTTAAAGGTTGTTCAAAACTATACAAAACCCATAGATCATCCTGGCATAGGAATTTTTCGAATTCAAAACAAGTGCTGCTATAGTACAATTTTTGAATTTGAATTTTTGAATTTGTCCTTCGGATTCAAAACTTTCTGAAGGTTGTTCAAAACGATACATAACCTAGACTACGAAATGGCATCGTTTCCGTTGAATTTGGTGAAAGTGCTACTGAGGCGTCAACCTGTAGTAGCATTTTTGAATTCGTTATTACGAAAAACTGAATCGGATTTAAAACTTTTTAAAGGTTGTTCAAAACTATGCAAAACCCATAGATCATCCTGGCATAGGAATTTTTTGAATTCAAAACAAGTGCTGCTATAGTAGCATTTTTGAATTTGAATTTTTGAAGTTGTCCTTCGGATTCAAAACTTTCTGAAGGTTGTTCAAAACGATACATAACCTAGACTACGAAATGGGATCGTTTCCGTTGAATTTGGTGAAAGTGCTACTGAGGCGTCACCCGTAGTATTAGCATTTTTGAATTCGTTATTACGAAAAACTGAATCGGATTCAAAACTTTTTAAAGGTTGTTCAAAACTATACAAAACCCATAGATCATCATGGCATTGGAATTTTTCGAATTCAAAATGGTGCTACTACAGGTTGACAGAAATGCTGGTAGCTCCACTTTATGCTACACCACTCCCTAAATAAACCTTTCATCGTTTTCCATTATCATCCGTCAGTAGTTCTTTTACCAAAAATATACTTTTTATGTTCCTTGTAACATCGTGCATCCTGGAAGGGACAAGTTGAAGATTCACGATCAGGCCAAGGATGTTACCACGTACCTCCACCTCCATACAATGAATTTACCCTATATTCTAGTCAATAAAGTAAAAATAACAGAACAATTCCGTAAAAGCTGAATTTTGGTCAGTTGTTACAACGCTACTAGTAGGGCAAAATCCCTCTCCCTGGTGCTTACCCCCCAGCGCCCCCTTGAACATCAATTTCGCAAACTCTCAGTTATTGGCCTGTATCTTCGTAACCAATGGTCGTAGGCAGGTAACCTTCTTATAGTCTTAATGCTCATGATATGGGTTACAAAAAATATTTTGTTTAATTTTTGGATACTGTCGGTGGTTTTACCGTAATTTAAAAAAGTAATCTTTAAAAAGTGAAAATTTTCTAGTACTTTCCAAAGTTTTTGTCTTGTAACTTTTCAAGAAATTGTTTCGAATAAAAGTTGTAGCCTATTTTATAAGCTTTAATATGCTATACGATTTAATGTATTTTAATGAACGATAGAGGAAAGTACAGTCAACGGCAAAGATAATGGTAGCCAAATTTTCCACTGATATTTTAATTACTTTTTATGAATGAAACTATATTGGTTTGAAGAAGGCATTCTTCTCTGCTAATTGACGTCATTATTCATTGTCATCACAATGTGTAATACAAACCGAATTAAAATGGTGGTAGACAATTCGACTACTGTTTCTTTCGCTGTTGAGTGTACCAAAAACGAGTGTGTCTTTATCACAGTCCAGCGGTTAAGTCCGGAATCATTGACATTTTGATAAAAGCAAGAGACTTGGTAGAATTAATTGTTGTACCACTTAAGATATGTTGTAGCAGCCTTTCACTTTTGTCTCTGCACTATGCTAAATCTTATCTACAAAGGGAAATATATTATTTTGCCCCCCCCCCCCAGTTTTTACACCTTGTCCCCCGGTTTTGAACCCAATCAACTATGGTCGAGTAGTCAATCGCCATCTGCGTTCTGACGACTGCCATATTGGACATTTTTGATTTGACATATCTCAGGAACGGTGGCACTAACAACTTCCGTTTTTTTATTCAGAAATGTTACAAATAGTACAACCTTTCATACTACATCGATATAAAAACAAAAAAACAATACTATGTTCCTCATGTTGTGAGCAAAATTCTCTCGGTCATACCTTAACGAAAGGTACTCACAACAGTTTACGAATTTAAAGACCCCCATCCAGAATATTCTAGATTTCTTCATTCTTCCATTATCCAGTTGCCCATTTTGACAAATACAGGTTAGTCTATTTGTCCTAACACTAAGACTGTGATACTCGTATACAGTTTACAAAATAAAAAATGAAAAAATTCAACATTCCAACTAAATAAACTGCAACTATAATGTAATGTTCAGGGCATTACAAGGATTTAGGGTAATGCCACGCCACAACTCCAGTTGATATCTTCCGTACGTTGAACAACTTAGAAAGTCTCACTTACAGACTTGCGTGGAACTTGGTGGTTTCCATATTGAACAAATACTAAGGCGCATGATCTTCCGAACACCATGGTTATTATACAGGGTGATTCAAAATCTCTCGACATTTTAATCAAAAAGCAAGTTATTGACAAAATTGACAGTACTGCTGAAAAGTACTCTAGAATAGATGACAAACTCAGTACATTTCAATGTGGTGGTCCTGTAAGTCTAGGCATAGCACTCACCTCTCTTGCATAGACCGGAACCCATGCTCCAACATAGCTGGTGTGATCCCCCTTGTTTCTGCAGCAATTCGCTGTGTCAGCTGCTCTATGGTGTTGATCTTTACTTGGTACACCCTAAACTTAATGAAACCCCTGACAAAAAATCTAAATCAAAAGAATTGTTTGTTTCACTTTTAACAAACATCATATATCCTCCCGCATATTATTGAGGAAATATATTAGTAGGGGAGTCAGGTCTGGAAAGCGAGCCGACCAAAGTCTTGTGTAGCCTAGTCCGATCCACCTATCAGGGAATGTGTCAGCGAGGTAGTTCCGAAAGATTTTGGCGAAATGGGGTAGTGCACCATTTTGAACACCATTCTTTAGCGATGTAAGGAAAATGTTAAGAGATGTTAAATCACCCTGTATTTAAAAAAAGTCAGATTTAGAAAGAGCAGAACAAAGACTTCCCATACTTAGTCGACTGTGATCTGCTGCACGTGCGTCATCCTCTCTCGTAAAAAGATACTCGAAAAGCGATCAAGTTTGTAAAAGTGAAGAGGACGACGTTTGTGACGAAGCAACTCAAGAGACACTAGATTGTAACAGACACACCAAAGGGATTGTCTGTCGCATGCACTAGCCAACTTGTCATTTCTTGAGTTCTGTAGCGAGTTCCTCGGCGAGCTGCCTCCTGAGATAGGTGTCAAACGACAAGCTCCAAAGGATCTGTCGGGTCTGATGATCTAGCTTGAATGTCAAAACTTCTTCCACAACATCTCCGTGCATTAATCCTATGAAACTTGGTCGATTTGAAACCCGGTACAGACGTTCTTAGCCACGAGTGAACATTCATTTTGACAGTAACATTAACTTGAAACTCCTCAAATCGGACCAACTTTTCTCATTGTTTTATGTTCATTTTCCATGGTGTTGCATCACATTATAAGAAGTTTTCATATTTATCCATTTTGAGAAACATCATTGGCTAGAATTCAATGGTAATCTCGCTACCAACTGATTTAAACGAAATTAAACCAACAGCGAAATATATGATTTTGCACCGTCCGCACATTGTTTTGTACTCTTGGCCCAAACTTAGAATTTCTGAATTTGAAATGACAAATTTGATACAGACTCTCTCTTGAAGCGTACACACCTAGGGTAGCCAGACGTTCTGGTTTTACGAGATAATCTCGGATTTTAATAAATTGATGTTAAATACTCAAATTGTTGATTTTTTTAAAATCTTATTCGCCACAAAACACTGTGTATATGCATATTTATATAATATACTTTATGAGATTTGAGATTACCTTCAGCATTTGAGATAACCTTAGATAGGATTTATCATAATGCGTGGGCACAAGTGGCAATAAGAGGGGGACTGCCTCTCTAATCGCCGCCACTGCGATGTTGTATGTAAAAGAAATATATATTTGGAACTCATTTATCAAGCATTTTCTGTCTGTCAAAAATACAATTTGTATACTGGTTTTCCATTATTAATGTGAAATTGAAATTTTGGAGACAATATTTCAAATAATTTGTTTGCGTAATTTAGAGGATAATAACGTTGATGATACTACTACTACTAGTATTTATTATTTATTTATTTATTAACCAGTCGCCTATGACAGAGCGAATGCTCCAATTACAATAGGCATTGCAATTTGCTATATACAAATATAATTTACATAAATACAAATACATAAATACAAACACATAGTAGTTATTACACAAAACCTTAGATAGATACGAATACAAAATGTTATACAAATACAAAAGTTACACAAATACAAAAAATTACATATAATACAAAGTTTAGACAAGAGAAAACTAAAGAACAGAAGAAACAAAAAATAAACAAAGAAGGGAAACTAACAAGCTATAAAAGCTTGAGAATAATAAGGAAATTATACAAATTATACAAATACCACTATATAAATGAGAAACAGCAATAATCAATACAAAGCAAGATTCAAATTTGAATTCCTTTATATGTATACAAGTTTTATTATACCTAGGTAGATATATGAGATAAAAGCTACAAATTATATTTGAGACTATAAAATTTATATATATATATATATTTAATATATCACTTCAAAATTGGATCTGTTTTAATTTTATATCGTATCTAAAATATTATTTAAACTATATAAAAAGTTTTTAATATTCATACCTTATAATTGCCATTAAAGTTTATCAACTGTAAGATAAACGCTCAAGTATACCGTTAATAAGTTTGTATAATAACATACGGTCAGCCATTTCGCGTCTTCGTTGAATTGTATCACATGAGATTTCATTTAGTAATTTAACATAGGAGTTTCGATCTGAATCTGTATTTCTTGTAGTAAATATGTTATAAAAATTTACTCTGAACTTTTTCAATTTTATTGATATGGCATGACATGTATGGGTTCCATACCTTACTGCCGTATTCTAATTTTGTTCGTACAAGATTATTAAATGAATGTACTAAAGAGTTGATATTAAATAAATCTTTAGAGTTTCTTAAAACAAAGCCAAGAATTTTATATGAATCGTTAACTACTTTTTCAATATGAGTATGAAAGGTGAGTTTGTTGTTTTACCATATTCCCAAATCCTTGGTAATGCTTTTTCTACTTAGAAAATTACTGTTTATTATATATTTGTGATTGTATCATATATGTCGTCGAGCAAAAGAAAGTGCAAAGCATTTATTGACATCAAAAGAAAGTTTATTTGTTTGTGAACAAACATAACAATTATTTACATCGGATTGGAGAGCTAGACAGTCAATCTCATGATTTACAATCTTGTATATTTTTACATCATCGGCAAACAATAAGCACTTGGAGTATTTAATTGTTCGTGGTAAGTCCATCCAATATATATATAGCCCCAATCCCACCACTCAAAGACATAAATGTTCTCCATGAAGGAAGCCCCGAAGGCGAAAAATACCCGATTACGACCCCCCATCAAATTGTCCCAAAAGGCCGAGAAAATTAAAAAATCGCTCAATCGGCCCTTCCTTAAGGGTGGAAATTCCCTTTTTCATTGTCCTTAGCAACCGTTTCCACGGGCATTTTTTTTAGCACACATTGTTTCCTTCAATTCTTAATTGTCGAGATACATTATATTTCTCACAGATCAATAGCACACAGATGAATGAACTCATGGTTTTGAAAAGGTGCCTGAAACAAGGGTTTAAGGAGTTTAAGCCCAGATACAATTACGTATATATTGTTATACTCAATGCGTAAATATCTACATCGTGCTTGTTTTAACTAAATATTTAGGGGGTATAATGACATGCAATTCCTTAGAGCTTGCCGTGCCTGTTGTTGTCCATGGAAACGGACGTTGCTAGGGAACTTAAAGAAAGTTTATTTTCACCCCGAAAACTACTGTAAGGGAATTATGCTAGACTTTTCGAATTTCAAAATACGAGCATCAGAATTTATTACAGAGGCAAGTTAGGAATTTGAGGGGAATGACGGAAAACAGTTATTATCCAATTATGTTCAAAAATGTGAAAATAACAAAATATGTAAATATTGCATTTTCAATTTAGTCGCTATTCAATTCGTTTATGCAAAACATCCAACTACTTATCTTGAAACGGTTATTACTTACTCAGTTCATTATTAAGAAAATAGACAATAATAGTTTCAATATTTGTACCTTATTAGAGCCCATACACACATAAAGTTACTTTCTAAACTTTTCAAATTAGCGAACTTGTACAGCCGGCAGCCGACGAGAAGATCGCTGAATGAAGGGAGACGGGCACAGAGGGAAAGGGAGGGTCAGGTTCATTTGCAAAATTTAGGGGTGGTTGGGGGTGGTCGGGGAGAAGGAAGTCTTGTTTTCTTCTTGGCAGGTCATTGTCAAGCTGACGAGAAGAGTTCTGGCGGAAGAGCACCTCCCCCACGCGAAAGAGTGGAGTCGCCTGGCAGTACGTCACACCTCTTCTGCCAGCGCTCTTCTCGTCGGCTGCCAGCTGTACACATGTTCCCCATCATCCAATACAACATGCAGACATTTTCAAAATCATTAAGATCATTGCGGAACCCCATCTAAAACATGATTGCGATCACAACGTGGCCGAAGGTCACGCATGCGAGCGTACAAGACGTGGCCAAAGGCCACGTCGACAGTACGCGAGTCATTAATATATAATAGAAAAAAAAAACGGGCCCAAATTTGAACCCTGTGTTACGCCTGAGTGCACAATAAACGGAAAGGAGGTTACCTGATTATATGTTACAAAAAAACATGATATGTTTCTAATTTTTGAATTCTGTGGAAAATATACTGAATCAATAATGTAAAGATTTCCGTCTATTACAATCTTAATACAAACCACTTGTACGTTGTCAATGTTATATTCAATTTGTTGAGCACGGAAGCAATTTAAGATAGCTATTAATGAACCACCCCCATTTCTATAATTACTGTCTTGACGAAGGACAAGGTATCTGTCATCTATAAATTTGCTGTCAAAAATACTATTATTTAAACAAGTTTCAGATAACAATATAAAGTCATAATTGGCGTTAATATACTCTTGTGTACTTGATCTAATTTTGTTCTAATTCCTCTTACATATTGATAATATGTATAATGAAACAGTTGTCGGTTTCGGTCAAACCTTTTTTACTTCAAGTTGAGAATATAATTTATTGAGTTTAATATATGAACCACCGAATCATTTGTTTTCTTTCTTAACTTAAGATTACCAGAGAAATCAATCCAGAGATATTCATAACCTTTTTCCCTTTCAACTTTCCATGCTTCACTGAAGGCGATTTTCCTTTGTATTGTGAGACTTTGATTTACGTAAATAGTCCCCCCTATGGTGAGACCAATGTCTTTACAGTTTAGATTACGTTTAACCTTTCTCCTTTGAACAAATTTATCTTTATCCATTCTCCTTACGAATTTAACAACAATATTGGTCGCACTTTGACCTGGATGTTTTTGAGCCTGTGACAGGCATCGATCATACCGTCGTTAATTTTGATGTCGAGAGCACGACCTACACGTTTTAACTGTTGAAAGAACATTTTCGTTTGGAACCTCTGGTACACCACAAACTTCGAGCGTATTCCTCCTGCTGTATTGATCCAGTTCATCAACCTGAGTATGAAGTTTGTAAATTTGCATTTGTAATCTTTTGTATCACTTTTGAGGTTCTCAATAGTGGTCATACAAGTTTCTAACAATTCACTTTGATTTTTCATGAGGTTACAATTTTCGTTCAATTTCTCGTGAGATAAATTTATTGATTTAACTAGCTCATCCTTGGTTTCTTTATTAGACTTTTAAAACTTATACAAATCATCTTTAACACTTAACAACAACTGATAAACTTGGAGTAGTGTGGGACATTGAGTTTGAACTTCCAAAGGTGTATCGCCCTTGGTTACAGTCGTTACAACGTTCATTAGAGCGAAGAAATTTGATATCTTTTGCTGCTAGAAGCACTGTGAAATAAATTTTTACAATCTCTACATTGAATTTTGAAGCTAGTGTCTTGCCGGGTAACGGGTTTAGAACATTTTCTGCATAATCCTATGATGTGTGTGGATTTTGGGATACCGGGCACAATATCTAGATTATTCGGTGATAATAATAATGAGTATGCTCGTGTTTCATATTTTCAGCGACGGGAGTAAGAGAAGAATAGCATTACTAAACGTAGAGACAGATAGAATATACTTTATATATCAGAAAGTAGCCATTTTAAGATCGATGCGTCATTGTTTGTAACTTGCCAACACTTAGTAAGATGCTGCTAGTTCCTTTTAGTATATTGGCAACACTGCTATCCACTTTCTTTACATTTGCATCGGACTAACACAACCTTTTTTTGTACTTAAATGCATTTTAAAGTTTAAATAATTATATACAGTATATTGTTCATGATCAGTAGTACTTACTGTTAGTTGTGCACCTCAATTTCATGACTAATAAACTATTGTTCCCATTGTATCTTCTCGTAAATACGGAGCACAACTCACAGTCGCACTGCTATATTACCAGGGTTGCCAGATCCGTTATTATTATTATTATTGGTACCTTTGTTCTCGTACGTTTCCCCCCAGACGAAAATTCATGGTTGTCAATCAATGTGCTAGCTTTCCGTTATTTCGAAAATTTGAACAAATACAAAATATGGACAGTTTAACAGGTACTTGTTTGAATTCAAATCTAAATCAATTACTACGCATCCATCCAAACTAGTTTAAAGGGATTATGAAGAAGGACTTGGGGGAATAATGTGTCCGTCTTGGGGTGAAAGGACGCATCCCTGTTTAGGGGGAGGATTACAACAAGTGTAGTGTTGGTGTACAATAGATACGCTGTCGTAATAAAATGCTTAATGGGGATTATGACATGATTGGGGGCAAGGCAGAGCATGACATGATTTGGGGGGATGCGCCATTGGCCTCATGGAGGGTGGGCACCCCTGATTCCAGGGCCATCCTTGACCTCATGCCCACATCAGTTCGGCCACGTTTCTATGAACCTTTGCCAATTCTAGGCATAATTTTAGTTCCAGTCAGCAGGTGACAGAATTAATATTTTACATAAATTTGACCGAGTAAGGAAATGTTACTTTAATTTATATGTTTTCGTAGGGGAATTTCAGGGTCCGTGGTCATCTAACCCACACTCGATTTCGCAAGGATTTTTTTTCTTATGAAGATGGTGTGTTGCTAAGTGTGAAGATAGAAATTCTGGAGCGCGGAAAGAAGTATTTAGTACTGCACAGCCGTTTATAGTAGAGATATAGCCGTTTGAAGTTGCGAGGTGGAAGTTTACTTGCGGCCATGTTAGTTTCGTAGCACCTGTATTAAATGCCACGAAAATTACTGTCAAAATTTCCCGCCGATTCCGGGCTCCGACACTGGGAGCCTGCAACCGCTATCGCGGCAACGCCTCCGCTTCGCTCCGCTCACTCCGGCTACCCGCCTGTCTCCATAGAGTTATTTTGGAAGGCATGTTAAAAACTGGCCGAACCACCTGCCCCCAACACTATTTTCCGCACTGACACATGAAGGTACAAAAAAAATTAAGGCTAAAATTTAACCTCAGAAGGTAACTTAACTTACCTCTTTCTTACAAGGTCAGTCACTGAATTGCGGGTCGAAGTTAAATTTCAATGTCCAAAAGAGAAGTAAGTCTTATGTCAATAGTCTTTCTTGTCCTTTTCCAAAGAATAGCACCATCTTCTTCCGTTCCATCATAAAAATAAGAAGTCGCAAATTATCCCATCCCAAAAGTCATTCAGAAAATACAACTCTCCCCTTTACGGCCTGCAGTTGCCCAAAAAAATGTGCACTATGTTCAACAAGATAACGTATTTACACACGCTGAGGATCACAAATCAATTGTAATGTCTGAAATGTCCAACCCGCCAATACCACAATAATATATCGCAAATTATCCCATTCCACCCGCCAATACATCACAATAACATATCGCAAATTATCCCATTCCACCAGCCAATACATCACAATAACATATCGCAAATTATCCCATTCCACAAGTCAATCATAAGAAGAAAAAGAGAATATGTAGACGTGCGCCTGTGACGTGAATCCATGATGCACAGCCCTGGAAAATCGTATGAACGTTACGTAGGTAAGGAATTTAAATATTAAAAAATATAAGTTTCGTAGCACGTAGAACACCAAAAATTACTTTTCGCGCTCCAGAATTTCTTTCTTCACACTTAGTAACACATAATCGTCATATGAAAAAAAAAATCCTTGCGAAATCGAGGATGGTTTAGATGAGCACGGAGCCCAATTTTAATTGTAAAAAGTACATTTTCCAATATCCTTGTATAATTTTATGTTTTACAATAGCTTTTTTCATATTTTAGACTTTGCAGTTATGTCTCGTACTTATAATATTTTTAATTATGCGAGTTATACATATACAAAAAAAATCGTTCAACACAAAATAGAAAAATTAAACATCTATATTTTTGGAGAGAGTTAAGAGTAATTATGACCGAACTCTCAAAATTTTATGAAGAATCCAATTAAGATTTTTTCTCAGGGGGGGCAGTCATAGAAACGTTTTATTATTATTATCATTATTAACACTACTACTTTACAAATCATAAAATTCAAATTGAATTGAAAATACCTTGGCGTTGTATACAAGTTCAGACTTGAGTGAGTCTACTTCTTAAATAGAAACTGGATTCACCTTTCTACCTTTCAATAAACATCTAGCCTATCACTTTGTTGATGAACAGTTCACTTTCTTCTTGTATTTTTCACAATGCACAGATATCAATCAGAGTCAGATACCACTTAATCCACTGTCCTTCATGTTACATCTGATCCACGTTTTAACGTGCCGAAGGGTACTGTAAAATAATAATAACAATAATGATAATAATAATAGTTGCTGTAACTTACGGCCTGTAAGTCACAGAAAACAATATTTTTGTTATAAAATATCGCTACAAGTTCACCATTCGAATTACATTAACTCTTTCCAGAAATCTCAAAAGGGGGGGGACGGACTTGTATTTGGCAACCAATTGCGAATGTAGTACTACTTTTAAAAGGTGGATCGAAATCCACTGTAAAGTATTTTTTTTAAAGGAAAGTGTCATTTTGAACTTTAGATGTCTTCAAAATAGTCTGCAAACAAAATGAGATATTTCGTAAGATGCACAAGGCGAATCACTTGGCAGTGAGGCTCATTCCGATTTCCATGAAATTGCACCTTCATTCCAAAGCTGGTAGCTAACCTCCAGTAAAAGTAGTTTGTTCCGCCGTATATTCATTATATAATTAGAGGGTGTGTAATGGTGACCCTTTGTGAAGAGACACATACGTAACCTCTCTTTCACGTAATACAACCTGGACGGCATTTTGGAGACTAACGAAGCTCTGGTGCCTGAGCTCACAGATAGTACAGGATTTTCCATATTTTAGTACTCCTAGGGTACCGGGTTCGATTCCCGGTGGAGGTATGTTCGGATCCTACTTTAAACTGTAGGTCCAGTCCCGATTATTCTTACTGTGCATAAAGTGGACTTAAAACACAAATTTTAGTACTCCTAATTGTTAACGTCGTAGTTTTCATTTCACGGGGTTGGGAATTCGATTCACCGTGGATTTACATTGCATCTCTTAACTGTAGATCTTGTCCTAATTATTGATTGATTTGGTATATTTACTTCGTCTTTCTGTTACTTTTGGCTAATCGCGAAGATGAAATGGATGAAGGGACAATCACAAATCCACTTGGATAGAACACAACATAAGCCCGCACAGGATTATACAGGGTTATTAAAAAAGAAGGGAAGATCAAAAATCTTTTTGTGGACGCATGGTATATGTTACTGTAGTGAGGAAGAAACAAAGTTTTAATAGCCCATGTAGATATTCTATTGGATCCCGCATGGTGGCGCTGAAGCTGGTAAAAGCAAAATGGCCACTCCCCAGATGACGTTTCTGCGTTCCGGAATGCTGTATTGAATGGGATGGGCACCCTGATTGTGGTGATACTTTTGGCGGCCGTCCAGATCTCCTGACATCAACCTTCGCGATTTTTATTCATGTGGTACAAATGAGACACTGGCCCCACCTCTACCTGCAAGCTTCTATACTGAACGCAACTCCAACTGGCGGCTGGGTTACAACGAATCAGCGGTCAGCTGAATTTTCTTCGACTGAAATCGGGCATTTTCGAGTCACAACTTACCGAACGTTGTTCGCGCTACGAAACAAATGAGCGTTGGGTTCAACACATGTTGCCAAACGTACTGCGTGAGAGAGTCTTCTCGTTCAACGTTATTGCCAGCACCAGAAATCAGCGGGGTGTTGATGATACAACTGCACATGTGGTCCTGCACGAGGGAGTTTCACACGCAAACACTCAAATAGACAATTGGAAAAAACAGAAGTACGCTTGGCAACGTTGCTTCGGGAGAGCGATGTGATCCCTTCAGCTCTTACTTCGCAACTGAGTTTGTTGAAGCCCATCGAGCCACACACCCCCGAACACGATTGGGGGACAGAAAGGGCCAGAAATATCCGTCAAGTTCAGCCGCCAGTTGGAATTGCGTTCAGTATAGTTGTGGAGTCAATTACTATAGACCAGTTGAAGCACGTGCAGAAGGAAGTGGTTTGTTGTTTTGACGTTAGTCCCATCACAAACGGTGCACGCTGAGTGTATCTTTCATTGTGTGTCCACAATAAAGATTTCTAATTTGCTCCTTCATTTTGAATAACCCTACATAATCCTCTGTGAGGCTTGTGTTGCGTTCTACGCATGTGTGTTTGTAAGTCTCCCTTCATCCATTTCATCTGATCATTTATTCTCATCTTCGCGATTAGCCAAGTGTGACAGATAGGCGAAGTAAAATATTCCAAATTAATCAATAATTTGGACACGATCATCAATAATGTAGGACCCGATCCGCTATGCAATGCAACTCAACGGGGAATCGAATCCTCAACCCACTTGAAATGAAAGCATCGACGTTAGTGATTAGGAGTATATAAAGATGAAATATGAAACTTTGGTTAAAGCCCAATATATTCTCAGATTAGCTGATTGGGACTGTATCTAAAAGACCATGGTAAAGAAAATGACGACGAAAAAGTAGTTAAAATTTTCACCACTACGTCCAAATGTGGGGCTGAAATGTCTTGCACAGTGAACAAAATCCCGGGATACGCTTTATCCGACCACAGATCACATTGTCTTACGCATCCAAAGGGTCATGCACGTTGACAGAGCGTATATTGAACACTGCTGTTCCGAAATAATCTCAAATTATTTGTTTTTACTTGAACGCCACATTTCAACCTGGTGGTGAAAACCGCAATCCATTGCTTCTACCGAGCTCCAGAGGGCTCTGAGGAGGGGAAATTTAGTTCTAAGCGCCACATTTGCATCTGGCGGTGAAAATTGGATTTTTTTCGTGAGAATTTGCTTCCCTGTGATTTCTATAGTCTCCATAGCCTTTATACCAAGTTTCAGCGCAATCCGTTGCCTCACATGGGCTCCAGAGGACTCTAAACAGGGCAACTTTAATTGAGGTCACCTTGTATAATAAAGGACCGTAAACATTCCATTCCAAGATTCCAAGAGCCAATAAACTTTGCGAACTATTACTGAAAATTCTTTACGTTCGGCAAAGAATTTCATTGTTGAGATAGGGTGAACGAGAGTCAGCAACGAAGGCGTGTGGCATGGGGAAGTATACGTGTCTAGAATATACGGCTGCTATTAGACATTGATTTTCCCCCTTTCCCCGCGAAGCTCGGGGTACCATTTATCGAATTACAGCACGATACACCTTCGTGCAGAAGTTGTTTACTCGTTCCGCACGTCAGGCCTTCATCGGTTGAAGCGGAAATCGTTTAGGAAGTTGGAAATTCACGAGTGCTTCCGGCAAAATTCTTTAACTCGATTATGGCCGGGATGGAGGAGGTGCGGGTGTCCTCAGGTACTCTGGGAGGCAAACGTGTTTGTAGTCAAGCAAAGGGGAAGAGCATTGAGATGTATCTCTAACATCTTTGGATGCAATTAGAGTACGGGGCTCCCGATGGCGTAGTGGTAACGTAGCCGCCTTTTAGTCAATATGTTCCGGGTTCGATACCTGGTGGAGGTACTTTCCAGCAAAGTAAGTATATAATATAGTTGAGAAAGTAGCGCAGTCTTCCCTCCCGAAGCTGAAAAAAGAGGGTCGTGGGCGGTCCCAACCCTGACGTCACTCACAGGACAGGAGTGACGCTGTCACTGGCCTTTCCGCTTGTTATAGGATCTGCTTTGTGTGAGGGAACATGCAAGTGTCTTGTGTTTCCTTTTTCTGTAATTCTTCTGTGATAGTGGATAATTTTTTTGCAACAACAATAACATTTCAGAAAAATGTCGCGCAATTGTGCTGTTGCTTTGTGCCCGAACAATGCAAGAAGTAGGTGTAAGCAGGCACGAAAGTTTTCGGTTTAAACTAGGTAAAATGAGGATTTTGGTTTCTTGTGGTGTGAAATAAGATAATGTGACGATAATTTAAGGAGGGAAATAATTATCGAGGCAGACGGAGAATGTTCTGTAACCCTGTTATTGATAATAGCACGCATCCAAAGTGGGGTATAGGGGCCTTGACCCCCCTCTCTCCAGGAAATTTTTCAGTTTACATTGGATAAAATTAGGCTTTGGGCTTCTTCAATAATGCAACAATAATTTAAGCATAGAAATAATTATCGAGGCAAGATGGAGAATGTTCTATAACATTGTTATTGTTAATAGCACGTATCGAAGGTGGGAATCAGGGGGCTCGAGGCCCCCTTCCCCCACTTTTAAGGATTTTTTTTGTTTACACTAGATAAATTAGGATTTCGGCTTCTTGAATGTGATGATAAATTGAGAGAAATAATTATCGAGAAAAGACAGAATGTTCTATAACCCTGTTATTGTTACTAGCGCCTATCCAAGGTGAGGATCAGGTGGCTCGAGCCCCATCAGGAAATTTTTCAGTTTACACTATTAAAAATTAATTTTTATCTTCTTGAATAATGTGACGATAATTTAAGGAGAGAAATTCTTATCAAGGCAAGACGGAGAATTTTCTATAACCCTGTTGTTGATAATATTGCACGTAAACTTTTCTTGCTCTTTGTCGTAGCGAACTTGAGCTCTATGTAGAGACTTGTCAGCATTTGGAAACTGCACAACAAAGGTAGCTAACTCCACACGTAGGGCGATTCGTTGTAATTTCTAATATCTGGAAGACGCGAGAGGGAATGTTCTTGAATAAGAGGAGTCGAACTACTGGCAATATTTATGAATCGTTTATCTGCGGAACATTCTAGAATATAATGAGGATATAAATATGCGTTCATTAGAACCATTCCTAAATAGATATTCTTTGACCGGACGGTGGATCCAATAAGAAAAATGGCGTTGTCTCTGACGTCATTTCCTTTTAAGCGTTCAATTCAAGGACTTGTAGATGATGTATTTTATCGCGTACAAAGCGCTTTACTTCAGTCTACAATACGAAATGATAAAAACTTTTGGTGACTTGATTTTTAAAAAATGTTTCCGAGATAACTAGTGGCTTTCCCAGGATTTTCGGAAGGGAGAGTGGTTACGCATACTATTTTTGGTGGTCAGTCCTCATTTTGCCATCTTTTCCTGTCTTTGACGTTCATTTTTTTAAAGGAATACTGGGTCAAATGGGGCTATGGCCCCACCAACCCTCCCTTGGGCACGTCACTGGAGATAAATAAGTAAGCATTTAATCATATTGGGAGACGAAACATTAGATGTGTTGGGAAAGGAAGGGTTTTCATTGTGCATTAATAGTTTCGCGATCCAGCTGTATTCTAGAAGACTTCCTTTGTTTCGTGCCGATGTGTGACAAGACTGCGGAAGCTGTGACAAACAATTTGAACACTTGCGAGGGCTTAGGCCTGTGAATATGAACAATTTGGTGGGTTTCTGCTTTTATAAGAGCTGCAAACATGGGAGGACAAGACATATTAGTGGTGTTCAGGTTCGAATCAGAGAGAAATATTCGAGAACTGTCTGTGTCCAGTTCGCAGCCCAGGCCCACAGTTTGAATCTCGCGTTGTCGAGTGGATTGTCCATCTCGTGCATGTGTAACAGCTGGTACACAGATGGTTTGATGTCTGGTCAGAAGAAATGGACAAACACACATACTGAGATGGTTCCTGCACACAAAGTTAGAGCATGGAAACAGAGGAGTCAAGTGGTAAAAAATGTCCCGATTTCACGTTCAAAGCATAAGAGGTTAGATCCTGTTAACACCAAAACAGCGACAGTGTGCTCATCGCATTTTCTGGATGCCGATTACGAACGGAACTTAAAAGCAGAACTGCTGAGCATTACCTGTAGACTGCAGCTTAGTAAAAACGCTGTACCATGTTTAAATTTGCCTAGTTGTGTGGTGAATTGTAGTAGTGTTCAACAGCCAAATGACATAATTGATCGAAGTGGATGTGCCAATAAACGTCAGATTCGAAAGCGAGCAGTGGTAACACTTGAAGAGTTGTCTCCTCGCAAAAGAATTTGCATGGCACATAATTCAGAGACTTTGATCTAAATATATACCCAATATGCCCAATCTCCAACAAGATAGTGTGTTGGAAACTCGGAAAAAGAAATTAAAATGTGCTGAAGAACAAGTAAAGAAACTGCAGACACTACAGGATGAAAGTGCTAAAAAATCAACTTTTAGATTATGAAACATGAAGTTGTAATGTCTCGGACCCAGTGATTTATCCACCAACTTCGCCCTAACACCCCACACAAGTTTTTAAAAAGCATAACTTTGTGGTCACTTTGGCTCTAAATATACCTTTTCACCCCCATAAACAAGAACGTACACCACTCAAATAGAAAATTCTAAACAAACCTCTGCTCCACCTCCGAGCCGGCTTTCCCGCTTTTCATTACATGTTAATTCTATTGATAGTTAACCTTCAGCGACACAATTTACTAGATATAGTGTGCTCTATACATATACATTTACTTACACACACACACACGTTAGAACATTCATTCGATTTTTAAAAGACATTTATTTCCGAAAAGACGGAAGAATTGTGAATTCCTATGCCGTTGCTGGTGCTCGTCTTTGAGCTGTCCTGTGGCTGACGTCATCCGTGAAGGTTTACGAATGGTTCCGAACTTTTCCGAACGCCAGACTGCACCTCCCTGCTTTCCAGAGTGGTTCGGATCAAACTTTAAACTGTAGGTCCATTCCCGATTAGCCTATCTGTGCATAAATATCAATTCAATACTTTCGCTCGGTCGTACTCGTTCGAGCCTCCCACCCTCGAGCGTGCTACGCTCGAACGTATATAATGGAATATCGTTTTTATTTGACAATAATCGTAGTCACACATATATAAAATATACGCCTTGGCATTTTCAACCCACAATAATCTGCTTCATTTTCATATATCACTGCTGCATTGGTAAGATAGACTAAACTACATTTTAACATGGAGATTATGACTGTGTTCACTTATGTTTCAATTTCACTGCGTCTTTCACTTCACGATCCATTTTTGAGGGCCCGCTATCATACACAAATTACGATTATACGTGTACTACTGGTGTTCGTGTTTTGCCTCGTTATGCCTGTTCGAGTGTTATTCGCTCGAGTGAAGCTGCTATGTATTTCGTACGCTATCTAGCGTCGTCCGTGCGAACTATTTTACGGCCCGAGCGAAATCCACTCTCTGCAACACAGTAATTGATAATATACCGGGTTCCTCAGAAAAATGTATATGCACTTTGAACTGTCATAGAAAATTTATTTCCAACCTACAAGCTTAAATTTCTGGGAAAAGAAAGGCTACAGTCCAATTTGAAAACTATGTGTACTTTCTGGTCAAGCTAGATGTTCCAAATGGTGATTAAAGTAAATGTTCAAAATGTTGGCCTTCAGCTTCGATACATTTCCGAGCAAGGGTCGCGTGAGAGTGGTGTAAGTGCTAGTAGTGTGCTACGCATTCTGAAGAAAGGCTAGTTGCGTGGGTATATTCCAAGGCTGGTCAGACACCTAAGTGACGACGGCCCAGATCGCAGTGTACAATTTTGTGAATGGTTTCAGGAGATGGTTACACGTGAAACGCGATTTATAGATAGCATTGTTTGGTCGGGTGAAGCTCAATTCAAACTTAATGTAACTGTCAATAGGCATAATTGTGTCTACTGAGCTGAAGATAATCCCCACATTACTGTTGAAAAGGATGCGACTTTGCCTGGTGTAAATGTGTGGTGTGGTTTGTCTCCTAGGAGACTCATTGGTCCTTTTCGTTTTGAAGCTACTGTAACTGGAGAAAAATACCTAACAATGCTTGCTGAATCCATTTTTTCTGCCATTCGTGCAATGTACGGCAATGACAGGTTTTATTACCAACACGATGGCGCCCCGCCGCACTATCATAGGGATATTCGAGCATACCTGGATGAAAATGTGCCAGGCCAGTGGATAGGACGCAGGGGACCAATCGAGTTTCCTGCATGCTCTCCAGACCTTAAGCCGCTCGATTTTTGGGGCACAGTAAAAGTTACGTAAACCACGTAACCTGGACACATTTTGGGATGAGATTCACACTGTGTGTGCAGAAATCGCATTGGACACTTTGGTGCGAAGTACGGAATCAGTCGTGACTAGTACTCAGAAATGTATCGAAGCTGAAGGCCAATATTTTGAACATTTATTTTAACCACCATTTGGAACATTCAGCTTGACCAGAAAGTACACTTATTTTTCAAATTGGACTGTAGCCTTTCTTTTCCCAGAAATTTAATCTTGTAGGTTGGAAAATAAATTTTCTATGACAGTTCAAAGTGTGTATACATTTTTTTGACGCACCCGGTGTAATGGTAATGGTAATTTATATCCCGCACTGCGTCTGTCCTGTTTGGAAATTGGGAAGCTAAGAATGAGTAGCGTAACCCCGTCATGAAAACCTACAACGACGACTGGGGGTTCGTCGTGCTGACCACACGTCACCCCATAACTGGTTGGATGATCTCCCACCTCGTTGAGCCGAGGGTTATTTATCCTTATTTTATGCAATCCTTGATACTTGTTTGCTCATTGTGCTGCCTACGTATGAAGAATGAAAGAATTTTTCCACTATGAGTCAAGTGTAATTGTGATATCTGGTGGAGGCACATGGTAGTTTGATTTTGATTTGATTTAGTTTATTTTACTTCGCGTTTTGTGCCTCTTGGCTAATTTGCGAAGATGGGGATGAGTGATGAAATGATGAAATTGATGAATGGACATTCACAAACAACCAAGCCCGACCGGGATTCGAACCCGGTACCCTTGGCGTCGCAGCGCGATGTACACGGTGGTTTGGATACCACTTTAAACTGTAGGTCCAGTCCCGATCAGCCCATACTGCGCAGAAAGTGGCTTAAAACACAAACTCAAACAATCAAGTGATGATGGAATTATGTTATTTTACGTCGCATTTATGTTACTTTTGGCATCGCGACGATGAGATGAGTGATGATATGACAAAATTGATGAAGGGCCGGTATTCGAACACGGAACACCTTGCGTCGTAGTGTTCTCTGCACACCGCACCCATCACTTTCCTGGACTCTATGAAGTTACACGTCCAATTTCAGAATGACATAATTCTAAAAGTAAAGCAGCCTTGAGGCGACCCATTACGGAGGAGACACCACAAAGGGTGCATAAAGAATCGATGAATGTTCTCATCAAGGCAACATCGTAGCTACCCACGGTGGAGCCACAAAACAACAACAATGTAATCTATCCATTCTCCTCCTGTGCCAGTATAATGGTAAACTTCCACACGGGGCAAGACATAGAAGTACTCCCCATCTCCTGTAATTACTTAAACAGGAATATGCGGCTCCTGTAAATAATTCCTAAACCGTACTGCGCAAAGGGTACAGGTGGAGTTAAGCCCCATTTCTATGGTTACCGTACACACGCAGCCATTAGGAAAACTGATGGGGAGGGCCCACAAAACGGATGAATTAATAGTATAAAGGAGAGAAGGCGTATATATTCATTGGTTTGATTTGGTTTGAGTTGGTGTTTTAAGTCCACTTTATGCACAGTAAGGCTAATCGGGACTACGTATATATTCATGCATGGCGGATTAGGGTAATGCGGGAAGGTCCTGTGGAGCCCAAAGGAACAACCTCTTCCGAGAATTAACAATTCAGATGCTAATTACATTTGCCACTTGCAAATTTTGCACCGGGGTGTGCTCGGGAGTGCCTTTTTCAGCTATCGTTAAAGAAATCCGCTCGAAACAACGAAACGCAGTTTAATGTTCCAATTGAAAAGTGATTATGACGTCACACCCACCTGAGCACAACGGTAGTTAGTTCCGGACGCAGGTCACTGCTATTGTCGTGTTCAGCCGACAACGAAAAGCTAGCGTGTAATTTTTCCAAGGACCGCTGTGGTTAAAGCACTACAATCGATCCTGCACGGTGCTAATAGGCCCTCCCCCACCTCTCCCTCTCGGTTAGGCTGGCGGAATTTTTGCGGACATTAGGTATTGATGCCAAAACTGTGAGGCGTGGAACGTAATCTGATTTGGATGTTTGTCCTTGCTTCGGATTTGCAAAGTTTTAGCGGGAAAAAAACAATAATTTAGTTAGAAGCTTGCGAATACTGGAAAAACCTCCTCTCTAAACCTTGGCACTAGAAGTCTATGGTTCCGATACTGAAATCTGAATACACAGCCAGTGTATCAACATTACAAACACATTCCTCTTCTTCGGCTTAACACGTAGTCGACACACCTGGATCCAACATATTAAAAACCAATCAGGCAGCCGGAAAGAAAAAAAATCCCAAAATCCACTATTTGGAGAAATATTTTAGGGGTACATTAGACGTACAATGAGAAAAAAGTTTGAGAACTACTGGTGTAGTGGATTCCAACGTGCAGTTTCTGTTAATTCGTACCCAGTGGCGGCGATTAGATGGGGCGTGTGGGGCAGTTTCCTCTCCCCACTTTTTGCCACTTTGGCCTCATTACTATGCTAAAGCTTACGTACCAAGGAAAAATAAACTGTCCTTCCACCCAATTTTGGAACCTTGCCCCCCCTTGTTTCTGAACTCGATCGCCGTCACTGCTCGTACCGTAAAAATGGCGATTGTGTAGTCTCTGCTTGAACAGAATATCTTCCAGGCCTAAAGTCAGGAAACCGTTTTTGTAAGGTAAGTCGTTACGAAAATCACATTTGTGTTTCGGCATGGTTCAGATCGCTGATCCACAGAAGTTCACTTCTCCACTGCCATGTAACAACTAAGAATACAGCAGTTAAAAACTATTGTATATTTCTGAATTCTATGTCGTGAAACTCAAATCAAATAAAGCCACGGCATATCACATATTCTTACCTATTGTTAGAAACTTACTGATCACCATGAGCCGCGGTAGATGTCACAAATGCTCATAGGCGCCGACTCCATGGGGCATGTTAATGATGTGGGGGCGGAGCCCCCCAAATAATTTTGCTTAAGAGGATCTAATGTATTATTTTTCTTCTATTGTAAAGTTTACTCTGAACTGTGCCACATGAACTTAACTTTAAATACACATTTGAAATGTTCTAGACCATTAACTTTGGAAAGCTGAGACCGCTAAACCATCAACTTTGGGGGGGCTCTGACCGGAGACAGCAAAACACACGACTTATTACTATATACTAAGTATATAATGATTATTTACTATTAAACATATATTAATCAGAGACATAATGAATTTAGCCAACGACGTGTTAAAGACTGTTTGGGAATCCCCTAAAAGAATGCAAATATTTAGGAATATTATTGATGTGAATGAGAAGGCTGGCCATACTGTACTGCGACCACTTTGCCCTCGTCGATGGACGTTGAGAGCCTCCAGTATGCAACAGATCTTAAGGAACTATGAAAACCTTCTCAATTTTCTTGAGAAATTTTCTGAAGAAGATTCTACTGACGCAGCATCAAAATGTGCTGGATACCTGGAGACAATGCTTCACTTCAAGACATTTTTCTTTCTCTCCCTCTACTGCCATGCGATGGGTCCAATAGAAGAGGTAAACTGTAAGATTCAGTCTCCACGTATTGGTGCTACAGAAGTAGAATCAAAACTAAAATACTTGACTGACATCTTTCAAGAGAAGCGAATGGGTTTTGAGCAGTTCTGGCTGAAATGCAGAGAGGGCAAACCGAGCCTCGTTGATGAGCCAGAAGAGACTTGAAAATCCTGATGCTGTCAAACATCACAAGTTCTACACTTCAAAATAGTATTACAAATCAATATGCACTGACGTGTGTGACACAGCAAAATCATGTGTTAAACAAGGACATGAATCTACAGGACTACAAAAAGTAACAGCCGTAGAGAAAGAATGCATCTCGGCTGTGAACAGTTGCACAACAAACTTTCAGCAAACGCGAGAATTCTATCACCAAGATTTGGATGCCGATAGGCTCTCCTTACACATGTCCATGCTTGGTGATATTGTCAAACAGAAGAAAGTGGTTCTAACTACCATGCGTGACATAAGGAAGTTTCTTTTGGAAGACAGCACCCTCCAGGAGCCAAATTCATGATGGTCCTCCGCACTGTGCCAGTGACGACAGCCACAGCCGAAAGGTCATTCAGTGCTATTCGCCGACTAAAGACATATTTGAGATCTACAATGAGGACGAAGAGACTAAGCAGTTTAGTGGTACTCGACATACATCAAACTGTGCTTGATAATTTGGACCTGAGACCGATCGTTAATGAGTTCATAAAAAAATAACCCAGTGCGTAGAGCAACTTTTGCTTTATTTTTAAATCATATGTTTTTGTTGTGTATGTCATTTTATATCTTAGTGTACATGCTATTTTTTATTATTGCAAAATTAAATATAAAAAGTAAAATATTGTAGCAAGAACAAAAAAGTAAAACTATTTTCCTGCGATTTGTGTTAGCATTTATGTAAATAATTAAATAAAACTGTTAAATATTCGTTATTTTATGTGTTATTTCCAACCCATCACATGTCTGTTTGCGGACATTGAACACACACCCATGCCCTCGCCGGGACTCGAACCCGAGACCTCTGGATCAAAGCGAGTTGAGTTGACACCCAACACGCTCGGCTACCGAGGCCGGCATAAAACTGTTAGGTTGGTCTCTTAATGTAAATACATACTTTTCAATAAAAATGTTAATTGTTATCTAAAAAACAAATGAGCAGACACAAAAGACATAAAGAGACTTTGAAACATTTTCTAAACGTTTTTATTGTTACATTTCATTTGTATGAGGAATATAATGGCTGCTTAAAAACTGCTATACGAAGACGTAAGTTTTATTTTTAAAAAGGGAGGGAGTGAGTCATTCATTCATTTATTTCAGTCATCAGAGGCCCCCCCCCCCCAATAATTTTGACAAGTCAGCGCCCCTGCGAAATGCTTTGAAATGAAAACCTTACGCGACGAGCGGCAACAACAGAAGAGACACAAAAGTCCAACAATTTTTCTTTGTTGGAAGAACAATTTCTTGGCTTTGCGCTTGCAACTGAGTGTGTCGTATTTCTTTACTTTGAAATTGAAGACAGAAATAATATTAACAATTATTATTAAATAACATTTTCTTATTAATCTTGAAGTTAAGCAGTTGTCTTTATCCCAGAAAATATAACAATTCCAAATTTTCCTAAAAATATGCCCGGACCATTTTTAGACCCCGATGCACCGGTTACAGCGAGCCCACATATGTTTCTCACTCAGGGTGCACTCCCCTAGCCCTAATAGTGGAGTCGCCTATCGTTACGTCACTGCACTTCCGTTGGGGATCCTCTCCTGAGCGGTGAGCTGTATGTTGAAGTAGGCGAATCCTCCTCTACCTTAATGCAGCATTTTGCACTTTTCAGTTTCCGAAATTTGCAAACCATATTTCTGCCTCTCAGGCAAGAGAGTTCAGTTTTTGAAACGCGGGACGAATTTTTAAGTGATGCTTGGCTAACCTTACCTTATGATTCACGCTGATGTTTTTCAAAGGCCTGGCTTATTGTTAACCCGAGATTGATTTCCGACTGCTTTCAGCATTAGAATTATTAAGTAGATTATCTAAGTCAGAGGACACAAGCAAGAAATGCGAATATAAAACTAATTACAGTAATTACCTTAGTTTCATGTTGTTGTTTTTTCCAACAGTTACTTTCGTGAGCTACTTCTTATTAGAACTGTAACTTTACCTAGTGTTATTTAAATTACTGACCCCTTCTGGTCTACCCCGCCTGACTACCATGCGAGAGATCCGGGTTCAATCCTTAGATGGAGAGAACCTGGATTTCTTCACCTGTTCAAGCGGCTCCAGCACCCACCCAGCGTCGTATAATGTGGGTACCTGGAGGAAACTCTGGGGAATAAAGGCGGCTAGGGACGTGGTGCTGATCACATCACCTCTACTTTCGGCCGTGATCAACAAAAGTGTGGGGCCCTAAAACCACAGTCCTCTATTCGCTTTCTGGGGTGTAAGGGGTGCTCCTTCCACGTAGTGCACCCAATAGTCAACCTCACTTCCACTTAGTACACCCTGGACTGCAGACTAACGAGGCTCTGGCGACTGGCCCCATGGCCAGTATAATTTTGTTTGTGTTGTCCTGTGTTTGGTCCTTATTTGTGCTGAGTGCTACTTTACAGCCTCAGCTTTTAACGAAAGTCAGAAGATTTTAATATTTTATAATTTATGATTTTAGTTATGCAACGTTAGAGTTGTTATGTGTGAAGATAAGGGGCTGAGTAGGGCAGAAATATGCCTTTGAAACCAACTCCAACTTGGACCTTTCAAAAACCTGTCATTTTAGTGCACAAACTCACTATTTCTCTACGTTTCGCGGCTGTTTCATTGCAGTGACGAACTAAAAGAGCGACAAAAAGGCTCTGAGAAGTGAGTGTCAAAAACATACTTTCAGGTACGCAACTCCAGCGTTGTAACTTTCTAAACATGTCAATGTTTCTATATCGTGAACTTTGTAAACCTAATGTTGTTTTTCTCATGTTTCCATATCGTGACCTTTGTAAACCTAATATTCGCACCTCTTATTTAGGAACATTAAGGTTTCCGCTCCAGTATTGTAACTTTCTAAAAACGCATGTATCGTCCATGTTTATATATCGTGAGCTTTGTAAACCTAAAATGTTGCCAGAGAGTTTTTGTTGTTGCTTGCTTTCCTCATGTTTTTCCATACCGTGTGACCTTTTTTAAACCTCTAATGTTCACACCACTTATTTTCGGAACATTTAAAGGTTTCCATATCGTGATCTTTGTAAACCTAATGTTCCCCCAACCTCTCATTTTCTGTATTGCGAGTTGTAAACCAATGTGCTTTTTTTTTCAAGCAAACAACAATATTTGTTTTTGTTTTTTTGTATTCCCTGGCCCCAAACCCTTTTTTAGCCCACCTGTTGATAGAGAGGCTGCTGCATTGGAAAATTTTCGATTGATGAAAATTTGGTTCTATGATGACCTATACTAATTTTTTGGTATGGGAGGACAGAGGATACCGAGACTCTACCAACACACTAAACGTCAGACCTCTCTACGGCTACATGTTCGGAAGTTACGAGTGATGGAAGGGTGTGCAAACACCCCTTACCCTTGAACTCAGGACCACTAAACTTTGGCATACATACTATACAACCAAAAAAATCTATAAGGGTTGATGTTTGGGGAGATTTTTCAATTTATTTTTTCTCTATCTCTCACCGTTTTCGAGATATTTGCAATTTTTTGAAAATTTTCGACAGGGGGGTCAACCATGATAACCTATGTTTATTTTCTTAGGAGATCAAAAAGAACACCGAGCCGATGCTAAGGCAAAAAACCTCATGTCTCTACGACTAAATGTTCGAAAGATACGTGTGATCAAATCTTAGGAGGGTGGTGTGCAAACACCCCTTACCCTTGAACTCAGAACCACCAAATTTTGGCATACATACTCTACATCCCCAAAACCGACAAGGGGGTCAACGGGGGAGATTTTTCAATTTATTTTTTCTCTATCTCTCACCGTTTTCGAGATATTTGCAATTTTTTGAAAATTTTCGACAGGGGGGTCAACCATGATAACCTATGTTTATTTTCTTAGGAGATCAAAAAGAACGCAGAGCCAATGCTAAGGCAAAAACAACCTCATGTCTCTACGATGATCCTATCGGAAGTTACAAGCGATCACATTTTGGGAGGGTGGTGTGCAAACACCTCTTGCCCTTGAACGTAGGACAAGGGCAAGAGGCAAACTTTGACATACTTACTCTACATCCCCAAAATCGACAAGGGGATAAACGGGGGAGATTTTTCGATTTACTTTCGCGCTATCTCTCACCGTTTTCGAGATATTTGCAATTTTTAACGCTGGACTTGGAAACTTTTCGACAGAGGGGGTCAACTATGATAACCTATGTTAATTTTTTTAGGAGCTGATGCTAACGCATGTCTCTACGATGATCCTATCGAGCGTTCAAAATTTTGGCAATTGGCCCACCCTTGACCTCCAAAATCTCGTACATGTACAAGGGAGTCAACGGGGGGAGATTTTTCGATTTATTTTCGCGCTCACTGTTTTCGAGATATTCGCAATTTTTAACGCTGCACTTGTAAAATTTTCAGAGATGCGACCCATATCAATTTTGGTATTAGAGAACAGAGCATGCATGTCTCTACGATCATTCCTTGGACGTTGAAAAAATATGTATTTTTGACAATTGGCCCAACCTTGACCTCCAAATTTCGTACCCGCATCACCAAAATCGACAGGGGGTCGACCCTATCTTCTGCATAACTCTGATGTGTACGTCCTGTTTCGCGCAGAGTCGAGAACCTTCCACAGCTGTTTACATCAGATATTACATTGCAAGAGTGAGTTGGCTTTGTATATAAAGACTAGTCTCAGACATGGACACGAATATAACGCCATGATAATTAGCTGGTGTCTAAAATTATTGCATAACTTAAAAATATTTATTAAAAAAAAGATATTTATTGCACTGTGCTTTCTAGCGAAGGTATTATTGTAAACGATATTGTTTGTAAATGTGGAAAGCGAAAAGCTCAGTCCCAGGCCTCTCACGGATAAAAATTTCATTACGGACAGCAACCAACAGATATTTTGCGTCCACGTCACAAAAGCATTGTCATATGGACTGACGATTATTTTTTTTTAAAAAAAAACAGACCTAGTTATGAGTTATAACCTGTTCTGTCTTGGAATTTTAAAAAAAAGTTTTTCGTGTCTTCGCTTCTTTCAATGTCAGCAAGCGGCCCCGACGCCCACCCAGCGTCGAATAACAAGGGTACCTGGGGGAAACCCTGGGGGGGGGGGTAAAGGCGGTCAGGGGCGTGATGCTGATCACATCTCCCCATTCACGACCAGATCAAGAAAGTGTGGGCGTTACCTCCACACCCCCAATATGCCTTCATGGCGTAGTGCTATGCACAGGGGAGCACTTTACTTTAATTTACTTTTGCGAGCGTGATATGAAACATGCATGCGAAGAAGGGAGGGAAACCATAACAAATAATTCACACTTCCATTTCAATACTTTCGCTAGTCACGATTTACCTCATATCTAGAAGGACACTGGACGCTAATTTTTGAAGATGGCTAAAGTGAGGGAAGGAGAGAAAATGTTACCTTTTACCTCTTTGCCTGTGTGTGACGAAAATGGTTTTACATGCATATGGCTGTATCGTGATCTGCTTGAATCATCATCACGTCTGTGAGTTTTCAGTATTGCTGAATATATTTACATATCACCCAACGGTTATGAATTGCGTAGAAGTTGGGTTTGTTAACGGTCCAGTGGCGAAGTTGGAAACAGAGAGCGGTCACATCAGACATGTGCTCCTGGTATCTAAAGAAATGCCCCTCTTACAGAAAAAAAATGGAGTGTTAGAAAGGAAAGATGTTATACCCGAATGATCGAATGAACGGGGAGTCTCGAGCATCTTCCAATCCTCATCTTCGCGTTCAGCTAACGAGGAAAAAAAGAAAACTTTACATATGGGGGACGCAACAGCTGCTGTACGGTATTGTCCATGGATGTTAAAACTTTTGGATTTTTCTGAATAGACGGACATATCAGTGTTGCAATCTCCAGATGGGACCGGAGCTTATTATTTTTGGACAAGGGGGATCAGATCAATGCATGGACTAAAACTTTTGTTCACATCAAAATAAAACAAAGGATTTTACTCCACTGCTTACTTGTTCAATATTTTTATTATTGTAAAGAATGGGGTGCCGTGTCTCATTGTATAGTCTTCCAACAGCACACCTCGGGGCGTAAATTTCTGCTTCTACATGTATGCTACACTTAACTTCTGTTGTGAAGCGAATGGAGAGTTTGTTTTGCTGCTGTGATTAAATACTAAACCAAAATCTTATTACATAACTTTTGAAGTATATTTGTTAATACGATCTATTTTATATCATCGCTATAGGTTCTAGATATGGATGCAGACTAAGTTTTGTGTGTGGACACAATTGATAATGGAAAAATTCTCTTCACTACGATAGCATAGTGGTAATGTTGGTCTTGCCTTGTTCCCATCGATAACAAAGAAAGAAAGAAAAGAAAGAAAAAAACACTGTCCCCTATTAAGAAATACTTCTTGAAATTATTCAACTACTCTTCTTTCTCTTCCTATCTTCGTAACCAAAAAAAATGTGTGTGTTGACATGGGAAACGTGCAATAAAAATGCATGATCAATAGTTAAGGTCAAAAGATGGGCAGAAAGAATAAACAGTGAGGGTGATACAAGCAAGCTTCCAGCTGTGTGATTTGTACAGAATTAAATACAAAATTGAGAGATGTAAGGCTTTTGTTGCTAAACCTTTGGGTTTAAGAAAGGCAAGAGAATTAGTTGGTTAATACGGAGATAATTAGGAACTGGCATCCTCGAAGCTTCATTTTATAAGTCAAGCTTTAAAAAATTGCGAATATCTCGAAAACGGTGAGCGCAAAAATAAATCGAAAAAAATCTCCCCCCGTTGACCCCCTTGTCGATTTTGGTGATGTAGAGTACATGTACGAAATTTTGGAGGTCAAGGGTGGGCCAATTGCCAAAATTTGAACGCTTGATAGGATCATCGTAGAGACATGCGTTAGCATCGGCTCCTAACAAAATAAACATAGGTTATCATGATTGACTCCCCTCTGTCCAAAATTTTCCAACTCCAGCGTTAAAAATTGCAAATATCTCGAAAACGGTGAGAGATAGAGAAAAAGTAAATCGAAAAATCTCCCCAAACACCACCCCTTGTCGATTTTGGGGATGTAGAGTAAGTATGCCAAAGTTTGGTGGTCCTGAGGACAAGGACAAGGACAAGGGGTGTTTGCACACCCTCCCATCACTCGTAACTTTCGAACATGTACAGGGTGTGAAATAACCTTTTGCTAGGGGTCCACAGTAAAAAATAACAACAATTAAGAAATTATGGTAATACCAAATGTTTACTACGACAATTGTGGTTACAAAAACAAAATTAAAAGTTAGTATGTCCGCAGTTTGCTTCTCTCACAGCATGAAGACGATCAGGGTAGGAGCTCAGGAGATTCGCAAACAGTCCGTATTCCATTCCATGTCACGGAGGACTTGTTCCAGATGTGCAAGGAGTGTTGCCCGGGCCGCGTTCCACTATCATCAAGGAACAAACTGCGTCCTTCAGAATAGCCCCAAAGTGCTCCGCTGCATTCAGGTCTGGTGATGCACCCGGCCATTCAGAACCGCTGAAGAAGTCAATGCCACTTCGCCTAAAAAGGTCTTGGTTTTAGCATTTGTCTTGAAGCAAGGTGGTTTATCGTGAACTAACTTTTAATTTTGTTTTTGTGACCACAATTGTCGTAGTAAACATTTGGTATTACCATAATTTCTTAATTGTTGTTACTTTTTCCTGCAGACCCCTAGCAAAAGGTTATTTCCCACCCTGTAGTCGTAGAGGCAAGAGGTTTTTTGCCTTAGCATCGGCTCAGTGTTCATTTTGATCTCCTAAGAAAATAAACATAGGTTATCATGGTTGACCCCCCTGTCGAAAATTTTCAAAAAATTGCAAATATCTCGAAAACGGTGAGAGATAGAGAAAAAATAAATTGAAAAATCTCCCCAAACATCACCCCTTATAGATTTTTTGGATGTATAGTATGTATGCCAAAGTTTAGTGGTCCTGAGTTCAAGGGTAAGGGGTGTTTGCACACCCTTCCATCACTCGTAACTTCCGAACATGTAGCCGTAGAGAGGTCTGACGTTTAGTGTGTTGGTAGAGTCTCGGTATCCTCTGTCCTCCCATACCAAAAAATTAGTATAGGTCATCATAGAACCAAATTTTCATCAATCGAAAATTTTCCAATGCAGCAGCCTCTCTATCAACAGGTGGGCTAAAAAAGGGTTTGGGGCCAGGGAATACAAAAAAACAAAAACAAATATTGCTGTTTGCTTGAAAAAAAAAACACATTGCTTTACAACTCGCAATACAGAAAATGAGAGGTTGGGGGAACATTAGGTTTACAAAGATCACGATATGGAAACCTTTAAATGTTCCGAAAATAAGTGGTGTGAACATTAGAGGTTTACAAAAGGTCACACGGTATGGAAAAACATGACAAAAGCAAGCAACAACAAAAACTCTCTGGCAACATTTTAGGTTTACAAAGCTCACGATATATAAACATGGACGATACATGCGTTTTTAGAAAGTTACAATACTGGAGCGGAAACCTTAATGTTCCTAAATAAGAGGTGCGAATATTAGGTTTACAAAGGTCACGATATGGAAACATGAGAAAAACAACATTAGGTTTACAAAGTTCACGATATAGAAACATTGACATGTTTAGAAAGTTACAACGCTAGAGTTGCGTACCTGAAAGTATGTTTTTGACACTCACTTCTCAGAGCCTTTTTGTCGCTCTTTTAGTTCGTCACTGCAATTAAACAGCCGCGAAACGTAGAGAAATAGCGAGTTTGTGCACTAAAATGACAGGTTTTTGAAGGGTCAAAGTTGAAGTTGGCGTCAAAGGCATATTTCTGCCCTACTGGGCTGGCCCCCGTTTAATGTGACGGGTGCAAAATAGCTTTAGTGCTGACGCGCCCAAAAATTTTATATTCAAATTCAAATTCTATTCGCCTTCTAGGCGTTGTTCGAATCACAGGGGAGCACGCACTTTACCTCTGGGTTTAGGTTTTCAACAAAACATATTTTTGAAAAGTAGAAAAAGTTTTTTGTGAACTGGAAACCGTTAAAATAACAAAAAAAAACCGTTTAGAAACAGAAAAACCTTTGTATTCCATTTTCTGTTAATATCTTCTGACATCTCTCTGTATTGTTTTTCTGTTCTCTTTCTTATCTCTCTCTCTCTCTCTCTCTCTCTCTCTCTCTCTCTCTCTTTGTTATACATATTTTTCACTTCCTTTATCTCACTCTTCTCTCTTTCTCGCCTCATCTTACCCAGTTTTCCTCTCTTGTTTATTGGCTAATCTAGCTTGCCTATCTCTCTCCCTCCCTCTTAAAATCTATCTCTACTTTCATTTGAGCAGTTTTGGTTAAGAGACGAATGGCCTTTGACTTCAGTGATTCAGTCATTTTATCTAATTCCTATCATAACAGTATAGCATGTTTTACGGGTTAAGTAGCAAATGCTGAACTTCACCCACGAATAAGGATTTCTTAATTCTCATTCTATCTTCATCACTCAAAAATCTTATTTCTTACGACTAAACGTTTCTTCAGTTGCACTTCCTCAGAAATTGAAGATACATAGGGGGGAAAATGGTACACGAAAATACCTACCACATAAAGTTTGTGGTTAACCTGACTCGCTATGTGGTTAAAGAATCTACAAGCAACAACTTAAATTTAACAATCGATATAAATCGCGCCTCGACGACAGGGGTTTCGGGTTGGAATTCCCTCCTGGGCATGGATGTTTGTGAGTGTCCATTCATCAACTTCATCATATCATAACTCATCCTCATCTTCGCGATTAGCCAAACGTGGCAGAAAAATGAAGTAAAATAAACAAAAACAATCTATATATTTTTTCACATTGCGATATTCCCCAGACCATTGTAGCTAGCTATAAATACGCACTTTGGCAAATTCAAAGAACTATGAATTGTACTTGCTGTGACTTCCAGCTTGTCGATTCGTCTCTTTACTTGTTCTAGTACATTCAACAATAATATTTAAAATAAAAATAGGGATAATTATCTATATACAGGGTGATTCAGAAGTAATTGTATAAACTGTAAAAGTGAAAAGTAGGCATCGGAAAATAAAAATAGAATCATTCAACGTGGGTCCGCAAATGAAGCGTTTGGAGAGATAATGGCGGAGACTGAATGTATTGTTGCGATCCACCGTTGATGTGTTTGTTGACACCCATGCTCATCAGCCCCGTCTAGGTCGCTTCAGTTTCTGACAGAAGATGCATTCCAGTGTCAGGCTGATGTAAGGAAATTGCGTTAAACCAAGAAGACGCTGTTCGCAAAAATAGCGAAGTTCAAGATAAAAAAAAATCAACAAATGACTTCCTTCTGTTATATTTTGCCCCCACGCACCCCCGACGTCACAGACGTTTTATATGCGTCCTCAGATATTTTCTTCTTAAGTCATGGTTTGTAATATTTACATCCTACAAATTTTGAAATATGGAAAGAAATAAACATTAAAAATTACCTTAAAGGGGGCAATTTCGACAGGTTTACAGAGTTTTCGTCCTTTGGAGCCTATGCAGTGGACTTTACATAAGTGATGTTTAGTAGTTACACCAATCAGTATCTTGTGAACAGATATGACTATAGGACATTCTCATTGGTCTGCAATAGGGTTGCCAAAAATGCCATTATGTACATGTCGATGTTACCAATGTTGTCGAGGTAACTTCGACACCCCCTGAAAAACAATCTGTTGTTGAAGTTGACGCCTCATGGGGTGAGCTTCGACAACAGAAAATCGTAGGGGCAACCGTTATCGTGATTCTTTGACAAAAGTGGAGTACCAGGGTTGTCAAAACTACCTTCCTTTACTACAAACGTAAGTCGTACATATACAGGAGTAATACAGAACCAAATGAAAAGAAACACTGTCGCAAATTTCCTTTTCTCTGAGATGGAACAGTTCTAATCCTCCGAGCGAACCTCGCACTCGAAGTACGGGTTCGCGGTTCCCTTATTGCAGACACCACTGATCCACTTGTTGCAGGTGATGCACTGGATCCAGTCTGGGCCACTTCTTTCAGGGTATCAACGAATATCTTCTCCTCCTCTGCAAGAACGCGGGAGCGGCCCACCACACTTCCGTGCTTCCCTCTGACCCTGTCCAGAAGCGTAATTCTTGGCACTCCTGCCTTCCTGGCGGCTGCAGCATCGACGTCGCATCAGCAACAAGTTTGATCGCCTGCTCCATCTTCCTGGTGTCGTAGCGCTGGTAGGTACGACCTCCCACTACCTTCTTGTACTTCCTAGGCATGGTAACTTCTGCTTCACCTGCAAGACAAGATCTTATGACCATTAGAAGCGTGTCTTTGTTTCAAACGCAGCTGCGAATGGGATATCACACTACCCCTGAAGTCGAAGTTACCCCTTTTACGGTATATAGACCAGCTTTTATTTAAGGTTTCGTAGTTTCCATTTCTGATTTAAAAAAAGTTTAGTGTATTTACTGAATTTTTGGTATGCCTTAGCGTTTGTAGAAAATCTTTGAAAACGTACCTTGGGAAACAGAAAATTTCAGCAGTATGTTACCAGACAAGTGTAAATTTCTCCGTCATAGATATACCGAATCAATTTTTTGTTAATGAAAAGCTTTGAATTGCTCCCTGGGCTTCAGTCCCCATCCCCTAGCCTACTCGTAGCTATGGGGCTGCATTTATTGACTGGTTATTATGTACCCAAAGATAATACAATACCGTTCCAGAACGTAGTGTAAACGGTGCAGACACCAAATACACTAGGTGACACTATAATCAAAAAAATAGAGGACTCGGTGTAGTGTTTTGTACTACTAACTAGACCCGAGAGTCGAATAATGCAGCGTATTAGACTGGGCTCTCGTGTGCTGTTCTCACTGGATGGCTTAGAAATAAGTAAAGCAACAAACACGTAATTTGCCGTAAGGAAAGCCACATACAATATCCAGTGAATTGCACAAAAAATGTCTCGATCGGTCAAAAGGGATCCAGGAAATTTAAATAAATTCAATTCCGGTCCAGGAGAGAAAATCAGCAAGCTTAAATGGGTTCTGGACCGCAAAGAATCTTATCTATCTGTAAAATATTTCAATTTGACCCAGAAACATTTTTTTCCTGGTGAATTGAAAATTTGTCCACAATTCTATTTTCCGGATGAATTTAAATACGGTCCAGCAACCTTTTTTTTCGGAAAAATTTAAATACGGTCCAGGGACCTTTTTTGATCAATTTAAAAACGGTACAGGGACCTTTTTTTCGGATCAATTTAAATCTGGTCCAACTTCCGTATTGCAATGAAACAATACCCAACTTCGACTGAGTTTAAATTATGCGAGAAGAAAGGTTCCAGTTCTGTTGTGGAACTCAATAGGACCCATTATAATATATGTTTTCCTGGACCCTTAACAACCCTGCTGTCTAATTGTCACACGTCAACAATCTATGCATTAAACATGTATTGATTATTCTGAAACTATTACAGATATAATGCCATGGACTGAATGAAATATCAGTTACTGCAAACTCAATATCCTGACCAAGGCAGAAATTTATTTTTTTATAAAGCAATATATTTTATTATAAAACATAAACTAGAAGAATGAAAACAAGAAAAAGGAAAACAGAGAAGAGGAAGGGATTATCTACGAAGTGAAATGTAAAGACTGTCAGGGTGTGTACATAGGAGAAACGAAAAAGAGGCTGAGAGAGATGGAAAACATAGGGATGATGTACGACTTAAGAGAGAGAGTAATGCGATATTTAAACACACGAAAGAAACAGGACATGACATAGAGTGGGATGAAACTAAGCAGATAGGAAGAGAAGAGAAGAGAATACTAGTGAGAAAATGGAGGGAGGCCAAGGAAATAGAGAAGAAAGGTGAAGAAGACACTATAATCTGGAATGCGGACTGAAGTTAAATTAAAAATGGAAGAAGGTGTTAGAAGGAGTGAAAAGGACAAGAGAGAAAGAGGAGAGAAGAATAGAAAAAATGAAGGAAAAAGAGCGTGAAATAAAGAATCCAACCACATTCCAGATGGAAGAAAATGTTTAGTCTTTGAGGTGAAAGTACAGTTGACAAGTGAAGGTCACCTGCTAGAATGTTCCAGAACAACTTTCTAATAGTCTGGAGGGGAGTAATGTTTGTTTGTATATATCGTCCTGTTTTGTACCTTGTTACATTTGTACTTGGTGCAGAGTCTGAAGAAGACCTTGCTAGAAGGTTGAAACGTTACGTTTAGTTTATGTTTGATAATAAAATAAATTTCTGCCTTGGTCAGCATATTGAGTTTTTCATATCATGGAAACAAGGTTTAATGGTGTTATAACCAGTTACTAGCGTAAAGGACCATTTAATACGGTGTGTTCACTCAAACAGATGTATAAAACTTTAACATTATGTTCTGAATTTTTAGGTTTAACGAATTTCAAATAATGCGGGAAGCCACGTAATGCATTAACAAAAGAAGTTTATCCTAAAGTGCTACTAATGTTTTGAAATCGCACTTGAAGTTCAAAGACAATCTTGGGGAGTTTCAAATAGATTTGATTGATTGAACAAATGATATTATTTTACGTCACTGTACTGCCACTTTTGACAAAACGCCAGATATTCAATAAAATTCCCATACTGAAAAATAGAATACTTGAAAATAGTTGTCAATATCTATATACTTGCGTAGAATTGTTATATATAAGTTTACAGATTTGGTAAACTCTTTATTTTTGTTTCAGGTGAAATTGCAGTTCGAGATTCACAACACCTCTCGCATCCGGAACGAGACCTGTCGGACCTTCTCTGAAGAAAACTGTTCTACTACTTTCCTTGATGACCGTACGAGGTGAACTTGGAATTAGGTGGGGTCACCGGACTTTATTCCGGGAGGTATGTGTTGCTTTATGACTAGTCTTAATATAAAAAAAACATGAATAATTAGATTCCTAAATCTACAAGGTAACCAAAAATGTTCTTGCCGTTCTAAAGCAGTGATAAACAAAGAGCAATACAGTAGACGGTACGTACCTTTAGGTTTCGAAGTTATCTCCATCAGCATCCAACACCTTTTGCCAACGTTCCTGCAGCTGCACAATACCCTGGTGATAAAAATCGGCGGGCTTGGATGCAAAGAAGTCCGTGAGTGCATTCCGCAGGTCTCCCTCATTTGCGAAGGATCTGCCACGGAGGTGGTTGTCGAGGGAATGAAAAAGGTGGTAATCTGTTGGTGCAAGGGTGAATATGGTGGATGGCACAGTGTCTCCAAGCCAAGTTGCTGAAGGGTCCTCTTTGTCACATGTGGCTTGGCATTGTCGTGCAGGAACAGCACACCCTTGCGATTCACCAATGCCGGCTCCTTCTGCCGCAATCCACTCTGCACCCTTTGCAACTGCTGAGAGTAGCGGTCAGTAGTGATGGTCTGACCACTTGGAAGATGCTCGTAATGCACCACTTGCCGAAAATTCTACCATACAGCATAACCTTTCGTGGGTGCAGAGGAGGTCTTGAGGGTTGACGAACATGCTCACATGGCGACAACCTATGTCTGGTACGCTTGGGAGTGTCATGGAAGACCATTTTTTGTCACCAGTGAGCAAATGATCAAACGTGGGTGTGTTCAGGTGCTCAGTGAGCAAGGACAAACAGGCTATCACTCGTTGTTCCTTGTTGGCTGCCGACAATGTGTGGGGTACCCACTTGCTTAACTTGTATGACTTCCCTATCCCATGCAGGTGCAGTCTGACTGTTTCAGCGGAAACATGGAACCTTTCTGCAAGTTCATCACACGTTAGACCACTGTCCTCCTCGATGGCTGCTTTCAGGACCTCGTCATCCAACACATGTGGTCGTCCGCCGAGAGGTTCATCCGCAAGGCTCACGTCTCACGAACTGAATTTCCAGAACCAATGCCTGGCAGTGCGTTCGTTCACGGCATTCTCCCCAAATGCCTGGAAAATGCGGCGACTTGATGCGGCAGCTGACAGGCCCACTTTAAAGTCATACAACGAACACATGCGAACAAGCTGCTTCGATACCTCCATTTCTCTTCGACACTGGACGAGCTATGACTGGTGTGTGTGCGCAACGTGCCTGTATTACTGACAGTCGATGCTCAGACTAACTCCAGATCGCTTGGCAGGCACGCGCGTCATTTCGTTTCCTCTCTGTGAGCGCATGATTAATGGGACGTCAAAAACGGCAAGAACTTTTTTTGGTTACCTTGTGTTTTAGGAATATCATATCCTAGAATCAAGTAGTGTGTGTGTGTGCGGGCGTGTGTGTTGTTTGTAGTTCTTCTGAGCATCATGGACATAAAAATAGTCCCAGTTTCAGATTTTTGCAGTACCAAGTCATCTATACACTTTACGTGATGGATATAGTACATAGGAATGTTTTTGAAAATCATTATGGTGCATGAAAGCTTTTCTTTGCTGATATACATGTATGTATATACACATACACACACACACACACACGAATGAAAGACGCATTTGGAAAAAGTTGAAGTCAATTTCTGTCCATTGCCAAGGGAAACATTGCATGATATTTGTACGTTTATTATTGAGCATCGCCTTTAGCCAGTTTTGGTTAATTGCGACGATGAGTATGATAAAGTAACACTTGCAAAGAACACAGGCAGGATTCGAACCCACGAACTTCGGAGGCAAGATCGGTCTCCGCAGTTGACAAGCACGAACAAGCATTAAATTTGATTGTAGGCTGGTCTGTGCATAGGTGATCGCAAAAAAACGTTAAATTGTAAATGTACATCTACAATTTAGTGTTTGTATCAAAATTAAGTTTTGCTACATACGAAGCCATGTGCCCGCTGCTATCATTCACTTCGTCATTTCTCTATCGCTTATAAATCAGAGTAGACGAAGTTTTACACTTGAGTGAAAAATATTGTTAAAGTGTAGATATAAGACATTGCATAACAATGATGATACAAAGTCCCAAATGAAATCAGCAAAATATTTGTTTGCTGTTGCATAATATAAAGTTTTTTCTTCTTTATTTCGGCAGAATTTACATAAAGATAAGGAGCTGCTTGTGATTATACTGATTTGTGTTGACAGTGTCTGCGATAAGTCATGCTTACTTACTACTCACTACTACTGCTAATAATAATCACTAACTACTAACTCTCTAGCCTTCTTAAACCCGAAAGTTTATGGCTGAAGCAACACAAGCCTTCCATCTGTCCTTATCCTGGGCAATATCAATCCAATCTTTTCCATTTTTACCGATTCCCTTTAGGTTCATTGTGAGGTTTTCCAAGCTAATATCACAAGAAACATTCTGAACACTAGGAATACCATGCAATCAGTGTCGGCGATTGAGGTGGGGGCAGTTGCTCCCCCACTTTTCGGCACATTATCCCCGCACTATGCTAAACCTTATCTACAAAAGAAAATATACTGTCATCCCCTCCCAGTTTTGAACCTTGTCCCACCCCGGTTTTGAAACCCAACCGCCGCCACCATGCCTATATAATGTTTTCGCACCAATTAGCCTTTATCGTCAGCTTAATGATACCCCTTTATTTTAGCAGCTTGTATTTAAAATTTACTATTAACAAACGGTGTAGGAAATACTGTAAAGGCTTAGGAGCCTTGAAAATATGTGTTAATAGAATAATGAAGCTCTTACATGTTTTAAATGGTATGTTATTTCGATAAATGTCGAAAATAAGTAGCGGGATATACTAATTATTGTGTCAGCACTCAATAACCTATGAAAATTGACTGTACGCAAATTTGATTATCATTCTTATATTTAGATATCGTGCGACGGGGGGGGGGGGTGTCGCCTTTAATCCCACTTAATGCACTCCTACAGAATACAAAGTTCGGGCTGTTAAGTATATGAAACCATTTTTTTTTCTTTTTTGGTTCGCAAAGAACACCCGTAGAGACAACACGAACTCTATGATTTATTCAATGCGTGCATTTTTCGTTTCAGGGCGGGATATGGACTTGACATATTACCTGCTGGTGCTGTCATATTTCATCATGCTTGTGAGCGAGCATTATTTACTAGGCATGCCAGTGACGTACACATTTCGGGGTTCCCGATCCATAGAAGACAGAAGGGACATCGTTAGAAGAATACTTCAGGAAGTGCCTTTAATCGATGGGTGAGTACTGTGTTCAATGCAGTTCGAATTAATGTTTATTTATTTATAAGCACATATGTTAATATTGATAAGATTGCCTCTAAAACAGCAATAAAGCATCTAATGATATAATAGAAAATGTAATCGACATTATCACTTGGTTGCGAACCTCGAAAAGTAAAATAATATAAAATTGATTGACTGATTTCTTTGTCTTTACTTAACTTCGCTTTTCGTGCCGCGTTTAGCTAATTTGCGAAGATAGTTGATGATATGATTAATGGACACTCACAAACATCCATGCCAAGGCCGGGATTCGAACTCAGGACCCCTGGCGTCGTAGGGCGATGCGCTAACCACTCAACCACGGGGGCTGGCAATAATAGAAAATGAACGAAGGAGTGAAAAAAGTTACAGTGACTTATAAATATGTTTGAGTTTCCTGAAAAACTCTGTGAATTAGGTTTGCCAAAATAAGTAAGAAACCTGATATTACCTTACCCATCCCCTATTCCAGGCTCATTAGTCGTGAATGAGGTTCCATAAATATCTAAATGATCGGCTCTGTGCGGAGTTAGCCTGCCGAAACAAAAAGGTGAAAAGATATGATATTTCTAGATTAAAATTAATTAGTTAACGTTTATGATCACAAGGAAAATGCTCACATTTACTCATTGTAGCGGTGTTCGCAAGGAAAATGCTCACATTTACTCATTTTAGCCGTGTTCACAAGGCGAATGCTCATATTTACTCATTTTAGCGGTGCTCGTAAGGAAAATGCTCATATTTACTCATTTTAGCGGTGTTCACAAGGAAAATGCTCACATTTACTCATTTTATCCGTGTTGAAAAGGAAATGCTCATATTTACTCATTTTAGCCGTGTTCACAAGGAAAATGCCCATATTTACTCGTTTTAGCCGTGTTCGCAAGGGAAATGCTTATTTACTATTTTAGCCGTGTTCGCAAGGGAAATGCTCATATTTACTCACTTTAGCGGTGTTCGCAAAGAAAATGCTCATATTTACTCATTTTAGCGATGTTCACAAGGAAAATGCTCATATTTACTCATTTTAGCCGTGTTCACAAGGCGAATGCTCATATTTACTCATTTTAGCCGTGTTCACAAGGAGAATGCTCATATGTACTCATTTTAGCGGTGTTCACAAGGAAAATGCTCACATTTACTCATTTTAGCCGTGTTCACAAGGAAAATGCTCACATTTACTCATTTTAGCCGTGTTCAAAAGGAAAATGCTCATATTTACTCATCTTAGCCGTGTTCACAAGGCGAATGCTCATATTTACTCAGCCGTGTTCACAAGGAAAATGCTCATATTTACTCATTTTATCCGTATTCACAAGGAAAATGCTCATATTTACTCATTTTAGCTGTGTTCACAAGGAAAATACTCATATTTATTCATTTTAGCCGTGTTCACAAGGAAAATGCTCATATTTACTCATTTTATCCGTGTTCAAAAGGAAAAAGCTCATATTTACTCATTATAGACGTGTTCACAAGGGAAATGCTCATATTTACTCATTTTAGCCTTGTTCACAAGGAAAATGCTCATATTTTTTCATCTTAGCCGTGTTCACAAGGCGAATGCTCATATTTACTCATTTTAGCCTTGTTCACAAGGAAAATGCTCATATTTACTCATTTTTGCCTTGTTCACAAGGAAAATGCTCATATTTACTCATTTCAGCCGTGTTCACAAGGAAAATGCTCATATTTACTCATTTTATACGTGTTCAAAAGGAAAATGCTCATATTTACTCATTTTTGCCTTGTTCACAAGGAAAATGCTCATATTTACTCATTTCAGCCGTGTTCACAAGGAAAATGCTCATATTTACTCATTTTATACGTGTTCAAAAGGAAAATGCTCATATTTACTCATTTTTGCCTTGTTCACAAGGAAAATGCTCATATTTACTCATTTTAGCTGCGTTCACAAGGAAGATACTCATATTTATTCATTTCAGCCGTGTTCACAAGGGAAATGCTCATATTTACTATTTTAGCCGTGTTCGCAAGGGAAATGCTCATATTTACTCACTTTAGCGGTGTTCGCAAGGAAAATGCTCATATTTGCTCATTTTATCCGTGTTCAAAAGGAAAATGATCATATTTACTCATTTTAGCCGTGTTCACAATGAAAATGCTCATATTTACTCATTTTAGCCGTGTTCACAAGGAAAATGCTCATATTTACTCATTTTTGCCTTGTTCACAAGGGAAATGCTCATATTTACTCACTTTAGCGGTGTTCGCAAGGAAAATGCTCATATTTAGCCTACTCATTTTAGCGGTGTTCACAAGGAAAATGCTCATATTTACTCATTTTAGCCGTGTTTACAAGGCGAATGCTCATGTTTACTCATTTTAGCGGTGTTCACAAGGAAAATGCTCAAATTTACTCATTATAGCCGTGTTCACAAGGGAAATGTTCATATTTACTCATTTTAGCCGGGTTCACAATTGAAATGCTCATATTTACTCATTTAAGCTGTGTTCACAAGGAAAATACTCATATTTACTAATTTTAGCGGTGTTCACAAGGAAAATGCTCACATTTACTCATTTTATCCTTGTTCAAAAGGAAAATGCTCATATTTACTCATTTTAGATGTGTTCACAAGGGAAATGTTCATATTTACTCATTTTAGCTGTGTTCACAAGGAAAACGCTCACATTTACTCATCTTAGCCGTGTTCACAAGGAAAATGCTCATATTTACTCATCTTAGCCGTGTTCACAAGGAAAATGCTCACATTTACTCATTTTAGCCGTGTTCACAAGGAAAATTCTCACATTTACTCATTTGAGCCGTGTTCACAAGGAAAATGCTCATATTTACTCATTTTAACGGTGTTCGCAAGGAAAATGCTCATATTTACTCATTTTAGCGGTGTTCACAAGGAAAATGCTCACATTTACACATTTTAGCCTTGTTCACAAGTAAATGCTCATATTTACTCATTTTAGCCGTGTTCACAAGGCGAATGCTCATATTTACTCATTTTAGCCTTGTTCACAAGGAAAATGCTCATATTTACTCATCTTAGCCGTGTTCACAAGGAGAATGTTCATATTTACTCATTTTAGCGGTGTTCACAAGGAAAATGCTCATATTTACTCATCTTAGCGGTGTTCACAAGGAAAATGCTCATATTTACTCATTTCTGCCGTGTTCACAAGGGAAATGCTCATATTTACTCATTTTAGCGGTGTTCGCAAGGAAAATGCTCATATTTAGCCTACTAATTTTAGCCGTGTTCACAAGGAAAATGCTCACATTTACTCATTTTAGCCGTGTTCACAAGGAAAATGCTCATATTTACTAATTTTAGCCGTGTTCACAAGGCGAATGCCCATTTTACTCATTTTAGCCGTGTTCATAAGGAGAATGCTCACATTTACTCATTTTAGCGGTGTTCACAAGGAAAATGCTCACATTTACTCATTTTAGCCTTGTTCACAAGGAAAATGCTCATATTTACTCATTTAACCGTGTTGACAAGGCGAATGCTCATATTTACTCATTTTAGCCGTGTTCACAAGGAAAATGCTCATATTTACTCATCTTAGCCGTGTTCACAAGGAGAATGCTCATATTTACTAATTTTAGCGGTGTTCACAAGGAAAATACTCATATTTACTCATCTTAGCCGTGTTCACAAGGGAAATGCTCATATTTACTCATTTTTGCCGTGTTCACAAGGGAAATGCTCATATTTACTCACTTTAGCGGTGTTCGCAAGGAAAGTGCTCATATTTAGCCTACTCATTTTAGCCGTGTTCACAAGGAAAATGCTCACATTTACTCATTTTAGCCGTGTTCACAAGGAAAATGCTCATATTTACTCATTTTTGCCGTGTTCACAAGGCGAATGCTCATCTTACTCATTTTAGCCGTGTTCATAAGGAGAATGCTCATATGTACTCATTTTAGCGGTGTTCACAAGGAAAATGCTCATATTTACTCATTTTAGTCGTGTTCACAAGGCGAATGCTCATTTTACTCATTTTAGCCGGGTTCATAAGGAGAATGCTCATATTTACTCATTTTAGCGGTGTTCACAAGGAAAATGCTCATATTTACTCATTTTAGCCGTGGTATAAAATTATCTTAAGAATATTACTGATAGTATAATATTGATACATTTAGCTTAGGTCAAACCTTTTTAACAACTATTGCATAATATCGTAACGTTCTTAAAGGGAACTGGGATCGAATCTTGGTGGTACGCTCATTCATCACTTATTTTCAATAATGGCATAGTCGCTGTTCATGGAGAATTCAACGGTAACATGCGACAGGTGAGAAATATACATATGAGTGGCATAACATAGAACTTGAGTTTTATACCCTCAAAGACTGGATCAGAATGGTGAATGGAAATACCTGCCTCTCACTGAATGGAAGTGCTTCCTCGAGGCGTCGAACTACGGACTGGTTAAACAACGAGGTGTCCGTTTGTGATGCTGATCTAAATGCTCAGCCTTCAGTCTCCTCCTGCTACATTTCTTGATCGTAATTCGGCACTCTCCAACTAATAGCCCAAAACTGCTTAATGACCTCTATTGTCCCCGATCATTATTGTGATGGATTTTACTAAGCAATACGGAGTCAGTCACCTGTAGCCTCTTCATGTGTTTCATCTTTTTACATGTTTACGCCGCTGGTGACCCGGAGGAGCTTAAGAATTGTCTGACACTGCATTCCTGATTGCCGAGTTCCTGTCTGGAAAATGATAGCTACTGTCTGGGATTTTGAAGTTCTTTTGTATTGATGTATTTCCATTATTTGTGGATCATTACGATATAGATTATGTACACATTAGAATATACATTTTTCATTAAAATTAAACCATTCGACCAAATTTTAGACATGAATATTTATGAACGCAATTGAATTGAATTGAATTGAAAAGTCTTTTTATTTAATACAGAGTGAGATTCAGCCTTGGGTTGCTCCACCACCTAACTACGTATCAAATGTAAATATCTAATTTTCTCTTGCTCTCTGAAGAAAATATTTCGGGAATACTAGAAATTACAGCTGTGTAAATTCTCCGTTCTCAGTAGAAACTTCAATTACGTATTTTAACAAAATAAAGTTGCCTTTTTCATCGAGATATTCTCAAAAAATTATCTTCTCGCACCACTAAAGATATTGGTGATTCATATTTATCAGTTGTGTATGGAAATATGGTGCCCTGTGACGTCGTCATGAGTACGAAGGCAGAAGAGCATTATTTTCTGCTGTGTAGTTGCATTTAATATAGGAACTAATAGACTCTTAAAAATAAGAATTTTTGGACTGAATCAACACTAAGAGACACTAAAAGAAACAACCCGCACCTAAGACTGTACTCGAACCTGGAACCTGCAGTGATGGCATATTGAGTCAACAACTCAACGAACTCCGTTATAGAGGCTACAGAGTTGGGGATTAGTGTATGGAAGTAAAGGGAGATATAGGCTTATTCTTGTATTATTCTGCACTATAACATATTTACACTATTGCCAAGAATAACGTGGGATTTTCTCTCGTTCTTTAGGCACAACGACTTGCCCTGGAACATCAGGAAATTCCTGAGGAACCAGATTGGAGATTTTCGATTTGGAGAGGACTTGAGACAGGCAGAGCCGTGGGCTAGAAGTTCTTGGTCCCACACAGACCTCTACAGGCTGAAGCAGGGGATGGTGGGAGCACAGGTAAGCTTTTGGAAATTGTCGTTTCAAATTAACCAATAGCCTAATGTAAGGTACAGCTAATAGAATATAGTCTACAGTCGATCTCAAAGTGTACAGCCAATGGCAAAGTTAATAGTAGGAAAATCATTCATCACCATGTTAATTTACTTATTTTCGCAACGTGAGTTTCAGGAATCAAAGGAAAACCATTAATAAGTAAAAGCCTTGTCCGAAATATGCAAGGCCATACTTGAAGCTAGCATAATTCGAGAATGGTCTTGCAATTCAGTCTTCAAGTCTTGGCCTGGAAGTAAAAATCTTTCGATTTACACTTCGACTGCAGCACCTAAAACGACCTGTAGACAAACTACGAACACGTTTTTCCCGCGTTATAGGCACTCGTTTTTCTCCAAAAATATCGCATAGGATTAATCTGAAAGTGAGACGGTTGGAGGTGGGTCAGTTCATACGAACTCTCCCATCTAAACATTACCAGTTCATAGTTAGAGATCGGTTGGTTCATCGAACTCTCCAGCCTAACCAATGCCTGTTTTTTTTGGGAGCAGGAAAAGGTTTTATGGTCCTTGCCTTGACTCATCTCATCCAACAGGTCGATAGGTGCTGGGGTTTGCCGCGAGTTGATATCTTCCTGGAGATGATTCCTGCTCGAAAAGGTTTTATAAAACAAATTACATAGTAGTATTTTAAAAAGTTCCTATATTTACCTTACCACACAACAGACGAACTACAACCAAGAACTGGCAGACTTTCGACTTCCATGATATCAAACAAGTAAATAACAAGCACACGAGTGAAGCAGGAACGAAGATCGGTAGACCCTATACTGCAGAAGGTTTAACCTCGCACAGTTCGCGCCAAACCATATTTCCTTCTGTTAGCCGACTTTCTCGAGCGTCACGTGAGTGTTTTCAACCATTGGCATAAGCCTTGGAGACAGCACGTGCTTTGTCCTCTGCCTACCAGGGGTCGCCGCTGCCTTCGCGTGTTCTTTGTTGCCACGTTGTCAAGAACGTGAATGTTCTGGTGGCGGAGTCATCTGTGCTTGCACCCTCAAATGACCGCTCCCAGTCCGGCTTGTCGTCATGTTTGCTCGCTTGCGCCGAAATCATTGGCAACAACGTCCTGCAGACGACGGAGAAGGTTTTGGCAGGAGACGTGCCAGGTTAAACCTTTTGCAGTATAGGAAAGTACAGAAGTCTGCATTCTCGTGTCATTCGTTCTGCGGACTCTGTACTTTGGCGCTTTCAAACTGCACTACCGTATATCAAGTCTGCTTTATGCAACTTTCGGACAGAGCCAGAGAGCAACATTAACTGCCAGGAATCTGTAACACCATTAAGCCTTGTTTCCATGATACTCAAAAATTCAATATGTTGACCAAGGTAGAATTTATTTTATTTGAAAACTTAAAACTAAGGATTACGTTTCAACCTTCTAGCAAGGTCTTCTTCAGACTCTGTACCAAATACATGTTGAAACATAACATTCTGCTTTGGTCAGCATATTGAGTTCAGGAATCTGTGCAGTAACGCCGCACATGAAGCTAGAGAAGCGAGTGGGCGGAGCGAGGAAGTGCGTGCTACTGCAAATGGCTAGTAGCTGCCCCACATTTCCCTCTCACGTGTTCGTTGGCCGAACCCCCTTAAGCCACTACTTACGCAGATGACTCGTTATCATTCGCTTGCTGCACAGATTCCTGAGACAGAGTTGACGTACCTCAAAAGACCACAGACAGTTTGAGTTTGAATTTCTTGTTTAAAGTGCACGTGATGCACATAAAGATTAATCGGGACTGGAACGCCGATTGTACTGTAGATGTTTCGAATCTAGGACAATTGCGATGATGCCAAAATCACGGAGGTGAGGGTAATTTTACACAATTGCGACGATCGGTACCTAACCTAACCAAAGGCGCCACAGAACTAGTTATATGCTGTAGAAGGTTTGAACAACAAAATGAAACGGTGGCTTGGAAGACCGCATCCAAAACTTCATGATGTTCTGGCCTGACTCAAGAGCCAAGCAGAAGACACAAACATCAAGTACATGTGGATGGAACTTGATATTGAAGGTCAGAAAAGGAAGAAGCGTGACATTCCCGAAACCCTGTTTTTTACATTTGCATATTAATTAAGTTACATATTGAAAACTAAAGGAACTACAAAATATTTTTTTTGTAAAAATATCCTGCAAACCGGATCACGTGTCCTTGAAAGCGGATCATATTGTAGTATCGGAAATATAACTGAAGTGTCAAACATACTTGTCCAAAATTTCACTAACACCTTCACTACACAAAAGTATTTTCCCTACGCAACACACTTCCCAGAAATTAATGTATTTTTACCTTGTGCTTCAACAGATTGTTCATGGTACGTACCACGCTGAGCAGCGCATGCAAGAAATACAATCGCCGATAAAACTGTAATTTAAATCTGAGTATAACCACTCACAAAATCCACACTTGTCGTTACCTTCACTTTCCTCTAACGATTCGTCATCAGAACTGGTGGAGCGATAAATGATGAGCCCCCCTCAGGCAGATTTGGCTACACTTAAAACTAGCTCAAGATGTGCATATGAGCTTATTTCCCAAGTGTGGTATTCTGTCTAACCCAAGATTTTTGTAAAAATGCCCTCGGGAATTTCCCGTGAAATGTTGAGCCTTCTCAGATTGATTTGCCTACACTTATAAAAGCTACATCTGCCAAATTGTTGTCCATAAGCTTGTTAAAAATATGCTCTTCTTGATATTGCTATGACTACACTTAAAACTAAGCCAAAGAGCTACCCCACCCACCCACATTCACACATATTTACTTCCGGTCCACTTCCGGTCCACTTCCGGTCCACTTCCGGTCCACTTCCGGTCCACTTCCGGTCCACTTCCGGTCCACTTGTGGCCTACTTCTGGTTTATTTCTATTGCATCATGTTGTGCAACAAATTATTATCCAATATTATGCAATAAATTATTAGGCATGTGTTGTTTTCTGATTGGTTGGTTATGACATAATGTGATGATGTGGTATATTCTGATTGGCTTATTGTTTCAGATGTTTTAAATGCGGTCCGTGCTTAGGCTATATAAAGAGATTTTGCATTACATATCAGCTAGTATTGTGACAGTGGCTGAGGAGTAAGGGTATGTTGTTGCAGTGCTCCTCATATTTTTTTAAAAAAACACAAAAATATAGAAGATTTGTATAAATTGAATTATAGGTTTGTTTGATTTAATATACAGAATTTTTTATTATTCATATCAAACATATTTCTAATATATTGAACAAAGGGTTTATATCTGTCCCAGTTTGTTATACATGACACATGGTATTAGGTCATTGCCTTTCTAGGACATGCCTGTGTAGACATGTATTTGTGGTGGCTTAGTGATTCTGTAGATTAATACTTATTCTACCTTTGTGCATGTAGGCTATCAGCTTTATACAACCTGTCATAGTTTTATTAAGCATAGAATTTTGATTTGAATCCCAAGAAATATATATAATAAACCAACAACAAAAATGCCAAATCAAAAATATTGTAATCAATGCAATAAGAATATATCCAGCCCCAATTGGGCTAGGCACCAAAAGAATTGTGATCCAGAAAAATGCAGAACACCCACAAAAATATGCCCAAAATGTCATAGAAAATATAGCATGGAATATTTCACATATAAACATATGGGTACTTGTTCTGCACAGTCATCAACATTGCCCCCACAACCATCTACATCTGGTCTGAAAAGGAAGCTTGAAACACCTGTTAATGCTAGAGCAGCAAAGCAGCCACGCTATGCACCACCTATCCATAGCAGTTTTAATGGCCAACTTAGGGATCACTGTTTTGAATCAGAGCCAAGATGTGATATTAAGAATTTTTTGAACAGTATAAATCCTGATGTGCAGGCAATTCTAAATGCACAAAATGGCTCTTATAAGCTGTCCCTCAAATTGTTTACTCAATATAAGAAACCAAATGGCACAAAATTTACACAGCTCCACATAACAGAAACTGAAGCTATATATTCAAATACAAATTCAGACAAAATAATAATCAGTTTGATAGATCAATTGAATATTAAACACTCTGAATTTGCTGAAAAAGAATCGGGTTGGAGCCTATGTGGAACTCCACACAAGCTCTATGGTAATATTTCTAAATTTAACCCATTACAAGGTTCCACATATCTGCCATTACCTGCATATATCAAAAACGAAAACGCCGTGGTTAACATAGAAAATAATGATCAGAAATGCTTTCTGTGGTGTATTTTAGCTGCTTTGTTTCCAGTTTTAAGGGATACAGAAAGAATAAGTTATTATAAATAGCATGAACATGATTTTGATGATGCTATGGAGGGCTTAGAATATCCAATGTCTGTTCAGAATATTGATAAATTTGAAAAAAAGGCCAGGGATATCAATGGTAAACAATTATCTATTAATGTATTTATTTGTTCCACTGGCCGTGGCAATTGCTTGATAGCACCTCTCAGAATCAGTACACTTGATGATGATTCTGCTGTCCCGATTGATCTGCTCCTAATTGAAGGGGATGACACACACCATTACACTCTGATACACAGTCTTAAAGCTTTAGTCAGAAAACAACAAGGCAAATCCAATACAATATTCAAGTTGTGCAGAAGATGTTTAACTGTATTTGTTGGTCAAAAAATAATAAATGGGGTTCGGGAAAAAATGCAGAAATTGCTAAAAACAAGTTAATTTAACATTTAAAATACTGTGGCAACCATAAACCTGTTCATATGGTGATGCCTAACCCAAGTGAAAATGCCAAATTCAAAAAATTTGAAGCCTTGTTGGAACACCCAGCATATATAGTCTGTGATTTTGAATCAAACCTCAAAACCCTTGCATTATGCAGCCCAGATCCTGATGAATCTTCAATTACATCATACCAGTTACATGAGCCTTCTAGTTTTTATTATGTTGTTGTACAGGATGGTGTTGTTAGTGAAGAATATTTATACATGGGACCAGATGCTATCAAAGAATTTGCACATAGAATAGAAAATGAATGCCATGACATAGCATCTAATGATTTATTAATATCAAAACCCATGATGCCTTTAACAGAGGATCAGATTGAAGATTTCAACAATGCAGAAAAATGTCCGGTATGTGATTCTGAATTTTCAGATACAAATATCAAGGTGCATCACCATTCTCATACAGATGGTAAATTCAAAATGGCCCTGTGTAATAGCTGTAATATTAAGATCCAGAGACCAAAATTTGTCCCAATATTTTGCCATGGTGCATCTAATTATGATTTTCATCATTTGATCAGGTACGAGGGGTTTGACAAGCAGAATTTAAATATTTTAGCAGAAAATGATGAGAAATATATAGCTATTAGCAAGATAATTAAAGTTAATGGTTTTCCCATTCACTTAAGATTTCTTGATTCATACAGAATTTTGTCGGCTAGCTTGGCTACACTGGCCAGTCAATTATCTGATGATCAATTTAAAATTACATGTGACACGTTTCCAAATCAGGACTTGAAATTAATTAGGCGAAAAGGTGTATACCCATATGACTATGTTACAAATTTTTCTAAATTTCATGAGTGTGCTTTGCCACCACAAAAAGCATTCTATAGTAAACTCAGGCATCTGGAATTACTGATGATGATTATCACCATGACCAGTTGATGTGGAACAATTTAAAATGCCAGACATTTGGTGATTATCATAAGGCATATTTGAAACTTGATGTGACTCTCTTAGCTGATATACTTCAGGCATTTAGAAAATCTTCCATGGAAAATTATAAACTGGATCCAATGTATTTTTACAGTGCACCAAGCCTAGCATGGTCTGCAATGTTTTTAAACACTAAAATGCAATTGGATCTAATCCAAGATCAAGATATGTATCTGTTTATGGAGCAATGTATAAGAGCAGGCATGGTGCAATGTTCTCAGAGATATGTCAGAGCAAATAACAAGTATATTCCCAATTATGATCCAGCACTGTCATCAAATTATATACTTTATGTGGACCCCAACAGCCTGTATGGCTATGCTATGATGGATAAACTGCCATATGCAGGGCTTGAGTGGGTTGAAGATTTCAATATTGAAGATCTTCAGGATTTTGATGACAGTGACTATGGCCTGTTCTTAGAAGTTTATCTGACAATTCCTGATGATTTACACAACACATTTTCTGATCTGCCCCCAATTCCTGATTTTAAGTGTTCACCTGGCTCTAAACAGAAGAAGCTCATGATGACTCTAGAGCCAAAACAGGATTATGTCATATATTACAAAAACCTCCAGTTCCTGATGCATCTCAAATAAATAAACCATCAATTGAAGATTTTCAAAAGGCCTTGTGGAATCTGAAACATCATGGGAGTATTCCATCTCACCAGCCAAAATTCAATATTGAAACTCAGATTACATGATGATATAGTGTATCCCAAAACAATAGCTCTCAGAGAATTTTATGGCATGTACTTGATCCCTAATATTACACACCACAACAACAAGATTGCAGTTGGTGATCAAAAAATTGTTATCACTCCAGGGCAATATAATCTATCTACTCTAAATGCTCAGTTACCGATAGGTATAGTGTTAAGTCAAAATTCTGTCACTCACAGAGTAGAGATTGTGTCTGCTACAGAAACAGTGGATCTGGGTACTATAGGAGAGCTGTTAGGCTTTGAGAACAACACAAAACTTGAACCAGCCATTAAACACACTGCTATTAATATACCTAAATTCTTAGCCATAGAGACTCTAAATATTCACTGTAATGTGGCCGAGGGTATGATCACCAAATCAAATGGCATAGGCACTCACAAACAAACTGGCATTATTGCAACATTCAAACCTAACTCTGAATTTTAGAGCACATCATCTACACCCCATCACCAACATTATATTTTCCTGGGTGCAATAATAGAATAGATTACATTGAGTTGATGGTCACTAATGAAAAAGAAGAATTAGTTGATTTTGCTGGAGCCACAACAACTGCAATCATAGAAATTAATATTTGAATAAAAATGCATACAAAAAAATGGAAAATATTGAGAGTTATGAGCTACAATCATTCCCCCCAAACAGGAGGACATTTGCAAATTTAAATCAACCCAACACAGAGATTGAGGTTGATCTTAATGTAGGAGATGGCTTTAGACACCCCCACAGAGCAGATCTATATATCAAATTTGATGTTGTAAAGCTCGATGGTACAGATTATCCGGCAAATTCAAATATAAGATTGGTAGACAATTTTGTGCCACATCTGTTCTCTGAAATTGAGATCAGAAAACATGGTGTTGTTATAAACAGAGTAGATTACCCTGGCATTACCTCTACAGCTTTAGCCACACTAAAATTATCCAAAACCGAGGCATCATACTACAAAATAAGTGGATTTCAGGCTGGTGATAAAATAATATCTAAGAGCCACACAGTATTGTTTCCTATGCGCCTGTTGCCAGGATTCTTCTTAGATTACAAAGATATTATGTGGAAGGGTGGGTTAAGAATCACATTTAGAAGAGCTGCCAATGATAATAATGCTTTGATGAGGTACAGTTCATTAAACTCTACTGGGGCAGCTTTGCGTAATACCCTACCTGATGAAGGCAAGTGCCTTATTCAGACTATGGAGCTAAGAATTCCAGTTGTTGAATATGAAGCCAGTTATGCTCTTAAATACAAGGCAGATATACTAAAAAATCCACAGTTAACTTTACAGTTTTATACATATCAATGTGTGCAGAAGCCTGCCACTGGTAGCTATTATGAATTTGATGCTACAAACTCATTCTCTAGTATACAATATGACATGCCAGATTTTGTGATAGTACTGTTTCAGACTGGAAGACACAATAATTAAGAAAAAAATTCAAGTAAATTTGATAACTGCAACATCAAAAACATATATCTTAAAAATGGCAGAAATGAGGTGTTCCCCAGAGAAAATTATAATTTAAACATGCCCAAGAATGATTTTCTTAAATTATATAAAGCATTTACAGCATACAAAAGGGTCACTACTGGCAATACTGACATGTATTACACACCAGATGAATTCAAAGCACAGAGACCCATCTTTGTAATCAACACCTCAAAAAGAAAACAGGTTGTGGTTAATGACAGGACAAACATTAAAATTATCTGTGAATTCCATGATACACTACCTGATGACACCATATGTAGTGTTATTCTTATAGGTGAAAAATCATATGTTTATGATGTAAGAAATGAGAGAGTCACAGAGCAATTCTAGAAGGCCTCTGCATATTACATTTTATTTGTACTAGATATGCAAGTTGGGCCTGGTGTCCAATTATAATATTCGGGTTAACATATTAATACTCTGAACTGACTGTCAAGTATTTAAGCACACTTGACAGAGTATTACACTAGAGGCAACAAGCTCATATGAGCATCTTGGCTTAGTTTTAAGTGTAGCAAAAACAATATCAAGAAGGCCATATTTTTAACAAGCTTATGGACAACAATTTGGCAGATATAGCTTTTGTAAGTGTAGGCAAATCAATCTGAGGGGACTCATCATTTCACGGGAAATTCCCGATGGCATTTTTACAAAAATCTTGGGTTAGACAGAGTACCACACTTGGGCAATAAGCTCATATGCACATCTTGAGCTAGTTTTAAGTGTAGCCAAATCTGCCTGAGGGGGGCTCATCATTTATCGCGCCAGTAATAGGGTATTTTACACTAGTATATATATATATACAAAATATACATATATATATACACACTCATATATATGTGTGTGTGCGTGTGTGTGTGTGTGTGTGTGTGTTACATATCCGTGTTTTCCTGTTTTCTAACATCTAATCATACTCGTACATTCTGTTTAGATATTGTGCTATTTTGTGGTGATCCGATTTGCATTTCTTTTTAGATCCGATATAAAAAATTAGTATACGAACTGCAAAGTACCGCCTACACGAGTAACAGCAACAATGACCATGAAAAAGTAAATGGCATCGTATTTGTGTAGTATTCCTCCTCTTTTTAACACAAACGTGAACACCTATTACAACAATGCTTACCTTATGAGCTTAACCAAGTACTGAATAAATATTTCACAGCAGTCAACACACACAATGCCTCGCGTCATCGTTATGTTTCGAATCACTTTGTCACAATGAATACAGAGTGAACACTGTACCCGTCCGCTACTGTCTGCACGAGACATGGGGTCACTCAGTGAGAATAGTAAAATACGTCACCACGCCATACGTTCAGCGCTGGAGACAGTAAACCTTAGGGCGATTCGGTTTGCAGGCCGATCCGATTTTGAGGACTCCACTCTATGAGGAACTGGGTGACTTCAGAACATGATTGAACCAAATTCCTACCCAAGTTTGACGAATCACTTCCGTGCTGACCAAATAAGAGGGAAGAGTAATAACACAAATACGAGAATGAGGAAATAGTTATGACTGACGATGTGTGGAGTAACACTGATTTTAAACACGTCAAAGTGGTGGTAATGCAAGTACGTTTACAAGCTACCTTGCTAGTTTCAAGCCTGGAGAAAGTATGAGAGGATCAGTGTCTTATTCCAAAATATAAATATTCCACATAATTCTTTTGTAAGAGATATTCTACGGGCTGTTAAGTTAACCTTCAATTTGATAGAAGATTTTGAATGTCATCGCAATTGTCTGTTTGCCATCGCAATTGTCTGGCTACCAGATGTTTCTATAGTTTCATACGAAATGTCTCGCATGTACACAACTTTTAAATTAAATAGATTCGAACTAAGTTTATTTATACTAGGATTCAAACAACACACTGACAATTTTCGTAATCTTCAGCATGGAGGACACTAATCACTTAAGTGGACGAATCGAAGCGCAAAGTGGAATAGATAGAAATAAACATGGCTGTTTATTATCCCATCCCTTTTTCCAGTCTATTTCTTTTTATGTGATATACTACTATGTACAAAAAGTACCCAGGATTTGTAAATAAAATACAAAATACGTAGTTAATCATCACATTTATTTTGTCGCCTTCAAAATAGGTTCCATCAGATGCAACACACATATGCCAACGCTTAACCCAGTCTTCAAAACACTTTTCAAACGCAGAAAAAGGTAGCGCCCTGAGCTCCTTCTGTGAATTTTCTTTAATGGATTCAATTGATTCAAAACGCCTTTCCCGAAGTGGTAACTTGAGTCGCGGAAAGACAAAAAAAATCACACGGAGCCAAATCTGGAGAATATGTTGAGTTTTTGACCAAAAACTAGCGAACAAGAGTCGACGTGTGCGACGACGCATTATCGTGGTGCAAAATACAAGAATTGTTTTTCCACAACTCTGGAATTTTCCGGCGAACATTCTCACGCAGACGCGTCATAACGGTCAGATAAAACTCAATATTCACAGTTTGTCCCCCTGGAAGGAATTCTGAGTGCACAAGACCACGATAATAAAAGAAAACAATGAGCATGACATTAATTTTTAAGCGACTTTTGTGTGGTTTTCTGGTTTTTGGTTCATTTTTGTAGCGGCATTCCGAAGACTGTTGACCTTTTTGCACCCATGTCTCATCACCAGATATGATGCGTTTCATGAAAGTTGAGTTAGTTACTAGAGGCTCGCGAAATCATGACTTCAGCAACATTCCTGCGATGTGCTTTTTGCAGGAAATTCAGCTCCTTCGGAACAAGTCGTACCTCGACGCTTTTCATGCGTAAACACATCAGTCAAAATGTTGTGAACGGACATGTGTGATATTCCAAGCTCACGAGCCACCTCTGTCACACTCACACGCCGGTTTTCAAGCACCATTGTCCTGATTTTTCCGACGTTTCTCGTTATTGGTCGACGTTGAAGGTCGACCAGAACGGGACAAATCAACAACAACTTCTCTGCCTTCTTTGAAAGCCTTGCACCATTCATACGATTGTGTTTTCGACAGATACGAATCACCAAAGTCTTTTGTATCATTTTCAACGATTCAGCACACGACAGTCCGTTGGCAACAGAAAATTTCAAACAAATTCTTTGCTCGATATTTGTGTCCATTCTGCAAATCGCAGGACACTCCTCAACACAACTAACGTAAACAGCTGCTGTGCATAAACTGATGGATAGATTACTCTACACCTCTGCGTGGTCATTTAGTGCAGTGCTGCCATTCTACGGACAAAATGAATTCTCGATACCTCCAATATAAACATTTTTCACGGTACTGGCACCCGCATTAGAAATGGAACACATCGATCCTGAAATATCCGTCTCCGTGCAATGTGTTTTGTCTAACTGTAAGGCGATAAGCCAACTTCAATAGCCACTTTTCAATAAGTTCAGCTTTCGCCAAGGAGTTAGACAACACACATAACTCCATGTATTTAAGCTAGTATTTCAGGATCTAGGTGTCCTATTTTCATTGCCGGTGCGTGTACCTGCTTCATTGTCTGTTTTCAGCTTGAAACCGTCACTCCCACTTTGCCACTGGACTCGTCCAGTTATGCGCATGCGCATTTGCGACAATTTTTCGTTTATCTTTGTTCTAAATCCACAAATAGAATAATGTTTTAGTTTCTATACATTTCATTATTAGCTATCTTAAGGTCTTTGGTTTTTATATATTTCAAACAGTTAGCTATAAAAATCAATTTATAAAATGTAAAATAGATATGGTTAAGTGGAAGAAAAAGCTTATGCCTTAACTTCGCCATCCAAAACAAGGAATAAATAAGTAAATAAGTAAATAAAATGTGGATGTGGCTTACAATATAATGTATGAATTGTAGACATGCCTGACATAAGAGTAAACACATTTTGAAATTGAAGACTAGAATTGGTAAACGCTGTAGTGCCACAATAATTCAAACACCGTTTTCCACGTTAAACTGTGAAATGTGCCATGCTTTATAATGTGGTATACGTGAAAAGTGGCTGGTAGCCCTCTAAGTAGTTCAAAGGGCGTGTAAAGAGGTCACTAGTGTGCAAGTTCTTACGGACTGATGTGCGGAACGATGCGATTTCCCAATACTTTCGCTTTTGGCACTTACAACGTTTACCACTTTCAGTCCTCAATTATTTACGTACAACAATTAAAATTCCTTTGCAATTATTGTTATTTGGTTTGATTTGTTTTATTTTACTTCGTTTTTTTGTGTCACGTTTGGCTAATTTGCGAAGATGGGTATGAGTGATGATATGATGAAATTGATGAATAGACACTCACAAACATCCATGCCCATGCCGGGATTCTAACCCATGACCCCTGGCGTTGTAGCGCGAGCAATTTTTGTTATGTTCAACCATGTCAAGAAAGAGTTCATTGTACTATATATCCTCCACCAGTGGTAACTTGCGTTGGAAATGGTAGATATTCCATTATTTACGGAACACTTTGTCGTTCAATCTATTTGTTGCACGCTTAGATCAGTTCTCTTTTGGGACACCAACTGTTTCGTAATTGCTATTGTCATTCAGGTCTAATTGTTGTCTAATTGTACATGGTTGTTTTCCTATAGACATTGCGGCTAACACGGATGGGCTGTGACTAAATACTCAATTGAACTTTGCGAAAGTTCTGCTTACAGTTTCAAAATGAAACTCTTTTGTAGAAACAGAATATAAAATGGTCTGAAAAAACGAAAACTTTTTTTCTATTGGCGTGTGAAAATCAATCCACAACAAAACCTCGTTAAACGGGACTAATGGAGTGATAAGTTGACCGGTTTAACGAAAGTCCGGATTATAGTCCACGCTTTCACTTCGTTAACATCGAACTGAAGAAAGCCTCCGCCACGAACATGGGTGGGGATAAATAGCGGGTGAGTTGTATTCGTCCAATAACTCCCAACCTTCAGCCAATGGGCGCAGCTGTCATTCTGCTCGTCTACTCCACGTGGAGTCTCAGTCACATGACTGCGGATACGCTGTTGCCGTACTTTGCAACTTCAATGTGGAGATCGTGGGAAGCTGCTTTTGCGAGGAGGGACAAGGTGGTGTAGAGTAGATGTGGAGAGCATATGTGTGGCTATAGCTCGACCACAAGGAAAAAAACCTTCCGTCCAAAGCGTTCGCGCAACTTATCTGCTGTTATCGGTGTTCGGGGCAGTGTTGCCAGGTCAGATTTGAAAAATTCGGGAGATTGTTCCTTGGAAACCAGAAGTTCTGCTACAAAATAAGATGATATAATAGTAGCGGATGAACGACGTTCTTGGGGGGGAGGGGCGGCATAGTTGTGCGCACTGGGGGGGGGGGCAAGGGGAGTGGCGCGCATTGTTTACGGTGTAAACGTCACAGATACTTTTGTAACAATGGTGCTAAACCCAGCACCCTGTGTTTGGCGAAAATATTCCGAAGATCTCCATTTCAGGAGTGGACATGTTTCAAACAAAAGAAAGTAAACCGTCGAAGGAACCGACCAACATCTTTCATCTCTTCCGCATTTTCCGGTTAGAGGGTGCGTGGAAAACACCCTCAAATTTGCCCTTTCTCAGCACCGACACAAGGGGTTTGGGATGCCTCTATTATCGCGAGGAATTTTTATGACAGGAAATGGTAGAAAGTTGTGTTCACAGATGAAGCTAACGTACCGTCTTTCGTTGTCGGCGATTTTCCACAATCTTTCAAGTTGAATGCTAACAATAACAAACCAATTTGCCTTCTGCTGGTGTTCGGTGTACAGCTATCGATAGGGGTGGGCACGCGTCCTGCACCATAATGAGAAAATGCATTACGTATGTGAAATATATTTGGTGAATTAGACAGCATGTCTTCCTCAATAATTCAAGATAGCAACGCTTATTCTAGGGTGCCACCCATCCTCCCCATCTGCTAGAAATACACACACACACCCACAGTAGCGTACGCAGAATTTCATCAAGGGGGGGGGTTATATCTAAAACTTTCTCAAAATTCACATAACATTGTTTTATTATACTTTAATTAAATAATAATACTCATAATTAATTAATAATACTTATAATTAATTATTTTAGTTGAATTACTACTAATAATACTACTAATACACTACTACTATTAAGTAGTAGAGATCTACATAAATATAGTATTTATGAAAGCAATAAAACGAAATTAATTTCTAGTAATTCGATTTTTAACAAATTCTAGAGCATTTTTCTTTCTTACGAAATAATTGTCTACTCAACGAGATGAGACATTTTAGGTGTGAAGAAAATCCATAAAAACAAGAAAATATATTAAAATAATCAATGTACGGAACTCATCCAAGAAGCTGCAGTTGTCTGGTCAGTAGGGCATCTGACAACCATGCGGGAGATCCAGATTCGATTCCCGGAATTGATTGGAATTTTTTTCCAGCTTTGTCGCCGCATAAATATCCCCGATGATTCACATCTGGATTGTCTCACTGTTGTTACCAACAAAACATTTTACAATAATTAAGCTTATTGTCGTTTGAAAAACGTGCCGCGGGAAGGCGGATGGGTGACTGAGTTATTCTTGTCGGCGTAACCTTTGTCTATACATTAACCGCTTTCAACGAACCAAGAAGTTTCTTTAGTTCATGGTCATTGTTCACACAAAAAAATACATGATCATTGAACATTGTTGCAGCCGAGATACAAAACAACTTTTTTGCTCTTTAAAATCATAGTTGCCCTTATATATTATTTTCAAGAATTCGTGTTTATTTTCAAGGCATTCACTCTTAAAGGCGCGTGTTTGGAATGCTGTGCTTTTCTCCGTGCTGCATGGGAATAATAATTCAAATTATTATTATATTATTATTATTATTAGTAGTAGTAGTAGTACTGTCGCAGGTCCTTGACAGTGATAAATTGGTCATTTTTATTTTCTTCCACAGCATTTTTCATAATATTTCAAAAGCTCAAGGGGGGGGGTTATCCCCCGTAACCCCCCCTTGCGTACGCCACTGCACACCCACAGACACATACATGTATAACATAATTTGCCCACGCTACGAAGTCAGTGTTTCTACCTCGTAAGGCAAGGACGTTTTTCAATGTGTCTGTGTCATGTCATCCATTTCATCAGTTTTTAATTCATCCATATTGTCGTACTTGCCCGTAGAGGCACAAAAGCGACGTAAATTAACTAACATATAAATAGAGTTTAGGGTGGGATAAAATACAGCCATCTAAAAATAGTAATGTGGTAAAAGTAATAAAATAATTTTCTAGCACAATTGAGTAGCGTTTGACATAATTTCACAGTTCAAACAGCACTTTTCACGGCTGAGTGGAGTTCCACTCCACATCTCACCTCCATGTTCAAGTAAAGATGAGCAGGAAACGTGTTTTTGAGCTGGCATTTGGAGGTTCCATAGCAATAGTTTATTAAGGAATTCTCCCGAGAAATCAATAGGCCTGGCAACGCTGACGTGAGCCGGCTGAATGTTCCTTCCCCCCTGCCCTTTCCCGCACCCGTCGGCGCGATGTGCTTCTGCGCAGGTTTTTTTGCTTGTGGTTCCACTAGCTCGACCTCAAGGAAAAAAACCTTCCGTCCAAAGCGTTCGCGCAACTTATCTGCCGTTATCGGTGTTCGGGGCAGTGTTGCCAGGTCAGATTTGAAAAATTCGGGAGATTGTTGAATGTGATTGTTGCAGCTGGCGGGCGTGCTCCGTGGACTTTAAAGCCAGCCGGTCGTTAACGTACTTAGCGCGGCGACTATAACTGATATAACCTAAAAGAACAGTAGAAAGTGCATTAAAATTCCGGTTATAGCAACAAAACACGTTTATTATGGTGTATTTAAGGGCATAGGGATAAATACACTATACAGTACAGTACAAAGTCTGCGGGAAACAGAATGTCATCACTGGTTAACTACCTTTTCTTTGGGAAGTTCTGTTGTTGAATTCTAGCCACATTTAAAACCTTGCATTCTGCTTTTTTTTCTGTTGCCCTTTTGCCTGTCTGGAATAAGCGGTTCTATTGGGTTCCGTAACAAAAACGAAACCTTTTCTTTCGCACAATTTAAATTCGCTCCAAATTGCGTATTGCTTCATTTCAATACGGAACTTGGACCTTATTAAACTGATACGAGAAAAGGTTGCTGGACCATATTTAAATTAAAAAAGGTTATTGGACCAAATTGAAATATTTTACATATAAAAAGATTCTTTACAGACCAGAACCCATTTAGGTTTGCTGATTTTCTCTCCTGGACCGGAGTTAAATGTATTTAAAATTCCTGGACCTCTAACAACCCTCTATAAATCATTGCACTTAATCGTAAAGGCTACATTACTCGAAACCAATCCAAAGTGCCTCTTTTAATATGTCACCAGACTTGTTATTATGGCGTTGTGCACACATCATTTAATTACACACGCATATACGTATATGAATATATTTCCTATGTGGTAAAGTACTCTCATCGAATATTTATTTTTATGGACAACTGCACATTATTTGAGCTGGACGATGACAAAAGAAGTAGCAATTTTTAATTTGCATTTTAATATTAATACACATGAAACGTAGAATTAATGGTAATTATAGTAAATAACTGATAAAGAAACGGGTCAGCATCAAGAATTGAACTTATGACGTAAAACGGAACACGCTCTCCAAACTAACGCCCATAGCCACTACACCGATTTACCACTTCAAGGTCCTGCTTCACGATAGAACAGATGTTTCCTGTACGAGGTTACAAAGCAAAGTGTCACAGCCACTGCCCTTTCTTAACTTGTGACTACACACAATCAGTTGAACTCTGCCAAGGAAAACGAGTTTATGTTTACAACAATGTAACATTTTATTGAATTATTTCTTGTTCAATCGATCTTTGGACGAGGCAGCCATGTTCGTTGGCAACTGTCATTTACCTTTCTAACCACGTTAACTGACACTCAATCTCCAGTCGAGGAACTAACCTCATATGGAAAAACTCAAAATTGCAGTAACCAATGCCGGATCTACAAGCCACAACAGAAACAGCTTCAACGCTTTATGTTCAGCCTTCGATATTAACAGCGTCATCCTCCTTTAAGGTTACAAGTACGCAATTAGTTGTGCCTATTCCAAACGTAGTTCAAGAGAACCAAAGAATATCTTCAAAACGACGTAGAAAGACAGCTCTCTTAACAGAAACACCGTACAGAGCAGAACAAACTCATCAAATAATGGAAGCAGCACCCAAGCGCAAGTTGGTCTTTCCAAAGTCAAGGCTCTACTGTCAGGATATTTCTGATGAAGGTTGGATCAGGCGTCGTGTTTCTGCAGGATGCGATGGGCTCATATCTTGTGCAGGTGTCTCAAGCGAAGACGAAAACGCTTTTCATGTTTGTGGTTTGTGTGAAACTGAATTGTTTTAGGAAGTTTACACAGTTCTAAATTTGAAACATCAAACATTAGACAACTCTTCTTGCCCCGCCTTTCCCTAAATCTACTCCCGATAAATGTACAACGGAGAGTCAAATGAAAAACCTTCATTTGTTTTTGTTTCTTATCTAGTAGTTTTCTGTAGGTAGGGTTGCTCAAGTTTGCTGCATTTTAGCACAGACCTATTGCTTTTCTACATATATTTTCAACTTTGAGTTAAGACGAATGAGTCTATGGGATTCACGTGCAGTTACTTATGAGCCACTGTGAATACCTTTCAACCCATCTGCCTGAGAACGGAGGTTATTGCCGAATTTTCTCCTCCATTTGTATGCAAAGAGATGTTGATGTTCTGTAAGTTTTAGACTGACAGAGGGCAAGAGACTAGTCCTCTTCACTGGTGCAAGTGTGTGTAGGAGGCGCCATCTTTAAAATAATAAAAATTGCGTTTTGAAGCTCACTTGATTAGTGTTGCAGCCTTAAGGTCGTTTTGTAAATAACAGTTGATACCTCGTGTAAATTTGAGCTGTATACAGTCTACCCTATAATTTTTATTTAACTCTTGTAATATTTGTGCTATCAATACTTTATACAATTCTTATTCTTACTTTTTGCGAGGGATAAGTGCCCCTCCCGCTAAACAGTGCAGATACTTGCTTAACGCCATGACTGGGAAATACTTTTGTGTGTTCACAAAGAAATTGTATTTAAGTATATTTTACTTTGGTACAACACGTGTTTTCATATTTTTTTCAGTATTTTCGTATGAAATTGTCAGTGGTTTAAATGCAGTTATTCATATCCTTGGAAACTGTCATTTGTCTAATGTCGAGTGTTATTTCTCCTCAACAGTTCTGGTCCGCCTATGTCCCGTGTAGCTCCCAATACCTGGACGCTGTACATCTCACACTGGAACAGATTGACGTCATCCAGAGGCTAGTCGAAAGATTCCCAGCACATATGCAACTCGTCACCACTGCACGAGGTAAGATACATATTCGAATTTAGAAAATGCATTTCAATGTGCATTTCGTAAATTATTACAATACACGATAACCCTGTCTGTTAATTTTCATGTACACGTATTTTTTCGTTTTCCGATTCGATGTGTATTTCTCACGATATGTGACCATTCCGGGACTTCTGGACCACCCGGTATATATATATATATACGTATGAACAATTTACAAAAAGTATTGCTAGAATTATTGTCAGAGCTTTGTATTATTATTTCACAATAGAAAGCTTTTTAATAAATACAGTAATTTGAGCCCAAGAAGTATTTCGTTGATTTCCTAAAAATTACACTCTGTGAAATCTGTTCCTTCTTTCTGTCACTCATTCATATATATATACCGGGTGGTCCAGAAGTCCCGGAACGGTCACATATCATGAGAAATACACATCGAATCGGAAAACGAAAAAATACGTGTTTAATAAGTGAAAGAAAGCTGTTCAATGGTATCACACTTAATTCCCCACCCTCGCCCCCTGTGGGTGGGGCGGGGGGCAACTGTGAAATTGTAAATGAAACCTCAGTTTGTATTGTAGAATCGCAAAGAGAACTTCATTCGGAGTCCAACGAGCAATAACCATCCTCCTAGCTCATTTAGAAACGGAGATATGACGATTTTAAATTTCAATTTAAATTTTAAGTAAAAAGTGACAATTTCATAAAATCCAAACCCAAGTGTGATATCATTGAATAGCTTTCTTTCACTTATTAAACAGATATTTTTTTCTTTTTCCGATTCGATGTGTATTTCTCACGGTATGTGACCGTTCAGGGACTTTTGGACCACCCGGTATATATATATGAATGAGTGACAGAAAGAAGGAACAGATTCCACATAGTGTAATTTTTAGGAAATCAACGAAATACTTCTTGGGCTCAAATTACTGTATTAATTAAAAAGCTTTCTTTTGTGAAATAATAATACAAAGCTCTGACAATAATTCTAGCAATACTTTTTGTAAATTGTTCATACGTAAATAGACACAGTTATAAGAACAATGTGGAAAGTTTTCCTTTTCGTTCTCACTCGAATGTAGGAAGCAATATATGTAGTTCATAAATATTACACCTCAGATATTAGTTGATATAACATTACTATGAATGCAAGATAAGTGTTCCGACCAATAAACATATTCACATTAACAATCTTCAATAATAAATTTTAAGAAACACAACATTTTCTTCAAATGCGTGTGAACCTGTAACATGATCATTACTTCGAACAGTATTCTCTGTACAGCTGTTACTCCTAGTCACTATCAGAATGTTCATCACATGCAAACTGCATGGATGTAGGCCATGATAAGATGATGTCATACAACTCTTTGTAGTCGTCTGGTACTTAATGCACAATTTTTGCCATGTCCTTAATTTTCTTTTAAAAATTACTACTTGCTTATTTTAACCATCCCACCGTAAGCATTAGTACAGGAGGGTCCATGAGTATTATCCTGCAAATTGTCCATGTTGTTCGTGCACTTTATTTGACCCAATGAGAGCTTCAAGAATTAAAAGAAAACTCAAAACAAGCTGTTGACAATTTCTGCACCAGCATACATAAAAATCCATAGCTTAAAAACACACAGAATGTGAGAGGAAAATTAATGAAAATAATCGTGGGCAATTTGCACGGTAATACTCATGGATGTCACTGTACAAGCAAGCACAATCTCACCGTCTTTGTAGAGCTTGAATACTTCTCCTAGAGCAGTCTCCAAACTCGTGTGCTGTCACATATCCTTTTTGTTCTTCTTTTTACTTGATATGCCTGCACTTGCTACTTTTCAAATACTTGTCTGCTTTGCGAGCTTTTAGTGCTCTTCTTAAAAAGAGTAGTCACCATTGCTTAAAGTTAATTTTAAAAACTTTTTACTTTAAATGTTGGCTGCTTCTTGTCGGTGCTGAGAGCTAAAAGGCAAACATTCCAGAAATGTTCTCCTTCTTTCCCCGAATGATATTTCCTACTGTCTACTAATACGTGCTGAGAAGGAGGATGTTTGCCGTCTCTGTGCCGATGCAGCTTATCTTAAGCAATTAAGCCTTGTTTCCATGATGATCAAAAACTAAATATGCTGACCACGGCAGAATTTATTTTATTTTGAAACATAAAACTAAACATTACGTTTCAACCTTCTAGCAAGGTCGTCTTCAGACTCTGTATTTCGTACAGAGTCTGAAGAATACCTTGCTAGAAGGTTAAAACGTAACGTTTAGTTTTGTTTTAAAATAAAATAAATTCTGCCTTGGTCAGCATATTAAGGTTTTTCTTAGCTTAAGTAATGAAATGGCTATCTTGGTTCAAAATGACCAAAATGTGGAATATTCACCTACCTCTTTACACAATAGACATGTATGTAATATATATATATATATATATATATATATATATATATATATATATATTACATACATGTCTATTTTTCTCTTTTTTCTCTCTCTCTCTCTCTTGTCCAGAGAGAGAGAGAGGGGAAAGAAAAGGGAGAGAATATATATGTATGTGTGTGTGTATGTATATATATATATATATATATATATATATATATATAGTAGACCTAGTGGCCCGGTACCCAGTCATCATTTGGAGCTCGAACCATCATTTGGAGCTCGGTGGGGCAGAGCACAGTTTGGTTGCACATATTCACTTTCCCGGCACACAAGTACGACAGTGTCTTTGAAAATGTTGTAGTACAAGTGGCCCGGTACTGAATTTTCATTTGGGGCTTGTGGGGCTCGTCGTAGCCTTTTATGATGTATATTTTGAGGGGCACAGAGTTGGCGACACTGTGGGTTTTTACTTTAGCCTTTTATGAGGGGGGGTTTATTGCTTTTTGTTTACATCTGGTAACACTGCCGTAGTTTGACAGTGTTGTTAACCTACTGGGTTTTTTTACTGAGGCTCGAATCATCATGTGGGGCTCATCGTAGCTTTATATGATGTATATTTTGAGGGGCACAGAGTTGACGACACTGTGGGTTTTTACTGTAGCTTTTTATGAGGGGGGGGTTTATTGCCCTCTGTTTACATCTGGCAACTCTATTGGATGTTTTTTTTTTGAGGCTCGAAATTATTATTTGAGGCTTGAAATTATTATTTGAGGCTCGTCGGTGTTACCAACCCACTCTACAAAAATTCTACTATATGATCTTTCACTGGCTAAGCTAACCTACAAATAGGAGTTATATATAGCACTGACTTATAAACCCACTGGGTTCTCTTGGCATGTTTTTTTCATGATGTGTTGCTAGACTATTGAGCATCTTGGCGTATACAATGTATATATTTTGAGAGTAGGTAAACCTACATCCAGGAACTGGCAACACTAGTTTCTGACAGTGAATTTGAAATAAAATATTAAACAAAATACATGAGTAAGCACTGTGATTACAAATAGTACCAGTGTTATGCCCCCAACTCCAACTGGGCAACTGGGGAAAATAATTGTACAACAATTTGTACCTAATTGTACAATACTTGTACCTAATTGTACAACATATACACAGACATAAAAGAGAGAACCTTCCCGCAACTTACTTCGTGTACAATTTATATGATTTTACAACTGTGAAAAGAAAGCATATGTGTTCTGTATGCACACATTCATTCTTATTTTTCGAAGTTGAATGGAAGCACATGTTTTTTTACGCTCTCGTAATACTGACCTTGCCCCAGTGATTTTAAATTGCTTCCATCCGGTTTTTTTTTCTGTGTTATTTCCGCATGCACGCAACATTCGCTTTCAATAGTTTAATGAAATACAGAAGGAGTGTTAGTTTAGCAGGTTTTGAGTTTACAATTTATTAAATTAAACAATAATTTATGTAAGATTATACTTGTACTTACCGAACACAAAATAATAAAAGCACATGTGAATTTTTGCGTGTGTTCATGTTATATGACGACTGAGTAAGAAATAATGTTGACTCCTCGAAAGATAAAGTACTCCACGTCACCAAAAAAAATATCTCTTCTTGTCGATAAGTTGTCATGTTGTAATCAAAGGGTCCCGGGTTCGACACCTACTGGATTCCGATTCTATTTTAAACTGTATGCCCAGTCCTCCGATTAATCTATCTGTGCATAGAGTAAACTTAAAAAGTTGGTTAATTATTGTTGCGATTAAGGATTAAAAAAAAGAGTGGGTGAAGTCAGATTCAAAAAGAATGCCACGTGATTATTTTGATTCAATAGCTTCGTCTAGTTTGCTGCATTTTTTAACTGCACTCACGTGTTTAGTTGGTTACACGGTGCAACCTACCTTGTTGATTTGGTGTCATGTAGTGTATTTGGTGTCTGCACCACGTCTTGGAGAGGTGTAATATGTGGTGTGGTGTATGACCACGTGGTGAGTGGTTAACTAATCAAATGAATGTTTAAAGCAGCAGACAGGCATTTGTTGAATCTTCTGAACTTGAACACTGCTATTCGTCTACTTGGTTGAACGTTATTTTTTTTCACCAGCCTGACACCGGGATACACCTGCACTGCAAAGAAGTGCAGCGTACTACACGAGGATATTAAATTGCTCTGTTGTAAATGAGATGCATGATGTTTTCTCGTAAGTTGTTAATATGAATTGATGCTACTGTGAAGAAACTGAAGGCAGAATAATGCCAATGCTATCTGGACTCGCTTAGTTAATTCAAGATAGTCGCGACAAACGTAAACGGGCTGTGCAGGACTTGGAAAATTTTTTCGATTGATGAAAATTTGGTTCTATGATGATGACCTATACTAAATTTTTGGTATGGGAGGACAGAGGATACCGAGACTCGACCAACACACTAAACCCCAGACTTCTCTATGGCTACATGTTCGGAAGTTACGAGTGATTAAAAGTTTTGGGAGGGTGTGTGCAAACATCTCTTACCCTTGAACTCAGGACCACCAAACTTTGGCATACATACGCTACATCCCCAAAATCGACAAGGGGTGGTGTTTGGGGGAGATTTTTCGATTTATTTTCGCGCAATATCTCACTGTTTTCGAGTTATTTGCAATTTTTAATGCCGGACTTGGAAAGTAAATAATTATCTACCTCATCAATAAATTGAAATATAAAGGAATAATGATACTACATCTACGAAATGTCAATATCATGCTGCTGCTTCAGACAGAAAGGGGGGGGGGGTTCAACCATGATAACCTATGTTTATTTTGTTAGGAGCCAATGCTAGCGCATGTCTCTACGATGATCCTATCGAAAAGAAATTGACAATTGGCCCACCCTTGACCTCCAAATTTCGTACACGTACTCTACATCACCAAAATCGACAAGGGGGTCGACCCTATCTTCTGCACAACTCTGACGTGTACGTCCTGTTTCGCGAAGAGACGACAACCTTCCACAGCTGTTTGTATTATATTACATCAGATATTATATTGCATGAGTGAGTTGGCTGTGTGTATAAAAACTAGTTTCAGACATGGACGCGAATATAATGCCATGATAATTAGCTGCTGTCCAAAGTTATTGCATAACTTAAAATATTTATATATAAAAAAGGATATTTATTGTACTGTGCTTTCTAGCGAAGGTATTATTGTAAACGATATTGTTTGTAAATGTGGAAAGTTAGAAGCTCAGTCCCCGGCCTATCAATGATAAAAAATTTCATCACGGACAACAACCAAAAAAAGGGTGTGCACGTCACAAAAGCATTGTCATATGGACTGACGATTATTATTTTTTTTAAAAAAAAAAAAAACCTAGTTACGATGGGTTATGATCTGTGCTGTCTTGCAATTGTTTTTGCTTATTTCAATGTCAGCGAGCGTGATATGAAACATGCATGCGAAGAAGGGAGGGAGATCATAACAAAATAATTCACACTTCGATTTTATTACTTTTGCTAGTCATGTTTCACCTCCTATCTAGAAGGATACTGGATGCTACTTTATTTGAAGATGGCTAAAAGCGAGGGAAGGAGAGAAATGTTACTTTTTACTTTTTTGCCTGTGTGTGACGAAAATAGTTTTACATACATACGACTGTATCGTGATCTGCTTGAATCATCATTACGTCTGTGAGTTTTCAGTATTGCTGAATATATTTACATATCAACCAACGGTTATGAATTGCGTAGAAATTGGCTTTTGTTAAGGGTCCAGTGGCGAAGTTGGAAACAGAGAGCGGTCACATCAGACAGGTGCTCCTGGTATCTAAAGAAATGCCCCCTCTTACAGAAAAAAATGGAGTGTTAGAAAGGAAAGATGTTATACCCGAATGAACGGGGAGTCTCGAGCATCTTCCAATCCTCATCTTCGCGTTCAGCTAACGAGGAAAAAAAAGAAACTTTACATATGGGGGACTCAACAGCTGCTGTACGGTATTGTCCATGGATGTTAAAATTTTTGTTTTTTTTCTGAATAGACGGACATATCAGTGTTGCAATCTCCAGATGAGACCGGAGCTTATTATTATTATTATTTTGGACAAGGGGGATCAGATCAATGTATGGACTAAAACTTTTCTTTACATCAAAATAAAACAGAGGATTTTTTACTCCACCGCTTACTTATTATTGTAAAGAATGAGGTGCCGCGTCTTATTGTATAGTCTTCCAACAGCACACCTCGGGGCATAAATTTCTGCTTCTTCATGTATGCAAAATGCACTTAACTTCTGTTGTGAAGCGAATAGAGAGTTTGTTTTTGCTGCTGTGATTAAATACTAAACCAAAATCTTATTACATAATTTTGAAGTATATTTGTTAATACGATCTATATTATATGTCCTCCTCCGTAGTCGAGCGGGTTAAGGCGTTCACTCGTCTTGAGATTGTTTGCTGCGGGACGGCGTAGGTTCGAATCCGGCTCTGGTCGGAATTTATTCGGCCTACGTATAGGGCCGGTGGCAACCCACCATCGTGAGGAAATTGGGAAGCTCCGAGTGAGTGAGCGTAACCTGGTCAAGAAGACCTACAATAACGGCTGGGGGTTCGTCGGGCTGATCACTCGTCACCCCAACACTGGTCTGAGACCTCCACGCTATAACAGGTGACGGCGGAACAGTGTGGGAGGGAGACCAGCAGTCGGTAGGTAAGCCAAGGCCCGCCATGGTGCTGTAGAGCTGTAGGGTTATGTTATCTATATTATATCATCGCTATAGGTGGTCCATGTTATGCGCAGGAGAATTTTTAAAAAATGTCTTGTTTCTCGAACCTGTGGCCTGTAGATTTGCTTTGTTGGCAACAGAAACAGAAAATGGCACTATGTTATTCTATACTGATACAGGTGTACTGTAATCATAACAATTTTCTAGTAACAAAACAACAACTATGTCGGAAAGAAATGGTGGGGGGCTTGTCTGTGTGGGGTCTTATTAACTACTTCACATCTGTACCCGCACAACTCATCGACTACAAAGCAACAATGTTAGGAAGTGTGTGCATGGTCCCAAAAATACAAATTTAAAATTACCAATGAGACATGAACTCTTTTTACTGGTGTGTATTTGAATATGCGAAAATAAAATACTTTGAATAACCACAAAAAAGCTTGCAACGGTATAGAGAAGGGTCACAACTTCAAACTTTAGACGATTTTTTGTTAATCTGCAAAGGGGTCAGGGCGTACGGTAAATTGATTTTATTGAAAAGTATGCAGGAGCAGTGTTGGAAGCAGTTTGAAGACTGAAACGGCTATGGAAGGACACTTATTATAATGTTAATATTTCAGTATAATGTTTTCAGAATTGCTTTTCGATAATGTTCGGTACTTAATTTAATCAATTGTTAGACAAAACACACATTCGAATTCAAGGACGGAAAATATGAACAGCGAATGAATGCTTTAGAGTAGATGTGATATTTAAAGGAGGTGATTATTTTTTTACTTTCTCAATTCAAACAAAAATTCATGAATATTATTATCATTGAATGGTTGGTTAGGTGCTCGGTTTATCTTGTTCCTCCGAACGAAAGATGGAATGTATACAAGCCTGTGCCTCCTAAGTTTATCGCGGCTATGAGGATGAATCGCGAAATGAAACGAACTGGAAACTTTCAATATATATATATTTTTTAGAACATGCTTCGCTAAGGAGGTCAAATGACAAGTTGGATTGCTATTTTTTTTATAATTTGTTAAATTTTATTACGAACGAGGAAAGAATGCATGGCACTTAATGCTGTAATGTTATTGATTAGATCATCGTTTATCTTGTCCGCATTGATTAATCTTCTTATGTTTTTTTTGTTTTTTTGTCGCGTCCATCTCTTCTGTTATCACAATCGAGACTTCTAGATTATTATTTTTTCTCCCTGCAATTTTAGAAATGTAATTTTTCACGATCATCCAGCGAATGCCTGAGACATTTCAGCAAAATGTCGATTATTCAATGCGTGTCATTCTAAAGAATGAAGAGATCTGAACCAGTTAATGGATGGGGTGATGTAAACTACTCATCATTCATCCTCTTGATGAGACCACTCGTCATTGACATGACGAGTTATTACTTGGCATGCGAAAGGTGCAAATTACACAAAGGAATTAAACTACTGAAAAGACAATGGACACTCGTTGTGTTTTGTGAACCGTTGAACCTGTATCATGGCTGGGTGTAGGATAATTACCTGTCTAACTGAAGTCTCTTAGCTGAATGAAAATAGCGAAGTCCTCTGTAAGCTTCTCTCTTATCCTGACCAAAGCGTGCTTCCACTATCGACCTCCTGCCTTGCTGACCACCTTCCTCTACCAACTCAATTCCCAAAGTCCGGTCCCTTCCCAGCTTGTCTTACCTCTATATTCACTGGCCATCGAGCTCTTCCTCGATGCCGAATCGCCGAATCGTGTTTATTATAATTGCTACCATGCAAACCGCTGACACCATAACCAGAAGTGTTACCTGTTCCTGAAAGCTCAGGAAGTTTGCATGGCACAACACAACGCATTGTAAACATGCCTAAGAGGCTTGAGACAGCTGAGAAAAACAAGTGAATGCCCTGGTCAACATGAAGCGTTCAGAGAGACTTAATAAAATAAACATACAATCTTAGGGATTGATACGAATGGATGTTGTAAGGTTCCATGTTTTTTTTTTTCACTATCTCTTGTTTGGTCGATTTTGAATTTGGGAGTTATTATTTTTATTTTGCTTTTCGCGACATGTTCGACTAATCGTGACAATACGTTTCAACCTTTCTGCATAAACGTTGAAACGTTTCAACGTTCGTTCGTTGAAACGTTTCAACGTTTATGCAGAAAGGTTGAAACGTATTGTCACGATTAGTCGAACATGTCGCGAAAAGCAAAATAAAAATAATAACTCCCAAATTCAAAATCGACCAAACAAGAGATAGTGAAAAAAAAAAACATGGAACCTTACAACATCCATTCGTATCAATCCCTAAGATTGTATGTTTATTTTATTAAGTCTCTCTGAACGCTTCATGTTGACCAGGGCATTCACTTGTTTTTCTCAGCTGTCTCAAGCCTCTTAGGCATGTTTACAATGCGTTGTGTTGTGCCATGCAAACTTCCTGAGCTTTCAGGAACAGGTAACACTTCTGGTTATGGTGTCAGCGGTTTGCATGGTAGCAATTATAATAAACACGATTCGGCGATTCGGCATCGAGGAAGAGCTCGATGGCCAGTGAATATAGAGGTAAGACAAGCTGGGAAGGGACCGGACTTTGGGAATTGAGTTGGTAGAGGAAGGTGGTCAGCAAGGCAGGAGGTCGATAGTGGAAGCACGCTTTGGTCAGGATAAGAGAGAAGCTTACAGAGGACTTCGCTATTTTCATTCAGCTAAGAGACTTCAGTTAGACAGGTAATTATCCTACACCCAGCCATGATACAGGTTCAACGGTTCACAAAACACAACGAGTGTCCATTGTCTTTTCAGTAGTTTAATTCCTTTGTGTAATTTGCACCTTTCGCATGCCAAGTAATAACTCGTCATGTCAATGACGAGTGGTCTCATCAAGAGGATGAATGATGAGTAGTTTACATCACCCCATCCATTAACTGGTTCAGATCTCTTCATTCTTTAGAATGACACGCATTGAATAATCGACATTTTGCTGAAATGTCTCAGGCATTCGCTGGATGATCGTGAAAAATTACATTTCTAAAATTGCAGGGAGAAAAAATAATAATCTAGAAGTCTCGATTGTGATAACAGAAGAGATGGACGCGACAAAAAAACAAAAAAAACATAAGAAGATTAATCAATGCGGACAAGATAAACGATGATCTAATCAATAACATTACAGCATTAAGTGCCATGCATTCTTTCCTCGTTCGTAATAAAATTTAACAAATTATAAAAAAAATAGCAATCCAACTTGTCATTTGACCTCCTTAGCGAAGCATGTTCTAAAAAATATATATATATTGAAAGTTTCCAGTTCGTTTCATTTCGCGATTCATCCTCATAGCCGCGATAAACTTAGGAGGCACAGGCTTGTATACATTCCATCTTTCGTTCGGAGGAACAAGATAAACCGAGCACCTAACCAACCATTCAATGATAATAATATTCATGAATTTTTGTTTGAATTGAGAAAGTAAAAAAATAATCACCTCCTTTAAATATCACATCTACTCTAAAGCATTCATTCGCTGTTCATATTTTCCGTCCTTGAATTCGAATGTGTGTTTTGTCTAACAATTGATTAAATTAAGTACCGAACATTATCGAAAAGCAATTCTGAAAACATTATACTGAAATATTAACATTATAATAAGTGTCCTTCCATAGCCGTTTCAGTCTTCAAACTGCTTCCAACACTGCTCCTGCATACTTTTCAATAAAATCAATTTACCGTACGCCCTGACCCCTTTGCAGATTAACAAAAAATCGTCTAAAGTTTGAAGTTGTGACCCTTCTCTATACCGTTGCAAGCTTTTTTGTGGTTATTCAAAGTATTTTATTTTCGCATATTCAAATACACACCAGTAAAAAGAGTTCATGTCTCATTGGTAATTTTAAATTTGTATTTTTGGGACCATGCACACACTTCCTAACATTGTTGCTTTGTAGTCGATGAGTTGTGCGGGTACAGATGTGAAGTAGTTAATAAGACCCCACACAGACAAGCCCCCCACCATTTCTTTCCGACATAGTTGTTGTTTTGTTACTAGAAAATTGTTATGATTACAGTACACCTGTATCAGTATAGAATAACATAGTGCCATTTTCTGTTTCTGTTGCCAACAAAGCAAATCTACAGGCCACAGGTTCGAGAAACAAGACATTTTTTAAAAATTCTCCTGCGCATAACATGGACCACCTATAGCGATGATATAATATAGATAACATAACCCTACAGCTCTACAGCACCATGGCGGGCCTTGGCTTACCTACCGACTGCTGGTCTCCCTCCCACACTGTTCCGCCGTCACCTGTTATAGCGTGGAGGTCTCAGACCAGTGTTGGGGTGACGAGTGATCAGCCCGACGAACCCCCAGCCGTTATTGTAGGTCTTCTTGACCAGGTTACGCTCACTCACTCGGAGCTTCCCAATTTCCTCACGATGGTGGGTTGCCACCGGCCCTATACGTAGGCCGAATAAATTCCGACCAGAGCCGGATTCGAACCTACGCCGTCCCGCAGCAAACAATCTCAAGACGAGTGAACGCCTTAACCCGCTCGACTACGGAGGAGGACATATAATATAGATCGTATTAACAAATATACTTCAAAATTATGTAATAAGATTTTGGTTTAGTATTTAATCACAGCAGCAAAAACAAACTCTCTATTCGCTTCACAACAGAAGTTAAGTGCATTTTGCATACATGAAGAAGCAGAAATTTATGCCCCGAGGTGTGCTGTTGGAAGACTATACAATAAGACGCGGCACCTCATTCTTTACAATAATAAGTAAGCGGTGGAGTAAAAAATCCTCTGTTTTATTTTGATGTAAAGAAAAGTTTTAGTCCATACATTGATCTGATCCCCCTTGTCCAAAATAATAATAATAATAAGCTCCGGTCTCATCTGGAGATTGCAACACTGATATGTCCGTCTATTCAGAAAAAAAACAAAAATTTTAACATCCATGGACAATACCGTACAGAAGCTGTTGAGTCCCCCATATGTAAAGTTTCTTTTTTTTCCTCGTTAGCTGAACGCGAAGATGAGGATTGGAAGATGCTCGAGACTCCCCGTTCATTCGGGTATAACATCTTTCCTTTCTAACACTCCATTTTTTTCTGTAAGAGGGGGCATTTCTTTAGATACCAGGAGCACCTGTCTGATGTGACCGCTCTCTGTTTCCAACTTCGCCACTGGACCCTTAACAAAAGCCAATTTCTACGCAATTCATAACCGTTGGTTGATATGTAAATATATTCAGCAATACTGAAAACTCACAGACGTAATGATGATTCAAGCAGATCACGATACAGTCGTATGTATGTAAAACTATTTTCGTCACACACAGGCAAAAAAGTAAAAAGTAACATTTCTCTCCTTCCCTCGCTTTTAGCCATCTTCAAATAAAGTAGCATCCAGTATCCTTCTAGATAGGAGGTGAAACATGACTAGCAAAAGTAATAAAATCGAAGTGTGAATTATTTTGTTATGATCTCCCTCCCTTCTTCGCATGCATGTTTCATATCACGCTCGCTGACATTGAAATAAGCAAAAACAATTGCAAGACAGCACAGATCATAACCCATCGTAACTAGGTTTTTTTTTTTTTTAAAAAAAAATAATAATCGTCAGTCCATATGACAATGCTTTTGTGACGTGCACACCCTTTTTTTGGTTGTTGTCCGTGATGAAATTTTTTATCATTGATAGGCCGGGGACTGAGCTTCTAACTTTCCACATTTACAAACAATATCGTTTACAATAATACCTTCGCTAGAAAGCACAGTACAATAAATATCCTTTTTTATATATAAATATTTTAAGTTATGCAATAACTTTGGACAGCAGCTAATTATCATGGCATTATATTCGCGTCCATGTCTGAAACTAGTTTTTATACACACAGCCAACTCACTCATGCAATATAATATCTGATGTAATATAATACAAACAGCTGTGGAAGGTTGTCGTCTCTTCGCGAAACAGGACGTACACGTCAGAGTTGTGCAGAAGATAGGGTCGACCCCCTTGTCGATTTTGGTGATGTAGAGTACGTGTACGAAATTTGGAGGTCAAGGGTGGGCCAATTGTCAATTTCTTTTCGATAGGATCATCGTAGAGACATGCGCTAGCATTGGCTCCTAACAAAATAAACATAGGTAATCATGGTTGAACCCCCCCCCTTTCTGTCTGAAGCAGCAGCATGATATTGACATTTCGTAGATGTAGTATCATTATTCCTTTATATTTCAATTTATTGATGAGGTAGATAATTATTTACTTTCCAAGTCCGGCATTAAAAATTGCAAATAACTCGAAAACAGTGAGATATTGCGCGAAAATAAATCGAAAAATCTCCCCCAAACACCACCCCTTGTCGATTTTGGGGATGTAGCGTATGTATGCCAAAGTTTGGTGGTCCTGAGTTCAAGGGTAAGAGATGTTTGCACACACCCTCCCAAAACTTTTAATCACTCGTAACTTCCGAACATGTAGCCATAGAGAAGTCTGGGGTTTAGTGTGTTGGTCGAGTCTCGGTATCCTCTGTCCTCCCATACCAAAAATTTAGTATAGGTCATCATCATAGAACCAAATTTTCATCAATCGAAAAAATTTTCCAAGTCCTGCACAGCCCGTTTACGTTTGTCGCGACTATCTTGAATTAACTAAGCGAGTCCAGATAGCATTGGCATTATTCTGCCTTCAGTTTCTTCACAGTAGCATCAATTCATATTAACAACTTACGAGAAAACATCATGCATCTCATTTACAACAGAGCAATTTAATATTCTCATGTAGTACGCTGCACTTCTTTGCAGTGCAGGTGTATCCCGGTGTCAGGCTGGTGAAAAAAAATAACGTTCAACCAAGTAGACGAATAGCAGTGTTCAAGTTCAGAAGATTCAACAAATGCCTGTCTGCTGCTTTAAACATTCATTTGATTAGTTAACCACTCACCACGTGGTCATACACCACACCACATATTACACCTCTCCAAGACGTGGTGCAGACACCAAATACACTACATGACACCAAATCAACAAGGTAGGTTGCACCGTGTAACCAACTAAACACGTGAGTGCAGTTAAAAAATGCAGCAAACTAGACGAAGCTATTGAATCAAAATAATCACGTGGCATTCTTTTTGAATCTGACTTCACCCACTCTTTTTTTTAATCCTTAATCGCAACAATAATTAACCAACTTTTTAAGTTTACTCTATGCACAGATAGATTAATCGGAGGACTGGGCATACAGTTTAAAATAGAATCGGAATCCAGTAGGTGTCGAACCCGGGACCCTTTGATTACAACATGACAACTTATCGACAAGAAGAGATATTTTTTTTGGTGACGTGGAGTACTTTATCTTTCGAGGAGTCAACATTATTTCTTACTCAGTCGTCATATAACATGAACACACGCAAAAATTCACATGTGCTTTTATTATTTTGTGTTCGGTAAGTACAAGTATAATCTTACATAAATTATTGTTTAATTTAATAAATTGTAAACTCAAAACCTGCTAAACTAACACTCCTTCTGTATTTCATTAAACTATTGAAAGCGAATGTTGCGTGCATGCGGAAATAACACAGAAAAAAAAACCGGATGGAAGCAATTTAAAATCACTGGGGCAAGGTCAGTATTACGAGAGCGTAAAAAAACATGTGCTTCCATTCAACTTCGAAAAATAAGAATGAATGTGTGCATACAGAACACATATGCTTTCTTTTCACAGTTGTAAAATCATATAAATTGTACACGAAGTAAGTTGCGGGAAGGTTCTCTCTTTTATGTCTGTGTATATGTTGTACAATTAGGTACAAGTATTGTACAATTAGGTACAAATTGTTGTACAATTATTTTCCCCAGTTGCCCAGTTGGAGTTGGGGGCATAACACTGGTACTATTTGTAATCACAGTGCTTACTCATGTATTTTGTTTAATATTTTATTTCAAATTCACTGTCAGAAACTAGTGTTGCCAGTTCCTGGATGTAGGTTTACCTACTCTCAAAATATATACATTGTATACGCCAAGATGCTCAATAGTCTAGCAACACATCATGAAAAAAACATGCCAAGAGAACCCAGTGGGTTTATAAGTCAGTGCTATATATAACTCCTATTTGTAGGTTAGCTTAGCCAGTGAAAGATCATATAGTAGAATTTTTGTAGAGTGGGTTGGTAACACCGACGAGCCTCAAATAATAATTTCAAGCCTCAAATAATAATTTCGAGCCTCAAAAAAAAAACATCCAATAGAGTTGCCAGATGTAAACAGAGGGCAATAAACCCCCCCCCTCATAAAAAGCTACAGTAAAAACCCACAGTGTCGTCAACTCTGTGCCCCTCAAAATATACATCATATAAAGCTACGATGAGCCCCACATGATGATTCGAGCCTCAGTAAAAAAACCCAGTAGGTTAACAACACTGTCAAACTACGGCAGTGTTACCAGATGTAAACAAAAAGCAATAAACCCCCCCTCATAAAAGGCTACAGTAAAAACCCACAGTGTCGCCAACTCTGTGCCCCTCAAAATATACATCATAAAAGGCTACGACGAGCCCCACAAGCCCCAAATGAAAATTCAGTACCGGGCCACTTGTACTACAACATTTTCAAAGACACTGTCGTACTTGTGTGCCGGGAAAGTGAATATGTGCAACCAAACTGTGCTCTGCCCCACCGAGCTCCAAATGATGGTTCGAGCTCCAAATGATGACTGGGTACCGGGCCACTAGGTCTACTATATATATATATTAACACACATTTTCGGATCTGGCCCCTCAAAAAAATCCTGGGTACAGGCCTGCACATAGTGATAAAACTGTGATTTGATACATTGTTTAGGCTCTGTGTAATTTACATGCAGTCATATAGAGAATTCAACCTGCATTTGTCTTCAGCTCTTTTTGTCTACGGTATTGTAATCGCATCAAACGTGCTTTTGGTCTTTGAGAGATCATCGTGTTCCTTTGTAGTTGCCAGCAACTGAAGATGTAATTACAAACTACAAATGCATTTCACGATGCTCCTGAAGGTTGCAAGTCTAATGCCAGAATTCGAAACCAAGCAAATGCGATTTGGAACTGTAGAGGCTCTACTTGTCCAGTAAAACGAGTAGCAGAAACGTGTTCCTTTCCAGCCTTTGCATCTTTTAACTTTTCATGTATCTCATTTTTTTTCCTGTGAAGTCATAATAAAATTGTATTAATTACAACATATAAAAACATATTTTTAAGGTCTGTAGTACAACATTTCTCCTCTAGACATAAACTGCACCAAGCGTATTTTCCAAAGTTGTGTTGCGGTTGAAAATCTGCCATCTTGAAACACAGCGATAGGGTGCTAAAAAAATGACGTTTCTCTAGGGTTTAGATTCAATCACGAGAGTCTCTCCTGTTGATATATGTACACTAATATGCTCATTTTGAAAAATAAACTATTCTAAGTTCTTAAAATTGATGGATTATTGTATGTGTATATTTCTAATGTATGTCTCATTTCTGTCACAAGTGATAATTGCGACGGTTAGAATAAATGCTTAGAAGATGAACTGGATTAAAACTCACAACAAGATTCGAACCTGGAGTATTCGTTGGCAAGGACCACTCAATGCTCTTGGTCACCCGAGGCGGCTCGGTGGATGTATCATTGTGTATTTTCTATTTATTTCACCATTCGTTATCATTTTAAGTAATTCAAGCTGCAGAAAAGCGAGCTAAAATACCAAAAATAGTAATGATAATAAGAGACGTATCTTATGCAGGTATTAGATTTATTTCTTGTAAAGTAAATAATTGTGTTCCAAGTCTCCGATGCTAAAATAAGCTGAAACGTTATTAGAATTAGAATTAGAATTAGAAATTCTTTATTCATGGGCGAAGTTAACCCGCAAAATCTAGTACAATAAAACAAACAAAATAGAATTGCTACTATAACATAAGAATTCCATTACATTTTCACTTCTAAATATTTCAGTAATTAACAATTTAAAAAGATAAAAACAATTTTACTCATTCACACACATCAAAATGTTCATCTTGGGTTCGAATCTGCTCATTTTTCATTTGATTTCAACGTAAGCATACTGAATCTAGTCATGTGTACTGAGGATTTGTCCTTGCTCATGAAGAAGTACTTTTCTTACTGCCCTTTTAAAGCTGTTGTAGGTCGCACACGAGGTAGCATCTGGTGGCAGCGCATTCCAACAATATGCAGAAGCAGCTTTGAAGAATGACAGAAATAGAGTGTCGAGTCGTGTAGTTGTGTATGTCGTGTCTAAATTGGAGTCTGTTGTATAAGTAGGTCGGTGTTTTTGTTTGCAGAATTTTGAATATTGTGCAGGCCAGATGTAGTTTTCTGCGTCGTGTCGAGTTTACTTCCGAAAATTTTACAAAATTCAAGGTTCCTTCTCAAGCTGTTAAGTGTTCAGATCAGATCCATATGTATATCCATTAGATGTCCATAGGATATCCCGTAGTGGATATTTAGTTATTGATATACGTAGGACGTCCATTAGATATCCCGTAGTGGATAGCTATTCTATTCTGGATATGAGTAGGACATCCATGGGATATCCCATTCTGGATATGCACAGAATCTGTCGATCTAGATATCCATGCGACCTCCGATGCTGAATATTCATGGGATATGCGGTAGCCTGATTTGATTCTAGTCTGACTGCCACGCGAGAAACCCGGGTGGGTGATCTAAGGTCGGATTTTTTCTGGCTTTGTTTCCGCATAAAGCTGCTACAGGGCTCACGCAGCCTAAAATCAATGGTATCCGGGAAGGGGGGGGGGGTAAAAGCGGCTGCAGCGTGCACATCACCCCAAGATGGCCACATCGAAAATATGTGGGGCACTACCCCCACGTACCCTAAATGTGCCTTCATGGCACGGTGCTATCTGCACAGGGAACTTGAACTTTAACTTGACCTGTATATATTGTATTCGTTTCTGTACCCCTGACTACCTACGTTTATTTTTTACATACGCATATAATACGCATATACGTCGCCCCGCGCACTGCGGGGATTTGAGGCTTGTAGATCAGGTACTGGTTAGGTTTGCTTCAAATGTAACACCATGGACGTGTTTCCAATAAAAAAAAGATGGCGCTTCAACATGTTATGTCTGAAATTATAGTTGAAGCCCTGATTCGAACGCCAGATCGATATCTTTGACATAGCTCGAGAGGAAGCCGACCGGCCGCGTATCTGGTTTCGTGCCAGCATCTGTTTTTCTGAGAAGCGCTGTTGTCACTTCTACCCGTAGTTCAGACATGCAACACGAACTGCAACAACGTTACACTACCACACAGAAATAAAACTGGTTTCTTCGGAATTACCAAAAACGTTTGGTTGAGCTGTTTGGTTATGCTCTTTGTTTCCGATAATCAAATGTTGCCTGTAATTACTAAAGCATTTTGTTTAAGAATACTAAAAAAAGTAGTGGCCAACGAAATATGGTACTCGTAAACAAAATGTAGAGTGGAAATAAAAACCGGGCTAAGTGCCAAAACTGGAATTCCGAGAAAACGAAGAAAAACTGTTGAACTGTTACATTCCACAGCCCGGTGGAACGCATTCTACTGGCTACATTGTGCACTACGAACAATACACATTTCAGATAGCACACTGCACAGCATATTGGGCTCGGCACATAGCACACTTTTCGACATGTCGAAAATTGAAACTTATGTAGGTAGATAATTACTCCAAGCAAGTCTTCATGTTGTTGTGTAACCTAATATTCTAAAAAAAGGCTCAGGATATAAATACTTTATTCTAATGTTTCCTACAATGGCAGCTAGATGATTCTCCTAAAATGTTAGAAGAAACATAAGTTTTTGTACAACAAATAATGGTAGGTTTTGTTGCAATCATAGTGAAAAATTATGCTTTAACATCCTTCAAAAATATGTATACAATAAAGTTACAAGGTAGAGAAGAAAACGTAGTACAGTGAATATAAGCGAATTTCCCATGACCAACCTTTTTGATTCCAGTCTATATAACTAGGAGCTATGTGTGGCGAAGGAAAACAAACACACTCCACAAACTGTTAGTTCATGTGAACTTTCTATTCTGAATGTGTATTTTGAGATCGTTTACTTTGTACAAACTATACCGCCTAGCTAAAATTAACCAGAGTAAGCAATTTTGAATAAATTATTCATTAAATCGTTTGGAAACCTTAAATAAAAACATTTGGCAAGAATTAGAAAGCAAATGTCGTGATTTTGACTAAATTATTTGGTTTTCCTAAACAAATGCACTACATTTTATTAGATTTTCCAAAATAATATTTAGTGTTGGTAATCAAAAAATAGTTTACGACAAACAAATAGAACTTGACGAAATCTTTTGGTACTGGTGAACAATTGTTTTGTTGATGCCTATTTAAACATTTTTTTGGTTAATCCAAACAAACATTTTTCTCTGTGCAAGGTATTCACATTGTATAAAAAGAAAAATAGCAGAATAAAATAACGCAAGCTAGCAAATATAACCGAAACCTCACGTTATGAAAACTTTAAAGAAACTGAATTGGCAACACGTGGACATCACAAGTACTGTCAGTTCCTAACACGAACGCTATTGGTGGGAACTATTTGAGGGGAGGATATACTGGTTTCCACGTGGACTTGACATATGGTTATCAGAGGAAAACTGAACTTTCGGAACCTTCTTGGAGGTAAAGTGACGTTCGAATCAGGACTTCAACTTTACAAGGTCCGCGAGAAAGAAACGACCACACCAATACTCGTTCACAGAATTTGCCGCAAGGATTCAACAGGAAGGAACGCGTTCAAGTTACACGAAATACTCTACCCCGCAAACCTCAAAGATCAGTTGCAAGTAGCGCCAGAGAGGATGATGCGGTTGGCTTGAAATTATTGATCACTTTCGCCCGGAGCTTTTATCCGGCGGAAAACGGAGGCAATACGAACTACTTTCGTAACTTTGTTACGAGCCGAAGCTTTTGCTCAAAGGCTATCCGCCCTGCGGTGGTTTGTTTTCATTAGGGTGAAGTGTTCTTGTGCGTGCGAGTGCTCCTGCATGTGGTGGAAAAGTGCCGGCTAAATAGCATGTGATGCATCTCCATCCGGCCGCCAGAGGCGCTGTCTGTGCTTGGCGAGAGACATCCATGGCGAGCAATCATTCATGCGATGCTACGTTTATGAGACTTTTAGCTTCTGTGGCCCATTTTCGTTCTATCATTGTTGGTGCAATGCTGTCGCGTTTACAAGATGGACGATGCAGCTTGTCTTTTAGGCACCGCCGCAATAAAAAGAAGAGCGACAAGGCAATAAATTTGAATTTTGCGGAACGATTTGGGAGTTTTATAGTATTCGCTTTGCTTTTAGTTTAACGGAGCTCCTCGATGTGAGCTGTGTTTTTCTGCTCTGTATGGATTTTACATCGTATAAGGAACAGTTGTCTTTAATTATGACATTTCGACCTATTACAGAGTTATCGAACATTTTTTCATTGACACATTTGAAGAAATGACTATATTAAACATTTTCATTTATCTCTGTTACAATTATTACACATATTTTATAAAGAGATCTTACTGAGTTTTTTGAAAATATCTGTTTTTGTGTCACGGACTGATATCCCTTCTCATATTGAGGGATTTCAGTTGTTATTTTTTTTTCATTAACCATTTCTCTATACACTCAAGGTTGTTGTTCTTTTATAACTAAGAATGATAGAGAAAAATGCGATATTTGACTTATTCCTTGGAGGAATTTAAATTTGACACAGCCTACAGTACACACAAGAAGTTAAGGATATTATTTTAGTTTTTGTTATTTAAAGTCGCTTTTCAATAAATCATGTGGATCACTTAGATTCTCGTTTCAATTTAACAAACTATTATCTTCAGAAACCAAGCAGCGATTAGTTGAAACACTTATATATCCATTTCTCGACTATTGTGACGTAGTGTACTCTGGTAGAATAAATAAAACTTTACAAGCAAAAATTAAAAAATGCCAAAAGCGTGCATGCTGTTCATATTTTTCATCCCGAGACGTGAACATATATAATAAGAATATCATCAATATGTACCGTAGGCGACTACTGCATACATATTGCCTTATACATAAAATTATTACATCTGGCAAGCCGTCGTGTCTGGCAGACATGTTGATCCCTCGCACCAGTATTCACAGCAACCATACAAGAAATAATTTCAAATTTAACCTTCCACTCTGCAACACACAGGCATGTCAGTCGTTGTTTTCATATTTTGCTGCAAAAATATGGAGTGCCCTACCTAAGACCATGTCGAGCTTATCTAAAATACAAGTAGAATCTTTCCGAAATGAAGTAAAAAATTTTCGTTTGGCAGAGCAGAGATTGTGTTCAAATACTATGATGTAACTTGTATGTTTATGTTATGTATTTCGTCTAAATCTTTTTCTAAAATTTATTTCTTATTCATTTTATTTTATTTTTAAGTTGTTATCTTTTTACAAAGATTCGGGTTCGATACCCGGTGAAGACACATAGTGGTTCGGATCCAACTTTAACTGTAGGTCCAGTCCCGATTAACCTTAATGTGCATAAAGTGGACTTAAAAAAACAATCCAATCCAAAAACAATGGAAACTGGCCTCCGCAATCGCCTGAGTTAACTGTTCTCGAGCTTCTCTCCGATGATCTTGATGGAAGCATGCATATATCGACAATGGGGAAGCCCACTAAAGCTATTCACCTCTACCAGGTCTCCCCGAGAGCACAGTTGTAGCGTCGTTGCTTTGTAATTAAGGGGTCCCGGGTTCGATACCCGGTGGAGGCATAAACCGACCAATCACCTCTATCAGAGCGTATTCTATGCTTGGAACATTATTTCCAGGGACATAATACAAGAGATTTTTCGACGAATGCCGAGGTTGTGCCAATCTGTCATTGAGGTAAGGAAAGACAAAAGCAGAGACTGTCACAATGCTTATGTTTACGTCTACGTTGTTTTGTCACTATATTATTACCAAAGACGTTTCATGTGCGTAGTTTCCAGTGACGAACTAGTAATACATGTTTCTTTACATACAAACACCTGCGTGTTTCGTGTTTTGCAGAGACCGGTATATTGCATGAAGAAATTAAGCGTTGCACAATTGTTCTTGAGATAATGAGTTTTAATCAGTTTCTGGAAACGGAAGCAGTCTAGTAAAATTGTGGTGAAGTACTACACTCTAGTACGTCACCACAATTTTTCCCGTGTTGCTACTTGTTCGAACAGTTGAGACACACTCAGTAAGGTGAGAAATCCCCCATTCTGGAATCGGGAACACCCTAACGTGCTCAAGGCTTGGAACGCGCTAAATCCCGGAACTCCGGAACTTTCTGGAACTCGGGACGGTTTTTGAACACACTCTAAGTTATTTATGCCATATCACACATTCTCCGAGGCCTGAACAATCTGTTGCACTGGAACTCCCTGTAGTCCTTTGTGCACACACTAAAAGTTCGTTACAATCGAGCGTCTTACCCGTTCCAAAAAAATTGTTTTTTTTTTTTCATTCCGAAGTTTCATACAGGGTGCGGCAATGCTACTATATACTACGTAGCTGTAGAGAAGAAGTGGTAGAGTATGTCCTAGACCGTAACGATGTGTTGGTTTTGTATAACTACTTACGGAATAGAGTTTCTGTGTAATTTCGGAAGGTCGTAGAAGTGTTTTCTCTCATTTTTCAATGTATTTGGCCGCTAAATCATGTATTTTTCTACAATAATGTCCGTCCGATGCACGAAAGCTGATGCTTGCATTTCCATCCATGTACTTGAACCGGATGTTGCGAGCATCTGATGGCATAATCCCCGGCAAGTGTTTCCAAACGCACAGTTTTCTTCACTATATTGCCCAACCTAAAGCAACCTAACCTAACCTTACCGTGATGGTGCGTGGGGTTATCGTGAATGGTTTTTGGGGCTATGCGGGAATGGTTTTTGGGGCTATTTGTGGATGGTCATACTATCCCGAATGGTTTTTGGGGCTATGTGGGAATTTTTCTGTTAAGACTATTGAAACACTCCTTTGCCGTTTGAAACACAACGCTAGTCAAGATTTGCCCGCCATTTTGCGTGTTCAGGAAGCGAGAAAAGAACGAACAATAATTACTCGATATGTCGACAATAGACACTAAATTCGTTAAAAAAAAAGCGAAATCCCTTGTTAAACAATGTTTGATATTGCAGAATAGGTAAATACGAATGTCAAAAAGTAGAGAATGAACGAGTTAGAGCGATTTCCCGCATATGATAGTTTTACAAAATTTTCAAAATAATAAAATCAAAAACGCTATTACAGGTTGACACCTGGGTATCACTTTCGTGAAAGTCAATGAGTAGGTGGGTTGGTACGTTCTGGAACTACCCTTTGACCTACTTTTTATTTTACGACGTTTTACGCACTAAACTAACCTACAATGAGAGAAAAATGGACAGAAAAAGCTCTGGCATCATTTTTTAAGCTATTTTTTACCTCCTGCAAATTTTGCTCTTATGCTAACTCGCCCTTTGACCTACTTTTGAAATGACTTACGACATTTTCCTATAAGGCTGCCTCCTCATACTGTAAGGTCCCCCTCAGTGTAATCTACTACGACCTGCTAATAGGCTTCTGCTCTCAGCGTAAGTAGTTGTATTGACTGTATTATAAACTCGAGAAAGTATGAACCCCCCTCAAGCAGATTTGCTTACACTTAAAACTTGCTCAACATGCCCATATGAGCTTTTTGCTCAAGTGTGGAACCCCGTCTAATCCAAGATTTTTGTGAAAATGCCCTCAAATATTTCCTGAGAAAGTATGAACCCCCCTCAAGCAGATTTGGCTATACTTAAAACAATGCCAAGTTCCCATATGATTTTATTGTTTATAGTGTGTTTTTTTCTGTCAAAATTCCAGGAATCTTGAATTGATATACTGGGTCTTAGAACCTAGTGGAGTGTGGTGCATGGTTTTTATTGTCTTGTAATCGGGAGGCTCGGGTTTGAATCCTGGTAAAAAGTGAAGCCTCCCCTGATGGCAAAATGTTAATATTGTTGCTTTGTAAGCAAAAGGCTCGGGTTTGAGTTCTGAGAGATTGAAATACATGTTGCAAAATAATATCTCCATACGTGAGATTTTGAGAATAATTATTCCTAGTTGATATACAACTCCCAGATCTGAAACCTGGTAAAAAGTGTTGTTCAACAGAGCAAAATTATTTTATATTGGGGATCACCCGCTCAGCCATACAATAGGGGAAAAGCGGGCAAACATAATTAATTGTTTGCATGTTTTGCCGGCACGCAAGAGATATAATCTATACAGCTAGAAGGGAGCATTAATGATTTTTCTGTGCGATTCACTGAAGAGGTCATTAATCTTTCTGTGCGACATGTAAAAGTGTAACAAAGATTATTGAGATAAAAATACATATCTTCTGGCATAGTGGCAATGAACTGTTTTTCATGCTGAAAGCAATTCTATTCTGATAATATGAGCCTAGGCAAAGACTTAGAAAATATTATGGCAGTTCAAAATCCAATTTTGTCTGTATTAACGTCTCAGAACCCAGTAAAATGTGGGCATATTCCATATGGAGAAGTGTTAATATTGCTGCATTGTAATCAGGGGCTTTGGGTTCGAGTCCTGATATAAGATTGAAATACATACAACTGCCCACACATAAGATATTTACTGCTAGCTGATAATACAGTTGAGGTTTGTGTGTTGTACAACAGCATAATAGAGCAAATATCTTCTAGAATTGCTCTGTGACTCTCTCATTTCTTACATCATAAACATATGATTTTTCACCTATGAGAATAACACTACATATAGTGTCATCAGGTAATGCCTCATGGAATTCACAGATAATTTTAATATTTGTCCTGTCATTCACCACAACTTGTTTCCTTTTTGAAGTGTTGATGACAAACATGGGCCTCTGTGCTTTGAATTCATCTGGTGTGTAATACATGTCAGTATTGCCAGTAGTGACCCTTTTGAATGCCGTAAATGCCTCATATAATTTGAGGAAATCATTCTTGGACATGTCTAAATTGTAATTTTCTCTAGGGAATACCTCATTTCTGCCATTTTTAAGATATATGTTCTTGATGTTGCAGTTATCAAATCTACTTGAATTTTTTTCCTGATTATTGTGTCTTCCAGTCTGAAACAGAACCACCACAAAATCAGGCATGTCATATTGAATACTGGAGAATGAATTTGTAGCATCAAACTCATAATAAGAACCAGATGCGGGCTTCTGTACACATTGATATGTATAAAATTGCAGAGGAATCTGTGGATTTTTTATTATATCAGCTTTGTATTTAAGAGCATAACTGGCCTCATATTCAACAACAGGGATTCTTAGCTCCATAGTCTGAATAATGCATTTGCCTGCATCAGGTAGGGTATTAGGCAGAGCTTCTCCTGTAGGGTTTAATGTGCTGTACCTCATCAAAGCATTATTATCATTGGCAGCTCTTCTAAATGTAATTCTTAAACCACCCTTCCACATAATATCTTTGTAATGTGAGAAGAATCCTGGCAACAGGCGCATAGGAAACAGCACTGTGTGGTTCTTAGATAATATCTTATCACCAGCCTCAAATCCACCTATTTTGTAGTAAGAAGCCTCGGTTTTGGATAATTTTAATGTGGCCAAAGCTGTGGAGGTAATGCCGGGATAATCCACTCTGTTTATAACAACACCATGCTTTCTGATCTCAATTTCAGAGAACAGATGCGGCACAAAATTGTCTACCAATCTTATATTTGAATTTGCCGGATAATCTGTTCCATCGAGCTTTACAACATCAAATTTGATGTATAGATCTGCTCTGTGAGGGTGTATAAATCCATCTCCTACATCAAGATCAACTTCAATTTCTGTGTTGGGTTGATTTAAATTTGCAAATGTCCTCCTGTTTGGGGAGAATGATTGTAGCTCATAACTCTCAATATTTTCCATTGTATGTATTTTTATTTAAATATTAATCTCTATGATAGCAGTTGTTGTGGCTCCAGCAAAATCAACTAATTCTTCTTTTTCATTAGTGACAATCAACTCAATGTAATCCATTCTATTATGGCACACAGGAAAATATAATGTTGGGGATGGATTGTAGATGATTGGCTCCATGAATTCGGAATTAGGTTTGAATGTTGCAATGATGCCAGTTTGTTTGTGAGTGCCTATACCATTTGATTTGGTGATCATACCCTCAGCCACATTACAGTGAATATTCAGAGTCTCTATGGCTAAGAATTTAGGTATATTCATAGCAGTGTGTTTGATTGCTGGTTCAAGTTTTGTGTTGTTCTCAAAGCCTAACAGCTCTCCTATAGTACCCAGATTCACTGTTTCTGTGGCAGATACAATTTCTACTCTGTGAGTGACAGAATTTTGACTTAACACTACACCTCTGGGTAATTGAGCATTTAGAGTGGATAGATTATACTGCCCTGGAGTGATGACAATTTTTTGATCCCCAACTGCAATTTTGTTGTTGTGGTGTGTAATATTAGGGATCAAGTACATGCCGTAAAATGCTCTGAGAGCTATTGTTTTGGGATATACTATGTCATCATGCAATTTGAGTTTCAATATTGAATTCTGGCTGGTGAGATGGAATACCCCCATGATGTTTCAGATACCACAAGGCTTTTTGAAAATTTTCAATTGATGGTTTATTTATTTGAGACATATATCTGAGAACAGATAAACACAAATGTCCACAATTAACATCTTTGAAATTTTGTACACGGGCATTATTGTAATAAAGATTAGCTGAATTTAGATATTTTATTAAATTTTCAGGTGGAACACCTCCAAATGAATCAAATACAAATGCCTCATTGTTTAAATATTTAAGATAACAAATCCAGTGAGTTCCCTGATTTTTGTACTTATCCAAATTAACAATGCCACACTCTTTGTTGAGTGGTTGTTCTGGTAAAGAATCAGACATGTACACACCTCTAAAATTTTTGATGGCCAGTGGCTTGAGTAAAGCTTCAATATCTTGGTTTGTAAGCGGCTCTTGTTTTTTTAAAACTTATTCATGGCTCTCTTAACACCTTTCCCTTGTTTCTCCATGGCCAGGTTATGGCGCTTCAATTCATCTAATTCTGCCTTATTCTTCTTGGCATCTATTACTGTTTTTGCTATGGCAGCTGATCCCCCGGCCAAGCTCCCAACAGCCCCGAGAGCAGCTAAGATGGCCGGGATAGTAAATATGAATCCCCCTACACGTGATTTTTTTCTTGATTGCTGTAATTTTTTTAATTGGGGTGTACTAAGCAACAATTTCATACCATGACCCTTTGCAAGACAAGAGCTTTTTTTCTTGCGCTGCTTTTTGGTTAAAAGACTATCAATAGTTTTAAGAGATTTGAGACCTGCATAAGGTATTTGATACATAACACCCTTGGCCTTCATCCTATGTTTATTATATACATATTCACAACCCCCACCCCAGTTTTTGTTTGGTGCTCATAGCTATGGTGGTTCCCAATGCTGCTATTTTTTCACTTAAAGAAGCATCTTTGCTTACAAATCTACCAAATGCAGCCTCTTCTAATTTCTTGTCTGCAACATGTCTCTTGTCAAGATCAGAATGTGTGTTGTATGCTATGTCATGGTCTCTACAAGCAGCATCTATGGGATTAACACCAGGATCACCTCTGTTTAATCTATGGTCCAATTTTGTACCGGGACCACAATACTGATAGCCTGGAATATGTAGTTCAAATGGCAGCTTGTTTATAATGTCATTAACCAACCCCCGGCCCTCAGAAATATTCCAAAATTTAGGTGGTAGAGTATTAATAATTTTTATAAGATATCCAATCCCCTTAGTGTCATTCACTATAAAATTAGACAATTTGGTGCTTATCATGTCCATAATTCCAACCTTTTCATTGTAAAAATTGTGGTTGCCAGCATTTTCCTCCCCAGCTATCACCAATAACCTATCTACAAGTTTCCTGACATCATCAACCCACACAAATTCTTTAGGCAGGGTGTTGTATTGTTTGATTCCACTGCCAGTCTTGATCTGTGACCATATGGGCTTGATTAAATTATTGTATTTTGCTCCACTGCTAGACTTGACTCTTTTTTGTGTGGGATCATTGTTCTGGTATAGAGCATCTGATTTTATTAATATTTCTTTGTAGTGCTCATAATCTTGATCTGTATAGCTGCCAGGCCTCTTCCTAGTCATCAGTTCCCACAATCCAGGTGTTCCCGGGTACTTAACAAAAGCACCTTTTTCTCCGAGACGAGATTCTGAATAAACAATTATATCATCTCCCATAAATGTTACTCTGAAATTGCCAATTCTATGTATGATACTGCCATCAAGCTCTGTGTCAGCATATAAGCCAAACACCTCATCTTTGTTGTCTTTAGGTGTGGTTAAATATTTTTGTGCAAGAAGACCCAATTCAATAGGATCCTGAGTAGCTTCAATTCTTCTAGGAGCAATAGGACTAGGTGTATGAATACTGGAAAGTGGGGTGATTGGATAATCTAATATGTTCCTTGCAGCTACAGCCACAAGCTCTGTGATCAAATTTTGATTTTGCTCTGTAACAGTTTTGATATTCTTACCTAATTCACTAATAGCATCAATGATAGGCTGTTCTGTTTGTTTCTTTTTTCATAAATTCCTCGGTTCTCTGATTTCCATCCCTTAAATCTTTTTACAAGATAATCTCTTAATTTAAGATCAATAATGATTGGCCTTTTCATGTTTATTTATTTATATTTCAATGTCTAGAAAATTGTTGATTTTATTTCTGTATTTGCCACTATTGGGTTTTCTTGTCATATCAATTGTGACAAACCCATAACTGTCCTGGTTCCAGCACCTGCTGCAAAACTTGGAAAAATCATTGTAGCTCAAGTCCCCACCTACATATTCATCATGTATGTGTTTGAGGTTGGTATGGTCTTGATGAAACACACATATAAAATTGCTGTTGTCTCGGATCAGCTGCTTCGGTATTTTTGAAAAAGTCTGTGCCAGGTAGAAGCAATCAATGTTTTTGTGCCGGCCCTGTGTAAAGAAATTTCTAACCTTGTTTTGATTATCCAGTATAATGTCATCAAACACAACAACAGAATTATCGAGTGCCTGTTTTTCCAGTCTAACCAGTTGGGTGCCAATAAAAAATTATCAACCATTAGTGTAGTTTTACCACAAGCTGATGGCCCAACAATAAGACACCTAATATTATCAGGTAGCAATTTGCCATTTCTCTTATTCTGCTGTTCAGGTTCTGGCAGCCTTTTTATAACATCCCAGGTGCTCATATTATTATTTTGTTTGCATCGATCCAGCTGTGTTCTGGAAGTCCTAGCCATTTGACAAATAACTTTTTGCCTTTTCTGCGGATAATTTTTTCTATGAGATATGTGTCAGGCTGTTTAGTTTTGCTGAGCTCTTGTTCATAGAACCTGCCTTTGAGAATTTCTCCTCGGTGATCCTTTATTATATATGTGTTAAGGGTCCCGGGTTTAACTTGAACCACTGTAAATAATTCAGTGCTCCAGTTTCTTGTAAAGCCTCTTTTGAATAAGTGCTTATATTTGCTGATTCTTACTTGATCACCCACCCTGTATTTGGCTTTTCTTGTTGTTGGCTGGTATCTAGGATAATAAACAGTGCTGATCAATTTTTGCTCATCAGATGAAGTTACTTCAGAGGGTTTCATGTTGATTGTGGAATGGACCGAGTTGTTATATTTATGTAGAAGTTCTGGAAGAATATTAATCCATTTATAATTACCTTGCAGTGTGAATTGTTTATACATAAGATTTTTTAGGGTTTTGTTGAATCTCTCTACAATTGAGGCTTTGAGATCACTGTAACTCGAATAATGTTGTATTGACAGGCTTTTAATAAATTGTTGGAACACAGAATTATAAAATTCTTTGCCATTATCTGTTTGCAAATAGCGCGGTGATCTTCCACTCTGATTGATGATTGTCCTGAAGGCTTCTGTAACACATTTTCCAGTCTTGGATTTGAGTGGCACAGCCCAGGCAAATTTTGAAAATGTGTCTATTACAGTAAGTAGATACTTGTAGCCCTTGTTGATTTTGTCTAAGTTTTTCAGCTGTCCACTTGCCATCTCAATCAAGTCCCCTTGCCATAAATCATCTATGCCTTTTGTGACTACTGGCAGTCTCTTATAATTATGTCTGGCTTGTCTGTGTAATTCATCAACAATAATTTTTCTAGACATAATATGTAAACAAGAATATTGCAACTATGGGGTGTTCAGCAGCTGATACTGCAGGATTTTCTAAATATAATTTGTCCCCTATTTGTATTTTAAATTCCAAAGAGCCATCATCTTCAACATAGGCTGTCTCTAATGTATTGGGATCTGTAAAATCCTCTAACTCTACACTGGTGATTTTTACTTTGTTGTCAGCATTTGTTATTGATAAGGTGGGGTAGTGGTGTGCCTGTGGTTGAAGCCAATATTTGATCTTGATTGGTTTATGTGTGCCTCCAACAAAAAACTAGTAATAAAATTGTGCAGGGGACAGCATATATATTTTGCCACCTGGTGTAAATGGTGAATCATATTCTTTGTTGGGGATGCTGTACAATTCAAGAATTACTGTATGTTTTGGATTCTCGATTATGCCTGTTATTTCCTTTTCTGCTGTAAGCAATCTGCTTGTTACAGATTCAAGGTGCTCATTGATGGTTCTAACAACATCATCATGGCCTGGCTTGATTTTTATGTCCACAAAAAGTTTCTTGTATTGTTGCACAATTTCTTGAAGCTGGGTGGCAAAAACAGACAGAGCATTTGCTTGATTGGATTCCATGGTCCCTAGCTGTTGCTTGATATTAGCTACAATTTGTTGCAAATTTTCAACAACTGCCAATTTTGAATTTTGAGCAGTAAGATCATGGACCTGTCTTCTGATATCCTCAAACAGGGCATGCAATTCATTAATATGTTGATTGGTTGGAAGAGTGGCCACTGTGAGTTGTTTGATCTCTGCCTGGATATTCTTGATATCTTCTGATTTCAATATGCGATTCACTGCCCTCTTAATATTTTTAAGTTCCTGTGATGTGGGAAGATTTGAAACAGTATTCTGCAAAGATTCAAGTGCCAATTTCACATTATTTAATTCAGTAGCATCAGCCACATTTTGCATAGCATTTTGGAGCAGAGCTATAACTGCCTGAGTGGGTGTTGATTGTTGTAAAATTTCAAGTTTTGTTTGGATATCATCAATCAAGTGAAGAAAATAAGAGAGTTCAGATTCAGTGTTGAGGTTTTCAAGTTTTGTGATTTGTTGCTGGACACTAACAAGTGTGTCTACAATACCGGGCAGGCGGGATTCTTGTACATTTGTCAGATCACTTTGCACTGCTGCTATGGTACCCTCAAGATGGCTTATGGTAATCTGAATTTTTCCAAAATCTTCATATGTTTCAAGTTGCAGCTTAATATTTGCAACACTCCGAGTTATTGCACTCAAAGCATCAGAAGATGGCAAATTGTTCATAAAATTTTCAAGTGTCTCAATTTTTTCTTTAACCTCGGCTATGGCATTGTGCAGAGGATCCAGATTAGGTATCTGGAGTGACTGAATCTGTTCTTTTAGAGTGGAAATCACTAGATCAAAATCTTCTTGTGATTTTATGCTTTTGACAATTGTTTGGAGCTGTGTCTGGACATTATTTATTTGCTCTTCCAATTGCTGTTTCAATTGCTCAGAGTTGTTAGCCTGGGTCTTAAATTTGGCTTGAAGAGCTGCTACAGCTTCTTCTAAACTTTCAAAATTATACAATGTGGCCAAATCAGTATATTTCTGAAGCAGCACTTTGAGTTCAGAATCAATTTTAAGAAGAGGGTCCATGCATTGTGATTGTAAATTTGTAATTTCTAATTGAAGACTGGCATTGAGTGTGGTTTGTAAAGCTTGTAAATCACTTCTTAATTTCTTGACTCTGACATCAAGCATCAGAATCTCATCACTGTGATCTTCATGTCTTGCATGGCCAAATATATCATTAGGCATTTTTGTTTTAGTGGTTATTTATTATAGAGTATCTGATTCTTAATTCTATAAAAAAAGGTATAAGCTTGTCATATGACCCAGGGACCTCAATATATAAGCAGTCACCAGCAGAAACAGTATAAACAGTGCCAGAAACCATGTTTGAGTGCTTAATTCTATAAATATTTCTCCCTATTGAAATTTTGACATTACCCTCAGGGGTTGTAATAAATTGCAATTGACCACCTACAGGTAATTGGTAATGATTTAAATTATTGTTAAATATGTACAATGTTTTGCCTGTTTTATCATCATTATCTGTAAATATGCTGTTCAGATGAATAATTAACAAGCCACTCAGTTTAGACAGCATATCAGGAGAGGGTTGTGGTGTTGGCAGCTCCATAATAGCCTGCTTTTTGAACCCAAATAAGTTCATAGGCATGTTTATTTATTTCAAATCATGCTCTGTAATTGGGCATTGATTCCCATTTTTCAAATCACAATGACCCCATGGTAAAGTATGTATGCCACATGATAAAATGCATCTCTTATCATCATGTGGGTCCAGGGCCACTTTTCTTACAATATTTGAAGTCAATAAGTGATCCACACTCTGAATTCTGGATTCTGATGTTTTGATTAAATTCTGGGATTTGAGGCAATTTTTATAATCTTCAAATTCAAGCTCTTTGTCTACAGTCACTCTGCCAATGCCCTTGGCCTTTTTGGCAACAGCGCCACTACATGTTTCAAAGCTGTACATCTTGGCACTTAACCCAGCAAATTTCACAATAACATCACCAAGTGTCTCATCTTTTAACTTGCCAGGCACCTTTTTGTTGTGGGGTTGAATTATTGTATGTTCACTGGTATCAAAATATTGAAACAATTCAGGCTGTGACATATCTTGATAAACATCTTCTGTTTTAATATCAAGAATAAAACTATCCGTGTCCATGTACATCAATTTTACACAATCACCATAAAAAGGTTTCAACACATCATAATACAATGTTAACATATGTAATTTGGCCAATTCTAAAATCACAGCCCCTACATAAATAGGTTTATCAAACTTAATCTTTGTTTTTTTCATGTTGAAAAGTGCCATATTTTCATCATAAATTCTTCTATAATTGAAATTAGGTTTTGCAACCAATTTTTTGCTCAGGCTGGGGTCAGTAATTATTTTAACATCGGTATGTTTTCTGACATTTTCAATAGCTTTGCCATACACAGAATTGACCATCAATTTAAACAAGCTCTTATCAAATTGGCTTTTTGCAGATGTTCGAAGCTCTGTATTTGTATCAATGTATGGTTTCAACCATTCTGAGTGCCTGAACCTCAAAACTTTTCCAATTTTGGTCACTTGAACACCATGATTCATCAGGAACTGGAGGTTTTTGTAATATATGACATAACCCTGTTTCGGCTCTAGAGTCATCATGAGCTTCTTCTGTTTAGAGCCAGGTGAGCACTGAACCTCGGGAATTGGGGGCAGATCAGAAAATTTATTGTGCAAATCATCAGGAATTGTCAGATCAACCTCTAAGAAGAGGCCATAGTCACTGTCATCAAAGTCCTGAAGATCCTCAATATTGAAATCTTCAACCCACTCAAGCCCTGCATATGGCAGTTTTTGCATCATGGCATGACCATAGAGGCTGTTTGCATCTACATACACTATATAATTTGATGGCAGTGCTGGATCATAATCAGGAATATATTTGTTATTTGCTCTGGCATATCTCTGGGAACATTGCACCATCCCTCCTCTTATACATTTCTCCATAAACAGATACGTATCTTGATCTTGGATCAGATCCAATGGCTTTTTGGTGTTGAAAAACTTTGCAGACCATGCTAGGCTTGGGGCACTGAAAAAATATATTGGATCCAGTTTATAATTTTGCATGGAAGATTTTCTGAATGCTTGCAGTATATCAGCTAAGAGAGTGACATCAAGTTTCAAATATGCATTGTGATAATCACCAAATGTCTGGCATTTTAAATTGTTCCACATCAATTGGGCATGGTGATAATCTTCATCAGTGATTCCAGATCCTCTGATTTTGCTGTAAAACTCTTGTTGTGGTGGCAGAGAACACTCATCAAATTTAGAAAAATCTGTAACATAGTCATATGGATATACACCCTTTCGCCTAATTAATTTCAGGTGCTGATTTGGAAACAATGCACGTGTGATTTTGAATTGATCATCAGATAATTGAGTGGCCAGTGTAGCCAGGCTAGCAGATAAAATTCTGTAAGAATCAAGAAATCTTATGTGAATAGGAACACCATTAACTTTAATTATTTTGGTAATGGCAATATATTTTTCATCATTTTCAGCTAAAATATTTAAATTCTGCTTGTCAAACCCCTTGTATCTGATCAGATGATGAAAATGATAATTGGATGCTCCATGGCAAAATATGGGGACAAATTTTGGTCTCTGGATCTGAATATTGCAGGTATTACACAGGGCCATTTTGAATTTACCATCTGTATGAGAATGGTGTTTCACCTTGATATTTGTATCTGAAAATTCAGAATCACATACCGGGCATTTTTCTGCTTTGTTGAAATCCTCAATCTGTTTCTCTGTTAAAGGCAACATGGGTTTTGATTTTAATAAGATGTTAGATGCTATGTCACGGCACTCATTTTCTATTCTATGTGCAAATTCTTTGATGGCATTTGGTCCCATGTATAAGTGTGGCTCACTAGCTACACCATCCTGTACAATCACATAACAAAAGCTGGAAGGTTCATGTAGCTGGTATGGTGTAATTGAAGATTCTTCAGGATCTGGATTGCAGAATGCAAGAGGTTTGAGATTTGATTCAAAATCACAGACAATATATGCTGGGTGTTCCAACAAGGCTTCAAACTTTTTGAATTTGCAATTTTCACTTGGATTGGGCATCACCATATGAACAGGTTTATGATTTTTACAGTATTTTAAATGCTCAATTAACTTATTTTTTGCAATTTCTGCACTCTCTTCACGAACCCCTTTTACCATTTTTTGACCATAAAATACAGTTAAGCATCTTCTGCACAACTTGAATATTGTATTGGATTTGTCTAGTTGTGTTCTCACTAAAGCTTCAAGATTATGTATCAGAGTGTAATGATATGTGCCATCCCCTTCAATTAAGAGCAGATCAATCGGAACAGCAGATTCATCATCAATTGTACTGATTCTGAGAGGTGCTATCAAGCAATTGCCACGGCCAGTGGAACAAATAAATACATTAATAGATAATTGTTTGCCATTGATATTCCTGGCCTTTTTTTCAAATTTATCAATATTCTGAACAGACATTGGATATTCTAAACCCTCCATTGCCTCATCAAAATCATTTTCATGTTGTTTGTAATAATTTATTCTCTGAGGATTTCTTGAAGCTGGAAACAAAGCAGCTAATATACACCACAAAAAGCATTTCTGGTCGGTATTTTCAATATTGACCACGGCTCTTTTGTTTTTGATATTAGCAGGTAATTGCACATAAGTGGAACCTTGTAATGGGCTGAATTCAGAAAGATTAACATATAACTTGTGCGGAGAGCCACATAGGCTCCATCCTGACTCTTTTGCAGCAAATTCAGAGTGTTTAATATTCAATTGATCTATCAAACTGCTTATTATTTTGTCTGAATTTGCATTTGAATATACAGGTACAGTTTCTGTTATGTGGGGCTGTGTAAATTTTGTGCCATTTGGATTCTTATATTGTGCAAACAATTTGAGGGACAGCTTATAAGAGCCATTTTGTGCATTTAGAATTGCCTGCAGATCAGGATTTATATTGTTCAAAAAATTCTCAATGCCACATCTTGGCTCTGATACAAACCGATAATCTCTTAATTGGCCATTAAAACTGCTATGGATGGGTGCATAGCGTGGCTGCTTTGCTGCTCTAGCATTAACAGGTGCTTCATGTTTCCTTTTCAGACCAGATGTAGATGGTTGAGGGGGCAATGTTGATGACTGTGGAGAGCAAGTACCTTTATGTTTATATGTGAAATATTCCATGCTATATTTTCTATGGCATTTGGGGCATATTTTTGTGGGAGTTCTGTATTTGTCCGGGTTACAAATCTTTTGGTGCTTGGCCCAATTGGGGCTGGATATATTCTTATTGCATTGATTACAATATTTTTGACTTGGCATTTTTGTTGTTGTTTATTATATACAATTTCCTGGGTTTCAAATCAAAACTCTATGCTGGATAAAAAATATCAGCTGGGTTCAGCACTGTGCTTTGTATATTTTGTGTGTGTGTGTGTGTGTATGTGTATGTGTATGTGTGTTAATATTTTTTGGCTTTGGTATTTATATAAAATTTCTTGGGGTCCAAATCAAAAACTCTATGCTTATCTTATGACAGGTTGTAAAGCCAATAGCCTACAAGTGGAAAAAGAGAATAAATATTCATTCACACTGACCTAGCACAAATACCTGCACAGACATGCATGTCTAGAATGGCAATAACCTTGTTATGTATTGATTTTTGTGTAACAGGCTGGGACAGATATAAGCCTGACCCTAAATAAGAGTGGATTACAACAAACAAGCTAGATGTCAGGCAAAATATTGTTCAATATACCAGAAATATGATATTATAACAAACAGGCCTGTAAGTATGAGAAGCACTGTAACAACACATCTGTTCTTCTCAACCACTCTCACAATAGTGGCTGATGCAATTGTTTGCACGCAAAAGCTTTATTACTTGGGAAGCAAAAATCAATACATAACAAGGTCATTGCCATTCTAGAGGGGCTCTGCATATAGATAAAAAAATTGAACCTGGCATCCAATTAAACTTAAACCTGAAGTAAATATGTATATGTAGGTATGGGTTTTAGCTTAATTTCAGGTATAGCCAAAAAATATCAATTTTTGACAAGTTTATGGACAAAAATCCGGCTGATGCAATTTTTGTAAGTATAGCTAAATCTGCTTGAGGGGGGTTCATACTTTTTCAGGAAATATTTGAGGGCATTTTCACAAAAATCTTGGATTAGACGGGGTTCCACACTTGAGCAAAAAGCTCATATGGGCATGTTGAGCAAGTTTTAAGTGTAAGCAAATCTGCTTGAGGGGGGTTCATACTTTCTCGAGTTTATAATACAGTCAATACAACTACTAGCGTTATCCGTTTTTTACGCACTAAACTAACCTACAATGAGAGAAAAATGGAGAGAAGAAGCTCTGGCATCACTTTTTAAGCTATTTTTTACCTCCTGCAAATTTTGCTCTTATGCTAACTCGCCCTTTGACCTACTTTTGAAATGACTTACGACATTTTCCTATAAGGCTGCCTCCTCATACTGTAAGGTCCCCCTCAGTGTAATCTACTACGACCTGCTAATAGGCTTCTGCTCTCAGCGTAATCCGTTTTTTACGCACTAAACTAACCTACAATGAGAGAAAAATGGAGAGAAGAAGCTCTGGCATCACTTTTTAAGCTATTTTTTACCTCCTGCAAATTTTGCTCTTATGCTAACTCGCCCTTTGACCTACTTTTGAAATGACTTACGACATTTTCCTATAAGTCTGTCTCCCCTTACGATGTTTTCCTGTAAGGCGTGCGTTCTAGCAACGCCCATTGACCTACTTTTGAAATGACTTACGACATTTTCCTATAAGGCTGTCTCCCCTTACGATGTTTTCCTGTAAGGCAGAGAGAAGACAAATATCTTAGGACGTTTTCCAAGACATTGATTTTCTCGGCTCCTAATTGAGCTAGGATAATGATTGTGGGTTTGTTGGATAGGTTTTGATGATAACTACTCAACTAGCAAGCGTCCCCTCAAGTCTTTTTACGAAATTTAGTTTTGATCCTAAAACCTCTGCATCCTATTGGAGTGCTTGGCGTTTTAGATTAAAATTTTGTAATGGGTTTTTCTTGCTCGACGAAGGCGATGTTTTAAAACTGTTCCGTGATCCTCTCGTTCTTGACGTCTTGGACGAAAGATTTCTCTGCCACCAGGATGACGCTGCACAACGTGTCGTCGGGGTAGGGCGTCGTGAAATTCGCACACGATCTTGATGTTAGTGCGATCGTTGACCACGACCTGCTTCCTCTTCGAAGTGTTGATGACGAACATGGGTCTCCGTGCTTTGAATTCGCTTGACATGTATGGAAAAAAAAATAGAACCTATCAAAAAACAGCATATTCTTAGTTAATTAACATGGATGAATTGAAGTGTGATAAGTAAAGTTTCTTTTAGTGTGATTGGAGGGGAGAAAAGTTGATTTCGTCATCTGAAAAAAGAAAAAGAAAATTAGTGCATTCGCTCAACCACATTGGAATTGACCATCATTAATTATATTCGTCGTTGCGATGTAAAGAGGAGAACATTTTTTCCATGAGAGTTTTCGTATTGTGAATTAAAGAAAAAAAATATTTGTCAAGGTTTTTTGATGTTATCCGTAAAAAAGCATGGGCTATGACGAGAGTGTCGGAAATAAAGCTTCTTCTCCTCTGTTTATTCTATCCGCTAGCTTTTGAACATGTTGTTTTTATTACATATCTTTCTCTTGCAAGAGAATCTCAGTTTGGGCAATATAGACAGTGGAAAAACTCGTCCCTTTTTGATCCTAAGGTTTGTGACGTAATAGGATTCGGACAATGTATATCCATTAGTTGGTTATATTATTGTCTCATCATTTAGATCTGTTAGGATATATTATTGTCTCATCATTTAGATCTGTTAGGAGACACAACTTTCTTTAATCTGTCTTCCAACTTCTTAGGATTTTATGTATTTATAAAATACGAATTTTAGTTTCTGCGATATTATACATATATTCTCTTATTCATTCTTCCCTTTTACATTAACTATCTCTCTCTCTTTTTCATCTTGTTAACAATTCTACAAGCAACAATGTTGTTCTTATTTTTTCAACAAGATTTTATTCTTTTAAACAAACTTAATGTATGCACCTCTTTTTAATGAAAGAGACAAAGTTTGTTGCATCCATGGACAAAAGTATTACTTTGTATATATTTTAACTTTCAGAAGACAGAGAAAATTAACACATTTTCCGAATTAATACTGCTTATTATCATTTTTTTTCATTTGTTAGTATTTTAATTTGTAAACTGACACACACTGGCATTTTACGATTGTTTTTTGTGAGTACGTGTTAAACCACCACACCTCTCCTTGAGCAATATTATTCCCTTGCTGCGACTGTTGCATATTTTAAAAAAAAGGTAGAGAACATGTTTCTAAGAGGTATGGAGATAATTGATCAAGATAGACATCGTGAGAAAAGAGAAAATGTTAAGCGGAGGATAATGAAAATTTTACATTTTGAGTTCCTTATCGTGATAGAAACAAGGAGATAAACGCATCAACTTTTGCAACATTTTATTCTTTGCTATCATGTCACCCATTTGCATTTGCAATCGGTTGGAGTACAACTAATGTGGAGTTCAAAAATTTTAGATTGACGAGAAAGGACATTCAGTTTTGTATAAAATAACACACTTGTAGAATACACTTATAACCCAAAACAAAAAGTATTTGATTCTAATGTATTTTTGTAATGTAGAATCTTCGAAACCTGGTGAAGGTGCACGTCACTATAAAAAACTACATGTTCAGAATAAATCTATCAATTCATCAAGTTCAACGATGCTAAACTTTGAGCAGGAATAGTAGGTTTCACTCTCAGTCTCCCTTTTTTAGCCTGTATGTATGTGCTCCATGCTAACAATCTACTTCCGTGACACATCATGCCAAGAGTATAATTCGATAACACACTTTTGCTAACTGCCACAAACATTAAGAAAAATCACTGGAAACTACGGGGTGTAAAAATATATTTTTTATCTTTTTTCCCATAAAACTACAACATACCATCATAAAATATCATCATCGAAAAAATGATCTGTGAAATTAATAAATTCCATATGCTACATGAAAAATTGTAAAAAAATCTTAAAGATGAAAATTTATTTTATGTATAATAAAAAAATATTCACGAACGAAACTATATTTTTTTTAAAATAACGATTATTGACATTTCTAACACGGGACACAAAATTTGAAAATCATACAACGGAATATTTTTTTCTGCTTTTTACACCAACCAACGGAAAAGAACAATTATTTACCACATACTCTCCCCTTCCACCTTGCCAATGGGCGAAATTTGCACACACACAAATTTCTAAAATTCAATATTTTTTTTCTGTTGAGTTTTGCTGCTTTTTATGAATTGGGAGCTTTTTACAAATCGGTGGAAATCAAAAGAAAGACGGATCTCGAACATGGACACGCTGTAAATGCTGCTTTACATTAATTGGTTCTAGCGCTGCCTTAAATAAAATTCAAATAAATAGGTTATCAATTAATATTAATGATGGGAGGGTCCCACACTGCACAACTGTTAAGAACTTAGGTGTGATATTTAATCAGAAACTTGTCTGGCAAAACCACGTAACGTCTCAGAGTTCAAAAGCTTATGGTATACTTAGATCACTCTATAAGTCATCGCACTTACTTTCGACTGATGTTAAATTGCGTCTTATGCAAGCTCTCGTTCTTCCCATTTTCGATTACTTTGACGTTGTTTACGGTGTTAGTTTAACAAAAAAGAATGCTAAAATTGCACAAAAAGTACAGAATTCTTGTATACATTTTGCATTTAGTTTGAAACAAAGGGATCACATACTGCCTTAGTTAAATGACGTTAATTGGTTGAATATGACACGATGCAGAAAACTACATCTGGCCTGCACAATATACAAAATTCTGCAAACAAAAACACCGACATACTTATACGACAGACTGCAATTTAGACACGACACACACAACTACACGACTCGACACTCTAAGAAACTTCATCTGGACAGATTCTCAAAATCCATATTCCTGTCATCCTTCAAAGCTGCTTTTGCAATAGTTGGAATGCGCTGCCACCAGATGCTACCTCGTGTGCAACATATACAGCTTCAAAAGGGCAGTAACGAAAGTAGTTCTACATGAGCAAGGACAGAGCTTCAGTACACATGACTAGATTCACCATGTACGTTGAAATGAAAACCAAGAATGAGCGGATTTGAACCCAAGATGAACATTTTGATGTGTGTGAATGAGAAAAACTCTTTTTTTTAGTGTGTTAATTACTGAAATATTTAGAAGTGAAAATGTAATTGAATTCTTATGTTATAGTAGTAATTGTATTTTGTTTGTTTTATTGTACTAGATTTTGCGGGTTAAGTGATAGAGCAGCCACAGACTGAACTTCCAAATTAATGAAGAATTTCTAATTTATAATATGACACCCTACTCCCTCATCAAAAAATTAATTGGCGACCAAATCTCATTGCATAACTTGAAACATTGATAAAGGATATTTACTACATTGCGATTTCTGCTCAAAATATAATTGTAAACTATATTATTTATAAACGTTATGCGTGATATTCTCGAAAAACTCAACCCCCTCCGCCCCCTCAAGAATTCGAATCCTGTTAAATAATAATAAAAAAAACATAAAAACACTTCAACACGTATGCATCACAAGAAATATTATCATATGAAGTAGTATAAAATACAATAGGATGAGCACCACTTACAAGTGTAGAAAAGGAGAGGCTATTTGATTGAACAATCTGATTTACCCACACTTAAAACAATGGCAAAAGAGGCTTATACCCCAATTCTTCAAGTGTGATATGCTCTGATTTTTTAAGAATTCTGGATTCTAGTGTAGAAAAGGTGAAGCCTCTCAGACAGATTTGCTTATACTTAAAACTATGCCAAGTTCCCATATGATCTTATTGTTTATAGTGTGTTTTTTTGTCAAAATCCCAGGAATCTTGAATTGATATAAAGCTCATAGCTATTGGGTTCTTAGACCCAGTAGAGTGTGGGTGCATAGCCCCATGGATTTTATTGCCTTGTAATCAGGAGGCCTCTGGGTTTGAGTCCTGATAAAATGTGAAGCCTCCCCTGATGGCAAAGTGTTAATATTGTTGCTTTGTAAGCAAAAGGCTCTGGGTTTGAGTCCTGATAAAATGTGTAAGATTGAAATACATGTTGCAAAATAATATCTCCACATGTGAGATTTTGAGAATAATTATTGCTAGTTGATATACAACTGATAGCCCCCAGATCTGAAACCTGGTAAAAAGTGTTGTACAACAGCATAAAAGAACAAAATTATTTTATATTGGGGATCACCCGAGCCTAGTTATTGCTGTTATAATTGTTTTTGGCATATTGTCCATAGTTCTGTTTTTTTTTTTTGGACCAGGAAATTTTATATAAATAAACAACAAAAATGCCAAAACAAAAATATTGCAATCAGTGTAATAAAAATATATCTAGTTCTCATTGGGCCAGGCACCGGCATATTTGCGACCGTAAGAAATGCAGAAAGGCCACAAAAATGTGTCCAAGATGCCACAAAATATTGAGCAAGGCATATTACAAATGGCATAAGTGTAATTCTTATGTACAGTCATCAACATTGGCCCCACAACCATCTACATCTGGTCTGAAAAGGAAGCATGAAACACCTGTTAATGCTTCACCGGCAAAGCAGCCACGCTATGAACCCATCCATAGCAGTTTTAATGGAAAATTAAGGGATTACCTGTTTGAATCAGAGCAAAAATGTGGTATTAAGAATTTTTTGAACAGTATAAATTCTGATGTGCAGGCAATTCTAAATGCACAAAATGGCTCTTATAAGCTCTCCCTCAAATTGTTTTCACAATATAAGAAGCCAAATGGCACAAAATTTACACAGCCCCACATAACAGAAACTGTACCTGTATATTCAAATGCAAATTCAGACAAAATAATAAGCAGTTTAATAGATCAATTAAATATTAAACACTCTGAATTTGCAGCAAAAGAGTCTGGATGGAGCCTATGCGGATCTCCACACAAGTTATATATGAATATTTCTGAATTCAGCCCATTACAAGGATCTACATATCTGCCATTACCTGCCAATATTAAAAACAAAAAAGCCGTGGTTAATATTGAAAATAATGATGAGAAATGCTTTTTGTGGTGTATTTTAGCTGCTTTGTTTCCAGTTTCAAGGAATCCTCAGAGAATAAATTATTACAAACAACATGAACACATTTTTGATGAAGCAATGCAGGGTTTAGAATATCCAATGTCTGTTCAGAATATTGATAAATTTGAAAAAAAGGCCAGGCATATCAATGGCAAACAATTATGTATTAATGTATTTATTTGTTCCACTGGCCGTGGCAATTGCTTGATAGCACCTCTCAGAATTAGTACATTTGATGATGATTCTGCTGTTCCGATTGATCTGCTCTTAATTGAAGGGGATGGCACAAATTATTACACTCTGATACATAATCTTGAAGCTTTAGTGAGAACACAATTAGACAAATCCAATACAATATTCAAGTTGTGTAGAAGATGTTTAAGTGTATTTGATGGTCAAAAAATAATAAATGGGGTTCGGGAAGTGAGTGCAGAAATTGCTAAAAACAAGTTAATTGAGCATCTGAAATACTGTGGCAATTATAAACCTGTTCATATGGTGATGCCTAATCCAAGTGAAAAAGCAAAATTCAAAAAGTTTGAAGCCTTGTTGGAACACCCAGCATATATTGTCTGTGATTTTGAATCAAACCTCAAACCTCTTGCATTCTGCAATCCAGATCCTGAAGAATCTTCAATTACACCATACCAGCTACATGAACCTTCCAGCTTTTATTATGTTGTTGTACAGGATGGTGTTGTTAGTAAAGAAGATTCATACATGGGAGCAGATGCCATCAAAATATTTGCACATAGAATAGAAAATAAGTGCCATGACATAGCATCTAATATCTTATTAAAATCAAAACCCATGTTGCCTTTAACAGAGAAACAGATTGAGGATTTCAACAATGCAGAAAAATGCCCGGTATGTGATTCTGAATTTTCAGATACAAATATCAAGGTGAAACACCATTCTCATACAGATGGTAAATTCTTAATGGCCCTGTGTAATAGCTGCAATATTCAGATCCAGAGACCAAAATTTGTCCCCATATTTTGCCATGGAGCATCCAATTATGATTTTCATCATTTGATCAGATACGAGGGGTTTGACAAGCAGAATTTAAATATTTTAGCTGAAAATGATGAGAAATATATTGCTATTAGCAAAATAATTAAAGTTAATGGTGTTCCTATTCACATAAGATTGCTTGATTCATACAGAATTTTATCAGCTAGCCTGGCTACACTGGCCACTCAATTATCTGATGATCAATTCAAAATCACATGTGCTTTGTTTCCAAATCAGGACCTGAAATTAATTAGGCGGAAGGGTGTATATCCATATGATTATGTTACAGATTTTTCTAAATTTGATGAGTGTTCTCTGCCAACTCAACAAGAGTTTTACAGCAAAATCAGAGCATCTGGAATCACTGATGAAGATTATCACCATGCCAAGTTGATGTGGAACAATTTAAAATGCAAGACATTTGGTGATTATCACAAGGCATATTTGAAACTTGATGTGACCCTCTTAGCTGATATACTGCAGGCATTCAGAAAATCTTCCATGCAAAATTATGAACTGGATCCAATGTATTTTTACAGTGCCCCGGGCCTAGCATGGTCTGCAATGTTTTTAAACACTAAAATGCAATTGGATCTGATCCAGGATCAAGATATGTATCTGTCTATGGAACAATGTATAAGAGGAGGCATGGTGCAATGTTCTCAGAGATATGCCAGAGCAAATAACAAATATATTCCTGATTATGATCCAGTACTGCCATCAAATTATATACTGTATGTAGATGCAAACAGCCTGTATGGTTATGCCATGATGGATAAACTGCCATATGCAGGGCTTGAATGGGTTGAAGATTTCAACATTGAAGATCTTAAGGATTTTGATGACAGTGACTATGGCCTCTTCTTAGAGGTTGATCTGACAATTCCAGATGATTTACACAACAAATTTTCTGATCTGCCCCCAATTCCCGAGGTTCAGTGTTCACCTGGCTCTAAACAGAGGAAATTGATGATGACACTGGAGCCAAAACAGGGATATGTCATATATTACAAAAACCTCCAGTTCCTGATGAATCATGGTGTTCAAGTGACCAAAATTGGCAAAGTTTTGAGGATCAGGCACTTAAAATGGTTGAATCCATATATTGATACAAATACAGAGCTTCGAACATCTGCAAGGAGCCAATTTGATAAGGCATTGTTTAAATTGATGGTCAATTCAGTGTATGGCAAAACAATTGAAAATGTCAGAAAACATACCGATGTTAAAATAATTACTGACCCCAGCCGGAGCAAAAAATTGGTTAAAAAGCCTAATTTCAATTATAGAAGAATTTATGATGAAAATATGGCACTTTTCAACATGAAAAAAACAAATATTAAGTTTGATAAACCTATTTATGTAGGGGCTGTGATATTGGAATTGGCAAAATTACATATGTTAAAATTGTATTATGATGTGCTGAAACCTTTTTATGGTAATTGTGTAAAATTGATGTACATGGATACAGATAGTTTTGTTCTTTACATTCAAACAGAAGATGTTTTTCAAGATATGTCACAGCCTGAATTGCTTGAATATTTTGATACCAGTGAACATACAAGGATTCAACCCCACAACAAAAAGGTGCCTGGCAAGTTAAAAGATGAGACACTTGGTGATGTTATTGTGGCATTTGCTGGGTTAAGGGCCAAGATGTACAGTTTTGAAACATGTAGTGGTGTTGTTGCAAAAAAAGCCAAGGGCATTTGCAGAGTAATTGTTGACAAAGAACTTGAATTTGAAGATTATAAAAATTGTCTCAAATCATGTAGCACAATCAGAACATCAGAAAATAGAATTCAGAGTGTGGATCACATATTGACTAGCAATATTGTAAGAAAAGTGGCTCTGGACCCACATGATGATAAGAGATGCATTTTATCATGTGGCATACATACTTTACCTTGGGGGCATTGTGATTTGAAAAATGGAAATCAATGCCCAATTACAGAGCATGATTTGAAATAAATAAACATGCCTATGAACTTATTTGGGTTCAAAAAACAAGGTATTATGGACCTGTCGACACCACAACCCTCTTCTGATATGATATCTAAACTGAGTGGTTTCTTAATTATTCATCTGAACAGCATAGTTACAGATGTTGATGATGAAACAGGCAAAATATTGTACATATTTAACAATAATTTAAATCATTACCAATTACCTGTAGGTGGGCAATTACAATTTATTACAACCCCTAAGGGTGATGTCAAGATTTCAGTAGGGAGAAATATTTATAGAATTAAGCACTCAAACATGATTTCTGGCACTGTATATACTGTTTCTGCTGGTGACTGCTTATATATTGAGGTCCCTGGATCATATGACAAGCTTATACCCTTTTTTATAGAATTAAGAATCAGATACTCTATAATAAATAACCACTAAAACAAAAATGCCTAATGATATATTTGGCCATACAAGACATGAAGATCACAGTGATGAGATTCTGATGCTTGATGTCAGAGTCAAGAAATTAAGAAGTGATTTACAAGCTTTACAACCACACTGAATGCCAGTCTTCAATTAGAAATTACAAATTCGCAATCACAATGCATGGACCCCCTTCTTAAAATTGATTCTGAACTCAAATTGTTGCTTCAAAAATATACCGATCTGGCAACATTAGATAATTTTCAAAGTTTAGAAGAAGCTTTAGCAGCTCTTGAAGCCAATTTTAAGACCCAGGCCACCAATTCTGAGCAATTGAAACAACAATTGGAAGAGCATATAAATAATGTCCAGGCACAGCTCCAAACAATTGTCAAAAGCATAAAATCACAAGAAGATTTTGATCTAGTGATTTTCACTCTAAAAGAACAGATTCAATCACTCCAAATACCTAATCTGGATCCTCTACACAATGCCATAGCCGAGGTTAAAGAAAAAATTGAGACACTTGAAAATTTTATGAACAATTTGCCATATTCTGATGCTTTGAGTGCAATAACTCGGAGTGTAGCAAATATTAAGCTGCAACTTGAAACATATGAAGATTTTGGAAAAATTCAAAGTACCATAACCCATCTTGAAGGTACAATAGCAGCAGTGCAAAGTGATTTGGCAAATGTACAAGAAACTCTAGAATCTCGCCTGCCCGGTATTGTAGATACTCTTGTTAGTGTCCAGCACCAAATCACAAAGCTTGAAAACCTCAACACTGAATCTGAACTATCTTATTTTCATCATTTGATTGATGATATTCAAACAAAACTTGAAATTTTACAACAATCCACACCCACTCAGGCAGATATAGCCCTGCTCCAAAATGCTATGCAAAATGTGGCTGATGCTTCTGAATTAAACAATGTAAAATTGGCACTTGAATCTTTGCAAAATACAGTATCAAATCTTCCTACATCACAGGAACTTAAAAATATTAAGAGGGCAGTGAATAGGATATTGAAATCAGAAGATATCAAGAATATCCAAGCAGAGATCAAACATCTTACTCAGACAGTGGCCACCCTACCAACCAATCAACATATTAATGAACTGCATGCCCTGTTTGAGGATATCAGAAGACAGGTCCATGATCTTACTGCTCAAAATTCAAAATTGGCAGTTGTTGAAAATTTGCAACAAATTGTAGCTAATATCAAGCAACAGCTAGGGACCATGGAATCCAATCAAGCAAATGCCCTGTCTGTTTTTGCCACCCAGCTTCAAGAGATTGTGCAACAATACAAGAAACTTGTTGTGGACATAAAAATTAAGCCAGGCCATGATGATGTTGTTAGGACCATCAATGAGCACCTTGAATCTGTAACAAGCAGATTGCTTACAGCAGAAAAGGAAATAACAGGCATAATCGAGAATCCAAAACATACAGTAATTCTTGAATTGTACAGCATCCCCAAGAAAGAATATGATTCACCATTTACACCAGGTGGCAAAATATATATGCTATCCCCTGCACAATTGTATTATCAATTTTTTGTTGGGGGCACACTGAGACCAATCAAGATCAAATATTGGCTTCAACCACAGGCACACCACTACCCCACCTTATCAATAACAAATGCTGACAACAAAGTAAAAATCACCAGTGTAGAGTTAGAGGATTTTACAGATCCCAATACATTAGAAACAGCCTATACTGAAGATGATGGCTCTTTGGAATTTAAAATACATATTGGAGACAAATTATATTTAGAAAATCCTGCAGTCTCAGCTGCTGAACACCCCATAGTTGCAATATTCTTGTTTACATATTATGTCTAGAGAAATTATTGTTGATGAATTACACAGACAAGCCAGACATAATTTTAAGAGACTCCCAGTAGTCACAAAAGGCATAAATGATTTATGGCAGAGCGACTTGATTGAGATGGCAAGTGGACAGTTTAAAAACTTAGACAAAATCAACAAGGGCTACAAGTATCTACTCACTGTAATAGACACATTTTCAAAATTTGCCTGGGCTGTGCCACTCAAATCCAAGACTGGAACATGTGTTACAGAAGCCATCAGAACAATCATCAATCAGAGTGGAAGATCACCGCGCTATTTGCAAACAGATAATGGCAAACAATTTTATAATTCTGTGTTCCAACAATTTATTAAAAGCCAGTCAATACAACATTATTCGAGTTACAGTGATCTCAAGGCCTCAATTGTAGAGAGATTCAACAAAACTCTAAAAAATCTTATGTATAAACAATTTACACTTCAAGGTCATTATAAATGGCTTAATATTCTTCCAGAACTTCTACATAAATATAACAACTCGGTCCATTCTACAATCAACATGAAACCCTCTGAAGTAACTTCATCTGATGAGCAAAAATTGATCAGCACTGTTTATTATCCTAGATACCAGCCAAAAACAAGAAAGGCCAAATACAGGGTGGGTGATCAAGTAAGAATCAGCAAATATAAGCACTTATTCAAAAGAGGCTTTACAAGAAACTGGAGCACTGAATTATTTACAGTGGTTCAAATTAAACCTGGGACCCTTAACACATATATAATAAAAGACCACGGAGGAGAAATTCTCAAAGGCAGGTTCTATGAACAAGAGCTCAGCAAAACTAAACAGCCTGACACATATCTCATAGAAAAAATTATCCGCAGAAAAGGCAAAAAGTTATTTGTCAAATGGCTAGGACTTCCAGAACACAGCTGGATCGATGCAAACAAAATAATAATATGAACACCTGGGATGTTATAAAAAGGCTGCCAGAACCTGAACAACAGAATAAGAGAAATGGCAACTTGCTGCCTGATAATATTAGGTGTCTTATTGTTGGGCCATCTGCTTGTGGTAAAACTACACTAATGGTTGATAATTTTTTATTGGCACCCAACTGGTTAGACTGGAAAAACAGGCACTTGTATATCTTCTCTAAGAGCTTAGAACAATTAAAATATCAGCAGCTGATGAAGCTATATGATGGATTGGATATAGCCACTTTTGAACCAGATGTTAAGCCACTTCATGAATGTCTCGATAATTCTGTTGTTGTGTTTGATGACATTATACTGGATAATCAAAACAATGTTAGAAATTTCTTTACACAGGGCCGGCACAAAAACATTGATTGCTTCTACCTGGCACAGACTTTTTCAAAAATACCGAAGCAACTGATCCGAGACAACAGCAATTTTATATGTGTGTTTCATCATCAAGACCATACCAACCTCAAACACATACATGATGAATATGTAGGTGGGGACTTGAGCTACAATGATTTTTCTAAGTTTTGCAGCAGGTGCTGGAACCAGGACAGTTATGGATTTGTCACAATTGATATGACAAGAACACCCAATAGTGGTAAATATAGAAATAAAATCAACAATTTTCTAGACATTGAAACATATATAAATAAACATGAAAAGGCCAATTATTGATGATCTTAAATTAAGAGATTATCTTGTAAAAAGATTTAAGGGATGGAAATCAGAGAACCGAGGAATTTATGAAAAATACAAACAAACAGAACAGCCTGTAATTGATGCTATTAGTGAATTAGGTAAAAATATTAAAACTGTTACAGAGCAAAATCAAAATTTGATCACAGAGCTTGTACCTGTAGCTGCAAGGAACATATTAGATTATCCATTCACCCCACTTTCCAGTATTCATACACCTAGTCCTATTGCTCCTAGAAGAATTGAAGCTACTCAGGATCCTATTGAATTGGGTCTTCTTGCTCAAAAATATTCAACCACACCTAAAGACAATAAAGATGAGGTGTTTGGCTTATATGCTGACACAGAGCTTGATGGTAGCATCATACATAGAATTGGCAATTTCAGAGTAACATTTATGGGGGATGATCTGATTGTTTATTCAGAATCTCGTCTCGGAGAAAAAGGTGCTTTTGTTAAGTACCCCGGAACACCTGGATTGTGGGAACTGATGACTAGGAAGAGACCTGGCAGCTATACAGATCAAGATTATGAACATTACAAAGAAATATTAATAAAATCAGATGCTCTATACCAGAACAATGATCCCACACAAAAAAGAGTCAAGTCTAGCAGTGGAGCAAAATACAATAATTTAATCAAGCCCATATGGTCACAAATTAAGACAGGCAGTGGGATCAAACAATACAACACCCTGCCTAAAGAATTTGTGTGGGTTGATGATGTCAGGAAACTTGTAGATAGGTTATTGGTGATAGCTGGGGAGGAAAATGCTGGCAACCACAATTTTTACAATGAAAAGGTTGGAATTATGGACATGATAAGCACCAGATTGTCTAATTTTATAGTGAATGACACTAAGGGGATTGGATATCTTATAAAAATTATTAATACTCTACCACCTAAATTTTGGAATATTTCTGAGGGTCGGGGCCTTATTAATGACAAGCTGCCATTTGAACTACACATTCCAGGCTATCAGTATTGTGGTCCCGGCACAAAATTGGACCATAGATTAAACAGAGGTGATCCTGGTGTTAATCCTTTAGATGCTGCTTGTAGAGACCATGACATAGCATACAACACACATTCTGATCTTGACAAAAGACATGTTGCAGACAAGAAATTAGAAGAGGCTGCATTTGGCAGATTTGTAAGCAAAGATGCATCTTTGAGTGAAAAAATAGCAGCATTGGGAACCACCATAGCTATGAACACCAAACAAAAACTGGGGTGGGGGCTGTGAATATGTATATAATAAACCTACAATGAAGGCCAAGGGTGTTATGTATCAAATACCTTATGCAGGTCTCAAATCTCTTAAAACTATTGACAGTCTTTTAACCAAAAAGCAGCGCAAGAAAAAAAAATCTTGTCTTGCAAAGGGGCATGGTATGAAATTGTTGCTTAGTACCCCCCAATTAAAAAAATTACAGCAATCAAGAAAAAAATCACATGTGGGGGGATTTATATTTACTATCCCTGCCATCTTAGCAGCACTTGGGGTTGTTGGGAGCTTGGCTGGGGGATCAGCTGCCATAGCAAAAACAGTAATAGATGCCAAGAAAAATAGGGCAGAATTAGATGAATTGAAGCGCCATAACCTGGCCATTGAGAAACAAGGCAAAGGTGTTAAGAGAGCCATGAATAAGTTTAAAAAAAACAAGAGCCGCTTACAAACCAAGATATTGAAGCTTTAATCAAGCCACTGGGCATCAAAAATTTTAGAGGTGTGTACATGTCTGATTCTTTACCAGAACAACCACTCAACAAAGAGTGTGGCATTGTTAATTTGGATAAGTACAAAAATCAGGGCACTCACTGGATCTGTTATCTTAAATATTTAAACAATGAGGCATTTGTGTTTGATTCATTTGGAGGTGTTCCACCTGAAAATTTAAAAAAATATTTAAAATCACCTAATCTTTATTACAATAATGCCCGTGTTCAAAATTTCAAAGATGTTAATTGTGGACATTTGTGTTTATCTGTTCTCAGATATATGTCTCAAATAAATAAACCATCAATTGAAGATTTTCAAAAAGCCTTGTGGTATTTAAAACATCATGGGGGTATTCCATCTCACCAGCCAAAATTCAATATTGAAACTCAAATTGCATGATGACATAGTGTATCCCAAAACAATAGCTCTCAGAGCATTTTATGGCATGTACTTGATCCCTAATATTACACACCACAACAACAAAATTGCAGTTGGGGATCAAAAAATTGTAATTACTCCAGGGCAGTATAATCTATCTACTCTAAATGCTCAATTACCCAGAGGTGTAGTGTTAAGTCAAAATTCTGTCACTCACAGAGTAGAAATTGTATCTGCTACAGAGACAGTGGATCTGGGTACTATAGGAGAGCTGTTAGGCTTTGAGAACAACACAAAACTTGAAGCGGCCATCAAACACACTGCTATTAATATACCTAAATTCTTAGCCATAGAGACTCTTAATATTCACTGTAATGTGGCTGAGGGTATGATCACCAAATCAAATGGCATAGGCACTCACAAACAAACCGGCATCATTGCAACATTTAAACCTAATTCTGAATTTATGGAGCCAATCATCTACAATCCATCCCCAACATTATATTTTCCTGTGTGCCATAATAGAATAGATTATATTGAATTGATGGTCACTAATGAAAAAGAAGAATTAGTTGATTTTGCTGGAGCCACAACAACTGCAATCATAGAGATTAATATTTAAATAAAAATACATACAAGAAAAAATGGAAAATATTGAGAGTTATGAGCTACAATCATTCCCTCCAAACAGGAGTACATTTGCAAATTTAAATCAACCCAACACAGAGATTGAGGTTGATCTTGATGTAGGGGATGGATTTATACACCCCCACAGAGCAGATCTATACATCAAATTTGATGTTGTAAAGCTCGATGGAACAGATTATCCGGCAAATTCAAATATAAGACTTGTGGATAATTTTGTGCCACATCTATTCTCTGAAATTGAGGTCAGAAAGCATGGTGTTGTTATAAACAGAGTGGATTATCCCGGCATTACCTCCACAGCTTTGGCCACATTAAAATTATCCAAAACCGAGGCTTCTTACTACAAAATAGGTGGATTTGAGGCTGGTGATAAAATATTATCTAAGAACCACACAGTGCTGTTCCCCATGCGCCTATTGCCAGGATTCTTCTCAGATTACAAAGATATTATGTGGAAGGGTGGTTTAAGAATTACATTTAGAAGAGCTGCCAATGATAATAATGCTTTGATGAGGTACAGCACATTAAACTCTACAGGGGAAGCTCTGCCCAATACCTTACCTGATGAGGGCAAATGCATTATTCAGACTATGGAGTTAAGAATCCCAGTTGTTGAATATGAAGCCAGTTATGCTCTTAAATACAAAGCAGATATAATAAAAAATCCACAGATTCCTCTACAATTTTATACATATCAATGTGTACAGAAGCCCGCATCTGGTACATATTATGAGTTTGATGCTACAAATTCATTCTCCAGCATACAATATGACATGCCGGATTTTGTGGTGGTATTGTTTCAGACTGGAAGACACAACAATCAGGAAAAAAATTCAAGTAGATTTGATAACTGCAACATCAAGAACATTTATCTTAAAAATGGCAGAAATGAGGTATTCCCTAGAGAAAATTATAATTTAGACATGTCCAAGAATGATTTCATTAAATTATATGAAGCATTTTCGGCATTCAAAAGGGTCACTACTGGCAATACTGACATGTATTACACACCAGATGAATTCAAAGCACAGAGACCCATGTTTGTAATCAACACTTCAAAAAGGAAACAAGTTGTGGTGAATGACAGGACAAATATTAAAATTATCTGTGAATTCCATGAGGCATTACCTGATGACACTATATGTAGTGTTATTCTCATAGGTGAAAAATCATATGTTTATGATGTAAGAAATGAGAGAGTCACAGAGCAATTCTAGAGGGCCGATTCAAACACAGAATCCCCTTGATTACAAAGCAATAATACCAACATTTTGCTGTCAGGGAGGCTCAGACACTCTGCCAGGTTTCGAACCTGTGGCCTTTTGATTGTAGAACATATAGGCCAAGGAATTATGTCTACACCGCATCTGCATATTGCAGAGAAGCTCAAATAACACAGTACTTCTGCCTATTCTGCAGAAAAACTAAAATACAATTCAAAATGGGATTTTGAAATGTGCAGTAAATATTCAGAGCCCCTCTCAGGTACATATTAACACAACTGAATTCTTTCAGGCAAACATGGAAGGGGGCCACTAAGAATTCACCTTGGAGTTAATGACACTGATAGATGGGCATGCAAGAGATATAATCTACAGGCGTGCAATTAATTGCCCTGGCCGGGGCATGTGACTGATCAAAAGATTAGAAGAACATGCAGGCACCTGCACATGTCTCATTGTATAGATCGGGGATGTTTTGCAATGAGAATATATAGTATTTGGCTGAGCTAGTGTTTTTATACCCAACAGCAATAACTAGGCTCGGGTGATCCCCAATATAAAATAATTTTGTTCTTTTATGCTGTTGTACAACACTTTTTACCAGGTTTCAGATCTGGGGGCTATCAGTTGTATATCAACTAGCAATAATTATTCTCAAAATCTCACATGTGGAGATATTATTTTGCCACATGTATTTCAATCTTACACATTTTATCAGGACTCAAACCCAGAGCCTTTTGCTTACAAAGCAACAATATTAACACTTTGCCATTAGGGGAGGCTTCACATTTTATCAGGACTCAAACCCAGAGGCCTCCTGATTACAAGGCAATAAAATCCATGGGGCTATGCACCCACACTCTACTGGGTCTCAGAACCCAATAGCTATGAGCTTTATATCAATTCAAGATTCCTGGGATTTTGACAAAAAAACACACTATAAACAATAAGATCATATGGGAACTTGGCATAGTTTTAAGTATAAGCAAATCTGTCTGAGAGGCTTCACCTTTTCTACACTAGAATCCAGAATTCTTAAAAAAACAGAGCATATCACACTTGAAGAATTGGGGTATAAGCCTCTTTTGCCATTGTTTTAAGTGTGGGTAAATCAGATTGTTCAATCAAATAGCCTCTCCTTTTCTACACTTGTAAGTGGTGCTCATCCTATTGTATTTTATACTACTATATGAACTAACAAACCTATTTCGTTTAATTGAAAAATCCTACATTCATTATCTAATGAAAGCACATGACACTATAACAACTATAAAAAATACAATCCCTGACATAAAATGAACTTTATTCCACATAATGAACGTCAACCTACAGAATTGTATTTTTTTTTTTCATTCTGCGTACCTCCAAAAATATGAATAAAATAGATTCGATATTTTGCAGGAAACAGACGTAAATAAGAATTTGGGGGCACATACGTAATGCAATAGAGTCAGCAGTTGAAATAGGATACCATAAATCAAGAAAAAGCAAGCCATGGTTCGATAATGAATGTCATAACCTAATAGAAATAAGAAATCAGGGTAGACTTGGGTGGTTAAAGAACAGCACGTTTAGAAGATTTCTTGAAAAATAAAATTAACGCAACTGAAATAAAAATAACAGAGGTGCAAATGAATTTAGAAAGGGGGTAGTAACATAAAGTAAACTTGATAAAAAAAATGGCTGACTATTTTAAATAGATGGAAGAACTACTACAATAACCTTTTAAATGTTCATGCAGGAGATATTTCAGAAATAAATGAAGTACACACAGCAGAACTTTTTAGTTCCAGAACCTAACTTGATTGAAGTAAAAGGCGCTAAAGAGATAAATTATTCGAATTTGGAATAGCTAAGAATCTTGTTAATATGTCTGAAAAATGTATAATTCATGATAGGTTATATGTAAAAGAGATGCACCATATCCATTGCAGTCAAATTTTACCTTAAAATATGCTGTTAGGAAGGTAAAAGAAACTAACGAAGTTCTAAAATTAAACGAAGTGACTGAACTGTTAGCATATGCAGACTTACTGCGGATGATGTAAATACAATCAAGAATAATGCTAAAATATTTTTCAAAGCAGCTAAGGAAGTTACCAAAGAGAAAATTACAGGCTGAAACCAAGTGATAATTACTCGTTTGAACCAATTTCCAAATTCAAGTACTTAGGAGTGATACTAACAAATGAAAATGATAGTAAAGAAAAAATGAAAAGAAGGCTTAATGCATGTTATTTTTCTCTGTCTTCTCGTTTAATATCTAAGAAACTAAAAGTTAAAATATACAAAACAGTAATTTTCCCTGTGGATGCGAAAACTTGATCCCTTGCATTGAAATTGAGAGTGTTTGAAAATAAGATCCTTAGTAAGTCATTTCAAAAGTAGGTCAATGGGCGTTGCGTTGCTAGAACGCACGCCTTACAGGAAAACATCGTAAGGGTGTGATCCCTTTGTTTCAAACTAAATGCAAAATGTATACAAGAATTCTGTACTTTTTGTGCAATTTTAGCATTCTTTTTTGTTAAACTAACACCGTAAACAACGTCAAAGTAATCGAAAATGGGAAGAACGAGAGCTTGCATAAGACGCAATTTAACATCAGTCGAAAGTAAGTGCGATGACTTATAGAGTGATCTAAGTATACCATAAGCTTTTGAACTCTGAGACGTTACGTGGTTTTGCCAGACAAGTTTCTGATTAAATATCACACCTAAGTTCTTAACAGTTGTGCAGTGTGGGACCCTCACATCATTAATATTAATTGATAACCTATTTATTTGAATTTTATTTAAGGCAGCGCTAGAACCAATTAATGTAAAGCAGCATTTACAGCGTGTCCATGTTCGAGATCCGTCTTTCTTTTGATTTCCACCGATTTGTAAAAAGCTCCCAATTCATTAAAAGCAGCAAAACTCAACAGAAAAAAAATATTGAATTTTAGAAATTTGTGTGTGTGCAAATTTCGCCCATTGGCAAGGTGGAAGGGGAGAGTATGTGGTAAATAATTGTTCTTTTCCGTTGGTTGGTGTAAAAAGCAGAAAAAATATTCCGTTGTATGATTTTCAAATTTTGTGTCCCGTGTTAGAAATGTCAATAATCGTTATTTTAAAAAAATATAGTTTCGTTCGTGAATATTTTTTTATTATATATAAAATAAATTTTCATCTTTAAGATTTTTTTACAATTTTTCATGTAGCATATGGAATTTATTAATTTCACAGATCATTTTTTCGATGATGATATTTTATGATGGTATGTTGTAGTTTTATGGGAAAAAGATAAAAAATATATTTTTACACCCCGTAGTTTCCAGTGATTTTTCTTAATGTTTGTGGCAGTTAGCAAAAGTGTGTTATCGAATTATACTCTTGGCGTGATGTGTCACGGAAGTAGATTGTTAGCATGGAGCACATACATACAGGCTAAAAAAGGGAGACTGAGAGTGAAACCTACTATTCCTGCTCAAAGTTTAGCATCGTTGAACTTGATGAATTGATAGATTTATTCTGAACATGTAGTTTTTTATAGTGACGTGCACCTTCACCAGGTTTCGAAGATTCTACATTACAAAAATACATTAGAATCAAATACTTTTTGTTTTGGGTTATAAGTGTATTCTACAAGTGTGTTATTCTATACAAAACTGAATGTCCTTTCTCGTCAATCTAAAATTTTTGAACTCCACATTAGTTGTACTCCAACCGATTGCAAATGCAAATGGGTGACATGATAGCAAAGAATAAAATGTTGCAAAAGTTGATGCGTTTATCTCCTTGTTTCTATCACGATAAGGAACTCAAAATGTAAAATTTTCATTATCCTCCGCTTAACATTTTCTCTTTTCTCACGATGTCTATCTTGATCAATTATCTCCATACCTCTTAGAAACATGTTCTCTACATTTTTTTTAAAATATGCAACAGTCGCAGCAAGGGAATAATATTGCTCAAGGAGAGGTGTGGTGGTTTAACACGTACTCACAAAAAACAATCGTAAAATGCCAGTGTGTGTCAGTTTACAAATTAAAATACTAACAAATGAAAAAAATGATAATAAGCAGTATTAATTCGGAAAATGTGTTACTTTTCTCTGTCTTCTGAAAGTTAAAATATATACAAAGTAATACTTTTGTCCATGGATGCAAGAAACTTTGTCTCTTTCATTAAAAAGAGGTGCATACATTAAGTTTGTTTAAAAGAATAAAATCTTGTTGAAAAAATAAGAACAACATTGTTGCTTGTAGAATTGTTAACAAGATGAAAAAGAGAGAGAGATAGTTAATGTAAAAGGGAAGAATGAATAAGAGAATATATGTATAATATCGCAGAAACTAAAATTCGTATTTTATAAATACATAAAATCCTAAGAAGTTGGAAGACAGATTAAAAAAAGTTGTGTATCCTAACAGATCTAAATGATGAGACAATAATATAACCAACTAATGGATATACATTGTCCGAATCCTATTACCTCACAAACCTTAGGATCAAAAAGGGACGAGTTTTTCCACTGTCTATATTGCCCAAACTGAGATTCTCTTGCAAGAGAAAGATATGTAATAAAAACAACATGTTCAAAAGCTAGCGGATAGAATAAACAGAGGAGAAGAAGCTTTATTTCCGACACTCTCGTCATAGCCCATGCTTTTTTACGGATAACATCAAAAAACCTTGACAAATATTTTTTTTCTTTAATTCACAATACGAAAACTCTCATGGAAAAAATGTTCTCCTCTTTACATCGCAACGACGAATATAATTAATGATGGTCAATTCCAATGTGGTTGAGCGAATGCACTAATTTTCTTTTTCTTTTTTCAGATGACGAAATCAACTTTTCTCCCCTCCAATCACACTAAAAGAAACTTTACTTATCACACTTCAATTCATCCATGTTAATTAACTAAGAATATGCTGTTTTTTGATAGGTTCTATTTTTTTTCCATACATGTCAAGCGAATTCAAAGCACGGAGACCCATGTTCGTCATCAACACGTCGAAGAGGAAGCAGGTCGTGGTCAACGATCGCACTAACATCAAGATCGTGTGCGAATTTCACGACGCCCTACCCCGACGACACGTTGTGCAGCGTCATCCTGGTGGCAGAGAAATCTTTCGTCCAAGACGTCAAGAACGAGAGGATCACGGAACAGTTTTAAAACATCGCCTTCGTCGAGCAAGAAAAACCCATTACAAAATTTTAATCTAAAACGCCAAGCACTCCAATAGGATGCAGAGGTTTTAGGATCAAAACTAGCTCAATTAGGAGCCGAGAAAATCAATGTCTTGGAAAACGTCCTAAGATATTTGTCTTCTCTCTGCCTTACAGGAAAACATCGTAAGGGGAGACAGCCTTATAGGAAAATGTCGTAAGTCATTTCAAAAGTAGGTCAAAGGGCGAGTTAGCATAAGATCAAAATTTACAGGAGGTAAAAAATAGCTTAAAAAGTGATGCCAGAGCTTCTTCTCTCCATTTTTCTCTCATTGTAGGTTAGTTTAGTGCGTAAAAAACGGATTACACTGAGAGCAGAAGCCTATTAGCAGGTCGTAGTAGATTACACTGAGGGGGACCTTACAGTATGAGGAGGCAGCCTTATAGGAAAATGTCGTAAGTCATTTCAAAAGTAGGTCAAAGGGCGAGTTAGCATAAGAGCAAAATTTGCAGGAAGTAAAAGATAGCTTAAAAAGTGATGCCAGAGCTTTTTCTGTCCATTTTTCTCTCATTGTAGGTTAGTTTAGTGCGTAAAACGTCGTAAAATAAAAAGTAGGTCAAAGGGAATTTCCAGAACGTACCAACCCACCTACTTCAATGGAAACTCCAGTATCTTTCACGGCCGAGGTGGCCGTGGAGCGGCGGGTAGCATACTGGAAAGTTAGAGCGCAACTGCCGGCATTTAGACCCACAGCTGTACGCTAACCTTGGCATTGAACTCGTCAGTGCTTTAGTATCCAGATATGTGGTGTCCAGTTTGCATGTGTTTGTGATGTGTTAACAAGTGTTTTAGATTGTTCTGTTTTAGTTTATGTATTACTGGTGCTTCTATGCATTATAATAATGCCACGCTATCCGTACCATTTAAGACAAGGCATTCTTATGTACAACTCTTACGTCATTCTTTGTGGGAAGTTAGAAGGCGTTTTGCAGCAGAATTTTCATATCTTCCCGTTCCAAACAAAGAGAGTATTCGGATACTTGTGAACAAATTTAGAGAAACAGGGTCTGTTCTTGGTTAGAAGCGGAAGGTAAAACGGTGTGCTTACTGCGGAGTAACTAGTCGGCATTGGAATATACTCCTCTAAACTCCCTACTGCACCTTGCATAAGAAATAGCCATTTCCATGACGTCTGCGTGGCGAACTACAAAGCTTTTAAACCTGAAGCCATATATTAGAAGAATTGAAAGAAAATATCAGAAGAGAAATTGAAGCAATTTCAGAAGAGGAACTGATACGTGTTAGTGAAAATTTCCTATGAATATGCCACAAATGTGTGTGGATGCAGGAGAACATAATTTCCAACATATCTTGTAACAAGGTACGTGCTCATTTTAATTGTAGATGTGCATGCAAATGTACGAGATTATTAGCTAGCAGTTCCAGTTACGCGGATGTTGCATCCAATTTGCCGGCAGACGCACCCTTTCTTGCCGACGCACTAGCCGCCGCTCCACAGCCACCTCGGCAGCGAAAGACACATGCAATGCAATATAGTATGCAACAGGAAATGGTTTTGTACCTGAAGGAAAGATTCAAAAATTCAAATTTAACAAATGAGCAACACTTGTTTTGTATTGGAAAGTTTTGTATGCTATATTCATCCAAATGGCTCCATAGTTGGCCTGTACTATTATCAACGATAGAAAGAACAGATCACTTAAAACTAGCTTATCGTTGGTGTGGTGTGTCTGTTCTTAGAATAAGTTAGAAACAGTTCTTAGAATAAGTTAGAAACGAACGAAGTACTTCATGGAAAAGTGATGTAGCATAAAAAGATACAGAAAAAACTTTTGTCGATGAAAACTGACCTGAAAAGACTGGATTTGCAATAAGAATAGAAACAGACAGAAATTTCGGTTAAGGGAAAGAGTAATATATTCATGCATTATGACATGGTGAAGAAGACAGAGAAACGAGTGTCCTGTGGAAACGTTATGTGTAATGTATGAAGTTAAATTATGCAATAACAATGGTGTGAATCGAATGAAAGAAGTTACGGGGTACACTAATCGGATATACTGCAAGTATTCAATTGTGTTTGAAAAAGTTAAAAATATGTTTGTGATGAAGGAAATGTTGTGTTATCTAAATTGAATAGATTGACTGATTACTCTATTTTATTCCCTTTGCCGCCACTTTTGATTAATCGCGAAGACGAGAAAATATGGCGATAAGATGATAAGGTTAAAAGGACAATCGCAAACATATAGAACGATACAACACGACTCTCTCGTACTGGCTGTGAGCCCAGACGCCAGAGCCTCTCTAGTCTGCAAAATGCAGTCCAGGGTGTACTACGTGCAAGGGAGGTTGATACTTGGGTGTTTCCAGAAAATGTCACCCCATACACCTCCAACCTAAATTTAAATTTACAGGAAGAGAGGCATAAAAATAATTGTGATACTGAACTACGAGGTGCATTCAAGTTCTAAAGTCTCCTATTTTTTTCTTCATTACTAGAAACAGTAATAGACGTGAGAGTTGTTTAAGAAGAAGCACCTATTCTTGAAGGTTGATGAGGCCAGATGACCTCACGATATGGCCCATAGGATTCTAGTGGCGCTATTTAACGACGGACATGTTTTTGATACTGAAAATGACATCACTTACGTACATCGAAAGAACAGCATGTTATTATCCATTTTCTTCACCTGCGTGGAGTAACACCCATCGATATTCATCTTAAATTGACTGAGACATGCTGTGCTGGTGTCATGGACGTGAGCAGTGTGCGTTCGTTGGTCTGATAGTTCAAGGAATTTCGAAAGTCGTATGAAAACAAACCAAAGGAGCCTCGCACACGAACCAGACGCCAGTTATTCCATTGCTGAGAAAAGGGATGTTTTGGGACTGCAAAGGCGTTACCACAGTCATGGGTACAAGCTATGGAACTGATTTGAGGACGAAGTTGCTTCCAGCATTGCGAAAGAAACGGGCGGAAATGGCTGAAGCTGTGTTCTTTCATCAGGACAACGCACCTCTTCATTGGGCGGCCATTGTTCAGCCGCTCTTCATGCAAAACAAATTAAAAGTGAATCACATGCTACGTCCATACTCCCCTGACCTCACACCCAGTGATTTTTAGCTTTTCCCAACGCTGAAGGATTTTCTCCGGGGCCGCACATTAACCTCTCGTGCTGCTATTGCATCGGCAATTTTCCAGTGGGGCAAGCAGACCCCTAAAGAAGCGTTTGCGGCGGCCATGCAATCATGGCGTCGACGTTGCGAAAAATGTGTACGTCTAGAGGGAGACTATGTTGAGAAGTGAATGAAGGTTCATGTCTGTTGTGTAAGTTGTTTTTGAAAGAAAAATAGGAGACCTTAGAACTTGAATGCACCTCCTAAAACGGAACAGGAAAACTATGTAGCGTTTTTATCCTCGGTTCATAAATAAATCCCTCGAGAGAAGGCTGAGATGCCTGTCTCAACTCGTCACGAAGTTATTATACTAAGGCCTGCGACAGGTTAAATTTGCAGTAGGTTTAGGTATTAATCCGCGCGAGAACGGCGCTCAGCATCTCCCGTGCCAGTGTTGCCTCAACCGCCGAGCTGTTCATATCACAGACAATGAGAATATCCGGAGTATTGCAGCGGAACTATATTCTGCGCGCATGCTTGGGTCTACATATGCAAAGTGTTGCTGCAAACTTAACCTGTCGCAGGTCTTAGAACAGCCGTAGGCTAATTCACTACACGATAGTATCTCGTTTCAAAATAGTCTGACTGACTGACTGAGGTCTGGATTTTGAAAGAGGAGCATGACATGCATGATCTCAGCTCAGTTGTAGCATTGCTGGCACAGAGATAGAATCGCACCGCTACAAACCAATACCAAAAATTTCCACAGTACCCCTTCACCACGCCTTTGATCTCCGTCTCAGTCTCCAGCTGATATAGATGGTGACATAATAACATTCACCTCACTGGTAGTCCGGCCCTCGTGGCGGAGAGGTTAGCACATCGCGCTACGACACCGGGGGTACCAGGTTCGAATCTCGGCCTGAGCATGGATGTTTGTGAGTGTCCATTTATAAATTCCATCATATCATCACTCATCCCCACTTCGCAAATTAGACAAAAGTGGCAGAAAAGAGAAGTAAAGTAAAGCAAATCAATCAATCAATCAACCTCACTGGTAGTGAACACCTGGTGTGAAACCAGAGGCGGCACCAGGGGGAGTGCGAAGGGGTGCTTGTACACCTTTAATTTTCTTCTCCACCCAGCACTCCTTTTTCAAAATCTATTTTCAGCTGAAAGTAATGTTAACTTAGTAGTATGTTTGTGGTATTATTGGGACCACTTATAGGTGTAGAAAATAAGAGGTCATTTGATTAAACAGCCCGATTTGCCCACACTTAAAATTATGCCAAGATCCTCTTATTCCCCATTTCTTCAAGTGTGATATGCTCTTAATCCCCAAGAATTTTGAATCCTAGTGTAGAAAAGAAAAGTTCATATGCCCCGATTTGCCCACACTTAAAACAATGTCAAGGGGGGGCATATAGCCCAATCGGCCATGTGTGTACATATTTAAATCTAAAGAATTTTGAATTCTAGTGTAGAAAAGAAGAACTCCCCTCAGTCAGATTTGCCCATGTGTGTAAAAGCTACATCTCTCAGTTTGTTGTCTATAAACTTGTCAAAAATATGCCCCCCTTGATATTGTTTTGACTATACTTAAATCTAGGGCAAAAATGCTTATATTCTCATGCTCTTCAACTTACAGATCAATACAATAGGACAAGGTCAGGCTGCAAATTGTTTCATGTTTTTTCTAATCTTTGATCAGTTTCATGTCCCGGCCAGCAATAAATTATGCACGCCTGGGAGATTTAATATGCTTGCATGCATGAGATAAAATCTACACTGTGCCCTTTCAGGGAAAATTCCCCATACATGCCATCATGTTATTGACTCCAAGGGAAATTCTTAGTAAAAAGAACATTGGCCTCTTGCATGTTGTCATATAAGCCTGAATTGGATTCAGGTTTTGCCTCGTTCTGATAATATATACACGAGTGGGACTTACAGTTTATTCATTGCACAGTTCAAAGTCCAACTTTGAATTGTATTTAGCTGATATACAGCTCATAACTCCTGGGTTCTGATATTCAATGTGTATTGCATGTGGACATAGTCCCATGGCTTATATGCTTTATAATCAAAGGCTTCTGGGTTTAAGACCTCTCTATGGAGAAGTGCTAGTCTTGTTGCCTTGTAATCAAGAGGCCCCCAGGTCTGAAACCTGGTAGAGTGTGTGGGCCTCCCCTGATGGCAAAGTGTTGGTATTATTGCCTTGTAATCAAGAGGCTCTGGGTTTGAACCCTGGTAAAATGTGTATGATTGAAATACATGTAGCAGAATAATATCCCCATATGTGATATTTTGAGAATATTTACTGCTAGCTGATATACAGCTGAGGTTTGAAACCTGGTAAAGTGTGTTGTACAACAGCATAAAAGAGCAAAACTATTTTATATTGGGGTTCACCAGAGCCTAGTTCTTGCTGTTGTTTGGGTATAAAAGCATCAGCTCAGCCACTAATTGCTGTTATAATTGTTTTGGCATATTGTCCATAGTTCTGTTTTTTTTTGGACCAATAAATTTTATATAAACAAACAACAAAAATGCCAAATCAAAAATATTGCAATCAGTGTAATAAAAATATATCTAGTTCTAATTGGTCTAGGCATTGCCATATTTGTGACCCTAAGAAATGCAGAAAGGCTACAAAAATGTGTCCAAGATGCCATAAAATATTAAGCAAGGCTTATTACAAATGGCATAAGTGTATTTGTTATGAACAGGATTTGGGACGTTGAGGGACGAGGTCCTCCAACCTCCTCTCGCCTCTCTCACAACCTCACCTTCTCTCTCAGTTTTTTTTCCTTCGTTGTTTGCATATCGAGCTTAGTTTTTTTTTGTTTTTTTTTCTGAGAGCGGTTTCGTCCCAATTATGGATTATGGAAATCAGAAAGAGGTTATTCATTATGCAGGTAAACAGATTTACAGCTTGGTAAATAGGTGAGGACAGGGAAAGGAGAGAGGGTTCTATACCTTGATACCTATGTTATAAAGCAAGGTGTATGTACTAATTAGTTATGACTCAGAAAGAGAATATATAAATGAAAAGAAAATAAGCAGTAAGTTAAGATGTTCAAAATGTAATAAGTATTTACTAAATTAGTCCTTAGACTAAGTGTTAGGTCTTCTAAATTTATTTGACTGTGTAATCTGATATATATTAGATACACTTTAATAGAGAAAATATTATAATATAATAATATGATAAATTATGTAAAATACAAGATATAAATATATACAAGAAAATAACAGTGTATAGATAAATAGATAATATATGCATTACAGGTCCTTGGACCTAAAGCTTCCCGAAAACAAGGGAATTACCCAAGGAAGAACTTTCCCGAAGTATGGGAAGTTCCAGTCTTGTAGTCATCCTGGCTTCTGGTGGCTTCTTGGCTTCTGGTAACTTCCTTCTAACCTGGGTGGCACACAGGGAGCCCTAAGGCACCATTGGCATTGGAGCTCTGGATGGATCATTCGTCTGTGGATTCAATCTGGCTTCTTGGTGTAACCTTAACTCTTGAGGGTTCCATAATTTCTTCTTCATTTTCAATCTACTCCCTACTCTTCAAGGCAGTGGAAGATGTTTGGAAGTCGGACTTCTTGAATAGGTGATATGATAAAATTCCTTATCCTTTCACCTTCGGCTTCCCTAAGGGAATTTCCAAGGGAAGAATAGTTCCCAACAAGGGAGTTCTAAGTTCTTAAGTTGTCTTTGTCCATGACATTCATTCAAACTTCTTCCGTTCTAATACAGCACTAAATCCCTCGAAGTTTTATCCGGTTAAATCTTCAAAAGGGTCTAGAGCCAAGTTGGCAATTCCACACTCACACGAGCCTCAATCTAAGAGCACTTTGCATACAGTTCTTCCAATTCAGACTTATCACTTAAGATCACTTAGTTCCGTTATTGTCTCGGGGCCAAATAGTCCGGCACCCACCGATTTCACTTTGATCTACTTGACGTAATATATAATTTCCGTCTGTTTATGCAAGAGGGACCTTCATAAAATCTAGTCTAACACTGTTCAGGGGATTCTGTCCTGAGTGATCTCCTTGTCATTGATCTAGTATGGATTGTTCTCACATATGTAGGAACAGACGAAACTTCATTTTGTTGCGACGAGGATCTGACACTATAATTAAGTTATTCCATATATGAAATTTCAGCAGATAGTTTATTTAGAATATTAAACTTAATTTGGCTGTCAAAAATTGTCTCCTTATTGAACTGGCCTAGGTTACGTCTAAGTTCAATCTCATATCTTGAGGCGTGTTCCTTACACTTTAGCACCTTATGTTCGGGTGTGTCCAGTTCGCCACAGTTATCACAGGTGTCGCTATTTCTCAGGTTGAATCTCCTGAGATACATTTTAAAGGGCCCATGCCCTGTTATAAAGTGTGTGAGACCTTTGGATGGTTTAAAGTATACCCACTTGTTCCTCTTGGCAATGGTCGTTATGAAATTCCTAGTACGTATTGAAGCATCTTGACTCCATTCGTGCTCCCACTTATTTGCGAAGAAGGCTTTAACCTCTTGCTTCCTCATAATATTAATATGATGGTTCGCAAGGAAGTTCTGTCCCGTTCCTTTGGTAATCCAATACTTGGTAGCCGCCTGCTGTACCTCAATGTCCAGGGGAAGGACCCCAGCAATCGCAATAAGTGAGAGAGTTGGAGTGGTTTTAAAACCTCCCAAGATCCGAAGAAGGACGTTGCGCTGCGCTGATCTAAGTTTGGACTTCACCCGTTCTTCAAAAGCTATATTAGCCCAGGTGCTGGCAGCGTATGTTATAATTGAGAGAAAAATCGCTTTATAATAAATCAATGCGATATCAAAAGGAACCTTGAAGACTGTATTCCCCATACTCAACGTTCGATGTAACTCCGTCTTTGCTTTTTCTATAACGTAGTCAACGTGCGATCTAAATCTTAAACCGGAGTCAACATATACTCCTAGGTATTTAAGGGACTTAACATTCCGAATTGGTCTATCATTAAGTTTTACACTAGGAGATCTCATAAGCTTCCCCTTTAGTAATACTGAGAGAGTTTTATGAGTTGCAATGGTAAGTTTTGCCTTGCAACACCAAGCATCTAACTGTGTTAAAAGATTCATAGCCTTTAGTTCCAGTTCTCTTCTACTGTTGGCACCTACCATAATCATCAGATCATCTGCGTAAGCAATTGCTCCAATGGATAAGGGATTCTCATTCAGTTCTTCTAGCAGCGGTTCTATGGTGATGTTCCATAACTTGGGGCCTAATACGGAGCCCTGAGGACATCCTTTATTGACTTCACGATGAACACTCTGATCCTGCCAAACGTAGTTGACCCCTCTGTTATTTAGATAATCACTGATCACGTTATAAAGAGCTGTTGGGAGATCAAGTTCCCTCAATGTAGCGAGTGTAAAGGGCCACCATACGTTGTCAAAAGCTCCTTTTATATCAGCAGCTATTCCAAGTACGTACTTGTACGTGGATTCATGGACTGTTCTCTTAACATGGTTAATAGCATCCTCCGTTGACAGTCCTCTGCTAAATCCATATTGCCTTTGTGGTGTGCCTCTGAGGAGCTCTCTTTCCTCTATCCTTTTAAGCAGTAGTTTTTCTAGGATCTTCCCAAAAGTGTCCAGCAGGCATATTGGTCTATAAGATTTGACGTCAGTTCGATCTTTATTTTTATTCTTCAGTATTAGGGTTAGATTGGCTTCTTTCCAGCATGCTGGAAAGACACCCTTTATTAAACATAGGTTGTAGATCTGTTGAAGATGATACGATATCTCATTCTTAGAAATCTTAACTAATTCATTCGGGACTGCATCCGGCCCAGACGCTTTCTTCGGCTTTAATTTATCTATAACAGAAGCCACCTCCTCAAACGTAAAGGGTAACAAAAGAGTCTTTGATGTATATATTTGATTTCTTCTTCTGCTTCTTATTTCAGCTTGTATATCATTATCATCTTGGGGATAATCCAATAGAAGAAGATGTTCCATAAGGTAACTCACCGTTTCCTCCCAATCTTTAGTATACTCACCATTTTGTTTCTTAATTGTTGTGAGTATTATTGATTGCTTTAACTTGCCAGTCACCATCCTATAAGGAAAACTCCACGGATCTCGAGCCAATTCTCTTTTAACAAAGTTCGCCCAGGATTTCTGCTTATGTTGTTTTAGCAAGTTATTATACCTCCACTTGGAGTCCCTATATTTCTCTAGGAAAAACTGCTTATCTCGGAACGTCTTCGCCTGTTGATATGATTTCCTTAGTTTTCTGGTTGTTTGTCTTCTTTTTAACAAGTAATCAGGCCACATGTTAGTGTTTTTGCGGTTTCCAATCTTAATTTTTGCTACTTCCATTTTTAAGATGGAATCCATTACTTTATAGAGTTCTTTGATTCCTTCTTAAAAGTTCGTTAATTCCTTCCGGGGCAATTCTGAACTTATGTGTCTTCTTATATTTGCCCAGTCTGTCTTCATCCAGTTTACTCTATGGTATTGTGTGTTCCGCTTTTTACAACCTTTATTTTGTATTGTTATTCTAATGAGATTATGATCGCTTACAGTCTCATTATCAAAATTTTCCAGTCTATATTATTTACTGCTCCTTTTCGATTTGTTATGCTGATATCAATATTAGATTCTGCACCCTGTCTATTCTTAAACGTAGGTATGTTTGATTCTCTGTTTAATATTATTAAGTCTTTTAATGCGATACCGTCCTCCATTAGTCGACCCTTATCATCAGTTGTCTTACTGTGCCATAATTTTGATTTGGCATTACTGTCAATTGCTATGAGTATCTGTTTTGTTGAGTAGCAATCAATTATTTGTTCCATGACGTTAAGGAACGGGATAATTGGATCTTTGTATTGACAGTATATACTGAGGAAAATCCAAACCGAACTCCCAGTGTCTATTTCAGCCACTTGGCAATGTGTTGACGACAGGTTTTTATTCCAATGCACTCTGTAATTATTATTAAGTACAATTATCGATGCTTGCGGTTCATTTCCATGAATTAAGATTTTAGCTGTCGTTGGGAATCCAACTATTGCACCTTTGACCTGATAAGGTTCTTGAATGAGTATAAGATCGGTATTTGTCTGTTCACTAATATGTCTAAGTTCTTCGGTAGCCATCTGAGACCTGCCAGCATTTAACTGTAAAATTTTTATGGTTTCACTGTTGTTCCTATAAGATACATTTTGATTGCTAGCCATAGTTAATTTTACTGATTGTCCTTTCCCACAAATCATGAAACGTTGGACAGACCTCTTGATTACAGTTACGCCTTCTATACTTGCAAGGGATACATCTCTTGAAGTTCTTATGTTCCTTACATTCTTGGGTTCTGTGGCTTTCTCCACATCTTTCACATGCTGGTTCCCTCTCGCAGTGCTTATTAACATGACCAAGGTCATGGCAGTTATAGCACCGCGGGATTGAAATAAAATCCTTGGTATTGTGTATCGAGAATGGAAGATAGATCTGCTGTTTGTTCTTAAACATGTTTCTACAAGTCGGAGTTGTCTCAAGCACAATATGGCTAGCAGCGCCATCCCTCCTACCAGTCCTAAAAGCAAACTTGACATTTTGTTTGAATTCCTGCAGCGAAGTTGTTGTTTCAAAGTTGAGAGTATAAATGTTTTCGATTACTTCTTCATCCTGGTAGGACCTTGGCACATCATAAATGATGACCCGAGGATTTCTTTTCTTAATAGGTTCAGATATGATGCCTCTTGACACCAGTTGATTATGTGTTTTCAGTTTTGTAGCTTCTTCCTCGGTTGCCACATCTAGTATTAGAGTATTCCTATTCGATCTTACATTTCCAATCCGTATCTTTTCTTTAGCTGGATCGATATACTTGGTAACGATTTCTTGTATCTCTTTTGGAGATTTATCTTCAGATCTTAGGAAAAGTGTTGCTCTTTGCGTCTTTTTGTTTTGAGCTGGAATGTTCTTTGGAGTATGAGTACTCTGGACAATTTCTGTATACAAGGGCTGGTTATTTATACCACTTGTGCTTTGTTTTGTTAGTGCTTCTCTAGTAGTTCTTATCTCTCCCTGTAAGAACTTTTTGTCCTCTTTTATTTCCTTGTTCACAGCATTCAAGGTTTCAATCTCCACTCTGCTGTCCTCATAAATGGCCTCTAGTTTGGACAAAATAGTGGTAAACAAGGTCTTGCTAGATATTGTCAGCTTTTCTCTTGCGATACATAGTTGGAGTTCATTTATCATAAATCTAAAGGTGTTAAGTTGATAAGCAGAATCATGAAAGATTGGAATCTCTCGCTCTCTCTCTATCTCGTCTCCTAACACACCGGTTCTAAACGTTTGGTTAAGTTCGGTTCCGATTTCCTCATTCACCTCTCCCTGGTTCCTCTTCTTAGATTCAGGCCCATCAAGGCTCATCCTTCTCTTATTGGAATCCTGTTGATTCATCTTGACGATTACACAAAGACATGTTATACAATATCAAACATACATTTAAGACTCTAAAAATATCGATTGAGCACATTTTAGCGACACACTTTAAAACCTCTGGGGAGAACACAAAATTCAACGAGGACAACACTTTAAAACTCCCGAGGGCGGCTACCCACCCCCTGGGGCGCCAAGCCCAGGTCCGCCCGGCCTCTGCTGCTCACCGTTGCTCTACCACAAGCAGGTGGATCCACTGATTGGCGGCAAGGATGCTTTAAATACGTAGATATTGGTTCACACCAATCAGTGGGGGCCGGTCACGGGGGTCGGGGACATGTACACGTAACCGATGTGAGGAGTCTCCTAACTCGACTCAATTTCTCGCGGAAACCTGCAAAATCATTTGTTATGAACAGTCATCAATATTGCCCTAACAACCATCTACATCTGGTCTGAAAAGGAAGCATGAACCACCTGTTAATACTAGAGCAGCAAAGCAGCCACGCTATGCACCACCTATCCATAGCAGTTTTAATGGCCAATTAAGGGATCACCGTTTTGTATCAGAGCCAAGATGTGACATTAAGAGTTTTTCGAACAGTATAAATCCAGATGTGCAGGCAATTCTAAATGCACAAAATGGCTCTTATAAGCTGTACCTCAAATTGTTTACACAATATAAGAAGCCAAATGGCACAAAATTTACACAGCCCCACATAACAGAAACTGTACCGGTACATTCAAATGCAAATTCAGACAAAATAATAAGCAGTTTGATAGATCAATTGAATATTAAACACTCTGAATTTGCAGCAAAAGAGTCTGGATGGAGCCTATGCGGATCTCCACACAAGTTATATATTAATATTTCTGAATTCAGCCCATTACAAAGATCTACATATCTGCCATTACCTGCCAATATTAAAAACAAAAGAGCCGTGGTTAACATAGAAAATAATGATGAGAAATGCTTTTTGTGGTGTATTTTAGCTGCTTTGTATCCAGTTTTAGATCATCCTGAGAGAATAAGTTATTATAAACAGCATGAAAACAATTTTGATGAAGCAATGAAGGGCTTAGAATATCCAATGTCTGTTCAGAATATTGATAAATTTGAAAAAAAGGCCAGGGATATTAATGGTAAACAATTATCTATTAATTTATTTATTTGTTCTACTGGCCGTGGCAATTGCTTGATAGATCCTCTCAGAATCAGTACACTTGATGATGATTCTGCTGTTCCGATTGATCTGCTCTTAATTGAAGAGGATGTCACATATCATTACACTCTGATACATAATCTTGAAGCTTTAGTCAGAAAACAACTAGACAAATCCAATACAATATTCAAGTTGTGCAGAAGATGTTTAATTGTATTTGATGGTAGAGAAATGGTGAATGGTGTTTGTGAAGAGAATGCAGAAATTGCTAAAAACAAGTTAATTGAGCATCTGAAATACTGTGGCAACCATAAACCTGTTCATATGCTTATGCCTAACCCAAATGAAAATGTCAAATTAAAAAAAATTGAAGCCTTGTTGGAACACCCAGCATATATAGTCTGTGATTTTGAATCAAACCTCAAACCTCTTGCATTCTGTAGCCCAGATCCTGATGAACCTTCAATTACATCATACCAGCTACATGAACCTTCTAGTTTTTATTATGTGGTTGTACAGGATGGGGTTGTTAGTAAAGTTGATTTATACATGGGAGCAGATGCCATCAAAGAATTTGCAGATAGAATAGAAAATGAGTGCCGTTGCATAGCATCTAATGTCTTATTAAAATCAAAACCCATGTTGCCTTTAACAGAGGATCAGATTGAAGATTTCAACAATGCAGAAAAATGCCCAGTATGTAATTCTAAATTTTCATATGCAAATATCAAGGTTCATCACCATTCCCATACAGATGGTAAATTCTTAATAGCCCTGTGTAATAGCTGTAATATTAAGATCCAGAGACCAAAATTTGTCCCCATATTTTGCCATGGTGCATCCAATTATGATTTTCATCATCTGATCAGGTACGAGGGGTTTGACAAGCAGAATTTAAATATTTTAGCTGAAAATAATGAAAAATATATTGCCATTAGCAAAATAATTAAAGTTAATGGTGTTCCTATTCACTTAAGATTTCTTGATTCATACAGAATTTTATCGGCTAGCCTGGCTACACTGGCCACTCAATTTTCTGATGATCAATTCAAAATCACATGTGCTTCGTTTCCAAATCAGGATCTGAAATTAATTAGGCGGAAGGGTGTATATCCATATGATTATGTTACAGATTTTTCTAAATTTGATGAGTGTTCTCTGCCACCACAACAAGAGTTTTACAGCAAAATCAGAGGATATGGAATCACTGATGAAGATTATCACCATGCCAAGTTGATGTGGAACAATTTAAAATGCCAGACATTTGGTGATTATCTCAAGGCTTATTTAAAACTTGATGTGACCCTCTTAGCTGATATACTGCAGGCATTCAGAAAATCTTCCATGGAAAATTATAAGCTGGATCCAATGTATTTTTACAGTGCTCCGGGCCTAGCATGGTCTGCAATGTTTTTAAACACTAAAATGCATTTGGATCTGATCCAGGATCAAGATATGTATCTGTTTATGGACAATGTATAAGAGGAGGCATGGTGCAATGTTCTCAGAGATATGCCAGAGCAAATAACAAATATATTCCTGATTATGATCCAGCACTGCCATCAAATTATATACTTTATGTAGATGATAATAGCCTTTATGGTTATTCTATGATGAAAAAATTGCCATATGCAGGGCTTGAGTGGGTTGAAGATTTCAACATTGAGGATCTTCAGGACTTTGATGACAGTCACTATGGCCAGTTCTTAGAGGTTGATCTGACAATTCCTGATGATTTACAAAACACATTTTCTGATCTGCCCCCAATTCCCGAGGTTAAGTGCTCACCTGGCTCTAAACAGAAGAAATTGATGATGACTCTGGAGCCGAAACAGGATTATGTCATATATTACAAAAACCTCCAGTTCCTGATGAATCATGGTGTTCAAGTGACCAAAGTTGGAAAAGTTTTGAGGTTCAGGCACTCAAGATGGTTGAAGCCATATATTGATACAAACACAGAGCTTCGAACATCTGCAATGAGCCAATTTGATAAGACCTTGTTTAAATTGATGGTCAATTCAGTGTATGGCAAAACAATTGAAAATGTCAGAAAACATATTGATGTTAAAATAATTACTGACCCCAGCCGGAGCAAAAAATTGATAGCAAAGCCCAACTTCAATTACAGAAGAATTTATGATGAAAATATTGCACTTTTCAACATGAAAAAAGCAAAGATTAAGTTTGATAAGCCTATTTATGTAGGGGCTGTGATATTGGAATTGGCCAAATTACACATGTTAAAATTGTTTTATAATGTATTGAAGCCTTTTTATAAGGATCGTGTAAAACTGATGTACATGGACACAGATAGTTTTGTTCTTGATATTCAAACAGAAGATGTTTATCAAGATATAGCACAGCCTGAATTGTTTAAATATTTTGATACCACTGAACATTCAAAGACTAAACCCCACAACAAAAAGGTGCCTGGCAAGTTAAAAGATGAGACACTTGGTGATGTTATTGTGGCATTTGCTGGGTTAAGGGCCAAGATGTAAGTAGTGTAATTGATACTATTATAAACTCAAGAAAGTATGAACCCCCCTCAAGCAGATTTGGCTATACTTAAAACAAGCTCAACATGCCCATATGAGCTTTTTGCTCAAGTGTGGAACCCCGTCTAATCCAAGATTTTTGTAAAAATGCCCTCAAATATTTCCTGAGAAAGTATGAACCCCCCTCAAGCAGATTTGGCTATACTTAAAACAATGCCAAGTTCCCATATGATTTTATTGTTTATAGTGTGTTTTTCTGTCAAAATCCCAGGAATCTTGAATTGATATAAAGCTCATATCTATTGGGTTCTGAGACCCAGTAGAGTGTGGTGCATGGTTTTTATTGCCTTGTAATAAAGGCTCGGGTTTGAATCCTGGTAAAAATGTAAAGCCTCCCCTGATGGCAAAATGTTAATATTGTTGCTTTGTAAACAAGAGGCTCGGGTTTGAATCCTGATAAAATTTATAAGATTGAAATACATGTTGCAAAATAATATCTCCATACGTGAGATTTTGAGAATAATTATTCCTAGTTGATATACAACTCCCAGATCTGAAACCTGGTAAAAAGTGTTGTTCAACAGAGCAAAATTATTCTCTATTGGGAACCACCCGCTCAGCCATACAATAGGGGAAAAGCGGGCAAACATAATTAATTGTTTGCATGTTTTGCCGGCACGCAAGAGATATAATCTATACAGCTAGAAGGGAGCATTAATGATTTTTCTGTGCGATTCACTGAAGAGGCCATTAATCTTTCTGTGTGACATGTAAAAATGTAACAAAGATTATTGAGATAAAGATACACATTTTCTGTGCAACATGTAAAAGTGTAACAAAGATTATTGAGATAAAGATACATATTTTCTGACACAGTAGCAATGAACTGCTTTTCATGCTGAAAGCAATTCTAGTTTTGTATTATTCTTATAATAAGAGCCTAGGCAAGGCTTGGAGAATAATTCATTGCAGTCAAAATCCAATTTTGTCTGTATTAAGGTCTCAGAACCCAGTAAAATATGGGCATATTCCATATTGAGAAGTGTTAATATTGTTGCATTGTAATCAGGGGCTTTGGGTTCGAGTCCTGATATAAGATTGAAATATATACAACTGCCCACACATAAGATATTTACTGCTAGCTGATAATACAGTTGAGGTTTGTGTGTTGTATAACAGCATAATAGAAGCAAATATCTTCTAGAATTGCTCTGTGACCCTCTCATTTCTTACATCATAAACATATGATTTTTCACCTATGAGAATAACACTACATATGGTGTCATCAGGTAATGCCTCATGGAATTCACAGAAAATTTTAATGTTTGTCCTGTCATTAACCACAACTTGTTTTCTTTTTGAAGTGTTGATTACAAACATGGGTCTCTGTGCTTTGAATTCATCTGGTGTGTAATACATGTCAGTATTGCCAGTAGTGACCCTTTTGAATGCCGTAAATGCCTCATATAATTTGAGGAAATCATTCTTGGACATGTCTAAATTGTAATTTTCTCTAGGGAATACCTCATTTCTGCCATTTTTAAGATATATGTTCTTGATGTTGCAGTTATCAAATCTACTTGAATTTTTTACTGATTATTGTGTCTTCCATTCTGAAACAATACCACCACAAAATCCGGCATGTCATATTGAATAATGGAGAATGAATTTGTAGCATCAAACTCATAATAAGAACCAGTTGCGGGCTTCTGTACACATTGATATGTATAAAATTGCAGAGGAATCTGTGGATTTTTTATTATATCTGCTTTGTATTTAAGAGCATAACTGGCCTCATATTCAACAACAGGGATTCATAGCTCCATAGTCTGAATAATGCACTTGCCTGCATCAGGTAGGGTATTAGGCAGAGCTTCCCCTGTAGGGTTTAATGTGCTGTACCTCATCAAAGCATTATTATCATTGGCAGCTCTTCTAAATGTAATTCTTAAACCACCCTTCCACATAATATCTTTGTAATCTGAGAAGAATCCTGGCAACAGGCGCATAGGGAACAGCACTGTGTGGCTCTTGGATAATATTTTATCACCAGCCTCAAATCCACCTATTTTGTAGTAAGAAGCCTCGGTTTTGGATAATTTTAATGTGGCCAAAGCTGTGGAGGTAATGCCGGGATAATCCACTCTGTTTATAACAACACCATGCTTTCTGATCTCAATTTCAGAGAACAGATGCGGCACAAAATTGTCTACCAATCTTATATTTGAATTTGCCGGATAATCTGTTCCATCGAGCTTTACAACATCAAATTTGATGTATAGATCTGCTCTGTGGGGGTGTATAAATCCATCCCCTACATCAAGATCAACCTCAATCTCTGTGTTGGGTTGATTTAAATTTGCAAATGTCCTCCTGTTTGGGGGGAATGATTGTAGCTCATAACTCTCAATATTTTCAATTGTATGTATTTTTATTTAAATATTAATCTCTATGATAGCAGTTGTTGTGGCTCCAGCAAAATCAACTAATTCTTCTTTTTCATTAGTGACCATCAATTCAATATAATCTATTCTATTATGGCACACAGGAAAATATAATGTTGGGGATGGATTGTAGATGATCGGCTCCATAAATTCAGAGTTAGGTTTGAATGTTGCAATGATGCCGGTTTGTTTGTGAGTGCCTATGCCATTTGATTTGGTGATCACACCCTCGGCCACATTACAGTGAATATTCAGAGTCTCTATGGCTAGGAATTTAGGTATATTCATAGCAGTGTGTTTGATGCCTGGTTCAAGTTTTGTGTTGTTCTCAAAGCCTAATAGTTCTCCTATAGTACCCAGATCTACTGTTTCTGTTGCAGATACAATCTCTACTCTGTGAGTGACAGAATTTTGACTTAACACTACACCTCTGGGTAATTGAGCATTTAGAGTGGACAGATTATATTGCCCTGGAGTGATGACAATTTTTTGATCCCCTACTGCAATTTTGTTGTTGTGGTGAGTAATATTAGGGATCAAGTACATGCCGTAAAATGCTCTGAGAGCTATTGTTTTGGGATACACTATGTCATCATGTAATTTGAGTTTGAATATTGAATTTTGGCTGGTGAGATGGAATACCCCCATGATGTTTTAAATACCACAAGGCCTTTTGAAAATTTTCAATTGATGGTTTATTTATTTGAGACATATATCTAAGAACTGATAAACACAAATGTCCACAATTAACATCTTTGAAGTTTTGAACACGGGCATTATTGTAATAAAGATTAACTGATTTTAGATATTTTACTAAATTTTCAGGTGGATCACCTCCAAATGAATCAAACACAAATGCCTCATTGTTTAAATATTTAAGATAACAAATCCAGTGAGTGCCCTGATTTTTGTACTCATCCAAATTAACAATGCCACACTCTTTGTTGAGTGGTTGTTCTGGTAAAGAATCAGACATGTACACACCTCTAAAATTTTTAATGCCCAGTGGCTTGATTAAAGCTTCAATATCTTGGTTTGTAAGCGGCTCTTGTTTTTTTAAACTTATTCATGGCTCTCTTAACACCTTTGCCTTTTTTCTCCATGGCCAGGTTATGGCGCCTCTGCTCATCTAATTCTGCCCTATTTTTCTTGGCATCTATTACTGTTTTTGCTATGGCGTTTGATCCCCCGGCCAAGCTCCCAACAGCCCCAAGTGCTGCTAAGATGGCAGGGATGGTAAATATGAATCCCCCCACATGTGATTTTTTTCTAGATTGCTGTAATTTTTTTAATTGGGGGGTACTAAGCAACAATTTCATACCATGTCCCTTTGCAATACAAGAGCTTTTTTCTTCCGCTGCTTTTTGGTTAAAAGGCTATCAATAGTTTTAAGAGATTTGAGACCTGCATAAGGTATTTGATACATAACACCCTTGGCCTTCATTGTAGGTTTATTATATACATATTTATAGCCCCCACCCCAGTTTTTGTTTGGTGTTCATAGCTATGGTGGTTCCCAATGCTGCTATTTTTTCACTTAAAGAAGCATCTTTGCTTACAAATCTACCAAATGCAGCCTCTTCTAATTTCTTGTCTGCAACATGTCTCTTGTCAAGATCAGAATGTGTGTTGTATGCTATGTCATGGTCTCTACAAGCAGCATCTAGGGGATTAACACCAGGATCCCCTCTGTTTAATCTATGGTCCAATTTTGTACCGGGACCACAATACTGATAGCCTGGAATGTGTAGTTCAAATGGCAGCTTGTTTATAATGTCATTAACCAACCCCCGACCCTCAGAAATATTCCAAAATTTAGGTGGTAGAGTATTAATAATTTTTATAAGATATCCAATCCCCTTAGTGTCATTCACTATAAAATTAGAGAATTTTGTGCTTATCATGTCCATAATTCCAACCTTTTCATTGTAAAAATTGTGGTTGCCAGCATTTTCCTCCCCAGCTATCACCAATAACCTATCTACAAGTTTCCTGACATCATCAACACACACAAATTCTTTAGGCAGGGTGTTGTATTGTTTGATTCCACTGCCAGTCTTGATCTGTGACCATATGGGCTTGATTAAATTATTGTATTTTGCCCCACTGCTAGACTTGACTTTTTTTGTGTGGGATCATAGTTCTGGTATAGAGCATCTGATTTTATTAATATTTCTTTGTAATGTTCATAATCTTGATCTGTATAGCTGCCAGGCCTTTTCCTAGTCATCAGTTCCCACAACCCAGGTGTGCCGGGGTACTTAACAAAAGCACCTTTTTCTCCGAGACGAGATTCTGAATAAACAATTATATCATCTCCCATAAATGTTACTCTGAAATTGCCAATTCTATGTATGATGCTGCCATCAAGCTCTGTGTCAGCATATAAGCCAAACACCTCATCTTTATTGTCTTTAGGTGTGGTTAAATATTTTTGAGCAAGAAGACCCAATTCAATAGGATCCTGAGTAGCTTCAATTCTTCTAGGAGCAACAGGACTAGGTGTATGAATGCTGGAAAGTGGGGTGATTGGATAATCTAATATGTTTCTTGCAGCTACAGGTACAAGCTCTGTGATCAAATTTTGATTTTGCTCTGTAACAGTTTTGATATTCTTACCTAATTCACTAATAGCATCAATGATGGGCTGTTCTGTTTGTTTGTGTTGTTCATAAATTCCTCGGTTCTGTGATTTCCATCCCTTAAATCTTTTTACAAGATAATCTCTTAATTTAAGATCATCAATGATTGGTCTTTTCATGGTTATTTATTTATATTTCAATGTCTAAAAAATTGTTGATTTTATTTCTGTATTTGCCACTATTGGGTGTTCTTGTCATATCAATTGTGACAAACCCATAACTGTCCTGGTTCCAGCACCTGCTGCAAAACTTGGAAAAATCATTGTAGCTCAAGTCCCCACCTACATATTCATCATGTATGTGTTTGAGGTTGGTATGATCTTAATGAAACACACATATAAAATTGCTGTTGTCTCGGATCAGCTGCTTCGGAATTTTAGAAAAAGTCTGTGCCAGGTAGAAGCAATCAATGTTTTTGTGTCGGCCCTGTGTAAAGAAATTTCTAACATTGTTTTGATTATCCAGTATAATGTCATCAAACACAACAACAGAATTATCGAGACATTCATGAAGTGGCTTAACATCTGGTTCAAAAGTGGCAATATCCAATCCATCATATAGCTTCATCAGCTGCTGATATTTTAATTGTTCCAAGCTCTTAGAGAAGATATACAAGTGCCTGTTTTTCCAGTCTAACCAGTTGGGTGCCAATAAAAAATTATCAACCATTAGTGTAGTTTTACCACAAGCAGATGGCCCAACAATAAGACACCTAATATTATCAGGCAGCAAGTTGCCATTTCTCTTATTCTGTTGTTCAGGTTCTGGCAGCCTTTTTATAACATCCCAGGTGTTCATATTATTATTTTGTTTGCATCGATCCAGCTGTGTTCTGGAAGTCCTAGCCATTTGACAAATAACTTGTTGCCTTTTCTGCGGATGATTTTTTCTATGAGATATGTGTCAGGCTGTTTAGTTTTGCTTAGTTCTTCTTCATAGAATCTGCCTTTGAGAATTTCTCCTCGGTGGTCTTTTATTATATATGTGTTAAGGGTCCCGGGTTTAACTTGAACCACTGTAAATAATTCAGTGCTCCAGTTTCTTGTAAAGCCTCTTTTGAATAAGTGCTTATATTTGCTGATTCTAACTTGATCACCCACCTTGTATTTGGCCTTTCTTGTTGTTGGCTGGTATCTAGGATAATAAACAGTCCTGATCAATTTTTGCTCATCAGATGAAGTTACTTCAGAGGGTTTCATGTTGATTGTGGAATGGACCGAGTTGTTATATTTATGTAGAAGTTCTGGAAGAATATTAAGCCATTTATAATTACCTTGAAGTGTAAATTGTTTATACATAAGATTTTTTAGGGTTTTGTTGAATCTCTCTACAATTGAGGCTTTGAGATCACTGTAACTCGAATAATGTTGTATTGCCTGGCTTTTAATAAATTGTTGAAACACTGAATTATAAAATTCTTTGCCATTATCTGTTTGCAAATAGCGCGGGGATCTTCCACTCTGATTGATGATTGTCCTGATGGCTTCTGTAACACATTTTCCAGTCTTGGATTTGAGTGGCACAGCCCAGGCAAATTTTGAAAATGTGTCTATTACAGTGAGTAGATACTTGTAGCCCTTGTTGATTTTGTCTAAGTTTTTCAACTGTCCACTTGCCATCTCAATCAAGTCGCTCTGCCATAAATCATCTATGCCCTTTGTGACTACTGGGAGTCTCTTATAATTATGTCGGGCTTGTCTGTGTAATTCATCAACAATAATTTCTCTAGACATAATATGAAAACAAGAATATTGCAACTATGGGGTGTTCAACAGCTGAGACTGCAGGATTTTCTAAATATAATTTGTCTCCAATAAGTATTTTAAATTCCAAAGAGCCATCATCTTCAGCATAGGCTGTTTCTAATGTATTGGGGTCTGTAAAATCCTCTAACTCTACACTGGTGATTTTCACTTTGTTATCAGCATTTGTTATTGATAAGGTAGGGTAGTGGTGTGCCTGTGGTTGAAGCCAATATTTGATCTTGATTGGTCTCAATGTGCCCCCAACAAAAAACTGGTAATAAAATTGTGCAGGGGACAGCATATATATTTTGCCACCTGGTGTAAATGGTGAATCATATTCTTTGTTGGGGATGCTGTACAATTCAAGAATTACTGTATGTTTTGGATTCTCAATTATGCCTGTTATTTCTTTTTCTGCTGTAAGCAATCTGCTTGTTACAGATTCAAGGTGCTCATTGATGGTCCTAACAACATCATCATGGCCTGGCTTGATTTTTATGTCCACAACAAGTTTCTTGTATTGTTGCACAATCTCTTGAAGCTGGGTGGCAAAAACAGACAGGGCATTTGCTTGATTGGATTCCATGGTCCCTAGCTGTTGCTTGATATTAGCTACAATTTGTTGCAAATTTTCAACAACTGCCAATTTTGAATTTTGAGCAGTAAGATCATGGACCTGTCTTCTGATATCCTCAAACAGGGCATGCAGTTCATTAATATGTTGATTGGTTGGTAGAGTGGCCACTGTCTGAGTGAGATGTTTGATCTCTGCTTGGATATTCTTGATATCTTCTGATTTCAATATCCTATTCACTGCTCTCTTAATATTTTTAAGTTCCTGTGATGTAGGCAGATTTGATACTGTATTTTGTAAAAATTCAAGTGCCAATTTTACATTGTTTAATTCAGAAGCATCAGCCACATTTTGCATAGCATTTTGGAGCAGGGCTATATCTGCCTGGGAGGGTGTTGATTGTTGTAAAATTTCAAGTTTTGTTTGGATATCATCGATCAAGTGATGAAAATGAGATAGCTCAGATTCCGTGTTGAGGTTTTCAAGCTTTGTGATCTGTTGCTGGACACTGACAAGAGTATCTACAATACCGGGCAGGCGGGATTCTTGTACATTTGCCAAATCACTTTGCACTGCTGCTATTGTACCCTCAAGATGGGTTATGGTACTTTGAATTTTTCCAAAATCTTCATATGTTTCAAGTTGCAGCTTAATATTTGCTACACTCCGAGTTATTGCATTCAAAGCATCAGAAGATGGCAAGTTGTTCATAAAATTTTCAAGTGTCTCAATTTTTTCTTTAACCTCGGCTATGGCATTGTTCAAGGGGTCCAGATTAGGTATCTGGAGTGACTGAATCTGTTCTTTTAGAGTGGAAATCACTAGATCAAAATCTTCTTGTGATTTTATGCTTTTGACAATTGTTTGGAGCTGTGCCTGGACATCATTTATCTGCTCTTCCAATTGTTGTTTCAATTGCTCAGAGTTGGTGGCCTGGGTCTTAAATTTGGCTTGAAGAGCTGCTACAGCTTCTTCTAAGCTTTGAAAATTATCTAATGTGGCCAGGTCAGTATATTTCTGAAGCAACAATTTGAGTTCAGAATCAATTTTAAGAAGAGGGTCCATGCATTGTGATTGCAAATTTGTAATTTCTAATTGAAGACTGGCATTGAGTGTGGTTTGTAAAGCTTGTAAATCACTTCTTAATTTCTTGACTCTGACATCAAGCATAAGAATCTCATCACTGTGATCTTCATGTCTTGTATGGCCAAATATATCATTAGGCATTTTTGTTTTAGCGGTTATTTATTATAGAGTATCTGATTCTTAATTCTATAAAAAAGGGTATAAGCTTGTCATATGATCCAGGGACCTCAATATATAAGCAGTCACCAGCAGAAACAGTATATACAGTGCCAGAAACCATGTTTGAGTGCTTAATTCTATAAATATTTCTCCCTATTGAAATCTTGACATCACCCTCAGGGGTTGTAATAAATTGCAATTGCCCACCTACAGGTAATTGGTAATGATTTAAATTATTGTTAAATATGTATAATGTTGTGCCTGTTTCATCATCAACATCTGTAAGTATGCTGTTCAGATGAATAATTAACAAGCCACTCAGTTTAGACAGCATATCAGAAGAGGGTTGTGGTGTTGGCAGCTCCATAATAGCCTGTTTTTTGAACTTAAATAAGTTCATAGGCATGTTTATTTATTTCAAATCATGCTCTGTAATTGGGCATTGATTCCCATTTTTCAAATCACAATGACCCCATGGTAAAGTATGTATGCCACATGATAAAATGCATCTCTTATCATCATGTGGGTCCAGGGCCACTTTTCTTACAATATTTGAAGTCAATAAGTGATCCACACTCTGAATTCTGGATTCTGATGTTTTGATTAAATTCTGGGATTTGATGCAATTTTTATAATCTTCAAATACAAGCTCTTTTTCTACAGTTACTTTGCCAATGCCCTTGGCCTTTTTGGCAGCAACACCACTACATGTTTTAAAAGTGTACATCTTGGCACTTAACCCAGCAAATTCCACAATAACATCACCAAGTGTCTCATCTTTTAACTTGCCAGGCACCTTTTTGTTGTGGGGTTGAATTATTGTATGTTCACTGGTATCAAAATATTTAAACAATTCAGGCTGTGACATATCTTGATAAACATCTTCTGTTTTAATATCAAGAATAAAACTATCCGTGTCCATGTACATCAATTTTATATTATCACCATAAAAAGGTTTCAACACATCATAATACAATGTTAACATGTGTAATTTGGCCAATTCCAATATCACAGCCCCTACATAAATAGGTTTATCAAACTTAATCTTTGTTTTTTTCATGTTGAAAAGTGCCATATTTTCATCATAAATTCTTCTGTAATTGAAATTAGGCTTTGCAACCAATTTTTTGCTCAGGCTGGGGTCAGTAATTATTTTAACATCGGTATGTTTTCTCACATTTTCAATAGTTTTGCCATACACAGAATTAACCATCAATTTAAACAAGCCCTTATCAAATTGGCTCTTTGCAGATGTTCGAAGCTCTGTATTTGTATCAATGTATGGTTTCAACCATTCTAAGTGCCTGAACCTCAAAACTTTTCCAATTTTGGTCACTTGAACACCATGTTTCATCAGGAACTGGAGGTTTTTGTAATATATGACATAACCCTGTTTCGGCTCTAGAGTCATCATGAGCTTCTTCTGTTTAGAGCCAGGTGAGCACTGAACCTCGGGAATTGGGGGCAGATCAGAAAATTTATTGTGCAAATCATCAGGAATTGTCAGATCAACCTCTAAGAATAGGCCATAATTACTGTCATCAAAGTCCTGAAGATCTTCAATATTGAAATTTTCAACCCATTCAAGCCCTGCATATGGCAGTTTTTGCATCATGGCATGACCATAGAGGCTGTTTGCATCTACATACACTATATAATTTGATGGCCGTGCTGGATCATAATTGGGAATATGCTTGTTATTTGCTCTGGCATATCTCTGGGAACATTGCACCATGCCTCCTCTTATACATTTCTCCATAAACAGATACGTATCTTGATCTTGGATCTGATCCAATGGCTTTTTGGTGTTGAAAAACATTGCGGCCCATGCTAGGCCCGAAACACTGAAAAAATATATTGGATCCAGTTTATAATTTTGCATGGAAGATTTTCTGAATGCCTGCAATATATCAGCTAAGAGGGTGACATCAAGTTTCAAATAAGCCTTGTGATAATCACCAAATGTCTGGCAATTTAAATTGTTCCACATCAATTGGGCATGGTGATAATCTTCATCAGTGATTCCAGATCCTCTGATTTTGCTGTAAAACTCTTCTTGTGGTGGCAGAGAACACTCATCAAATTTAGAAAAATCTGTAACATAATCATATGGATATACACCCTTCCGCCTAATTAATTTCAGGTCCTGATTTGGAAACGAGGCACTTGTGATTTTGAATTGATCATCAGATAATTGATTTGCCAGTGTAGCCAGGCTAGCAGATAAAATTCTGTAAGAATCAAGAAATCTTATGTGAATAGGAACACCATTAACTTTAATTATCTTGCTAATAGATATATATTTCTCATCATTTTCAGCTAAAATATTTAAATTCTGCTTGTCAAACCCCTCGTACCTGATCAGATGATGGAAATCATAATTGGATGCACCATGGCAAAATATGAGGACAAATTTTGGTCTCTTGATCTGAATATTGCAGCTATTACACAGGGCCATTAAGAATTTACCATCTGTATGAGAATGGTGTTTCACCTTGATATTTGTATCTGAAAATTCACAATCACATACCGGGCATTTTTCTGCATTGTTGAAATCTTCAATCTGTTTCTCTGTTAAAGGCAACATGGGTTTTGATTTTAATAAGATGTTAGATGCTATGTCACGGCACTCATTTTCTATTCTATGTGCAAATATTTTGATGGCATTTGGTCCCATGTATAAGTGTGGCTCACTAGCTACACCATCCCGTATAACTATATAACAAAAACTGGAAGGTTCATGTAGCTGGTATGGTGTAATTGAAGATTCTTCGGGATCTGGATTGCAGAATGCAAGAGGTTTGAGGTTTGATTCAAAATCACAGACAATATATGCTGGGTGTTCCAACAAGGCTTCAAACTTTTTGAATTTGCAATTTTCACTTGGATTAGGCATCACAATATGAACAGGTTTATGATTTTTACAGTATTTCAGATGCTCAATTAACTTGTTTTTAGCAATTTCTGCATTTTTTTCCCGAACCCCATTCACCATTTTTTGACCATCAAATACAGTTAAACATCTTCTGCACAACTTGAATATTGTATTGGATTTTTCTAGTTGTGTTCTCACTAAAGCTTCAAGATTTTGTATCAGAGTGTAATGATATGTGCCATCCTTTTCAATTAAGAGCAGATCAATCGGAACAGCAGAATCATCATCAAATATACTGATTCTGAGAGGTTCTATCGAGCAATTGCCAGTGGAACAAATAAATACATTAATAGATAATTGTTTGCCATTGATATGCCTGGCCCTTTTTTCAAATTTATCAATATTCTGAACAGACATTGGATATTCTAAACCCTCCATTGCCTCATCGAAAGTGTGTTCATATTGTTTATAATAAGTTATTCTCTCAGGATTCCTTGAAACTGGAAACAAAACAGCTAATATACACCACAAAAAGCATTTCTGGTCGGTATTTTCTATATTAACCACGGCTCTTTTGTTTTTAATATTTGCAGGTAATGGCACATAAGTGGAACCTTGCAATGGGCTGAATTCAGAAATATTAACATATAACTTGTGTGGAGAACCGCATAGGCTCCATCCAGACTCTTTTGCTGCAAATTCAAAGTGTTTAATATTCAATTGTTCCATCAACCTGCTTATTATTCTGTCCGAATTTGTATTTGAATAAACCGGTACAGTTTCTGTTATGTGGGGCTGTGTAAGTTTTGTGCCATTTGGTTTCTTATATTGTGTAAACAATTTGAGGGACAGCTTATAAGAGCCATTTTGTGCATTAAGAATTGTTTGCACATCAGGATTTACAGTGTTCAAAAAATTCTTAATGTCACATCTTGGCTCTGATACAAACCGGTGATCTCTTAATTGGCCGTTAAAACTGCTATGGATAGGTGGTGCATAGCGTGTCTGCTTTGCTGGTGAAGCATTAACAGGTGCTTCATGCTTCCTTTTCAGACCAGAAGTAGATGGTTGTTAGGGCAATGTTGATAACTGTGCAGAGCAAGTATCTTTATGTTTATATGTAAAGTATTGCATGTTATATTTTCTATGGCATTTAGGGCATATTTTTGTGGGAGTTCTGTATTTGTCCGGGTTACAAATCTTTTGATGCTTGGCCCAATTGGGGCTGGATATATTTTTATTGCATTGATTACAATATTTTTGACTTGGCATTTTTGTTGTTGTTTATTATATACAATTTCCTGGGTTTCAAATCAAAACTCTATGCTGGATAAAAAATATCAGCTGGGTTCAGCACTGTGCTTTGTATATTTTGTGTGTGTGTGTGTGTGTGTGTGTGTGTGTGTATGTGTATGTGTGTGAATGTTTTTTGGCTTTGGTATTTATATAAAATTTCATGGGGTCCAAATCAAAAACTCTATGCTTATCTTATGACAGGTTGTAAAGCCAATAGCCTACAAGTGGAAAAAAGAATAAATATTCATTCACACTGACCTAGTACAAATGCCTGCACGGACATGCATGTCTAGAATGGCAATAACCTTGTTATGTATTGATTTTTGTATAATAGGCTGGGACAGATATAAGCCTGGCCCTAAATATGAGTGGATTACAATAAACAAGCTGGATGTCAGGCAAAATATTGTTCAATATACCAGAAATATGATATTAAAACAAACAGGCCTGTAAGTAAGAGAAGGACTGTAACAACACATCTGTTCTTCTCAACCACTCTCACAATAGTGGGTGATGCAATTGTTTGCACGCAAAGCTTCATTACTTGGGAAGCAAAAATCAATACATAACAAGGTCATTGCCATTCAAGAGGGGCTCTGCATATAGATAAAAAAATTGAACCTGGCATCCAATTAAACTTAAACCTGAAGTAAATATGTATATGTAGGTATGGGTTTTAGCTTAATTTCAGGTATAGCCAAAAAATATCAATTTTTGACAAGTTTATGGACAAAAATCCGGCTGATGCAATTTTTGTAAGTATGGTCAAATCTGCTTGAGGGGGGTTCATACTTTCTCAGGAAATATTTGAGGGCATTTTTACAAAAATCTTGGATTAGACGGGGTTCCACACTTGAGCAAAAAGCTCATATGGGCATGTTGAGCTTGTTTTAAGTATAGCCAAATCTGCTTGAGGGGGGTTCATACTTTCTTGAGTTTATAATAGTATCAATTACACTACTGATGTTCAGTTTTGAAACATGTAGTGGCGCTGTTGCCTAAAAGGCCAAGGGCATTGGCAGAGTAATTGTTGACAAAGAGCTTGAATTTGAAGATTACAAAAATTACCTCAAATCATGTAGCACAATCAGAACATCAGAATCCAGAATTCAGAGTGTGGATCACTTGTTGACTAGCAATATTGTAAGAAAAGTGGCTCTGGACCCACATGATGACAAGAGATGCATTTTATCATGTGGCATACATACTCTACCATGGGGTCATTGTGATTTGAAAAGTGGTAATCAATGCCCAATTACAGAGCATGATTTGAAATAAATAAACATGCCTATGAACTTATTTAAGTTCAAAGAACAGGCTATTATGGACCTGCCAACACCACAACCCTCTTCTGATATGTTATCTAAACTAAGTGCTTTGTTAATTATTCATCTGAACAGCATACTTACAGATGTTGATGATGAAACAGGTAAAACATTGTACATATTTTACAATAATTTAAATCATTACCAATTACCTGTAGGTGGTCAATTGCAAATTATTACAACCCCTGAGGGTAATGTCAAGATTTCAGTAGGGAGAAATATTTATAGAATTAAGCACTCAAACATGATTTCTGGCACTGTTTATACTGTTTCTGCTGGTGACTGCTTATATATTGAGATCCCGGGATCATATGACAAGCTTATACCTTTTTTTATAGAATTAAGAATCAGATATTCAATAATAAATAACCACTAAAACAAAATGCCTAATGATATATTTGGCCATACAAGGCATGAAGATCACAGTGATGAGATTCTGATGCTTGATGTCAGAGTCAAGAAATTAAGAAGTGATTTACAAGCTTTACAAACCACACTCAATGCCAGTCTTCAACTAGAAATTACAAATTTACAATCACAATGCATGGACCCTCTTCTTAAAATTGACTCAGAACTCAAAGTGCTGCTTCAAAAATATACTGATTTGGCCACATTAGATAATTTTCAAAGTTTAGAAGAAGCTGTAGCAGCTCTTCAAGCCAAATTTAAGACCCAGGCCACCAACTCTGAGCAATTGAAACAGCAATTGGAAGAGCAGATAAATAATGTCCAGACACAGCTCCAAACAATTGTCAAAAGCATGAAATCACAAGAAGATTTTGATCTAGTGATTTCCACTCTAAAAGAACAGATTCAGTCACTCCAGATACCTAATCTGGACCGCTTGAACAATGCCATAGCCGAGGTTAAAGAAAAAATTGAGACACTTGAAAATTTTATGAACAACTTGCCATCTTCTGATGCTTTGAATGCAATAACTCGGAGTGTAGCAAATATTAAGCTGCAACTTGAAACATATGAAGATTTTGGAAAAATTCAAAGTACCATAACCCATCTTGAGGGTACAATAGCAGCAGTGCAAAGTGATTTGGCAAATGTACAAGAATCCCGCCTGCCCGGTATTGTAGATACTCTTGTCAGTGTCCAGCAACAGATCACAAAGCTTGAAAACCTCAACACGGAATCTGAGCTATCTAATTTTCATCACTTGATCGATGATATCCAAACAAAACTTGAAATTTTACAACAATCAACACCCACTCAGGCAGATATAACCCTGCTCCAAAATGCTATGCAAAATGTGGCTTATGCTTCTGAATTAAATAATGTGAAATTGGCAGTTGAATCTTTGCAAAATACTGTATCAAATCTGCCTACATCACAGGAACTTAAAAATATAAAGAGGGCAGTGAATCGCATATTGAAATCAGAAGATATCAAGAATATCCAGACAGAGATCAAACAACTTACTCAGAGAGTGGCCACTCTACCAACTAATCAACATATTAATGAACTGCATGCCCTGTTTGAGGATATCAGAAGACAGGTCCATGATCTTACTGCTCAAAATTCAAAATTGGCAGTTATTGAAAATTTGCAACAAATTGTAGCTAATATCAAGCAACAGTTAGGAACCATGGAATCCAATCAAGCAAATGCTCTGTCTGTTTTTGCCACACAGCTTCAAGAGATTGTGCAACAATACAATAGACTTGTTGTGGACATAAAAATCAAGCCTGGCCATGATGCTGTTGTTAGGACCATCAATGAGCACCTTGAATCTGTAACAAGCAGATTGCTTACAGCAGAAAAAGAAATAACAGGCATAATCGAGAATCCTAAACATACAGTAATTCTTGAATTGTACAGCATCCCCAACAAAGAATATGATTCACCATTTACACCAGGTGGCAAAATATATATGCTGTCCCCTGCACAATTTTATTACCAATTTTTTGTTGGGGGCACACTGAGACCAATCAAGATCAAATATTGGCTTCAGCCACAGGCACACCACTACCCCACCTTATCAATAACAAATGCTGACAACAAACCAAAAATCACCAGTGTAGAGTTAGAGGATTTTACAGATCCCAATACATTAGAAACATCTTATGCTGAAGATGATGGCTCTCTGGAATTTCATATACAAATAGGAGACAAATTATATTTAGAAAATCCTGTAGTATCAGCTGCTGAACACCCCACAGTTGCAATATTCTTGTTTTCATATTATGTCTAGACAAATTATTGTTGATGAATTACACAGACAAGCCAGACATAATTATAAGAGACTGCCAGTAGTCACAAAAGGCATAGATGATTTACGGCAGAGCGATTTGATTGAGATGGCAAGTGGACAGCTGAAAAACGTAGACAAAATCAACAAGGGCTACAAGTATCTACTCACTGTAATAGACACATTTTCAAAATTTGCCTGGGCTGTGCCACTCAAATCCAAGACTGGAAAATGTGTTACAGAAGCCTTCAGGACAATCATCAATCAGAGTGGAAGATCACCGCGCTATTTGCAAACAGAAAATGGCAAAGAATTTTATAATTCTGTGTTCCAACAATTTATTAAAAGCCAGTCAATACAACATTATTCGAGTTACAGTGATCTCAAGGCCTCAATTGTAGAGAGATTCAACAAAACCATAAAAAATCTTATGTATAAACAATTTACACTTGAAGGTAATTATAAATGGCTTAATATTCTTCCAGAACTTCTACATAAATATAACAACTCGGTCCATTCCACAATCAACATGAAACCCTCTGAAGTAACTTCATCTGATGAGCAAAAATTGATCAGGACTGTTTATTATCCTAGATACCAGCCAACAACAAGAAAGGCCAAATACAAGGTGGGTGATCAAGTAAGAATCAGCAAATATAAGCACTTATTCAAAAGAGGCTTTACAAGAAACTGGAGCACTGAATTATTTACAGTGGTTCAAGTTAAACCTGGGACCCTTAACACATATATAATAAAGAACCACCGAGGAGAAATTCTCAAAGGCAGATTCTATGAAGAAGAACTCAGCAAAACTAAACAGCCTGACACATATCTCATAGAAAAAATCATCCGCAGAAAAGGCAACAAGTTATTTGTCAAATGGCTAGGACTTCCAGAACACAGCTGGATCGATGCAGACAAAGTGATAATATGAGCACCTGGGATGTTATAAAAAGGCTGCCAGAACCTGAACAGCAGATTAAGAGAAATGGCAAGTTGCTGCCTGAAAATATTAGATGTCTTATTGTTGGGCCATCGGCTTGTGGTAAAACTACACTAATGATTGATAATTTTTTATTGGCACCCAACTGGTTAGACTGGAAAAACAGGCACTTGTATGTCTTCTCTAAGAGCTTGGAACAATTAAAATATCAGCAGCTGATGAAGCTATGTGATTAATTGGATATAGCCACTTTTGAACCAGATGTTAAGCCACTTCATGAATGTCTCGATAATTCTGTTGTTGTGTTCTATGACATTATACTGGATAATCAAAACAATGTTAGAAATTTCTTTACACAGGGCCGACACAAAAACATTGATTGCTTCTACCTGGCACAGACTTTTTCTAAAATACCGAAGCAGCTGATCCGAGACAACAGCAATTTTATATGTGTGTTTCATCAAGATCATACCAACCTCAAACACATACATGATGAATATGTAGGTGGGGACTTGAGCTACAATGATTTTTCCAAGTTTTGCAGTAGGTGCTGGAACCAGGACAGTTATGGGTTTGTCACAATTGATATGACAAGAAAACCCAATAGTGGCAAATACAGAAATAAAATCAACAATGTTCTAGACATTGAAACATATATAAATAACCATGAAAAGGCCAATCATTGATGATCTTAAATTAAGAGATTATCTTGTAAAAAGATTTAAGGGATGGAAATCAGGGAACCGAGGAATTTATGAACAACTTAAACAAACAGAACAGCCTATTATTGATGCTATTAGTGAATTAGGTAAAAATATCAAAACTGTTACAGAGCAAAATCAAAATTTGATCACAGAGCTTGTACCTGTAGCTGCAAGGAACATATTAGATTATCCAATCACCCCACTTTCCAGTATTCATACACCTAGTCCTGTTGCTCCTCGAAGAATTGAAGCTACCCAGGATCCTATTGAATTGGGTCTTCTTGTTCAAAAATATTTAAGCACACCTAAAGACAACAAAGATGAGGTCTTTGGCTTATATGCTGACAGAGAGCGTGATGGTAGCATCATACATAGAATTGGCAATTTCAGAGTAACATTTATGTCAGATGATCTGATTGTATATTCAGAATCTCATCTTGGAGAAAAAGGTGGTTTTGTTAAATATCCCGGCACACCAGGATTGTGGGAACTGATGACTAGGAAAAGGCCTGGCAGCTATACAGATCAAGATACAAAGAAATATTAATAAAATCAGATGCTCTATACCAGAACAATGATCCCACACTAAAAAGAGTCAAGTCTAGCAGTGGAGCAAAATACAACAATTTAATCAAGCCCATATGGTCACAAATCAAGACAGGTAGTGGAATCAAACAATACAACACCCTGCCTAAAGAATTTGTGTGGGTTGATGATGTCAGGAAACTTGTAGATAGGTTATTGGTGATAGCTGGGGAGGAAAATGCTGGCAACCACAATTTTTACAATGAAAAGGTTGGAATTATGGACATGATAAGTACAAAATTGTCGAATTTTATAGTGAATGACACTAAGGGGATTGGATATCTTATAAAAATTATTAATACTCTACCACCTAAATTTTGGAATATTTCTGAGGGTCGGGGGTTGGTTAATGACATTATAAACAAGCTGCCATTTGAACTGCACATTCCAGGCTATCAGTATTGTGATCCAGGCACAAAATTGGAGCATAGATTAAACAGAGGTGATCCTGGTGTTAATCCCCTAGATGCTGCTTGTAGAGACCATGACATAGCATACAACACACATTCTGATCTTGATAGGCGACATGTTGCAGACAAAAAATTAGAAGAGGCTGCATTTGGTAGATTTGTAAGCAAAGATGCTTCTTTGAGTGAGAGAATAGCAGCATTGGGAACCACCATAGCTATGAACACCAAACAAAAACTGGGGTGGGGGCTGTGAATATGTATATAATAAACCTAGAATGAAGGCCAAGGGTGTTATGTATCAACTATCTTATGCAGGTCTTAAATCTCTTAAACTATTGATAGCCTTTTAACCAAAAAGCAGCGGAAGAAAAAAAATCTTATCTTGCAAAGCGCCATGGTATGAAATTGTTGCTTAGTAACCCCCAATTAAAAAAATTACAACAATCTAGAAAAAATCACATGTGGGTGGATTCATATTTACTATCCCGGCCATCTTAGCAGCACTTGGGGCTGTTGGGAGCTTGGCTGGGGGATCAGCTGCCATAGCAAAAACAGTAATAGATGCCAAGAAAAATAGGGCAGAATTAGATGAATTGAAGCGTCATAACCTGGCCATGGAGAAACAAGGCAAAGGTGTTAAGAGAGCCATGAATAAGTTTAAAAAACAAGAGCCGCTTACAAACCAAGATATTAAAGCTTTAATCAAGCCACTGGGCATCAAAAATTTTAGAGGTGTGTACATGTCTGATTCTTTACCAGAACAACCACTCAACAAATAGTGTGGCATTGTTAATTTGGATAAGTACAAAAATCAGGGCACTCACTGGATTTGTTATCTTAAATATTTAAAAGATGAGGCATTTGTGTTTGATTCATTTGGAGGTGTTCCACCTGAAAATTTAGTAAAATATCTAAAATCAGCTAATCTTTTTTACAATAATGCCCGTGTTCAAAACTTCAAAGATGTTAATTGTGGACATTTGTGTTTATCTGTTCTCAGATATATGTCTCAAATAAATAAACCATCAATTGAAAATTTTCAAAAGCCCTGTGGTATCTGAAACATCATGGGGGTATTCCATCTCACCAGCCAAAATTCAATATTGAAACTCAAATTACATGATGATATAGTGTATCCCAAAACAATAGCTCTCAGAGCATTTTATGGCATGTACTTGATCCCTAATATTACACACCACAACAACAAAATTGCAGTAGGGGATCAAAAAATTGTCATCACTCCAGGGCAATATAATCTGTTCACTCTAAATGCTCAATTACCCAGAGGTATAGTATTAACTCAAAATTCTGTCACCCACAGAGCAGATCTATACATCAAATTTGATGTTGTAATGCTCGATGGAACAGATTATCCGGCAAATTCAAATATAAGATTGGTAGATAATTTTGTGCCGCATCTGTTCTCTGAAATTGAGATCAGAAAGCATGGTGTTGTTATAAACAGAGTGGATTATCCCGGCATTACCTCCACAGCTTTGGCCACACTAAAATTATCCAAAACCGAGGCTTCTTACTACAAAATAGGTGGATTTGAGGCTGGTGATAAAATTATATCTAAGAGCCACACAGTGCTGTTCCCTATGCGCCTATTGCCAGGATTCTTCTCAGATTACAAAGATATTATGTGGAAGGGCGGTTTAAGAATCACATTTAGAAGAGCTGCCAATGATAATAATGCTTTGATGAGGTACAGCACATTAAACTCTACAGGGGAAGCTTTGCCCAATACCCTACCTGATGAAGGCAAATGCATTATTCAGACTATGGAGCTAAGAATCCCAGTTGTTGAATATGAAGCCAGTTATGCTCTTAAATACAAAGCAGATATAATAAAAAATCCACAGATTCCTTTACAATTTTATACATATCAATGTGTACAGAAGCCTGCCGCTGGTACTTATTATGAGTTTGATGCTACAAATTCATTCTCCAGTTTACAATATGACATGCCGGATTTTGTGGTGGTTCTGTTTCAGACTGGAAGACACAATAATCAGGAAAAAAATTCAAGTAGATTTGATAACTGCAACATCAAGAACATATATCTTAAAAATGGCAGAAATGGCGTCCAAGGATGATTTCCTTAAATTATATGAAGCATTTACAGCATACAAAAGGGTTACTACTGCAATACTGACATGTATTACACACCAGATGAATTTAAAGCACAGAGACTCATGTTTGTCATCAACACCTCAAAAAGAAAACAAGTTGTGGTTAATGACAGGACAAACATTAAAATTATCAGTGAATTCCACGATACACTCCCTGATGACACCATATGTAGTGTTATTCTCATAGGTGAAAAATCATATGTTTATGATGTAAGAAATGAGAGAGTCACAGAACAATTCTAGAAGATTTTTGCATATTACATTGTCTTAGTACTAGATATATGAGTTGAGGCTGGTGTCCAATTAAAATATTGAGCATATTCCAGGTAACATATTAACATAACAGCAACAAGTATTTAAACATATATTACATTATATTATTGTGTAAGCAAAAGCTCTTATAAGCATTTTTGCCCTAGATTTAAGTATAGTCAAAACAATATCAAGGGGGGCATATTTTTGACAAGTTATAGACAACAAACTGAGAGATGTAGCTTTTACACACATGGGCAAATATGTCTGAGGGGAGTTCTTCATTTCTACACTAGAATTCAGGATTCTTGGGATTTAAATAAAATCACACATGGCCGATTTGGGCATATGCCCCCCCTTGACATTGTTTTAAGTGTAGGCAAATCTGTATATTGAGGGTTCTTCTTTTCTACACTAGGATTCAAAATTCTTGGGGATTAAGAGCATATCACACTTGAAGAATTGGGGAATAAGAGTATCTTGCCATAATTTTAAGTGTAGGCAAATCGGGCTGTTTAATCAAATGACCTCTTCTTTTCTACACCTATAAGTGGTCCCAAAAATACCACAAATCATACTACTTAACTTTTTACAGAGAAGATACTTTCGAATCAAAATAGTTGCTGATAGATAAACATTTGTTTAATGAGACGACAAAGAAATGATTGTTCTCTTTAGTAAACCAAAGAATTAGTTCAAATTATTAACTTTAGTAAATGCTACTATTTCTTTTGTTTATTAGCTTGACCAAATGTGTTTTGTTAATTCAACCAAATATTTTTTTCTGTGTTGCAGTCATCATTTAAGTATAATATTAAGTATTCAAGAGACGCTGAGATATTGTGGTCAAAGCATCCAAGCAAAAGTAAATAAAGTCGTCAGCATATTTTCACAGAAGCCTACTGAAAATTTATTGATATTTGATGTAGCGGCTAAAGCATACAGGCATGTTTCATTTTTCCTTTATTTTGGACATCGCACCCCCCAAAATTTCATTGCGCACCCCGTCAGCACCCCTCTGCGTGAAACATAATAGAAATGTCTGCTTACTGTTCAGGACATGTTTGACAACAGGCAGAACTACTATGCAGCTTGGTCACTATTTCCCACTCCCACATATAGGTGACAATACCATACAGAAGATATATCCTACTGGTCCATATTACACACCCATTCGATATTTAGGTACTTTCCTCTATTAATGCGTAACTGGTGCTGTTGAGCATCATTTTTGCTGTAACACCACCAATTTAGAATTTACTGATCGCGGGCCCAACTGGCTGCTGACCTGCATAGCTCCATCTGTCCACCAATAGTCAACGGTCTCAACTACCTCAGTTGCAATTAAAAGCTGTAGGGGTAACATCGCTCTCCATTTAGCACGCTGCCAAGCGTGTGTCTGCTTTAGCCAGTTGTTTTTATAAGCGTCTTTGTGCAGTGCTTGGGTGTTTTGTGTGATACATTCCGTGCTTTGTGTAACATTTACAACTTTTATTCACTAACGGCGCTGATCGACTACCCCCTCCGTTTGGCAACATACTGTGTATTCAACGCTCATTTGTTTCGTTCCTCCGGAAACTTTCGTTGTCTTGTGACACGAGAATGAACGATGTCAGTCGAAGAGAAATCGACAGATCGCTGATTCGTTGTTTCCCAGCCGCCAGCTGCAAATGCGAGCGCTATAGGTGTCATCACCAACAAGTATTTCTACAGTTACCATACATTTTGGTAACAACCCAGAAGCATATTTAAGATTGATGTGATTGATTTGGTGTTTAAAGTCCACTTTATGCACAGTAAGGCTAATTAGGACTGGACCTACAGTTTAAAGTGGTATCCAAACCAGTGGCGGCTCATGCTACTTATTGTTAGAAGGCCTGCATTAAAAAAAAATACCTTACCTTAACTATTTGAAGATGAACTCCATGTTACTGTAATGTAATGTAATACTGTACTGAATTATTCATTTACTTGTACGATTTACCATTTAGAACACCAGATTATATAACTTACTGCCAGAAATCAAATAACTCTTTGAATCAATTCGAAAACTTAAAACTATCACGCACTTACTGACAAGCGAAACGGACGTGGCCGGCCACTGTTTCTCTCGGAAATCGCATGTTTATACTTGGTGTCGCCGCATCATTGTGTGAGAGCTTTCAATTTCTCCCACTTGACAGCGCGACCGTACATTAGACTGCAGCATTGGACTGCACTGAATGCAGTCCGCTTTTTACTAGCATTGACAAGGACCTAGCAAGAGAGGGAAGTGGAAGCAGTGCTTACGTTAGAGTTAGCATGGAGATGTATAGTCGACTCGCGAGCTACGTTAACGACCGGCTGGCTTTGAAGTCCACGGAGCGAGCCCGCCAGCTGCAACAATCACATTTACCGCACAGTATTGTCACACATCTACTCTCCACATCTACTCTACTCCACATTGTCCCTCCACGCACAAGCGCTTCCGACGGTCTCCACATTAAAGTTGCAGAGTACGGCAACAGCGTATCCGCAGTCATGTAACTGACTCTCCACGTGGAGTAGACGAGCAGAATGACAGGTGCGCCCATTTGCTGATGGTTGAGTGTGATTGGACGAAAACAACTCGCTCGCTGTTTATCCCCATCCACGTTCGTGGCGGCTGCTCTCTTCAGATCTTCGACCTTAGCCAAGTAAACGCGTCATCTATACTTGTGAGGCAACCACCAGTTTCTTCTTTTTTCAACAATAATAATAATATTTATATATTGTATGTGTTTCGTGTGTAGTTTGCACTCTTCTCTGGAGTATAAGTGATCCAGTCAAGGAGGACTCTGACGAGATGGTGCATTTGGAATTGTGTATTTTAATTATATATATATATGTGTGTGTATATATATATATATAAGTGTGTGTGTGTGTGTGTGTGTGTTTTTGCTAATCTATTTCTATTCTCCTGGGGTATTTGGGTTATAGTTAGGGATTAATTGAGGTCCAGTACGACCATTGTACCCTCATATACGGTCCGTGACGGATTACGGGCAGCTAGGTGTGAAATTTCAACATGTAGTGTAACAAAATACGCAAGAGGGCAGCACATCGCGTGACTGACCAGAAAGGGCTCCTGTTGGACACCCCCTCTTTCGGCCAATCCAGGAACCACCCCAGGAGAGGGAAGGGGAAGTTTTTTTCTGTTTTTTTTCCTCTTCGAAGAGAGGACGAGAGTATAGAGTTTAGAGGAAAGAAAAATAAAAGAAAAAGTTTGACGGAGTAGAGGGACATTTTAAAACAGCCTGTAGAGAGTGCGCGAGTGTGCATTGTGCAAATAGTGCGGATATGATTTCTTTTTCATGTCTGGATTTGAACAACAGACCACGGAAAAGGAGCAGAAATAGTATATAAGTGCGAGAGAAAGAAGCCGCCGAAGGAAAGGGTATAAGTAAAAGAAGAGGACTGAACTAAGTTATAAGGAATATGCAGGTGAGAGTGCAGTGAATTTAGGACCCCAACGGAACGCGCCGGGACTTATAAGTGTGAATGGAATAAGTAAAACAAAATAATAGTGTGTCAATAAGACGGAACTGTAAATACAACAAGAAGCAATATATATATATAACCAATAATATAATGTTCATAATCATTTAATCTTGTTTTTTAACAACGCAGAAATAATAAATTTAATATTTGTGTACATAGCATTGTACCGGTTTTATTCAATGAACAAATTATAGCGCTCACGGCGGCGAGGTGGGAAAAGGGTTCAATCTACGTAAACTTTCCATAAGGGAGAATTCACACCGAGGAAACATGCGACATGCGACACAAGACACCTTTCGCTTGGAAGCCAACGCTCGGTAATCAATGCAACCTTTCGAACCGAAGAGACACGGCAAGATGCACGTGTCGCGTATCGCTTACGTGCCTCTCGAACTGTGTCGTATTCTCAACACCGTGCATCGTGTTGCTTCAGTTTGTTGTTCGCGCATGCGCAGCTAATGCTTCATTCCAACGAGCTGTATTTAGACTCTAGAAGAGAACCCAACCGGCATTATGTTTGAACCTCTAATTTGTTGATATAATAAAGTATCGATATGTACAATATTTTAACAATGTTTTAAGATTTAAACACAACGTTCATTTCGCTTTAACAAGTTTTTTGATGCAGTTATCTATCGACTGTAATTTGCCTTCAACATGGTGTAAAGAGGTGGTGTTTTGGCCATTTACCTGACTGCTTTTATTTGAAAAAGTCAGCTATGGTCCAAAATATATTAGTGAACATTTTAAAGTACTCTAGTGCATTGTTCTTCAATCGCCGAGCCGCGACCCGATACCGTGACCTCGTATAAACTATACTGAGCACCGAAATGTTCTGCTGAAACTGGTTGAGAACTACCATAATCCCAATATCATATTTGAGTTGTGAGTTTTCGTTTTTTTAAGTCCATGTTATGCACAAATAGACTAATCAGAACTGGATCTGCCCGGTGCCTCCCCGGTTATCAAACCCGGGATCACTTAATTACAAGGAGACGACGTTACCACTTTGTCTTCCATATTTTTATATTTGTCAACAATCAAACTATTATTACTCTCTATGTTTATGCTAGAATATATTTATCAATATTTATTTTCATAGGTACATGTTAAGTCATGCATAAAATCTTCAATGTTGTAAACATTTACGAGGAAAATTCTTCGGCTAAGGGCATTGACTTAAAAAGATACAGTGACATGGTTTGACGAAGGTTGAGAACCATTTCTCTGGTGGTTAGGTATTCGCTTTATTCAGGCTGAAGAGTCTAGCGTATACAGTTTGAGGTCACTGCATATTTTTTTTCAGTTTTCTCATGCACAACATGCCTCTCCCAAGTTTCAATAACTCGCACAAATTTTACAACGCAAATTACATGTAACAATGTCTCCAGTTATGTTATTTTCGGGTCACTAATAAACTGATTAATGCAATTATATCGGTGCCATCATGCAAACTGAGCAAATAAACCAGTGTCGCTTGTCGCGTGTAGCGTGCATGTTGTCTCTTCGGTGTGAAACACTCGTGTCGCGTGTCGCATGTTGCATATCGCGTGTCGTGTGTTTCTTCGGTGTTAATTCTCCCTATGAATCTCATGCCATCCGTTTCGCCTGGCAGTCCACAAGGGGGAAGCGGCTTCATATACCAGTTTGCAGCTTGTCGCGCGCTAAATGATTTTGAAAGCTCCACACAGCGCAACGGGACGCAGAAATATAGCGGAAGTGTAAATATTTAATTTTTGCACTAATGGAAACACAATATAATTTGTTTGGGGATTGCAGCTCCCCTTCATTGGCCGCCACTGATCCAAACCATTATGTGCCCACCGGGAATCGAACCCGGGACTCCTTGATTACAAGGCGACGATGTTACCACTGCGCCATCGTGGACGCCTGCATTTTTAAGAGTGTACTAAAGAAGAAAATACGGCTCTGCTGCCGTACTTAAAATTTCTTCCATCGTTCTGCTCCATTATAGATTTACAGAAACTCCACACTTCTCATTAATTGATACGGTTTATTTATATTGCAATTATAATAGAAATAACACCTGTGTAACCAAGGTAATTAAATCTATCACTGGTCTGTTAGTCATCGAAACCCCAACGTGTTTTCTCGCCCCTGTTCCCAAATGGGTTTCCGGTTTCTGAAACCGCTTTGTGGTTCACGGAAAAACCACAAATCGCTTCTCGCGAAAACCCTAGAACCACAAGTGTCACAAAATTTGAGAAGCACTATTTTCGACCAACCATAAAGATCGATGCCGCTGTCATTCCCACGTGTTACTGTTCTTGAACGACCGGAGTTGGAATACTGGATGCGTTGTGAGAGAAGAACTATTGAAATCCAAGTTGAAGAAGCCTTAGAGATGCTTGGATTTCAAAAATGTCATTCAGAAAAAAATGATCATGTTAATGTATGTTTGCATACTGAATGTTATTTGTTTATTTAAGCATGGTATCTGCCATATTGTAACTAGTTTTGGCTGATATATAGTCCAGACGATATATCGCAATATTGAAAAAATATTGATTTAAAAAAGAAAGTGAAAATTTCATAGAACCCCAAAAAAATTCAAAGGGAGGCTCTACCCCTAATTGAGCTAGAGTGAAAGCGATTGCAGATTCGGAATCTGTACGTCAAGACATTTCAAAAGAGTACAGTATATGGAAGGGGTCTACAGAATCTGCAATCAATCGCTTTCACTCAAGCTCAATTAGGGGCAGAGCGTCCCTTTGAAATTTTTTTGACTTTTATGAAATTTTCACTTTTTTTTTTCAATCCCCATATCTCCGTTTGTAATTGAACTAGGAGGATGGTTGATAGCTCGTTGGACTCAGAATGAAGTCCTCTTTCCGATTCTACAATACAAAATGGGTCTTCCATTTAAAAATTCACAGTTGCCTCCCGCCCCATCCCCAGGGGGCGGTGGTGGGGAATCAAGTGAGATATCATTGAATAGTTTTCTTTCAATTATTCAACACGTATTATTTTGTTTTCCGATTCGATGTGTATTTCTTACGATATGTGACTGTTTCGGGGATTTTGGACCACCCGGCATATCGTGTTGACGATATATTATCAAGATATTTTAGGATATTTTAGCGATATATATCGTGTCAGCGATAGGTATATTGCCACGATATTTTTGCGATATATCGTCACGATATTTTAGCTATACCTGTCGTGTCAGCGATATATCAACACAATATTTGGCGATATATATCGTGGAGACGATATATCGCCGATATCACGATACGAAAAATATCGTATCGTCTGTGACGATATAAAATTTCCGATACCGTCTCCCTCTAATTCTAACCCATATCAGAGGGAAGGGGTGAAGGAGTAATGAAGTATGGTTGCCTGCACTTTTTTACTCTCTCTGCATTCGTCCGTTATAAAAATATAAAAAGGCTGACAAGTTAAGTCCCGATATGCGCAGATCGCTACGGAGCACTTCCTATTACGTCATCCTCCCCACCACTCTTCTACGTACTGGTCTGACCATGAGAGTACGAGTGGTGCCAACTCAGCAAAATTAAGCTAAAACAAATATGACAAAACATTTTTACTGTGTAGATTGACGGTGCAGGCTCATATCAGTTTATCAGTGGTTCATTTGATTTAATCAGGTCTTTGAAAATGCGTGCTGTGCGCGGATCGTGAACTGTAGTATTAAGCACGCGCGTTAACGTTTATAACGACGAAAAACTACTGGGCGAATGACTTCATTTTCTGAATGCGACATCGAGCAGTGGCCTGTTTTTTTTAAAAGCCGAGTGGGGTGGGGTTATTTTGTTTATCGTACAACAATCACTACGAGAAGGCAGTCTGATAACACGCTTGCCTGTCTTCTTTTTTAAATCATTGAAATGTTCTTGCTCTTTACTCTTGGCTGCATATTTTTGAAATGCAAGAATCAAATTGTCCCGGGTCCAACGAAATCCACAATCTGCTCTGGAAAGCCCTTTAGAGGACAGGCCAGAGAAATTGTTTACAATGTTGCAACATATTTGCGAAATCAGAAGGAGTTACATAAACTTAAGTATAATGTTGTCAAGTCCACAAGCGCCACCACGGGAGTATAAATGGATGGTTTCTCAAGTTTTAAAGGAATTGGATTGGATTGATTTGTTGTTATAAGTCCACTTTATGCACAGTAAGGCTAATCGGGACTGGACCTACAGTTTAAAGTGGAATCCGAACCACTATGTGCCTCCACCGGGAATCGAACCCGGGACCCCTTGATTACAAGGCGAGGACGTTACCACTGCACCATCGGGGAGGACAAGTTTTAAAAGAAGAAAAAGAGTCGTTGGCGAAAGGTAAGCTATTTCTGTACTCCGACAGGTAGAAAACAGCCAAAGGAAAAGCGAATACAAATTTTGTTGAAAATCCTCAGACCATTCCGTTCCGTCCAGGTTGCAACACTGTGAACCAACGTCGCTGCGGAGAATGGAGTGGGGAAATGTGGTGCGAGATCCGCAACAGCTATTTGCAGCGTCTTGTTTCTAAACTTGTCTGTTATAGTTGGTTACGTTTTGCAACATCGACTCGTCTACTTCGTTGATTTGGTGGCAAGTATACTGCACCGTTTGTACTACGTTTTGGAGAGATATATATTCATGTGGTGCGTGCTAGCTAATAAAATGATCGTTTAAAGCAGGAGACAGGCATTTTTTGAACCTTCTGAACTTGAACACCGCTATTCGTCTACTTGGTTGAATATAATTTCCTTGCACCAGTCTGACACCGGGATACACCTGCACTACACTTAGTGTCGAAAGGTGCAGGGAACCAGGCGAGGCTAGTCTTACGAGAAGGCATTCCAATGTAAACTTCACTTCAATCCGGGATAGCATTGTTGCAGACTAACGATTGACATGTCCTTCCCGGACGTATGAACAGACTGTTGAAGTACACCATCCCGCCTGATAGATATGAATCTTGTTGCTGGAAGTTACGAGATTAATGGAAGTTATTCGTGCAACTAATAGCTTAATAAGCAATGGAAAAGTAGTTCATTATGTGTGGGTAAAATCACACATTAATATTTACGGAAATGAACAAGCAGACAGATATGCAAAACAAGGTGCTCAATTGAATGAAACAATCCAGTTACCATTGCATTACACAGATCTTTTGCCGAGGGTTAAGAAGAAAATTTTTGAAGAATGGAACTTATGGTGTAATAATTCATTACAAAGTGTTGGTGAAAGCTATCGTCCTTATGTTGATTACACTAGGAAAAAACCTTGGTTTTATAATTGTAAAGGTTCAAGAAATGCAATTGTTTTATTAAATAGACTAAGAAGTGGTCACACAAGAACATATCATTTATTTAAAATACACATTTTGTAATCTCCGAATTGTGACTGTGGTGATTTAAGGGGTGATGCTCATGATATTATTTTGGAATGTCTAATTCACTCAGAGAAAAGAAAAACCTTATATAAAACTTTGTCAAAAATTAATGTTCCTTTTCCCATGAATGTGACTTCAATGTTGTATGCTCCAGATGTTAGAATTGGATATGTTATACTTGCTTTTTTTAGAAAAGCTGATATAAAATTATAATATATTTTTGTTACTGAATAAGTTAATGTAGTTATATAAAATTTTATTTAAGAGCGTTTATGAACTTTGTGTGTAAAATTTATATTAAAAATGTATCTTATGTACTTATAATGTATGATGGGCATAAACAGCCACCTGTAAAGCTGTAAGTCCAATAAATCTTAGTTGAGTTGAGTTGATTAATGGCAGTGCATGAGCGAAAGATTGTGCTGTTACTGTGATTTCTTTTTGTGAGTTTCGTTATGATGTGCAACTTTGGTTCTTTTTTAATTGCATAATCAAGATAAATAGATTCTGAATTCATATGTTAAAACGTAAGTTCTGTGTTTTTGTGTCTATTTACAGCAAATCTTAATGTTTTCCCGTGCCCTGGGAGATATCACGCGTATACCAATATAGAGTCTCATGTTGCTCATTCTCAATTTGTATTGAGATAAATATATTCTTATGACTATTAATGTCGTTGAATCTGGCACGACCGTGTCACGATTGATTGATTGAATGTGTTTTTAAGTCGACTTTTTGTACTGAAAGAGTAATCGGGACTGGCCTACAGTTTCAAGTGGGATCTGAACCACTATTCGTCTCTACCGGGTATAGAACCTCGGCTCCCCTTGATTACAAGGTAACGAGGCTTCCACTGCGGCATCGGAGAGTCTTACACAGACTAAAGAGACTGTGGTATTTGAATGTAGTTTTTTTTTTTGTTCTATCTGCATGAACGTGCTGTGGTCCTTTCATTGTTACGATTTGCCAAAAGTGACAGCTAAGCAACGTAAAATTACCAAATCAGTCAGTTGTAGGAACTTCCAAGCCATCCTTTGGATGGTCCGAGCTTTCCGCTCCCGCCCATTTTCCCTGTGTGGCAGTTGTCCTACAAGCGATCTTGCAACAGAATCTGTTTCCTTTAAAATCTGGCGTATGTCAAGTTGAGCTAGATGAAAACGACATTGGTCCAGAATCTACACGTAATGTACTAAATTGGCTCACAATTATTGTTGGTTGGGCTAACACCGTTTACGAGATTCGGTTTTAAAAATTGGGGGACCAACTTGACACCAGCGCCCCAAAATGAATGGGCTAACAAAACTAAGAAATGGGCTGGATTCTTTATGGAATAGACGCAATGGGCGAACAATTATTTTTGATTGGGCTATCATTGTTTACGAGATATTCGGTTTCAAGAATTGGGGGCATGGCGTCTAGTTGGCTCCCACTTTTTAAAACCGAATGTCTCGAAAATCGTGTTAGCCCAATCAATTTTTTTTGTTAGCCCATTCCTTGTATTCAGCAGAGAATCTAGCCCATTAATTAGTTATGCTAGCCCATTCATTTGGGGGCTGGCGTCAAGTTGGCCACAATTTTTGGAACCAAATATCTCGTAAACGGTGTTAGCCAAATCAAAAATAATTGTTAGCTTATTTAGCCCATTACGTTTAGATTCTAGCCCAATATCGCTTTCAGCTAGCCCCTTCACTTGGGGGGCCAACTTGACATATGCTAAAATCTGATAACATTGAAAGTTCCATCCGTATTGCAGCATAGAGCTCTATATTACACAATAAAAAGAGGTATGGTATTGTAGACATTTAGTGAAAACTGGAGATTCAATTAGGACTCAAACTGTGCACAAAGTGGACATAAAACACGAACTGAATCTCTGATCAGATTTTTGGAACAGAATGATAGTTTTTCATTATAGAAATTACTATTTTCAGCTCGAGTCATTGATTTGTTGTGTTTATAAACCTAAATTTAAGAGATAATCTTCATATTTGTGTCAATATAAATTTATGATACTTGATTGGTCTTCATATATGTGCAAACATACATTTAAGAGATGTGGTTGGAATTAATATATTTTTAAGCGTAAATTTAACAGAAATGATTGGTTATTATTAGACCCCTGATTTTTATGTAACATCAAAGTACAAAATATGTACATAAATATGTAACAATAATTGATAAGATGTGTGACTAAATATGTATTATCAAAAGGATATGTAGTTAAATATGTATTATCAAAGAATATGTAATATTAATAACAATCGAATATCCAACCAATTTTAAGAATTCTGCTAGATATGTGAACATATTCAACTTAATTTTAAGGATTTGTATCAAATTTATAAAGTGAAGAAAGCACAGCAACATATTTAACAAACCAATTTGGTAAACAACTAATTACTTTTCACGTCACAAATTATTGTATAATATGTAAATATGTAATTTTCAGAACTTCGGAACATATTGTAAAAAGAAGCATCTACAGAAAGAACAATCGAATGAAAATACATACGTAGGTACTTTTGTACAAAGGAACATATTGTGTAACTCGTTACGTACAGATAAGTAGCTTTCTTGTCCACCGATTCCAAGTTTCTAGGTGCTTTGCCTAAACTTAAAAGCGAGACGAAAATATATAACCAGAAAGGGGGGATGGGACTCCAGCATCTTTCAATAACTAACAGTTCCCCCCTTTCTTTTCTTTCAGCCTGTCTATCGACTTGGCAGTGAATTTTAGTGACCGTAAGCACCAATAATCGCATTGATTAGAAAATATGACACAATATGAGCTGCATATCAAATATATAAAATATGTAATATCCTGGCATATATATAAAAATATGTAACTTAAAACTTATGCCAAATCATGTCAGTTATACAGGGTGTCTATAACGTCACTTAACATTTCAATAAACTAATGACAAATCTTTTCTTTTTTCCAAGTGATCTGATAAAATGTACTCTATAGAAGATAGAATAGCCGTTGTTTGTGCTCGTCTGCGTGAAATGACGTATGAACAGGTGCGGACGGACTTAACTCGAAAATTCAGAAAACCAGGCTCCACCACGCTGGCTATTAAGAACCTGGTTAACAAATGCAAGTGAATAGGTAGTGTTGAGGATGAAGAACGTCCTGATAGGCCAGACATAACACCACAAATTGTGCAAAATGTACAGGACGCGTTCACGAGACTCAGTATCCATAATCCCAGCATCTATGAACTGGGGCCCATAGCACGGTGGATTTGGGCACACCAAGCTTCTTACTATGCACCAACAGGATGGGTCACCACCCCATCTTGCCATCGTCGTTCGGGATCAAGTTGCCCCCCCCCCCTCTATCTGACCCCATTAGACTTTTACATTTGAGGGTTTATCAAGTCTAAGGTGTACGGGGCGAGGATCCACAGCATAGCCCAGTTGAAACAACGAATTAAGGCCGCAGTTGCTTACACCAGCTATGTTGGAGAAGGTATTTTGGGCTGTGGTGGATTGTTGGCATCTGTACCTAGACTTGAGGGATGGTTACATTGAGTTATACTGATTTTGTGTCCTACTGTGATATATGTTTCAGTACATATTGTATTTTGTACCATAAATCCTGTTCATGCAGAAATGTTAAGTGACTTTATAGACACCCTTATAATTCGTTGGCATTTTCCTGTTCATGGTATGTATCTAGAAAGGAATAGAATATGTAATTACATACAAATCCTAGCTCTAGTTATTATAGTTAAAATTAATAGAAGACAGGAGAGACAAGACATTGACTCCAGTTCTTGGTAAGAAAAATAGATGGTGCGAATAGCTGGTTTTGTAGATATGGAATAGTGTTTTGAATATGGTCATGATTTTAAATCTTGTTTTACATCGTTAAATTGCAAATCTATTTCCTCTGTTCTCTTTTTGTATTCCATTTCCAGTCCGTTTCAGGAAAATTTCACATGGATGCGACAACCTAATGGCAACCTTTAGAAACGAACCAATCAAATTAATAAAATAATTTCATGGGAGAGCTTTGTGAAGTTGCGTTTTAACGAAGAATGTCCGTTAGATTCGTAGCAAGGTTTAAATATCAGTTATCTGGTTATGCTTCTTGCAACACATAGAGAATATTGTTTTCCAATAAAATATACTTCAGTAGTTTGGTTTGAGGCATTTGTAGGATCGTGAATTAGAAAATTTACAAAAAACTGTATTATTAGGTTAAATAGGCAAAGAGTAAATGATTGCAAGTCTATTTTATCCTTTGTATCCTATGTGTCCTGCATAGCAAAGGAAAAAAAATATGAATATATTGCTTGCCATATACGATGGCCGATGAACCCGTAGGCGCAGTACACAGTGAAGAGTCACGTGACTGTATACAGCCAATCTGTGCTATTCGTATTTAAGCTGCTTCTAGAGAAGGCCAATCACGTTAAATTCTGGCAACGTGATTGGTCAACATCACGCAATGTTTGCGTGTTTGCCATTTAATGTGTTGAGCCGTAGCCGTATATTTACCTAACATTTTAATATTAATTTGGTGATTGTATTTGAAGCTGGCAAAACTGTGGTCACAACACACCACACGAAAATCAACCATTCTTATTTGCAGCCTACATATCACAGTTGGAAGCAAACAATAAAAATATGTTTGCATATATCGGAGTTTTAGTCCAAATTTGGAGCAACAATCTATTGGGTATCCAATATTTGGTGTGTGGAAAAGGTGTCATTTTGTTGTTGTTTTTATTTTCAGAACTGGAAGATGTACACCGCTCGGGGAGGATCGCCAGCCTGATTGGTGTAGAGGGAGGACACTCCATAGGTAGCAGTCTGGGAGTGCTACGCATGCTGTATCAACTTGGAGCTCGGTACATGACATTAACGCACAGCTGCAACACCCCTTGGTGAGTCACCTGCTTCTAAAAGCTCATTGATGATTTACCAAATACATTATTCACGCTAAAATACTCGCATACCTGTATGGAGTTGTGTATGTTGTCTAACTCAATAGTGGTGGGCAAGCTTCCATATAGGGTGTCCCAAAAAAGGTAAGCGGACACATAGAGCTCTGTTCTAGATTTCTGTTACTTTTTTTTGGGCCTCCCTGTATTAAAATTCGTTTATCGACGTAGTTATGAAACATACATAACGTCATTGTATCGAGTAGGATCTGCCCCACCAAAAGTTCCTGTCAGCTCCATGCTGACTGACATGCTTTGAGGTAACAAACAGCTGAATGTCGTTACCTCGAGCACCTTCCATCCAGTGTTGATTTAAGAACAGTCATATTCAGTTGCCGCTCCTCACAGACGCGCTATTAAAAAAATGAACTGTTCTTGTCAAGAAATTGCATGACACTGCCACTGGTTATTTTCCTACAATGCTTTGAGATGTAGCACAGCATGTATTAAGTTGATTTAGTTTCATGCAAGTGTTTTGTCTTTATTTGTAATAACAAACCGTCAAGTTTAGTTGCCGGACCCTGTAACAAACATTTTTATCCAAAATTTTGCGTTTTCATATATTTGTATGTTATTCCTGCCGTATTAAGAGCGATTTTAGCAGCTACAAAGTATTTTCAAAGGACTATATATTAGGCAGAAGCAGAAATACTCCACGTAGGGCATTCCTCGTTTTCGAAAAAAAAAAAAAGGTTTTGAAAATGACATAATTCTGAAAGAGGTCACATAATATTTACATCTATTAACAAATCAAAGTTGCCCATTTTTCCTGTGCTCTACAGGCACATTAGAAACGACAGGGGCGGCGCCAGAATTTTTGACCGGGTGGGCACAAGCTGTATATTGATAAATTAGGGTGGGCAGTACAAACGTAAGGCATTATGTGAGTTTGACTAACATGTATCACCCTTCTCTGTCTTTCTCCCTCTTTCACTCGAGATCTCCCTCTTACCTTGTGTAGAAAGCGATTTGAAAGCAAGGAATTCATCAAACATAATCATCGTATCCAGTAATTCGTATCTTTTTCACAGATTATTTGTGCTGTTAGTGTGACCGTTTCGAACAAACTCAAATGTCAACCTCCCCCCTGAATAGTACACCCTGGAAATTGTATTCTTGGAGGCAAATGAGTCTCTGGTGCCTGTAACCGCAGTCAAGATATTCCTTTTGGTGTTTTGTGTCTCCGCGCTTGTTTGTGTTCTTTCCATCATGAGTTTCGTACCATTCAACCTCACCGTCACCATTGGTCACAAAACTAGCAGATAATCGACTTGCAATATAACAATGAATCAAATCAGTCTTCATTACTTTCCACAAATAGAGTATCAACAGTTCATAGCACTTCGAAAGTTGAGGTAGTAATTTTAACTCCACAAGGCTTCATTTTTTGTCAAAACAGATAACTCCGCGAAGAACGACGTTGCTTTATACAAGTCTCAAATATTTTTGTCCGTACTTAAAAGAAATAGTTTAAATCTCAGGCGGCCAATCCATGGGCGTCCGGAAGGGGGAGAAAGTGACATTTCCCCCCATGGAAAATTGATCTTACCATAAACTTATACATTACACACATATATTGCATTTCATTCACAGTAATTTATGTTAATTATTGGAAGGGTGGCTGTTGTAGGAACATGAGAGCTTCAATTTTAATCAGTGATTCTTTGAGGGGACAGCACTATTAAGGGGGAAATATGTCTAGTTTGCCCCCCCTGGAAAAATTACCATGCTTGCCCTTCCTTGGAAAAAATTCTGTGGATGTCCATTGGCCAATCATAATAATAGTGTAATCCACCTCTTACGTAAATGGACGCATCTTATGTTATGATAAAATGATACGGTTGACGGAGTTATTTCTGTATATCGTCTCTCCGATCGCATAACGCCCTCGCCTTATAGTAGTGGTATTTGTACTACTATAAACCCACGAAAGGAAGAGCCCCTCTCATGCAGATTTGCTACACTTAAAACAAGCTCAACATGGCTATATGAGCTTTTTGCTCAAGTGTGGAACTCTTGCTTAATCCAAGATTTTTGTAAAAAAGCCCTCAAGAATTTTTCGGAAAGGAAGAGCTTTTTCGGAAAGGAAGAGCCTCCTTGTCTATACTTACAAAAGGCACTTCTGTGAGATTGTTGTCCATAAACTTGTCAAAAAAATGCCCCTCTTGACCACACTTAAAACTAGGCCACCCACACCCATACACACACCCATACACACCCACACCCACCCACACCCACCCACACATATTTACTTCCGGTCCACTTCCGGCCCACTTCCGGTCCACTTCCGGTCCACTTCCGGTCCACTTCCGGTCCACTTCCGGTCCACTTCCGGCCCACTTCCGGTCCACTTCCGGTCCACTTCCGGTTCACTTCCGGTTTGCCTACTTCCGGCCCACTTGTGACCTACTTCTGATTTATTTCTATTGCATCATGTTTTGCAACAAATTATTAGACATGTGTTGTTTTCTGATTGGTTGCTTATGACATAATTTGATGATGTGTTATATTCTGATTGGCCTATTGTTTCAGATGTGTTGTTTTCTGATTGGTTGCTTATGACATAATGTGATTATGTGTTATATTCTGATTGGCTTATTGTTTCAATGCGGTCCGTGCTTAAGGTATATAAAGAGATTTTGCATTGCATATCAGCCAGTATTGTAAGAGCTTTTGAAGAGTAAGGTTGTGTTGTTGCAGTGCTGAACCCAACTGATATTTTTATCCAGCATAGAGTTTTGATTTGAACCCCAAGAAATTTTATATAAATACCAAAGCCAAAAATATTAACATACATATACACATACACACACACACAAAGCACAGTGTTGAACCCAACTGATCCAGCATAGAGTTTTGATTTGAATCCCAAGAAATTGTATATAAATACCAAAGCCAAAAAATATTAAGTGTATACACACCTACACACATATACACACACAAAGCACAGTGTTGAACTCAACTGATATTTTTTATTCAGTATAAAGTTTTGAATTGAATCCCAGGAAATTGTATATAATAAACAACAACAAAAATGCCGAATCAAAAATATTGCAATCAGTGCAATAAAAATATATTTAGCTCTAATTGGGCCAGACACCAAAAGATTTGTAACCCAGACAAATACAGAACTCCCACAAAAATTTGCCCCAAATGCAATAGAAAATACAGCATGCAATACTTCACATATACACATAAAGATACTTGCTCTGCACAACCATCTACATCTGGTCTGAAAAGAAAGTACGAAGCACCTCTTAATGCCAGAGCAGCAAAGCAGCCACGCCATGAACCTATCCGTAGCAGTTTTAACGGCCAATTAAGGGATCACCGGTTTGTATCAGAGCCAAGATGTGGCATTGAGAATTTCTTGAACAGTATAAATCCTAAAGTGCAGGCAATTCTAAATGCACAAAATGGCTCTTATAAGCTCTTCCTCAAATTGTTTGTACAATATAAGAAACCAAACGCTACAAAATTTACACACCCCCACATAACAGAAACTGTACCGGTATATTCAAATGCAAATTTAGACACAATAATAAGCAGCTTGATAAATCAACTGAATATCAAACACTCTGAATTTGCGGCAAAAGAATCAGGATGGAGCCTATGCGGCTCTCCGCACAAGTTATATGTTAATATTTCTGAATTCAACCCATTACAAGGATCTACATATCTGCCATTACCTGCCAATATCAAAAACAAAAGAGCCGTGGTCAATATTGAAAATACCGACCAGAAATGCTTTTTGTGGTGTATATTAGCTGCTTTGTATCCAGTTTCAAGGCATCCTGAGAGAATAACTTATTACAAACAGCATGAACATGATTTTGACGAGGCAATGGAGGGTTTAGAATATCCAATGTTAGTTCAGAATATTGATAAATTTGAAAAAAAGGCCAGGCACATCAATGGCAAACAATTATCTATTAATGTATTTATTTGTTCCACTGGCAATTGCCCGATAGCACCTCTCAGAATCAGTACACTTGATGATGAATCTGCAATTCCGATTGATCTGCTCTTAATTGAAAAGGATGGTACATATCATTACACTCTGATACATAATCTTGAAGCTTTGGTGAGAACACAACTAGACAAAACTCATACAATATTCAAGTTGTGCAGAAGATGTTTAACTGAATTTGATGGTAGAAAAATGGTGAATGGGGTTTGTCAAAAGAGTGCAGAAATTGCTAAAAACAAGTTAATTGAGCATCTGAAATACTGTGGGAATCATAAACCTGTTCATATGGTGATGCCCAAACCAAGTGAAAATTGCAAATTCAAAAAGTATGAAGCCTCGTTGGAACACCCAGCATATATTGTCTGGGATTCTGAATCAAATCTCAAATCTCTTGCATTCTGTAGCCCAGATCCCGAAGAATCTTCAAGTACATCATACCAGCAACATGAACCTTCCAGCTTTTGTTATATGGTTATACGGGATGGTGTTGTTATTAAAGAATATTCATACAAGGGACCAGATGCCATCAAAATATTTGCACATAGAATAGAAAATGAGTGCCGTGACATAGCATATAACATCTTATTAAAATCAAAACCCATGTTGCCTTTAACAGAGAAACAGATTGAAGATTTCAACAATGCAGAAAAATGCCCGGTATGTGATTCTGAATTTTCAGATACAAATATCAAGGTACATCACCATTCTCATACAGATGGTCGATATAAACAGGCCCTGTGTAATAGCTGCAATATTAAGATCAAGAGACCAAGATTTATCCCCATATTTTGCCATGGAGCATCCAATTATGATTTCCATCATCTGATCAGATACGAGGGGTTTGACAAGCAGAATTTAAATATTTTAGCTGAAAATGATGAGAAATATATATCTATTAGCAAGATAATTAAAGTTGATGGTGTTCCTATTCACTTAAGATTTCTTGATTCTTACAGATTTTTATCTGCTAGCCTGGATACACTGGCCACTCAATTATCTGATGATCAATTCAAAATCACACGTGCATTGTTTCCAAATCAGGACCTGAAATTAATTAGGCGGAAGGGTGTATATCCATATGACTATGTCACAGATTTTTCTAAATTTGATGAGTGTTCCCTGCCACCACAAGAAGCGTTTTACAGCAGAATCAGAGGATCTGGAATCACTGATGAAGATTATCACCATGCTCAGTTGATGTGGAACAATTTAAAATGCAAGACATTTGGTGATTATCACATGGCATATTTGAAACTTGATGTGACCCTCTTAGCTGATATATTGCAGGCATTCAGAAAATCTTCCATGCAAAATTATAAACTGGACCCAGTGTATTTTTACAGTGCCCCGGGCCTAGCATGGGCTGCAACGTTTTTGAACACCAAAAAGCAATTGGATCTGATCCACGATCAAGATATGTATCTGTTTATGGAGAAATGTATAAGAGGGGGGATGGTGCAATGTTCCCAGAGATATGCCAGAGCAAATAACAAGCATATGCCTGATTATGATCCAGCACGGCCATCAAATTATATACTGTATGTAGATGCCAACAACCTCTATGGTCATGCCATGATGGATAAATTGCCATATGCAGGGCTTGAATGGGTCGAAGATTTCAATATTGAGGATCTTCAGGATTTTGATGACAGTGAATATGGCCTCTTCTTAGAGGTTGATCTGATAATTCCAGATCATTTGCACAACAAATTTTCTGATCTGTCCCCAATTCCCGAGGTTCAGTGCTCACCTGGTTCTAAACAGAAGAAGCTCATGATGACCCTGGAGCCGAAACAGGATTATGTTATATATTACAAAAACCTCCAGTTCCTGATGAAACATGGTGTTCAAGTGACCAAAATTGGCAAAGTCTTAAGGTTCAGGCACTCAAGATGGTTGAAACCATACATTGATACAAACACAGAGCTTCGAACATCGGCAAAGAGCCAATTTGATAAGAGCTTGTTTAAATTGATGGTGAATTCAGTGTATGGCAAAACAATTGAAAATGTCAGGAAACATACCGATGTTAAAATAATTACTGACCCCAGACTGAGCAAAAAATTGGTTGCAAAGCCCAACTTCAATTATAGAAGAATTTATGATGAGCACATGGCACTTTTCAACATGATGAAAACAAAGATCAAATTTGATAAACCTATTTATGTAGGGGCTGCGATATTGGAATTGTCCAAATTACATATGTTAACATTGTATTATGATGTACTGAAACCTTTTTATAAGGATCGTGTAAAATTATTGTACATGGACACAGATAGTTTTATTCTTGATATTCAAACAGAAGATGTTTATCAAGATATGGCACAGCCTGAATTGTTTCAATACTTTGATACCAGTGAACATACAAGAATTCAACCCCACAACAAAAAGGTGCCTGGCAAGTTAAAAGATGAGACATGTGGTGATGCTATTGTAGAATTTGCTGGGTTAAGTGCCAAGGTGTACAGTTTTAAAACATGTAGTGCTGTTGTCAAAAAGGCCAAGGGCATTGGCAGAGTTACTGTGGAAAAAGATCTTGTATTTGAAGATTATAAAAATTGCATCAAATCACAGAGTTCAATTAGAACATCAGAAAATAGAATTCAGAGTGAGGATCACTTGTTGACTAGCAATATTGTAAGAAAAGTGGCCCTGGACCCACATGATGATAAGAGATGCATTTTATCATGTTGCATACATACTCTACCTTGGGGGCATTGTGATTTGAAAAGTGGCAAAGAATGCCCAATTACAGAGCATGATTTGAAATAAATAAACATGCCTATGAACTTATTTGGGTTCAAAAAACAGGCTATTATGGACCTGCCAACACCACAACCCTCTTCTGATATGCTGTCTAAACTGAGTGGCTTGTTAATTATTCATCTGAACAGCATACTTACAGATGTTGATGATGAAACAGGCAAAATATTGTACATATTTAACAATAATTTAAATCATTACCAATTACCTGTAGGTGGGCAATTCCAATTTATTACAACCCCTGAGGGTGATGTCAAGATTTCAGTAGGGAGAAATATTTATAGAATTAAGCACTCAAACATGGTTTCTGGCACTGTATATACTGTTTCTGCTGGTGACTGCTTATATATTGAGGTCCCTGGATCCTATGACAAGCTTATACCCTTTTTTATAGAATTAAGAATCAGATACTCTATAATAAATAACCATTAAAACAAAAATGCCTAATGATATTTTTGGCCATACAAGACATGAAGATCACAGTGATGAGATTCTGATGCTTGATGTCAGAGTCAAGAAATTAAGAAGTGATTTACAAGCTTTACAAACCACACTCAATGCCAGTCTTCAATTAGAAATTACAAATTTGCAATCACAATGCATGGACCCTCTTCTTAAAATTGATTCTGAACTCAAATTGGTGCTTCAAAAATATACTGATCTGGCAACATTAGATAATTTTCAAAGTTTGGAAGAAGCTGTAGCAGCTCTTCAAGCCAAATTTAAGACCCAGGCTAACAACTCCGAGCAATTGAAACAGCAATTGGAAGAGCAGATAAATAATGTCCAGGCACAGCTCCAAACAATTGTCAAAAGCATAAAATCACAAGAAGATTTTGATCTAGTGATTTCCACTCTAAAAGAACAGATTCAATCACTCCAAATACCTAATCTGGATCCTCTGAACAATGCCATAGCCGAGGTTAAAGAAAAAATTGAGACACTTGAAAATTTTATGAACAATTTGCCATCTTCTGATGCTTTGAATGCAATAACTCGGAGTGTTGCAAATATCAAGCTGCAACTTGAAACATATGAAGATTTTGGAAAAATTCAAAGTTCCATAACCCATCTTGAAGGTACAATAGCAGCAGTGCAAAGTGATTTGGCAAATGTACTAGAATCCCGATTGCCTGGAATTGTAGACACACTTGTCAGTGTCCAGCAACAAATCACAAAGCTTGAAAACCTCAACACCGAATCTGAGCTATCTCATTTTCATCACTTGATCGATGATATCCAAACAAAGCTTGAAATTTTACAGCAATCCACACCCTCTCAGGCAGATATAGCCCTGCTCCAAAATGCTATGCAAAATGTGGCTGATGCTTCTGAATTAAATAATGTAAAATTGGCACTTGAATTTTTGCAAAATACAGTATCAAATCTTCCTACATCACAGGAACTTAAAAATATTAAGAGAGCAGTGAATAGGATATTGAAATCAGAAGATATCAAGAATATCCAGGCAGAGATCAAACAACTCACTCAGACAGTGGCCACTCTACCAACTAATCAACATATTAATGAACTGCATGCCCTGTTTGAGGATATCAGAAGACAGGTCCATGATCTTACTGCTCAAAATTCAAAATTGGCAGTTGTTGAAAATTTGCAACAAATTGTAGCTAATATCAAGCAACAGCTAGGGACCATGGAATCCAATCAAGCAAATGCTCTGTCTGTTTTTGCCACCCAGCTTCAAGAGATTGTGCAACAATACAAGAAACTTGTTGTGGACGTAAAGATCAAGCCAGGCCATGATGATGTTGTTAGGACCATCAATGAGCACCTTGAATCTGTAACAAGCAGATTGCTTACAGCAGAAAAGGAAATAACAGGCATAATCGAGAATCCAAAACATACAGTAATTCTTGAATTGTACAGCATCCCCAACAAAGAATATGATTCACCATTTACACCAGGTGGCAAAATATATATGCTGTCCCCTGCACAATTTTATTACCAGTTTTTTGTTGGAGGCACACTTAGACCAATCAAGATCAAATATTGGCATCAGCCACAGGCACATCACTACCCTACCTTATCAATAACAAATGCTGACAACAAACCAAAAATCACCAGTGTAGAGTTAGAGGATTTTACAGATCCCAATACATTAGAAACATCTTATGCTGAAGATGATGGCTCTCTGGAATTTAAAATACAAATAGGGGACAAATTATATTTAGAAAATCCTGTAGTCTCAGCTGCTGAACACCCCATAGTTGCAATATTCTTGTTTACATATTATGTCTAGTTGTTGATGAATTACACAGACAAGCCAGACATAATTTTAAGAGACTCCCAGTAGTCACAAAGGGCATAGATGATTTATGGCAGAGCGACTTGATTGAAATGGCAAGTGGGCAGTTGAAAAACTTAGACAAAATCAACAAGGGCTACAAGTATCTACTCACTGTAATAGACACATTTTCAAAATTTGCCTGGGCTGTGCCACTCAAATCCAAGACTGGAAAATGTGTTACAGAAGCCCTCAGGACAATCATCAATCATTCAGGAAGATCACCCCGCTATTTGCAAACAGATAATGGCAAAGAATTTTATAATTCAGTGTTCCAACAATTTATTAAAAGCCAGGCAATAAAACATTACTCGAGTTACAGTGATCTCAAGGCCTCGATTGTAGAGAGATTCAACAGAACCCTAAAAAATCTTATGTATAAACAATTTACCCTTCAAGGTAATTATAAATGGCTTAATATTCTTCCAGAACTTCTACATAAATATAACAATTCTGTCCATTCCACAATCAACATGAAACCCTCTGAAGTAACTTCATCTGATGAGCAAAAATTGATCAGGACTGTTTATTATCCTAGATACCAGCCAACAACAAGAAGGGCCAAATACAGGGTGGGCGATCAAGTAAGAATCAGCAAATATAAGCACTTATTCAAAAGAGGCTTTACGAGAAACTGGAGCACCGAATTATTTACAGTGGTTCAAGTTAAACCCGGGACCCTTAACACATATATAATAAAGGATCACCGAGGAGAAATTCTCAAAGGCCGATTCTATGAACAAGAACTCAGCAAAACTAAACAGCCTGACACATATCTCATAGAAAAAATCATCCGCAGAAAAGGCAACAAGTTATTTGTCAAATGGCTGGGTCATCCGGAAAACATCTGGATCGATGCAGACAAAGTGATAATATGAGCACCTGGGATGTTATAAAAAGGCTGCCAGAACCTGAACAACAGAATAAGAGAAATGGCAACTTGCTGCCTGATAATATTAGGTGTCTTATTGTTGGGCAATCGGCTTGTGGTAAAACTACACTAATGGTTGATAATTTTTTATTGGCACCCAACTGGTTAGACTGGAAAAACAGGCACTTGTATGTCTTCTCTAAGAGCTTGGAACAATTAAAATATCAGCAGCTAATGAAGCTATATGATGGATTGGATATTGCCACTTTTGAATCAGATGTTAAGCCACTTCATGAATGTCTCGATAATTCTGTTGTTGTGTTTGATGACATTATACTGGATAATCAAAACAAGGTTAGAAATTTCTTTACACAGCACAAAAACATTGATTGCTTCTACCTGGCACAGACTTTTTCAAAAATACCGAAGCAGCTGATCCGAGACAACAGCAATTTTATATGTGTGTTTCATCAAGATCATACCAACCTCAAACACATACATGATGAATATGTAGGTGGGGACTTGAGCTACAATGACTTTTCCAAGTTTTGCAGTAGGTGCTGGAACCAGGACAGTTATGGGTTTGTCACTATTGATATGACAAGAACACCTAATACTGGCAAATACAGAAATAAAATCAACGATTTTCTAGACGTTGAGACGTATATAAACAACCATGAAACAACCAATTATTGATGATCTTAAGTTAAGAGATTATCTTGTAAAAAGATTTAAGGGATGGAAATCAGAGAACCGTGGAATTTATGAAAAACACAAACAAACAGAACAGCCTGTAATTGATGCTATTAATAATTTAGGTAAGAATATCAAAACTGTTACAGAGCAAAATCAAGATTTGATCACAGAGCTTGTGCCTGTAGCTGCTAGGAACATATTAGATTATCCATTCACCCCACTTTCCAGTATTCATACACCTAGTCCTGTTGCTCCTCGAAGAATTGAAGCTACTCAGGATCCTATTGAATTGGGTCTTCTTGCTCAAAAATATTTAACCACACCTAAAGACAACAAAGATGAGGTGTTTGGTTTATATGCTGACACAGAGCTTGATGGGAGCATCATACATAGAATTGGCAATTTCAGAGTAACATTTATGGGAGATGATATAATTGTTTATTCAGAATCTCGTCTCGGAGAAAAAGGTGGTTTTGTTAAGTATCCCGGAACACCTGGATTGTGGGAACTGATGACTCGGAAAAGGCCTGGCAGCTATACAGATCAAGATTATGAACATTACAAAGAAATATTAATAAAATCAGATGCTCTATACCAGAACAATGATCCCACACAAAAAAGAGTCAAGTCTAGCAGTGGAGCAAAATACAACAATTTAATCAAGCCCATATGGTCACAGATCAAGACAGGTAGTGGAATCAAACAATACAACACCCTGCCTAAAGAATTTGTGTGGGTTGATGATGTCAGGAAACTTGTAGATAGGTTATTGGTGATAGCTGGGGAGGAAAATGCTGGCAACCACAATTTTTACAATGAAAAGGTTGGAATTATGGACATGATAAGCACCAAATTGTCTAATTTTATAGTGAATGACACTAAGGGGATTGGATATCTTATAAAAATTATTAATACTCTACCACCTAAATTTTGGAATGTCTCTGAGGGTCGGGGCCTGGTTAATGACATTATAAACAAGCTGCCATTTGAACTACACATTCCAGGCTATCAGTATTGTGGTCCCGGTACAAAATTGGACCATAGATTAAACAGAGGTGATCCTGGTGTTAATCCCCTAGATGCTGCTTGTAGAGACCATGACATAGCATACAACACAGATTCTGATCTTGACAAGAGACATGTTGCAGACAAAAAATTAGAAGAGGCTGCATTTGGCAGATTTGTAAGCAAAGATGCTTCTTTCAGTGAAAAAATAGCAGCATTGGGAACCACCATAGCTATGAGCACCAAACAAAAACTGGGGTGGGGGTTGTGAACATGTATATAATAAACCTACAATGAAGGCCAAGGGTGTTATGTATCAAATACCTTATGCAGGTCTCAAATCTCTTAAAACTATTGACAGTCTTTTAACCAAAAAGCAGCGCAAGAAAAAAAGCTCTTGTCTTGCAAAGGGGCATGGTATGAAATTGTTGCTTAGTACCCCCCAATTAAAAAAATTACAGCAATCAAGAAAAAAATCACATGTGGGGGGGGGTTCATATTTACTATCCCTGCCATCTTAGCAGCACTCGGGGCTGTTGGGAGCTTGGCTGGGGGATCAGCTGCCATAGCAAAAACAGTAATAGATGCCAAGAAGAATAGGGCAGAATTAGATGAGCAGAAGCGCCATAACCTGGCCATGGAGAAAAAAGGCAAAGGTGTTAAGAGAGCCATGAATAAGTTTAAAAAAAACAAGAGCCGCTTACAAACCAAGATATTGAAGCTTTAATCAAGCCATTGGGCATCAAACATTTTAGAGGTGTGTACATGTCTGATTCTTTACCGGAACAACCACTCAACAAAGAGTGTGGCATTGTTAATTTGGATGAGTACAAAAATCAAGGCACTCACTGGATCTGTTATCTTAAATATTTAAAAAATGAGGCATTTGTGTTTGATTCATTTGGAGGTGTTCCACCTGAAAATTTAGTAAAATATCTAAAATCACCTAATCTTTATTACAATAATGCCCGTGTTCAAAATTTCAAAGATGTTAATTGCGGACATTTGTGTTTATCTGTTCTCAGATATATGTCTCAAATAAATAAACCATCAATTGAAAATTTTCAAAAAGCCCTGTGGTATCTGAAACATCATGGGGGTATTCCATCTCACCAGCCAAAATTCAATATTGAAACTCAAATTGCATGATGACATAGTGTATCCCAAAACAATAGCTCTCAGAGCATTTTACGGCATGTACTTGATACCTAATATTACTCACCACAACAACACAATTGCAGTAGGGGATCAAAAAATTGTCATCACTCCAGGGCAGTATAATCTATCCACTCTAAATGCTCAATTACCCAGAGGTGTAGTGTTAACTCAAAATTCTGTCACTCACAGAGTAGAGATTGTATCTGCTACGGAGACAGTGCATCTGGGTACTATAGGAGAGCTGTTAGGCTTTGAGAACAACACAAAACTTGAACCGGCCATCAAACACACTGCTATGAATATACCCAAATTCTTAGCCATAGAGACTCTGAATATTCACTGTAATGTGGCTGAGGGTATGATCACCAAATCAAATGGCATAGGCACTCACAAACAAACTGGCATCATTGCAACATTCAAACCTAATTCCGAATTCATGGAGCCAATTATCTACAATCCATCCCCAACATTATATTTTCCTGTGTGCCATAATAGAATAGATTACATTGAATTGATGGTCACTAATGAAAAAGAAGAATTAGTTGATTTTGCTGGAGCCACAACAACTGCAATCATAGAGATTAACATTTAAATAAAAATACATACAATGGAAAATATTGAGAGTTATGAGCTACAATCATTCCCCCCAAACAGGAGGACATTTGCAAATTTAAATCAACCCAACACAGAGATAGAGGTGGATCTTGATGTAGGGGATGGCTTTATACACCCTCACAGAGCAGATCTATACATCAAATTTGATGTCGTAAAGCTCGATGGAACAGATTATCCGGCAAATACAAATATAAGACTTGTAGACAATTTTGTGCCGCATCTGTTCTCTGAAATTGAGATCAGAAAGCATGGTGTTGTTATAAACAGAATAGATTATCCAGGCATTACCTCCACGGCTTTGGCTACATTAAAATTATCCAAAACCGAGGCTTCATACTACAGAATCGGTGGATTTCAAGCTGGTGATAAGATATTAACCAAGAGCCACACAGTGCTGTTCCCGATGCGCCTGTTGCCAGGATTCTTCTCGGATTACAAAGATATTATGTGGAAGGGTGGGTTAAGAATTACATTTAGAAGAGCTGCCAATGATAATAATGCTTTGATGAGGTACAGCACATTAAATTCTACAGGGGAAGCTTTGCCTAATACCTTACCTGATGAAGGCAAATGCATTATTCAGACTATGGAGCTAAGAATCCCGGTTGTTGAATATGAGGCCAGTTACGCTCTTAAATACAAAGCTGATATCCTAAAAAATCCACAGATTCCTCTGCAATTTTACACATATCAATGCGTACAGAAGCCCGCATCTGGTACATATTATGAGTTTGATGCCACAAATTCATTCTCCAGCATACAATACGACATGCCTGATTTTGTGGTGGTACTGTTTCAGACTGGGAGACACAACAATCAGGAAAAAAATTCAAGTAAATTTGATAGCTGCAACATCAAGAACATATATCTTAAAAATGGCAGAAATGAGGTATTTCCTAGAGAAAATTACAATTTAGACATGTCCAAGGATGATTTTCTTAAATTATATGAGGCTTTTTCTTCCTTCAAGCGCGTCACTACTGGCAATACTGACATGTATTACACACCAGATGAATTCAAAGCACGGAGGCCCATGTTTGTAATCAACACTTCAAAAAGGAAACAAGTTGTGGTGAATGACAGGACAAACATTAAAATTATCTGTGAATTCCATGAAGCTTTACCCGATGACACCATATGTAGTGTCATTCTCATAGGCGAAAAATCATATGTTTATGATGTAAGAAATGAGAGAGTCACGGAGCAATTCTAGAAGAATTACATTATCTTAATACTAGATATACAAATTGAAGCTGGTATCCAATTAAACTTAAACCGGAAGTAAACCGGAAGTGGACCGGAAGTGAACCGGAAGTGGACCGGAAGTGGGCCGGAAGTGGACCGGAAGTGGGCCGGAAGTGGGCCGGAAGTGGACCGGAAGTGGACCGGAAGTGGACCGGAAGTGGACCGGAAGTAAATATGTGTGGGTGGGTGTGGGTGGGTGTGGGTGTGTATGGGTGTGTGTATGGGTGTGGGTGGCCTAGTTTTAAGTGTGGTCAAGAGGGGCATTTTTTTGACAAGTTTATGGACAACAATCTCACAGAAGTGCCTTTTGTAAGTATAGACAAGGAGGCTCTTCCTTTCCGAAAAAGCTCTTCCTTTCCGAAAAATTCTTGAGGGCTTTTTTACAAAAATCTTGGATTAAGCAAGAGTTCCACACTTGAGCAAAAAGCTCATATAGCCATGTTGAGCTTGTTTTAAGTGTAGCAAATCTGCATGAGAGGGGCTCTTCCTTTCGTGGGTTTATAGTAGTACAAATACCACTACTCCTTATAATTAAGTAGTCCTGGGTTCGATTTCCAGTGGAAGGCCAATGCACACTCGTTAGGACTACAGTTTAAAATGGAGATCTAGTGACAATTAGCCTATTTTAGCATGTGGATTTAAAAATATATTACTACTGGATTATTTGCAATTTTCTTCTTTTTGGCTGCCTCATTATACGTAGGTCTCTGACACCCTCGAGTCAAGATTTCTTTCCAGCCCTTTCTTCCTCTTCTTTGAAATTCATGCAAGTTAATCACAAGAACTGCATAACTGATAGTGAAAATTTATATGTTGGAAGAGAACTTGTAAATAGCAATAGCCACTAATAATATCGATTCAGTAATTCGATAGATTTTTTCCAAACCTACAAAACGGATTAAAATTTGGTCACCTCGGTATGGTAGTGATTGTGAATACTCGTTATTAATTAGAACAAAATAAAAATGGTTATTTTAGATATGTTGCATTATTTGAAGATGACAGCTATGTAAAAAATGTGATATAATAAAGAAAGTGGCACATCAAATTACTCACGGAGTGGTTATCGCAGTGCGCTATGATGCAGTAATCCCGGGTTCGGTATTGGGTATTTTTGTGAGTGTCCATTCATCACTTTCATCATATCATCATTGCGAAGTGGAGAAAAGCGATTTTTTTTTTTTAATTTATCAATCAAACATAAAATTCCGCATGTCTTCTTCTTTCCTGGTAATGCAGTGTGAACCCACTTAAAAAGGTCGATATAATTTCGTGCGTATCTGGAGGAAGCAAGGCGAAGATGAAGTTTTATTATTTTATTATTTATTACTTTGATCATACCCAGGCCAAGATTTATGTAAAGGCCCGGTGCTGACATCATCATTTATGCACAGTTTGAGTTAGTCTATAACCTTTAGCCCAAGTCATGTCAGATGGTTAGTTATAAATATATTTTAATATTTTTCCACATTCCAAATATCTTTTTTCTTCAATATATGGCTGCTTTCGAATCAATTTTTCCCCATTGAATGCTGGAAGCTGCAACCCTCCAAATCGTCCTAAATTCTGATTAACTCTTGATCATAAACCTTATACTTGTGAGTATCCCATAAAACTTACTAAGCCTGTTGATTTCTTCTAATCATAACAGTGTTCATTAGATCACATTTTAAAAAAGAGTTCTGATAGTACCTTTAGCTTTCCAATGACAAAATTAAGAAGAAAAGCTTGAATTGATTTCCTTCAACAGGATATTTGCTCAAATTTTCGTAAACTTACTTACTAGACAAAAGTTTCGCCAAATGACATCAAAGCTTGTTATGGGATGAATTGAAACTTGTGAACTTTCTAGTATCTATAATATTCACAAATAAAATATACATGGAGTGAGAACCAGCCTATACTTACAGAACCATTTACATTTCCTAATTGTATATATTTATTGAATTTGATTGGGTGGGCAATCGGGTGGGCACGGGAATTTTTGTGTGGGCGCTTGCCCACCCGTGCCCACCCCTGTCGCCGTCATGAAGACAATAGTGGTGGGACGACGATGTCTTTATTGATGTTTTCGTGCTGGAAGAGTATCGTTTCCCTGTTTTGATGGTTTGGTAATGGCGTGTAGCTGTGGTTATAGCTCGTTCATCCTGCAACTGTCGCTCGAAATTTTATCGGTGATGGTGGTTCTGTGTAGAACCTGAGTTGCGGCCCTTAGAATGGCCGACTTGAATTTGGTCCTTTATGTTATTCTTCCTATTGTCTCTAATGTCATGTCATTTGTCTGTCTAAAGGAGGAATCATATAATAGTGATGCAACAACAAACTAAAACCTAAATACTTGTTTGTAATATTTTAACTGCAAGAAATGGAGACTTTGCATTCCTATTGTAATAATAACTCACTTAATTTCACTATATCACATTCTATAAATGAGATAAAAATTTAGTTGATTCGTAGTGATCGTTGAATAACTTCAAATTACGTTTTGGAATAGAATGACGCATAGTATGATTCTTGGTTTCTAGCGCCATCTTCACTTCACGAAAAACCAGTCAAAGTATTTTACACTAAAGGCCTGTACTGAAAGAAATGCAGAAGTAGACATATTTCTTTATTCACTGAATTAGATCTTTCAAATTGTCCAGAAAGTAAGAAATCTGCTGTGTCAAACGGTCTTAATTTTCATGTGTATGTGTGTGCGTATTATATATACATCAAACAATACACCATTCCCTATTAAGTGATTGATTCCGCAATTATCGAGCAAAAGGCTAGACTTTACAGTACAAAATCATTCAAAATTTTGCGACTTCCGAAGATCAGGAAATTGATTTATTCAAATCGAATTTCATGGCATGATTAAGTCATCCCAATACCCAAATTTCCTAGTCATGGAGCTGATTAATTCAGTTTTGGGTGGGTATTTATGCATGAAGTGCGTTCTACAGCTGACTACACTGTGTTGTAATAAAATATTTTCATAAATTTTAATACCACTCAATTAGAAAATAGCTCTAAAAATACTCTAGATATGATGCAACGACACTTGCCGTGTAAAGTTAAATTAAGATTCACTTACATTGCATCAGATCTAGAGTACTTTCCGAGCTATTTTCTAATTGAGTGGTATTAAAATTTATGAAAATATTTTATTACAACACAGTGTAGTCAGCTGTAGAACGCACTTCATGCATAAATACCTACCCAAAACTGAAATAATCAGCTCCTTGACTAGGAATGTTTGTACGGGATGATATGCGTGGTATAATTTATTTATTTTTTAAGAACATAGCGTTCTTATCTTTGGAAACTTTTCCCTTACAGATAAAACTCCCACTAACTTCGATAATCACAAGAATGATATGAGCCGGCCCCGGTGCCGGATAGGTTAGCACATCGCGCTACGTCGCCAGGGATCCCGGGTTCGAATCCCGGCCTGGGTGTGGATGTTTGTGAGTGTCCATTCATCAATTTCATCATATTATCACTCATCCCCATCTTCTCAAATTAACCAAAAGTGGCACAAAAAGCGAAGTAAATTAAAGCAAAGCAAATCAAGAATGATATGAAATGCCTCAAGATGTGCTGAACTGCTTTTCTAATATCAGTCAGTAACATGACTGTGTCACTAATATATTTATCAGTAGTACAGGTGCCCGGGTTCTAAATAATCTTTTGAGGCTCGAATCATCATTTGAGGCTCAGTGTTGCCAACTCACCCCACGAAAATTTCACCAACTGATATTTTGAAGCCTTTCACGGTGTATGTTAACCTCACAAGCAGTGTTGCCAACTCGGGCGAGGCGTAGCCTTTTATGGTGTATGTTAACCTCACCAGCAGTGTTTCCAACTCGGCGTAGTTTTTCACAGTGTATAATTTTTTAGCTTTTTTTTGTGTGTGTGAGTGTACATGTGTTCGGGCGAGGCGTAGCCTTTTACGGTGTATGTTAATTTTACTAGCCTCAGCGTACATGAGAGTTCTGAATCTTTTTTTGAGGCTCGAATCATTATTTGAGGCTCGTCGTAGCTTTTTATGATGTATATTTTGAGGGCACAGAATTGGCAACACTGTGGGTTTTTACTGTAGCCTTTTATGAGGAACCTATGTGCGCCCAGTGTTGCAAACTCTATGGGCTCTTGTCGTAGCCTTTTATGATGTATATTTTGAGGACAGAGTTGGCGACACTGTGGGTTTTTACTGTAGCCTTTTATGAGGGGGGTCTATTGCCCTCTGTTTACATCTGGCAATACTACCGTAGATTTTTTGACAGTGTTGTTAACCTACTGGTTTTTTTTTTTACTGTAAATTTTCATCAAAGGGCCTGAGGGGGGTCCATGTATTTTTTATGTCTGGCAATACTGTTGGGGGCCTAGTGTTGGCGACACTGTGGGTTTTTACTGTAGTCTTTTATGAGGGGGGGTCTATTGTCTTTTTTTTATATTTGGCAATTTTATTGGATGTTTTTTTGAGGCTTGGGTTTTACCAACCCATCCGAAGAAAATTCCACTATATGATCTTTTACTGGCTAAGCTAACCTACAAATAGAAATTGGCAACACCGACGAGTCTTGAATCATTATTTGATGCTCGTCGGTGTTGCCTACCCACTCTACAAAAATTCTACTATACGATTTTTCACAGGTTAAGCTAACCTACAAATAGGAGTTGGCAGCACTGACTTATAAACCCACTGGGTTCTCTTGGCATGTTTTTTCATGATGTGTTGCTAGGCTATTGAGCATCTTGGCGTATACAGTGTATATATTTTGAGAGGGGGGTTATAGCTTTTTATGCTGTACGAATACTGGAAGCTTGACAGTGACAACCAACAGAGTAGGTAAACCTACATCCAGGAACTGGCAACACTAGTTTCTGACAGTGAATTTGAAATAAAATATTAAACAAAATACATGAGTAAGCACTGTGATTACAAATAGTACCAGTGTTATGCCCCCAACTCCAACTGGACAACTGGGGAAAATAATTGTACAACAATTTGTACCTAATTGTACAATACTTGTACCTAATTGTACAACATATACACAGACATAAAAGAGAGAGCCTTCCGTAACTTACTTCATGTACAATTTATATGATTTTACAACTGTGAAAAGAAAGCATATGTGTTCTGTATGCACACATTTATTCTTATTTTTCGAAGTTGAATGAAAGCACATGTTTTTACGCTCTCGTAATACTAACCTTGCTCCACTGATTTTAAATTGCTTCCATCCGCTTTTTTTTTTCTGTGCTATTTCCGTATGCACGCAACATTCGCTTTCAATAGACAGAAGGAGTGTTAGTATAGCAGGCTCCGAGTTTACAATTTATTAAATTAAACAATAATTTATGTAAGAATATACTTGTACTTACCGAATACAAAATAATAAAAATGCACATGTGAATGTTTGCGTGTGTTCATGTTATATGACGACTGAGTAAAAAAATAATGTTGACTCCCGGAAAGATAAAAGTTCCTAGTTCGACATCAGATGCATGCAAATTTTATGTTTTGCTCTCCAAAATCTTGATTTTTATGTTTGTGCTATTTGTCATACAGCAGAGGAGAAGAGGGGAGAGGGAGGGGAGGGGGTACTATTAGCGCCATCTATTAGCAAACAATAGAAATAAAAAGTAGGGTCAAACTTTTTCAACACCCAAACATTTTAAACGTCTTCACGTAGTAATACAATAGCTGAAGATGTTTAAAAGAGTACTCTTAGTCGACGAAGCTAATTGCTAGTGCCCTTATATTACTAAAATATTCTTTAATTTGCATATTTCTCATACCGCCATATGTTGTTCTAGTTGACTTCTTCCAAAAAAATGCTAATTAGCGAGAGTTAATTAATCAAGGCAAGTAAAAGAAGCAAAATAGAACATATGTGCCGGCGTGAAAATATGTAAAAATTCGATTCAGAGGTGGATCGAATTAAAGTTGGGGGGTATTTTGCATTTTTTCCCTATAATATACAAAACATTTACCGTACATAATCTTTTCTTTTTACAACAGTATAAAATAAGAGGAATGTGTGACAATATCCATATTAATTAGGAAAGTATGTTGTATGCTAGGTTAGCTAATTGTGTCTTCTACAGCTTCACTGTATAGAGGGAAGATGGAAAAAGAGAGCTCTACGGAAACTGACGCTCTTGACAATGCTAGGTTAGCTAATTGTGTCTTCTACAGCTTCACTGTATAGAGGGAAGATGGAAAAAGAGAGCTCTACGGAAACTGACGCTCTTGACAATATTGTACGCCCCGTGAAAATTATATATAAATAAGACTTAAGCGTATTATCTGCTTTCATGTCAGATTTTACCAACCTGTGAGCTGTAGTGTTTAGGTGACAAGCGACCTGCTCAAATATGATACTGTTGACAATATTGTACGCCCCGTGAAAATTATATATAAATAAGACTTAAGCGTATTATCTGCTTTCATGTCAGATTTTGCCAACCTGTGAGCTGTAGTGTTTAGGTGACAAACGACCTGCTCAAATATGATACTGTTGACAATATTGTACGCCCGTGAAAATTACATATAAATAAGACTTAAGCGTATTATCTGCTTTCATGTCAGATTTTACCAACCTGTGAGCTGTAGTGTTTAGGTGACAAACGACCTGCTCAAATATGATACTGTTGACAATATTGTACGCCCGTGAAAATTACATATAAATAAGACTTAAGCGTATTATCTGCTTTCATGTCAGATTTTGCCAACCTGTGAGCTGTAGTGTTTAGGTGACAAACGACCTGCTCAAATATGATACTGTTGACAATATTGTACGCCCGTGAAAATTACATATAAATAAGACTTAAGCGTATTATCTGCTTTCATGTCAGATTTTGCAAACCTGTGAGCTGTAGTGTTTAGGTGACAAGCGACCTGCTCAAATATGATACTGTTGACAATATTGTACGCCCGTGAAAATTATATATAAATAAGACTTAAGCGTATTATCTGCTTTCATGTCAGATTTTACCAACCTGTAAGCTGTAGTGTTTAGGTGACAAGCGACCTGCTCAAATATGATACTGTTGACAATATTGTACGCCCGTGAAAATTACATATAAATAAGACTTAAGCGTATTATCTGCTTTCATGTCAGATTTTACCAACCTGTGAGCTGTAGTGTTTAGGTGACAAGCGACCTGCTCAAATATGATACTGTTGACAATATTGTACGCCCGTGAAAATTACATATAAATAAGACTTAAGCGTATTATCTGCTTTCATGTCAGATTTTACCAACCTGTGAGCTGTAGTGTTTAGGTGACAAGCGACCTGCTCAAATATGATACTGTTGACAATATTGTACGTCCGTGAAAATTATATATAAATAAGACTTAAGCGTATTATCTGCTTTCATGTCAGATTTTACCAACCTGTAAGCTGTAGTGTTTAGGTGACAAGCGACCTGCTCAAATATGATACTGTTGACAATATTGTACGTCCGTGAAAATTATATATAAATAAGACTTAAGCGTATTATCTGCTTTCATGTCAGATTTTGCCAACCTGTGAGCTGTAGTGTTTAGGTGACAAGCGACCTGCTCAAATATGATACTGTTGACAATATTGTACGCCCGTGAAAATTATATATAAATAAGACTTAAGCGTATTATCTGCTTTCATGTCAGATTTTACCAACCTGTGAGCTGTAGTGTTTAGGTGACAAACGACCTGCTCAAATATGATACTGTTGACAATATTGTACGCCCGTGAAAATTATATATAAATAAGACTTAAGCGTATTATCTGCTTTCATGTCAGATTTTACCAACCTGTGAGCTGTAGTGTTTAGGTGACAAGCGACCTGCTCAAATATGATACTGTTGACAATATTGTACGCCCGTGAAAATTATATATAAATAAGACTTAAGCGTATTATCTGCTTTCATGTCAGATTTTACCAACCTGTGAGCTGTAGTGTTTAGGTGACAAGCGACCTGCTCAAATATGATACTGTTGACAATATTGTACGCCCGTGAAAATTATATATAAATAAGACTTAAGCGTATTATCTGCTTTCATGCAAGATTTTACCAACCTGTGAGCTGTAGTGTTTAGGTGACAAGCGACCTGCTCAAATATGATACTGTTGACAATATTGTACGCCCGTGAAAATTATATATAAATAAGACTTAAGCGTATTATCTGCTTTCATGTCAGATTTTACCAACCTGTGAGCTGTAGTGTTTAGGTGACAAGCGACCTGCTCAAATATGATACTGTTGACAATATTGTACGTATATTGTATTGTATAGGAGACTAGAAGCATATAATTTGGCGAAAAAAAACCCAAGTAAGGTCATAGAGAATAGTTAAAAAAAAATTAACAATTATATTTTGCATTGCACAGCATTAGGTATTAAATAACATACCCCCAAAAAATCTCTGCATTATGCGTTCTGTAAAAAATTGCCCTACGTGCCAAATTGCTGTGTCAAGTAAAAATTTTCAAAGACACTGTCGTACTTGTGTGCCGGGAAAGCGAATATGTGCAACCAAACTGTGCTCTAAGTGTGGAATAAATATTTCTATTGACAACTTCAAGCGACACCAGCTTACTTGCAAGAGCACTGGAACATCTCTACCGCAACCTTCCAAGCGAAAGGTAGAAGTAACCTCCCTCGATGCATCGCCACCTGCCAAACGTGTCAAGCTGGCGAAGAAAGCAGACCGATTTGCTTTTGAGCATTTATTAGAAGACTTTAACATAACATCAGACAGCTTTTGCGATGTGCGTAGTTTTCTGGAGAGCGAGCGAGCTAAGATAATATCCATCCTCAACGATGCATTGGCTACATACTCCACTAAATTCTATGCTGTGCTATGCTGCAAGTATAAGAAACCGTCTGATGAAATATATAAATTCTTCCATGCCACAAAAGCAAAAACACTGCATCAGGCAGATGTCACTGACCTCGACAGCATCTACAACAAGTTTGTCGAGGAGCTTGTGGCAAAGCACGAGGAGCATCAGGCTGAAGGCTCGGGCGGTTCGCTGTGTGGCGACCCCCACGAACTTTGTCTGAAACTTAGCAAGTCCCTGCCACTGGCAGGGTCTAGCTATATTGCCCTGCCACCCGAGGTTGAAGCAAGGAAAGCTGTTCTCAATATTCAGAACAAAGACACCAAATGCTTCCTCTGGTCGGTGCTGGCAGCATTGCACCCTGTTCACTGGAAAAACAGTCCACGCTACGTTTCACACTACAAGCAGTATGAGTCGGAACTGGAGGATGCAATGGCCGGGATTGCCTACCCTGTAGAAGTCTCGCATATTCGCAAGTTTGAGGTTCGTGCTCGTGACTTGTTGGGCCTACAATTAGCCATCAATGTTTACGGTCTCACCGAGAACAAAAATGAGGTCCACCCCATCCGGGTGAGCAACGTGAGCAACAACAACGAGGTGCGAGAAATCAACCTCCTGCTCATCAAGGACGAAACCCATCACCATTACACCCTTATCCGTTCTCTCTCTCGGCTTGTTTCGAGCCAACGGAGCAAAGACAAAACCCACGTCGAGGTGTGTCGCAGGTGCTTCGCTATATTTCATAATCGAGAACAGCGGGATTACCGGCGCATCAGAGGACCCAACATTGCTGCTGAGAAGCTAGCTCGCCACATGTTCTACTGTGGTACCAACAAGCCTGCACGAATTATCCTGCCCGAACCTGGTGCAGTAGAGTGCTTTCGCATGCACAGTGCTATGGTGAAGCATCCTGCCTATATTGTAGCAGACTTCGAGGCCTTTCTTCAACCTCTGTCTAACTGCGAGCCCAACCCCGAAACATCCTCTACCATTGCTTTCCAAATCCACGAGGCCTCGAGTTACTCCTATGTTGTGGTGTGGCGAGACCAACATATTGCCTCCGAGCCCTATGTGTATCGCGGTCCCGACCCGGTCAAACACTTTCTGGAGAGAATGCAACAGGAAGCCATCAAGATAGGGAAGGTGCTGTTGGCCCCCAAGCCCATGCTGCCTCTGTCTCCCAAAAACAAGCATCAGCACGAAATGGCTCTAAATTGTCCTGTTTGCAACTCGGTCTTCACTGACGATAACAAAAAGGTCCACCACCATGACCATTATGGGACCGGAAGCTACATTGGCCCGTGGTGCAACAGATGTAACTTGAGAGCCAGGGACCCGCGCTTCATACCGGTCTTTTTTCACAATGGCTCGGGATATGATTTCCATCACTTGGTCACACATCTAGGGTACGACAATGCGAGAATCAATGTCCTGGCACAGAACGAGGAGCGTTATATTAGCGTCAGCAAGTGGGTGCCGATCCCCGACTCAAAAAGCAGCAGCATCGAGCTTCGGTTCCTCGACTCTCTGAGGTTCCTCCAGGCAAGCCTCGATGCTCTTGCTGGGAAGCTCAGAGACGACCAACTAGCCATTACCACATCAAGTTTCCCGAACTTAGATGTCGCACTCATCAGACGTAAAGGGGTCTGCCCCTACGAATACGTCACAGACCCTTCCAAGTTCGAAGAAGAGTTGCTGCCTCCCCAGGATAAGTTCTACAGCCAGCTGAGAGGTTCAGGTATTACCGACGAGGAGTACAAGCATGCTCAGTCTATGTGGGTCGAGTTGGGTTGCCGAACTTTCGGTGATTACCACGATGCATACCTGAAGCTTGATGTGACGCTTCTTGCCGATGTGTTCCAGGCGTTTCGGGCGACTGCGATAAACATTTACAACCTGGACCCTGTATATTTTTACAGCCTTCCTGGACTGGCATGGTCGGCCATGCTCCTGCTGACTAAAGTTAAACTTTCACTTATCTCCGATAATGATATCATGCTTTTCATCGAGAAAGCTATCCGGGGCGGCATGGTCCAAGTGTCGCAACGCTTCGCACACGCCAACAATCACCACATGGCCACTGGTTACGACCCCTCCCAACCATCAAGCTACATCATGTACACTGACGTGAATAATCTTTACGGGCACTCCATGATGCAGCCACTCCCAACAGGAGAGTTTAAGTGGGTTGATCCTTTATACCACGACATCGAAAAAAAATGCGACGAGTTTGGGTTTTTTGCCGAGGTGGACCTTGACTTCCCCGAGAAGCTGCAGGATACATTCTGTGACCTTTCGCCTGCTCCGGAAGTCAAGTGCCCACCTGGCTCGGATCAACCGAAGCTCGTCATGGACTTGGAGCCCAAAAAGCGTTATGTGCTACACTACCGGAACCTCCAGTGATTAATGCAGCAAGGGGTCTCGGTCAAAGCAGTTTACGACGTGCTCTTGTTCAGGCAGTCTCCATGGTTGAAGCCGTACATCGAACTGAACACCAACCATCGCACTGCTGCCACTTCGGAACTTGATCGCGATTTTTTCAAATTAATGAACAATGCGGTATTTGGGAAGACCATGGAGAATGTGCGAAATCGCGTTGATGTGAGGTTGGTGACGAAGAAAACACAGTGTCGTCGACTTGTTGCAAGCCCGCTGTTCGGGTCTCGAACAATTTACAACGAACAGATGTCTCTGATTCACATGAACCGGGGCAAGGTGCTACTCAACAAGCCCATCTATGTGGGAGCTGCAGTTTTGGATCTGAGCAAGATGTGCATGTTCGAGACATATTACGGCATACTACGTGCACACTACAACCACAATATCTCGCTCCTCTACACAGACACAGACAGCTTGGTGTACCATGTTCGCACGGCCGATGCGTATGGTGATATAGCCAAAGTTCCAGTTCTTGTCAAGCTCTTCGACACATCGGGCTATCCCCAGCTAAACCGGTATGGAATTCTGCCCCGGAACAAAAAAATACCCGGCAAACTGAAGGACGAGAAAGACGGGGATGTGATTGTGGAGTTTGCTGGACTTCGTGCCAAAGCCTATGCGATCCGGGCTGAGGGTTCTGTAACAAAAAAAGCAAAGGGTGTAAGTAGGCAAGTGGTTCGGGAGCACCTCAAGTTTGAGGATTACCTCGAGTGCCTCAGAACAAAATCGCCCATTCTACAAAAAGAGCATCGTATCCAAAGCGTCGATCATGTGCTTACAACTAATATTGTCAGGAAAGTTGCTCTGGATGCACACGACGACAAGAGGTGTATTCTTGAATGTGGGGTCCATACACTTCCGTGGGGCCACTATCGCCTCCAAACTAGTAAGACCTGCCCAGAGTGCAACAAAAAGTAATAGGCAATGCGAAAAAAAAACAATTTTAATTTACTTCCACTTCCTCGATTACATGCATGCATGGCACAGCAAAATTAAACTTCTGGAAACTGCTAATTACAATTTGTACTTATATATATAAAATTCCACATTTCTTATTGTGTGCTATTTTTTTTTATTTATTTAAAACTGTTCAGTCACTCTTTCATTCTTGACGTCATACACAAATGTTTTCTCTGCAATATGAATGACACTGCACAGAGTATCTGCAGGCAAGGCATCGTGGAACTCGCATACAATCTTGATGTTGGTACGATCGTTGACCACCACTTGCTTTCTTTTCGTGGTGTTGATGACGGTCATGGGTCTCCGTGCTTTGAATTCGCTGGGCGCGTAGTACATGTCCACGCTTCCTTCGGTCACGCGTTTGTAAGCTGTGTAAGCTTCGTAAAGTTTGAGGTAATCGTTTTTGGTCATGTCGAGGTTGTAATTCTCGCGCGGGAACACTTCGTTCCTACCGTTCTCCAGATAAACGTTCTTGATCTTGCAGTCGTCAAACTTGCTGGAATCTTTTTCCTGATCGTTATCGCGTCCGGTCTGAAAAAGCACTACGACGAAATCTGGCATGTCGAACTGTATGTTGTTGAACTGCGTCGTCACGTCGAATTCCATGTGACTTCCCGACGCCACCTTCTGTACGCACTGGTAACCGTGAAAGTGAATCGGCACCTGCGGACTTTTCAAGATCTCCGCTTTGAACTTGAGGGCGTAATTCGTTTCGTATTCCACCACCGGCATTCTCAATTCCATGCTCCGGATGACGCATTTTGCTGCTTCGGGTAAAGTGTTGGCTATCGGCGTGGTGCCGTCCGGACCCAAAGTAGCGTATCTCATCAGTGCGTCGTTGTCGTTGGCCGCTCTTCGAAACGTGATCCTCAGTCCCCCCTTCCACATGATCTCCTTGTAGTCCGAGAAGAAACCAGGCAGCAGACGCATGGGAAAGAGCACCGTGTGACTTGTCGTCGATATTTTGGTCCCGGCTTCGAATCCCCCGGCCTGGTAGTACGCTGCGTCCGTTTTGGATAATTTCAACGTTCCCACTGCCGTCGACGTGATGCCTGGATAATCTATTCTGTCGATGACGGTGTTGTGTTTCCTCACCTCCACCTGCGAGAACAGGTGAGGCACGAAGTTGTCCACGAGTATCAAGTTTGCTGCTGCGGGAAACGCGTCTCCGCTTTCTTTCTTCACCACGTCGAATTGAAGGTAGAGGTCCGCTCTGTGAGGATGAATGAACCCGTCGCCTACGTCCACGTCGTATTCGATCTCCCTGTTCGCTTCGTTCAGATTGGCGAACGTGCGACGGTTGGGAGGGAAAGATTGCAATTCGTAACTTTCGATTTGCTCCATTTTACATGTATGGTTATTTATTATACGTTGATCTCCACGATGGCCGTCGTAGTGGCACCTGCGAAATCCACCACGTCTCCTTTCTCGTTCGTCACCACCAACTCTATGTCGTCTATGCGGTTGCGACATACTGGAAAATAGATCGGCGAAGAGGGCGTGTAGATGATCGGTTCCATGAACTCGGAACTTGGTTTGAAAGTGGCTATGATTCCCGTCTGCTTGTGACTTCCTAATAATCCGTCCGAAGATTTCGTGATCATACCTTCCGCCACGTTGCAGTGTACGTTCAGAGTCTCTATGGCCAAGAATTTAGGAATGTTGGTTGCTACGTGCTTGATGCCAGCTTCGAGTTTTGGGTGGTTGTTCTCGAAACCTAAAAGCTCTCCCATGGTGCCCAGGTCCACGGTCTCCGTCGCGGATAGGATTTCCACTCTGTGCGTGACCGAATTTTGAGAAAGGTATGTGCCTTTGGGTAATTGAGCTTGCAAAGTGGAAAGATTGTATTGTCCTGGCGTGACGACGATGTGCTCGCTTCCGACGCTAATTTTGTTGTTGTGCTGCGTGACGTTAGGTATGAGGTACATGCTGTAGAATGCACGCAGAGCCACGGATTTAGGATAGACGATGTCGTCGTGCAGCGTGAGTTTCAAGATTGAAGATTCGCTCGTGAGATGGAACACGCCCATCCTAATGATGCTGTTTGAGGTTCCACAATGCTTTCTGGAAATCCTCGATCGTAGGGTTATTTATTTTAGAGAGAAACGCGAGCACGGAGAGGCAGAGATGACCGCAGTTCACGTCTCCGAAATTTTGAATGCGTTCGTCGTTGTAGTATATAGAGGTTTTGTTCGTTTTCAGATAATGAATTAAATTTGTAGGTGGAACACCTCCGAAAGAATCGAAAACGAATGCTTTATCATCATTTTTGTGGTAACATATCCAATGCGTGCCTGGATTTTCTTGACCGTCCAAGTTGACTACTCCGCATTCTCTTTTTTTGACGCTTGAAGGTAACGAGTCGGACATGAAAACTCCTCTGAAGTGTTTGATTCGTAACGGTCCGATCAGAGATTCAATGTCTCGGTTGGTGAGTGCTGTTGTTTCTTTTTTTAAACTTCTTCATCACGCCCTTCCCCCCCTTTCTTCTCCATGGCCAGGTTGTGACGTTTCTGTTCTTCCAATTCCGCTTTGTTCTTCTTCGAGTCGATGACGGTTTTCGCGATGGCGGCACTTCCGCCGGCCAAACTTCCCACGGCCCCCAATGCTGCCAGGATGGCCGGGATGCTGAATATGAAACTTCCGATCTTTTGCTGTTTCCGCGAACGCTGCAATCTTTTCAATTGAGGTGTGCTGAGCAGAAATTTCATTCCGTGTCCTTTCGACAAGCAAGAACGTTTCTTCTCGCGTTGTTTCTTGGTGAGTAACCCATCGAGGGCACCTAGATTTTTAAGATTGGAGTATGGTATCTGGTACACGACACCCTTGGGCTTCATGTTGATGCTCTATGTGTTATTTTCATGGTATGTTATTTATATATATATTCTGAGATTTTTTCTTGTGTAGTTTTTTTACGGTATGTTATTTATATACCCCACCCCAATTTTTGTTTTGTGTTCATGGATATGGTGGTACCCAGTGCGGCGACCCGTTCACCCTGCGATGCGTCTCTGCTCACGAACCTTTCGAAAGCTGCATGTTCCAATTTTTTGTCTGCTTCGTGACGTGCGTCCAGATCCGTCTGCGTGGTGTTGTAGGCGATGTCGTGATCTTTGCATGCGGCGTCCAACGGATTCACACCCTTGTCTCCTCTCTCCAATCTTTTCTCGAGTTTGGTACCCGGTCCGCAGTACTGGTAGCCAGGTAGATGCATCTCGAAAGGTAACTTGTTGATGATGTCGTTCACGAGTCCTTTTCCTTCGGCCGCGTTCCAAAATTTCGGAGGCAGCGTGTTGATGATTTTGATCAGGTAACCTATGCCCTTGTCGTCGTTCACGATGAAGTTGGAAAGTTTCGTGCTGATCATGTCCACGATGCCAACCTTCTCGTTGTAGAAATTACGATTGCCTGCATTCTCTTCGCCGGCTATCACCAACAATCGGTCCACGAGTTTCCTAACGTCGTCCACCCAAACGAATTCTTTGGGTAACGTGTTGTAGCGTTTGACGCCGCTGCCTGTTTTGACCTGGTTCCAAATCGGTTTGATGAGTTTCCTGTACTTCTCGCCGCTGCTCGATTTCACCCTATTCTGCGAGGCGTCGTTGTTCTGGTACAAGGCATCCGTCATGATCAGAATTTCCTTGTAACTTTGGTAATCTTCGTCGGTGTAATCTTTCGGCTGCTTTTTGGCAACGAGTTCCCACAGTCCCACCGTACCCGGATACCTGTTCCAACTATCCTTGTCGCCTAAATTGACTTTAATGTCGTTGCCTTCGAAGGTCACCTTCGATTTCCCAATCTTCCACACCACACCACCGCCTTCGCTGGTTTCCATGCTGGGATACAATCCGAACACTTCGTCCTTGTCGAATTTCCCCGTGCTCAGGTAGTCTCGTGCCAAAGGTCCCAACTCGATTTTATCCGAAGACGTGCTGCCTATGGCTCGACGTCGTGCCGGTGCATCCTTCAGTTCGAACGGCGTCGAAGGAATGCTCGAAATAGGCGTGGGTACGGCGTAACTTTTAGCTGCGAGCGGTACGAGTCCGTTGATCAAATTTTTATTTTGTTCCGTGACACTTTTAATTTCTTTACCTAGACTGCTGATGGCATCGATCACGGGTTGATCCTGACGTTTCTTCTCTTCGTAGAATCCGCGATTCTCGGATTTCCAACCTTTGAAGCGTTTCGCGAGGTAATCGCGAAGCTTGAGATTTTCGTCTTCGATTTTTCGTTTCGTCATGACGTTATTTATACACGTCGTTTCTCACAACGTTGCAACGTTTAGAAAGTCGTTGATTTTGTTTCTGTATTTTCCGTCGTTGGGTTTCCTCGTCATGTCGATCGTCGCGAATCCGAAATCGTCACCGTTCCAGCAAGTAGAGCAGCAGCGTTCCGAAAATTGATTGTAGTTCATGTCTCCGCCTACGTAGTCATCGTACGCGTGCTTGAGGTTGGTGTGATCTTGACGAAACAAACATATGAAATTAGCGTTGTCGCGTACTAACTCTTTTGGAATTTTGGAAAACGTTTGAGCTAGGTAAAAGCAATCCATTTCTTTGTGACGACCTTGCGTGAAAAAGTTGCGAATTTCATTTTGATTTTCCAGGATGGCGTCGTCGAACACAACGACTGAATTTTCACGACAATCGTCGAGTGGTTTTATTTCCGAGGCGAACGTTGCAATGTCCAGACCATCGTACAGTTTCATCAGTTGCTGGTATTTGGATTGCTCCAAACTTTTCGAGAACACGTACAGGTGCCTGTTCTTCCAATCTAACCAATTCGGTGCGAGGAGAAAATTGTCCACGAGCAGTGTCGTTTTCCCACACCCCGAAGGACCTACGATCAGACAGCGGATGCTGTCGGGAAGCAACTTGCCGTTCTTTTTTTTCTCGTTTGACTTTCCGGATCCGGTAGACGCTTCACCACGTTCCACGAACTCACAAGATCACTTCGTTCGCGTCGATCCAACTCTTTTCCGGAAGTCCCAGCCATTTGACAAACAGTTTGTCACCTTTCCTACGCAATACTTTCTCGATGAGGTACGTGTCGGGGTGTTTTGTTTTAGAGAGTTCCTTTTCGTAAAATCTTCCTTTCAAAATCTCGCCGCTACTATCTTTTATTATATACGTGTATCGGTTTCCGGGTAGAACTCGAACCACCGTAAAGAGTTCCGTGCTCCAATTTTTTGTGAATCCCTTCTCGAAGGTGCGTTTGAATTTGCTGATCCTCACCCGGTCTCCAATTTTGTATTTAGCTTTTTTTGTCGTGGGTGTGTACTTTGGACAGTAAACTGTAGAAATTAAACGCTGCTCGTCGGACTTGGTAACGTCGGCTGGCTTCATGCCTATCGTTCTGTGTACCGTATCATTATAGGTGTCGACGAGTTCCGGCAGGATGTCGACCCATTTGTAATTTCCCCGAAGCGTGAATCGTTTCCACATGTGTGTTTTCAAGGTTCGATTGAATCTTTCCACGATGCTGGCTTTGATGTGACTGAAGGTCGAATAATGTTGAATCTTGTGTTTTTGAATAAACTTTTGGAATACAGCGTTGTAAAATTCTTTACCGTTGTCCGTTTGCAGAAACCGTGGTTGTCTGCCGCCGCTTTCGCGAAAAATTAATTTGAATGCTTCCGTGACGCATGTTCCCGTTTTCGCCTTCAAAGGTAGAGCCCATGCGAATTTCGAGAATGTGTGTATGACGGTGAGGAGGTACTTGTTGCCCTTGTTCAATTTATGTACATTTTTCAAATTGCCACTGCTCATCTCCACGAGATCGCTTTGCCAGAGGTCGTCGATGCCCTTGGTTACCACAGCCAAACGTTCGTAGTTACGGCGTGCAGGTTTATGCAATTCTTCGACGATGGCTTGCCTAGACATTTTTTTGTTTAGAGATTACGTTTCAAGAGAAGCACAAGCGTGATGGGATTCAAAGAGGGTGGCACCTCGCTCGTGTTTTGAATGATCAGCTTATCGCCGGCACTCACGTCGAAAACGGTGAGATCTTCGTCTTCGTGTATTTCATATATATTGCGCGTTTCGTTCCAACGTGCCAGAGGAATGTTTCCTGCTTTCTGGACACCACGATTCGATATCAAAGTCATGGTGGGAACGCTAGCTTTTCTACCGTGAGACCAGTACGAAAATTCGTTTATCTGAATCGTGCCATCGAGGAGAAACTTGTAGTACGGATGATAAGGATGCAACATGTACAGTTTGTTACCTTCGACGAACGTGGAGATTCTCTGTTGATTGGGTACGCTGTTGATTTCGATGGCTTGCAAGGTGAACAATTTGGCGAATTTAGTGTCGACGCCGAGCAGATTACTGTGAACTTGTCCGAGTTTATTTTCGATGGGCAGCAAATGCTCGATTATGGCATCCGTTACGGCAGAAAACGACGGTTTGATTTTCACTTCCACGTTCAACTGCTTGTAGTTTTCGTTGAGTTCTTGCAACTTGGCACCGAAAGAGGCCAGCGTCGATTCCTGCGTGGATTCCAGCACTCCAACTTGATCTCTGATGTTGACGACAATGTTCTGAAGGTTCTCGACTTGATTCAATTTCGAGCTCTTCTCGGTAAGATCGTTCACGATCCTTCGCATCTCTGTAAACTGCGTGTGAAGGTCGGCGACGCTCTGCGAAGTGGGCAGCGTCGATACCAGCGAACTAATTTCGTCTCGAATCTGTTCCACGTTCGCCGTTTCCGTTTCTAGTCGTTTCAGCATTCGAGATATGTTTCTTTTCAAAGCGTGCAATTCTTTGGAGGTGGGGAGATTGGCCACCCTACTCTCGAGATCGCTCAATGAACTTTTGATGTCGTTCGAATCGGATAGTGCCGTCACCGCCGTTTTCAATTTTTCCAAATCTTCGCTCGAAGGCACGCTCGTCCGTAACGATTCCAAGTCACCCTGTATGTTGTCGAGTACGTGATGAAAATGAGCGAGATTCGTTTCGACGTTTAAATTTTCTAAATATTCGATCTTCTGCTGAACCGTGCTTAACGTGTCTTGAATGCTCGTCAACGCTCTCGCTTCAGCGTGAATATTTTTAATTTCTTCGTTGATCAATTCCAAGGACGCCTGAAGCGTGGCGATGGTGGTTTGAATGTGTTCGAAATCTTGATAGGCCTCCAATTGAATTTTTATGTTCGCGACGCTTTTACCGATGACCTGCAGTTCGTCCGACGATGGTAGGTTCGTCATGGTATCTTCCAAAGTCTGCAACTTGGATTTAATTTCTTCCAACGTGCCGGTGAATTCTTCTTGTAATTTGGAAACGACGACGTGCAAGCGTTCTGCGTCTATATCGTTCACGACGGTTTGAAGTTCAGAGAAATTCTTTTCTATTGCGGAAGTTCGTTCTTCGATTTCGAGTTTCAATTTTTCCAAATCTTCATTTTTCGATTGAAATTGCTGTAATTTGGCCAAATCATTTTGAAGCGAATCCACGCTCAACTGTATATTTTGAACGCTGTCGTAAGAAGGTACGTCGACATAATTTTTTATCAGCATCTTCAGTTCGGAATCGATTTTCAGAATGGGGTCGAGACATTGCGTTTGGAGCGTAGCGATTTCCGACTCTAAACTTTTGTTTAAGGTCTCCTGCAAAGCAATCAAATCGGTCCTCAACTTCTTAACTCGAATATCCAACATGAGAATCTCTTCTGCGTGGTCTACACGCTTGGTGTTGCCGAAAATGTCGTTAGGCATTTTTGGTTAACGGTTATTTATAATAGGATAAACGATTCGTAATTCTACAAAAAGAGGAATGAGTTTGTCGTAATCTCCGAGGAGTTCCACGTACAGGTAATCTCCTGCGGAAACATCGTACGTAATGTAAGAAAGCATCTTGTCGTGCTTGATTCGAAAAATATTCTTGCCGGTAGAAATTTTGATTTCGCCTGCGTTTTCCGGATTCACGGTGATTTGAAGTTTCCCGTCGATCGGAATTTCGTAGAAATGTAAATTGTTATTAAAAACATAAAACATCTTGCCCACATCGTCGTCCAGTTTCGTCCAAATGCTGTTGAGATGAACAATCAGTAAACCATTGAGTTTGGATAACATGGAAGATAAGAGGTTATTGGAATTTTGCGGTGCAGTCTCCATGTTGATCTGTTTGCGGAAGCCAAAAAGATTCATTGTCCTTGTTAGTTATTTAAGAATACGGTCAAAGTTTTTTTTGCAATGACACGCAAAGTTTTTTTTTGTTTGCTTGCGTCACAATACAGGCACCCGCGCGCGTGTGTGTGTGCGACACATTGTTCCCGAAAGAGGTTTACAAAGGTCACGATATATAAACATTTGGTCCCACAGTTGGAAAATTACGGTAAGGTGCATTCATCCTTCAAGGATGAGAGAGTGCATTTGTTACAATACACGCGCGCGTACACTCACACACACACAAAAAGCTAAAAAAATTATACACCGTGAAAGGCTACAACAAGTTGGAAACACTGCTAGTAGGAAACACTGCTAGTAAAATTAACATACACCGTGAAAGGTTTCAAAATATTATATAGTGGAATTTTTGTAGAGTGGGTAGGCAACACCGACGAGCATCAAATAATGATTCAAGACTCGTCGGTGTTGCCAATTTCTATTTGTAGGTTAGCTTAGCCAGTAAAAGATCATATAGTGGAATTTTCTTCGGATGGGTTGGTAAAACCCAAGCCTCAAACAAAACATCCAATAAAATTGCCAAATATAAAAAAAGACAATAGGTCCCCCTCATAAAAGGCTACAGTAAAAACCCACAGTGTAGCCAACACTAGGCCCCCAACAGTATTGCCAGACATAAAAAATACATGGACCCCTCAGGCCCTTTAATAAAAATTTACAGTGAAAAAAACCCAGTAGGTTAACAACACTGTCAAAAAATCTACGGTAGTATTGCCAGATGTAAACAGAGGGCAATAGACCCCCCCCCTCATGAAAAGCTACAGTAAAAACCCACAGTATTGCCAGACATAAAAAATACATGGACCCCCCTCAGGCCCTTTGATGAAAATTTACAGTAAAAAAAAAAAACCAGTAGGTTAACAACACTGTCAAAAAATCTACGGTAGTGTTGCCAGATGTAAACAAAAAGCAATAGACCCCCCTCATAAAAGGCTACAGTAAAAACCCACAGTGTTGCCAACTCTGTCCTCAAAATATACATCATAAAAGGCTACGACAAGGGCCCACAGAGTTTGCAACACTGGGCGCACATAGGTTCCTCATAAAAGGCTACAGTAAAAACCCACAGTGTTGCCAATTCTGTGCCCTCAAAATATACATCATAAAAAGCTACGACGAGCCTCAAATAATGATTCGAGCCTCAAAAAAAGATTCAGAACTCTCATGTACGCTGAGGCTAGTAAAATTAACATACACCGTAAAAGGCTACGCCTCGCCCGAACACATGTACACTCACACACACAAAAAAAAGCTAAAAAATTATACACTGTGAAAAACTACGCCGAGTTGGAAACACTGCTGGTGAGGTTAACATACACCATAAAAGGCTACGCCTCGCCCGAGTTGGCAACACTGCTTGTGAGGTTAACATACACCGTGAAAGGCTTCAAAATATCAGTTGGTGAAATTTTCGTGGGGTGAGTTGGCAACACTGAGCCTCAAATGATGATTCGAGCCTCAAAAGATTATTTAGAACCCGGGCACCTGTACTACTTTTATCATAATGATGTATTCCTAATGTAGTAGGAAGCCTATACAGGGTGTCCCGCTCTGAATACTTCTATTTTAATGTTTTTTCTTGTACTGAAATAATAATGAATCTGTTAGTAAGAGCCAATCTCCATGCTGATACAAGACAATTATTGCACTCTAAGTGTGGCTACCTCAGTACAGCCTAGTTGATGTGGTTGAACAATTGGAGGTTCCTTTTTCTCTACATCGATTAAATAGAATATTGAGTTGTGGACTTGGAGGTGGTGTAACTGAAAAGTCTCCTCAGCCAAATTATTTCAAATTTTTCTATTACAGTTGTAAATGCAGTGTTATTAGCAAATAGATTAATTTCACTATGACTGGGAGTTTAATATGTGATTAATAATGTAATAATGTTCATGAGTGAAATATTATTAATTTACATATAACTGACATTATCATCAGATTTATATTTTAATATCTTCAATATGTATAGGATTGGGTTTCTTCTTTCTAGCGGTACGCAATAGTACACCCTTCGGCTCAGTTTTATAGGTAATAATAGGACTAAAAACATTTTATTTTAACGACAGCAATATGTGTATGAGTGCTGGTGCGTATAATTTACAATATAATATTAAAATGTTACTTTACCGTGTGGTTGTTTTATATCTTGCTAATCATTTTGCTCTGGGGTAGGGCAGACTGCTCCACAGTGGATGTTCCGGGACAATTCCGGGACCACGGGGGACTCACGGATTTCGGAAAGGTAAGGGAATGTACTTTTGTAAAAGCATTATAAGAATATGTAATTGTAGTGTATTGTTTTCCCAAAGATAAAGTATTTCATACCAACAATTGATTGCTAGCATTCATTGTTGATTTATTTTCAGTCCGTTGCACCGAGCTGCTTGTATCACATGTTATACATTTAGTAACTAATGTTACGTTACACACGGTAAAACATAAGGATAAGCTGGAGCTTTATAACAATCCAATGAAAGTCCTTTTCATTTTACGGCTCACGAGGTACATTACAAGATTCGGCTGATGGTAGTAACTTCTTCTTCCTTTATTGGCTCGCACCGCCGCGTTCATAATCGTGTTACCAGCGGGCGCGTGACGCATTTTTTACGTAATTTAATATCATTCATTATGAGCAAGGATTTCTATAATATAAACGTAAATTTTTTTGGTCTACATTTGTTTTTATCATATCTGAGGTTAATATAAATGAAACATATTTAAATACAAGTTAGAATGCTGAAACAAATAAAAAATACATCACGTAACTTATTACATATTTATAGCGCACCACACTTTTCATCAGCAGGCGCGTGTCGTACTTTTTACGACAGATATTCCTGCTGAAAACCTAAATGTTACAAGTATTTTTTTTTATTTTAAGCATTCTAACTTGTATTTCAACATGTTTCATTTATATTAACCTTCAGATATGATATAAATAAATGTAGGCCCAAAAAAATTTACGTTTATATTATAAAAATCCTTGCTCATAATGAATGATACTAAATGATTCACTGTCATATTGATTGACTTCTATATATTCGTCACTTAAGTCACTATCACTGTCCAATTCATGTGATCTTTCTTCATCAGAAGAAACTTGAAGGATACGCTGAATTTCGCTCACGTCTACGTTTTTTCGACTCATTTTCAACAATGACCGGACGAAAAAATTACATAACAGGAGCAGGCGCGAAGCGCAAAACTTTACGACACTGTGTTCTGATCTGAAATAATCAACAATTGACAGAGTATAACATATGGATTAGTAACAATGACTGCTAATATGCAACACAAAATACATCTTTGAGGAATACATAAAAAGCATAGGTCGACAAATTCAAAGGAAACACAAGAAAATTAAAGAAAATTACTTTTTGAATAAATTTTGCGCAGGCGCGCCCGCTCGAAGAGCGATTTCTAGCCAAAGGTGCGGGGTACTGATTTAATTATCTTTGTACTTGTTCCAAGCACAGTAATCTGTTTACTTATTCATTTTCCTCAATGTATTTATTTTCCATTATAACGGCGTCTACCTGACGACGCTCCGGCGGTACATTACATGGGTAATGTAAACAAACAAGAAACCAATAAACAATAGGTAATGATTCATACAATATTTACCTTTTGTGCCAGGGTAAGTGCCATAGTCGGAGCCCACGCTTAACGTTCCCGCCAGCCGCGTGGCTCGACCCAGCACTGCCTCTTGGTTGCGGCGTTCTCCCTCCTGCTGGCAGGCGACATTCATGTGAACCCTGGTCCCCAGGCGGTTTTCCGTGAACAATGTGGTTTCCGTATATACTACCAAAATGTTCAAAGTCTAACCAAAAAGTTATCGACTCTGGAAATGTTCTATAGTGAATTTCACGAATACGACGTGATTGGTTTCAGTGAAGTGTGGTTTAATGAAACGATCGGCGATAGTGAAATACCCCTGAAGGACTTTCAGGTATTCCGCAACGATAGAGGTTCACGTTGAGGCGGAGTAATGTTACTGCTAAACAACAAGTGGCCCTGCATCAGACGTCTGGATCTGGAAACGTCATGCGAATTAATATGGACTCATGTAAATATAGGCTCACAAAATCTTTTAATCGGCTGTTTTTATAGACCCCCAAAATCTGGCACTGCAACCTTGTCAGCATTATTAGATTCTGTGCTGAATGCTATGAAGGAAACTGACATTATTCTTATGGGCGATTTCAACCTTCACATAAAATGGTCATCGTCGAACTCTGGCCTATGCACAATCAATGATGACAGGTGGTTTTTTGATCATTATATCAAAGCGATTGGACTTCATCAGTTTGCAGACTTCCCCACAAGACGCACAGAAACTCTCGACCTGTTGCTGTCTTCGTTCACAAAGGTCAAGGCCAAGCCTGGTGAGCAATTCATCGCCTCCGACCACACCCCCGTCCATGCCGAAATCCGAGTCCCTGGAAAAGCCCCCTGGCCCTCCCCCTCCTCCAGACCAGTCTACAACTGGAAAAGAGTCAACTGGGAGCAGCTTTCTCTTGTCACCAGCCTTGTACCGTGGACAATGATGGACCCCCTCCCAGCGGAAGAAGCAGTGGATTTTCTCGTGGACTGTGTACAAGCTATAATTAAAGATCACGTGCCCCTAAGGAAAACAAAAACATCCCGATTCCCATCGTGGTATAGTGAAGAGACGAAAGTTACGCTAAAGAACAAAAATAATGCGTGGATCCTGTGGAAACAAGTCCCAAACGTTCATACACGGAACACTTTTACTCAATTAAGAAAACATAGCAAAAACTTAATGCAAAGAGACTATAATAATTACATTCGAACTGTGACGGAAAGTGCTGCTAAAAACCACAAATTGTTCTGGACGCTAATTAACTCACGCCGACAACACGACCGTATTCCCGCTCAAGTCTCCTGGAACGGTAAGTCTGCTACAAAGAAGGAGCGCACATCACTTTTTAACTCGTATTTTCACAGCAACTTTACAAATAACACTGCTACCGCACTGCCTGAAGTCAAGCCCATCACTCCTTACACACTCTCTCAAATCTCAACTAACTGCAATGAAGTCCACGAATTATTAAAATCTCTTTCATGTTCTAAAGCTAACGCTCCTAATGATATCCCTGGCATATTTCTACAACGATTAGCCCATATTCTATCCAAACCAATCTGCATAATCTTTAACAAATGTTTTTCCGAGGGTGTATTTCCTTTTGCATGGAAGCAAGCAAATATAGTTCCTATACTCAAACACGGAAACAAAACTCACGTTACTTCTTATCGTCCGATTTCCTTACTTCCTGCACTTGCACTACTAGCCGAAAAAATAATTTCCAATCGTATCCTTGCGCATGCTACTCCGTTCCTCTCTCCCACTCAACACGGTTTTCTTCCTCATGCTTCATGTGACACAAACCTTGCTTGTTTGCTCACCAACGCGGTTAACTGCCTGAGTGCCAAGCAAGACAAGGATGTCGTTTACTTAGATTTTTCTAAAGCCTTTGACTCTGTCCCTCATACACAACTCATCCATAAACTTTCAAACAGATTCAACATTCACGGTCCTCTTCTTAAATTACTCTCATCTTACTTGCACAATAGAAAGTAAAAGGTTATCATATCTGGTTGCTTCGTCATGGCTCCCTGTAGTTTCCGGTGTGCCTCAAGGAAGTTCTCTAGGGCCCCTGTGTTTCACTCTTTTCATTCTCCAGAATGCTCGATTTTATTGTATGCTGATGACTGTAAGTTATTTAGAAACATCGCTTCAGTTGAAGACACTTGTTCCATGCAAGACAATCTCACACACATTGAACGCTGGTGCCAAGACTGGAATCTAAAAATAAATCCCGAGAAATCTGTTTTTATGAGGTTTACCCTCAAATCCAATTTTACAGCACCATCCTATAGATTATGCAAGAAAATCATCCCGTTCGTACAACAGCACAAAGATCTTTGAGTCATTTTCGACAGCAAACTCACTTTCAGCCACCACATAGATTACATTACTTCGAGAGCCATGAAAACCCTTGGGCAAATTTACAGATTTGCAGATATCACACATGTTTCTGCCCTCAAAACCTACTTTACATCGTGCGTAGTACCTATTCTTGAATATGGTTCCTGTATTTGGTCTATGGCCTGTGATAGCAATATAAAGAGAACAAACAAAGTGGTAAATTTCTTTATCAGAATAGTCAAACATAGATGCCCAGCCCTTGCAAACTTTTCCAAACATGAAATTCTGTCCACTCTTCAAATTCCCGATCCTTCCCTTCGCCGTCAAGTTTCAGATCTAACATTTCTTTTCAAAATCATGAATGGACAACTTTTCACTAACGAACTCTTGCCACATCTTCACATCCGGATCCCACGTACCAACAGCAAATGCAACAACTTCTTTTACACAAAAGCCTCAAGGCTATCCCTAGAACAAAGGTCATTTCTCTATAGGCTACAAACAAGGTACAACACACTAATTGATCCTCCAGGCTTCCATCTTTCTATTTTTCTCGCTGTTGATATCCTGATATAAAATGGATCCTCTCTGTATTCAGGATTTCTCAAATAAATAAAAAAAATGATATAATTGCTAGATAACAGCACATGCATGAAACACTTACATTAATGCCCCTTTCATTCCTACATTCACTCTCTCACGCATACTTCGGCATTTCAAAAGACATCATTAATTAATACAAATTTAGCTCGGGTGAAGTTTAAAGACAGTAGCATGAATTAAATCTTTTCTTATTTTTACATTCACGTTTCCGTTTCCAGGTATCTTATGTTCAGGTTGGAGCTTAAGCATGGACGAAAACACTACTCCTTTATGCAGGTATAATTGAATGTTATTAAGTTTACCTTTATATTGATGCTATTTTGAGGTCATTTTTGATCACCGTTATATAATTACATCGGCATTTCATAGTGTCGGACAATCTGAAGGTTAAGTACTTTGCCTAATTGAATGACTGAAAGTTGTATTCTGATTTACATAATAAAATTATCGCTGTTACGATCTAATCACCGTAATAAGCAATGTCCATGAGTAATTTATACGTAAATATGGGAGTTCATTGGGCGTTTATAGTTACGACGGTGCGAACGAAGATTCTCCATTTACACTTTTCACTCGGCTTACCTTGCCGGATCTGTTTGATGTAATCCTCTTGGAGATGTTGATGCTCTTGGCGGCGTAATGAATGAGATGGCTTCTAGAAGGTAAGGCTTCACACTTCTGGATCTCAGCATCTTCGAGGGAGGGAAGGGGTTCTTTCCCGCTCTCTACTTCATCGTGATTGTAAACAATCCCGGGCGAACTAAACACAACACTGATCGGTTAGATACAGGAGGCCAGTACTTGCAAGCGCGGAAGGTTCCCGAGAGGTTGTGCAAGATAAACTGTTTTTTCCGCTTCCCCGCTTGTCTATTTATGTGCTTATCCAAATGTTCGTTATGATACCCTCTCGGTCTAAGCTTTCTTAAATCGTACTCAAACCGTGGCATCCTACCCTTCTGTCTTTGCCAGTGTAATTCGAGTTCCTTGACCTATCTCCAGCGAATCCTCGAAGGGAGGCTACCCTCTCGCCAGATCCATTATAATCTGCGCGGTCGCTCCGTAGATAGTGACGCGTAGTCTGTACGTATTGTCCTCAACTCTTGCTCTTTAACCCTTAATATCTCCCTTAATTCACCTCCAATCATGTTGTGTTTTTGGGATTATGCCGAATACAATCTGATACTGACCTGTCTTAAATTTCAATCGAATCCGTTCATTGGCTCCAAAGTTGTATTTTTATGTTTTTCTTTACCCGACGATGGGCCTCCTCGCTCGGGAAACCGGCTTGTCATCCGTATTCCACAGTGCAACTCTCGGTCAACAGCCACAGTCCAATTCTTTTCTTGCTTATTACGATGATTAATCTATTTACCTGATAGTTTGCAAGATTTGATCGTTATACCATTGTAATGTTTTCTGTATTATAGACCGTTCCTAAGAGGTTTTCAAGTTTGCTTTGGTATCGTTTCTTCCGGTGTTATGAACATGTTTATATTGCGATGTTATGTTTCCGGGCAAATCTATACAAGATCCACGTAATCGCAGGTTTAGAAATATGTGTTGATATGAGTATCGAAAATGGGATTTTTGCGCATTGCAAATTTTTATATAAAGTATCACGATAGCGTTGCTGTAAATGACATTTAAAAAATAAATGATTGACTTTAAAGTACATCCCCATTGGCAGGAAGTTGAGGACAAATTGTAGACTTGCTAAGTGTTCATTAACTAATACGTTACCTGTACACGTTCTCAAAATATGCACAATTACTGCCCGTGGTAAGTTCATATTTTGATACGTCAGATTCCAGCGCAAGAGTATATGCTTATTTCAATGGTAACCGTCAATAATGCTTCTTCCTGCATTATTTGTGGTGGAAAAGGCACCATATAACATGAGCCTAGACAGAATACACACATATATATTACAGTTATGTAGATAATGTAACGCAACTGAGACAAGTAACATCTCAGAAATTTGAATGAGACACTGCGCGGTTTATGAGATGGATGGGGCACATGCAAAATACGTATGCTTCAGGGATAAATATAAAGCGACTGCTTTGCTTGAAAATTGATGCTTCAAAGATAAGCTTCTGCTTCATCTGTCTTTCTGCTTTTGAGCCGTTCTATTTTCTATTCAGCTTTAAATCGAAATAAGTGTGGCCACTACGTTATCGAAGTTTGTATTAATGCGCGTGTTGACCACTTTCTATTCGCCAGCACTTGCCCCTCCTTCCCAGCACCCATGTTATCTTCAATGTCAGTATTTTTTCAACATGTCAAAAATAGTTTTTGCTCCTTCCTACGTTCTAAAATATATTTCCTCTTGTTTATTCACTCTCTTCTTGCATGCATTGTTACTACTTTCTCCTTTCTTCTAATCCTCTCTCTCTCTCTCTCTCTCTCTCTCTCTCTCTCTCTATCCGATCTGCAGTTAATTTCTCTCTAGATTATTGTTAGGTGTGAAATATCGTTAGGCTTCTGTTTATGTTTTGTTGAAATATGGAGGTGTCCATTGTGGGAGTTATATTATAAAAATATAGACATGAAATAAAGGATTGCTATAAATTGTTGAATCAGAGAGATAGAAATAGAAATAATGTCAATTTAAAGAAACCTTATCATACTTAAAAATCCAATAATGTTACAGTGCCAGAGGATCCAGGTTCGAAGGAAAAGCAGTTGAATAAAGACCTAAATGACTTGACAAATGGAATTATTGAAGTAATTCCAAGGAATACACATCCAGTACATGATGTTACTTCAAGTAAAGAATCTGGAAATGTTACTTCTTCCAATACATCTAATGATCAAGGACGGATTCATTCGAACAATTTATTATCTGAGACAAACATTTCATATTGTAATGGATTTGTAACCAAATTAGCAACTTCATCTGAGTATTTAGTCAATTTAAGTATGAATGGTATCATATAAATATCATGGTAAATTTTGAAATAGACACTGGATCATATGTGTCAATTATGAGTAAATCTGTTTGTGAAAGCTATTTGTTACAAAATGTCCAAGTGCATGTTACGATGCAGCAGATATTGGATAAATGTAAGCAATTGAACGAAACTAAAAATGTGCAAGGAGTTGTTGATTTAATCAAAGTGAATTACAATGAATTGTTTATTGAAGATTTGTTTCAACCCATAATAGGTTATAAAGCAAGGATACCTATGAATGGAGGCGCTACGCCTATTTTTAAGAAGTTTTACAACATTGCATTCGGTATGAGAGATAAAGTAAAGGAAGAATTGGACAAATTGATTGATCAAATTATTTTAGAAAAGGTATAATCTAGTGACTGGGCGAGTCCAATGGTTGTACGTAGGTAGTTGCAGAGAGAGATGGTAATGTACGCTTATGTTGTGTTTTTAAGAACACAATTAATAGGTTTGTGGAAAATGTAACATATCCTTTGCCAAGAATTGATGATTTTTTTCGTAAGGTGAATGGTCACGATACATTTGTTTCTTTGGACCTGAAGAAAGCTTATTTGCAAATAGCATTAGACAATAAGGCGAAACAATTGCTTGTTATGAATACCCCATGGGGCTTGGTTCGACATACGAGACTATCATTTGGAGTTAGTGTATCTTCCCAAATATTTCAGAAGACAATTGAAGATATACTTCAAGGTTTGAATTATGTCATACCATATCAAGACGATTTGCTCATATCAGGGAAAGGAATGCATGAAACGTGTGTACGAACACTGGAAGTTCTGCAGCGTTTAAAAGAACACAACGTTAAGATTAATTACGACAAACGTGTATTGTTTGTACATGAAGTAGAATATCTGGGATATTTGCTGAGTAGGACAGAGATTAGACCGTCAGAAAAGAAAATGAAACCATTATGCAATGTCCCGAGCCACGTAACTTTCGTGAGGTAAAATAATTTCTTGGTGGAATCAATTTTTATAGGAGATGTGTGCCAAATTTATCGATAATATTGTCTGAATTATATAATCTGTTAAGGAAGAATGTTATGTGGAGGTGGACTGATTCGTGTCGCAAGCAATTTGAAGCTGCAATACAGGCGTTGGCAAGTGCTAAAGTTCTGATGCCATAAGGTCACAATCAAGATTTGGTAGTGCAATGCGATGCTGCGCAAAATGGTTTAGGAGCACAATTATGCCACAAGATAAATGGGCAGCTTCATACAATATAATGCATATCATGTACGTTAACCAAACATGAGTTGCAATATCCTATGCACGAAAAGGTAGCATTGTTCATTGTATTCGAGGTGAAAAGGTTTCAAAACTATGTCCAAGGAAGATTTTTTGAAATTTGGACAGATTCTGAACTGCGAAACAGTTACTTACGGTAGATAAGCCAATACCCTTCTTGCGTCACCACGTATTCAAAGATGGTGTTTGTTCCTAGCGTCTTTTTCATACAAACTGATATATACCAAAAAAGTGGAGTTGACTGACATGTTGTCTAGATTGCCGTTAGCAGATGTATGTCATCAAGATGCTCTTCAAGAGGAATTCGTTTATCAGGTGACGCTGACGCCTAAAGTGCAAGAAGTTATGAGGAAATGTACAAGTGAAGACAGAATACTGAGCGCAGTTGTGAACTTCGTTAAGCATTGTTGGCCTAATGAGATAAAGGGTTTTATTGGAGATGATTTAAAGGAATTGATTGCCTTTAAAAGGAGGCAAGCAGAATTGAGCATGGTTGAAGGATTGTTATTTTGGGGATATAAATTCGTGGTACCCAAAATGGTGCGGAAAATAATACTTAAGAAAGCACACGATGATCATAGTGGCATTGTCAAAATGAAAATGTAGTTGAGACAAAAGTATTGGTGGTCAGGAATAGACGCGGCTGTCGAAGCATATGTTGGAGATTGTGAAATATGCGCAGCGGTAAAACCAGATAATTCATCAAGAGAATACAGCGCTTGGGATAACTGTCAATATCCATGGGAAACAATACACATTGACTTCTTCTTCTTATACAGAAATAGTACTTACATAATAATAGTAGATGCGTATAGTAAATGGATAGACTGTCAGAGAGTCTCTTCCACGTCTTTCAAGGAAGTGAAATATTATTTAGTAAAAACGTTTGCTATATTTGGTTTTCCAAAACACATAGTTTGTGATAATGGACCACCATTTTCATCTAAAGAATTTGGATCTTTCTGTAAAAACCACAGCATTACATTATATCACTCGCCGGCCTACCACCCAGAGACCCAGAGAGCAATAGTCAAGTGGAGAGGTGTGTCCAGATAATTAAAACTAAATTGGATTGTGCAGTACCAGAGTGCCTAAATGAAAGCATGCATTTTGACATCATTCATTTGCTACAGAAGGTTTTGCTGGCCGTGCGGAGTGAATGTAGTACAATGACGGGTAAATCTCCGCAGCATGTTATATTTTCGTATTCGCCGGTCAATACATTTGACGTGAATATGGAGAAGATATCTAAAGAGGATTATGAACAGATGAAGGAACCTCAGAAGAAGGACAATGATAATTTAGGAAGTAATGTACTGTGGGTGAAATTACCGTTCAAAGACAAAAAGAACGCAATGAGATATGTTCAGGGCAGAATACGGAGAAGAAACAGCGATGTCACTTGGATGGTAGAAGTGGACGGGAAGAGAAGAATGGTGCACGAAAACCATCTGAAGTGGCCGAATAGAAGAAAAGGTCTGAGGAAAACGAAATTGAGAAGCGGCAAATGTTTCCTGGAACTTCTACTGGATCAACGTTTCCAAGATTTTATGACGATGAACTTTTGATGGATTTCCCAGATCCAGGTGTTGTAAATGACACCCCGATTTTGGATAATGGGTCAGGTTGTAGTTCAGCGTCATCCTCGGAGAGACCAGGGCAACATCAGGGAAGCAAAGAAGACGCCGTTAGGAGATCAATGAGGGAGAGAAGACCTTCTGATATACTTCAATATGTTAATGACTGAAAATTTAAAAGAAACACAGGGGAATGTTAGGTTTGAAATATCGTTAGGCTTCCGTTTATGTTTTGTTGAAATATGGAAGTGTCCATTGTGGGAGTTCTATGTTAAGCTGTCTGTCAGTAAATATATATGGTTAAATGTTAATTAGTGGTCTGTTTATATCTCAAGTTTAAGTATGTATAAACCGCGTACTTATTAGCCTGTGTGCATACACAACAATTATTTTTCTCTTTCTCTCTCCAATATCTCCATCATCTTTCATTTTTCTCCAATTACTCTTTATTTTTTTAACTCACGATTCCTTTCTGCCTCAGTATCTTTTCTTGCCGTCCCCCATTCTCTTTTATTCTTTCTTTCTCTTTCTCTCTCTCACAAATCTCCTCATACATGGAATGGAAGAGGAACGCAATATTAGAGAAAAGATCATAAAAGATTGTGGAAGGAGGGGTTTAAAAAGCTCACGAATGAGGCAGGAAGACTGCCCTGTTTAAAAGGCTTTCCCAAAATACATAAAGAAGAGATAAAGTTGAGACCAGTGATGAATTGCAGGGACAATATTTTGGAACCATTGGAGAAGAAGTTAAAAAAGGTAATTGAAGTGTTAGTGAGAGAACAAGAAAGCAGAGCCGTGAATAACAGTGAGCAGGTGGTGGACCTTATAAAAGGTCTGAAGGAGTCTGGGGATAAAATCACAATGTTTAGCCTAGACGTGAGAAGCATGTTCCCGAGCATCAAAAGGGGACACGTAGTGGATATAGTGAGGAAGAAAGTGGGGAAAAGCATTATAGGAGAATGGGATAGTGAGAGAGTGGTACAAGCGCTGGAAACCATTTGGGACAATGGCTACAGCAGAGTGGGGAGTAAAATCATCAAGATTAGTGAAGGTCTGAATATAGGCTCTTGCTTGAGCCCTGTGCTGGCGGAATTAGTTATGAATGAATGGGAGAAGGAAGTGATAGTGAAAGGAGGAGATAAGTTAAGTCTATTTTGTAGATATGTGGATGATTGTTTTGGGATATGGAAGTGAACAAAAAGGCAGCTGAGTAAGCTTATTAAAGATGTAGAAGATGAGAAAGCAGGGATATTCCTTGAGCTCGAAACGGAACAGGAAGGAACATTAAATTTCTTGGATATTGAGATGAAAAAGAAGAGAAGAATGGGGATTGTGGCTACATGGTATCAAAAGAAGTGTTCGGCAAGAGTGTTCTGCCACAAAAGAAGTGATGTGGGTGATGGAACTAAACGTAATTTTATAAGGAATATGGAAGACCGAATAAAGAAGATATGCACAGAGAAAGGGGAAGAAGAAACCAAGATTAATAGCCTGAGGGAACAACTAGAAGAGAATGGCTATAAAAAGAAAGACAGACACAACATCAACAGAAGAAGGAAAGAGATAAAAGAGAGAGGACTGGAAGAGAAGGAAGAAAAAGAAAAAGAGAGATGGTTTGGTATAAGAAGTATGGGCGATGCCACAGAGAAGATATGCAAAGTGCTGAGGAAAGTGGGTATAAGAACTTACAGGAAGGGAGGATGCACTATTTTAAGTATGGCCAGCAAGATGAAGGAAGAAAAGAGAGAGGAAGAAGAGGAAGGGGTTATCTACGAGGTGAAGTGCAGAGGATGTGAAAGTGTATATATAGGGGAAACGAAGAAGAGACTTAAAGACAGGTTAAAGCAACACATGGATGATGTGAGATTGAAGAGAGACAGGAATGCCATATTCAAACACACTAGAGAAACAGGACATGAAGTTGAATGGGATTCGGCTAGGCGAATAGGAAAAGAGAAGAGAGAACTAGTGAGAAAATGGAAGGAGGCCAAAGAAATAGAAAAGAAAGGAGAAGACATCATGAATTGGAATGGAGGACTCAAGATAAACAAGGAATGGAAGAGTGTGTTAGAGAAAGTTGGTAGGATGAAGAAAAGGAATGAAGAAAAAAGAAGTATGAAGAAGGAAGAAAGAAGAGAAAAGAAGAAGACCAGAGGAGAAGGTATTCATCCATAACCAAAAAGGCAGGAGGGGTGGGGGAGTGGTAAGCAGGTGGTTCTAGACTCTTGCTAATCTTGACCTGCCAATCACCTGTCAGTGTAGTTGACCCATTAGTCAACAACTGTCAGGAGGTGATATGTTTAATTCCTTTGGAGAAATCTTCCTAGATAAGGACTGTCAACTTGATTTGTTGTTGTGTGGCTTGTGACCCTGCTATGTGTATGTAATCTTTCTGTGTGTAGTATATTTCATCATTTTAGTTTAGTTCTTCGTCTGAGGAAGACCCTGATACAGGGTCGAATCGTTACGTGTTAAGTGTTTTTATCTTAATAAACTGCCTTGGTCAGCAACTTATTGGTTTTTGATTTTCCATGTGTTTACACTAACGCCGAGCGTGTTTTCAGAGGAAAATTTGAAATTCTGCATGCTTCTAAATGAAATTTTATATTTCCGGAACTAAGAACGTTAGACGTACAAATGATACCTCGTTTTGTTCAGTATACATCAGACTTTAATTCTGAAGGAAAAGAAATACATTTCCCCTAATCAGTTAGAAGAAGAAGAAGAAAAAGGAAAGTCACTATTTTCTTACACGAAATTTAAAATTCATCGAACCCCAACGCAAGCTACGTCTGGACGTGAATCTCCAAAGGTACCCGCATAATGCCTGGTATGTTTGCAATTGATGTGGAAAAATTTACGCTCTTATTTGTAATACGTTCGGAGAAAAATAATATTTTTCAATATAGAGCAAATAAATTCCAAAATAACTTCACTAAAAATACCCGGAATTTGGCTGTTAAAAGTCTCACATTGGAGGTATCGAGAATTCATTTTGTCCGTAGTATTGTAGTACTGCACTGAATGACCACACAGAGGGGTAGAGTAATCTATCAATCAGTTTGTGCACAGCAGCTGTTTAAGTTAGTTGTGTTGACTAGTGTCCTGTGATTTGCAGAATGGAGACAAATATCGAGCAAAGAATTTGTTTGAAATTTTGTGTTTCCAACGGACTGTCGTGTGCTGAATCGTTGAAAATGCTACAAAAGGCCTTTGGTGATTCGTGTCTGTCGAAAACACAAACGTATGCATGGTACAAGGCTTTCAAAGAAGGCAGAGAAGTTGTTGCTGATTCGCCATGTTTTGGTCGACCTTCCACGTTGACGACTGACGAAAACGTCGGAAAAATCAGAAAAATGTTGCTTGAGAATCGGCGTGTGAGTGTGAGAGAGGTGGCTCGTGAGCTTGACCTCGTATCACACATGTCCGTTCACAACATTTTTGACTGATGTGTTAGGCATGAAACGCGTCGTCGCACGACTTGGACCGAAGGAGCTGAATTTCCTGCAAAAAGCACATCTCAGGGATGTTGCTGAAGACATGATTTTGCAAGCCTCTAGTACCTAAACATTCATGAAACTCATCATAACTAGTGATGAGACATGGGTGTATGAGTATGACATGCAAACAGGTCAACAGTCTTCGGAATGCTGCTGCGAAAATTAACCAAAACCCAAAATAAAACTCCAAAATCGCTCAATAATTAAGGTCATGCTCATTTTTTTCTTTGATTATCGTGGTGTGTGCACTCAGAATTCCTTCCAGGAGGACAAACTGTGAAAAAAGAGTTTTATCTGACCGTTATGAGGCGTCTGCATAAGAATGTTCGCCGGAAAAGACCAGAGTTATGGAGAAAACAATTCTTGGATTTTGCACCATGATAATGCGTCGTTGCACACGTCGACTCTTGTTCGCTACTTTTGGCCAAAAACTAACATATTCTCCAGATATTGCTCCGTGTGATTTTTTTCTCTTTCCGCGACTCAGGTTACCACTTCGGGAAAGGCGTTTTGAAGCAATTGAATCCATTAATGGAAATTCGCAGTAGGAACTTAGGGCGCTACCTTCTTCTGCGTTTGAAAAGTGTTTGTAGACTGGATTAAGCGTTGGCATATGTGTGTTGCATCTGATGGGGCGGGGCCTATTTTGAAGGCAACATAATAAATTTTGATGATTAACCACGTATTTTGTGTCTTATTCACAAATTCATGGTACTTTTCGTACGTAGTAGTACCAAAAAGAATTTGTTATCTTACCTTATCTTATCTTATCGCAAAATAAATCACAATCTTTCGGACATCGCCCCCCACCCGAAAATAGTAAGAGTGAAATTAAACTTTACTAATTGTTAATTACATACCTCTATACTTGCAGAACTGAAAACATATATCTCCGATCATTATTCAAGTCAGAGTATGTTAAGTAACTAACATAATACGAGAAAAGCTGGTTGTGACACCTCTGTCGTAGCCGTCCTTAAGAGAAATAGCTGCTGTGACACCCGTGTCACGCCCCGTCCTTTAAGAGTTAAATTCCTCTCATTAAATCTATCTTTCTCTCTCTCTCTCTCCACTATCTGGAACATTTTTTCTTTGTTGATGTGAGCACTTAATATTACCTCGTATTTTTAGGTTACACCATGGCTAAATCTACAGGGCTGGGTTCTTTTCATAATTGAAACCAGACAGTGAGCCTTCCAATAGAGACTGTTAACAGGTATTATTATATATGTCCTTCGTTGCATCTATACTATAATCGGAAACATATACACATGTATTATTATGAGAATGATCAATTTTCAACAAACATTTAGATTAAGTTCAATGTTCTTATCCATAATTTGTGACATATTGCTACATATTCAATATTTATTCCACAGTCAAAAGTCTTTTTCTTTTATCCAACGATTTATTTTAGTTCTGCCGTATCGCGATTTATATATTCCCTCTCCAATCGCTCGCCCGGTACCTTTCCTCTTCTTACATCTGAATTGGGATGGCTTTCTTCTCTGTTGCTATGTCTTCCTTCTGAACTGGAACTACTTCCCTCTGTACTGCAACTATTTCCTTCTGGACTGCAACTACTTCCTTCTGGACTTCAACTACTTCCTTCTGGATTGCAACTACTTCCTTCTGGACTGCAACTATTTCCTTCTGGACTGGAACTATTTCCTTCTGGACTGGAACTACTTCCTTCTTGACTGCAACTATTTCCTTATGGATTGCAACTACTTCCTTCTGGACTGAAAATACTTCCTTCTGGACTGAGACGGCTTCCATCTGAGCTAGAAATCTTGTGTGTCCATTAGATCACCGGTCACATCACTAATTTGCATATCTTCGTATATGCTTTTCACTTTTTCGTCAAGTTCAAGAAGGGCTACTCTGCATTCCGATCCGGCTCCAACATTGGCTTTCAAATCCAAATAAGAATCGCTAATACCAAGTTCTAAGGGATAGTTGTGCCACGCTGGGGGATTTATATCTGAATCACCCTCTTCAATTTTTCGCCGATTTAAGAATCCCTTTATTTTCTTCCCGGGCTATTTGGCGGCCTAGAAGCCGCCAAGCGAACTGGGAAGCGGGGAAGCAACCAATCCAGCGCGATAAGAAACGCAGTGACCTGTAGTTCACGCAGTAGTTCCTCCCCTCGACATCGTAACTCTCGGCGCCACCGCTTGGTTGGTCTGTTGTGTATTTCCCGGTCCCCAATTCCCTTGCCAGCATTTAAAGTGCCCGCCGTAACAGTAGAAAACACCTATAGTACATAAAAATGATACCTCTCCCCTTTTTTTATTACGCCGACAATTGATAGCCATGCAAACATTATTGAGGAAAAATGTTCTCTCTCATTGTTGTGCGGGGACGGGAAGTAAATTGTGAAAAAAGTGAGTTGGCAATTATGCTTTAGTTTCCACAAATGTGTATATCTGCCTAGGTCGTTCTAGGGCTGTCGAGGTTTATCTGACATAATAGTAAATGATATTAAGGATAATTTCAGTGAACCTGGAGATATTTTCATTATTTCCCCACTACATTCTTCTGTTCAAGAGATTCTGACTTCATTTAATACCCCACCCGCACCCTACACGATCTTCCCTGACATCCCGAATTATGACAAATTCGAAAGTACTGTTGTGCATATTTTTTGGCTTTACTGGGAATATTTCTGCATTTTTCTGACATATTTTTAATTTCTCATGACATATTTTCCAATTTTTAGGACATATTTTACAGTTTTATAGGACATAAAGTACTGGGATTTACTAATTGCTGTACCGTGTTGACCTAGGAAGTCACAGGGAGCACCTATTATTTCTTTCCGTGAAACTTGGACACAAGCTGAAAATGTTGTTACAAGCTACGTGTCAGTGTACCAATTCATAAAAATGTTATACAGAGTGTCCAAGAAGTTGTCGTAACCTTAGATAATATATTCATTGTACACATATGACCCTTAAATATGTGTAACATATTTATTTATAATAACATATTTACATTATAACTTTGGCCGCGGTGGCTCAGTCGGTAATGCGTCTGACTACCATACTAAAGGTCCCGGGTTCGATCCTCGGCCGGTTCAAATCCGGGAAATTTTCTAACGTTTGAAGCGGCCCCGGCGCCCACCCAGCGTCGAATGACATGGGTACCTGGGGGGAAATCCTGTGGGGTAAAGGCGGTCAGGGGCGTGATGCTGATCACATAACCCCCACTCAGAACCGGATCAAGAAAGTGTGGGGCGTTTCCCCCACACCCCCTATACGCCTTCATGGCGTGATGCTAAGCACAGGGGAGCACTTTACCTTTTATTACATTATAACTTACTTACGAGCGAACGAATAAACAAGATTAAGTTGCCATGACAACAATAATATAAAAAAAATAAAAAATGAAGTATGGCGATTCAGTACACGTCAGCATACTTAAACATGGAAATAATATTAAACACAGGACGTTAGTTCACTATTAATTGCCCTGGGAATATAAAGCGAAAGTAAAATTTAAAATTAAAGAATACCAGCGAATTTTCAACATGACACATGCAAGTACTGCTACGGGAGGGGTTATTAAAGGTCTAGCAATTATAAATAAATTCAATTCCAGGAGAAGTTGGGAGAGGTAGGCATGCGTAAATGGGTTCTGGACCGTAAATAACCTTTTTGTCTGTAAAATATTTCAATTCGGATCAGGGATAATTTCCCGGTTCAATTTCAATACGGTCCATGAATCATTTTTCTGCCAGAATTAAAATTCGGTCCAACAACATTTTTTCGGATCAATTTAAATTCAGTCCAGTAACCTTTTATTCAGATCAATTTCAATACGCTCCAGGAACCTTTTTTCAGGCTGAATTTAAATTCGGTCCGAGAAGGATTTTTCAGGCTGAATTTGAATTCGGTCCAGGAACTATTCTTTTCGGATGAATTTAAATACGGTCCAGGAGCCTTTTTTCAATGAAACAATACGCAACTTGTACCGAATCTAAATTGTGCGAAAAGAAAGGTTTCAGTCCTGTAACGAAACCCAATAGAACCCATGTGTTTGTGGACCTTTAACAACTCTGGGTACGGGATACTGCTCGAACGCACAGTATAATCTTATAATTGAAGAGCTTACTTTTAAAAACCCTGTATTGATTTCATAACTAGCTGCTTATAAACAGCATTTGAAATGTACCAGGCTCCTTTATGATCATCTGTAATCTGAAGATATTGGACAATAGAGAGACGGAAATCCACTGAGTCCATACATTTCCTACATTGGACTCCCTGAAACGTGAGGCTTCAGATTTAAAAATCCAATTCATCTCAGCGTAACAGGATATTTTTTTAAGATGTTTTGCCTCGAGGCTGTTTTTTTACCTTCCTCTATCAGTATGCAGGCCTTGGAAGGAGTTTATAAAAATATTGAATTTTGAAATGTTGGGGAAAAATTTTCCGAGCATTCAACAACGCAGGATATGAGAAAAATATATCATTGTGTATTTGCATTGCTTCCCATCCTTTATCCTCACATGATACAATTTTCTTCTGCAGATTTTAATTGTAAAATTCCAGTACTAGTTTTCACGTAGAAATACAATTGAGAAATTGTCTTTTCTAAGGATGTTGATACGATTGTCACATCAAAATCACATTAAGCACAATATTAACGCCAATACTACTTGCCGTGAGATTTTTCGTTTGATTACTTAAAACCTAATACCTATAATTTCATTAGCATATGGGGCTTATATTGCTGTTTCTTGACATTCTTTTTACAGTGCAGAGTTGTCAGCTCTACGCCTAACCCCCAATATGAATGGAGGAACTACTACACAAGACAAACACATTAGACAGCACAATAACTCACAAGACGAACACAAACACATTGGACAGCACAACTACTACACAAGACACACACAAACACATCACAACTATAACACAATATAAACACAAACACACCACAACTACTACACAATATAAACGTAAACAAACTACACACCACAACTACTACACAAGACAAACACAAACAAATTAGACAGCACAACTACTACGCAAGACAAAACAAACATACTAGACAGCACAACTACTACACAAACATACTAGACAGCACAACTACAACACAAGACACATACATACACATCACCGATACTACACAAAACAAACAGAAATACATTAGACAGCATAACTACTACATAAGATAAACACAAACACACTAGACAGGACAACTACTACACAAGACAATCCCAACCACACTAGACAGCACACCTACTATACAAGACAAACCCACATACAAGCACACCACATCTACTACACAAGACAAACACAAACACATTAGACACCACAGCTACTACACAAGACAAACTCATACACTACACAGCACAACTACTGCACAAGACACACAAACACATTAGACACCACAGCTACTACACAACACAAACAATGAAAAAACAATTTGCATCATTGTGACAAAAAAATGTAAACAGTGTTCTGGCACGATTAAGGTACTAACCCTCGAAATAGGCATTTATAGGCACTATAAAAATGCGTTTTCGGACTAGAAACACCACGAAACGAACATTAAACATTAAAGCCTATGTTTTACTACAAATAAATAAAATAGGGAAAATTCCACACCCTAGTCATTAGTATTATTCTAACTCATTGCTTCGCCCTTTGAGACTGATGGAATGCACGTAGTCTGTAAAAGTAAAGTGCTCCCCTGTGCTTTGCACCACGCCATGAAGACGTATAGGGCCCCACACTTCCTTGATCGCTGCCGCAGGTGGGGGTGATATGATCAGCACCAAGCCCCTGGCTGCCTTTACCCCCCAGAGTTTCCTCTAGGTATCCACTTTATTGGACGCTGGGTGAGCCGCTTGAACAGGTAGAAAAAAATCCCGGATCTTCCCCGCCGGGGATCGAACTTCTCTCTCGCATGGTAGTGAGGTGATTATCAATGTAGATTTAAACGTAACAGATCAACTACAGATCAAATCTTTCACATCAGACAGACACTTGAAAAAAAGTGGGAATATAATCAAAATGTCCATCAGCTATTCATTGATTTCAAAAAAGCATATGATTCGGTCAAAAGAGATAAATTATATAATATATTAGTAGAGTTTGGAATACCTAAGAAGCTTGTTAGTATGATAAAAATATGCACCAGTGAAACAGAAAGTAAAATTCGTGTGGGTATTAATATGTCTGACAAATTTACAATTCATAATGGGTTAAAACAAGGAGACGCATTATCTCCATTGCTCTTTAATTTTGCCTTAGAATATGCTGTAAGGAAGGTAAAATAAACTAAAGAAGGACTAAAATTAAATGATGTGACTCAGTTGTTAGCATATGCAGATGATGTAGACTTACTGGGGGATGATGTGAATACAATTAAGAATAATGCAAAAATATGTTTCAAAACTGCTAAGGAGATAGGTTTGGAAGTTAACAAAGAGAAAACTAAATATATGCTTACAGGCCGAAACCAAGTTTTAGGTAATAATAAAAATCTAATTATTGATAACAACTCGTTTGAACCAGTTTCCAAATTCAAATACTTAGGAGTAATATTAACAAATGAAAATTATATTAAAGAGGAAATAAAAAGTAGGCTTAATTCAGGAAATGCATGTTACTTCTCTCTTCATAAAATTTTGTCTTCTCGTTTAATATCTAAGAAACTAAAAGTTAAAATATACAAAACAGTAATTTTGCCTGTAGTATTATATGGATGTGAAACTTGGTCCCTTACATTGAAAGAGGAACATAAATTGAGAGTATTTGAAAATAAGATCCTTAGGAAAATATTTGGACCTAAAAGGGATGAGGAGACAGGTGAGTGGAGAAGGTTACATAATTTAGAACTACATAATTTGTATTCATGTCCAGATATTATTAGAATAATTAAATCAAGAAGACTTAGGTGGGCAGGGCATGTGGCACGAATGGGAGAGGAAAGAGGAGTTTACAGGATTCTTGTTGGGATACCTGATGGTAAGAGACCTGTAGGAAGGCCAAGACGAAGATGGAGGGACAACGTTGAGATGGACCTAAGGGAAATCGGAAGGGATGGAAAAGAGTATATAGAACTTGCTCAAGATAGGGAAAGATGGAAGGCCTGTGTTGCTGCAGCCATGAACCTTCGGGTTTAATAAGGCTAGGGAGTTAGTTAGTTAGTTAGTTAGTTACTTAAAACCACTTTTCTGCCTCCTTAGGCTAATCGTAATAAGTTATGATTAGATAAATAGGATGATCTTTAACAGACAATATTTGGAAGTGAAATTGCGAATCTAGAAATCAACATGCTCGCCCGCCGAGACAAGAAACTACCTGTAGGTAATCTTGAAAATCGGCAACGAGAATTCAGGGTACAACTGAATACAGTGGAGCAGTTCAGCGCATAACGGTAGAGAAGGGGAGAAGGCGAGTGGGTGTAGCGAAACAGTGTGAGCCGCTTCAAATGTTTGGTTGCTGCAGACGCGTATTCCCCTCCATTAACTCACTTCCTCTCTCACAAGTAATCACTGATTTATATAACTTTAAAGAAACATTCTATACAATAATGTACATAAGGTTTTTGAACATATCAAAATCACTTTTGGTCAATGTACATTGATCTACTATTCATTGAATGGTGTTTATTAAGCTCTAAGAAAGGAAACAAAATATATGGACCGATCGGCGAAGCTCATACGAAAGGAAATGTAATATGTAAACTATAAACAGAATTGTACCAAAATAACTATGCACTCGAGCCCCGCGTTGGTGTGCCAAAATAACTATGCAACGTACTCCAGTTGGACACCAGTCATCACAAAGTTACTCCGCTACTCCTTTAGTCGGGAACATGAGAATCTGCAAATCATCAGGGCTTGCTGGGTAGAAAAGAAACACAACACTGTTTTCAAAGTTAAAACGCAGTTTTTTAAACGCGTATATTTCATAATCACTTACCAGTACAACACTAGAACATTCACTACTAACGTTGGTATATTCCCTCACATAAAGCGAAAGTCAAAGAACATAATTAATTGTTTACTTTCAACTTATCGGCAAGAAGAAAACTCGAAAAACCAAAATCTATACTTCAATTCTCTCCGTTTCCAAGTTCCTATTATTTTTCACCTTCAATTGTTTTTCAAACTCAGTCTGTCGTCAGGTGAGAAACATTCAGGTTAGTTCACTTCCTCGGCTGAGATTAGAAAGTGACGTCAACACGAACAGATTTTGACGTATTTATAAACATGTATAAAAGTTGCAACTACAACTGTATCAGTCTAAGTATAATTATCTGTGACAACTTGCACATTATTTGAAATAAAAAAAACATTTTAAAAATCTTAACTTCTTATAAATATAAAATCTTAAACTCTCAGGTTCGTTACAATTGCCCCTCGTCTGGGGAAAGTTTTTGAAGAAATTGTAATTTACAAGTTCTGAAAAAATTTTGAGTACATAAAGAACATTGAAATATAGAGTTTATCTTGACAATTGAATGACTCAATCTTGGCTTCTCTTCACCTGACAACAACTCAGAAGGAACGTAGTTTGTGGTATCCAAAACAGAATACAATCCAGGATAGTTAATCAGCGAATAAACAGTGAATGCAGGCAATGATTGATTCCATGATGGTTTAATAGAACAGTAGGCTTCCATAAAGTTTCTTTTCCAGAAAGACTTTGTAGTAAACGGTATAGGGTTCGATAAGCAATGAACTGTATCAGTACTTTCCTATAGCACTTCAAACTCAACACTCTTCTTGCTTCTGTGCTTCTAGAATAATGCCTTTAAATTCCACACCAGCAATATAATAACTCCTGCTTATAGGAATCAATCCAAATATTTACTATATGGACCTTCTCTGAGAGGTCTACGGATTTATACATCCCGATTCTATCCTCATCTCGGACCTTTCGGATGTACCGCACTAAATATATATCTGGAAAATCCTCCTTCATTTGATCAGGAGTGGTAACAAACAACACATCAACTGCATTTTTGTTAATACTTATTTCTGCCTGATGCAGTTTTTATAAAAAGCATACGCCAGAGGAAGTCAGAACCAAAACCTTCTTAAATGAAGACTTTGGTGCTAAAATTCATGCTACTAATATCATGTTTTACTTGCCTACCACCTAGGACTATCTTCTTAAGACTTCCGGAAAATCTATACAAGTTTTGTATTCGGAACGTTTTGCACTTGACTGCCAGAAGATACATTTTCGGTCAGCAAAAAGAATTTATATATAATTCTTGTATTTTTCGTCCCTTCGAGTTTACTTGCCTAAACGAAGAGGAGGCACTTAAAAAATGTCGACGTTTGTTTGACATGATTGAGATCGCTGGTTGTGCAGAAACTCTCTGGTAATCTCCACTGCTTCTTCCTGCTCTGAGGCAACGTCATGTCTTGGGGAGAAAGAACCACAATTGTCACCTCTACGTGGTGGAGAGTACCTTCTTGGCGAAGTAGGATTACTTCGTTCTTGGTAACGCCATCTGTCTGGAGAAATTTGCCTTTGTTCTAGACGAGGCCTGTAGGAGTTTCTCTGTCTTTCGTTCTGATCTCGGTTGAAGCCTCTCCTGCCTAATCCTCTGTTGAATCTTCGAGGTCGTGAGAAATTTCCTCCTCGACTCTCTGAATCCGTCTGGATATTCCAGATCTTAAAACTTTTATTGCCTGCAGCCTCTTTATTCTTAGGGTCTTCTTTATTCTTTCAGGAATCAGGGTCATCATAAATATCGAAGTCCTTTAAGAAGTGTGTCAATTCATCCACACTTCGTGGAGCGTGCGCCAGACAAAGATTCCGAATGCGATACGGCAACTGTCCAATTATCAAATGAAGAACTTCGCTCTCATTAAAATTGTCAGCTAGGTTTCTGTACGCTGCGTAGACACTCCAGGCAGAACTTTCTAAGTTGTCGTGGACCAGGCGAGAAAACCTTCGGTTCCTCACAGCCGCTAGTTGTCTTTGTTTTGCCATTTCTGATGCAAATTCATCCTTAAAGCGTGCGCAGAAATCAGCATAATTCACAAAGTTGTCCATATTACCAGCTAACCAATGCTCAGCCTTGCCGGTGAAAACCCGAGGTAATAATTCCAATATATAGTGCTCAGGCACTTGCATTAAGTCGAAACTGACATTTAATTCACGCAGATATCTTTCGGCAGATTGAGCTTCGATATCGCCTTTAAACTTCGGAATGTTCGCGATATCAGACATTCTGGGCATCTTAAACTCTGTTCTGCGTCGAGGAGAAAAACCGTCATTACTATCCTTTTCTCTAGGCCTCTTGCATCTATCAGAAGTTGTGGTATTACTGGGGAAGAATGGGTTTGGAAGTACAACAGGAGGTTCATAGGCAGTAGCTTCTGGTTCAGTCCTCGGATTGGATCAGGCACTATATCGGAAGAGGGTTCTGGTCGAATCTGTAAATTATGGATCTTTTCCTGCAGTTCACTGACCCTACTTATAATTGTAACTGTCTGTTCCTGAATTTCTTGGCGAAGAAATACTTCCATCTTTTTAGCCTTCCCATGGAGAAAATTAACCTTTTCTCCAGCTTCCTTTATTTCAACTTTCTGTTCTTGCACTATATTTTCTATGAGTTCTGTTCGTTCACCAAAGGTTTTTAGTGCTACATTAATAGACCACCTTCGCTTTTGACACTTACAACGTTTACCACTTTTAGTTCTCAATTCATGTATGTGTCTTACCAAATCCTCTCCCCTGCAAGCAGTGTTTCTACCCTACTACAGGCCTTGTCTTTTCTTCCGCAGGCCGATCGTCATGCTGGCAAGGGAAATGAGAAGCGGGGAAGCGATCAATCGAACGCGATAAACAATGCAGCAGCCTCAAGAACAAGGTGCACGTAGTACTTCCTCCCGTGGTGTCGTAACTCTCGACGGCAATACGGTTGCCTGGTTGGTCTGTTGCGAAATCCCTGCTTTCCACTTCCCTTGCCAGCATGAGGACCGGCTGTCGTAAGAGTAGAAAAACCTAGGGGCCATTCAGCAGCTTTTGTTTCTACTGATTCTGTTGTTGTACTTTGCACAAATTCCATTGGACATAAATAAAACATATGTACCCTCTCATGGTGGTGTAGCAACTGCGAGAGTAGAACTTATGACAATAAAGAGTATTATCTTGATTTTTCTACGAGCGACTGTCTTAGGGAACTGTTTTCTTTCTATACCTCCTATTTGGGAGGTTCATCTTGGGACTCCATAACTTAAATCATATTGTTCATCTTTATATTCAACTTCCCTCCTGACTAGTTAAAAACAAATACTACCCTATTCCTCTTAAGGGGGGAGGGATCCTTCTCTCCCTGGTGAAATTTTATCTTGAGCTGCCCCTGCAAAATTAGGTACTTTTTCTTAGGCTTAATATTTCCTCAAAGTTCAGGTACTACTGTACAATGTTCACTACTTTTTTCTCTCATGAGCATGAGCAAACATTAACGTTTTCTAGTTGACACGGCACACCAAGTCCAGCGATGATTCATTGCATTATTTCGCAGAGGTTTCTGTACTTACGCTTTGGTCTGAGCTCGTGAGTTTTTTGTCCTCTCCATGTGGCGTTATCTTTCAACTGCACAATGCTGCATTGGCTTTAGACATGAATGGGAAATCGCTCTTCGCTAGCTCTCTCTCTCTCTTCGTTGTTTTTTTTTTATTGCTGGGGAAAATATAGCTTCAGACTTTAATTTCTCTGGACATCCCTGGTGTAGTGAGAGAGAACATGAACGTATACTTTCCTCTCCATCCGAATTCAGAAATGAAAACTTCCATGACATTTTCCTCAAATCTTTCTACTGCGAATATTGTGTGTTTAGAAAAACTGTTTATAATGTCATGGTTGCACATGATTTCAATTTAATGCTTGCTATTCACATATTGAGAATTAGGAAAACGAATTATACAAAAACATTCCGCTGTTTCACTGACTGCTATCACCTTTACACTAGAATTCCGTCTTGCCCGACCCTGTGGCCGAGTGGTTAGCACATCCCGCTGCGACGCCAAGGGTCCCGGGTTCGAATCCCGGTCGGGCTTGGTTGTTTGTGAATGTCCATTCATCAATTTCATCACTCATCCCCATCTTCGCAAATTAGCCAAGAGGCACAAAACGCGAAGTAAAATAAACTAAATCAATCAATCAATCAATAGAATTCCATCTCACAATCCGAAGTGCTTAAATGAGTTTACACAAGTTATTTACTGTAATGCTTAGGGTGGCCAGACGTTCTCTTTCTAAAGATTGTCCTATATTCTATGATCTGTTTTGATGTCCCAGCTGATAGTTACTGAACCTTAGTTCTCGTGTTCTAATACAGACGAGATCTATTGATTGATTAATTTGTTTTATTTTACCTCACTTTTATGCAACTTTTGGCTGATCGCGAATATTAGGATGAGTGGTGATAATATGAAATTGATGAAGAGGCAATCACAAACATGTACGAACGACTCAACACAAGGCCTACAGAGGAGTGTACTGAGTCCAAAACCTCGTTGGCCAGCAAGCTGGCAGTCACAGGGTTGTACAGCCACGGGTTGTAGTGATTCTAACGAAAGTCGATGGAGTTGCTACAACGCAGACTGAGTACCACGTGGGAGAGATGTTCATATTTCGGTGCGTAAGGGAATGTACCCTATACACCCTTAGCCTAGATCGAGAAAGAATGGAATCGAATTTCCACAGCGATTTATAGCTTTGATATGTTATTGATGTGATGTATAAGCATGTACTGTTCATAATATTTTTCAGATCTAGGGTAAGGTGGAGGCGAAAACATTCATTGTACGAACCCTAGGGTGGTATTTTTAGAAAGGGTGGCGAATATGTTCTCCCCCTCGATTCTGCATTGCCCGACCCTGTGGCCGAGTGGTTAGCATATCGCGCTGCGACGCCAAGGGTCCCGGGTTCGAATCCTGGTCGGGCTTGGTTGTTTGTGAATGTCCATTCATCAATTTCATCATTTCATCACTCATCCCCATCTTCGCAAATTAGCCAAGAGGCACAAAACGCGAAGTAAAATAAACTAAATCAATCAATCAATCAATCAATCGATTCTGCATTGTCCTTCTGCACGTAAATATTTATCCCTGGAGGAGAGATATTTGGAGTTGGTAATCACCAGCCCTTGAAGATCTCAATGTATTTAATTTTATCCTCCTCATCATTGTGGTTTGAAGCTCTTTCTTATTGTATCGATGTAAAAATCATACACACTTTGTCTTGATTGTACAACGAATATGTTTTAGGATATCAGGAAGAGAAGGTAGTAGGCCTACTAAGGTGTTGAGAATACCCTGAATTGTACTTTCTAAAAAATGGGATATAGTGCACTGTGTGGCACCGATTCCAGATTTGAACCTGTAGAGGAGAAGTGTCCACAACATATGCTGTTGCTCTAAAATATGCGGTGTGAGGACGTCATGGGATAGCATAAAGAACCGCATAGGTGATTCCTATTAGTGTTTTCGGTTTGGTGCAGTGGGCTCACAATCTATCCTAGTTAAGTCTGGAACGACAGACGTTGGATAGTTGCGGTTATCGTCCAGACGACAACGTGGTCGTGCAGTTGGGCCATGTTTGGAGAGCCAGCAGTAAATAGACTACAAAATACCGTAACGGACTGATGTTAGGAAAATTTGACTCATCTGCATATAATTTGTATTTATCATAACTGGCAGCGAATTCTGCTTTTATCTTGTCAGACAATGATGACTTTAGTGTGCTATGGAGAAGATACCTGCACCACAGTTAAGCGAAGAACTATACAGAGTGTCCACATATACAGTACAGATGATGCATGAAAAGTCATATACAAAGACAAAATATATAAATGGCAAGAAATAAGACCAAATAAGGTCAATGATATTCATAAATCTATTTCTTGAAAAAATGTTTTAGAGCTCTTTCGCATTGCAGCGTTTATATTTAGTTCAGATACGTTCAAGATTTGAGGACTAAAAGTGATATACGTTGTAAGTACCAAAAGCGAAAGTGTTTGGAAATCACATCAGTCCGTAAGAACGTGCACACTAGTGACCTCTTTACACGCCCTTTGAACTATTTAGAGGACTACCAGCCACAATTCAGGTTAGCCACATTCTAAAGCATGGCACATTTCACTGTTTAACGTGGAAAACGGTGTTTGTATTATTGTGACACTTCCAGCGTTTACCATTTTTAGTCTTCAGTTCTTCTAGCGTTCTAGTTCTCTAAGTAAATGTTTCTATACGGATTTAAATCAGAGGTAAAACAACGAAAATATTGGGTAGGAAGTTGCGAACACGGTTTTCGTTCATATAAAAAACTTCAAAATTTGTGATAGTCATAAAAATTTGTCACGGAATGTTACGTGGCTGGAAGTTTCATACAGTGTAATACTAATATTTGGCATTATTACTGTACTTGCCCAGCTGTGAAGGTTTACGTCAAATGTGAGCTCTGTGAATTGTAATTGCTGAAAATGTAAACCATGAGCATTGTATGAGGCAGACCTTGTTAAATGCGATAATCACTAAAACATACTTTTATAATTAGGGTTAATGCATATTTTACATATTTGACAAGTTTAGATACCTGGTATTTATAATAAGTAGTGATACGTGCTGCAGTAAGGAAGAAGTGAGAAGATCAATGAGAAAAATGCCTTTAATTTGAAAAATAGGGTGTTTTGTGTACCTTTGGACAAACAACTAAGAAAGTGACTAATGGAATGTTTTGTATGGAGTGTAGCTGTATGACACCGAAGTAAGGAAAAGCAACTAGAGGTTTTAGAAATGTGGCCATGGAGAGAATGGACCGTGTGAAATGGACAGCCAAGGAAAGAAATGTAATGTGCTGATGAAAGAAGATCAATATGAAAAAAATAATAAAAAAAATAAAAAGGTAAAGGGTTCGCCTGGGCTTAACATCACGCCATGAAGGCGTATAAGAAGAACAATCAAGGAAAGACAAGAAACTAACTGAGACACTGGCTAGGAATGTGCTTGTTAAAAGAAGGACTGGAATGAATGGTTAGCGGGAAAATGTATTCTTGGAAGAGGAAGTTAGATCCTAGATAATATTAAATGAAGTGTATCCTTGGCTGACATGATTGGAAAACGTGGCATTTGCAGTGAAAATCCTGTTTGTGAAAGCAAAGAACGATGAATGTGACAAGAAAAGAGAAATGTTAATAATTATGGTGCTTCTGTAAAATGAACAACGGCGGTCCAATTAATGCATACATTATTTCCCTTTTATTTTTCCTATATTAGCTTAACTATTTTGACATATAGTAATGAAACCATTAGTACAAACTTAAATGCGGTGTATCCTGCATCATAGTACTTATGTATTTTTATTTAGTCTCATGGAAAAGCACTGGAAGGAAGAATGTAACATATAACTTTAGGGCCAGAACTTCGACATACAATTCAGGCGAGTTATTATTGATAAATTAAAAGTAAGAAAAAGTTTGATAAATCTCCATTGCGAATTACATGCTTGGTGGAATGGGCTGTGGAATACAATTTTCTGTTTCTACATTTTCATCGGTTTGCTTTTTATGAATATTAAGACTTCCGACAAGAAGATGTACAATTTCCCCTCTTTTGTCATCATCCTTGTTCATGTTAGCAATGTGTTCTTTATTACTAATGAAACTCTGTCCCAAATTTCAGCTCAGCATCAGGTGTGGACATTGTTCTGCACCACACTTACGAGAATGGCGTTCTAATGTATTCACCTTGAGTCGCAAAACGGTTGGCTGCAAGCAAAATTTTATTGCGGGACAAACAATCCACAGAGCATAAATCTCGCATGCGTATCCTGAAAAACACACAACTGTTTTACATATTTGGTTCCTTCCTTTATAATAGAGTGTATGCAGATGCATTGTTTACCAAGAATGCAGAAAAATATATTACCACCGTGGAAATATGAGAAAGGAAATATGAGTTCAAATATGAATTGTCGGTCCGTTTCCAAATAATACATCATAGTTTTGTTTCGTGCTCATGAAAGAAACAAACGCACATCTACCGCTCTAGGATAATATTTCTTATCCTCTGGAATCATAGGTGCGCGTTCTCTGTACTAAACCACGCAGGAAATGAACAAGTATTTCACAATAAACCCTTAAGCATTTCAACATGAATGCAGTGGAAACGATCGGCGCACACACACACAGACAATTACGTAATGAATGTATATCGTACATTATGATGAAGACATGAGAAATATTTTTTGTCGTGTGTAAAATGTCAGGCTATTACCGAAATTAATACACCAATTTGGATTTTTTTTTAATAAAGAGATTTCGTTACAAAACATATACGGTATTCACTACGTTCAGTCAACGTTTATTGTTCATTTCTGCTGTAATGCACTATCTACTTTTACGCTTTGGGTCTACAGGGGAACTTGTAGTGCCTGAAGGCATTAAATCTGTATGCATACACTTATGTATTCCCAATCAACTGTGTGCTTCAGTTGTAAATTAATAACATTCCCGGTAAATTTAATTCGGGATGAAGTTATATAATTAAAATTATTCGATTAACCTAGTTGGGTTACATATTTCTATTAAATATACGTATATTAGAGAAACGGGTGTAGTTTATGTACATCTACTGCAAGTGTGTAGGGGGCCTAATTTGTTACGTTCCCTGGTGAGTAATCAGTTACATACTTGAAGCTCCTGCTATTGCGAGAATAATGCCCCTAGATATCCTTCAGAGTAGGGCAGAAGAAAACTCCAACACAGAAGTCCTACAGTCTATTTTCTTCAGTATCTATTTACAATGTAACTAGATCCATTAATTTGCTTTTTTAAGTCCACTTTATGCACAGTAGGGCTAATCGGGACTGAACGTTTAGTTAAAAATGGGATCCGAATCACGGTAATACAAGACGATGCCTCTACCACTACGCCATCGGCGAATGTAATGTGACTAGAGTGCGATATGTGCGGAAGCCAAAAGAGTCGCCATACTTGAGCCCGTTAGGACGTCAGTATATCCCGGATTGACATTAGCACCCTTATCATTTCATCACAATTTTATTTCTTTCAAAATAATACATTAAAAATATTATAATGCAAGAGATAAACGTGAGATATTCTTATAATCATATTAACGTTCCTTTCATCTAACAAATTTATGTATAGGAGCAAAATTATTGTTAACAGATTTCATTAGTGAATTAGGTACAGGTTCATTAGGATCTTTCAACTTTAATTGTGACGTCATCAGCAATGAAAATTCCTGTATATGAAAATTCCCAATTAACAGTTTAATATTATACATTTATTTGAATGTTTAAATGTACAAAGGCGTAACAGATTACGTCATTGGTAGTGAGCAGTACTAACACTCAAAGGAAAGTTGAGATTTTATAAGTACGTACTAAGGCGGGCAACATAAAAACTATAGTTGGCCGAATGTGACGGTCCTGATCTTGTGTACAACAATTGCAAGAAAATAAAGAATACTTATAATAGGCGTAATCATGAAATCATTGAAGGCAACAAAATGACGTATCGTTCCTTTAATGTTCAAAGTTCTAGGAGAACAATAATTCCTATCACTTAATTATGGAACTCGCCTTAATTGTTCAGTTCTAATTAATCAGATGCCTTCATTCCTCAGGTGCTTCAAATGGCCACGCTTCAAGAACGCGACAGTCAATAGCTTCTGGAAAGAGGGTCACGTTATGTTCATTAACTTTGAAATCATTTCAGTTACGAAAACATTCCGTGTCAGAAACATCTGTCTACTTGCATAAAGCCATCACGGAGATCGTGAAAACATCTGCTTCTCCTGCAGGAAATTGGCTGCAAAAGTTTTTAAAGTCTTGTCTCGTAAATTTCCCTGCATGTTTCATGGTGTTTTTGACTCGACTATTTCTGCACAGAAAAAATATTTCGTGTTGTTTTTATTATCCTGTTATTGAGGCGTAAATATCTCACACTCCCCTTGCGACATAGAAATTTACAAATTTATATTACGATTAAAAATAATTTTTAGAATGTGTTGGTGATTTGTCTATGATCAAAACATCTTGTATTATTATTATTTTTATTACCTATTTATTATATTTATCCTATTATTATGATTATGTTTTATTGTTGTTACTTTAAAAACATGATGTTTTCTGGTACAATGAAAGCTTCCATTAAATATACGATTTGATTTGATGTTTTAAGTCCATTTTATGTACAGTAAGGCTTATCAAAACTGGGCCTACATTTTAAAGTGGGATCCGAACCACATGCACCTCCACCCGGTATCGAACCCGGGACTCCTTGATTACAAGGCGACGATGCTACCACTGTATCATCTGAGAGGCCTCGTTAAATATACGAAAATGAGAATGTAGAAGGTACTACTGCCTTTGCTGTGAAATTATAATAAGATCCACACGTACTAATCAGAAATATCTAATTTTTAATTTATGATTAGTACGTGTGGATAGAGTACAGTTTACTGCAGGTCTATCTGTCCGTGGCGGAATGGTTAGCACAGCGCGCTGCTACGACAGGAATCCCGCGTTTAACTCCCAACCTGAGCATGGGTGTTCTTTGTGAGTGTCCTTTTATCAATTTCATCATATCATCACTCATCCTCATCTTCGAAATTATCCAAAAGTGGAATAAATTCAAAGTAAAATAAACCAAATCAAATGAAGTCAGCTCTATCACTATGTTAAAGTATATTTCTGTGTGATGCCTCAAACGGACGGGCGAAATACAGGGAGGTTATTTCAGTCGTTCACCGCCAGCGTGACGGCCGTTCCGCGGACTCTTCATGCAACAGGTCCCGGCAAATTGCGTTCAGGAAGTCCGTAACAGAAACCGCTTGTTTGTAATGTTTCCACTTTTCACAATTACAGTTACAATTACAATTGAAATAAGCACGTACCTTGTCGCACGGATGCAGGAAAAGGTGTCCTCCCAAATACAAATATTTCCGGCACCTTATTTCTGACATCTAATCTTAGATTAGACATCGCTACTTTATCCTCAGTTGACAGAAAGGGAAGACAGCATCCCGGCGCATAAAGCAAACCGAAAGCGTAAAATGATATTTAAAAGTAATAATAATGATGATCACTAACCTCCTGTGTTATAAGAGATGTTGAAAATGACTTCCTTCAACAGCAATACAACACGTTTCTTAGGTTCAAGAGATCCTGTCTATCGTAATCCCTGACCACTTTTCTGCAAGAATTCGTTTTCACGTAATTATCGTACATAAAAACTCTATGTTCAAGACTATATTTGTTTAACGACATAAGTAATGAATGAATAACAATTAACACACAATAAAGCACTGGCCACGAGTAAGCACATTACAATAACACAGTATAAGCAACACGCGTACTGATAAATGAACAGAAGTGAACATGAACGTACACTGACGTCTGGTAGCCGACAGTGTTGCTAACCATTTTTCGGCAATGTCCCTACAGACGTAGTCAAAATGTCCCTACAACTGACCAAATGTCCCTACGCCAAGTAAAGTGACTAAAAAAAAAACACCTCATGAGCATGCAAACAGAAGATAAAATATACACATTTACTTACCAAATCTTTCTGCTCGGTGCTTCCACAATTAATGAAGGAGCGAATTTACAATACAGGACCTCTCCCCGATTTTTTGTAATATTTCGCATACTCACTAATTGAGGCCTCCTAATCACGAATTTGAAGTTAAAATTTGGGGGGTCACGTGTAGAAATTGCAAAATAAGTGACATTGAGTGGTCCGCGATCGGCACGATTGCTTATTATTTACCGGAAGATTTTGTGTTTCCAATACTTAAAAAACGAAATATACATTCCTGATATTACTACGACCCCAAATTTTAACTATGTTTGCCTATCCTAACCTAACCTAACCGTACCTGAATGGTTCGTGGGGCTATCCGTCAATGGTTTGTTGGGCTACCCGTGCATGTTTTTTTCGAGCCCAAATTTTAACTATGTTTGCCTAACCTAACTTAACCTAAACTTACCGAGAATGGTCAGTGGGGCTATTCCTGAATGGTTTTGCGGTAATTGTGATTACGAACCGATAAAAAATATTATTTTCGTAGCACGTTCATCATCGAAGACGCCATTTTCGTATCCTGCAATTTTATGATTGATGTACTGTTGCCAAATTTACCTGTAATCAAATCAGTTCTTCTACATCGTGATTGTCGCTGTCACATGTAAGCACGTTCTTTGGGCAATATACTGAAATCCATAAGTTTATTAATTAGCCCACAGCCATCCTCCTGCACACTCCACCTAACAATCTGTACAACATTAACAACTTTTTTACTGTTCTCTTCCGCCATTCTTACACGATCCATGCTCTCCAAGTATGAAATCAACAGTGTGGCAACGCTGTAGACAGCGTAACTAATTTTAATTTGTTCATATCAACAAATATGGCTACCATACTTGTATACGGAGAATCATTGCGAGAATTGAAAAGCTTATTTTACAACTTCTACACGTTAATGAACATTTTTTTCCCCTCACCCCAACATGTTAACTTGAGATAAATAATCACGAATAATTATTTCGTGAGTATAAGACGTAGCATAGAAATTACAGAAGGGTCCGGTATTGTAAATTCTTGCCTTAATGAATAATAGGGGTGTGCTGGACAGAATTTTTTGGGTCGGGACGGGATCGGGACGGTAATTTTTTAAATCCCGACATTCGGGACTGAAAAATTTGCAATTTCCCGACCAAGTCGGAAAATTTTCTGGACGGGAAATGTTCGAAATTTCCCGAAGCACTGGAAATCTCGAATTTTACAAGTCATTTTCACTTTAAGTGATTGTTTTTGCATTTCTAGAATAAAAACTTACAACTTTCGATAAGTTCCAGAAACTTACAAGGCAGAAAACGTCGAGAATTAACGACTTTTTAAAGTAAAGAATCCAGCACACCCCTAATGAATAACGTTGAGTCGTTTACTGTTGATTATGTTATTTGAAGTCATACATGCTGCTGCTGTGAAGAGATAGATGTTGGTTGGTGATGCTGTATTTCCTGCATTCTTTAACAATTTTGGTCCCATTTTATTTCCCTTTTTTGTTTTTGTATCACTTAATATTGAAAATATTCTTTCCGTTTCCGCGTTAGAATGCGGCAATGTTAGCACTATTTTCGCGAGAGTGGAAATGTTTTCAAAAAGGAACTTGCCTTGAAAGTTTTTGGTAACCGATAACATGTTCCAAAATTCTGATGGAGATCTGTTAGTTAGTTCTTTTTTCTCCTCCTCGCTAAAGTATCCAGATAAACTAATTCATAAAATGTAATTTACCAAGATTGAAAAAAGTACCTACGTTTTCCCTCATTTGGCAAAATCTGTCCCTACGTTCCTACGCGGGCGAAATTTAGTGAAAAGTCCCTATGCGTAGGGACATGTCCCTACGGTTGGCATCACTGCCGACACGTGCAGTATGAAGCGCCGTCTCGCGGCTGACAACTCACCCAACCCCCGATAAGCTGCAGGCGCTGTCGCGACAACTGAGAATAAAGTAGCGATGACTAATCTAAGATTAGATGTCAGAAATAAGGTGCCAGAAATATTTGTATTTGGGAGGACACCTTTTCCAGCATCCTTGCGACAAGGTACGTGCTTATTTCAATTGTAATTGTAACTGTAATTGTGAAAAGTGGAAACATTACAAAACAAGCGGTTTCTGTTACGGACTTCCTGAACGCAATTTGCCGGGACCTGTTGCATGAAGAGTCCGCGGAACTGCCGTCACGCTGGCGGTGAACGACTGAAATAACCTCCCTGTATATATGAGGAATTCATTTCTTATTTCATGGATATTTTGTTTCCTCAAATCATGTTTGTAGCTTTAGTTGCTTTTGAGAAAACGAAACATTTCTTAACTTTGATTACCTGGCTCTCAGAGACAAACGGACGTTATCTTGTCACACCATTTTGACCCCTAAATGTTAACCTTGGATCTATCGTAGTTTTAGAATAGTTGATAGCTATTCGCTGTATTTGAAGTCAACTAAAGATGCCAAATGGAAGGATCAATTAAAAAAAATAACTTTTTATAGAAACTCACAGAATTTCGTTTTTGAGCTTTAAAGAGTTTAAAAAGATTTCGCAATATCCAAAATTAATCTACTCACGTTCCATTCTTTTAGTGACTTAGAGACTAGGCTAATGGATATGCTAATGGATATGCCAAGTTTTAATTTTTGAAAATATGACAACAATCAAATATCCTACACTCTGGGATGTAAACTATTATCTCTCGCAACAATACAAACGGATCGAAAGAATTTATTTGTGTTGAGAGTTATTTGGTAGGTGTAAGAGCCCACATTTTTTGTGGGGGGCTCCAGTACTTTGTCAAATACCGATTGTTTACAATTCATTACAATCAGACCGACAGATCAGTTCACTGATTAGTATCTATAATTGAAGAACTCATTCGCATGTGTGAATGACCGAGGCATTGCTACTGCTACTGGTAGTATTGGAATTTCGTATAAATCAATCGAATTGTATGGCCTTTTTAGGGCTTAGATCTTTAGCATTTATCCTTGCAAAATTTTACTTTCTGGTACGATTATGATTAAGGACGGAGATGTTATATAACCAAAACTTGCAAAATATGTAGAAAAATACACTTTCACAAATTTATAATACGTAAAGAAGTATATTGTAGTTTTCCGTCAGTAGTGGGGTTTACGGTACGGACAGCACAACTTTTAAGTGTAGAAAAGGCGAGGCTATTTGATTGAACAATCAGATTTGCTTATACTTAAAACAAAGCCAAGAGAGGCCTATACCCCAATTTTTCAGGTGTGATATGCTCTGATTTTTAAGAAATTCTGAATTTCTAGTGTAGAAAAGGCGAGGGCTCAACAGATAGATTTACCCATACTTAAGACAATGCCAAGAGGGGCCTATACCCCAATTCTTCCAGTGTGATATGCTCTTAATTTTAAGAATTTTGAATTCTAGTGTAGAAAGGGTGAAAGCCTCTCAGACAGATTTGCTTATACTTAAAATTATGCCAAGTTCCCATATGATCTTATTGCTTATAGTGTGTTTTTCTGTCAAAATCCCAGGAATTGAATTTTAGTGTAGCTCAGATTGATTCTGCCATGTATATTAATATAAAGCTTATAGTTACTGGGTTCTGAGGCCCAGTGGAGTGTGGTGCATAGCCCCATGGTTTTTATTGCCTTGCAATCAGGAGGCTTCTGGGTTTGAGTCCTGATAAAATGTGAAGCCTCTCCTGATGGCAAAATGTTAATATTGTTGCTTTGTAAGCAAAAGGCTCGGGTTTGAGTTCTGATAAAATATAAAGCCTCTCCTGATGGCAAAATGTTAATATTGTTGTCTTGTAAACAAGGGGCTTTGGGTTCGAGTCCTCATAAAATATTTAAGATTGAAAACATGTGGCAAAATAATATGTCCACAAGTGAGATTTTGAGAATAGTTGATATACAACTCCCAGATCTGAAAACCTGGTAAAAAGTGTTTTACAATAATATATTGTACAAAAAACTGAATTTTCTTATTTTCTCATGTTTTATAACCACCTCCTCAATACAATAGGAGAAGAAGCGGGTAAGCATAGTTAATTGTTTGCGTGCTTTGCCGGCACGCAAGAGACACGCTAGAAGGGAACATTAATGATTTTTCTGTATGATTCACTGAAGGGGTCATTAATCTTTCAGCACGACAGGGGAAAAAGTGTAACAAATTCCTAGTCATGCAAGACAACATGTAAAAGTGTAACAAAGATTATTGAGATAAAGATACATATTTTCACACAGTGGCAATGAACTGTACCCCCCTCATGCTAAAAGCAATTCTGTTCAGATAATATGAGCCTAGGCAAAGACTTAGAAAATATTATGGCAGTTCAAAATCCAATTTTGTCTGCATAAGGGTCTCAGAACCCAGTAAAATATGGGCATATTCTATTTGGAGACGTGTTAATATTGTGGCATTGTAATCAGAGGCTTTGGGTTCGAGTCCTGATAAAAGATTGAAATATATACAACTGCCCACACATAAGATATTCACTGCTAGCTGATAAACAGTTGAGGTTTGTATGTTGTACATCAGCAAAACTATCACCAAAACCTAGTTACTGCTGTTGTTTGGGTATAAAAGCACCAGCTCAGCCATTAACTGCTGAACCCAACTGATATTTTTATTAAGTATAAAGTTTGGAATTGAAGCCCAGAAAATCTTATATAATAAACAACAAGAAAAAATGCCAAAACAAAAATATTGCAATCAGTGTAATAAAAATATATCTAGTTCTCATTGGGCTAGGCATTGCCGTATTTGTAACTCTAGGAAATGCAGAAAGGCCATGAAAATATGTCCAAGATGCCATAAAATATTAAGCAAGGCATATTACAAATGGCATAAGTGTAATTCTTATGTACAGTCATCAGCATTGCCCTCTCAACCATCCACATCTGGTCTGAAAAGAAAGCACGAAGCACCTGTTAATGCCAGAGCAGCAAAACAGCCACGCCATGAACCTACCCGTAGCAGTTTTAATGCCCAACTTAGGGATTACCAGTTTGTATCAGAGCTAAGATGCGGCATTGAGAATTTCTTGAACAGTATAAATTCTGATCTGCAGGCAATTCTTAATGCACAAAATGGCTCTTATAAGCTATCCCTCAAATTGTTTGTACAATATAAGAAACCAAATGGCACAAAATTTACACAGCCCCACATAACAGAAACTGTACCGGTATATTCAAATGCAAATTCAGACACAATAATAGGCAATTTGATAGATCAATTAAATATCAAACACTCTGAATTTGCAGCAAAAGAGTCCGGATGGAGCCTATGCGGTTCATCACACAAGCTCTATGTTAATATTTCTGAATTCACTCCATTACAAGGATCTACTTATGTGCCTTTGCCTGCCAATATCAAAAACAAAAGAGCCGTGGTCAATATAAAAAACACCGACCAGAAATGCTTTTTGTGGTGTATATTAGCTGCTTTGTATCCAGTTTCAAGGAATCCTCAGAGAATAAGTTATTACAAACAGCATGAATATGATTTTGACGATGTAATGGAGGGTTTGGAATATCCAATGTCAGTTCAGAATATTGATAAATTTGAAAAAAGGGCCAGGCACATCGATGGCAAACAATTATCTATTAATGTATTTATTTGTTCCACTGGCAATTGTCCGATAGCACCTCTCAGAATCAGTACAATTGATGATGAATCTGCTATTCCGATTGATCTGCTCTTAATTGAAGGAGATGATACATACCATTACACTCTGATACATAATCTTGAAGCTTTAGTGAGAACACAACTAGACAAAACTCATACAATATTCAAGTTGTGCAGAAGATGTTTGACTGTATTTGATGGTCAAAAAATGGTGAAGGGGGTTCGGGAAGAGAATGCAGAAATTGCTAAAAACAAGTTAATTGAGCATCTGAAATACTGTGGCAACCATAAACCTGTTCATATGGTGATGCCCAATCCAAGTGAAAAAGCAGAATTCAAAAAGTATGAAGCCTTGTTGGAACACCCAGCATATATTGTCTGTGATTTCGAATCGAACCTCAAACCTATTGCATTCTGTAGCCCAGATCCAGAAGAATCATCAATTACACCATACCAGCTACATGAACCTTCCAGCTTTTGTTGTGTGGTTATACGGGATGGTGTAGCTAGTGAGCCATACTTATACGTGGGACCAAATGCCATCAAAGAATTTAAACATAGAATAGAAAATGAGTGCCGTGACATAGCATCTAACATCTTATTAATATCAAAGCCTATGTTGCCTTTAACAGAGGAACAGATTGAAGATTTCAACAAAGCAGAAAAATGCCCGGTATGTGATTCTGAATTTTCAGATACAAATATCAAGGTGAAACACCATTCTCATACAGATGGTCGATATAAACAGGCTCTGTGTAATAGCTGTAATATTAAGATCAAGAGACCAAGATTTATCCCCATATTTTGCCATGGAGCATCCAATTATGATTTCCATCATCTGATCAGATACGAGGGGTTTGACAAGCAGAATTTAAACATTTTAGCTGAAAATGATGAAAAATATATATCTATTAGCAAGATAATTAAAGTTGATGGTGTTCCTATTCACATAAGATTTCTTGATTCTTACAGATTTTTACCTGCTAGCCTGGCTACACTGGCCACTCAATTATCTGATGATGACTTGAAAATCACACGTGCCTCGTTTCCAAATCAGGACCTGAAATTAATTAGGCGGAAGGGTGTATATCCATATGACTATGTCACAGATTTTTCTAAATTTGATGAGTGCTCTCTGCCACCACAAGAAGCATTTTACAGCAAAATCAGAGGATCTGGAATTACTGATGAAGATTATCACCATGCCAAGTTGATGTGGAACAATTTAAAATGCAAGACATTTGGTGATTATCACATGGCATATTTAAAACTTGATGTCACCCTCTTAGCTGATATATTGCAGGCATTCAGAAAATCTTCTATGCAAAATTATGGACTGGACCCAGTGTATTTTTACAGTGCCCCTGGTCTAGCATGGGCCGCAATGTTTTTCAACACCAAAAAGCCATTGGATCTGATCCACGATCAAAATATGTATCTGTTTATGGAGGAATGTATAAGAGGGGGGGTGGTGCAATGTTCCCAGAGATATGCCAGAGCAAATAACAAATACATGCCTGATTATGATCCAACACGGCCATCAAATTATATACTGTATGGAGATGCAAACAACCTCTATGGTCACGCTATGATGGATAAATTGCCATATGCAGGGCTTGAGTGGGTCGAAGATTTCAATATTGAAGATCTTCAGGATTTTGATGACGGTGAATATGGCCTCTTCTTAGAGACTGATCTGATGTTTCCAGATCATTTACACAACAAATTTTCTGATCTGCCCCCAATTCCCGAGGTTCAGTGCTCACCTGGCTCTAAACAGAGGAAGCTCATGACGACTCTGGAGCCGAAACAAGGCTATGTCATATATTACAAAAACCTACAGTTCCTGATGAAACATGGTGTTCAAGTAACCAAAATTGGCAAAGTTTTGAGGTTCAGGCACTCAAGATGGTTGAAACCATACATTGATACAAATACGGAGCTTCGAACATCTGCAAAAAGCGAATTTGATAAGGGCTTGTTTAAATTGATGGTGAATTCAGTATATGGCAAAACAATTGAAAATGTCAGAAAACATACCGATGTTAAAATAATTACTGACCCCAGCCGGAGCAAAAAATTGGTTGCAAAGCCCAACTTCAATTACAGAAGAATTTATGATGAGTACATGGCACTTTTCAACATGATGAAAACAAAGATCAAGTTTGATAAACCTATTTATGTAGGGGCTGTGATATTGGAATCGTCCAAATTACATATGTTAATATTATATTATGATGTGCTGAAACCTTTTTATGGTGATCGTGTAAAATTATTGTACATGGACACGGATAGTTTTATTCTTGAAATTCAAACAGAAGATGTTTATCAAGATATGTCACAGCCTGAATTGTTTCAATATTTTGATACCAGTGAACATACAAAGATTCAACAACACCACAACAAAAAGGTGCCTGGCAAGTTAAAAGATGAGACACTTGGTGATGTTATTGTGGAATTTGTTGGGTTAAGTGCCAAGATGTACAGTTTTAAAACATGTAGTGCCGTTGTCAAAAAAGCCAAGGGCATTGGCAGAGTTACTGTGGAAAAAGATCTCCAATTTGAAGATTATAAAAATTGCATCAAATCACAGAATTCAATTAGAACATCAGAAAATAGAATTCAGAGTGAGAATCACTTATTGACTTCAAATATTGTAACAAAAGTGGCTCTGGACCCACATGATGATAAGAGATCCATTTTATCATGCGGCATGCATACTTTACCTTGGGGGCATTGTGATTTGAAAAGTGGGAAACAATGCCCAATTACAGAGCATGATTTGAAATAAATAAACATGCCTATGAACTTATTTGGGTTCAAAAAACAGGCTATTATGGACCTGCCCACACCACAACCCTCTCCTGATTTACAATCTGTAATGTCTAAACTGAGTGGCTTGTTAATTATTCATCTGAACAGCATACTTACAGATCTTGATGAAGAAACAGGCAAAATATTGTATATATTTAATAATAATTTAAATTATTACCAATTACCTGTAGGTGGGCAATTGCAATTTATTACAACCCCTGAGGGTGATGTCAAGATTTCAGTAGGGAGAAATATTTACAGAATGAAGCACTCAAACATGGTTTCTGGCACTGTATATACTGTTTCTGATGGTGACTGCTTATATATTGAGGTCCCTGGATCTTATGACAAGCTTATACCCTTTTTTATAGAATTAAGAATCAGATACTCTATAATAAATAACCACTAAAAGAAAATGCCTAATGATATATTTGGCCATACAAGACATGAAGATCACAGTGATGAGATTCTGATGCTTGATGTCAGAGTCAAGAAATTGAGAAGTGATTTACAAGCTTTACAGACCACACTCAATGCCAGTCTTCAACTAGAAATTACAAATTTGCAATCACAATGCATGGACCCTCTTCTTAAAATTGATTCTGAACTCAAAGTGCTGCTTCAGAAATATACTGATCTGGCAACATTAGATAATTTTCAAAGTTTAGAAGAAGCTGTAGCAGCTCTTCAAGCAAAATTTAAGACCCAGGCCACCAACTCTGAGCAATTGAAACAGCAATTGGAAGAGCAGATAAATAATGTCCAGGCACAGCTCCAAACAATTGTCAAAAGCATAAAGTCACAAGAAGATTTTGATCTAGTGATTTCCACTCTAAAAGAACAGATTCAGTCACTCCAGATACCTAATCTGGACCCCCTGAACAATGCCATAGCCGAGGTTAAAGAAAAAATTGAGACACTTGAAAATTTTATGAACAACTTGCCATCTTCTGATGCTTTGAATGCAATAACTCGGAGTGTTGCAAACATCAAGCTGCAACTTGAAACATATGAAGATTTTGGAAAAATTCAAAGTACCATAACCCATCTTGAGGGTATAATAGCAGCAGTGCAAAGTGATTTGGCAAATGTACAAGAAACTCGCCTGCCCGGTATTGTAGACACTCTTGTCAGTGTCCAGCACCAAATCACAAAGCTTGAAAACCTCAACACTGAATCTGAACTATCTCATTTTCATCACTTGATAGATGATATCCAAACAAAACTTGAAATTTTACAACAATCCACACCCTCTCAGGCAGATATAGCCCTGCTCCAAAATGCTATGCAAAATGTGGCTGATGCTTCTGAATTAAACAATGTGAAATTGGCACTTGAATCTTTGCAAAATACAGTATCAAATCTTCCTACATCACAGGAACTTAAAAATATTAAGAGGGCAGTGAATAGGATATTGAAATCAGAAGATATCAAGAATATCCAAGCAGAGATCAAACATCTCACTCAGACAGTGGCCACTCTACCAACCAATCAACATATTAATGAACTGCATGCCCTGTTTGAAGATATCAGAAGACAGGTCCATGATCTTACTGCTCAAAATTCAAAATTGGCAGTTGTTGAAAATTTGCAACAAATTGTAGCTAATATCAAGCAACAGCTAGGAACCATGGAATCCAATCAAGCAAATGCTCTGTCTGTTTTTGCCACCCAGCTTCAAGAGATTGTGCAACAATACAAGAAACTCGTTGTGGACATAAAAATTAAGCCAGGCCATGATGATGTTGTTAGGACCATCAATGAGCACCTTGAATCTGTAACAAGCAGATTGCTCACAGCAGAAAAGGAAATAACGGGCATAATCGAGAATCCAAAACATACAGTAATTCTTGAATTGTACAGCATCCCCAACAAAGAATATGATTCTCCATTTACACCAGGTGGCAAAATATATATGCTGTCCCCTGCACAATTTTATTACCAGTTTTTTGTTGGGGGCACATTGAGACCAATCAAGATCAAATATTGGCTACAACCACAGGCACACCACTACCCTACCTTATCAATAACAAATGCTGACAACAAACCAAAAATCACCAGTGTGGAGTTGGAGGATTTTACAGACCCCAATACATTAGAAACAGCCTATACTGAAGATGATGGCGCTCTGGAATTTAAAATACAAATAGGGGACAAATTATATTTAGAAAATCCTGCAGTCTCAGCTGCTGAACACCCCATAGTTGCAATATTCTTGTTTACATATTATGTCTAGACAAATTATTGTTGATGAATTACACAGACAAGCCAGACATAATTATAAGAGACTGCCAGTAGTCACAAAAGGCATAGATGATTTATGGCAAAGCGACTTGATTGAAATGGCAACTGGGCAGTTGAAAAACTTAGACAAAATCAACAAGGGCTACAAGTATCTACTCACTGTGATAGACACATTTTCAAAATTTGCCTGGGCTGTGCCACTCAAATCCAAGACTGGAAAATGTGTTACAGAAGCCTTCAGGACAATCATCAATCATTCAGGAAGATCCCCGCGCTATTTGCAAACAGATAATGGCAAAGAATTTTATAATTCAGTGTTCCAACAATTTATTAAAAGCCAGGCAATAAAACATTACTCGAGTTACAGTGATCTCAAAGCCTCAATTGTAGAGAGATTCAACAGAACCTTAAAAAATCTTATGTATAAACAATTTACCCTCCAAGGAAATTATAAATGGCTTACAATCCTTCCAGAACTTCTACATAAATATAACAACTCGGTCCATTCCACAATCAACATGAAACCCTCTGAAGTAACTTCATCTGATGAGCAAAAATTGATCAGGACTGTTTATTATCCTAGATACCAGCCAACAACAAGAAGAGCCAAATTCAGGGTGGGTGATCAAGTAAGAATCAGCAAATATAAGCACTTATTCAAAAGAGGCTTTACAAGAAACTGGAGCACCGAATTATTTACAGTGGTTCAAGTTAAACCCGGGACCCTTAACACATATATAATAAAAGATCACCGAGGAGAAATTCTCAAAGGCAGGTTCTATGAACAAGAACTCAGCAAAACTAAACAGCCTGACACATATCTCATAGAAAAAATCATCCGCAGAAAAGGCAACAAGTTACTTGTCAAATGGCTGGGTCATCCGGAAAACAGCTGGATCGATGCAGACAAAGTGATAATATGAGCACCTGGGATGTTATAAAAAGGCTGCCAGAACCTGAACAGCAGAATAAGAGAAATGGCAACTTGCTGCCTGATAATATTAGGTGTCTTATTGTTGGACCATCTGCTTGTGGTAAAACTACACTAATGGTTGATAATTTTTTATTGGCACCCAACTGGTTAGACTGGAAAAACAGGCACTTGTATGTCTTCTCTAAGAGCTTGGAACAATTAAAATATCAGCAGCTGATGAAGCTATATGATGGATTGGATATTGCCACTTTTGAATCAGATGTTAAGCCACTTCATGAATGTCTCGATAATTCTGTTGTTGTGTTTGATGACGTTATACTGGATAATCAAAACAAGGTTAGAAATTTCTTTACACAGGGCCGACACAAAAACATTGATTGCTTCTACCTGGCACAGACTTTTTCTAAAATACCGAAGCAGCTGATCCGAGACAACAGCAATTTTATATGTGTGTTTCATCAAGACCATACCAACCTCAAACACATACATGATGAATATGTAGGTGGGGATTTGAGCTACAATGACTTTTCCAAGTTTTGCAGTAGGTGCTGGAACCAGGACAGTTATGGGTTTGTCACAATTGATATGACAAGAAAACCCAGTAGCGGCAAATACAGAAACAAAATTAACGATTTTCTAGACGTTGAAACATATATAAATAACCATGAAACGACCAGTCATTGATGATCTTAAGTTAAGAGATTATCTTGTAAAAAGATTTAAGGGATGGAAATCAGAGAACCGTGGAATTTATGAAAAACACAAACAAACAGAACAGCCTGTAATTGATGCTATTAATAATTTAGGTAAGAATATCAAAACTGTTACAGAGCAAAATCAAGATTTGATCACAGAGCTTGTACCAGTAGCTGCTAGGAACATATTAGATTATCCATTCACCCCACTTTCCAGTATTCATACACCTAGTCCTGTTGCTCCTAGAAGAATTGAAGCTACTCTGGATCCTATTGAATTGGGTCTTCTTGCTCAAAAATATTTAACCACACCTAAAGACAACAAAGATGAGGTGTTTGGCTTATATGCTGACACAGAGCTTGATGGTAGTATCATACACAGAATCGGTAATTTCAGAGTAACATTTATGGGAGATGATCTGATTGTTTATTCAGAATCTCGTCTCGGAGAAAAAGGTGCTTTTGTTAAGTACCCCGGCACACCTGGATTGTGGGAACTGATGACTAGGAAAAGGCCTGGCAGCTATACAGATCAAGATTATGAACATTACAAAGAAATATTAATAAAATCAGATGCTCTGTACCAGAACAATGATCCCACACAAAAAAGAGTCAAGTCTAGCAGTGGGGCAAAATACAATAATTTAATCAAGCCCATATGGTCACAGATCAAGACTGGCAGTGGGATCAAACAATACAACACCCTGCCTAAAGAATTTGTGTGGGTTGATGATGTCAGGAAACTTGTGGATAGGTTGCTGGTGATAGCTGGGGAGGAAAATGCTGGGAACCACAATTTTTACAATGAAAAGGTTGGAATTATGGACATGATAAGCACAAAATTGTCTAATTTTATAGTGAATGACCCTAAGGGGATTGGATATCTCATAAAAATTATTAATACTCTACCACCTAAATTTTGGAATGTCTCTGAGGGTCGGGGCCTGGTTAATGACATTATAAACAAGCTGCCATTTGAACTACACATTCCAGGCTATCAGTATTGTGGTCCAGGCACAAAATTGGACAATAGATTAAACAGAGGTGATCCTGGTGTTAATCCCCTAGATGCTGCTTGTAGAGACCATGACATAGCATACAACACACATACCGATCTTGACAAGAGACATGTTGCAGACAAGAAATTAGAAGAGGCTGCATTTGGTAGATTTGTAAGCAAAGATGCTTCTTTGAGTGAAAAAATAGCAGCATTGGGGACCACCATAGCTATGAGCACCAAACAAAAACTGGGGTGGGGGCTGTGAACATGTATATAATAAACCTACAATGAAGGCCAAGGGTGTTATGTATCAAATACCTTATGCAGGTCTCAAATCTCTTAAAACTATTGACAGTCTTTTAACCAAAAAGCAGCGGAAGAAAAAAAATTCTTGTCTTGCAAAGGGGCATGGTATGAAATTGTTGCTTAGTACCCCCCAATTAAAAAAATTACAGCAATCTAGAAAAAAATCACATGTAGGGGGTTTCATATTTACTATCCCTGCCATCTTAGCTGCTCTCGGGGCTGTTGGGAGCTTGGCTGGGGGATCAGCTGCCATAGCAAAAACGGTAATAGATGCCAAGAAGAATAAGGCAGAATTAGATGAGCAGAAGCGCCATAACCTGGCCATGGAGAAAAAAGGCAAAGGTCTTAAGAGAGCCATGAATAAGTTTAAAAAAAACAAGAGGCGCTTACAAACCAAGATATTGAAGCTTTAATCAAGCCATTGGGCATCAAACATTTTAGAGGTGTGTACATGTCTGATTCTTTGCCGGAGCAACCACTCAGGAAAGAGTGTGGCATTGTTAATTTGGATGAGTACAAAAATCAGGGCACTCACTGGATCTGTTATCTTAAATATTTAAAAGATGAGGCATTTGTGTTTGATTCATTTGGAGGTGTTCCTCCTGAAAATTTAGTAAAATATCTAAAATCAGCTAATCTTTATTACAATAATGCCCGTGTTCAAAACTTCAAAGATGTTAATTGCGGACATTTGTGTTTATCTGTTCTCAGATATATGTCTCAAATAAATAAACCATCAATTGAAAATTTTCAAAAAGCCTTGTGGTATCTGAAACATCATGGGGGTATTCCATCTCACCAGCCAAAATTCAATATTGAAACTCAAATTGCATGATGACATAGTGTATCCCAAAACAATAGCTCTCAGAGCATTTTACGGCATGTACCTGATACCTAATATTACACACCACAACAACACAATTGCAGTAGGGGATCAAAAAATTGTCATCACTCCAGGGCAATATAATCTGTCCACTCTAAATGCTCAATTACCCAGAGGTATAGTATTAACTCAAAATTCTGTCACTCACAGAGTAGAGATTGTATCTGCTACAGAAACAGTGCATCTGGGTACTATAGGAGAGCTGTTGGGCTTTGAGAACAACACAAAACTTGAACCGGCCATCAAACACACTGCTATGAATATACCTAAATTCTTAGCCATAGAGACTCTAAATATTCACTGTAATGTGGCCGAGGGTATGATCACCAAATCAAATGGCATAGGCACTCACAAACAAACCGGCATCATTGCAACATTCAAACCTAATTCCGAATTCATGGAGCCCATCATCTACAATCCATCCCCAACACTATATTTTCCTGTGTGCCATAATAGAATAGATTACATTGAATTGATGGTCACTAATGAAAAAGAAGAATTAGTTGATTTTGCTGGAGCCACAACAACTGCAATCATAGAGATTAACATTTAAATAAAAATACATACAATGGAAAATATTGAGAGTTATGAGCTACAATCATTCCCCCCAAACAGGAGGACATTTGCAAATTTAAATCAACCCAACACAGAGATAGAGGTTGATCTTGATGTAGGGGATGGATTTATACACCCCCACAGAGCAGATCTATACATCAAATTTGATGTTGTAAAGCTGGATGGAACAGATTATCCGGCAAATTCAAATATAAGATTGGTAGACAATTTTGTGCCGCATCTGTTCTCTGAAATTGAGATCAGAAAGCATGGAGTTGTTATAAACAGAATAGATTATCCCGGCATTACCTCCACGGCTTTGGCCACATTAAAATTATCCAAAACCGAAGCATCATACTACAAAATCGGTGGATTTGAGGCTGGTGATAAAATATTATCTAAGAACCACACGGTGCTGTTCCCTATGCGCCTGTTGCCAGGATTCTTCTCGGATTACAAAGATATTATGTGGAAGGGCGGGTTAAGAATTACATTTAGAAGAGCTGCAAATGATAACAATGCATTGATGAGGTACAGTACATTAAATTCTACAGGGGAAGCTATGCCTAATACCTTACCAGATGCAGGCAAATGCATTATTCAGACTATGGAGCTAAGAATTCCAGTTGTTGAATATGAAGCCAGTTACGCTCTTAAATACAAAGCTGATATAATAAAAAATCCACAGATTCCTCTGCAATTTTACACATATCAATGCGTACAGAAGCCCGCATTTGGCACCTATTATGAGTTTGATGCTACAAATTCATTCTCCAGTATTCAATATGACATGCCTGATTTTGTAGTGGTATTGTTTCAGACTGGAAGACACAATAATCAGGAAAAAAATTCAAGTAGATTTGATAACTGCAACATCAAAAACATATATCTTAAAAATGGCAGAAATGAGGTATTCCCCAGAGAAAATTACAATTTAGACATGTCCAAGGATGATTTTCTCAAATTATATGAGGCATTTTCGGCTTTCAAAAGAGTCACTACTGGCAGTACTGATATGTACTACACTCCAGATGAATTCAAAACACGGAGACCCATGTTTGTAATCAACACTTCAAAAAGAAAACAAGTTGTGGTGAATGACAGAACAAACATTAAAATTATCTGTGAATTCCATGAGGCTTTACCTGAAGACACCATTTGTAGTGTCATTCTCATAGGTGAAAAATCATATGTTTATGATGTAAGAAATGAGAGAGTCACGGAGCAGTTCTAGAAGATAATTGTTCTATTATCCTGTTGTACAACATACAAACCTCAACTGTATTATCAGCTAGCAGTGAATATCTTATGTGTGGGCAGTTGTATATATTTCAATCTTATATGAGGACTCGAACCCAAAGCCCCTTGTTTACAAGACAACAATATTAACATTTTGCCATCAGGAGAGGCTTTATATTTTATCAGAACTCAAACCCGAGCCTTTTGCTTACAAAGCAACAATATTAACATTTTGCCATCAGGAGAGGCTTCACATTTTATCAGGACTCAAACCCAGAAGCCTCCTGATTGCAAGGCAATAAAAACCATGGGGCTATGCACCACACTCCACTGGGCCTCAGAACCCAGTAACTATAAGCTTTATATTAATATACATGGCAGAATCAATCTGAGCTACACTAAAATTCAATTCCTGGGATTTTGACAGAAAAACACACTATAAGCAATAAGATCATATGGGAACTTGGCATAATTTTAAGTATAAGCAAATCTGTCTGAGAGGCTTTCACCCTTTCTACACTAGAATTCAAAATTCTTAAAATTAAGAGCATATCACACTGGAAGAATTGGGGTATAGGCCCCTCTTGGCATTGTCTTAAGTATGGGTAAATCTATCTGTTGAGCCCTCGCCTTTTCTACACTAGAAATTCAGAATTTCTTAAAAATCAGAGCATATCACACCTGAAAAATTGGGGTATAGGCCTCTCTTGGCTTTGTTTTAAGTATAAGCAAATCTGATTGTTCAATCAAATAGCCTCGCCTTTTCTACACTTAAAAGTTGTGCTGTCCGTACCGTAAACCCCACTACTTCCGTCGTTACCTCCATTCTGTGCTATTATTAAATTCGAGTAGATTTCCAGAAAACACCTTCAGAGCCAATATCGTAACTGTGGAATACCTAGTGACTAATCCCTGAATCAGAACAGGTCATTTGTGGCAGTAATGAAGAACAAAATACACATCAAGACTTGTTCTTTGCGGTGTGATTTTCATGGCCTGAAACACGATTTAATGGAAGTTACAATACTATAAGAAATTGCGTATGTTTTATAGAAACCATGTTTTGAATACTTCTGCCACAAATATATCTGCGTTACTCAATGAAAAGTAGAGAAATGGCAGAAACAGAAGGGTTTATGTCGAAATATCTGTTCTAAACAGAACATATATAGCGTAATTCTTTCGTGTATCGTTCACAATAGCGTAAATCGTCGACATTTGCCATTTTTGACTTGGCTACGTATATGAAAAGAAAAATATAATACATCATAATCGTGGCAGAAGGTATGATTAATTGGATGCTTTATCATTGAAATTGTGACGCACGAAATGGAATTTTAAAGAAATTGTAGCTTAAAGTACCTAGGTAAGGCAAGGAATCTACATTGTAATCTTTACTACCCTGCCATGGAACTTTACCCTTTTTACAAGGTTGATCTATTACCTTTGCCAAAAGAAGAGAAACTATATTTACATTAATGAAAAGGTCATAACTCCCCTGTGTATGGTCTTTCCAAAGCGCTCTCTTCTGCTGCCCATTCTTGCGTTACGATTGGCTTGAAAGGTTCATAACGCCTGCAGTTTTGAAACGATGGCCTCTCCGCTTGATCAGTTGAGCAGAACAAAACAACCAACCCATTTAGGGGCATTAAGTGCTTTGTCGATGGCAAGTATGGTCATCGAGCAATGATTGGTGGTAAACCGCTCATGTAAATTACGATTTTATCCGCACCACGGGGAAAAAGAACCTGGGTTTGAAGCGGTTGCTTAATACATTTAGCAGTGAGCAGAAAAGCCGTTGTTCTCTCCTACGTCTGGATATTGCTTATTGCTTCATTTCTACCGGTTTTACGACGGCATAACGATAACCCCCAATGTATCCTGATGTTCGCTGTACAAACAGTGTGGAGCATATTTTCAAAATGTTAATTTAGTCTTACTGTGCATTAAGTGGACTTAAGACACCAACTCAATCAATCAATCAATCAATAAAAATGTAAATATAGATTAACGTAAATAAGGAACATTATATGCATGAATTATGTAGTTAAATAAAAATATGGAACGAATAACGAAGTTAGCTGAAATAAACATGGGGGTAAAAGGGGCCCAGACCCCTGAAATACGAAAGTCAACCACAAATTATACATTATATCAAATATTATTTCATTTCAGTCACACTAATTTCTTAATTATTAGAAGGATATTGCAGGAATATGATGACTTCAAACTGAATGAGTGATTTTTGAAGGGTATAAATTATTATGGTATAGAAATGCATCGTTTGCACCCACTGGAAAAAGATCCTTCGAATTTCTTTAGAAAGGAGTGAACCTGTTATAATTCTTAGAAACTAGTATATGAGTGGAATGGAGAGCAGAGACAATATAAATGCTTCATTACAAACATAAACCGAAAACTCAGTTCCAATTAGTCAAATAGTAAAGATTATCTTTGCTCTTGTATTGACAACAAGTGTATTCACAGAAGGCCTCTGCTGATTTGAAAGGTTGTACTGTATCCATACTGCTTAAGTTAAAGTAGATAAAATGTATTTTAATTTGTAGAATTTATCTTTTGACTGATATAAATTATATGTACCTTGTTTGCCTTTCGAAGTGCCATGATTGAGTAGCAGAAAACGAACAATGAGATTTTGATGGTGCTAGATGCAAAGAAAGTTACAGCAAAACAAAGAAGTCTCTGCAATGTTCTTACGTCACACAGAAACTTCAGTGATTAATCCTGAGAGTAAGGCAACCAAACAACTGAACAGTGCGACTGGTTTGTATACCTTCAAAGCAACTTCATGCCAGAAAGTGACGAGAATTGTATTTGCTGGAGGCAGAAGGACGTTCATCAACACGATTATCAAGTGGATGATATTCTACTTCTCTGAAAACAATTCTTAGCTAAATCACCATTTTCATTCACGTCCCTTACGCTAATACATACCGGGTGGTCATAATTTAATTTGCCCTACTCAGAGCCCCCTGGAGCCCGTTCGATTTAAAAAAAAAAGTAAAGAGCTCCCCTGTGCATAGCACCAAGCCATGAAGGCGTATAGGGGGTGTGGGGATAACGCGGTGATCCGGTCGTGAGTGGGGGTGATGTGATCAGCATCACGCCCCTGACCGCCTTTACCCCCCAGGGTTTCCCCAGGTACCCATGTTACATAGTGAACATCATCCCGCGAAATGATTCATACGACCATTAATCACATTGTCTTACGCTTCCAAATGGTTATTCATTTTGACAGATCCCAGATTGAGCTGTTACAGATATAAACTCAAATTACTGGTTCCTGTTACGTCTTCAGCGCAACATTTTAATATGGTGGTAAAAATTTGAACTGCATTTTACCTTTCAGCATTTGGGGGAAGTAACTCCAGCACAATCACCTCTCCTGGAGTCAGTTATTCATCCATAGTACACCTTGAAGGAAAACGTAACACTTAACTACGCAGTTCTTTGCACATGAAGACAATATTTTATGGGTGTCCTACAAAATATGTTACATCAACAATTCAAAGGTAAGTGGATATAATGAGAACCCTGCATATTGAGTTAGATTCTCCTCAAACAATTTAATAAAGATGTATATATACGCTGGGGCCTACAGAGACCACTCACTCAAGTCAATATATTGTCTCCATGTGCAAAGTACTACGTAGTAAAGTTTCACGTTTTCCAGAGACCTAATTTTATGTTTACCGCTTGCATATGAAACGATGAAATGACACTGTTGTAATATACAGATATTAAACGCCTGAATGAGAATGCGGAAGCCAATAGTGTCATCCAATGGTTGCATGACAACTACAAGTCATTTTTGATCGTCTGCAGACTCAGAAAGAGATTTGATAAATTTTATCAGTAGAATACTTTATTTGAATTACATTTTGTGTATTACTGAATATTTTAATTTAATTTAGATTAGTTCATTTCTTTTTGGAAGACAGAATAAATCTTATCTCATTTCTACAAAATGAAATTTATGATTTGAAATTCTTACTAAACCTGTATTGGATCTTACAACCTCTAGGTTACGAAGCACAAATGGGGCCTTTAAACTAAGAAGTTGCAGATATACACGACATTTTACGATCGAATAGCTTGTCATGTTTCGAAATGTTTTGTAGAAATTACTTACTTACTTACTGGTCGGCGTTACAATCCATGTAGATCCTTGGCCATCCTGACTACCTCTCTTCATTCATCTGGATCCACTGCTTTTCTTCTCCATCCTTTAACTCCTAATCTTCTTAGGTCCTCTTCCACGTCCTCTATCCATCTTTTCCTGGGCCTACCTCTTCTCCTTCTCCCTTCCCGTTTTCCATTGAATATTTTCTTAACAACCCGTGCTTCTTCCATCCTCTGAACATGCCCAGCCCATCGTATTCTACCCTGTTTGACCTTCACTACAATATCTGGTTGATTAAACAATTTCTGTACTTCCATAGTTCTTCACATTCTTCATCCCTCTTTATCTCTAACAGCTCCAAATATCCATCTCAGTATTTTCCTTTCCCACCTTAACAACCAATCTTCCTCTCTTACCGACATCAACCAACTTTCTAAACCATAAATTACTATGGGTCTTAATATAGTTATATACATTTTACTTTTTGTGTTCCTACTTTTTGTGCTGTTGTAGTAGCATTTTTGAATTTGAATATTCTAGGAATTAACTAGATATATGCTTACAGGCCGAAACCAAAGTGTTAGGTAATAATCAAAATCTAATTATTGATGACAACTCATTTGTAGATATGCAACTTTGGATTCAAGTAGTATCTTATGTGCTTATTTTGTAAACAAGTGAAGTACAAATAGTCAAATTGTTCGTTTTAAACATCAGGCTATAGTTTGGACTTCATGATATACGTATAAAGTTTCCAGCTGAGTTTTCATTTACCTGAAGCCAGAAACTGTATGCGGTTTAATGGATGAAGAAAGTGAACGATTGTGTCTTCGATTTCATGCATTCAGTCCTTCTGACATTTTTTAATGTCTGCATAGTGAAACACTGTCCTATTTTGTATTAGTTCCATGCATTAATACATCTTCTACCGTCATTCCAAGAAAAAAATAAATTGACATATGTGCGAAATAATATTTGGCTCATGAATTTCCCGCGATTTCACTTGATGATAAATAAGCTCTTATACATGTTCATTTCTGTATATTTTATATTTTATGTACTTTAATTATATTTTTCTTACAATCTCAATTTTGTTTATTTTGGTTCCGCAATGAGTCTGGTTATTTAATTTGATAAATATTTTCTTATGAATATTTGTATTTCGTTTTCATATTTTAGACATTAAGGAAATAAATATGATATGTACCTTTTTGGGTCGCTTACAAAATTCCTTCAGAAGATATTTTACTTTTTAATTTAGGAAAAAGGTAATTTCATCTTATATTATGTCCTAAACGTATATAAGGTATATTTAAATTATTCTGACATTCGAAATCATTTGCTGTTTTTTTAAATTTCATTTTAATTCGTATTAATAACTTGTGATAACAATTCTGTATAAGAGAGCCATGATTTACTAAATATATCGAAGCCATGTTAATCCCTTTTGAAAACCTATTTCTCTAGGGAAGGGAGGGGGGATGTCTCAAATTTACTTATGATATTCAAAACTTACCAATAAAATATTTAACTCACTTGTTTGTTAAATTAATTTAAATATTTATTTAAAAAGGATTTACTATTTACGCTTATTGTACTCTAAAGTCCTACTTACTTCTTGTTATTTCTACATTTCTTTGCTGTTTCATTGCAATCCTTCAAAAAATTATTTTATATTTGTTGGTCATATTTCGTTTGAAATTAATTCCTCCGTGTTAGGAAACTATAAAAGTAGAAAGACTTATTTTGTTACGAGCAATTAAATTATCCATTAATATCTGATTCAGACATGAAAAAGTATTCCTCTTTGTGAAATTAATTATGGATGACAAAGGGTAGAAAGAAAAATGTAGGAGGCAGAAGATGCTAAATCAAAACTCCCACCTTGAGGAACCTCATTCTTTCATCCTAAAATTAGCCTCCAGGAATGTAATTAGCAGCAGAATTCAGACGAAAATAGTGTTTGATCAAGCAAAAAATAAGGGAGGAAGTGAGAAGGAATTTGAAAAGAAAGCATTGAGAGGACACTGGTTATTGATTTCCACGATTCATAAAATTTTGAGTATCATATCCAGGATAATAAGAAATAAGTTACAGTAAATTCAGGTTTATGAAAGGAGAGAGAAATGTATGATGAACTTTTCCACAACCACTGTTGTTCCACCCCACAAGGATTTTCCTCCTAGAAGAATTATTTAACAATCGATTGGTTTGAAATTGCAGAATCGTTTGAAATATATGAGTATATTTAACTTCGTTTGCATGTAGTAACATAAATTCTATTGTTCTCCATAACCACACTATATTTTACCGTAGAATAAGTCTCAAAAATATTTCTATTTTAATTTTATTACACAGTGGTCGTCATAATATCAGTTACGATTATCCATAATTTTCCGTTTTTTTTTTCAAATTCTTAATTTGCGTGAGTGATGTTTGGTCTGACGCTTTTCTTTCACCTAACCCAAGTCATGGAATATATTTAAACGTACATCTCTGTTACGTTATTACGATATTAATACAGTATAAAATTAATTTTTCGATTTATGTATGGATTACTGCTATTGATCAAATAATTGCGTATCAATTTGTGTAAATGAAGATCATTAATATAAATTTAACACAATAAAATCTAAATTAATTTTAAAATTTTATCCTGATTTTAAATAACTATTTTAGAGTGTCCGATCACAATTTTGTGTTTTTACTATTTTGACTTATGATTGCGATAATTTGCCTCTTACTATGTCCGGTTGTCTTCATGAGGATAAATAATTTTTGAGACATCTTCCTCTATTTCCAGGTGGAATCACATGGTTGTTCGGATCCCAATTTAACCTGTATGTTCAGTCCCGATTAGCCTTTTTGTGCATACAATGTACATAAAACAAAACTCAAGCAAACTCAAACGTATTCTACTTTCATTTGTTTACATAAATATCTTACTAAAGGAAAAATTAATGTATCTTCAGATATTCTGGCAATGATATGAGTATATAGCCTAAATATCATAACGGCATCTTATGGTTTGTCTCATGGCGGAGAGAGTAGCGAAAAGTGCTACGATGATGCTTGTTAGGACTCTGGGTGCACAGCTGCATCATTGTCTTTATCTCATCAATATTTACATCGGTTCATCATTCATCACCATCCCCATGTTTAACACAATGCACAGTGGGCCAGAATTCTTAAAATTGGGGCAAAAATAGAAATTCCTACTTTAAAGCAGAGCCTTAAAATCATTAGTTTCCTGTAGAGCAATGATGAGTCTGTATGGAAATATAAAAAGTTCCATCCAGGTGCTAACATAAATGAGGATTTAAGTGGGCGAAACCCATACATTTGTTAAATACCATTTCACAGCTATCTCGCATACAGTTTCACGTATTGAGACTGGTGTCGGATTATCAGAACGTTATCTGTGTTGGATTCTGTGGCACATATCCAAAATATTGCTAAGGTATGTACGTTCTGTGGGTGTAGTATGAATTGACTTACTGAATTGTGGGCATTTTTATACAAGCATGTTCATACGCTGCCGTTTTCAGCTGAGTTACAATGACGTATGTTTCTTCCCTTTAACTAACTCTCTAGCCTTCTTAAACCCGAAGGTTCATGGCTGCAGCAACACAGGCCTTCCATCTGTCCCTATCTTGAGCAAGATCTATATACTCTTTTCCATCCCTACCGATTTCCTTTAGGTCCATCTCAACGTTGTCCCTCCATCTTCGTCTTGGCCTTCCTACAGGTCTCTTACCATCTGGTTTCCCAACAAGAATCCTGTAAACTCCTCTTTCCTCTCCCATTCGTGCCACATGGCCTGCCCACCTAAGTCTTCTTTCTTCCCTTTGACTTTTAGAATTTGTAGGATGAGGCGGGATGAAGATGTTTATACCGAATGATTCAATGGGTCTTATAAATTCAACCAGGTAAAAACCTGCTGCTAAGTCGTGCCTATTTACAGTTACGAAATGGAAAAATAATAACAGTTGCACGCGGATTCACACTGACAAATATGCCTGCATTGAAATATAATTGCATTAGAACGGTGTAATTAACGCAAACATAGCAGAATCGGAATACTTTGGAGGTCAGATACAGGATCTCAGTCCTACATACCTCTCAGCTGGCAATAGGGAAAATCTGACAGTTTTTCTTTCTCAAGAACGACAAATGCTCAGTACTGACTGTCAATCCTACGTACATGGATTTGATTTTTGACTTCTTCCTTGACATGGCGTATCGAATCGAATTCAAGAGGGGGCATGCTCGTGGAGAAGACAGAGCAAACACCAAAGCTCGAAAACCGAACGTCCAGGAGAAATTCAAACGCTTCATGGGTATTTTCGTTGACAAGCCTAAACAAGATGGTAGTGGCACATCTAATGATTGCAAGGCATAACACCAATTTTTTCAGGATCCTAAAAATGTCAGTGGAAAATTCAGGCATCAACAACGTGTTAATCAAATGATGAAACTATTTTTAAACACAATCGTCAAGTCACAGAACGAACGTTTAGTTTTTGTGAATATGCATTGGAAACTGTGAAACGTCTTGTAACATAATATTTCTGGTATTATATGCCGAATGACGTACACAAGATCTTGGTGCACGGTCCAGATGCCATTTCAACAGCTGTTCTTCCGGCCGGTTCAAGTAGTAAGAATAAAGAACATCAGAGAACTACTTTCCCGCGAGAGCTCCCAAATTTCAACCAACGAAGATCTTATGCATCATCTGCTTATTTCGTATGATCAACTAACATACAGACTTTGACTGATAAGAAATCACGCACACTATAAGAAGACGTCACTCGCTTGTTCGACACCACACTGTGTCAGATGAACCACAACAATTTGCCAGGCCAATGGAAAATCTATCCGCTACTAACAATAACAGTGAAGGTTAAGATTTATCTCAGTCAGTATATGAAAACAATGCACTTTAGTAAAATTTATTTCGTAGTGTTAGGTAGGTGAAAATCATTGTGCCCACTGCACCGTGCCATGAAGGAATATGGGAGAATGCGGAGGCTTCACATATTCACGATGTCGGCTATTTGTTGAGGTAATGCAATCAGCACCACACTGACACCCTTCCCTCCCCGGTTGCCTCTAGGTACACATTTATTAAATGGTGTGTAAACCCGATCTGCTTTTATGCAGAACTAGGCAGGAAAAAAATCGACCGTATATCAGCCTCTCCGAGAATCCAACCAGAGTCCCCGCTTGGCAGTCAGACGCTCTACCGATTGGACCACCGAATATTCATTTGCTTGTGTTCATGCCAAGCACAGGATTTAACTGTTTTTATGTGATATAACAAACTGCAGTTTTTGTCAGTACATGAGCACAGGGCATTATTTGTACACAACATGTTACTTTATTATTTTCCACTGGTATCATGTGAATAACTACAGAATTTGAACCATTTAATGTATTTTATGTATTATATTATTTTATTAGACATACTGACTTCGTAAAATATCTCTATGCAGCAATTCAGATTTTTGTCCCCCTTTTCAGAAATTTGGCCCACTGTGCAATGCGATGAAGAAGCGACGTAAAATAAGGAAAGGAATCAAATATGGCATAATTAAGAGACCTATTATAAAAAATCAATTCTCTACAGTTTCGAGCTGGCGACTATACAAATTATAATATCAATGTGCACAAAGAAATAATATTACAGGCATGAGGAAAAAATATCGACAAGCCAGAGTGACTCAGAATAAACAATTTTTTTCTAAAAATCCATTTATTTATTAAATGGATTAGCTTATTTTATGTCGCTTTGTACCACTTTTGGCTAATTGCGACGATGAGGAAGATGATAAAATTGATTAAAGGACACACACGAAAACATTCATGTCCAGTCGCTCCTGAAGAAGTAGCGCTCTTTGGCAAACAATCCGCCTCTGAAAATGCAGTAGCTTAATCATGCGAAGGTCGAGCAAGGTCTCTATTTCCCGGTGTGTTAATATCGCCATTCATCAATGATTGATTTTTCATCACCTTCCCTGCATCTAGCTAAGTTTTTGACCTTTCATTTTTACCCCACGATTTTGCTTCCAGGGTGTGTCATATCTTCGAGTCATTATGGGGACGATTTGTCCAAGGCCTGGCCTCTGTGTCCGTGAACGACTAACTTCCTACCTAGATTTTAGTGAAAACCTTGTCTGACGTCCCGTGCGCGGTTAATGAACAGTGTCTTTTTAAAAAATTATTAGTGTGTAATTTCGATAAAATACAGGAACTGAACAGATTGTGTAATAAGTTGGCCATGAATAAACAAGAGCGGATGTCACAGCTATTCCTAGAAACTCTGAGGGAAAATGACTCAATAGATGGACAGTTTGATTCCGATAACAATTGAGACCTTTCAGCATAACATTTGTAAAAGTGCCGTAAAAATAAAAGAGACTTTGCAGAAGAAACTCACATTTCCAATTGCCTCCCCGATGGAGCAATGATAACGTCTTTGATATGTAATGAATGGGATCTTGGGTTCAATACACGGTGGAGGTACATACTGATTCGGATTCCTCTTTAAACTGTATACCCAGTCCCGATTAGCCTTTTTATCCATAAAGCTAGCTCAAAACAAAAACTCATTTTTCCAATTTTAGAGTCTCACATGTAACTTTGAAATTGTCATATGGTATATTCTTGTTTTGTCCTGTGAATATATCGTACTAACTGAAATCTACATTACATAATTTTGCATATTGTAAACAGTTTGCAAAAAATACTTAATCAGAATAATTCAGCGGTTTGACGTTTTAGACCTTTAGACGAACATAATTTAAGAAGCGGGTCTGGCACCTCACGCCACCAACGACGTAATTTTTCTCGTTCAACTGACGGAGGGTTAAGTCTTAGTACTTGCAGGCGCTAAATGATCTCTTCAAATTTTTCAAACGAAGATGACTGTCTCGAGATCCGAAGTCAAATATGAAAAACCCATAGAAACAAATAAAAATATAACACTACGAAGATATTAGAATAAAAATCAACATGCTCTCCTTAATTATGAGATCAAAACCGATTTGGAAGCCGCTCCGCATGAAAATTCCAAACTCTTTCATAATTCATGAGTCCCAGTGCAAGAGGGTGTCCCGAAGTCAGGCAGAAACACTGGCCACCGAAGGACATGCAATTAACTTAACACGGTTACATCCGTACACTGCACATGCATATGCATTGTGCTGAACGCGAAATTGTTTGTTTGATAATATAAGCAGTCATGGGTCCACATCTTTTCTTCATAACATACAAACATTAACTCGACTGGCAACCTGAGGCGTTTATTTTTAGTGGCACCCGAGAATGAATATTCAATAAAAGATAATTTTGAATATTAAGATGTGCAAAACGTATTTATTTCTATATTTTATTTTATTGAACTCTAATTCCATAGAGAAGGTAATTGGATCTTAAGTCGGTGATTCAACTGTAACATTAACTACAGATTTTTACATTTAAAGCAAAAAACTAATATCAATGTTATTCTACACACAAGTTGTTTGCGACTGAATGAATATTAAAAAGAATGTAAATTAGGAGAGTTATATTTGTTGCAAGCGTGTTGGAGGGGAGGAGAAGGGGGAATTCCGTGATTGTTGCGTCAAAATCTATTCTCAATTCAGATGCAGAAATCATTTTCTGCTTTTGGTATCCTCGCGCGATTTTCTAGCCTCAATGGACGGGACTTTTCAAGCGCGCAATTTTCAAACTTACCTCAAAGCACACAAGAAAATTGTATCTCGATAACTCATTGCAGTAGAAAGATGAAATTGGTTTTGGCTGTTTTAATAGAGACAGAGATTTTATCGGAAGTTAAATTTATACATTGTGCGTCCAAATAATGAGCATTAAAAGAAGAGGAAAATTGAAATTTTAAAAATATGTATTCAGCACACCCCTTTGCGCATCGCAATAGACAGAAATGATTGATTTTGATTTGATTTGGTTTGATTTAGTTTATTTTACTTCGCGTTTTGTGCCTCTTGGCTAATTTGCGAAGGTGGGGATGAGTGATGAAATGATGAAATTGATGAATGGACATTCACAAACAACCAAGCCCGACCGGGATTCGAACCCAAGACCCTTGGCGTCGCAGACAGAAATGATTAAAAAATGTGGTATTTTGCAATGTTACATTCATACAACCATATAAGGTTTCGTTGAAAACTCAATAATACTTCATGGAGAAAAAATAATAATGTATAAGAGCTGCAGTGCTACCTTCTTATGGAAACCATTTCCGGAATTTCGCTTCTAGCGTTATCCCTATGAACGCTGCTTAGACCACATTTAGTGGGAGGCACGAAAAGTAACGAATATTTTATGATATGTAATGCTCGTCCTCTAATTTCTAAAAAAAACTGAAATTATGCAACATTTTTGAAAACCGTTATTTTCCGGCATATTCGTAAATTGGGCCTTAGGCCGAGACACCTAACAGTCGCACGTTGTTAATGTTATTTTTTTCTCATTATTACATGTGTAAGGAAGAGATATAGGCCTTTTTATAAAATGTATCCCATAATACGTACATGTGAGAAACAAATGACTTTTTCAAACACCGCTTCGCAATAATAGTAACAATGGATATATTGTTTTCTAATTCGTGTATGTCAATGCGCGCCTCGATACGACTCCGCCTCTAGTGCAAAATAAAAAAACAACATGCGCAAGATAAGAAAACAAGATTTTGTAACTCTTCCCACATATTTAGGTTACATTTGGTAATATCCATTAACAATTGGATCTCATAATCCTATCCACTGAACAGAACATTTGATAATGGTTTCCAGGCACAAATGTACCTTCCTCCATTCACATTTTCCCCTTGAACCCTCTCCACAACAGTGAACCTTAGAATGACTACTGTCACCTATCTCTAAAAGGCAATTGTGCGTCGCCTCTAACCCATTATGTACCAGCGTCCTATAAATAGGACAGTTGATTTTGTTAATTTTTATTAAATGTAAAAGTAAGTTTATGAACAAGCAATTGTTTTATTATTCAATAAAGCATATTAATAACTATGTTCATAAATAAATATAACAATTTGGGTTGAGGACAGCATAAGTAAAAGTACAGTTAATTAAAGCAATATTTAGTACTATGTCATGCTATCAGTTTCATTCATCTAGTTTGCAAACAATATGCAGTAGGCATGTAAAAATGCTATACATAACTTTGAAAGGGTCTCCATACGATTTATATGAAGAATATCTCAAACCCATGAGGTTTTTGTCTTTGTGGAATGGTAATGAAGTTTGCTGTCCTATTTATAGGACGCTGGAACTTAAAGGTATCAATTTCAACTTTTTCCTCACAAATGTCTCTAGCTTCGTTGCAAGAGAAGATAAACGAGTAGATGCGCATGGAAAGCCATTGTGATTTTTGTGTGTCAGGAGGTAACGGCTTGGATGTTGCAGTGTCCAGTATCCATCATCTTACCTTTGTCGACATGTTTAGAAAGTAGCTTACAGCAAGTGAAATAAATGATATTCTCCTTGATCGAGCCGTAACTGACAACTCTGCAGAACTGAGTGTGGTGGTTCTGCCTCCCGATAATGACATCATCAGCGATGAAGATATTTTTGAAGATGATCAAATAATTGATGTGGAGGTTGCAGATGTTCCTGGTGAGTTACTTTTGCAAATTGTACCAAATGAAGAAAACAAGGAGTCTTCGTCTTTGAATGTGGAAGAACCTGAAAAAATCCCTACACCTGGGGAAAACCAATTCGATTTGGATATAAGACGTGGGCTTTGTGTGGTGAAAGTGGATACTGCTTTAATTTTGACCTATATTGTGGCAAAGACATAGCACACAATGAAAGAGAAGACTTAGTTTTGGGTTCCCGTGTTGTGCTCAATATGTTGGAACCAATTGAAGAGCCAAACAGCTACTGGATATTTTTTGATAATTTATTTACCAGCAGAGACTTACTTGTGCACTTGCGAGACAAAGGCATTAGAGCTACAGGTACGTTGAGACAGAATCGCCTTAGTAAGTGTCCCATGAAGGATTCAAAAGAATTGAGTAATGATGTAAGGGGCACATTTGACTACTATTTTGATGTGGAAGGTGAGATACTATTTGTCAAATGGAACGATAATAAATGTTTTGTTATCGGTACCAACTTTGATACTATTGAGCCATTGTGTCAAACTTCAAGATGGAGCAGAACATCTAGAGCGAAAATTTCCATCCCTCAGTCACATATTGTGAAGACATATAATAAATACATGGGTGGCGTTGACCACCACGACTGGCTCGTAAGCAAATACAATGCTTCTGTTCGAGGTAAAAAATTGTATTGGTGTCTGTTTACAAGAATGCTTGACATGGCAGTTGTAAATGCGTGGATTGTGTACAGAAAGGTATCACAATCAGGAATGGACTTGCTGGAATACAGAAAACCAATTGCAGTGGCATATTTGAAGGCAGGACAAGGACGTCCATCTGCATTTGGAAAACCCACAATAACATCATCACAATCCACATTTCAAGATGTGAGGTATGATGAGATGGCATTGGACATTATGTTGTGCGAAGAGATAAACAAAGAAGGTGCAAGGAACCAAACTGCAAATCTAAACCCTTAATATTTTCTGAGAAATGTTAGGTAACATTGTACAAAGATTGTTTCACACCTTACCACACTCAATAAGCAACCAGAGTTCCATATATGTATTGTTTCTTTTCTTATTATTTGAAAATGCGTATCAATCCCTAAGATTGTATGTTTATTTTATTAAGTCTCTCTGAACGCTTCATGTTGACCAGGGCATTCACTTGTTTTTCTCAGCTGTCTCAAGCCTCTTAGGCATGTTTACAATGCATTGTGTTGTGCCATGCAAACCTCCTGAGCATTCAGGAAACAGGTAACACTTCTGGGTTTGGTGTCAGCGGTTTGCATGGTAGCAATTATAATAAACACGATTCGGCGATTCGGCATCGAGGAAGAGCTCGATGGCCAGGGAATATAGAGGTGAGACAAGCTGGGAAGGGACTGGACTTTGGGAATTGAGTTGGTAGAGAGAGGAGGTCAGCAAGACAGGAGGTCGATAGTGGAAGCACGCTTTGGTCAACACTTAGAGAGAAGCTTACAGAGGACTTCGCTATTTTCGATTCAACTCAGAGACTTCAGTTAGACAGGTAATTATCCTACACCCAGCCATGATACAGGTTCAACGGTTCACAAAATCCAACGAGTTGCCATTGTCTTTTCAGTAGTTTAATTCCTTTGTGTTATTTGTACCTTTCGCATGCCAAGCAATAACTCGTCATGTCAATGACGAGTGGTCTCATCAAGAGGATGAATGATGAGTAGTTTACATCACCCCATCGATTAACTGGTTCAGATCCCTTCATTCTATAGAATGACACGTGGTCGAGGTGCTGGGATTTTCATTTATTTCTTCATGAACTAAATGAAAATTGAAAGATTAGTTTTTGTAACCAGTTTAGAATTATTTCCCACCCCAAATATTGACACAGGGTCAAATCCCACCCCAAAATTTGGCTCATTTATTTAGTTTCGTTAGTATGTCCTTGCCAGAATTAATTTTGAAAATACATAGGGCTTAAAGTTTTTTGCATTAATGGGGGGAGAAGAATTTATATATGCCATGATAGATGTTTAGTCTAACATGAGGATGAATTCGATTAAATTTATCGACCTCGAGTCTGGGTCGATAATCAGCGAAATGTAAGAATGCATAGGAACTGCGCCCTAGCTCTGTCGCGGTTACCCGCGTCGGACTGGCGCTTTGGTATCAGGAGCGTCCGGCATTCCGCGTGGCGGAAGGTTCCATGTCGGATTTTAGGGAGGCCCATTTCATCAAAAATGTGGCCGGCCCAGGGACGTCTGTGGACGATTCCCTATCAATCTGCTCCTGGTAGCTCTGTGGTTCACTCACGAACCCGGTACCATGGCTACGACAAATTCCACCTGGGAAAATTTTTACCATCCAGAATTTTAAATAAGGAACAAGGAAAAGGCATTTAGATTTGATGATTTCTTGCATTGACAGTGATTTTAGAATTTTTTTTATATAATCTTGAATACGAAAATTATTACAACGTTGGTTATGAGGATGCAGTAAGCTACAGTGAACAGTAAACGATTTTTACCCTTAACATTTTAATTAATTAACAACGTGGATTAAAAGTGGATTTTAAAGTTATTTATGAATGAGGAAAATAAATTAGTGCCACCGAGTCAGAGTCAATCGGCACTATGGTGCATTTTAACGAATTATGGCACAGAGTAAGCTTGTGTGAGTCAATATATTGTTATTATTATTATTATTAATTGAATTTTTTTTTTTAAAAAAAAAGTTTAATTTAAATTTGGTTTAAAACTGACCGTAACTTGTAAAGGATTTAGAATGCTTGAACTATGACTGCTAAGACTTTTGCAACGAGAATATTACATTTTTATATATATATAGTTTTGGGAACGAATAAGGCCCCGAGGACCACTCATTTATATTCTTAATGACTGAAGTCTCCTAGCACCTCATGAAGGGAGCTTGGATTAAGGAGATAGTCAAGTTTATACCAGATAGTCACTTGCCTTACGTTACCTTAACTTACGCATACATTGCCTGAAAATTTTAATTCATGCTAATATGTAAAGAAACGAAACGCTAATTATATTCCTCGACACGCTGTACAATTATGTCCGCTATTACGCCAAGCGTATATAGTTAGAGTGGCGTACCGTGATTTAGGGTATAAACCGCCCGATTAATTAAAAGTTCTAGTTGAGAAGTAATAGATGTATAATTAGGCTGCAGTGACGAGAGATGTCCGTTCACAGGTAAGCAGTAGTGACGAGAATGAGTCCGTACACAGATATACATATACTTATATGCTTTAAGCAAAGTTAGGCACAGCCAACTTATTTTGAATAACTAGAAGAGAATTAGGAGAGCATCACACGGCGTGGACGTTTCTCACATATTAACGAGATTTTTTTTTGTTAGTATATATTTATATATTTTTTTTCTCTGTCCGAAACAATGTTTCGTTTGACAGTTGAATATTTATCCTTAGCACGTTGTAGCTTCGAACGTTAAAAACTTTAAAATGCAGATTGTTTTAAAAGTTTAAATATAAATATTGCAAGTTTGCTCCAAGTTACGGCATTTATTAAAGTGAAACAGGTTTAATATATTAAATCCACTCGCGTGACATAATAATAAGTTATAATAAAATAGCACTAATAATATTAACAATTAAAAGCAGACTTATTATTTAATAATGTGCTTTAGGCACAAAAGTTTTTGCAGTATGTAACAATACTAGCTCAGCGAATACATCACTAGACTTTTATAGTTACTCTTCAGAAGAAGGTATATGATTATATTAGCAAAGTTTATTTTAAGCGCCAGTTATGAGAATATTTATATTATATGAATATGTAGACGTCGACGTCAAGATTTTATTGCGCTCCACTAACAAGTATTTTCCTTCGGATATTGGATCATGACCAAAATCCTGGAAATCCATTCTGCCATCGCAGAATGATTATGATTAAACCACAACGGTTTTAGTTTAAAGCTTTGCCACAATAATATGCTGAGCATATTTTAGAATGAGTAGAGAGAATTAAAGATTCTTCAAGTTTTAGTGATGTTAGTATTTTAATGCATTTAAAGATCGCATAAATAATAATTATTATTTTATTTCAGGTAGTCAGGAGTAAATCAGTCTCAATTTTTTTTCTTACCTTGTACCTCAGTACGGTTCGATTGATTTCAAAGAATTTAAACGTAAAGTTAACACCTGAAATTAAATAAGATAAGTTTGCAGTAAAATTCAAAATAAGATAAGTCAAACAGTGCTAATAAATTTAGAGAATAAATTATATTAAATAAATAAATTACGCAGATAATTGAGCCTAGAGTCAGAAATAATTAAAAGTTGAGTTAAAATATTTACTAATTAGACTAGGCAGGCTTAAAGTACGTGTTAGTTTTGAAGAACTGTTTGTTTTGATTGCCTAAGCAACATGAAAATCATTGCGATTTTAGTTATTTTAAACGGATTACTTCCACACGTAAAAGCTTCTAATTTTATTTATCTGTTGAACAAGTCCTTTGACTATCCTTATAATATAATTACAATTTTATTATTAACAACATTTCTTATTAGTATTTTTATAATTTTCATAATCTGTTATTTTCAATGTCAACGCAAGAAATCTATTATTTATGACCATGAGTGTACCAACGAATTACCGTTAAGCAAACTTAATGATTCACCGTCCATTGATCAGATTTACGACGATGTTGCACCGATTGTTGAAGTGGTACCATTGAAAACGAGTCGCCCGCCAATTCCCCCTCCACTGCCTCAGTCCATTATTATTCAACCCAGGGTACAACAAGAAGTTCAAGATGTATCCAGAAATAGTTTAGTCACTAAAGACGACAGTATAGATTTGCCAAAGAATATTTTATCCATCAAAGATAGAGTTCAGAAATTTGCCGTAAGCAAGGGTCCTAATTTTGATCAAAACGGTCGCAAAATGGAAAGTGAATTGCCTATTTCACACTGTGTTCAGCCAGTTGTAAAAGTTAAAGAGTTATTTGCGAATCAGTCACCAGTAAAAGTCGAGAAATTTTCAAGTGTTACTTTAAAAGGAGAAAGTAAGCCAAATTTTCAGGTTCCCGAACCTGTCGTATCGTTCACAGACCATATTTTCTACGACTTCATGTTCGCCTAGAAATGTTATATTCATTACGATTTAAATTTTAAGTATAATTCATTTTTTTACGTTTGATTGTACCTTATGCAAGGTTTATTAGTCATTTAGTTTGCTAACAGCTTCCCATTTGCTGTTATTTTACGAGCGCGGAAGTGTTCAAGTAAACACGCTGTCGCAAGCGCAACGAAGTTTTTTCTTTTTCTATCCCATTTATTACGTCATTTCAAAAGACCTTGACTTTATTTCGAACTCCCGCAGCTGTTACTACACTTTGTTCGTAGTAAGTTAAAGTTTCGTAAACAGTTACGCGTCATTCAATGTATCAGCGAACCATCGCCTTGCATTTTTTTTCTCCGTTCCTATGCCCGCTGCTCGAAGCAGCGACCTTTTCCCCTCCAACTCTCCGACGGTACCCGAACTTCCCCGAAGTCGCCGATCACGCCTGTCGCAGTAGAGAAATTTGTTCAGTCCATCCAAGCGACTACGAAGAATGCAACGATAAGCAGAAATACATTGCAGCTGAATTTGCAAATTCCTTTTCTGCAAACAAGCTCTCTCCCGAGTACTTTGAACACGCTGGAAGCTTAGAAAACACTTAGCATGGAGATTACATCAGCCAGGGGCGGTCATCCATTAAAATTTTAGGGGATCAGTTTAGTTACGCATATAGCCATCAGAATTTGATTTTCACGATAGAACTTCATGTAAACAATGTTAGGGATATTTTTTGCTACATAAATAACTTTTGCCATAAAACGTCGCATTTATGCACTTCCGACTAATCACGACCTATAATTTTACAAAGGAACAACAAGACGAATTTTTTTTTCGTTTTTCTCGCAAAATTTTCCCGTTTTTCATAGATATATTTATAGTAAGTAAAATTTTAGGGAACTCGACGTACATTTGGTTTGAATCAGGATAGAGATAACGAAATTTTGATAAAATCAGGGAAATTTCTACAAAAGGGCAATTTTAGCACTGTATGCACTTAGAGTAATCAAGATTGTCAGCAACATGCCCAGGCTAAGCCTCAGTGATTAGCACAGGCATGTGCAGCGAAAGTCGCCACGGCATCGTTAGCCTTTCCAAATTTAAACAGTGTGGTTTACCACAAATGTTAGAATTTTAGAATTTATTATTATTATTAATAATTATTATTAGGAAATTTAGCTCACTTACCCAATTTGCATCTTATTCGACAATGCAGCAATAAATGCATTACTTCTTACTGATTAACTTCATGTTAATGTTAGTACAGTAGGTAATATTAGTAATTTGTATTTATATTCTAATATATTGCATAACTATTCTCTATCTATTTTTTTTTTGGACATACCTAAGGAATTGACACACCATTCTTATATGAGTCAAGTATACCTTTCCGCGGCGGGTCTGTTTCCACGACCAAGTGATTTGAGGTATACGGCGGACTCAAGAAGTTTTGAGTGGATACATTTCTTTTGTTTAAAGGAAATTTGAAATTGAGAAAGTTTTTCATTATTTTTATTGTGTTTCAAATTTGAATTTCACCTTTTAATTCCCTGATACTATATTTGTTACCACCTGGAGTTTCAACGAAACTCAGAAGTAGCATCTACTGAAATTTTGTCTTACATTGCAATTTATGAACCACGGCAAATTGCACCGGCCTATCATTTATTAGGAGGCCATTAGAGGCTTGCCAAAGCAACCTTTTAGATACTAATAGCTTGCTTTGCGCAACTCAAATTTTATTTATTTATTTTAAGGGTTCACAACATAATAATTTTTTTAAAATTTAAACAGAATTTAGAACATGCTTGCAACACTTACTTTTGTTTATTAATTCTACATTTTGTAATTTTGAAGTGAAATCTATTACTGACAATAAATTATTCCAGTTTATTAGGACACGTAATGGTATTTTAATATCAGGTTCAGGTCAATTTATTGTTATTCAGAATTTGAATAATAATTTGAACACGCACAGATCAATTCAGCTTAACGAAGGGGAATCTTTATTTTTTAATTATCAGGATTTTTCGCAAATTATTGTGGATCAACAAATTTTACACACAAGAATTTTAGCTTTCGAACAAGTCAAAATGCAGGAAATTGAGTTACTACCTAATATTCCCAAGAATTTATCTGATTTCACTATTCCCCAATGGATTCCACTTCAACTTGCTTTAAAGCAACTTAATCAATCAATTAGTAAGAACATCTCATTTCAAGAATTAGTTTTAAACCCTTTGCCCATGTCTATATTAGTTTTTGTTATTTGGAATGTGTTATTAACCGCAACCCTAGGATATTATTTTTATAAGCATCATCAGCTTGCGAAACAGATTAATTCAGAGCAGCGCAGTAATAATTAATAGGTTAAGGCAACACATTAATCATGGACATTAATATTTTAATTACGGTTGGATATTTTATTTAAATTTTCCTTATTTATTTTCAAAGAGTTATGGCAATTATTTTATATATTTATTTAATTTGTTTTATTTTGATGAGACAATTTAATTTGATTTTAAAGAAAATGCAGTGGAAATAAGTTGGTTTTGTGTACATGCATACTTGAATTATATATCCCCATCCTATTGCAATTTCCTTTCTTTGTCATAATTTTTCCTTTTAACCTAACCTGTCTATACGGAGCACCATGGACAAGCAATGCCTACACCATCCATGGGCATTTTTCATGACGGACATCCGCAAGCAGTCTATTATTACCAGGCAGAAAGACTGAGTATCATTCTACGAGGGTGACATGCAGACATTTTAAGTACTATTTCAAGAAGAGACTCGTCACCACCAATTTGAGGGAGACATGCAGACATTTCTAATTACTACACGGAGACTACCTTTTACAGGAAGGATGTAGTCAACCATACATTTCCCAGTATAGCGGACTACACATTATCAACAACACCTAGTGATGGAGCTAGATACAATTTTCCTCCACACTGTTTGCAGTTCAAACAACAACTTTTCCCCATCTCCCAAGTTCTACGGGTAATTTACCACATTTTTACATTGCCCCATGCAGTCAAGACGACAAGCAATCCAGAAAGAAGAAGAAGCATAGAAAACACACATTCTACAAACAGCAGTTCCGGTCACAAACAATAATTACAGAATTGTGCTACAGTGTTTCTACACATATACATGTGAGCTCCTATCATGTGTATTTATTTGGTTATTTAACATGCATTATGGGAAACAATACTTATCCATAGCCCTTATACACATTTTCAGTTTTGTGCCATGCATGAGAACCAGTTTTATATGCATTCAAGTTTATATTATACTACAAGGAAGCGACAAGCGCCAGTGGTGTCAATTGACCAGTGCATCAATTAGTGCATATTTTTGTTTTAAGAAGAAGCTTTTACAATGGATATCCAATTGCACATGCAAGCTATAACAAGCATAGCTCCAGTACTTTCAAACATTGCAGACAGTATGCTTTAGTTTTATGCAAATGTTTTTTCCAAACAGTTAATTGTGTTTCACCAATATGGTACATACTTAAAAATACATTTTGCACATTGGACATTTTCTGATATTATCAATCAGAGTAGACAGTTGGTAAAATACTGCAAGATTATTTTTTGTGTGTGTGTGTGCAGTCATACAAAGGTATTCACCAAGCCATATATATGTATACAGTGTACAGTTTAACGTAGAAAAGAAAATTGAACGCTATAATTAAGTTTTACCAGCGACAGTTTTCAGTGTAACTCACTATATGCATTTGAATATTGTATAATAATACATTGGAATGTGCAACACAGCCATGCAAGTTTATATATTTGGCGATGTTAGGAGTGCAGTGCTACGTAGTTCGTAAAACATACGCACTTTGATATCATCAGGCTTTCACACAGAAAAAACAGTGAGATGTGACAATGTTTTACATGCCTACTTACGTTTACTTACTTGTGCACCTTTTTAAGGTTTTTCTATTTATTTGAAGAGTCTATATCAAGTGGCAATATAAACAACATTGTGAATTCTGTTCTTGCGAAGATGCTCTAGCCGTTGGCCTCGCGGGTGACACAGAGTAGACACCGCGTGGCGAGGCATCACAGACTCTTGACTAGGAGCAGGTTGATGAGCAATTATACATAATACACATTACGTACACGCACATGTGATACATTAAGAGTTTTCTCGCTTAACGACATGAACTTTTGTGATTTCTAGTCTTATAATAGTATTTATTATTGTTTTTTACATCGTATAAACATACGAATTTGTTAGTATTAAGGGTATTATTCATTATAAAGTTTAGGGAATGAAAAATTTCTTTCCTTCAGGATGCAGTAAACAACAGACAGTTATGGTGTATTTCTTTTGTATATTTGGGTTTTTTAAGAAAATATATGGAATTGGCGAACCTGAGTCATGTCAAGCTTTGCGATTTGACTTTTAAATTTTCAAAGGAGAAAATTTTTCCTAGGAGGCGCGAACGTATCAATCCCTAAGATTGTATGTTTATTTTATTAAGTCTCTCTGAACGCTTCATGTTGACCAGGGCATTCACTTGTTTTTCTCAGCTGTCTCAAGCCTCTTAGGCATGTTTACAATGCATTGTGTTGTGCCATGCAAACCTCCTGAGCATTCAGGAAACAGGTAACACTTCTGGGTTTGGTGTCAGCGGTTTGCATGGTAGCAATTATAATAAACACGATTCGGCGATTCGGCATCGAGGAAGAGCTCGATGGCCAGGGAATATAGAGGTGAGACAAGCTGGGAAGGGACTGGACTTTGGGAATTGAGTTGGTAGAGAGAGGAGGTCAGCAAGACAGGAGGTCGATAGTGGAAGCACGCTTTGGTCAACACTTAGAGAGAAGCTTACAGAGGACTTCGCTATTTTCGATTCAGCTCAGAGACTTCAGTTAGACAGGTAATTATCCTACACCCAGCCATGATACAGGTTCAACGGTTCACAAAATCCAACGAGTTGCCATTGTCTTTTCAGTAGTTTAATTCCTTTGTGTTATTTGTACCTTTCGCATGCCAAGCAATAACTCGTCATGTCAATGACGAGTGGTCTCATCAAGAGGATGAATGATGAGTAGTTTACATCACCCCATCGATTAACTGGTTCAGATCCCTTCATTTTATAGAATGACACGAATGTATGTGTATCGTGTGTATCAAATGTAATAATCAATAAACAGAGAAGTAGTAATACAATTTTTAACCAAGCTATGAAATTTCTTATATCATCTTAGGTTCTGTCAGAAAGGTGCATATGTTGAGTATGATACCCTATTGTACACTCGAAATCGAATGAAACGCCCCCCCCTTACGGTTATGCAACCCGGAATTTTATATCATCTAGTTTCGCCAGGAATAGCAGCTCGCGAGAAACGTAGTGTTTCCAACTCTTGAATCTAGCCACAGATTCACGCGACCGGGTGGAGATCTTGCTTTCCTCTTGATTTGATTTTAACGGACAAGAAGATTATTTTGAGAATGTCTCTGGTAATAATAACAAGTGTTATTAACATTTATGCTTGAGTTTTTTATTATTATTTTACCACTTCCGAACGAATATGTGAAGATTTTTTTTTTCATTTTGCAATAACGGTTTCGGCATTTTTCCTTCAGAGTTATTCTTTTTGTTTTTAAATTTTTGGCGACATCTGATTTGGAAAGAGTTCCACGAAGTTTGTTTTAAGTGTAAATGCATCTGGACATACAGTGTAGAGTGGGATCAGAACAACAAATATGAGCTTCCGTCGCGAATCGAACCAGCGCTCCTTTCATTATGTTTTCTTTCCACGTTTATTAAAATTTGCTTCCTTCAGCCTACTTACGATTGTCGTATATTTCAATTCGTATTCCCGTTTTTTTTTCATTTGCATTGTTCGAGCCGTGATAACTTTCTCTCTTAATCTGGTTATTCGAATACTTTTATACTTATTTTTTTTTCCTTTTCTCGATTTTCCCTCATTACAGATTTCGGTATCGCGCTTTTCCATATTTTCAGTAATTTAATTCTTTGACTATTTTTAATTTGCCCTTAGTCCGAATCAAGAAAATATGTTAGGAAATGTTTCCCGTGTAAATCTTATTGTATGGTGGTGTAAAATTGATGCCAGCTTTTTCTTGCGATAAGGGTTTTGAAAGTGCAAGGGTCTCATTTATTAACCATGGTGGGAAGGGGGGGCGGAGGGGTGCCAGAAACCTTCCAGTCGGAATATGCCTGAAACGAAAAGTATAGATCGACCACAACGAAAAAAATCCTTGGGACGAAAAGTACCCGCGCAGATCTCCCTTCTTCCCTTCAGTTCGGGCCATAAGGAAGCATGGTCCACTCTCTCCCGCCCCTCCTCGCGGGAGTACTGTGCACAGGAGTCGTGGGTCTGCGCAGGTTGTTTTGCTTGTGGTTCCACTCTTCCATCAGCATGTGGGTACTGAGAAGGCTATGCTATCTGCGAGTGAGGGGGAGTGGGTGACGAGCAACACTGCCACAGCGAGTCGCTGTAAATGATTTCATTGTCTGTGCTGGGTGAAACCGGTTCTTGGTGCTCCTACACTTTTCCGATACATTTCTGCTAGCCTTTCTAGCGAAGCGAGGTCATATGTTCCAGATTTGAACTCTGGTCAGGCATGAATGTATCACTGAGTTTGTCCCGTCACAATTTTATAAATTGATAATTCATCCGTATTATCGCGATTAACTCAAGAGGCAGAAGAGTGATGTAAAATAACCGAAATAGAAATTGATGCATTTGTGACCGGTGCTAGTGTAACGACGAAGTTAACTCTTTATAAATGATGAAATAGGTAGCCCTTGCGCTCAAATACACTTATACCTTGGCACAAAAAAAAATCTAACTTATCGTTGATCTCTTACTACATTTGGAATACAGCCAAGAGCAATGTAAAGCAATTGTGAATGTTTCACATCCTATAGTCTTTCTTTTTCTCGTAGCGGGGGCGGGGTTCATTCATTACAAATATCTAGGAATGGATTTAGCAGCAATCCGTGATATACTTAAATATCATAACATGCTGCGAAGCCAGGGTTCTTGGGTCCTAGCCTCTGATAATGAGTTTTTCTTTTTCGTTGTTTCTTCAAACTTCATCAATTTCCCTGAAGCATCATTCACCCTCTGTCGTCATTGGCTATATGTAAAAGTTGACATAAAATTAGTAAATTTTGAAAAGAAAACACAAGGATCTGCTTTTCTCATAGCTCGCCAAACATGCACATTTCTGTATTTTATGCTTTCAGCGCTATCATTATTCTTGGCAGGCAATGGAATTGAAGCAACTCTCACAACTAACGTAAACTACATATCACTCAGGCATGACAAAGTGGATTTTTTTGGCACATGGTAGCGCAATAACTATTTTCTGGCCTAGATTTAAATCCGTAATTTTTATTCCAGTTGAGTGATTGACTCACAATTTTGCCACTGAAGGTTTGGGTTGTATTTGGGTTATACGTATTGTGTTTTTGGTGCACTATGAAAAAGCAATCCCAAAGGTTCGCACTGAACAGAAAATTGTGTGCTTTTCCTCTCTCTCTCTCTCTCTTCCAACTCCGTCCCTCTCTCTCACCCCAAGTCCCCACTATTTAGGTAAACTGTTGTTAGAAACATATTTTCCGAAGAATATCCACATTGAAAATAATATTCCCTAATTGTTTTGATAGGGCATTTCTATTGCTCCGAACGAATTATCTCCGTAAGAGAACTAGGGCCTCCCCTATGGCGCAATCGTAGAGTCGTCACCTTAAATCAAGGGGTCCCGGGTTCGATACCCGGTGGAGGAACATAGTGGTTCAGAACCCACTATAAACTGTAGGTCCAGTCCCAATTAGCCTTTCTGTGCACAAAGTGGACTTAAAAAAACAACAATTCAATTCAATTCAATTGAATTATCTTATCAATATTTTTAAATCTGCATGCACCTGCTTAATTTAATAGATTATACATTTATATTCATTGCGGGCAGAAATGTGCGAGAAAACAATGCATTTTTTTCAGGGAATGCATGAGTCAATAATAATGTATATTTTACGGTATATACTCTTTTATATTGCATTGATTCAATAGTATCCTTATTTCCTAAAGCAAGCGTGAGTTTCTTTGCACGCACCACGCAGGCCCTGCTTGACGTAAATCTCAGATGCAGTAACTTCACGGTTGCCTTTTGCCACCACGCTTTGGCTTTAATTCTAGCCCCGGTGGGTGCTTCGTTCGAGATCCTGCAGCAGTTTTACTCGTATCTATGCCTTGAGCATGCCACTTGCAACGGAACCAATAAAATGAAACTTTCTGCACCGGAATGGGCGTGAAACTCTACATGCACCAATAATAAGGTGTTTTCAAGAGGCATGTGCCACGTGCAGCATGTCCCTTCGGTCCGAATGTTCCTTTACGATATCATTTCATCATGCCTTACTTTCGGAATTTACAAGAGAGAAGATAGTCCGCATGTTCTTGTGCGGCGGATCTGCTGCACTACAGATTGCTACGACCCTTGGTGTGGACGATTCATGCGTCAGGCGTTGGATTCGGTGTTACGAGGAAAAAGGGGACCAAGGAATGAAGTGAAGACCCAACAAAGGCCGGCCGAGGAAGGCAACCAGGGAAGAAGATGCAGGCATCATTGAGATGAGCGAGGACAATCCCTTCATGGCTACAACAAAGATTCGCCAAGAGTTGAAACTGGAGTGCCATGCTGCAACAGTTCGCCACCGTCGAGCGGCAAAGAAAGAAGCAATGATGCATTTCCATCAGGAAGCACTATTCAGTTTTCTTTACAATATTTACCAGCTCCTCAAGAATTTTGGCAGAACGTAATTTTGAGCGACAGAAAAGTATTTTCATCTGACGAAAATGGTCAGGTTTATGTTTGGAGGCGCAACAACACTCGCTACGGCCCCTGAGAACATTTCTACCCATGCTAGGAGTGGCAGGATATCCGTGGCGGTGTGGGGATGGATCAGTTCGTCTGGAGTAGGTGGATTGGTGGAAGTGTCCTCGAGAATGAATTCGCAGGAATACATCGCAGTGCTGGAAAACCACACGCTTCCCAGCGTGCGAGAGAGACACCTTGAAGATGAGATTTCGCACGTGACTTTCGATCAAGACAACAGCAGCGTCCATACATCGAAAGCGAACACCACCTGGTTTAATCAGCACCCAGGAATTTCAAGAGTAGATTGGCCACCGAAGTCTCCCAATCGAAAACATTTTCACGTGTTTGATGTTTGGGAGAGTTTAAGGAGAAGACCAAACATCTGCTCGTGAAATCCTTGCCTCGTCGACTAGATGCAGTGCTTGAATCCAACCGCGGGTGGTTTAACCGATGTTCTTTGCTACATCCCAGAACAAAACTAATTACACACATCTCCATATGCAACTTATGTTTCCAATTCTTTCTTATTGATTCCTTGGTGCTCATGTTTACTTTTTCACACACCTGCACCATTATATTATATTCTATAATATTAATATTCACATTATTGACAGATATGATTCACATGAAATTCAAATGCGCAGCACACATGCACCCATTCCTAACACTTAACTATTAGTTACATTACACCTGTCACGTTGTCACAGTTCAAAATCAGTGGTGCCCAGGGGGAGGGGCATTATGGCGCAGACTGTAATGGAAATTTGACTGAGTAAACAGGGAACAAGTTTAATTACGTTATCAATTAGCCATTGCTATTATACAAATAGTAATTTGTAGATTGCCAGGGGAATTGTTACGGGTAATAAGTAATATTGGTGGGGGGGGGGGCGATATCCAACTCTTACATATTAGGCCTTAGATTGATAGGGAAATTATGGTGGGCGATAATGAAATTAGTGGGATTTTCAGGTAGCGGGATTGATAATTATTTTGGGGGGTAGGAAATCCCAACTCTTGTGTATTACTATTACGTCTTAGATTGCTTTTTTTGGAGGGAGCAATATCAGCAGGAAGTCTAAAATTGGCATGGAAATTTTGTTGGGAAGATTGAGTATTAAATTTGAGGTGGAGGGGAGGGGAATGAAGTTTTGATAAAATGGTATGTCTTAGATTGTGAAGGGATTTCTGACGATTAAGAAATTGACAAAGATCCGGGCGGGACTCGAACCCGAAACATTCGGTGTCTGGATCGTTAGTCCACCACTAACCCCGCTTGGCCGCAGAGCCGGTTCTCTTTGGTGGCCAAACGCGTTAAGTGGTCCACTTCCGATACCACGAAATTTCCGGGTTTGAGCCACGGCTTCAGTATTGGTATCATGGCATCAATTTAATCTAATCGTCACTCATCCTCATTAGCTGAAAGTGGCAGAAGAGCGACTTAAAATAACAAAAGGCACAAAAACAACTTTAACACTCTAGTAATTTCTGATCTATAGATGCGTATTAGCTTTGATTGTTGACTCTTGAATGATAAGCTTAAGATTATTATTGTTAATATGGATTGCCATCCATCAACAGAAGGACGGACCAATCGATCATTTAATTCATGACTTTTTTTGGTATTTGTTGTCCCTTCGGATCAGCTTCGAAACCTAAGGAAATGATTAGATGTCTGTCTGAATTTAGTGACAATGGTTCTTTAATTTCCCGTCGCTCTTTCAGCCGGCGCGGGAACCACCTTTATGGCAGTGATACTCTGTTGCCGCGTTTACCTACGAAGGAACTCGTGGCCAAACAACGAATTAGGTCTACCGCTTGGGCAAGAAGCGGCAACTTTACAAAGCCCTTCTCCCCGAAGCAGCCAGCAGGGAAACAGGATTTTGTCAAAATAACTCTTCTGCTCTGTGAATGCGCACCGGTTCAAACAGCGTTTCGACTTAATTGGACATTATCCATTGTTTTTCTTTTTGATTGACTATATATTCTATCTATATATTTCGAGACATATCAAGAGATCACCTCTTCTCTCATCTTCATGCGAACAATTTTTGCTATGTCTGTAGTATTTGGCATGGCAAATAGACCTTATTTCAGCTTTGATGAAAGTTCGATGTAGTTGTCTAGTTGTCAGTCATTAAGTTCAACACTCTCTGCGCGTGTGTTGTGATGGGTTACCGTGTTCCAATTTTGTATTAGTTCCATTTCATGCTCAAAAAGGCTACCCGAAGTGGGACCTACAGTTGAAAGTGGGATCCGAACCACTAGGCAGTTGTGTCTCCACCAGGAATCGAACCTGGGACTCCGTGATTATAGGGGGTTAACGCGTTCATGGCTTTACAGTTCCGTGAATTCAAGGAAGCCAAGGTGAGAAAAATGTGAAGAAATATCTTCTACACGGAGCTAACTGTGTGTATGTATGTAAAACTTTCTAGCACATCCATTTTCCTACCTTCATTTTATCATCATTACGTTGAATTTTGCACCAGTGATTTTTCACTACGTTCTAGGTCACGTCACTTTGAGTCGTAAAATATTGTCTGTAATTCAGTTTTAGTATATTTTGTAGCCTCTCACCCAAGAATTTTTAAGGTGGGAGAAGGGAGGGGGGCTCAACTTCTGGAAAAAATAGTGCGAGTTCAATTGAGAATACGAAAATAGAGCGGAATGATTATATTGCTACAATATCTTCAGGAAAGTAAAGCGTAAAATTGAATTCTGCCTCTGAGTGAGTCCATGATATTGCTTATGTTTGAAGGTAATATATTAAACATGACTATCAGCATAACCGAACGCATATAATGAGATGATTTATTAGTGTTACCAGACTAAAGGTGTGGAGTGCGGCCTGTTGCCTCGTTCATTACGGAATTCCACATGTAAAAATTGATCAGCTCTTATTGCTAGTAACCATTATAGGCTTAGACCAAATTCTGGCGTTTATATTTCAATTCACTTCCTCAACAAATCCTTTCTCGATTGACTAGATTTTAAGCGGAGCGTCATTCAGTTGTTTGTGAGTGTTCTTTTTGCAGAAGCTACAGCAGCTCGCTCGCACCCACAGTGCCCCGCCCACTCGACGAGACGCGTGGTCTGTGCAGTGCAGAACAATGACAGTGTTGCCTCTCTATTCGATCTTTGTATTCTCTTTTGCCTGCCACTACACACACATTTCAGATAATTCTTCCCATACAACAAATGGAAAGCAATCAGGCAACTGTTAAATGGCTCTTTTCTAGATTTTGTATTAACACTTTACACGGTCAAGATATGTTAACTTGGTTCTGTTTCGTATTCCCACAATTTGGCTTCGTGCAGTAGGGCTTTATATTGCAAGCTAAAAAAAAACAACGTAGGCAGGTATTTTAACATTTTAATTTTCATCCGTTTCTTGATTGTGTGAAAGAATATGGTGGAAAAATACACTACTTGAGACAATATCACTAATAATAATTGGCCGCCGCTGTGCCCGAGCGTGGTAAGCCGTCGGCTTTTGATCTCGCTGCCGAAATTCCCGGGTTCGAGTCCCGACCTGGGTATGATTGTTTATGAGTGTTCCTGCATGAATTTTATCATACACTAATCCTCATCGTTGCGACTAGCCAAAAGTAAAGTAAAAAGAGAGAAAGATATTAGTAATAATAAAAATATGAATCTAGCTCCCCATGGTTCCTTTATGACTGTCCTTTTATCAATTTCATCGAGTCATCATTCATCCTCATTGTTGCGATTAGCCAATAAATGGTAGAGAAGCTGCGAAAAATAAGATGTAAAATTAGAACAGAATTTTCTCCACAGAAGGAAAAATAAATGCTCCAGAAAACATGCAATACAGGCAAAGAGTATCCTGTAATGTGAGTCTGTAAACCAAATGTAAATCACGAATGAAGAAGTTTACGTGAAGGTTTCGTCTTCTACAAAGCAATACAGGCTTGGATGGCGCAGTGGTAGCGTCGTCGCCTTGTAATCAAGGGGTCCCGGTGGAGGCACAAAGGGCTTCGGATCCCACTTTAAACTGTAGGTCCAGTCCCGATTAGTCATACTGTGCATTGTGGACTTAAAACACCAAATCAACAACCAACCAACCAATACGGGGTTGGAAACACTACGGTTATAGGTTTGGAAACACGCACCTCTCGGGAACTACTCCACCAGGCGAAACTAGATGATATAAAATTCCAGGTTGCATATCCGTAAGGGGGGGCGTTTCATTCGATTTCGTGTGTACCAGCGTCCTATTTTTAGGACAGTTATTTATATGAAACTGGTAACAGGTAAAATTTTTATTGCTGCGTGGATCACTTTAAAACAACCCCCTTATCATATCCAATCAGAATTTCAGTCAATGAAATCAAAAGAAAATGTGTGGTACTTAAAGGGCTAATCAAAGTCCACATCGAGGGACCACTAAACCTGCCCCATAAGAGCTCGCCAATTTTCTGAAACATTTGGAATGTGATGAGCACGCAATTGTATGTTTTCTGGGAGGAAGAGGAAATCGAAGCTCACAAGTGATCTCTTACCTCAAAAAACAATATTTTAATTCTGTTTTTTACTGTAGAACACATAATGTACGGTCAGCTGATTTCAGGACCTAAGTTATGGCGAAAAATATCGTCATTTAACGGGCGTGTATCTTCTTACAGTGTTACCGTGGTCCAAGTGAATGCAAAACCTGGCCAAAATCCAAAAATTGAAATTGCAAAAGTATATTTGGTACTCTTATAATTCTAGAGTAAAAGGTCCATTCAGTTGAAAACTACCTGATGTTACACAATAAGCGTTGCTCTCAGTTGGCTAGCAACTCTTGAAGTATGGCTATTATGTGATCTTTGTTAGTTTCTTGCAAAGGGAATTTTCCAGTTTTGTGTCTTTATAAACATTTATGATATGCCGATTGCGGTTTGAAACTTATTTTGTGTTAGTTTTAAGCTACAATTATTATGAAATACTTTTGTCATCTGATTTAATCAAGTATTACATTGTTAATGTGCCAGAACTGAAGTTAGTGCTAAAAGCCACAGATTTATTATTTTTCGGTACTTCGCTTTGAGTTACAAAACGACTCAAACAAGCTCAATTTAAGATTCAACCATCTAATGTTAGAATAATGTTTCTAGTTTCAGGATCCAAAAGAAGTTTTTGCTCGTTTTTCCCCGTTCTCATAAAAAGTCGTAAAATGCAATTGGATACCCGAGATCTTCATTTTTCTTAAGTTGGATTGGGTTGGACATCTGAGCAATTGCAATGTAAGCAGAGAACCAAGGAAGAGGGATTTCAAGACAGGCATTTTCTTCACGTCCCTTCTTCAGCTTTAGATCACTATGAATGTACGAAACTAGGAAAAGTTGCCATTTGACAATATGTTTGACCTTCAATGACAAGATTTTGGTGAACGATGAGGCTTCAATTAAAAAAGGAAACCACGGCTCTCACTTAATAGTGCTATATACGCTTATGCATTATCCTATAGGCACTCTCTTATGGACTGGGCCTAGACAAGGTGAAATTTGAGATGGGGACCAAGCACAAAATTGAGCTGCACTTCTCGCTCTATCAACATGCCAGCTTCCATTCAGTCCAGAGATTATCACGGATGCTCAAGCTTCTAGACTCCATAAATCCAGTCATATCTACAGAGCAGTCTGAGATACTCTCAAAAACGATGTATTTTACATCCTTAAACGCCCCATTGTACTGGACGCGAAATCATTTGTTTTTACGTTTCAGGTCTTTATAATCAGAGGTTCATATTCAGGATTGTAATACTTAAGAGCAATGCATAGTACACAACGAAAAGAAGATGACATGTCATCAATATAAGACCCTGCTTATCATTATTATTATTATTATTATTATTATTTAAATTTGAAAATATTTTTCTGACATATGACTGAAGAATTTGTATCTATTCACACTGAGATATCAATTTTAAGAATGGGAGGGTAACTCACAATCGCAATTCACCTAGGGCCTTGCAATATTTTCCTACTCGAATGTGTAAAGGCATCCGCTCCTTCTGAGAGAATGTATATAATCCGACACTGGTTGGAATCCACGGACCTTTCCTTGTTTCTCATTGTCATATTTTTATTATTGAAACATCTATCATTCATATCGTCACCTTTAAGCAGGAAGAGCAGAAACGCAGCCTTTGCTGATTTGAACGATTAACACCGTAAAACCAGTCGAGTTACTTCCCATGAGAAATGCAAGGAACTTCTTGCAAGACGAAATATCTAGCCGGGGAAATATAGATAAATATGGATATGACGCTCTAAAGGGATATGGTTGGCAGAAAGCAATTTCTACATGGCGAAATGAGATTAATTGAAACCGCTTGCAAAGAAAGTATGCTACATTATCCTGTGATAGAATTCTAATTGTCGAGACCTCCTCTTCTCTACTCATTCTGTGTGTGGTTAATGAATTAAAGGGATGACGTCACAAGGCGGTTTGAAATTTTAATGTGTCCGTTTGTTGAACCTGGATAAGAAGGTGACGTTAACCCCGTCTTGATCTACATTTACTACTGGGTACGACTTATCTCAGAGAAAGTAACAAAATTAAATACCTTGTTATCTCTTCTAGTTTTTTTGGACTTTTAACCACCGTTATTTAAAAGAGATTTACGAGATTTTAAATAGCAGTGGTTAAAAGTAAAAAAAACTAGAATGAATAAATCACCATTGATTAGCTACAAAAAAGACTTGTTATCTCTGTATTCATACAAGGTAATATTTATTAGGTAGCAACTCCGTACATCTCCAGAATAGTGAACAACGTTATACCTTAAATTCATGAGAAAATGTTTCAAAAATAGCAATTAGTAACAATTTTCATGTGCTAAAGGCCAATGTGAATAAAATGTTTTATCATTATTTTTAGTTCGTTTGAATTTTTGTTTTACGTCCACTTTATGCACGTATGCTAATCGGAACTGGACCTAATGTTTAAAATGGCATCCGACCCACTGTGTGGCACACTATTAATCGAATCTAAGACTCCTTCGTTCCTTTCATGTATTACCTTCAGAAATCTTGTCATTCTCAAGATAGCAACAGTTTCAAATAATACCAAGCCTTTTGAAAAAAATGGTTGTTTCTGGATGAATGATATAATTAAAACTTTATTAAAAATTGTTGAAAATAACACTTTGTATTTCAAATTCATTACTCTATTTTTACTTCTGCAGAAAAATTATGGGAATTCCTCTCCAATAAAATGAAGATTGTTGTTTATTGTAATTAATTAAACTTACTAGATTTTACTCTGGAAATAGTCCACACTATCTGTCAGAGACGTCGGGCCACAAAACATGTTTTACAACTGTCAGTTTGCGAATTAACGGGGTGGATGCTAGAGATCCTCCAACAAACAATTTTATCCCCGGAAAAATAAAATTATTTTCATCCCTGCAACGATTTGTTTATCATCCTCAAAGAAAATGGAATTGAAAACTTTACAAGCATTTCTTAACAATGTAGCCAACACAATTGAAAAATTATTCGTGTCCATTAATGGTCCAGTAATCAAAGATTTCCCTCCCGAAAAATACCCAGTCTTGTGGATCAAAGACGGACGCCATTTGTAACTGATGAACCTCACCGAGCCGAGACAACAGCAGGCTGTTTCCACTTACGTTTTCATGGCACAGTTCTGATGTATTACACGCATTAAAGTGTTCAAAAGAAACCAGCAGGTAAGTTAGATGGACATTAAATTTGAACTTGGCAACAGAAATTTGGTCAACTCTTCGGTGTTACTAGCTCGACAACTCTTTTGTTCATGAGTTTGGATTCTTTAGAATGTAAATATACTAAATGTTTCTAAATTACATCCAAAACATAGTATTTAGATATCTACCTTATGACCAATGTTTTAAGATACTTAGAAAGTCAAGGCAATAGTTTAGTTTACTGCCTGGTAACATACAAATTTTCATACCGAAAAGACCTAAGTTCTGAAATGAAATCACAAATACAAATACGCCACTGAGTGGGCATTACCCTTCCCCCCATTCCAAAGCAAAAAAGCTTAATTCGCAAAAAGCAACTGCATGCAAAGCTACAGTAACTATCTTGTGATACAGTACAGCTTTCAATTAACATTTTCTGTTCATTCTTCCTCTCTACTCGAATGACTACTCGTATAAACACGAACGTATTCATGGTGTTGGAGAGTGCAATGATTTGAGCTAGCTGGCCTTGAGAGAGGCTCCGCACCTCAAGTGGTGTTCATGTAGGTAATCTTGTAGGTTTTATTACGAGTTTATAGAACTCTTGTGCTTCCAGTTAAGCAACTTATCTGATTTCTCCTGATCTCATGGATTGTTTTGATACATGTTAAAATATGCGATGCGTTTGAAATCATATTCTAAATAAAATACTTCACAAAAATTGTGTTAATCGAACATAGTTAACATGTACTGTGCGTTTTATTATATACATATAAGTAAATTATTAACTGAAAATATTATTTTATTTAATACCATATAAATTCACTACATCGTCAAAATGCAACGAAAAGTAAATAAGAGAGAATTTTCAAAGGAACTATTATTGAATATGATTAAAAGTATCATTGTTATAGGTAAAATATGAGCTTGATATTGAACATATCTAGTTTATAATTTAATGTAATGAAAGGCAAACCAGTGGCACATCACAAATCTAGAGAAATACTAATTTAGAGTTTTCTTGGCCTACCAAAATTCTTGTCTTCTAACCTTTAACATGGTTTGCTTATTGCTCTTAGGTAATAATATAATATATAAATTAATTTTTATTGTGTTATTCCTTAAAATTTCGACCAACCCAAGTCGCCTCACTAATTTCAAAAATATTAATAATTTAACCGCTTACGTCTACGTACTTCAAGTGTTCAAAACCAACAATGAAATTTATTTTCTGGCTTGTGTTTGGATCTGACAACCATTTTCAATCAGCGTGGTGTGATGATTTTAGCGTTTTCAGACCTTCACGAAAATTTTTGTAACTTCTGTTTTATAAATCCTAATGTAATGATTGAAACCCATATTCTTCAAACATGAATGCTCTTTCATTTTGTTGCTTACCATTTTTGCTTCCAGATTAGTAGTTTCCTTGCTACACTACAATAAATCGATACATTCTTATTCATAGTTTCTCATCTTCGTTGCACAAAATATCCAAGAAGGGGGCCGTGCCGGCTAATTGTTACACGTATGAGTGCCCTGTTTTTTTTCTATAAGCTTAAAAAAATTGAAAATTTAGAAAAAATTAAGAGTTTGACGCTCTGTATACTCAAATTGGGGGCGGACGCAAAATATGAAATTTGCACCACAGTAGAGAGAGCTCTTGAAGCTCAACATAATATTGAAATTTGGTGAAGGTGTTTTTCCGAATAAGAAAAATATTTAAGATTAAACTTACCCCAAAATAGCCCCTTCAAAATACTAAATAAATCACGTTTGGATCTGGGAATGGAGAAATTGCAATACAAGAGATAACTATGAATATATTAGAAACATAAACTTATTAAAAATATATTGTATGTTTACATTGTGATTATGTAGGACACCTGTACTCAGAATAAGGGACAATTTTGGTTATAGACCCCGCGTATATTGTATACCCTTGTCCCTTTACCCACTTCCGGCTGACCTTGGTTGGTTGACATGGGTCACTCTCGGTTCTACCAATCCTACCCATATTTTTAAATTTAGTTCGTTCATCCATGCTTCTTCATAAAACTAGATATCCATATTAGTTCATGGGGTCTCTCCAACATCCAATCAATACACATGAACAATATGACTGTATTTTACATATATTCCCACGAGTTTCAATGAGCTATGTATCAGTGTACGCGCGCAGTCTTCTGTGGAACCTTTGGAATTGGCTAATACGAGCTAATACGAGTCAAAATTAATTAATTAATTAATTAATCCATCCAGTGTGTCCCAGCATTGAAAGCAAACTCGAAGCTGAATCCAGTGACAGCCAATCGCTCAAAAATTGAATATGCAACTTAGGTGGTGACGGGCAGTAGGATTTCGCCATGCAATGAAGGGGTATTCAACCAACTCTAATATCCGCTCATCGGAATCGCAATTGGGAGCTGAACAGAAAAGGATTCCACGTCATCACAGTTGACAGTTGACGTGTGAAAACCGAATCCATGACGAATGGACGAGGACCCGATGAACAGGTGTATATTAATCTGACCAGACAATTGCAGAATGCGTTCAATTCCAGCAAGCACGATTGCATTCGTTGCGTTTCGATGAATGAGCTGACAAATCTGCACTGATGGGTGGGAATCGGGTAACTGTAAAATTTTATGCAATTATTATTCTCAAAGCATGTGTAAATGTTAAAGTCAAAATACATATTATTTACTCGGATATTTGCTATTTTGAACGCATTTTATTATCTTCAAATGCAGCCTCATGTATATTTCTATTTTGGTTATTTGACGTCGGTGTTCTGTCTCTTGTGGTAATTGTATTCGTAGTTTTGTTAATTAGCGTTTTTTTCTGAATATTTTGTTTAATCACGACGACGAGAATAAAGGATGATATAATGAAATTGATGAAGAGAAATGGACAATGAACACCCATGCCCACCCACGGATTTCAACTCAGGAACGTTCTGCAGCACGTGACGCTAATCACTGTGCCATAGAGGCTGTCACAAACATGTGCGTTTCTATGCGTGTGTGTGTGTATATGCCCTGTGTAAGTACACACACAGATTTATATATATATAAAATATATATATACAATATGGGAACCTCATAACAGACGGTTTTCAAAGTGTCCACCATGTACTTCAAATCAGAGGCGATAACGGCGAATCAAGGATTGTCAAGTGCGATCCAACAACCCCGGTGTTTCTGATATTCGATGCTGCAGCTACATTGATACGGGCAACGAGGTCTTTGGTTGATACTACGGGTGTTTCGTAAACGAGGCGTTTCATCTTTCCCCAGAGGAAGAAATCCAGGGGCGTAATATCAGGCGATCGAGGTGGTCATGGCACAGTCCTTCCCCTGCCAATGCACTGGTTTTGGAATACGGTATTGAGGAAATGGCGCACATTCCGGTCGAAACGTGAGGGTGCACCGTCATGTTGAAACCACAGTCTTTGTCTCAGTGCCAAGGGCACGTCTTCCATTAGTTCATGCAAAACCTCACTGAGAAATGCTTGATAATTGGGTACACATAGGCGAACAGGGAGAATGTACTGTCCAATCAAATGGTCATGCAGTATCCCGCACCACACATTCACTGCAAATCTGTGCTGATGATGTGCCACTAGCAGTGCATGTGGATTTTCATGTTCGCACACATGACTGTTTTTACTATTGAAGACACCTGTTTTCGTGAAGATAGCCTCATCAGTACATAGTACCGTATTCTGAAAATTGGGGATAGTTTCAATTTGATGAACAAACCATTGGCAAAAGTCCTCACGTGGGCCAAAGTACTGAGGTAAAATATCTTGCACTTTCTTCAATTTGTACGGGCGCATCCCCTCTTCTGCCAGGACTCGCCACACATTCACATGGGAGGTGTTTCGTTCGTGGGCTAGTGCGCGCGTACTGGTGCCTGGATGATCCATCACTGCAGTTAGCACATCTTCCACAAACCGTCGTGTTCGCACACTTCGCGGTCGTCCAACTTCTCGACGAGGTGGCAACACTGATCCTGTTTCCCGAAGTCGAGTGTCTACAGTTTGAAATAAGGTGTGCGATGGTAACACCCTATTTGGAAAACGTGCCCCATACAGACGCCTTGCAGCACGGCTATTAACTCCAGCCTCCCCATAAATCAGATGCATGTCCGCCAGCTCTTGCGACGTGTATGGAGCCATCCCTTACACCGGGCTACAAGCGTTTATGGCCGTTAACACTAGTACACTTCACAGAACAGATGGGCTGTGGCTACGAATTAACATGTAATACTGCTAGGTCAAATGTTTGCCCAACACTACTGTCCAAGAACCTCACGTCTTTCCATTCAACCGTGAATGTTTAACAACCTGCTGCTGGCACAGCACCTGAAACACGAATTGCACAGACACGTGCACTCCTTCATGAGGAAACTTACACTGTTGGCGCCCCTAGCGAGAAATGTGGTACTTATCGTCAGATCACACGGACACCCATCTGCCCTTCAGCGTATGCAACCTATGAAAGTTCATTTTTTTCGTTTTTACGTCATGGTGCCCTACGTTCAGGAAATTTTCTTTGTTTTTTGGTGCCATTCAACACATGCCAATTTTCGTCGATACCAGTATACGTAGAACTTACACCCACCCCACTCCCGTCAACATCTTCGTTCGCGTCCTATGGGGAACCCCTTGCGCAAACATTGCACAACATTGCCGCGTGATTTTTTGACAAGAGCGTACCCAATTTCTTAGTAGACCGCCCAACACCGACGACTTCTCTCCACCCGTTTTGCCATTATTCACTTCGAAAAATCATTTTCCCACGTTTTCAAACGTCAATAACTCGGCAACAAAGCCGTTTCCGGAATTTCGTTACATGAACTATCCACCTTATTTTCACTCGTACAATCACCTCCCAGGCGTTGTAAACGAACACCCTGTATAATAGATGATTACCCGGTGTTGCCCGGGTATTTATTTATACCAATCTTCTATTACCTACAGCAAAATAACTAATACTATTTATAGTATAAGATGAACTTGGAGCTGAACGGCATTGGGAGTGTCACTAATCATCTTAGCGACTCAGGAAACTATGCATTCCCAACTAATATCGTTCGTTTACATGTCACACCCTTCCCACCTCTCCCTTAGGGGCGCCAAGGGTGTCTTGGAAGTTGAACGGCATAGGGAGTGTCACTATTCATTTTAGCGACCCAGAAAACTATGGATTGTACATTTATATTGGTTGGTTTACATGTCAGCCCCTTCCCACCTTACCCTTAGGGGTGCCAGAGGTGTCTTACCACCACAGTATTTCTTTCCAGATTGTAGATCATATTTGTACTAAGTTTGGTCATCGTGAATGTCACCAATTAACTTAGCGAGTCCGAGAACTATGGATTCGACACTAATCTAGGTCATTTTTCACCCCCTCTCACCAACCCCATGCCGATAGGTGATGTACTTGGAGTTGAACGGCATTGGAAGTATCACTATTCATCTTAGCTGCCCAGAGAACTATGGCAATTTTACACCTTCTGTGTAGGCAACCAAATTCGCCGTGATGTCTAGCGAGAAGCATAATTTGCAGGATATGACACACGAGAACGCCACAGAGGAGAATACTATTTCATGTACCCTTCCTACCTGCCCCCTTATTGGTGACAGGGTATCTTACAATCACAGTATTTCTTTCCAGATTGTAAGTGATAGGTCTTCCAAGTTTGGTTGATATCGCTCCAGGCGTTCGAGAGTTATACTGGAACAAACATACATACATCCATTTGTACATATATACTAGCTGATTTTCCGGCGTTGCCCGGGTATTTATTCATCAAATATTCTACCAGACAGGAAAATACTGAATTCTAAATATAGTGCAAAATAACCTTTGAGTTGAACGGCATTGGGAGTGTCACTATTCATCCTATCAACCCAGAAAACTGTGTATTCCACACTAATATCGGTCGTTTTATATGTCACCCCCTTCCCAACCACATCCCTAGGGGTTCCAGGTATGTCTTGCAGTTTAATGACATTCGGAGTGTCACTATTCATCTTAGCGAACCCGAAAACTATGGATTTCACACTAATATCGGTCGGTTTTTATTATTATTACATGTCAGTAAAGTGTAACTATAATTAAGTTAATTTCACGTTCAAAGTCATGCTGTAAAGTGAACTTAATTGAACTATGAAATTAATATCCCTGAGAAACGTAACTTATTGTCATGTGACCAAAGGGAGAATTATAAGGTGATTAACAAGGACGTCAATCATTAGCAATATATGGCATCTATATTTCTTCAAGAAATGGCTCAAAATAATAGTTACTTTTGATGAGTAACGGTATTTATGGTATAAGTAGATACTTTTTGAAATTTGTCATTTCCAGGATTTAGAACCCAAGAGTGAAGAGCTACTAATGGGGGTGTGATGTTTATGTAATCGGAAACACCCTTTAATATATATTTCTGAAGATTTATATAGAGCGATGTTTTAATTATTATTATTATTATTATTATATCTTTTATTGTCATTATTTTTATTATTATTACTAGTAGTAGTAGTAGTACGCGTATACTCTGTCTCGGTCATCTCTGGAAAAAGCAAACGAAAACGAGTCTCTCCGCAAGTCGCTGCGGGACGGCTCCGTTAATAAACATGTGTGAGGGAATGGGACTCCGTGGAGGGGGAAAGTGACTGCAGTTAACAGCATTTTCAGCATCGTCTAATGCTTTGCTATGCCCACTGCATTCGTCCCTTCTCTGCCCTATGCGCGGTCTTGCTGCAGAGATAGAGGGGACAGAGTAATACTAGTAGTATATTAGTATTACAGCAGGGTTACTCATATTCGTAACTTTTTTTGGCATTTTGTATAGTTACACAAAATGTAATAGCTTTTTACCCTACACATATAAAATATTAACATCATAGTGTACAAAAATATAGATTGTGAAAGGTGTAGTAATTGATCAGAAAAAATAATAATAAAAATACAATAGGGGGAACATTTTATACAATTTTTGGAAATCGAGACTCAACCTTCATTTTGAACAAAACCATTAAAAATGGAAGAGCAGATTACATTATTGTAATATTCACCAGAATATAAGTGATATTATGTTGCACTATTTTTGTCATTATTAGATTGTTATTGAGATGAAAATGGGTGTTGATGAGGGGGTAGCAGACCTGACAACAATTTTTACCCAAGCAGTCTTAGCGCCTCCTTGGAATTAACACGTTATCCCTGGGATATATTCTCGGCATAGGAATACTATGTTTACCCCTACTAGGGACATTTCTATCACTCTCAAAGAAAATGGAATTTAAAGTACGCAGTACATCTTTTCTTAACTCTGTGACAAAAACATCTGAAAACTCGTTCGTATTCATTAATTGTCTAGTCATCAAGGATTTCCCAGCCGAAAAGTGTGCAGCCTTGTGGACTACAAGGGGACACCATTCTGCAACTGGCCAACTTCAGCAAGCCAACTGTAAGCTGTTTTCCACTTACGTTTCCATGGCTTAGTGATAATACTTTACATGTATTAAAGTGTTCACAGTTAACTTGTAGGTAGGTTAGAATTTGCAAATAGAAATTTGGTCAAGTTTTCGGTGTTACTATGTCGATAGCCCTTGTGTGAGTTTAGGTTTTCCTGGAATGTAAATAGCTATACAAACACTACGACTTAAGGCACTAAGGCTTAATTATATTACATTTCAGCTATACAAAGTGTTTCCAAATTACGTGTAAATATTATCATAAAATTTTATGACCTATGTTAAAACCAATATTCTAAGGTACTTAGAACAGCAAAACAATTGTTTAGTTTGATGACTGGTAACAAACGCACAGTAGCGGCGATAAAGGGGGTGCTAGGGGGGCAGTTGCCCCCCTCACATTTCGTCACTTTTGCCTAGGCACTTTGCCCGCCTTTTTTGGCACCTTGCCCCCCAGTTATGGAGCTCAATCACCGCTACTGCAAACACATAATACAAATTTGCACTTCCCCTCAAGAAAACTACCTCCCTAAATGAAAACACAAATACATCATTCCTTGAAAGGACATACTCCCCCCGCCCCCCGGGGAAAAGCTTAATTCACACAGTGTTTCACAACACTTCTACAGTTAGTATTTGCGTTTTGGATGTAAGGAAGTTTTCTTCAACCAGTATATTTTAAGGTTTTGTTGAGCAAAATACTAAACTAAGTCTTTCCTCAATACAAAATAAGTACAAATACCATGTAATAAAACCCATTTATGATTCAACCTATCAGATATCGAAGTTCACTTTTCTGCTCATTAGAAAATGTGTAGGAAAAATATGGAAGTTCCCTCCTTCTTTATTGTCCAAAAAATATGCGACGTTACCATCGCAGTCTTGGGTCTAAACGCTTACAGATATACCTTTTCTTTCTCTAATTGGACGACTAAAAAGGTACAGGAATTGTAAATTTCATGAGAGAAAATCAGCAAGCTTAAATTGGTTCTGAACTGTAAACAACTTTTTTTTCGGTAAAATATTTCAATTCGGGCCAGGAACCTTTTTTCAGGATCGTTTAAATTCAGTCCACGAACCTTTATTCAATTAATCAATACAAAACTTCTACCGAATTTAAAATGTGCGAACAAAATGTCCTCGTCCTGCAGCGGAACCCGATGGTACCCATTAGAATTTAAGGATTCATGGACTTTCAACAGCTTGTACAACGATTTGAATTCGTTCAATTTTGCAATTACCCGCCTGTACATACCCACATGTATGTAAGCTTAATATTACAGCGGTCCCGAGTTCGAATACGGCCTGAACATAGGTGTTTTTTGTGAGTGTCCATTCATCAATTTCATCACATCATCAATGATCCTCATTGTCGCGATTAGCCAAAAGTGGTAGAAAAGCATCGCTAAATGAAAGAAAAAATAATAATATAATAAAATATATACAAAATAATACAATAAAAATAAGCCTTAATGTGCATAAAGTAGACTTAAAAAATCAACTAATCAATCATAATATATAATATTACAGTATCACTGTGAATTCCCAACGCAAATCTATGTCGACAGAAATCTCCGAATTCTACATTGGTTTTGAATTTCTTCAATAAACGTCTGGAAATGTCCACTAAGTTATCGACTCATATGAACTTTTAATAACGAATCATTCTCTACTGAATCCCGATAAAAAATCGAATTGAAATTTGGATATTTAATCCATACTACAATGGCGCCCGCACAGGGGGAGGGTCATGGAGACACTTGCCCTTCCTGAGATTTCTAGAAAATATTAATGCAATTCGAATGGTGAAATTGTAGGGATAATTTATTTAAAAAAAAAAAAAACATATTGTTTTTTGTGATTTACAGGAAGTACCTTACAGCAAATTTGTAGTAAGGTTACATATAAGCTTACAGTCTATTTTACACTGGTTATCTAGTTATAAATAAACACCTTCTTGTCCTAAATGAATTGAAGTCTAAAACTGGTAAACGCTGTAAATGCCACAATAATTCTAAGACCGTTCTCCACGTTAAAGTGTGAAATGTGCTATGCTTTATAATGTGGTAAACGTGAAATATAACTTGTAGCCCTCTAAGTAGTTCAAAGGGCGTGTAAAGAGGTCGCTAGTGTGCACGTTCTTACGGACTGATGTGCGGAACGATGCGATTTCCCAACTCTTTCTATTTTGGCACTTACAACGTTCACAACTTTTAGTCCTCAATTAACGTGTTGTATACAGTTATGGAAATTGTATGAAGATAAACAGACTATGGAAATTATATAATTTAAAAAGAAAACATAATAGTAGCAGAACTAGTTGTAGTAGTAATGCTAATAATAATAATAATAATAATAATAACAGCAACAAAACACAAAAATAGCAGTAATAATAATATGATGATGATTATCCATATCATATTTTGGTTTTTGTATACGTACCTGTAGTGACATACAAATACTTGTATTCTGGCATGTGGTAAATCAACTTATTCTTCACTTAATTTGCATGAGATCAAATGTACTTAACAATATTTATTCTAATTATCTTACACGTTTAATGCTAAGGAGTTTTTCTCGTGACAACACAGTTTAATCATATATTTACATTTTTATTCTGCTCCATTTATCAGCAATAAAGTAAGAATTTGGTGATTTACGTATTACGAGGATACGTTCCAGAAAACTGAAGAGTGTATACGATGGATGTTTTCATGAAAATATATTCAATATTGAGATGCAATACAAAGGAAAGTGCCGACTTCCTCGGAGGAATGGTTAGAACAGCGCTCTAGGACACCAGTCGAATCCCGACCTGGAATGTTTGAATGTTCATTCATCAATTTCATCATATCACCATGCATCCTCATCATCGCGATTAGTCAAAAGTGGCAGAAAATCGAAGTTAAATTAACGAAATCAATCAGTCAACGAAGGAAAGTGAATGCCTACCATGTTATGTGATTATTGCTCTTATAGAATGCGATCCATTGAAGTGTACATCGCCGCATCGGTGTTACGCCATCGGGGAAGTCCTAGACGTTTTCCATGCACACACGTTTTGATACATCTTTAATAAGACACTCACTAACGTAAGCTGTCGAGGGGAGCTAGAAACCGGTTTAGGAGGTACCAAAGTAGATACGAGATTGTGATGTGGTAAGGCACTTGTTTTATATTGTGTTACCTGTTTATTAGCTGGCGACCTAAAGTGCTAAGCTGCTTCTTAGGTATTGGGCTAATTCTAGTGAATTCAACCGCAAAATGTGTTATGGCTAAGCATATATTTTCTACTGCACAGCGTGTATTTATTTATGATTCACATGTGTTAACTCAATCGGCACGTGAAGTTCAAAAGCGATTTCAAAACACGATTAAAAAGTGTGAAAGTTCCATGCCATTTTCATCACAGGGAAAGATTTAAAAAATGCTGTATACCAGTCAGATCTACTCACCCTGGAAGAACTGAAACGTGACATCCGCAAAGAAATTACCAATATTATTCAATGGTTTGATTTATTTATTGATTGATAAAGTTGGTACTTTAACTCCACTATATGCACAGTAAGGCTAATCGGGACTGGCCCTACAGTTTAAAGTGTGATCCGAACCGGGGATTCGAACCCGGGACCCCTTGATTACAAGGCGACGACGCTACAACTGCGCCATCGGGGAGGCCTAAATACCGCTCAGACTTTGACAGGGTTTATGATATGAATACAGCATTTGTCGTTCCGCACAATATACAGAGTGTACACAAAACAATATCGGAGTTTTAAACATGTGTATTTTCTCAATACAATAATGAATCAATCATACCTGAGATGGAAGTGAAACTCAAGAAGAATTTTCATAACACACGTTACAAGTATTCAAAGTGACACGGGGCACATCCAGACGGTAGTCCATTTTTTCCTACACTGAGGTTAGCATATCTGCTGTAATCAACGCTGCAATAATTCTGCGTCTCAATTCAGGTAGGCTGGCAGGTAGTGGCGGCACACGATCTTCTACATAACCACTTAAAAATAAATCACGAGGGGTGAGGTCGGGAGACCCTGGAGAACACTGGAGAAGAGGCATTTCATCCTGACCAAAACGACCGATCCGGCGTGTGGGGGGTGATGACTTTATTCAACAATTCCCGCACTTCGTTAAGAATGCAAGGTCGTGCGCCGTCTTGACGTTTTGTTATTCTGCCCCAGTTGAGGAAAGAGCCAATTCGATCGTGATGAAATGTTAGTACGGTGCAGGCAGAAAGGTTTTAAAAACAATTCTTAACTTTCAGATTTCTAAAATTTGTCAAAAAACCGTTCCTATCAATGTTGCGAAATAACGTTGTCTTGTTTTGAAGCAATTTGCATTTGTTTTTAAAAGGCATTATCATTGGCAATTGACATTGCAAAACCGATTTTAGGCAGTTTTTCTTCACACGGGGTAAAGATATACGTGGAACGTGGCAATACCGCACTTACTAAATCGTAGTGACAGCCCGAAGTTTCCACGTTTTAACGGACATCGCTGTGTGCGGTGTTGCCTCACTTGATTTTGTCTCGTTTCAGTTCTGTCTCTCTCGCTCTCTCTTTCGTTCGCTCTATTTCCTTATCTCTCACAATATTCTCCCTCTACCTCCTTATCCAGTTCATCTTGTGTCAACTCTCTCTCTCTCTCTCTCTCACACTCTCTCTCTCCCCTCTCTTTATTTCCTTATTCAATAATGTTATGCTTGTTGTGTGATGGCTAAATTATTCCAGAAGTTTAGTTACGAAGGAAGCCTGACTATCGATGTAATTTTTCAGTTTTCCTAAGGTCAGCCGTCAACCGCAGGTGCCCAGGACTACGAAGAGTGGAGGTGGTATTATCTTATATCATCGCGAAGGCTTAAATGTCAAAGTCCTTTCAACATCCACCAATTATGAAAATAACGATGAAGTTGAAATTATAAACATAGCGATAAAGATTCGAAACACAACCCTGGGAATAATCGGGATATACAAAGCACCCAATATATCCTACACAAAATTATCACGTTTAGAAAACGCAATCTCTGAAGTTTTCCCGCATGTTGACAAATTGATTATTTTAGGAGATACAAACGTAGACTTTCTTTCGCCACACAAACCGGAGACAAAATACTTTCCATCAATTCTTAATTCCGTCGGCCTTACGCAAATTATCAATAAACCAACTAGAATAACGGAAAATACGAGTAGCGAATAACTCCTGGATGTCGTAATAACAGATGACCCTGCCATTGTACGTTCATCGAATGTAACCGTAATAAGGTACAGTATACATCTACCAATATTATCCATCTTTTTGAGAAACAAGCACCTCTCCACACTAAACCGGTTAAGCATAAAATTGTTCCGTGGATATCCGAAAATACGAAATTCCTCATGAAACTCCGCGACAGAGCTTTATTAAAATATAAACGCGAGAAGACAAACTACAACTGGGAACACTACAAGGAACTAAGAAACTTTACAACTACAGTGCAACGACAAGAGAAGAAAGCATTCTTTAACCATCACCTACGATCTAATAAAAACAACAAAGACCTGTGGAGCAAACTCAAGGCGTGGGGAGTGTATATTAAAACTACTAATAATGAAATACCCACAACAATTTCATCTTAAAGAAATCAGTGAATATGACACAATTAAAGCAGTAAATAATATAGGATCCAATGCCTCTGGCAATGATGTAATAACAATAAAAATGCTCAAACTATCACTTCCGTTTATCTTAAGTCACCTGACACATATAATAAATTTCTCCTTTCGGACTGGACAATATCCAATCAGCTGGAAAACAGCGCGCGTGATCCCTCTACCTAAGGAAAAAGTAACATCGTCCTTAAACGATCTTCGTCCTATAAGTCTACTACCCACCCTTTCCAAGATCACCGAAAAAAATGTTTACAATCAAGTTAGAAATCATGTGAACAGCCTCAATCTCCTTCCGAAATGCCAATCGGGCTTCCGCTCTGCTCACAGCACGGCGACGGCGTTGCTAAAAGTCACGGATGATATATTTCGCTCAATGGACAAGGGTATGACAGTTGCTCTGGTTTCACTGGATCTGACAAAGGCTTTTCACAAGGTTCATCACGACCTACTCTTAAGCAAGTTGAAATATTATAATTTTTCACACCCCGCACTCAAATGGTTCAGATCGTACTTGACAAACAGGCAACAGAACGTGTTCCTAAAAACTGCCACGCCCTCTCTCTCGAACACGCTTCCGCTAGAAACTGGCGTTCCGCAAGGATCAATTCTAGCTCCTCTCCTATATACAATCTTCACAGCAGATTTAGAAACCAACATAGAGCATAGTTCGTTACACATTTATGCAGATGACACCCAAATTCAAATCCCGTTTCCACCAAAATCACCAGATTATGCAATTGCATTACTTAACAAAGATTTGGCAGCCATCAATACCTGGTGTAATGCAAATGGTCTGAAAATAAATCCTCAAAAGTCTGTTTTCACCGTCATCGGTTCCAAGAATAGCCTCGCAATGATAAACCCGAATAATCCACGCGTCAAAATAGAGACATCCAAAATTCCACATTCAAAAAGTAAAGAATTTAGGAGTTATGTTAAACGAACACTTGAACTGGGACCTTCATGTTGAAGAGCAAACTAAGAAAGCCTACGCTGCACTAAGATTCCTCTATAAATTTAATGAATACTTAAATACAAATATTAAAATGAAACTTGTGCAAACACTGATTCTCCCTCTTCTAGACTACTGTGATATAGTATACGGTGCAAACTTGTCTGTTCGAAATAAAGTGAAAATTCAAAAAGTTCAAAATTCGTGTTTACGCTTCGTTTATAACATTAAAAAATTCGATCATATTCTTCCAACCCTGAACGAGAACAAAATGCTAAACATGAACAGACGTCGCAGACTTCATTTCTGTTGCTTTATGCAGAATCTCTTGCATGATAAAATTCCCGAAAATTTATTCGAGAAACTAAAAACCAGAAGGGAAATACACAACTACAAAACAAGAGGAACAGCGAAACTTGAACTCTTCAAACACTCGCTGGAAATTTTTAAATCGTATTTTACACTTTCAGCGGCAAAAACATGGAATGAACTTCCGCCCTTCATTACCTCCCTCCCCAGTCCTAACAAATTTAAGAATAAACTAAAGAATTTTCTGTTAGATGAGCAATATCTCTGTTCAAGCTCCCACGTGTAACACTACACAATACAGTTTAGATTACATACGAGCCTCGCCAATCCAATCCAATCCTTGACAAATCTTCAACTATATTGTAATATTAACGTATGCGTTGTTCTATCGTACCTCACAAAACTAGCATAATCATGTACATCAATCTCAACATCCGTGCGTGAATGTCCTGCAAAGAAATGTTTAGTATGTGTGTTTTAATGTGTGTGTGTGTGCGTGAATGTGTTTTTTCCCTCTTTCTTTCTCACGTGTTGTTTTGATTTTTTTTAAATCTCGTCTTTGTTCTTTCCTTGTAACCACTCTTGAGGTTTTTCTACTGTATATACAACAATGCTTGACGAATAACAAATGCTTCCGCCGTGAATATTGAAAATTCTGCTGCTAATGGGTAGATTTTGTATTCCATTAGATTATTGCAATATATTGTAGCTCCAGTGTTACCAGTTGCAGACTTTGATTCGTCTGTATATACTATGTAAAAATCTTCATGCACTACACAGTGTACATATTCCATGAATATATTATTCACCATACTTGGCATTCGGTATGAAATCATTAATCGACTTGTATGAATAAGATTGGAAAATTTAATTTATATTTAGCTGTACGGTTTGATGACATTAAGGCTTGTAAAAGTGATAATTTTGGTATTATCGGACTGTATATGGAAGACATTTTTTTCATTAAGAATTTTCAAGATATTGTGCCCGTAGATGAAATGGTGGTTCTCCTACTTCAACAAACGTAGTATGTTCCGGTGTTCCTTTCCATAGACCAAAGATTCTACATAAACTATGATATTGTATTAAAGATATTTTCCCTAACGCCCAATTTAGATTATTGTTAATCAAGAAAGAGCCATATTCTAATCTTGAGTTTAGCATTTGCTTGTGAAGAATGTGGGGTAGGTTAGAATCTGCTCCCCACTTTTCTTGACTGTGAGACATTTTATAATGTTAAACGCCTTAAGCGCCTTTTCTTCCGTGTGTTCTACTTGGCCTTTCCATTTCAATTTATCATCCAACACACTGCCAAGAAATTTGTGTGTCTTACTTTGTTTTATGTGTGATCCATTAATGTCTAACACAACTGGAGTTTGTAATATTTTTCTATGGAACACAATAACAGATGATTTTTCTACGTTAATGTTTATGCCATTGTTACCACACCATGTGCATAATTCGTTTAAAGCCAGTTGTGTTTTCTCTATACCATCAGATAGATTCTTTCTGCTTTTATATATAACAATATCATCTGCATATTGCAATAATCTGACATACTTCAATACTTCTTTACCAAGATCATAAGTATACAAATTAAATAATGCTAGACTTAACACAGCACCTTGCGGAAGTCCTTGACTAGTTGTGCGAACATTCGAAAGTTGATGACCGTAACGAACATAAATTTATCTCTGTAGTAATAATCCAACTTTACTTTTAAAATATTGCTTAGTAAGATTGAGATTTTTTAGTTTATTAACAAGCAAATCTGTAAGGACTGCATCATATGTACTAGAAAGATCCAGAAAAACAACTATACAAAATTCGCGACGAACAATTGACAACCATATGTCTAAAATAAGTGTAGTCAAAACATCTATTGTCCCCATTCCTCTTCTGAATCCCATTTCATATTTTGGTAATATATTGTTATATTCAATCCACCAAGTAATTCTATTAAGTGATGTTCATAATTTTTGGTAAGCATGACGCTAGTGCTATTAGCCGATAATTTTTAGAATATCCTGGTGTTTTTCCTCGTTTAAGGATTGGAATTATAACAATTTCCTTCCATTGAAGGGGAACTTGTCCACTATTCCATATCACGTTATAAAGTTCTAATAATTTATCTATCCCCAGTTGCGGTAAGTTTTGTATACATTCATATGATATGCCATCCATTCCTGGTGACGACGAAGGTTTCCTTTCACTTATAACTTTTCTTAATTCTGCACTGGTATATGAACATATGTTGATGGTGTGGATTCATTCGTTGAATTTAATATGGCGTTAAAATCACAGTCGCTGGAGTCTGGTGTTAGGGTTTGATGAAATTCTGTTATCCATTTACTGCTTATGTCGCCTCCATGATATCTATTATTATTATTGGCATTAGATATTCTGTTAATAACTCTCCACGTTGTGGTTAAGAATGATTCATTTGTTAATGAGGAACAAAACTTTTTCCAAAACTCTGCCTTAATTTACCTTAAGTACCTTTGAGTTTTGGCTGCTGTTTCTTTGTACTTCAAGAAATGGTTCATTGTTGGGTTTTCTTTGTATTTGTTGAATGAATTTTGTCTAGCGTTTATCAATTTATGGCAGTTTGTCGTCCACCACGGAGCAATCTTTCTTTTCGAGTCACGTTGACGGGGAATTGTAGATCTGTTCCAATTCTCTTTAATTAGTGATGTATAGTTTTCGTAATCTTTCCCGAAAGTTTGTTGTTGGTAATTTTCAGTAGAGAGATTGATTTGTTTTGAAAATTGGTTCCAGTTAGTATTTTTAGAATAGTATGGACGTCTTGGTCTTCCCGGAAGATTACTAGATATAAGTGTTGTATCTATATTTGAATCAAATGATATCAAAATTGGAAGATGATTACTATTATATGGATTTTGCAGAACTCTCCAGTTAATATCTGCAACTATATTCTCTGTCACGAGTGTTATGTCAGGGGCACTAGGATTTTCATTTGGTCTCGAGATATATGTGGGAGTGCCATCGTTTAGTATTGTTACATTTGATTCTTGAATGTATCTGCACGTAAGAAGTTATCTTTAATTTTTTCAACATTTTCCTGAGAGAAGCGTATCGTAAAGGAGAGTCCCATAACTCTGCCGCACAGGGGGATTACACAGATACCGTCACGTAGTAATCCTGTCGCTCCCGAATAAAGGGAACGTCACACATTGTAATATTCTTTCTATATTTAATAGAAACTCTCTTTATTTCCAGATAGGAAGGAGAATGAATTGAACTGTTGTGTCCAATTGAACAGGTAAAATAAAAGTAAAATTAAGACAGCAAGCGATAACGAACAACTTCGTCTCCCGGTAGGTAATTCGGTGTGAAACTTAAAACAGTTCCATTACGAGAAAGAAATTCATATCGTTAACTTGGGGCTCCTCGCAATGCTCCACCACTAATGTAAAATTCGAACAAGAGCTCGAGGTCGTGAGGAGGGGGTGTGTACTGATATTCCTGGCGTTCACCACCGAGAATGGCTCATGTTGGCACTAGCGTCGAATCCCTCCGACTCGAGAACCAACCAAACCCCACCCTTTTTTTGCAACAGCCTGCGCCGAACCGTGACGAGTCTTGCGCGATTGGGAGCCAAGCGGGTCTAGTGTGTTGCGTGTGGCGAAAGGGGCAGGCAGCAAGCGGCGTCTTGCCCGCAAAACGACCTTCGCTTCGCGTGAGAACAGTTCGAGTATCGACATTTCGGGGAATGGAACTGTGTACCATGGGGCAGGAATAGGTGAAGCGGTATTAACATTTGACTATTCCCTGGGGCATTTTCCCGAATATATAAATCATTACGTCGTGTCGGTCTGATTTTGACGGTGAATAAGTTTAAGAGATACCACAGTTTACGCGCGAAAATGCTACTCTCAAGGAATATTGTTTGACCCAATTCCAGGAACGTCTTTAATGCATTTTCTGTGCACAAAAGCGTGTAGCAAAGAGATTAAAAAATATTATCTCAGTGACTTTGCAAGAAAAGCACAGTCGTAAAAGCAGACGCTTTCGGTAATCATTGAGCATTAGCGGCAACAATGAAGTTTGGAGTAATAGTGAAACAATCATATTAAGTTCAGTGATGGTGTGATGTGTACAGTGCCTAAATGTGATTGGTTCTTTTTGGAAGGAAACCTAATTCGGAATCGATATGATTCGACGCTGATAGTAGATGCGTAGATAACTTGAACGGGGAAAGATTATAATATGAATTTCCTCATTTAGCCATGGCTTAGAATGATATCCTCAAGAACAATGAACTTGCTGAGAAGTGCAAAGAAGCTTCAAGATCGCATATGCGAGCTTGGATATTCCCCACAAGGTAAGTGCCAATATTCCTTGCGCATCGTTGCTAGTTTCGCATAAGTTCTAGGAACACCCCTTTCGGTGCATTGTTGTCTATGACTCTCGGCCATTCTGAGTTCTAGTTTTGTTAAATAGTGTTAATAGAACAGTACCTCCTGGCTGGTAACGCCAAAGAAATTATTTATTGCCAATATGCTTCAATTAAACTGATTTTAAAGTGAAACAATATTTTACTTGTTTGCCATATGGATTTCTTCTTTTTGGCCTTTAAAGACCTTATTCTTTCCTTGCATATTCATATCATATTCCGTTTTCATGGTGGGGTGAAACTGCTTCTGCACTGATACACCCATTTGAAGGTTATTGTTTATTTTCAAAGAAAGTAGGACAATTTATGATTATGGGATATTGCAGTCTATTCCGCGATATTTGACGCCACTTTTCGACCCATTTAGAGCCACAAACATCGAGAGAACAACAATAGACTAATGACTTGATTGGAATTTCAATCTAGCGCCCCAATTTCATATCAACGAGTCCGAATTTATAGCCCAAGCATATTTTTGTTTACCTTTTTTTGTGCTATATGGAAATTTGTGGTTCCTTCAATAGGGTGTCTAATTATCATGAGGGAGACCAGAATTCGATTTCCTGAATGGTGACATCAGGGGAAACTTTTGCAATATTATCACTGTTAAATTACTCTGCACAGTGAGTGATGGAGGGGAGTAAAGGAGACCAAAGCGTAGTGTTGATCACATCACGCTTCTCTAATATGAAGGACTCTACCTTTACTCCACCTATGTTTGTTGATGGTGTGGTGCACTGCGTAGAGATGACCCTTGCGTTGTACCTTTTGCCTTACGAAGTGGGCTAATCTGCAATAACCCAATAACTAAGAACTCTATACCTGCGAAATTAATGCACATGAATATGCTTGAGAACCATATTGGCCACTTACATATTCTTCTCCATTTTCATCGAAATACATGGAATCTACTACGAAGAGCGTACAAAGTTAATGCCGGTGTAAGTACTATGCTTCTTTATGCTTACAATCAGAACAAGTACATGTTGCAAGATTTTGAAATTGACTTTCATGGTGGATAAAGAGGTGAAGATGATATTCATTGACATATAAACAAGCTAATATATTTATCTAATGCCGGAGTCCTAAGTTAAGTCACAATGTAGAAGCACAGGTAATTTAAAGTGTGAAACTCCTTCCTTACCATTTGTGCCAGAGCATTCAGGTGTACTGCTTCACTGGCGTACGTAGGGGGGAGCTCATGCTCTACAGCCCGTCCAAAATTTTGAGAAAATCAAAATTTTTAAAATAAAACAGTAAAGGTCTGGGCATAAAACAAATTGACAACTGAAACTCCGCCTTAAAATGACGCCCGATTAGAATATTTTTGAACAACCTTTAAGACGAAGGATAATTGTGGAAAGTATGAACGCAGATTCAGCACCCCTCCGAAACAAATCCTGCGTACACCATTATGAAACTGTGAAGGTTTTCATCTTGATCGTGGAAGTAGGTGGCGCGATCGTCACCACGATTCAGTCAGTTTGCTTCTTTGCGATTACTGCCTTCTACTGAGCAAAACACCGCTTGCGAAATAAAAAAACTCTTGCTTTGGAATTGCATTCTGACTTTCCGTGAAGAAATCAGGTGCCTTATAATCCTTCACAATGAGGAAAATTGTGCAATGCCATTGCGCAACATAATTTGACTTTCTATTATTGTATCATTACAAATCTATTCCTACTGCTAGGTTACACAGATTAAGGCCACTGGGTACTGTATGCCGTTCAGTCTGAAAGGCTAAATGAGGTTCGATTCTCGGTGTACAAGTATTTCAGCTGGGAACTATTCCTAATATTCCTAAGTAAAGCTATCCTGCGGTTAGCCCAGCCTCTGGGAAATTGATACTCTAGTCTAATCCTGGGGGACAGGGTAATGTCAGCGTGTTGCTGATCACCACGGCACCACCTTCATGACCGAGATCGAGAATGTGTCGACTCCTCCCTGCACACCTCCTACGAGTTTTCATCTCACGTTGCAATGCACAAGAGGCAGTCTTCATTTTTCACCTTTAGTGTCGCTATAAGAATTACCTCACATAAATTTGTTTTATTTTACTTTGCTTTACTGTCACTTTCGGATAATCGCGAAGATGAAGATGAAAGCTCATAAGATATAACTGTTGAAAGCGTATTTTTACAAACTGAATAATTATACCCCATGTACTTTCGACTTGCGTGTGTGTAGATGTACTTATGTACTATAATAATAATAATAATAATAATGTGTGGCGCAACAGCCCATGAGGGCCAGGGCCAACCTACTGTCTACTGTCATTCGGCCTCACTCCCTCCTGCCGACGTTGGAGCTCATCAAACCTTTTACGGAGTGAAGTGTGATCGGCACGACGAACCCCCAGTCTTTGTTGTTGGTTCCCGTGATCTGGTTACGCTACTCATCCGTAGCTCCCCAATTTCTTCACGATGGTGGGTGGCCACTGGTCCCATACACAGGCCGAATTTTGTTTATATGCAACTGAAGACGAGACTGGCCTCCGTATAAAAAGTTTACATATCCGAAATCAGAGGCTCTCCATTTGAATCCCGTGTAAGGTATGTGTTATTGTTTATATTTAGTTTCTAATGTATTAAATCAAGGAGTGAATATTTGGATAATCTGTTAGATTATTAAACTGACCAGACATATAATGCCTGTTTTTATTTGGGAAGGGTGGGTTCTGTCATCTTTTTATCTCATTCCCATTAACGGTGGCACTAGTAGAGGAAAGTTGGGTAATACCGGAAGGTCGGGTGTAGCCGGGTGTCATTTTTTTCCGCTTGATTAGTGCTGCTTTCTCGGGAGTGGCAAATGCACTATGTTCAACTAGCATAGAAGAAGGAGTGACAGCGCCTCCTTGCAAGCATTCATTTAGCGTCAGCATCTGATTTTGTGTTTAGCTGAATTTTCGTTTCGATGTTTGTCTGTTTGGCACCGATTCTTACACAAGCACTGCCTCAATGACTGAACATGTAAATATTGCAGTGTGTTGCGTATCTCATGAGGATTTATTTATGTTACACTAAATGAATGTGCCTGACATCTTTATAAGTTTATCCACGGCGCGATTTTCATGACCTATCCTTTTGGGGTGGAACCGGGAACGTCAGGCGGTGCAGAACCAGGTAGCTCGGCTGGGCCTGTGACGATTGCAGTGGTGTAGAGGAAGACATTTATTTTAAATGTGTTTTTTGTCAATGAGCCTTACGTATAACCATGTATACTAAAAAAAATTGTTGTGTTGCGAACAAGTTTGGGATTCACTCATTTCTCATATTATTAACATGTACACCTTGTTTTGCCCCACTGTTCAGGGTGATTTGATTTTTTTCAACAAAAGGAATATAAAATAAATTAATACACCAATGACATTTCTATAGTTACAGTACTAATGAATAATAATTGTAGAGTAACTTTACTGGTTGGTTGTCATTAAATTTCTTAAACAATATTGGCTTCGACAAACTACCCTCCTGTAGTGGCTTCCCGCAGAATGAATTGTGTTCGCCAAGTACAATTCACAACGAGAACCAAGTAACCAAAGACACAACATAATCAGATTAACAAAGATAAGGTACGGCGATAATAGTAAATGGTAGGAAATTGCGTTGGAGCCATTGTGTTCAAATATTCAGGTACATGAATGTGAATGATGGACTGGTTTAAATATTCTAGCACACTTCGGTGCATTCACGCATCCTGATATGGAACTTCGACCTGAGAAGTTTCTACGCGAACTAACTTCTAATCTGAAATATTTTGCATAATGCATGACCGAAATTCGATTTCGTTGCAAATGCAGGTCAAATCAATCCATGTGTTGTTCGATGAATTATCACTGTGTTGCATTATTCTAATTTTTTGCTAACTATTGATTATTCTGTATTTTTTCAAAATCAAAATTTCGTATATACCACGCACTCTCAGTATAATTACGATCACTCGCTATTTTAATCTTTCATAATGCTTTAGAACTTATAACAAAAATATGGCGTCATTGTCTTGGCTATTGCAATTTGTTTTATCACTTTGTGACGTTATTAGCGTTATTAATATGAAGCAAGCGTTTCGCGTCATATTTATTATAAAATAAGACTCCAAACTTCAATAATCATTAATGCATATTTGGAAATCTCGAATCAATTTGCATATTCAATTCAGAATATGACTTTGATTGTTTGGGATTTGCAACGTGTATAATAATTAGAAATAGTGACTGTTTTGTGTTAAGGTCGTAACAATATACAAGACATAATATCAAAGAACTTGAAAAGAATAAGAGCTCTATGGTGTTATTTTATTTACATACGGATTTGCAATCGAACCCATCATAATTCTTTATTTATTAGAGTTTGATAATGTTAAGACTTTCCGCTTCTAGTTTTCGTGCAACTGTGCACTCGCAAGTAGATGTTTTTCACGTCGAGAAAGCATCATGGAATGTGCAAAATAAAACTTAAACTTGTACTATTTTTTTTAAAAAAAAATATTTACATTTAAACCAAAGGTCTATTCTGTCGAGATTCGATCCCGGGATCCATGGCGTCATAGCGCGATATGCTAACCACTCCGCAACGGGGCCAGGCTTAAAGTATTTCAGAACTGTTCTGGTGGCTGCGGCTGGTAGACTAACAGCTTAGAGATACTTCTAAATCTTAGATTGCTCCCTAACCCATATTTTGTAATCGTTTACTGCTTTCGATCAATTTTTTTTATGAAAACTGACCCAAGAGTGTGTTATTCCTCATTTTTCATGAGCATGCCATCATGTTCCTAAAAATACTTATCAATATCTGTCATTTTGTACTTCTTCAGATGCATCATCCAAAGTCATTTCCTTTGCAGTAATTGTGATTCATTCGATGAAACTGTTTGCTGCCTTTGCTACATGTATTTCCCTCAAATTACGCACGACACAAGGTGCTAGCCACACTTACGAACAAAATAGCAAGCATTTATTTGCATTTGCGTTATTTTATGTCACTCTTCCACATCTGTAGGCTAATCACGACGACGAAGAAGAGTAGGCGAAATAGATAGATCAAGTTCAAATGAAAATCTATGTCTTAACCTGGATTCAAATTTGGCCTACTCATTGACAAACAATCCTCCACGGCTACATACATCGGTACACCGTGCCTGCAACTTTTGTGTGTGTGTGTGTGTGTGTGTGGGTGTGGGTGTATGGATGTGCGTGTGTGTAACTACATGAGTGCACAATCCTCCATGAACATAGCACAATATTAAGTATAGTTCTTAGAATGGCTCCCGCAAAAAATGGAAAAGCTGCGTCCTGAAGTTAGATATACTGACATCGCGAGTACGTGCCATCATAAGGAAGAAGTGCCTTAGGGGAGATAATTGAGGTGAAATGAAAGAAGCTGTAGAGAATAAGAGAAAGGACGTCAATTAAAGAGAGAGAGAGAGAGAATGGAAACAAATGAGAGAAAAAAGATATAATGAGAAATTGAGAAGTGTGTGTGTGTGAGAGAGAGAGAGAGGGATAGACAGAAAGAAAGATAGAAAGAAAAAGAAAGCGAAGGGTGAAATAAACAGAAGAATGATAGATAGAAAGATTAATGCAAGAGAGAAAAAAGGAGGGAAAACTTAAAAAATAAATCAGCAAGAGGATCGGAAGTAACCACGAACGAGTAGGTACTATAACTAAAAGAAGTTCGAAAGCTATAAAGGAGATGCAAAGAATAAAAAAGTCAAAAAATTGTTACAAATGAGAGGGGAAGATGGAAAGCGAATTAGTAAATTTTTACTTAGTCTAATGGGAGAGCAGGATGTTGATTTTTTTTTACTGCAATTGGCACAGAATGTACTGGACGCATGTAAGCTGGAACATTATAAATATAATGTGAACATTTCCTTTATTATTAAAACAACTCTAATATATATATATATTATATCATTAATCATATTTATGTTAAGACAAGGACTAGATTTAGGAAATGGTACAGCTGTACATATTTGCTTACTCAGGAATATCATACTATTTAGAATATAACTATACAGAGTGAGCACAAAACACTCCCTGGTTTTGAAAGTGTATAACTTTAATACCAAAAGTACTATTCTACAGAAATGTTCACAGTAGTTGGAAAAACTCATAAAGTTTTTGTGGTGTTCATTGGAATTACAAATGCTCAATGTCCGCGCCACCCGTTACGCGGGAAACATCGAGACGATAATCCAGCTCCAACCACACCTTCTCAAGCGTAGCCTGTGTGATGAAGTTTACAGCTGTACTGATGCGTTTCTGAAGATGATTCAAGGTTGTGGGTAGTGGAGGTACATAGACCTGGTCCTTCGCGAACCCCCAAAGGAAAAAGTCACAATCTCAAATGTCTGGTGATCGTGGGGGCCACTTGCATAGATTTTGATCATTGGGTCCAGCTTGTCCTATCCAACGGTGTGGGAGGTTGTCATTCAGAAAGCTGCGTACAGATTGATGCCAGTGTGGGGGCGCTCCATCTTGTTGTAGAATATAGTCACCTCTCTCTGCAGAAAGTTGAGGAACTAACCAGTCACGTAGCATTGTTAAGTAGCTTTCACCTTTGATTGTTGGTCCCTCAAAGAAGAACGGACCGTACACTCGACGCTCTGACACTGCACAAAAAAACATTCACCTTGGGTGAGTCACGTTCCACATCAAGAGTGACATGCGGATGCTCGCTTCCACAGATCCTAACATTATGCAAGTTCACTTTTCCACTCAAGTGGAAGGTCGCCTCATCGCTAAAAATGATCTTTGTCAGAAAGGTTTCATCGTCCTCCATTAAAGTGTGGATAACCTCGCAAAACTCACGTCGCTTTACCTTGTCTTGTGGATATAACTTTTGAACCAATTGCCGGTATGGGTGAAAACGCAAACGCTTCCGTAAAATCTTGCTTACGGAAGTTTGTGGCACCTGCAACTGCCTGCTGGCTTGAAGTGTTGATTTCTGGGACTGCGTACAAAGGCTTCTCGCACACGCTCCACAATTTCCTCAGAGATGGACGGTCGGCCAGAATGTTCTTTTCTTTGATCACAAATGCATCCTCTCTCAACAAATGTTTTATGCCACTGCAGAATGGATTTGTGTGTAGGTGGATCAACATTAAACTTCCGTTTAAATGCAGGCTGCACTCTCACAACACTGCTTGTTTTGGCAAATTCTAACACGCACCAGCTTCTGTGCTGCGGAGTGAACGCAATTTTCGATGTTACTGCCCTGTAGCTACCGAATTCACAACTAACAATTCTGAAAAGAAAGATATTAAAATATTTTGAGTTAACTGAGCTTTGGATATCAATTTTATCAAAATATTAAAGTAACTATTAATTTTATGACATCTTGAAACCAGGGAGTGTTTTTGTGCTCAAGCTGTATTTCAGAAGTTCAAGCAATGTATCTCGCCATATTTTCGTGTATCTAAAATTATTTCATAGATATCAGACCCCATCAGCTCACTGCGCAGTAGAAGATGTCACTTGAGATGACAGTCTTCATGTTATAACTTGAGATCCAACAGTTTATCAACTTTACCAATATCCTGTCATTCTAATAATTTAGAAATAATAGAAAATCGTTACCAGACAAATTAGTAGCTGGAATTAGAGATACTGTATATATTTGATGTTACCAAGAAGCAAGACACTTTAAACAATCATCAAAGTTACACTGCAGAAAATCATTGGAGAGAAACAATTTATGAAAGCTTCCTCCGAATGATTTCCAGCCACAGCTGAACACTTGGTATCTTTAAAGTGGACGACAACATAATTTTCCTCCTCGGTACGTTGAGAGCATTGATATGGAAAGAATGGATATTAGCCTTAATTTTTCTGTTATATCCGTTCATTGCAGAATTTATTATCACCCAACCAAAATGCTGCTCTTAAAATATTTCAATCAGCGTCGTATTTATTGACCCAGAATAGATGGTGTGTGAAAATATCCAGCATAAAGTATTCCTGACAAATGAAAATTGACTGCCACCGTATCCAGGCCGTCGAAATTTTTTCATAATTTTCCTTCCCCACCTCTCTGCACGCATTGTTGCATGGTTATTAATAAGCGATGTAGAAACACTTCTTTCAAAATTGACTTACGTATAACTGCTGAGCAAAACTGCGGTGCTAGCGTTGACATTTCCTCATGTGTTGCGTGACCATGATGTGTCCATCCCTCACGTTCATTCAAGAACAAACACACACTCGCTCGAAAGTTCCTCTGTTCGCAGGTCCTGCGTCTCTCAAAGACATATACACACACACGCGCGCGAGTGGGTCTCCCAAATCCAAATTGCGTTTTCTCGTGTCAACAACGACCCGCCACCTATTACCTTGGCAGTCACGCTAGGATGAATATCAAACAGAGGGTCGTGTAATACGGAAGTTGGTGTTTTGTGGAGAGTCACAAGTTCAAATAGGATTAGAGAAATTTGCATTCTGACTGAAAGGGCGCTGAAACTCTTGCATGCTTGCGTGCAATGATTTAAGCAGCCGAGTGTGAGGCAGGAGAAAGGTGCCTCGAAAATTTTAAGGTAATATTAATTTTGCGAGTGACGTGTTCCACACTTCTTGAGTATACTTTAACCATGACAAATCGTTCCCTTTGACAGAAGCGAAACTCGTGTCAAGTGAAACGTGTTAGTCTAATTGAAAGTTTGAGTCTTAATTTAATATAAAGCTTCCCCGATTGCGAAGCCGTAACGTCGTCGCCTTATAATAAAGGGCTTCCGGGTTCGATACCAGGTGGAGGCAAAGATTGTACAGATCCCACTTTAAACTGTATGCCCAGTCCGGATTAGCCTATCTGTGCATGAAGTGGACTTAAACACACACTCAATCTTAAAGTGATATAAGACGAAGCTGGAATGAAAATATTCACTAATCTAAAGGAAATTGTTAATGGTGGTCAAGAGTTGATTCGTCTTGTGGGAAAGTAATGATTCTGCCAAAGACCATGGAGTTTAGGAATGTCAGAAAGTTTACGCTGTTTCATGTTTCCATTCAGAAATCATTTAACTTCCAGAAAACATGTCATTGATAGTATGTAAATGTCATGATACATAGAAAAGTAATGACGATAAATTTAATGTAGCCATATTTGGCATAAAAGAGGTATAATGTATTCTTAATATTAAAAAGATACATGAAAGAAGTATTTTAATTATTACATTTAAACATAAATGCTAGAGTACTCGAAAGTAGATGGCATAGGAATTGAAGGAGAAGGTATACCGTATACGCTATTGAGTAAGGTCAACCAGAGGGTATATACCCTAGACCGGGTTTTCAAACTTTTAGCTGCCTCACATCCGCTGCCTAAATCTTCTCTCAATAATAATAAATGCAAAATAATAATATATTAAATCCGAGTATATCAGGAATCTCTGAATATTTTAGTAGCAAGAAACGAAATTGACAACGTTCATTTAAGCATCTATGTTTATTAAGAAACGCAAATAATATTGTAGAGATAAAAGTAATTAAATGACAACCGAGAACCAATCATATTACGACCACAGACTATTTTGATACATTATAATCAGAAAATCTAAATTCAAATGTATAACTTTTAATGAATTAAATGTTTTCAATGCGTACGTATTGTAATAACCTAAGTGGAAAACAAGTTCAAATATTTGAAAGTTTAATGTTACGGTAATGGTCAGGTCTAATTAAACCCAATGATGGAATCCATCAAAGAAGCAAATATCAAATTTGCTTTGTAATCAAATTAAAAAAAATACATCGATAGAGTTAAATTCCCACACGACAAACTGGTGGGAATACAATTAGAGTATTGACCAAATCCGCAAAGACAATAAAATTCAGAATATATTAAAACAATAACAGTTTTGAAAATTGAAGCATTGACAATAGTTTATTTAAGAAATTAACTTGGATATTTGCTTAAACCCTTCTGAGATGTAGCACTTCTCTTTGAATGCATCTTTGATGGCACGTTGCTTTCCTTGCACACTCATCAACATGGCAGTTCCATGTAATATTCAAAACTAAACTAATTCGCTTGACATTCCCGTTTATTGCTAAGAAACGTACATGACATTGCCTGCCAGAAAAGCTTAACAATCAGTTTCATCTTGAAAGTCGCATTCAATGTTAAGACTTGAGTCCAATAAAACAAGTCAGAGATAAACATACAATGAATTATTAATGATGTTTCATTGTATTGTAAGAGGCATAATGATACGCGTGATAGCTCGTTCAACATGCGTTGGTGTTGTCTGACAAAGAAGCCTTACAATCAGAATAAATGATTAAATTGCAAATTGATTTTGTAATCAATTGTATTGAAGTTGCAATTATTATGTTATGAAGGCAAATCAGAAGTGACATTCGTCCTGACAAAGGAATGTTCAAAAAAATCGATTCGTAGTAATACATAGGTATATGCACGCACGTAGACTACATACAAGTATAGGGGACTAAAAACATGAAAGTAACTTTAGTACTTAGTTTTTCTTGTACAGTCTTCTTTCTCATTATCAACTAGCGATTGCATCACACATCCTAATTATATTTGTTTGCCTCAGTATCTTTTCACAAAAGCTCGCTCGTAGGAATTATTCATCGAATTTTGTTACTTTCCTTGCTTGTATCACTATTCCTCCTTTTTTATGATATTTGTAGTGCAACATACGAACTTATACGGAAAATAGAGTCATGCTTTTACTAAACTATACTTTCAGAAGCAAGTACATAAAACCAATTACACTCTTTCCCATTATCTCTGGAGCAGGCGAACGAAAACAAGCCTCTGCGCAAGATCGATCTGCGTGCGATCGATCCACCAATGAACACGTGCGAGGCAGCGGGATTGCGTGGAGAGGAAGAAAGTTACTGCAGTTACAAACCTTCGACCAGCGTGTACTGCTTCGCTCTGCCCACTCGTTTTCCCCCACCTATCTGACGCTGTGCGCGACTTTGCTACAGAGATAGATGGGACAGGGTATATGTTTGTTTTAAAACAAAGAGCATGCAAAATATATTTCTAGCAAGATATCACAAGTTTCATCCTGGCAATGAGGTGGTGGTGTTTCTCGCTTACCGCGCTGATGTTTGACAATTTGTTCGAATCTCGTTCTTGCACTGTGAATTTTATGGTTCAAAACGATATTAAGTAAAAATAATGTAACGGGTCTGTCAAAATCAGATACAAATTACCGACATCTTAAAGAAATCTTAATTTTATATTTGCTTTCTACAAATATATCTGAGTTACTAAATGAAAGTAGAGAAATGTATTTTAATCGATTTTATGTAAAAAAATGTAATCTAAATGAAACATATACAATATAGTACTTCAAATATGTAACATGACGTTCATGAACATCTTTTCTAAAGTTGTAATTCGCGGTTATTTGTAATATTTCCTTGGCTATAGACCCGAATCTACACAAAGGAAAAAAGTAATGCATAAAAATTCTAGCATCAGCTCCATATAACATATGAAGTAAAAATGTTCTGGTTCTTTCATAAATTTCATCAATTCACAACGCATACTTTTAAGAAGAAAAAAATCCAAGTCGTGTCCTCATGAGGTTTGAGAATCAATGATCCACACTCTAATTTATTTATTTTCCGGGAGCGTTCATTCCCACATTATCTACAAGCATGGGAAGGAGGGAATTTACGATCTGTTGCTGGCGGCCTGTAAATTGTTTTTCAAGGAATTATCCATGAGGCGGTAAAGGAAGGAAAAACTATACGACGACACCTGATTGTCAAAACACTGAAGTTCTCATTATGATGATACATAACAACAAGATCTGTGCATAGAGTTTAAAGTAAAATGTGAAACAATGAGCCTCCACTTAGGATTGAACCCTTGATCTATTCATTACAAGATTCCAAAATTTGTTTGAAAAAATATTAATAACATATTTACAAAAGCTTACAAGATACCTAAATTTATGACTATGCGAAATTCTAAATAGCAACAATGGTGGTGGACTGATAAAAGTATTTCAGATAATTTAAACAATTATGTTTTGCGAACAAATAGTAGAAATATTAGAGCAGGTGCTGTATCTGGCTATTGTCGTGCTCACCATTCAATAACATTATACAATTATTATTTTAATACTTGTCAAAAATATTTTAAGGAAAATTTATGTTGTAGGTTTGAAATAATTTCTAATGTCTCACATGAATTACTTTATCTTCAATTTGTACAACGGACCACAATAAGACGATGCATGCGCAAAGCAACATTTCTTTACAACTTATCATTGTTGAGATATGAGCACGTCTATCCTTATATCAATCCTGATATCACCACCCAAAGATCTGGTTTTAAGTTTCGACCTGGTCATTTGTATTCCTTTATGAATATCCCTTCATCAATTGTGTATATTTATCATTCGTTACTTCGTGTTCCGTGTAATGACAATTTATGGGGATGCTTTAATTGTCGTTGGTACAGCAACGGAAATATTTTATAAAAGAAAAAATAAAGTTTATAATTAAATTTGTTCATAATAATGGGTGCTAAAATTGATAGAATTGTAGTCCTCGCAAATCTCTCGTCGCGATTAGATACAAATGGCAGATAAGCGATGCAAAAGAATGAAAACCGGGCCAAAAGAATCTGCAAAAAATATAGGAGACCTGCAGGTTACGTGTAATTGATACATATTTTTATTCGAAAACCGTTTACTTACATATCGCAGTATTAAAACAATACAGAGATCTATTGAGACAGAAGCAAAGAAAAATATATCATTTTGCTAATTTTCTTACAAAATTGATTTTTTTTTTTAAAAAAAAAAAGGTGATCCAAAATGATAGTGCATGTCAAGAATTCAGGATGAACAATAAACGAAAAGATCTAGCATTCTGCTTGCCGAGGCCAGGCACGCTTTGGTTTGAGTAATCGCTTCCATCTCGTTTAGTTAGGGCTGCGTTATCATTTAATGAGTTGACACACAATATTGCTTATCACAGTGTTACCACACGGGTTATATGGATCGTCGATAGATTATCATATGGAGGGTTATCTATCGCTCCATATTTCCGCCTGATAATCCATATCAGCAAGTATAGTGGAGGAAAGAGAGTGAAGGAACTTATAGAGAAATCGGATTCATTGGGAGAATGTGCATTTTGATTTACTCTTACAGACGCACTAATCATTGCAGTTTAGATTTCCATACACTATTCTCTTTTACTGTGTATTAACAGAATATGTAAATCAGTAACAAAACACTTTATTCTATAGAGCATTTTATGATTTATTATTACGATTCTTTATTTATGTATGTACGTATATATATGTGTGTGTGTGCGCTCCCAAGATTTCAGCGTTGACCCAGCATCGTGAGGACAATTGGGGAGCTACTTGAAAAGATGCTGCCCCGGTCACGAAAGCCAGAAAACAGCGGCGATGGGACTCGATGCGCTGACCAAGCGTCACCCAATGGAAAGCCTCTCCGGCAGGCCCTTTGAGGGCTGTTGCGACATGGAGTTTAGTATACTTTACGTATACGAGTATAGTGAAAAATATTCTATCACTTTTCCTTACCTTTCAACAAAATAGTAGAGCTGTACAGTCACGGATACTGCTGGGTTGTAACAAACTCATAGATTTTCAATGGAATTATTACAACCCAGAAGTGTCCGTGACTGTATGTCAGCTAGAAAACCACCAATACATTAAAGGCAATGAGTCCGTTATGGTTAATGGTAGAGAAAAGATTCAGGTACCGTTGTAAAGTTGCTAAGACGTTCTACAATTATAATGTCAAAATGTTTAATAGGACTTTATAATTATTAAGTAATTTACGCTAAAACGTTAAAACAGGTAGTAAAACTTCTAATTTTCTCCATTTTCGTTAGCGTATTTCAGAAATACTGTCGAGTAGGATATGATATTCTTTATTCTGTAAATTGTACAATTGATTGCCTTTAATTTGGTGCATAAACGAAAATTGTCTAATTATTCTGTGAGAAGATCTACGCGTTTAAAGATTACATTACAGATTCTGACGGCGGCCATATTGATGACGTCATTTCTCCTACACCTGCAACTGGATTCTTTGGGACTTTTTGTAACAAATACAACTCAAGTAGTACCATTAAGTTTCGTATCATGTTTTTAATGTCCTCCAAATTGACCTCCAAAAATGACAATTTGACTGTACTAGTAGCATTTTAAACCCGAAAAGTCTTCATCTGTCCATAGCTGCGACCTTACCAATTTTATGAAGGTCTATCTTAATATTGTCATTCCATCTTCGTGGAGCGTAAGAAGTGATCATTTGCGAAGACAGCCAATGTCAAACTCCCTCCCACAGGGAACACTCTCGACTGCAGTTTTCAGACTAGCGAGGATCTGGCGTCTAGACCAGTATAATCCTCTGTAGGGCTCGTGTTGTGTGGTACCTATAAGTTTGTGATTGTCCCTTCATCCATCTCACCACTATTCATCCTCATCTTCGCGACTACCAAAAAGTGCCGGAAAAGTGGAGTCATATAAATTAATGAATCAAACTCTTCGCCTTCCTACAGGTGTCTTTCCTAATATGGTTCATTCGTTAAATTCCTTCATTTACTTAGGTTCGAATGGCAGTGAAATTTCCAATCATTTCTATGTTTCCGTGCAGCTCTGAGACCCACTGAGTCTCGTATAAATCAGTACCTGTGGGTAACCTTGTAAAGGAGGTCGGCGTGATGCTGATCACATCATCCCAAGTGTTGTCGGGATAAAGAATATGTGGAGCTCTATGCCTCCACATCACACCATATGACATCATGGCTTGTGTGATCAGGGGTTCCAATACCTTTTTATTACTTTAACTTAGCCAATTTACCCTATAGAATGTTGAAAGAAAAAAAATATGTTTTATGAAGTATCTACAGAGCTGCTGAACATGTACATATCTTATTTGCGAGCACCAGTAACAGATAACAGAGCAGGAGTAATTTCATTCCCAATCATTGTGGAGATTATATACGCAGTTTAAGCCAGTGGCGAATGGGATCCTCTCTACACCTTCACAAAGCCGTTACAATATAACGCCGCCAGGAGACAGCACGTGGTGCTGATAACTATTGGGCACCCACCCGCGGCACTGCAATAATTTAACCACGTAATGGCGAATCCAGATTTTCCCTGCTGCTCTCAATAACCATGGAGAAGAGAGAACTGTTACCACAGGTAAATGAACTGTGATTTGTAGAGTGGGATTTTCTCCCCAGCGTTCCTATCCTCGTTCATTCATTATCCTTTCCTCTCATTCTCTCTCTCTCTCTCTCTCTCTCTCTCTCTCTATCTCTATCTACATCAAAAGCATCAATATTAATATTATGTGTTCCGGTATAGAAAGCTGTTACGGTTTAACAAGGGAAAATGGAATTCGAAATTACCTTTCATCGCTGTCGCCTCCTAACAGCCCCGCTAATCTAGAAGTTCAGGGTTCAGTACCTTGTGGAGGGACATAGTGGCTCGGATCTCCCTTTAAACACGAGATCCAATCCCGATTAGCCGTACTGTGCATAAAGTGGAATAAAAACACTAACTCAACGCACCTTAAACTGTAGATCCGGTCCCGACTAGCCCTTTCTGTGCATGAAGGGATCTTAAAACTCAAATTCCTCTAAAGACAGCTGCATTCTTACATGGCATGCAATAGGTACACTCTCTCTCGGGAATCTGTGGAGAGCGCGAACGAAAACAAATCACTGCCCAAGTAGTGACTCGACATGGAGGGAAAAACATGGCTGGTACTACCAGCCGCATAAAGCAGCGCGCACTGCTTTGCTCCCCACACTCATTTTCTCCCCTTCTCTGCAGTTATGCGCGGCTTTGCTCCAGAGATGGTCGAGACAAAGTGTAGTAATTCAGTGTAATTGGGTCAACTAATTGTATGGGTGCAGATTGAAGGCTGAACGTCCATAATTATCTTGATTAAACTGAGTCGATAATTGTGCAAATTGCGTTAATCTTAACCAAATGTCATTTTCATTAATTTAACTTGTAACGCGCATCACGTTCGAACTCTAACTAACGTGCAAGGAAAAAAATCCAATACATGGAGATTATTGTGATTCATAAACTTTACACCTTTCCCCTAGTAGAGTAGTTTAGTTATCAAAGGGTTTCGAATTCGATCCCAATCAGAACTGTATATTCCGACCAGGTATGGAAAGCTAACTTAATGATGATTTGTACTATTATTACACTATCCTATTACTGACAGATACATTCAAGCCCATTCAATCTAGATGTTAGTGCTATATTATTGAGATTCTGAAATAAATCATGAGATTTTGTTGCAATTTTTTATGATAGGGAACAGATTTGCATCGTTGATAAAAGTTATAGCCATAAATAAATTGTAATTTAACAGGTAGTAAACAAAAAATCGTTATTCATGTATTATTGTAATTATAATATGTGTGAGTATTGTGAAGGACGCCAAATGATTACATTCCTCTAGAATTGTTTCATGTTATGTTCTGAATGAGAAATGTATTATCTTGATCTACGAGTAAACGAGGTGATGAAATTGTCAACGCATGGTATTACAGTGATAAGTATATTGGGGGTCCTCTAATCGACGCCACTGATCCTGATGGTCGAGACTAAACTGGAGAGGTAGAAAAGCTACATGTAATGACAAAAGGATAAGAAATACAGATCTTTATTTACAAACACAGGATTCAAGTCAAAACACAGTAAGCTACCAATAGTATTACCATTTTAAATCAATGTAAAAATGTGTGCCAGAAACTGAAACGATTATTAATAAGGTAGAACATCCGCAAATATAGTTAACTGAAATAATAAAGTTCATTGTACATGTTATTCAATTGGGTGAATGGGGCAGAGCACTGTTGTACCAAATTTCACATTGTAAATATATGTCATATTTGCATATTTTAATCTATGTCTCTGTTTGTTAATCACGAAAACAAATGTTCACAGGATTCGAACTTAGTACCCGTTCATTTGTTCAGCGATAGCCTTACCAATTCGCTAAATGTTATACTTACGGAATGTATACTGATATTGATTTTCATTTTTATTAACAACAATAAACATCTTACTGTCATAGTTAAATGAGTTCTTGCATTAGGTCTACTTTATGCGCAGATAGGATAATCTGGACTGGATCTACAGTTTCAAGTGGGATCCGAACCACCATTGCCCTCCACCATGGATCGAACCCGGACCCCTGGATTACAAGCCGAAGACGTGACCACTACGTTACTGGGAAGTCCCTAACTATACTATGTCCCGGTTATCTCTGGAGTATGACAGCGTATAGCAGCGGAGAAGGGGGAGATCGAGTGTGCAAAACGAAGCAGTACACGGTGCTGGGAATGCAGGTAACTGCAGTCGCTTTCCCACACTCCATGGAATCTCATTCAATCTCACGTGTTCATTGGCGTAGCCGTCTCGCGTCACTATTTGCTCAGAGACTTGTTTTCGTTGGCTTGCTCAAGAGATAGCCAGGACAGAGTATAATAGCTTGTTAAATAACAAGAATTAAGAATTCGCCCCAAAACGTTATGCTTCAGAACCGCCATTAATTTATCTGTAACTATTTCTTTAACAGTACTTTATTTATAGAGAAATTTACGACACGCGCTGGGAGAGATTACACGAGATAGGGCACTTTTGTCACATTTAGAACCAAATCTGTTTGCTAGGAAATATTATGGATGATTAACGTTATACAAGGAAGGCAACACGTACGATCCTATCCATAACATCAATATTTAGATGCTTTTATCGTGAATTTTCCACACTGCAGACGGCTTCTAAGTCGCCCAGCATCCCCGAGTCCTTTGCTGCTTGAGATAAATTAACCGCTCCAGCCTTTGGTAGGCTGTCCACTCCCCGAGGGATGACTGCCAGGGCTCTAACTGACCAGAAGCACGGACAGAAGAGAGAGACGTTAGCATTAAACTTGCCAGCGAAGCTTGTTCTAACGGATGGCGTTACCAACGCTCGGATACGTAATTTTTCTCTCACTCCGCTGTCGGTTGGAGTTTTTTTCCATTCGGTAATCTTCCTCGTAAAAAAGGAAGACTTACGGCAACAACAAATGTGTATGAATGTTCGAAACCCAACCGCCTCCCTCTTGCAAAAAGGGGCTTGTTACCTATTGCGGAAATGAAAGCGCCGGCGTTTGAGTAACGAGGCGGCTCCACCCTTTACAATTTCCCTTGTAATAGTTTACGCAAAGTGTGGGTAATTAGCTTCTTCCTAGTCCTCCTACCCTCCTTCTTTATTCATCACTGGAAGGTCGTTTACGTGTGGATTAGGCACAGGACTCACGTATTATTTCCCAGCTTCGCAACTGTCACGTTAAAAAATGAATGCATTTTTTTCTGGTTTTCGTCGTGACGAAAGAATAATGCTCATCGTTCCTTCTGGGACTAATGACTTGTCACACAGATGTCTCTGCATGCGTAAAAACTGGATATAATGACGTGACGTGATGATTCTAATCCCCTTAATCTCGTATCCTTACTCTTCATGGAAACATGTCAGAGTTGTGATTTCACTCCCCTCTCCAGACTCTGCTGTTTTTGTTTAAAACTAATGTAATTAGTAGGGAACGAATTTTAAGGTGTCGCAATTTCCAAAAATATAGCTATTTTCGTACCGATCGTTTGAGATATGTATTTTTGGACATGGAATCAATTAAATGAACACACTTTGTCGCATCTTTTCGTGAGATGAACACATTATCCCCTTTTTACCCCCTCTTTCAAGATTCAGTGCTTTTTTCCTTTCCTTTTCTTTCGCGTTTTGCTAAGACATTTGACAGAAAAATAAATAATGTTCACTCTTCTTGAGCAGCTACATAAAATCCTATAATCTAATTTTGTAGATAATTCGAGAGCTATAAAATGGTGTAATATAATTATTGCAGCTCCAATGGTTCACAAGATATGTAGTTTCTCCACACAGAAGGATCTAAGCTCAATGTATCAGCGACTTTCGTTCGGAAACATAGAAATGTTGAGCATAATCCAGTATAACAAGTTGGTTGAAACCCAGTAAATGCCACGCTTACTTTCTAAATACTGGTTATTTTATGTAATTATTACTAATAATGTTATTTTCTACAGTATTGAATAACGAATGTTAATGCGGCTGGTTTAGACCTGAATTAAGGCATTGTATCAGCACCTTTTTGCACCTTTTTGAAAACATTTTCAGAACCTTTTTTACGCTTTCCCGACCATAATTCTGCACCATAATAACCTATCTGTACTCGTTAATCACAGAGATATGCACTAATCTGTAACAATAATCCAGCTGCAACAAAAAGCTCATTTATCTGTTCATTTACAGTCACCGGCAATACTGGCTTCCCTGTAATGCAGTGTGCGTGTTGCCTAACTACCCTTGATTACAATACAACATCTTTACCAGTACACCATTGTGACGTCGAATGTTAATACTGATTGATTGATTGATGTGCTTTATTTTACTTCGCTTCGTGCCACGTTTGGCTAATTTGCAAAAATGGGGATGAGTGATGATATGATGAAATTCATGAATGGACACTCTCAAAGCTTCGTTCTTAGGCCGGGATTCGAACCCTAGACCCCTGGCGTCGTAGAGCCACACAAATTTTAATACGTATTAAACAATATTTCTTTGAAAGATTCTAGCATTTCCCACTCACTTCAACATCAACCGTATATCTACAGGTTAGTCAACAACCACTTTGTGAAATTACACACAAGCGACCTCTACCAGAATCGACACCATAATATCAGCATACTTTAATACGAGCATTTTAAATATCCAATTATCCAATTATGGAGGAGTACCATACTGTACCATCAATAACACCTCAGTATTTAAATTACAACATTGCACTGTGGGTTAGAATATACTTCCACAAGGAAGCTGATTCGTGTGTTTATATCGTTTCCATACGTTCAAGTTCAAAAAATCGTCATCGACACATGTGACACTTGTTAAATTTGTATTACATGCATAACCATTTGCACCTCCGTCAGAACATGGTCATTTGTTTTTACGTTCACTTCCGCTGCTTTACCCTGCATATGGTGATCAGTGTTGCAAACTCACCAAGCAAATTGTTTAATTCTACGTGACATCTTCCTTCAACTAATCTTTTGACGACTAGATTAGTTAGATGGAAAACAATCTATGTCTACAATTTGCCCCGGCTTTTTTTAAATATAAATCTATGACTAGTGAAAAATGAAAAATGAACGTTGAATAAATACAGACGCAGACAATAAATATAACGAAACAATTCATTTGTTCGTGTATTGTTTTCTTCAAAGCGATAGACTACATGGAATATATACATGGAATTAAATAATCTTCATTGGTGACACTGATACATTGGTTGAATTCTACACATGTATTAGAGAATTTGTTTTGTACAAAGCTACACTCCATACAAAATGCTTCATTAGTCGCTTTCGTAGTTCTTTGTTCTTTCTTCAAAGGTCGACAAACACACTTCTTTTTTTTATTAGGCTTCTCTTGCCACTGCTATTCTCAATTTCACTTATTTTCTGCAACTCATGCAAATGCTTGTGATACATCCAGGGTCAATTGTTTTTACTTTTGCCTCGAATTCCCACGTTAATTTTACATTGTTTCTCTTCAATCACAATATCCTCTCTCTTGTTTAAACATATTTTCATCCAGAATGCTCACCAAGATGTTGAATATTTAAGGTGATCGGTAGCATATTTGGCCCCCAATTTCACTTCCCTCTGTCATTTATTCGCCTACTCTAAGTTTAACTGATTGTTTCATGTACAGATTGAAGAGTCTCCCCTCCTTCCAATCTACAGTAATCCTTTCATTACCTCTACAAGTTTCATCCAACTCACTCTATCCATGCTTTCTCCAGATCTACAAGAACTATAAATACGTCCTTTCTCTAGATATGTTTCAGCATATAACTTTATTTATTTATTTATTTATTTACGACTTTGTTTACATGGCGAAGTTAAGGCATTAATGCCTTCTCTTCCACTTAACCATTAATTACAGGGATCATTTTTTCTTTGCAGTAAATTGTATACAATTAAAAAATTAAAAAAGGTAAATGAAAATAAAATAATAAAAGAAAAATAAAGTAATGAAAGTAAAATGAAAATAAAAATAAAAATAAAAATGAAAATAAAAATGAAAGCAATACAGTTTGAATACTAGCAGTCAAGCCCTGGATTAACCATTAATTACGTACATTGCTCATTATTTTTACTAACACAATGGAAGAAATGTAGCTTAGAAGAAATTAAAAATAAAAGCAATACAGTTTCTACATGCACACACACACACACATTCACACACAAGTACCTACATAGAAAGCATATTTCGTGGGCTAAATGTATAACGTATTTCTTTCTGGGAATTTAATCTAGGTCCAATTGTTTAGCATGTATAATTTTAATTGTCTTTTGAATGTTACAATTGAGGAGGAGGCTTGGATTTCGGGGGGCAGTCTGTTCCAGAGTCCTTCAGAGGTAACGGTAAACGAATTGGCGTAGAAGTTAGATCTGTGGATAGGGATGGATAACAGAGATTTTTCACGTGATCTGGTGTTGCGGGAGTGAAAGTCCGAAAGATATTGAAACCCCCTGGAAAGGTATTTTGGATCTTTTATTTCTAGGGCTTTGTACAGTAGGACAAGGTTGTGGTAAATCCGTTTATCACTTAATTTCAGCCACTCGACCTTCGCATAATACGGTGTCAAATGTTCTGAATATTTTATGTCGAAAGCGAAGCGGACACAGGCGTTCTGGATTCGCTGAAGGCGTTTAGCTTGCTCGCAATTAACGTCCAAGTAAACAGTGTCACAGTAATCAATAATAGGGAAAACAAGAGATTGAACAAGTTTGGTTTTTATACGTTCTGGGAGGAAGTTTTTAAGCCGGTAAAGAGAGTGTAGTGCACCGAAAGCTCTTTTACACACGGAGTTTACGTGTTCTCTCCAGGTAAGATTATTGTTTAGTGTAATTCCCAGATTTTTAACCGTGGTAGAGAGAGGCAAGTGTTTATCGTTGACCGTAAGATTAGGGAGATTTAATTCGTCAATTCTGTTCAGAATCTTTGGGGAGCCTACGAGCATACACTGGGTTTTGGTCGGGTTGACGTGCAAGCCGTGGTCTACAGACCACTTGTTGATTTTTTTCAGGTCGTTGTTTATACGTTCGGTTGCATTCAATATTTCTTGAGGAGGGAAAGAAAAGTATAATTGAAAGTCGTCGACATAGATGTGATACCTACAGTGATTAAGCACCGACGGGAGGTCGTTAATATACAGTGTAAACAGGAGGGGGCCCAGTACGGTGCCTTGAGGGACGCCACAGGGGATGATTTTCCAGGATGAACTTCGATGTGGGTCGACGACACATTGTTGACGTCCAGACAGGTAGGAACGGAACCAGTTAACCGTAGAGTTCGAGAAGCTGAATAGGGATGATAGTTTTGTGAGTAAAATTTCGTGATCAATGGTTTGGAAAGCTTTGGTAAAATCGAGAAGAACAAGGATTGTAAGTTGTCGATTGTCCATGGCTAACCTAATGTCGTCTTTTACGTTGACGAGAGCCGTGCATGTGCTGTGGTTGCTCCGGAACCCAGATTGAAAGTGGTTTATTAGGTTATTTCGTGCTAGGAAGTCACGGGTTTGACCACTAATAAGATGTTCTAGAGCCTTAGACAGAGCTGGGAGGATGCTGATTGGTCTAAAATTGTTTAAATTGATTTCGTTGCTTGTTTTAGGTATAGGGCGTACCTGGGCGAGTTTCCAAAGCGACGGAAATGTGTCAGAAAGCAAGGAGAAATTGAATATGTCCGTGATGGGAATAAGGACATGGTGGAGGATTTTTTTGATCATGAGAATGGAAACTTCATCTACTCCTACGGCCGACGATTTTATCTTAAGTAAAGATTTTCTAACGTCTTCCGGTGAAATCCAGGAAAAGCAAAATTTTGAAGCATTTGTGGAGTGCGTTGCGATGTTCCGAATAGTTTCAATTTTAACATTATTTTCAATAGTCGGGAGGTCACAAAAATGATTATTCAGTACATCTGGTGCAAACTTAGGAATGTAGTCGTCCTTTTTCTGTTTCCCAGCACCTAGAATTTTCAACTTTTTCCATAGAACGTCCGGTTTATTTTGGTGGTTGAGCAATTCGTATGCGAATCGGACCTTGGGTTTTCTTACCTCCTGATTGCAGCGGTTCCTCAGGGTTCTATAATTTTCGAAGCTGCATGTGCTAGAGTCACCTTTTTTTACGTCATTTCTGTATTTGGTGTAAGCTCTGTCTCTCATGACCATAAGTCGACGTACGTCGTCCGTCAGCCAGGGGGCGGGGGGACGTGAGACCCGTTTCTTTCTGACGGGAGCATGTTTATTGAACAGCTTAAGAATAAATGTATTTAACAGGTGAACTTGCTCGTCCACTGTTGGTAACGTGCTAATTACGTGCCACGGAACGAGTGCAGCGTCTTCGTTCAAGCGGGTTTCGTCAACGTTCTTTATGTCCCTGTAAGATACTTGTTTAGGCTTAAATTTTGGAACGCGGATGTTATATGATACGTGAATTAAATCATGATAGGAAATCCCTGGTACCGGAATTTGGCCATGGCTCGTTACGCGATTTTCGTCCGAGACCAGAATGACGTCAAGCCAGGAGTCTGAAGTGGCCGTGTGGTGGGTTGGGTTTAGGTGACAGATTGTAAGATTTAAGGCTGAGAACGTATCGCGGAATTGCATAGCCTCCTCTTTGGTGGTACACAGGTCGACATTCATGTCTCCCAAAACAATTGCGTGAGAATATTTTGGTAGAAATGTTGCGATATCGTTTTCGAAGTTTTCGAGGCGAGTGGTAGGTGGTCGATAGACTACGGCAAGGAGGAGTTTCTGTTGACAGACGGTAGTTTCCATAATTATATATTCGGAAGATCGGTCGTAGTCGCCGGGTGATTCCGAAAGGATTTTGGCAGGAATATCTTCACGTAGATAAATTGCCACTCCCCCGCCCCTCTTCCCGATCCTGTCTCTTCTGAACAGACGAAAACCTGGGAGGTGCACCATTTCACTCGAAAGGCTCTCCTTCAGCCACGTTTCCGACACGAGCAGAGCATGCACGTGTTTGTTTATTTGGGCAATATTTTGGACTTCAAGGAGATGCGCGAGAATGCTTTGTGCATTGACGTGGATGACGTTGAGACTGCCCGAGGGGAGGATCAGCTGCGGCCCAGAAGGTGGGTCGCCCATTTGTGGCAGGGGGTGATATTCCGGCTTCCCGCGCTACGGTGGCACGTGAACGTCTTCTGCTAGAGTGACGTCAAAAAGGGGATCACTCAGCTGCGGGCCGCTTAATAACATGTAAAATCATACAAGTTTATCGCCTCATAAAGGCGATTATAACTCTTGCGAAGCAATGTTTATAACATGTAGTTCTCCTTCGCTGCTTTCCCGTACCTTCTCAAGTTAACTGAGGTTGGCAAAAGAACAAATTCTTGCTGAATTCAGCAAAAAGGGAATCAATGTATTTGGTTCTTTAACACTATTTGCCTACACTTCTACACGCAACAAATAAAGTTGGTTGGTTGGTTGATTGGTTGATTTGGTGTTTTAAGTCCACTTTATGCACAGTAAGGCTAATCGGAACTGGACCTACAGGTTAAAGTGGAATCCGAACCACCATGTGCCTTCACCGGGTATCGACCCCGGGACCCTTTGATTACGAGACACAGCAATGAAGTTAAATGATTATTAGATGAGAGTCTCATCTTGAGACGAGCACAATAGAGAAAACCCGAAAAATCGTAAAGTGAAACAATTTGAAATGCCTGTGTGTGCTGGAGGGGGGTGGGAGTAGAGTCTCGTGCGCATATTTTCATGCAAATAATTTACTAACTTAATTAATTATAGCGTGGACATAACTGCAACAGGATCGAGAGAGTAAGATTGAACGGAAAGGATTAAGTAAGTCCCTCTACATGTATACGAACGGGTCTCCATGACAGCATAACGCTTTTGGAAGCCAGAGGCCCCAGTTTGAACCATAGTAAGGCATATAGCAATGTTTGTCTCATTCTCCACTCATTAGTTCATCATTCATCCTCATAGTAGCGATCAACCCAGTAGAAATTCGTCTTTAAATGAACGACACATACATACGTATTGATTTATTATTATTTCGTTTTTCTGCTACTTCTGGCTAATCGCGAAGATGAGGATGAATCGTGATAAGATGAGGCGGATGAAGGGACAACCATAAACATGTAAGGACAACACAATACGAGCCCCACAAAGGATTATACTGGCCACGAGTCCAGACGCCAGAGAATCGCTAGTCACTAGTATGTAAAATGCAGTGGTATGAGTCCTGTCGAGTTGCATCCACGGGAAGCTCCAATTTTTCGGTGTTGTGTGCGTGTGAATAAAACTATTATTATTATGAAGTTACAGTTACGCAATAATAAACGTCTAAGCCGTATGAATGCAAATATTGCCATCAGTTTCAATAATACGAATGTCTATAACAGTATCCTTATTTAATTTTCATTTAACACGTAGTGTTTTTTTATACGGAAGAAACATGCATCAAATTATGTCAATATATTGTACATATATTCAGGTAGTGTTGTATTTTAAAAATTTCCAGCAGTTGAATTTCAGAAACTTCTTTGCAGGGGCGACTTATTGTTGACAAGAAATAATTGAAGTTACTGCTGCATAACATAATAAGTACGAGTATATTGCAAAATCATAGACAAAATGCAGTGGGTGGAGGATGTCTATGCAATTTATCCTAGTGGGGGAATTTTCTTTAAGAGGATATTCTTAACTAGAGAGATAACATTCCAAAACCTTTCCCTCTTTGAGCACTGCTGCCTCTCCTGTGAAAAAATCTTGCGGTCGTCCTTGTCAAATTGCGTCATTACGAGGCAAATATTTTTTTCTTATTTTTGGGTTGCTTTCCTGTAACTTTTACCAAATTGGAAGGCGAGGATGAGTAATGAATAGATGAAATAGATGGACACCCGCAAAGGGACACAATGTCCAGGCGGGACTCGAGCCTTAAACCTTCGCTGGGTAGCGAGGTCGTTACTAAACCAATTAGCGTTCTCATCTCTTTCTATTTTGATGGCCTCCCGATGGCGTAGTGGTGGCGTCATCGCCTTATAATCGAGGGATCCCGGGTTCGGTACCCGGTGGAGGCACGTAGTGGTTCGGATATGGAAAGAGTTATTCAATTTGAAATTGTGTTTGCATCCTTCCATGGGTCAACTGTTTCCAAGCAACATAAAGTTATGGACACTCTAAAGACAGTACTTCAGTCAAAATTTCCTGAAGTTAACGAAGAGATTATTTCCCTGTATGTCAGAACAATAATTTTTATTAGAATTCGACATTTGAATAAACTAATGAAACTCAAGTCCATGGAAGCAAGTGCAGCGATAAAAAGACGACAGTGGGTAGCATCGTCTTCAAAATCATAAGTCTCCAGGAAGGGTAAGTTGTAATGAATTTTTATTCTTACTGATATTTATTTCCGCCTCGGCCTCCACCGTACAGTGATTAACAAATCACATTGCTAAACCAAGACAGAGGCCAGACCTATTGTTCATGTATTTGTTATTTGACGTCGCTTTTTTACAACTTTTGGTTAATCGCGGCGATGAGTGTTGATCACATAAAATTGATGAAAGGGCAGGCACAAAGAACATCAATGCCCACGACGTGACTCCAAGCAAGAGCGCCGACTTTCCAAAATTTCTGTGGGTGCATATCAATGGCGGTTAGATCTGTAATTATCAAGTATTGTATACTTTAAACAAGTTACATGCACAATGATTGCAAGAGGCAATGATATTATCAACACGTTACTAACAGAAAATACCATATTCATACAAATTAAAATGAAAAAATCTTCATAAATGCAAATAATTTTAATTATATTGCAGAAAGAACTATGCAAGGATTTTGTTGTGAACAGAAACTACAAAATGACTAACTTTATGTACCAAATAATAATAATAATAATAATAATCATGACATGTTAACTTTCAATACAAAACACATTCCTTCTTACGTCATTTGCACTGATGAATTTGTTTGCAATTTTGGTAATGTCAATATACTTCCATTGTTATTGTGGGGACTGCCTTTGACTTGGCCAGAGACAGGCAACGACGGGGGGCGGGGGGTGTGTTGCTTGATTACTTTTGCACAAACACATTTGAAACAATTATGTTTTAGACGTTAGAAATTTTAACTTCCATCTCAATGTTTTAATTGCTTATTATTTTTTGATAATGGCAAGTGAGAAATATTTATTTTATTTTGTTTTTATCAAACTAAAAATCTTGTGGGTGCGGCGCACCCACGAGATTATTTATGTGGGTGCTCGAGCTCCGGAGCACCCACGTAGTCGGCGCGCATGACTCCAAGTCGGGAACTTCAGTGATGAGATTCAAAGTCGAACACGCGGTTGACCAGATTCGTCATCGAGCTGGCACGAGTTTCCTTGAATTTATTAAGGGATTACGCTTTCCCACGACATTGCATTTTATCCATTTATTATTTATTTATTAATTTCTAAAAAACATATTTTGATGTTACGGTTTTTTAAACACAAATCAGTTTAGGTAGAATATTTCTGCAATTTTACCATAGTGTAAACTTTAATGTAAGCGAAAACATGTTTGCATCACTAGTTAAAGATTTTCACATCTACAAAAAAAATATCCAAAACCCATTTCCACCTCACTCAAGGATTATGTTAATTCAATTCAAATTGTACGCGGGTTCAGTGCCATGAATCTAACCTTTACTGAACACAATGAGATTGGTTCATAGAATGTATCGCCGAAAATCAATTTCGCTGATATCCCGTTGTCGCTGTTCTATTTACATTAGATACGAGCTCCAATTACCATTTTAATCCTTCGTTTTAAAAGTTATTGAAACACAAAAATAGTAGTTATTGCGGGTCATTTTAAAGTTGTTTTTTTTACTTCATTACTGTCTCATTTGATTTTTTTATTTTCTAAGAATTTCGGCGGGCTGCAGCCCCTTAAGCCCCCCCCCCTGCGTACACCAGTGCTTGCCACACTCATCTAGCCCATCAAATTTATCATTTCATCATTCATTGTTATTGTTGCGGTTACCCTAAATACGTAGAAAGAAAAGCGACGTCATATAACAACAGCGACACCGACATCCTATGTATACTAGATATATAAATTATAATGAACAAATTATTAATAACAAACATCTGTGAAAATTGAAGGTATGAAGGATAATAAGTATTGGTGTGGTAGCGAAATATTTAATACGTAAAATTGTATTTATTTACCCATACGCAACTTCAGATTTCAATGTAGGGGCGTATAAGAGGATAGTCGTGATTACTTTTTGTTTCATTTGTATAACGCCATTTATTGTAATTGCGTGCTGTAAACTTCTTCATATTATTGCCTAGGTCTTATTTCTTGCGTTTTGCTTATTATTCTGCTGCAAATGGTCAAGAGAATCAAGATATTAACAATTAAAAATGAAAATATTTCCCGTAAGCTTCCATTGCTACGCGAGCCTCGCCCCTTGACAGATCCCCTTGGTCATGTCAGAGCTCGTTGCGGCTTCTGGCCAATGGGAGAGCTCCGTGTCTCGGAATGCTCTTCCTAAAATACTTCTATATTCCTTGCATTTGTGGCACCGGGGTTGGGGAGCGAAGGTCGTTGTCGCTTGCTTGGGAAATGCAGATATTTCTTAATTGACTTTTTGACTGAAAAAAGCAGACGTCGGTGTTGCCGGGAGGTTGCCGGCGGACAAACAGTTTGAGGGGTTGGGAAGCGAGTTTACGGTCTGCCGCTGGAAGGGGGTAGGGGCGAGGTTAATGGCAACTGAAGAGGAGGGGGCAGGTTTTCAAGTTCTACAGAAGCACCGGGTGGGGGCGTTGCCAGATTTACATCCACCAGAATATCAGTTTGAGCCATAGGGAATGAGAAGATAATAAATAAATAAAAATTAGCATTTGTCGCTACGTCTACCGAACACAAATTATTGGAAATTGGAGATTCACTTACCAAGCCAGCAGAATTGATATGGAGTTTATATTTAATCTGCTGTCGTATTGGATTTGACACACACATGGTTCGTGTAACATGCGACATGTGTTTTCGATACATGAATCATATATATTTTCATAAAATTTGTTAAAAAAGATCATGACCTCTTGCATTTGATACACACATTTCCGGCTCTGCATAATTTCTGTAAAATCATTGGCTGTTAGTTCACACAGTTTATTTCTCAAGAATATCTTTACTTGTTTCTGTTTACTTCTTGATTCTTTCATCCGGTGTATCACTTCCTGTGCATTTTAAATCAGTTACTTAATTTCCTCTCTTCTTTTCAAGTTTAATAATTTCTTAATATTTGCTCTAAGATCTTCCTGTCACATAACTTCCTTCAATATCAACCAAAAAGTTTGATTTATACAATTTAGGAATTTTTTACCTTGTTGTCTTTCCCCAGTTCTGTCTCTGTGCTGAATGTTTAACTTTTACCTTTCTGTAAGTTCTTATATAATAGCATTGCACCTATTTGTTATTTAATTATGTTCGGGGTTGTAGGGGTGACCCCTTTTCAATATACCTAAACACCAACCTCACTTCCATGCAGTATCTCTGGACTGCATTTAGTAGACTAACGAGGTTCTGACGCGTGGACCTGCAGCCAGTGCAATCCTCTGTAGGACCTGTGTTGTGTTTTACCTTTTATCCGTTTCATCCTCATATTAGCCAGAAGTAGCAGAAATCTAAGTAAAATAAATCAAATCAATCAATCAAATGATATTCACACCCAAGCTTTTCGCCTTCTTCCAAATAAACATACATATGATCGCTTCCTCGTAAGTATTATTTTATTAATAATAATATTTTTATATTAACGGTCTGCTAGGATCTGCTGAACACTGACTTATTCTAATGGTTGCAATAAATCTATTCTTCTTCCATATATCTCTCCATCCTGTATCAATCGTAACCCTATGCAATTATTTATTTACTCAAGGAACTCGTTGTTGCTAAGCTCAGCCTTTATTCCTAGGCTGTTGGGAAAAAACACCCAAGTCAAGAAATGCAATTTTACATCAGACAGTTACTTATGTTGATTTTTTTAATAGCAAACATCACAGAAATAACACATATTGGGTCACCACTGCTTAGAATAGTTACACATACCAAATATAAATTTACACTTTTAATGCTTGCAACTTAGATGATAACAGCAAATGGTAGTTTGTGACTGTTACGTACCCAATAGGACCAAGTAATGTGAATAGTTTGCCAAAGACGAGTAGAGATGGCAGCACCAGGCGTGCAAGGTTAAGAATTGGCATAATATATTTGAATAACTTTATAAATAAGAACAAAGCAAATTGGAAAGATGAAAAACAATAGAATATATTATAACAAGACAAAGAATAAATATGAAAGAAGTAAATTAATATATATATTTTATAAATCAAATCAGTGATCACATGTAAGTTAATATGAAAATTAAGGAAGTCAAAGCACTGATACAAGTTTGTGTCTTTGAACAGATATTGAATCTGTATGATTGATTTACCATTCCCGTAGCGGAAATTTTGTTTACATCGGTGGCGAGCGCGTTCTGATCGAAGCCCCACAGCACTTTTTGGTTGCGCGGTTTAACCGTAGCACCTACTTGGATGCGCGTGTCAATCGTTTGCACCAAGTATACACTCTGTTGTACCTAGTTAGTGGTGGCGCGTTCCAATTGCAGCCCCAAGGGAGAGTATTATTCCCAAAGGATAAAGGAATTCGTTAAATAGTCAAAACCTAAATAAATTGAAATCCAGAGGGAAGTTCACAAAGAAGACAAGAAGGAAGTCCAGATCAAGAACGTCCATTAAGAGGGAAGTACAGATCCAGACCGTCCATTGAGAAGGAAGTCCCGATCCAGACCATCCATTGAGAAGGAAGTTCCGATCCAGATCTGCCCATTACGAAGAAAGTACAAATAGAAGAATATCCAAATAGAGAAAATAAATAATAAAAAGAATATTGAGATGAAAATTTACTGTAAACGAGAAAATTATAGAAGAATGTAGCTTATCATGTAAATATGCTTACTCCATGTATCCTTTTATAACACCATTAAGCCTTGTTTCCATGATTATGAAAAACTAAATATGCTGACCAAAGCAGTAATTTATTTTATTAAAAACATAAAAGTACTTGATACAAAGTCTGAAGAAGACCTTGCTAGAAGGTTGAAACGTTACGTTAGTTTATGTTTTTAATAAAATAAATTACTGCCTTGGTCAGCATATTTAGTTTTCCATGTATCCTGTGTTTAAATAATATATTCGTTTAAACGTCTCCATTGGAAGGCATCCTGTCTGGTTTCGTTGTCTACAAAGAACCCTTCCCTGTAGATAAGCTAGCTGAGTTTTAAGATTAAGGTTTATGTACCTTTGCATCAAATGAAGGTAGCATGAATAAAAGGCGACCAACTTTTGGGGCTAGAGAATTAGGAACCAGACAGCGAAGAGAGAAAGAATAATTGAAAATGGAGGAAAAGGATAAAGAGGAAATGAGAATAGAGAAGCTACAATGAAGGAAGACGGAGAAAAAAGGGAAACTTTCGTTTCTTGCGGAGAGGAAGGAAACAAGGAAGAAATTATTTTCTGTGTCACATGTAAGGAAATGAAACATTGGACGTGCGAAGGAATAAGAAAGGAGAAATACATATCAATAAGTAGAAGGGAAGAAGATTATACATGTAAGGAATGCAAGAAGGAAAAGCTAAAAGAAAAGCAGAAGAAGACAGAAGAAATAAACTTGATGGAAATGTTCCAAAAGCTGTCAATGCAGATAAACGAAAATAACAGAGAATTGAAGGAGAAGATTGATGAGAGTAATAGAACAGTAGAAGAAAAGTTAGAAGAAAGTAAGAAGGAAGTGAAAGAAATGCTCGATGAAAATAGTAGAAAATTAGAAGCAGTAAGAAATGAAAGCAAGAAAATGTACGAGAAAATAACCGAGACATGTGAAGAAAATAGAAGATCATTGGAAAAGAAGATAGAAGAAACAACACTGCTAATTGAAAACAAAAGCGTGGATATAAATAGGACGATCGAGGAAGAAGTTTCAAGACTTAGAGAGGAGAATATACACAGAACCGACAGTATGGAAAGAAAAATTGTTGAAAATAAATCGCAAATAGAAGCAGTATCTTCTAGAGTAGATGCAAATGAAAGCAAGATAGAGGAAGCAAAGGTCCTAATGGAAGATAAAAGCTGGGAAACACGCAATAGAATGGAAAAGGACGTTCTAAAACTCAGAGAAGTAAGTACGCGGGAACTGCAAGTAGTTCAAGAAAAAACTAGCAGTATGGAGAAGGACATTGCGGAAAATCAAAATAAAATTAATGCAGCAGATAAGAAAGGAAAGGAATTAGACAGAAAGTTAAATGGGGCAGTGTCAAAGATAGAGAAGACAGAAAAGAAAGTAGAAGAAGTGGAAAGAAAGTTAGGAAAGCTATTCATCAAAGAAGGAAACATAAATCCTAGGTTTCGAGAAAGTGAAGAAACGAAGGTTAAGAAAGAGCTGAGAAAAGAGAGTTCAAGCGATGAATCGACGACGGAGGAATAAGAGAAGCATAAGAGATATAGAATAGCGGGAGGTCACAATAAAAGGAAATGGAAGAATAGCGAAGATGGAAGTAATAATGAAAGGCTCTTAGACATATTGGAAAATGAATTCCCGAGAGACGAGAACTATAGGACACGGATACCTAGGCCACAAGAATTGCAGCATCTTCCAAAATTCAATGGGAATATATCTGATAAATGTCCCAGAAAGTTTTTAAGGGAACTAACAACAAATATCAGACTTATGAGGATCCCCGAAGGAATGATTTTGAACGTCATAGAGACATGTTTTGAACAGTCGGCAGCAGGATGGTATCAACTAAATCAGCACAAATTCAGAAATTTTAAGGAGTTCAGCCAAAAATTCCTGAATTACTACTGCAGTGAAGACATAAAGAAAAGGCAGCTAGAAGCATTAAAAATAAGATATGTAGATTGGTCAAAAGTCGACAGCCTGGAAGAACATACATGGGAGACTCTTAGAAGCATCAAAAACCTAAAGGAAGGATGCAGTGAAGAGCAGCTGGTTAAACAAGTTGTCCAAACATTGCCATTAAGAATACAGAGAGCTATAGCAGCGGTTAAGAGAAAAGCAGTTGATGATTTGATTGAATATCTAAGAACCGAAGATGTGTTAAGAAAAACTCAGAATTCCTGGAACGATAAGGAAGGAAGATTCTATGGAAAGAGGCAACATTCAGAAGAAGAAGGGCGCTCAAACCAAAGTTCCGGAGACAAGAATTTGATGTAAAAAGAATAGAAGTTAGAAACCAGAGACCAAGTGCAGAAAGAAGAGATGTAGGAAGAAACAATGGAAGATATGAAAGAAACATAGACTCTGTGAAAGAAAGAGAGAGAAACGATGATAGATATCGAGGAAATTGGAGAAACTTGAGAGGCCGAAATAATTTCCGAAGATACGGAAGAGGAGGAAATCAGCGATGGAGGAACATATATGAACAGAACGAAAGAAAATACCGAGTAAGTGTGCCCAATGAAGAAATGGAAAGAAGAAATGCACTTTCGGATGTAGAAAGAGACGAAGCCATAGAATTAGCCAGAAATTATTGTAATGACGCAAGAAGATTCCAAGAGGGAATTACAGCAGATGAAGATTCAAGGAATGCAGAAGAGAATAGAGGGTCAAACATGTAAGGCTCTTGCAGCATCTCCCAGGTGTGAGAGCAAAAACAGAGAGAAATGTAAGGCAGGGAGAAATTGTAAATAGAAATGTACATAGTGAAAGAGAAAGTCTTGAATTATGTTTAATAGAAGAGCCGAATTTCAATGACCTGAAGCCAGGGAGAACTTTTTATGTAAAGGCAAAAATTATAGAATTAGAAGTAAAGTGCCTAATAGATTGTGGTAGTGTGGTAGAAGTAATGAGTTATGATTGTTGGAAATGGATAAAAGGAAAATATCCACAAGCTCGTCTAGATGCATCAGAAAGGGATAAAATAAGATTGGTCATGGCAGCAGGGAAAGAAGAATATAAAATACAAGGAACCGTCGGCGTAATGATGAATCTTCAAGGGTTAAATTTTCCTGTCAGATTCCTCGTAGTAAAAGGTCTAAGAAGTCATATGATATTAGGAATACCATTTTTGGAAAAATATGATGGTCATTTTTATATCAAAGATAGAAGATTGAATCTAGAGTCATTGGAAGAAGAAAGACTAGATGTTCCTATGGAAACTGTAAACAACGAAATGGAGAGAAAAGAATGCATTGGCAACCTCAATTTAATGTACGGACAGATGAAGGCAGTACCAAATGATATATGCGAAGAAATTGAAAGTGAAATGAATAAAAAAATGATGAATACACTGCATCTGTTGAAGAGATAAAGAATAAGGTTGATGAGTGCAAAGATATTTCCAAAGAAGAGAGGAAGCAATTACAAGAAGTTTTGTTAGAGCATAGGAATTTGTTTAGCCAAAAGCCAGTACTCACCATAGGGTATTCCTACGAAATAGAAGTAGATACAGAAAGACCTATAGTATCTAAACAGTATCCGACACCTTTTGCGAAAAGAAAAGCTGTAGAAGAAGAACTTCAGAAATGGTTAAGATGGGAAATTATAGAAGATTCAAATAGCATACATGTAAGCCCGATGCATGTAGTTGACAAACCCAGTGGAGGAGTTAGACCAGTCTTAGATCTGAGAGAACTAAACAAACACGTATTACTTCCAAGAAACCAGGTGGATAGAATAGATGAGATGCTACACTCATTTTCAGGAAACAGATACTTTACTTCTTTTGATTTGACCCTGGGATACTTTCAAATTGAGATCGATAAGAAGTCAAGAAAGTATACAGCATTCAGATATGGCTCAAGATTGTTTCAATTCAGAAGATTGCCATATGGTTTAAATTCATCTGTTTCGGCATTTATGACTGCGTTGAACAAGATATTTGGGATAGAAACTAAGCATTGGTTAGCCATATATGTAGATGACGTGCATTCACAGTAAAGACTGGGATTCACATATAAGAAGAATAGATTGGGTATTGAACAAATTAGGAATAGCAGGATTAACCGTCAAGCTGGAGAAATGCTGTTTTGTCAGAAAGGAAGTTAAGTTTTTAGGCCATGTTACATCCGGTGAGCAAAGCTTCAGAGAAAGCTATCAAAAAGCAATTTTTCATATATTTATTCCCATATGAAGTGATAAGTACTTTTAGAAATACAGCACATAAAAACAGATGTAGAAAGGAGAGAGAATTAAGACAACATTAGAAGATATAATTGTACAGAAGAGAAGAAAGAAAGCTTCAAGAAGAAATAATAGAATTGTACATATATAATTTGAATAAAAAAATGTATCTGCACATATATATATATATATATATATATATATATATATATATTACGACAATTTTTTTTATGGCCAACGGGGGGAATATTGTGTTACGTACCCAATAGGACCAAGTAATGTGAATAGTTTGCCAAAGACGAATAGAGATGGCAGCACCAGGCGTGCAAGGTTAAGAATTGGCATAATATATGTGAATAACTTTATAAATAAGAACAAAGCAAATTGGAAAGAAGAAAAACAATAGAATATATTATAAGAATACAAAGAATAAATATTGAAGAAGTAAATTAATATATATATTTTATAAATCAAATCAGTGATCACATGTAAGTCAATATGAAAATTAAGGAAGTCAAAGCACTGATACAAGTTTGTGTCTTTGAACAGATATTGAATCTGTATCGTAACGCAACTCCCATGCTGCGTTTGGGATCGAACCAAGAACCTCTAGATTTAATTGGGTGATGTAGCTATTCCTCATTCATCTCTCAGATGGTTATCACTCGCTTGGCCTAAATGTGATAAATGCAAGAGGTTACTTTTTAAAGGAATGGCGATAGAAAATAGCTTAGATTAAATATGGGTTTTATACTCTCCATGACTGAACCGACATGGATTGGTTAAGGAAAGGATATTACTTGCCTTACAAATATATGGAGATTGTTGCTAGCTTGTCCTCTCAACTATCACTTGTCTCTTGTCACACACCATCGTCCAATAGTCGTTCCCCACTTAGTTCCTCTCTCACAATCCGTAGTCCTTACTCTCTCTCGTATTCTCGCCAACTGATCACACCTCCTGACAATTCCAACACTCATGCCACATACGACTTCCAAGTCAATCACCCGACCTTTGCCTGATTACTTATTCAGCATTCCTTTCTCTGATACCTGCTATGCTAAGACTTTATACATCTTGCCCAATACCTTGGGTACGATACGCTCCTCTACCCCCTAAAGAAAATCCTTTGATTTTCACCTAAAGATGAAAGATTTAAAGTTGTATTCCATATCGATCCTTTCTATGGAGAGATTTTTTTAATTATAAAATATAGTCCCAAAATTTTTGGATTAACATACCATAACCAAAAATATGTAATTTGATTAATATAGTTCTTTAAAAAGAAAAAAGAAATGGAGAAAAATAACCAATAAACAAACAAAATAAATAAACAAAACTTGTCAGCATATGAAAGGTAAACACTGACATGTGAGTTTGTTTTGCTAACTCGACAATCTGCTCGTGCGCGTATTCATTGAGAGGCTTACGCTACACATCTGAGTTCCAATACTACATGATGACGTAGCGAAGTCCGTGCATAAGCATGCAACACTCTGACACCACGTGAGAAAATTATAAAAGCAATGTTCCACAAGAATGGATCTTGTCAAAATTTATGTCTCAATGACACACTAGCGAAGTAGTGTAATCGATCCTGCAAGCACTGACACTGTACAACACTGTTGTGTATTTGGATGTTAATATTTACAAAATCGGCAAAGTTTGTGATACTCATCCGAGTTACACTTGCACACATATGTCATTATCGATGTAAATTTCACCGTCTCTTATTTCATTGTATCATTTAAAGATCGCTGTCGTTTTTATGTATAATATATGTCAACTATCACAATAAATATTTAGTTAGAAAATTTGAAGTTAATCAAAATATATACACTGTATCAGTAACTGTCCTTGAGTAATAATATATGTACATGAATTTATGTATTTGAAAATAAGAATATAATAGTGTTCGATAGATAAAATCACAGCACTAACATTTGTCCATAAAATTAATGCTTGAGTTATCCTGATTTTCATAAAGAGTTCAAGTAAAATACCATAATTTTACTCGTGTTAACATCACTTAATAGTCTCTGCGTATAGCAATGAAGTTTCTTCTTGAACCAAACCACGTATATATGTATATAGTAGTTCCTTGAGGCCGTGAAAAATGTTTTTCACTTTGATGCATTAACTTTGCAGCTACAAATATTGTCATTGATGAAAAACGCACAGTAGAGAACTGCATATCGTCGAATTGTGAATGTGAAATATTTAGTTGTATGTAAATATTCCTTCAAATCGATGTATGTATTATCAGCGTTGAATATCGGGTCTCACTACTAATTGACTTCAGTAGGAGTTAATTAAAATAGAATGAAGGAGATCCGTGTTAAACGATTTGGTGCTTATCAACTGATTTTGCTGAACTGCGTAATTAAAATGGATGAAAGGTCTAATTGTAATTCAAGTTTCCACGTGTCGAAAAATTAAAAGAAAAATCTCAGAAATAAAAATCTTGAGAAATTCTCAAAAAAAAATCGTAGGACAAATAATTCCTCTGCGTCCTTCAGGTGTAATTCGTGTTGATTTCTTATTTCTCCAAGGTTTTAGCTGGTGACCATCTCTAGACGTTGACATCTGTGAAACAGTTGAACTGAGGACTGTTAACATGGTTTCATAATATTGTTAAAATGTTCATTTCACCGTTAAAATTTGAATTATCTGTGAGGCAATTCAGGTAGGTTTTGGAAAGGAAATTTGCATCATCATATACCGAACAGGCATTTCCTCTTTTAGTGTCATCTTTTAGTTGAATTCTATGTTTATAATTCGTCGCTCTACCTATATCATCCTTTGACCACGCAAAAACATGTGGATATTTCATTAAAACAGCCAAAAGTTGCTCCTTTTGCTGGGGTTCTAAATTCGGATTCACATCAAACCGACTAGGGTCCGCCCGTGCGTCACTGACGTTCCCTGACTCTTCCGTCGCGAAAACCTGTGCCTGTTCACCAATTTCATCCTTATTCTCATCATTATTGTTACTCATGATTGGCCTATCCCATGTTTCAGCTTTCCCGATAATAGTGCCTTTCTTAATTGTAACATTATAATTTAAAGGATTTGTGATCCAAATGAGATTCGAATCCGGATTAAAAGGTTTCTCACGGATTAAGTTCGGTGCTTAGATAGCACTTGTTCTGAAGACATTCGCATGTATCGCGTTACGATGCAGTGTGTTGAACTTTCCGCTGACTCCACGGACTTCCGAACAACACCTTATATCGCATGTTGACCACCGTCAGCATTGTTGATTACGAAAGACTCTTCCAGCGTGTGTGGCTAATGAAAACAAAAGACTTTCTTTCAGCATTTAAGCTTGAGCTTAATTCTGTTCCATTTACTTTTCGGTGAAGGGTATCCGACATTTTTTTTTATTAGTATTTTATTTTATGTATCCTTTTTGTTCATGTAATAAACAAAACCTTTTAAATTTTGGTGAATGGCAGAAGGTTCAATTTAAACTTTAATTATTACAATTTCAATTTTGGAAATTGTTTCGCAAGAGGGGGTGTCGTACCATGCACTGTTCGGTTAAGAAATATTGACCCTGGCAGACCTTGTCAGCTCCTGCTCAGAAATGTGTAGAATAAGCTTTCTACAGGAAATGGTAAGAACACTGGCCTTAGGCAAGAGGTGACGAGAGGCCAAGCGAGTGTTTAAATACGTGCGCTTGAGAGCGACACGAGGTCTTTTAATCTGGAATCATCGGAGAAGCAGGAGCTACTGGTCTTATTTCTAAACCGAACAGGGTAAGCTAGTCTACACCCATTCTGCCATTTGCATTGCTCACTTCAGTCTAGAAACGAATCATGAGTCTATTTGAATGAATAGTTAGATATTTGTACCTGCCCGTTCAGGGCTGTCTCTACCATCAACTAGTACTAATAGTACATCCCTATTTAAGATCCCGCGTTCAGAGGAAAGCTACGTAGTGGAGTTGCGGAATTTTTTTCATTTATTTCACTCTGAAATAAATGAAAATTGAAATTTGTTAAATAGTGACATGTCAGATTTTTTTTTTCTCCGCGAATCTTTATTTTTGGGGAAAGCTGCGTAGCACGCAGTTTTAATGTTAATGATGGTTAATGTCGATAATCAGCTTTAATTCAGTCCTTACCCACCACACCCACCCAATAGGCTAATCACCCGCTGCATTTAAGCACATTACAATGCGGAGGAAACGAAAATAGAATGTTTCCTTTGGTAGCCACGGGCGCTTTTGCTTCGTCGCGGTTTTCCGCGTCGATGCGATGTGGCATAAGGTACGTCCGTCATACCACATTGGATAGGCTCATCATTCTTGCCAATAATGCTGTTGGTCCGTCTTTTGATGTGGAGGGCCTACCTTGTGCCTCATCCACCCCAATCAGAAGTCCTCCATTAACTAGAAGCCGCGCACGCGCGCAGGCTCACTTTCAAATTGATAATCGTCCCACAGTTCTTGTGGACCCACCCACCATGGCTCAACTACCTTTTGTTCATCCCTTCATGTTTGAGAGCATCCAGTTTCAGGGTGCCTCGGGGGAGGATGTTTCTAAATTCATAGACCGTTTCGAAAGTGCGGCGATTCTGAACAATTGGGACGAGACGAAAAAACGGCAACTTTTCCCGGCGTTGTTATGTGGCCCAGCCCTCCGCTGGTTTAATGCAATTAGCCAGCAACCAGGCGTCAATTTAGTCAGCTATGAGGACGTCAAGAAAAAACTTATTGAAGAATTCACAGGCTCCCTTGATCAGCTGCAGATCGAGGAGCAGATCAGATATCGGTTCCACAGGGACGATGAACCGGTATCATCTTATGTTAGGGACAAGCAGACCCTCTTGTTTAAGATGGACCCTAACATGGCTGTTAATAAGCAGCTTAAATACATACAACTGAACTAAGACTTTATACATCTTGCCCAATACCTTGGGTACGATACGGTATGATTGATTTACCATTCCCGTAGCACCTACTTGGATGCGCGTGTCAATCGTTTGCACCAAATATACACTCTGTTGTACCTAGTTAGTGGTGGCGCGTTCCAATTGCAGCCCTAAGGGAGAGTATTATTCCCAAAGGATAAAGGAATTCGTTAAATAGTCAAAACCTAAATAAATTGAAATCCAGAGGGAAGTTCACAAAGAAGACAAGAAGGAAGTCCAGATCCAGAACGTCCATTAAGAGGGAAGTACAGATCCTCCATATTGAGAAGGAAGTCCAGATCCAGACCGTCCATTGAGAAGGAAGTCCCGATCCAGATCTGCCCATTACGAAGAATGTACAAATAGAAGAATATCCAAATAGAGAAAATAAATAATAAAAAGAATATTGAGATGAAAATTTACTGTAAACGAGAAAATTATAGAAGAATGTAGCTTATCATGTAAATATTCTTACTCCATGTATCCCGTGTTTAAATAATATATTCGTTTAAACGTCTCCATTGGAAGGCATCCTGTCTGGTTTCGTTGTCTACAAAGAACCCTACCCTGTAGATAAGCTAGCTGAGTTTTAAGATTAAGGTTTATGTACCTTTGCACCAAATGAAGGTAGCATGACGTATGTGCATTTTCCCGAACACCATAGATTTAAACTCGTAAATCAAACTTTTATATCTCCCTAATTTGTGAACATCATTCTTTCAGCAATAAATAAGATTTTCTTGTGTCCATATGGCTAAGAAAAATTCTCTCTTTCAACGCACTCATTAATGTTATTGTGTACATTCTTTCGTTTGGTTCAAATTTTATATCCAACAATAGTTTAGGATCGCTGTGAAAATGAAATGAAGACGTTCATTTATTTTGGGGTGGTAAAAGCAGAAAGTCAAATTGTAATAGCCCTATGTATACATAAAGTGTATTTAGGAAGAAAAACTCATGACATAAATGGAATTTTCTTACGTAGAATAAGATCCGTTGAAATTTACATAAAATCGAGGATATTAAACAAACAAGTATTTCGGAAATAATGAGCGAGTTTAACTTAATGAAGCCCAGGCATGGTAGAGTTTGAACTGTTTTAATTTAAGTGTTACTATTTTTTATTATCAATGAATAATTTTTATATTTTACCCATTAAATTTTCTTTGTATGCAATTTGGATGAAAATACACCCTATGAAAATACACCCTATACTCCCTCCTTTCAATCACGGTGCTGAATGAACATCAATATTTTGGAGCTCCCATCGGGAAAATAACTCAGAACCACTCTCTCCAAAGCCTGTAACTTAACCTAATCAGGAACTGAACCCTTTTCCTCCAATAATTAAAATAAAATTGTGTAATGCACCATTCATAGAGACGTTTGTTGTTCTTGACTGTATGGAGTATTGACACTATTTACTGACTTCTGGACGCTGGTATTTGCCTCTCTAAGTAGGCAGTGACACTGTGGGGAAAAATGAAATGTTATGTCCGCGTTCAATTTGAACATCACGAACCCTACTACTGCCAGTACTGAATACACGTGAATAATTTGATGAACCTTTTGTCCTTTGTTACACAATCGATTCCAGTTGTACGTATAGAGAGAACTTTGCAAATGTCCACTGAACTGCAAATATTTGTATAATCATAAATGTGTTCAATTTTCCATTTATCTTCTCAGTATTCAATCGAATACTACTGCGCTACACATGATTTATTCCTGATTCAGGGCTTCTCAACTCAGGAACTATGGAAATTCCAATGAAAGCAGTGCCATTCCAGGAAACTAGCATAAAGCAGTTGGATATTTCAGTGAAATGTTTTCCCAACTAAGGTCGCCCTACTAATTGCCTCGGGGGAGGATGAATTCCGATTGAAATAGTTGTGCTAACATAACCTACAAACAAAAGGTCACCAATATACTGAAAATATATTAAGGGAAAGATGAAACTCTCCGTAAAGCACATTACTCTTTCCACAAATGGATATAGATGCTGTATGTGCGTAGTATTTCAGGGTAAGGTGTAGCAACAATAAAAACCTGATAGAAACAGATCCTTACATCTTCCACGTCCTGAGTTTGGAACATTCCACGTGAAAATGTCATTTTCCGAATTGGTTGAAACATCACCAAAACACCAATGGCTGTAAACAGAAAAATACACTTGGAGGTTTCAACCAATTGGCCTTATATTTAAAAGCATTATATTCAGTCCCTGTGGAAGCATGTGTCGTGTGGGAAAGAATATATAGATTAGATACTACGCATGGCTCTGGTAGAACGAATTAGAGGTTCCAGGACTGAAATTTGTTAAGTGGATGAATACCTTATGCATCAACACAGAGGATTTACAGTTCGGAAAAGTAATTTTGGGGGCAATTATAAAGGAAATTCAGTCTGAACTAGGACAATGAACGCTAGAAAGAGAACAGCCAGAAGTGTAATTGATTGATTGATTTGGTGTTTTAAGTCCACTTTATGTACAGTAAGGCTAATTGGGACTGGACCTACAGCTTAAAGTGGGATCCGAACCACTATGTGCCTCCACCGGGTATCGAACCCGGGACCCCTTGATTACAAGGCGACGACACTACCATTGCGCCATCGGGAGGCCCGCCAGAAGTGAAAGTCGTATGGTCTCACTTTTAGGCAAGGGGATTTTAAATATTTGAGCACGAAGGCTATCGTTTGTTTTGACACCTGCAGCCATTTTTATTACCATTATTATTATTATTAACATTTATATTAACATGCCGGGGTATGTGGCAGCACAGATTGCTACGACGCCAAGGGTCCTGGGTTCGAATCACAACCTGGTCATGTGTGGCCTTTGTAAGGATCCCTTCATCAATTTCATCATATCATAACTCATCCTCATATTCACGATTAACCAAAAGTGCCATAAAAGCGAAGTAAAATAAAGCAAATCATGTAAATTACGTTGTCATAGTGCTTCACTTCCACTATGCATGCATTGTATTAATAAAGTTTAAACTAAAGACTATTCAGCTTGCACTCCGGTTACAATATAGTACTGAAAATAGAGTTATGATGGAAAAAGGTATTCAAACACTAGAAACGCCTTCCTTCTAATTCTTCCATGTTACAAGCAAACAACAGATCTTGACTGGCATGTTTTTTTTACTATTATCGCAATATTAAGGAACTTTAGTAGTCGATGGTTCCTTGCCACTTCTGCCCCTTCAGCATCGCATTTGTTTTGTGCGGCCCCTCTGGACTTGCCCCTAGACTATAGCCTAGGATAGACTAGTAGCAAATACCCCTATTTTTAGGTAACTTTAGTTTTTCGTTATAAGATTTTCAGAATGTTAAAATATGTGAATATTTACTAACTAAAACCTCAAGTTAATTACTCGTTCCGTTGCAGTGCTTTCGAAAAAAATGATAACATGCAGTAAGTGAACATATATAGCAAAATATGCATGCAGTTCCTGCAGTGGTGCTATAACGTGTAGCATCTATTTCACTTTATGCTATTAGTCACATTGTGCAATTACTGTGGACGAGATGAAAATACGAGAAAACTTTGCTCGGTAATATTATCCTACAACATGCAATTACCCAAAATATCTCTCAGTAAGAGCAGTTAAGGTGAGGGAGGAATTCCTACCCCCTCCCGACCCCGGCTGTTTTGGGGGAATGGAACGTTCTTTGGAGCGAATGGCAAGGCAGTTTTTATCGCCACGGTTCCCGTAACAACCCTTTGTAATTACACGAAGCATAAGAGAGTCGCATCAAATAGGGTGAACTGTTCCAGTGGCAGGTGAGCTCGAATAACACCAGCGGTGTAATTCTAGCAATAACTCCGAATGGATATAAGTTAGAGGACCTAATTAAGCAGATTTCAGACAGCGTGTTGATGCGGAGAACGCATAAACCGGTTTTGCAGGTAGCTGGAAGATATACGTACGTGCATGTTCGTATTGCCATTGTAGATTACATGGATGTTTTTCTCTTCAACGCCTGCGACTTGGCAGAACAATGGCAACGAAAAGACCGTTGTGTAATGAATGGTAATCGCAAATTCAGTCTTAATATTTTCGGTGGCGCCGGCGCTGTTTCGCTTTGTTTATGGTTTTTCTTTTATGGGTCCGTTTAATACCAAAAACAATGAATGGCTGTCAGCTTGAGATTGCTTAATTTCGGTTACAGAAGAAATTTGAATGGAAATTCAAATGCACCGATTTCCGTAACAATGGGAGCATTGTCGCAATGTTGTAAATGTAAAGCAGATATTGACGAGACCTGTCCTCTTAGACTACTACCAACAGAAACCCACAATTTATTTGAGAGAAAATTGTGGCATATGAATATCAAATTTGAGAAGGCAATGTTTCATTAGAGGCATGTAGAGAAGCCCGTGCTTTAGGGGCTGGGGGAGAGCAAAATAAAAAGTACAGTATTTGCCGGCGTCTAAGACGGACCCCATTTTTCGTACACCAATTGGAGGAAAAAGCTTTATCACTGAATTTATAATTAATTTACAGTATTTCAAATATAGTGTAATACGTCGGTCTACTTTCAACATGTAACACCTAACTAGGAAAGAATATATATTAATCTTCTTCGCTACACACCGCAAGAAAGCAAGAATTAAATCATCTAATTCAGAATAGAGAAATTTCTCAGAAATGAACGTAATCAAAGACTGACTATCGGACAAACCCTGTTTCTCAGACCTATTTTTAAAGGAACAAAGTGCGTCTTATACGCTGGAAAATACGGTAATTGTTTTTTCACGGTTTATTGTGAGTTTACAGGACTTCCAATTAAGCAACAAATCTGATATTTCCTAACTTCATAGGTTTTTTTTCTGAAATGCAGGAAGAGTGGGATGCTCTGAAGGTACGCATGGCTTACATAGTCCCGTCCCTCTCGTCGGGATATAGTTCTTCTCACTCGACTGCGTATTGGACACAGCCATCTAATCCATGCTCACTAATTGCAAAGACTGGACCCTCCCATGGGTCGCATTCGTAATTGCGTTTTAAGTATTTGGAATATTCTTGTTGAATGTGATTATTTCGCTCTCCTCAGGCAGACTTTTAATCTTCCCAATTGATTGTCATTCCTGTTGGGAGATGACGACAGCGTTTTATCAAATGTCTTTAATTTTTTACAAAAATCTGGACTCTTCCTCTGTCTGTGAAGTAGATATTAGTGTACTCTCTCTTTTAACGTGTTGTGTTTGTCTTGTGTAGGTCCCTTTATAACCTTGCACCTTTAAGTTTTATCCAGGGGCTTCTTACACCCCTTCTTTTAACTTTTAAGTAAGAATTTAATATAAGAGGATATTTACCAGTATACATTGAAGGGTTCAAGGTGGCCACATATACCCACCCGACCAACAGTTTTAATTCAATCAATCAATAATAAATATAGCCAGAGTTACTGAAATCATATTCTGTATTATATGTATACGCGTGATAATAATATGAGCTTGGTCCCGGGTTCGATAGCCGGTGGAGCACATAGTGTTTCGGATCCCTCTTTAAACTATAGGTCCAGTCCCGATTAGCCTTACTGTGCACAAAGTTGATTAAAAACATCCAATCAGCTCAACCGAAAATAATATGAACTTAAAATGAAGATCCAAATTTTAGAACTTTCAGTAGATTGTTTAAAATACCCTATATGGGTGTGAAACTTGGTCCCTTACATTGAAAGAGGAACATAAATTGAGAGTATTTGAAAATAGGATCCTTAGGAAAATATTTGGACCTAAAAGGGATGAGGAGACAGGTGAGTGGAGAAGGTTACATAATTTAGAACTACATAATTTGTATTCATGTCCAGACATTATTAGAATAATTAAATCAAGAAGACTTAGGTGGGCAGGCCATGTGGCACGAATGGGAGAGGAAAGAGGAGTTTACAGGATTCTTGTTGGGAAACCTGATGGTAAGAGACCTGTAGGAAGGCCAAGACGAAGATGGAGGGACAACGTCGAGATGGACCTAAGGGAAATCGGTAGGGATGGAAAAGAGTATATAGATCTTGCACAAGATAGGGACAGATGGAAGGCCTGTGTTGCTGATGCCATGAACCTTCGGGTTTAAGAAGGCTAGAGAGTTAGTTAGTATTGTGAAGAATGTTCGTGTAATTTAGATATGACGATTTTTTTATTATTGAATTCTATGTAACCATTGCATTACATTAAAACGATACAATGTTCAGAAACATTCCTCGGAAAATACACCAAAATTCGAGAGAAAAAAACATTTTTAATTAACTGTAGATTTTTACATGTCAAATTTATGTGCGTACATACCGACCTTCATGAATGTGTGATTAGCACAGCGTCATACCATGCAGGGGTCTTGGGTTCATGGCTATACAGAAAATCTCGTACACAATTTTAATATTAATTGCTATTGATTCTTCTAAAAATATAGTCTTAAATCTTAAACTACAATCATTAACACTGTGAGTATATGGAAACACTATGTTTCTATTTATTCACAAATCTGTCCAAACATTTGTTCCACCGTGTAATCAATCCATCCATACCATCACAACATGAAAAATGGCAAAGACCCCCCAAAAGGGGATGGGCTTTCTGTATCCACGTTTCTCTGCACCATATTGCGCACAGACTGAGATCCTCATCAATGTTGAAACTACTAAAAATTAACTTGGAAAGAAAAAGCAGGTTCCAATGAGAGATTGCTAAATACACTCCGGTGAAACTCAATGTGTTGCTTTGATTGATTGATAGATTTGGAGTTTTAAGTCCACTTTATGCACTATTAAACCCGGGACCCTTTGATTACAAGGCGACGACGCCATCAGAGAGGCCCTAAGAAGATGAGTAACGAAATGATGAAAATGATGAAGGTACACTCACAAAGAACAACTTGGCCTAGTCTTTGGCTTCGTATCCCGTTGTGCTGACCATTCGCCACGGAGAGCGGCTCCCTTTCCAAGGAACCACGAATTACCTACAGGATAGTCGGTCTCCGTTAAGTAGTGATTATTATTTAAAATACAAGTATAATATTTGCGTTTATTTTGAACTCTTCTTATAAATGTGTCTACATATCTAATCACTTTTATATGTACAGAATAATAGTGGTCTCCGGTATTATTTATTAAGTTAATTGTTGTAGTGGCTAATAATCCTAATCTATTTAGCAAATATACCATTTCGTACGTTAGTGGAAATTAATGGAATAAAAGATATTAAATTAATTTCTAAGCCTATTCAGGCTCCATATCATGAGGTGGAAGAAATAGAAAGGAGGGTTCCTATTGTGAGGGTCAATAGGAATATTATTTTTTGGGGGGTTGGTCGTGGTATCCCTCTTAATCCTAGAAAGTGTTGTGGAAAGAATGTTAGGTTTACTCCAATAAATATTGAAATAAATTGAATTTTTAATCAATCTGGATTTATTATTACTCCTGTAAATAGTGGCAACGTAACAATGACCGTGTATCTGGATTTTCTCGTGCATCTATCAGACAATTGTATTCTCATCCAATATGAAGGGAGCAGCTGCTGCAGATTAATTTGTTTGGGAAGAAAATGTACAGAGGAGTATTGAAGCATCAGAATAGAGAATTACCATGCGTCGCTCAAAGAAATCTTGTTCATGGGCCATTAGTAAGGTGAAACGGAAGCTTGATTGACTTCATTGTAGTGAACATTTGCGAATTGAGTTTTACTTTCCCTGAAAGCGGAATTCCCATGGAAACGTTCATCGGGTAGTACCGCATGATTGTATCAGTAAATCTGGAATTTCACTCAGTGGCAAAATTTCACTTTGACATACGTGCACTTGGAAAATGCACGTCAAAATCAATCTCGAAGTAGATCACAAAAGACAATTCACTATTGAACTGAAAAGAAATATTTTAAAAAATATATTGGTACATTAGTGTTTAAAACTAATCCTGCTCTAACCTTGATGCGAAGAACAAGTTTTCATAAATAAAATAATATAAATTACCTTCCTGGCACACTTATACGATTATGAACATGTCAAAGCTGGATCTAAGAATGGAAAGAGAAAACGTAATTTGTTTGGATACTAAAGCGGCTGAATCAGAACCCAGCATCATTTAAAAAAAAATGTGTGGAAACCGTGTTCTGGATGATCAAATCACCAACTGATGCAATTAAATACGAAACGTTTAATGATTAATTTTATCTATGTTTGTAATGAGGGCTCAAAAGAGGGAATAATAATATGTTAGGTGTAACCACGAAGCACATACAGCTTCCACTCACGCACATCTCTCTCTCTATTTCCTTCTCTTCCCTCCATCGCTCCTTTTCTCTTTCTCTCTCGGTGTATACGAGTATGTTGAATCTGTTCTCACAATTTCTTAAAATTCTAGCTGTTTCAAGCAGCAGAGGAATCAAGATTATATTTTTGGAGATACTAATCCTGAAGCGATAAACTTGGTTAAGATAAATATTTTGAACTACGAAATACTTTCCCATGTACCTACACGCACAAACACACACACGTATGCATATATACATTGACCTCTAGACTTGAGTGTAAATTGTCTAAATTAGCTCATTTCCAATCATTGGACTTCTGAAGTTTTGATTAACAAGGCAACTACTTAGATTACACTACTAAACTCTACGCGTGCAGAGAAGAATGTAAGTGTTTCACTTTCACAAATAACAAAATTCAGATATGTTTCAATTTTTATCTTTCTCGATCTTAAGACACCTACATATTTCCACAAATATTAAGATTTATCAACGTTCGTAGCATAGAAACGCTACAAAATTCTTAGTATGTAACTTAAAATTGTTACATTAAATATTATTACCTTTTTTAAATAAACCAGTATCTTCATTATCCCATTTATCTTAGAGGTCAACATCAAGGTTGGTCTTCAACCACGAATGTTAAGAAATGTGTTTTACTGTCATGATTATTGACAAGGCCGTTACAATATACACACTGTGCTTTCTTTTTGGCTCTGGGCCAAAATAGGGCGTAGCATGACGCTGATGCCGACATTTTCGGCCCGTAACGTCTCGCTTACTTACCCATATATATAGATTGT